>NC_066582.1:425133585-426553585 GCF_024323335.1 Lathyrus oleraceus | reverse complement strand
TTTCTACACAGTTTTTCTTTTCTTTTTGTTGCACTTGCCCCTTTTCCAAAATTTCTTCTAAGTATTACCACCCCAAACTTATCTTTTTGCACAAATTTTACACTACAACAGTCATGCCGAGCGAGGGTAGGAAGTGTTTGGCTTATGGTTAACATGACGGTTTACACAAACAAGGGGGTACAAGCTCAACGGGGTTAACAACTGATAAATACAACATTATAGATGGCTAGAAAGGCTAAAAGGGTGAAAACAAACAACGTGCCTCAATGTGCGTCTTTGTATTGTGCTGTATCAGTAGAACTTACGCAAAATTAGAGAGATAAAGTTATACCTGAATGCGCTCTTTTGTGTTTGGTTATGTTGAAATCTCACCATGTTGGATAAGCTTGTAGGCTCCAAACCACTCTTTATGACAGATAACTTCTTTTTCAGCTTGAGCTTACCTTCCCCTCTTTCGGTCTAGAGTTTCCAAGTTGCATCCAACATTTTGTTTCTCAGCTGTATCACCTTCCAGGTTGCCCCGGGAGCAAATCCGGGGTTGCGTCTTTCCCTCACTGTTCACTAGTCCATCATTTTTCCAGCATAATCCACTTTCATCTATAACTTTAAAAAAAAACAGCCACACAACGACAAACAAAGTAACACAACATACACAACTAAAAATAAAATACAAAACAATTAAACCCCCCCCCCCCCCCCCCCCCCACCCCACACTTGAACCAAACATTGTCTGCAATGTTTAATGTCAAGATAAGAGGGGTACTCACACTGTTTACTTTGGAGGTGGGGGCGGGTACGGATAATGCAACATCATGTGTTGCATCATCGCGTTCATCTCATCCAAAACCGTCCCTTGACGGTGTTGTTCGACTCCGAACCTGGTGAGCTCCTCACCTTGCCTAAATTGCTCCATGCGAAGGTGACCGATCTCATCCTGAATCCAACCCCATTGATCTTGCAGCATGGAGTAAGACCCTGAAGCTTGAGTCGGTTCTTGTGGTTGCTTGTAAAACAGCTCCTCGGTGCTCGGTGCACCTTCCATATGTTCATTTACAGGCAAAGAGTCAAGAAAATCTTCGTCCCCCTCATCCAGGTCGGGTCAGTCATAAAGCCAGTTGGCTCTGTTAGTAATACTAATGAAATCATAAGCAGGTAAAGCAAGGACATGGACTTTTTGGCAAATAAGAGAATAATAATTTTGTTTTACTGCAATCATGCCTTGTTGGATCAACGCGGTCATGTCCAGTTTATTTTTACCCGGCACCTGTGGAGAGTCAACCAGTGCAGCACCAAATCCAAAATGATCGGCAATCTGTGTGATCATGCCGTCAACCGAAATATCGTCTGAAGTAGCGCGGCCAACTCTACCTAGGTAGTCAGCTGCAAATACTGCTACGTTGATAGGAGTTTGTGCTACCATACTGCACATAAAGAATAACTCCCTTTGAGTGGCGACACCGGTGCTGTCTCTGCGACCAAACATGGTGTACGCCAAAGCATTCTGCGCATACCTGAAACATGGGTTATGGACACCCGATGATTTTGCCCCTTTGGAAACATATTTAGTGTTACCTATTATAGCGGTCCAAAACTCCGCCGGGACAAACGTATCGGGCACCGTTCTAGGGCCTACGATTGAGAGTTTTAAGATACTCCCTAACTCATCCATAGATAATTCCATATCAGTATTAAATAATCGAAACTGCAACGTACCGTAATATTCTTTTTCCGTTCCATTCCACCTATTTTTCAACTTAAATTCAATGGTACTCAGGAATTCAAGGGTAATGCGCGCGAAAGTTGGCGCTTCTAGCTGCATGAATTCTAACATTCCTAAGGTGTGGAACATACGGTGAACCTTAGCTTGCAATCCCAATTCCTGCAAAGTGCCATTACACATGTACCTGGTGGGGGTTAATTTTCTTTTAAGATGAACCGCATACCTCTTTTGGTGCTCCAAGTTTTCGAACATAATGTCGTGCTCATTCGGGGTTCTTCTCGCCCTTTGACGTGGCCGGGATGATTCCGCCACATTTTTGCTTTTGTCTACTCGGCGAGACATGTTCTTACCTGCACACAACAAAAATAAAATAGAAATTGAAAAGAGAGATTAGACAAAAATATTACCGTAGGAATGTCGAGGATGGAAAATGGTAGAACTTTTGTGAAGACGGATGGAGATATGATGGAGATATAAGGTTAAAGTATGGAGCTTTAAGTGAGAAAAATGGAGGTTTTTAGGTATTTTTGGGAGAAAGAGAGATGGAGGTGAGAGAATAGGAAGGAGAAGAGGTTAATGAGGAGAGAATGGGTGATAAAATGGATTTATTTGGGGAAATTTGGTGGTGGGCCCATGCACCAACGGTGAAACAATTTGAAAAAAAATCACACTACGCTAGCTGACACGGCTGTGTCAGCTGACACGGGCGACCGTGTCAGCGCACAAAACCTCAAGGACACGGGTTGTGTTCTTCCAAAAGCAGCTTCTTCACGCAGGGGCTGACATGGGCCGTGTCACCTGACACGGGCACCCGTGTCAGGCCCCTAATTTTTCAATTTCCTTCTTTTGCTTTCTTGAGCTGTGCCAGGCTTCTGCTTCCGAATTTTCCAGAGACTTTTTGCGCTCGCAATTATTAACTCCTCTAGAAAACATTGCTCACACCTACAAGTAAATAACACACAACCAAACAAAGAAAATAATTAGACACAAAAGCGTGGGTTGCCTCCCACGTAGCGCTTCGTTTAACGTCGCTTGGCTTGACGATTATGCATCTTATCAGACAAGATGAACAACATCCATTTGGCCAACTTCTTGTTCCATATTGTAAGGCTTCAATCTTTGGCCATTCACTTTAAAAATGTCCTCATTGGAAGGATTTTTTATTTCGATTGCTCCATGGGGATATACCTTGTGTACCATAAACGGACCCGACCATTTCGATCTCAGTTTTCCAGAGAACAACTTCATCCTTGAATTAAACAATAGTACCATTTGTCCTTCCCAAAATCCCTTCCTTTGGATTCTTCTATCATGCCATTTCTTAGTTTGATCTTTTTAGATTTTGGCATTTTCATGGTTCCTAAATTCTTCTAACTCATGGAGTTGAAGGATTCGGGATTCTCCCGCTTTCACAAGATCCAAGTTAAGGAATTTTGAAGCCCACAAAGCTTTGTGTTCAAGTTCTAAGGGTAGGTGATGTAACACCCTTCTAAAATACCCCAATAATTAATTAAAACAACAAAATATGAATCAGAGTAGATATGCAATTTAAGGGTGTCACACTTGACACTTCACACCATTCACCAAAATAGTTTGTCATGCTCATTTAATAATCAAAATAAATATTGCACAATTCGCAGCGGATATGCAAACCATGTAACACATTACATGTAAAATTATTCAACCACCAAATAAAAACAAGGTAGAACATCCCGTCCCGATGTTACATCTACCAGAGCATGACCCACTAAGGAACTACACTAGACTCCAAGCACTAGCTTCTACTCAATCACTGCTCGTTACCTGAAACATAGTTGTAAGGGTGAGTTCCTCAATCGATATAATAAGCATTATAAAATATCATGTAATGCTAAGTAATTTAACACATTTCATCACCCAAATCAGATCACACATTCAGCAACGGCAACATCAACTCAAAATCATAATCATACTCAACCCAACACAAAACACACGTATAATATTAGTATGATTATGATTTTGAGTTGATGTTGCCGTTGCTGAATGTGTGATCTGATTTGGGTGATGAAATGTGTTAAATTACTTAGCATTACATGATATTTTATAATGCTTATTATATCGATTGAGGAACTCACCCTTACAACTATGTTTCAGGTAACGAGCAATGATTGAGTAGAAGCTAGTGCTTGGAGTCTAGTGTAGTTCCTTAGTGGGTCATGCTCTGGTAGATGTAACATCGGGACGGGATGTTCTACCTTGTTTTTATTTGGTGGTTGAATAATTTTACATGTAATGTGTTACATGGTTTGCATATCCGCTGCGAATTGTGCAATATTTATTTTGATTATTAAATGAGCATGACAAACTATTTTGGTGAATGGTGTGAAGTGTCAAGTGTGACACCCTTAAATTGCATATCTACTCTGATTCATATTTTGTTGTTTTAATTAATTATTGGGGTATTTTAGAAGGGTGTTACATTAGTGGTATCGGAGCATAGTCGGTCGAGTCGAGTCGTAATTATTCTGTTTCCCTGTACGTGATAGGTGTTGTGTAACCCTATCAGTACTTATTGTTTTAGCGTGTTGGGTTTTCAGAATAGAGATGGCTGGAAGAGGTAGAGACGATGCTGCGATTGCTGAGGCTCTGGGTATGCTAGCTGGAGTACTTGGAGGAAATCCGAATGTTGTGGGACTGGGAGCTGCTCGTCAAATGAGTGAGTTCCAGAAGAACAATCCTCCAATGTTCAAGGGAGCATACGATCCAGATGGTGCTCAGAAGTGGTTGAAGGAGATCGAGAGGATCTTCCGAGTGACTGAGTGTGCCGATAACCAGAAGGTCAGGTTCGATACGCATATGCTATCTGAGGAAGCAGATGATTGGTGGGTTGCTGCCCGCACTGAGTTGGAAGCTGCTGGGAATGCTGAGATCACTTGGGCGGTGTTCAGAGAGAGATTCCTGAGGAAGTACTTTCCAGAGGATGTCAGAGGAAAGAAAGAGATAGAGTTCTTAGAATTGAAGCAGGGCAATCAGTCTGTTACTGAGTATGCTGCTAAGTTCACAGAGCTGTCGAAGTATTACACTCCCTATGATGAGGCTACTGGGGAATTTTCAAAATGTGTGAAGTTTGAGAACGGGTTACGTCCCGAGATCAAGCAGGCTATTGGGTATCAGCGGATTAGAGTGTTTTCTGACTTGGTCGACTGTTGCAGGATTTTTAAACAGGATACCAAGGCCAGAGCGGAGAGCTATCAGCAGAGGATTGATAGGAAAGGCAAGAATCAGAATGATCGTGGGAAGCCGTATGCAGCTGGCAAAGGTTTCCAGAGACAGAGTGGAATGAAGAGACCTAGTGGGGGAGACTCCAGTGCACCTGCTAAGTGTTACAGATGTGGTCAGGCTGGACATCGTTTCCATGAGTGTACCAGTAATGAGAAGAAGTGTTTCAAGTGTGGCAAAGGTGGTCACTTGGCTGCAGAGTGCCGGTTGAAGACTATGACTTGTTTCAACTGTGGAGAGGTGGGTCATATCAGTCCACAGTGTCCTAAGCCGAAGAAAGAGAACCAGTCGGGAGCAAGGTCTTTGCTTTATCGGGTTCTGAGACTTCTGCAGATGATCGTTTGATCCGAGGTACGTGTTATATTAATGGCTTTCCTCTTGTAGCTATTATTGACACAGGTGCGACTCATTCCTTTATATCTTTGGATTGTGCTGTGAAACTTAAATTAGAGATATCTGAGATGCATGGGAGTATGGTGATTGATACTCCTGCGAAGGGTTCAGTGACTACTACTTCAGTTTGTTTAAATTGTCCTTTGAGTATTTTTGGTAGAGACTTTGGGATGGACCTCGTGTGTCTTCCACTAGTGCAGATTGATGTTATCCTGGGTATGAACTGGTTGGTGTTTAACCGAGTTTATATCAACTGTTTTGATAAGACTGTGATCTTTCCTGAGAATGAGGAAGGAAAGAGTTTGTTTCTATCAGCAAGGCAGGTGAATGAGGCAGTAGCAGATGGGGCAGAGTTGTTTATGCTGTTAGCGACTTTGGAGGCTAAAGATAAACTGGTGATTTGCGATCTAGCCATGGTATGTGATTTTCCTGATGTGTTTCCTGAAGAAGTGAATGAATTACCGCCAGAGCGTGAAGTTGAGTTCTCGATTGATTTGGTACCTGGTACTAGGCCGATATCGATGGCTCCGTACCGTATGTCTGCTGTTGAGTTAACTGAATTGAAAGTCAGTTGGAAGATCTGTTGGATAAGGAATTTATTCGTCCGAGTGTGTCAGCGTGGGGTGCACCAGTGTTATTGGTTAAGAAGAAAGAAGGTACTATGAGGTTGTGTGTGGACTACAGGCAACTGAATAAAGTGACGATCAAGAATCGGTATCCTTTGCCGAGGATTGATGATTTGATGGATCAGTTGGTTGGTGCGAGTGTGTTCAGCAAAATAGATTTGAGGTCGGGGTATCATCAGATACGTGTGAAAACTGAGGATATTCAGAAGACTGCTTTCAGAACAAGGTATGGACATTATGAGTATTCTGTAATGCCTTTTGGTGTGACTAATGCGCCTGGGGTATTTATGGAGTATATGAATAGGATTTTCCATTCGTACCTAGACAAGTTTGTTGTGGTGTTTATTGACGATATTTTGGTGTATTCGAAATCCGAAGAAGAGCATGCCGAACATTTGAGAGTGGTTTTAGGAGTTCTACGAGAAAAGAAGTTATTTGCTAAACTGTCCAAGTGTGAATTTTGGTTAGAAGAGGTTAGTTTTCTTGGTCATGTGATTTCAAGAGGTGGTATTGCTGTTGATCCTTCTAAGATAGAAGCGGTATCTAAGTGGGAAGCTCCGAAGTCAGTTTCTGAGATAAGGAGTTTTCTTGGACTTGCAGGTTATTATAGGAAATTCATTGAGGGATTTTCTAAGTTGGCGTTACCGTTGACGATGTTGACTAGAAAGGGGCAAGCGTTTGTTTGGGACTCAAAATGTGAAGAAGGTTTCCAAGAGTTAAAGAGAAGGTTAACTACTGCTCCTATTCTGATATTACTGAGTCCGTCAGAACTATTTGAGGTTTACTGTGATGCTTCATTGTTGGGTTTGGGTGGTGTTTTGATGCAGAATAAGCAGGTTGTAACTTATGCTTCGAGACAACTGAAGGTTCATGAGAGGAACTATCCGACACACGATTTAGAGTTGGCAGCTGTGGTATTTGTTCTGAAGTCATGGAGGCATTACTTGTACGGGTCAAGATTTGAGGTTTTCAGTGACCATAAAAGTTTAAAGTATTTGTTTGATCAGAAAGAGCTGAATATGAGACAGAGGAGATGGTTAGAGTTTCTGAAGGATTATGACTTTGGTTTGAATTACCATCCGGGTAAAGCAAACGTAGTGGCTGATGCATTGAGTCGGAAATCATTGCATATGTCTATGTTAATGGTTAAGGAATTGGATTTAATTGAGCAGTTCAGAGACTTGAGTTTGGTGTGTGAGAGTACTCACAATAGTGTTAAATTGGGAATGTTGAAGTTAACGAGTGGTATTCTGGATGAGATTAGAGAGGGTCAGAAATCCGATGTGCTTTTGGTTGATAAGTTGACTCTAGTGAATCAAGGTCAAGGTGGTGAATTCAGAGTTGATGAGAATGGTGTTTTGAAATTTGGTAATCGGGTGTGTATTCCGGATGTTACCGAACTTAAGAAGAGTATTCTTGAGGAAGGACATCGTAGTGGCCTGAGTATTCATCCTGGGGCTACGAAGATGTATCATGATTTGAAAAAGTTATTTTGGTGGCCGGGAATGAAAAGAGAAATTGCGAGTTTTGTTTATTCTTGCTTGACTTGTCAGAAGTCAAAGATTGAGCATCAGAAGCCGTCTGGGCTAATGCAACCGTTGGCTATTCCAGAGTGGAAGTGGGATAATATCAGTATGGATTTTGTTTCTGGTTTACCGAGGACAATTAAGAATTTTGAAGCTATTTGGGTGATTGTTGACAGATTGACAAAATCGGCTCATTTCATTCCGATCAGAATGGATTATCCGTTAGAGAGATTAGCTGAGTTGTATATTGAGAAAATTGTAAGTTTGCATGGTATTCCGTCGAGTATTGTTTCGGACAGAGATCCTAGATTCACATCGAAGTTCTGGGAAGGTTTGCAGAGGGCTTTGGGAACTAAGCTGAGATTGAGTTCTGCATATCATCCGCAGACTGATGGTCAGACTGAGAGGACGATTCAGTCGCTGGAGGATCTTTGAGGGCTTGTGTTTTGGAAAAGGGAGGTGCTTGGGATTGTTATTTACCTTTGATTGAGTTTAGCTGCAACAATAGTTTTCATTCGAGCATTGGTATGGCACCGTTTGAAGCTTTGTATGGTAGGAGATGTCGGACACCTTTATGTTGGTATGAGTCCGGTGAGAGTGCTGTGGTTGGACCGGAGATTGTTCAACAAACTACGGAAAAGATTAAGATGATTCAGGAGAAGATGAGGATTGCTCAGAGTCGTCAGAAGAGTTATCACGACAAGCGAAGGAAGTCACTTGAGTTTCAAGAAGGAGATCATGTGTTTCTTCGTGTTACTCCGATAACTGGGGTTGGTCGAGCTTTGAAGTCGAAGAAGTTGACACCTTGATTTATTGGTCTTTATCAGATTTTGGAGAGGATAGGGGAGGTAGCCTATCGTATCGCTTTACCGCCGTCACTTGCAAATTTGCATGAGGTTTTTCATGTGTCTCAGTTGAGGAGGTACATTCCTGATCCGTCGCATGTGGTCCAAGTAGATGATGTACAGGTGAGAGATAACCTGACTGTTGAAACATCACCTATGAGGATCGAGGATCGAGAGTTGAAGCAGTTGCGGGGTAAAGAGATTGCTTTGGTAAAGGTAGCTTGGGGAGGACCAGCAGGTGGCAATGTGACTTGGGAACTTGAGAGTCAGATGAAGGAGTCTTATCCTGAGTTATTCGCTTGAGGTATGTTTTCGAGGACGAAAACTCTTTTAGTGGGGGAGAGTTGTAACACCCCGATAAAATATATTAATTATTTAATTTAAGTTAATAGTATATTTATTAATTTAATTAAATAATTGGAATATTATTGGATTATTATTATTGGAATAATAAAGTTGGAATATATATAAAGAGTTCCATTTGGTAAAAAGGGTTTTTCACGTGAAAACCAGAGAAGCGACAGAAAGTGAGAAAAGGGCAAAGAGGAAGAGCAAGAGAACAAGGGTTGAAGAAGGGAAAAGCTTGAAGCTAAAGGAATTGCCGGATTAACTCAGGTAAGGGGGGTTTATCGTTGTTTAATGGGTATTATGGATTAACATGTGATGGGTAGTAATAAGCCATTGATTTACTCTAATTAGGTTTGAGAAATACCTTGAATTGTGATGAATGAATTGCGTTAAAAACTGTGATTGAATCTATATTTGGATGAGTTGTGATTTTCCGAACGTGTAGCTTTTTACGGAATTGGAATCGGAGGTCCGGAAGTCCTCCAACGGCGGAAAATGCGGAGAATTCTGCATTCTGCTTCGTGTTAGCGCAGGAACAGCTTTCTGTCTTGCGTTAACCGGTTAACCCAGGGTGTTAACCGGTTAACACTGTTATGAATTGAGAAATATTGCTGTCTGTCTTGCGTTAACCGGTTAACCCAGGGTGTTAACCGGTTAACACTGTTAAAATGTGCCAGGAAGCGTGTTCTGTGTTGCGTTAACCGGTTAACCCAGGGCGTTAACCGGTTAACACTGTTGGAAAAGTGGAAAATTGATATTTAAATATTGTGAACATATTTGATGATTGGCCTATATTGGTGTAGGATATAGTAGGGATCATTTCCCGTTGTTTTGAGTATTATAGGTATTAGTAGAGTGTGCTAATACTGTGATTTATTATTTGGCATGACATGATATGATTCTGTGATAAATATGCTGATGATGTATGTTGGTATGCATAATGCTGTGAATATATCTATTATGTATGCAATTGTGGATGGACTGTTTATGGCTTAGAGTGTGAGCATATGTCCATTGTAGATTGTTGTTGATGTTGCATGCTAGGTGATTTAGCGTGAATAGTATGGCCTTTATGGTGGTAGCTAATTCCCATGGTGAGGAATTAGTGATGAGTTATTGTGGATTGTTGTTGATGTTTGCATGCTAGGTGATTTAGCGTGCATAGCATAGCCCTTGGGGTGGTAGCTAATTCCCATGGTGAGGAATTAGTGATGTGAGTCACTAGGTCTCAAATGAGTGGGACTAGTGAGCTTGGTAGCCGTATCTGGATTTGATCGGTGAGGTTGAACTATGTGTTCACGAATAGTCGGTACCGCATGCATGGAGTCTCATTGCATAATGTATGTATGGCGTATAATATGAATGGATGTATTCCAATATTATACGTGTGTTTGTGTTGGGTTGAGTATGATTATGATTTTGAGTTGATGTTGCCGTTGCTGAATGTGTGATCTGATTTGGGTGGTGAAATGTGTTAATTTACTTAGCATTACATGATATTTTATAATGCTTATTATATCGATTGAGGAACTCACCCTTACAACTATGTTTCAGGTAACGAGCAGTGATTGAGTAGAAGCTAGTGCTTGGAGTCTAGTGTAGTTCCTTAGTGGGTCATGCTCTGGTAGATGTAACATCGGGACGGGATGTTTTACTTTGTTTTCATTTTGGTTGTTGAACAACTGTACATGTAATGTGTTACATGGTTTTGCATGATTGAATTGATCTCTATCCGCTGCGGATTATGCAATGTTTTATTTTGTTTAATAAATGAGCATGACAAGTTATTATGGTGATTGGTGTGAAGTGTCAAGTTTGACACCCTTAAATTGCATATCTACTCTGATTTATATTTGTTGTTTTAATTATTATTGGGGTATTTTAGAAGGGTGTTACAGGTGACATGCCTTACCATATACCAATTGATAAGGGGACATCCCAATCGGCGTTTTGAAAGCAGTTCGGTATGCCCAAAGCGCATCATCAAGCTTACTCGCCCAATCCTTGCGAGAAGCGTTAACCGTCTTCTCCAGGATTTGTTTCAGCTGCCTATTTGACACTTCAACTTGACCACTTGTTTGCGGGTGGTACGGAGTGGCTATCCGATGTTTTAAATTATACTTCAAGAGTAGATTCTCCATTAGGTGATTTAAGAAGTGAGTTCCTTCATCACTTATTAGATCTCTTGGCACTCCAAACCTGACAAATATGTTTTCTTTCAGAAACTTGACTACCACTTTTGCATCATTTGTTGTTAGGCAACTGCTTCTACCCACTTGGATACATAATCCACCGCCACCAAAATTTAATTCTTTCCAAATGAAGGTGGAAACGGTCCCATAAAGTCAATACCCCAAACATCGAAGAGTTCAACTTCCAACATGGGGTTTTGCGGCATCTGATTTCTTTTTGAGATGTTTCCCATCCTTTGACATTTATCGCACCCTTTGATTACTTGCTGAGCATCTTTAAAGAGTGTCAGCCAGTATAAGCCTGACTGGAGGACTTTGGCAGCGGTTCTATCACCACTAAAATGTCCACCATAGTCAGAGTCATGACATGCTTTCAAGACATCTCTCTATTCTTCTTCGGGAACACATCTTCTGACCAATCCGTCTACTTCTTTCTTGTAAAAGAATGGGTCATCCCACAAGTAAACCCTTAGAGTCCTGCTTAGCAAATAAATACTTCAAAGCAGCATGGTCAGTATAAACAATGACTCTAGAACCCAACAGATATTGCCTGAATTTATCAAAGGCATAGACCATAGCTAACAACTCCTTCTCGGTAATCGCGTAGTTCATCTGTGCAGGGTTCAAAACATGACTAGCATAATATATGACATGCAACAATTTATCTCTATGTTGCCCAAGAACTGCTCCCACTGCAATGTCACTCACATCACAGATGATCTCAAAAGGTAGAGACCAATCTAGGGCAATGACAATTGGTGCCATCACCAATTTATTTTTTATAGTTTCAAAAGCAACGACACACTCTTATCAAAGATAAAAGCCTTGTCCTTAACCAACATGGTAGTTAAGGGTTTAGCTATCTTGGAAAAGTCTCTTATAAACCCGCGGTAGAAACCCGCATGCCCTAAGAAACTTCTTATACCTTTTTCGTTCATAGGAGGGGGTAGCTTTTCTATTACCTCGATCTTGGCTTGGTCCACTTCTATTCCTTTGTGAGAAATTTTATGACCCAAGACTATGCCTTCTCGCACCATGAAGTGACACTTCTCCCAGTTGAGAATCAGATTGGTCTGTTGGCATCTTTCTAACACAAGGGAAAGGTTAGTTAAACAATTATCAAAAGAAAAACCAAATACCGAGAATTCATCCATGAAGACCTCCATATGCTCTTCGAGCATGGCCGCAAAAATGGAAGTCATGCATCTTTGAAATGTGGCCGGTGCATTACCTAACCCGAATGGCATTCTTTTGTAAGAAAAAATACCATAGGGGTAAGTAAAAGCTATCTTCTCTTGATCTTCTGGTGCAACCGCTATCTGATTATATCCAGAGTATCCATCAAGGAAACAATAGTACTCATGACCTGCCAACCTTTCCAACATCTGATCAATGAATGGTAAAGGAAAATGATCCTTTCTTGTCGCCAAATTCAACCTCCTGTAATCGATGCAAACACGCCACCCCGTGACCGTCCTTATAGGGAGTAACTCATTTTTCTCATTCCTTATAACGGTAGTCCCTCCTTTCTTAGGAACCACGTGAACATGACTCACCCAAGAGCTATCGGATATAGGATAAATTAACCCAGCATCTAATAGTTTAACAACCTCTTTCCTGACCACTTCCTTCATTGCAGGATTTAGTCTTCTTTGGGGTTGCACCACTGGTTTGTGACTAACCTCCATGAGAATTTTATGCATACAAACCGTAGGGATAATTCCCTTCAAGTCTTCTATCACCCATCCCATTTCACTTTTGTGCTTCTTCAGAACCTTGACCAACTTGTCTTCTTGAGAAACTTCTAGAATAGAGCTTATAATAGCCGGGCATTTCCTTTCGGGATCTAGAAAAATATACTTGAGATTTTCAGGCAATTGTTTCAGCTCAGCCACTTTCTTGGTCTCATCTTTCTTTTCCTAAACCTGGGGTTCACTCAAGTTTTCCCATTAGAATGATCGGGATCCCTTAAAGGGTGGCTGTGTTGCCATCATAGTTAACACTTCCCTCTCCTTTTCATCAACTTCTTGAGTGTCTTCAGAAATTGACAGACTTAGAACTCTCTCCAAGGGCAATTTTTGTTCACCTAAAGGATTTTCTTTCAGAACCATTTGATCAATCACCTCTATGTGTTGACTGATGGATACATCATCTTTGTATTTCATGGTGTTACACACATTAATTTTTAACTCTTCGTCATAAACTTTTAGAGTCATGGTGCCCTCTTCTATATCTATCAAACATCTCCCGGTCTCCAAAAATGGTCTACCAAGAATGAGAGGTATCTCTTCATCTTCCGGCATTTCTAAGATCACAAAGTCCACCAAAAATACAAACTTATCAATCTTCACAAGAACATCTTCCACCACTCCATAAGGTCTCTTCACAGAGTGGTCAGCTAATTGAAGTGTCATTCTGGTATCTTGCACTTTTCCAATCCCCAACCTCTTGTAAATGGATAACGGCATGAGACTCACACTTGCCCCCAAGTCTATAAGGGCCTTTTTGAAAGATCTATCCCCGATAGTGCAAGGGATAGTTACCGAGCCTCGATCTTTCTTCTTTACCGGAATCTTCATACCCTGCAAAATCACACTACAAGTTTCGGTTAGTACAATAGAGTCAGTGTTAGTGCTCCTTTTTTTTGGAATAATATCCTTCATAAATTTAGCATAAGAGGGCATTTGCTCAAGTGCCTCCAAGAACAGAATGTTAATCTCAAGCTTTTTGAACATCTCCAAGAATTTCTCGAAGTTCTTCTCATGTTGCTCTTTCTTCTTATTTCTTGTGGGGAAAGGGAGTTTGACAACCAACTTTGATTCACTAACTTTTTCTTTAACCACCAGTTTAGGTACCGCCACCTCTTCACTCACAACCTCATTTTCTTTTATCTCCAACTCAACTTCAAGCAATTGGTCTTCTTGGTCATCATCTTTCTCAGGGACTTCTTTAGATTTACCACTCCTTGTGGTTACAACACTCACATTATTATGCTCTCGTGGATTTGTAACTGTAGCACTCGGTAATGCACTCGGTGTTTGCGAACCTGCGAGTTGTTGAGCAATCTGACTCATTTGCACTTCCAGATTTTTTATTGAAGCACCAGTGTTTCTCAGATTACTTTTAGTCTCCTCTTGAAATTGTGAACTTTGAGCTGCCATTTTTTCAATGGCAATTTCCCAATTTGCTTTTCTTGGAGCCTGTTGTTGAAATTGTTGTTGGGATTGGTGAAACTGCTGCTGGTAAGGTTGCTGTTGGTGTGGTTAGCTTTGATATTGGGTGGGCGCTTGCTTCTGAGCATTTCCTTGCTGGTCCTTCCAAGAAAAATTTGGATGATTTTTCCATCCAGGATTATACGTATTGGAGTAAGGATTGTTCTGCTTCAGAAAATTAATCTCTTCTACCTGTTGTGCAGTTGTCACACAATGCATGGCGAAGTGAGGTCCTCCACAAATTTCACAACTAATTGCTTGAATAGGTTGAACCGGTTGCACTTGTGCCACCGTTTGAGTGTCAAGAGTCATTTTCTTGATTCTTCTCTCTACTTCAGCTGTTATTTGATCTTCCATCTTCACAACTTGATTTGCTAGCTTGAGATCAATGATACCTTCAGGTTGACTTACACTGCGGTTATAGAGCTCCAGATGCTCATTTGTTGCAATGGCTTTAATGATCTTCTTTATTCCAGTGGTTGTTGTAAAATTTGTTGAGCCACCGGCAGCTGTGTCTATGAGTTGCTTAGTCTTCATTCTAAGGCCACTCACAAAATTTTGCATCTGTTCAGTTGCATCCATGTTATGAGTAGGACATGCAACCAACAATCGCTTGAACCTCTTGTAAGCGTCTCCGAGTGACTCTCCTTCCTTCTGTTTGAAATTAACAATATCATATCTCTTGCGGATATACACAGAAGCAGGGAAGTACTCATTCAAAAATGTTGTCTCCATTTGTTGCCAAGCTGTTATGCTTCCCACGGGTAAAGAGTAAAACCACTCTTCGACATCTTCTGATAGTGTAAACGGAAACATCACCAGTTTTTTAGCTTTCTCTGAGTATCCCTCAATTTTTAACGATGTCGTCATGGTCAGAAATCTTTGTAAATTCTTGTTGGCATCTTCATTGATTTTTCCGGAGAACGGCCTCCTTTCGAGTTGACGAATCGTTGAAGGGTGTAGCTGAAAATGATCAACATTTACCAGTTGGTTCACAATTGTTAACCTTCCAGTAGGAGCATATGCACCTCCATAGTCACCCATAAGTCTTTCCGCAGGAGGTGGAGCTTCAGCCATTGGTTTAGAAACGGCTTCAGAGTCTTCCGAATGAACTGAAACAACTTCTTCTTTTTCAGACTCAGAAATAATAGGCATTGCTTCTGAAAGTTCCAGCCTAGATTTTCGTCGTCTTGCATGCAATAATCTTTCTGGTTCTGCGTCAAAAAGAAATTCAGCTGAGGCCTTACCTCGCATACACAGATTAGACAATTATTAGAATAAACAATAGTATAGATTAATTTTGGCTGCAGAGCAACAAAATTCCAATTGAATTATTTTTCGACTTATACTTTGGCAGTCCCCGGCAACGGCGCCAAAAACTTGATCGGTAAAATAGCAAGTGTACTATTTGCACCATTGTAGTAATAAAATGGGTGTTATCCCAAGTATCGATCTCGAGGACTGCGTAATAAGTACCAATCTTTATAATAATTCTATTGAACAAAAGATCATAGGGGGTTTGATGATTGTTTTCAAAGATAATAAGAACGAGAAATAATTAAATTAAGCGTATAAAAAAACTGTTTAACCGATATGAGAAAGCATGCTAGGGCCAGATGTGTGAACTGCTTTGTAATACACTTCTTCCATATCATATAACATCTATGTTTTAATTTTTCAAAACCGATTCTCAAGAATTGTTTTCTCTAATTCCTTATCCAAAAACCATTAACAGTCAATTTCAATCCAAATTCCTTAGTTATTCAAATTGACGTTACGAAATAAGTAAGTGATCAAGAATTAACGGCCACTACAGTTTGATCCTTATTCCTAAGTGATTAAACCGATGTTTTATTATACAACAAGCGATAAGGCGGTTTGTCCGACCTAAACCTTAACCAGAGATCAGAACTTCATTTGTCCGATAAAATAAAGCATTAAGAACGTTGTATAATAATTTGAATGAAGAAAACATCGATGATCATAAAAACATAGAAAAAGTATTCATACAGTAGCAATTCAGGGACACCCCTTAGCATTGGAGGTTTTAGCTTCTCATAATATTCAAAGACAGTAAATTACAAATCAGAGACATTACAATTTATTGTTGATGAAGGTTGATCTTCAATCTCTTCCAATCTTGAAGATCTCTTATCCTCTAAACACCTTGCAAGCTCGCTTCTCCTTTCTGTCTATTTTCTTCTACGATCAAAAAGTCCCTCTCTCTATGCCAAAATCCATACACGAAAAATCAGCAAACGGGGCGAAATGGCCAACACGGGCCGTGTTAGTTGACACGGCTACCCGTGTTGGCTCTCTGTAAACTTCCAAACTTCAGCCCTTGCTGACACAGGCCGTGTCAGCTGACACGGGCACCCGTGTCAGCCCCCTGTATTCTTGATTCCACCATCTCTCTTCTACACATGCTGACACGGGCACCCGTGTTGGCCCCCTGTTTTTGTCTTTTTTCGCTTTGCATGATGTCCTTGACTTCCATTCTTCCGGTACACATCTTTCGGGCTGATTGTTGGACCTGGAAACCAAATAGTACTACAAGAAACGCATAAAATGCGACAAAAAGAGATGAACTACTAATGCAACATAAAACAAGCAGAAATTTATAAAATGTGATAAACTTAAGACATCAACTAAAATAAAGAACAAAATGTTACCGATTCTTGAAGATTCAATGCAGGATGGATGATGAAAACTATGTGTAAATGGTGACCGATCATGGTGTCATTAAAAAAAGAAGCAACCTCAATCTTGCATGACTTCCAAGCTTGGTGAAAAGAAACTATGTCATAGGAAACTTGGTCATTTAAATCTCAGAAGTCTGAGGAATATTGTTTTAGAAAAAGCCATCATTGGTCTTCCTAATTTCAAGATTGAAGAAGGAAATATTTGTGGAGAATGTGAGATAGGAAAGTAGACCAAGATGTCACATAAGAAGGTCCAACATCTTACCACCTCTAGAGTTCTTGAATTACTTCACATGGATCTCATGGAACCCATATAGGTTGAAAGCATAAGAGGAAGGAGATATGTCTTTGTATACATTGGTGATTACTCAAGGTACACATGGGTGGATTTTATACAATAAAAATCATATAACTTCAATATATTTGAAAATTTATGTTAATATTTACAACCTGATAAGGGAAAAAATATTGGTAAGATAGTTAGAATTCGTCATGATCACGATTGTTTTTTCGAGAATTCAAACATCTAAGAATTCTAAACTTCAGAAGGTATAACACATGGGTTTTCTTCCCCCATCATAACTCAAATAAATGGGGTTGTTGAGCATAAGAATCGCACTCTTTAAGAAATGACTAGAGTCATGCTTCATGTCAAGAATCTACCTTATCACTTTTGGGCATAAGCAATAAACACTGCTTGCCATATCCACAATCGTGTATGTTTTGGTTGTATGTGTTAGGCATATGGGTGAATCCAAATTTCAAAATCCTTAAGACATTAGGTAAATGAGTCATCTTTCTTATAAATCTTACATTTCCACCATTTCTTGCTGATGTAATACTTAACCGCTCATATTTTAATTCAACAAAGGAGGTTTTCCTTGTCAATTACTCGTATGAGGTATTTGTTAGTTCTCAACAATAAATAAATTTGTAACTATATGGAAAGTTGGTTCAGATCTAAATCCAAATTCAGGAGATTCCACCTGGTTTCAAGGCATCCCGTGGGGTAGGACCGATTTGAATCAACAAAAATGGCCCAAGTCGAATAGGTCGGCCTAAAGTTGGCATATCTGGTTGTTGGCTAATATGTTTTAATGAATACACATAGCCTTAAATACATTTGTATAATGATAAATTGATGGTTATATACAAAAAAGAAAGGGAGTTTATACATATTAATTGACCTTAGACAAACAAGGAGACATGGATGTTAATGACCCATCGATTGGTCTTATAAAGACAGAGCCCTTAAGACCCTATATAAACTGGAAACTTTAAAAGGAAAGGATAAACTTTTAAGCGCACATATATTAAAACAAAAAAATTACGACTCGGATTGGCTCAACTCTGATAGAGTTATAAATTAGTGTACCCGTGTACAAAATCATAACATATATTCATAAAAGAAAATAAAAAAATAAAAAATACTCGTGACAACCAATAGGTTTGGCAAATGTTTATGAAACAATATGGGTAGTATTTACTACACCCCGTGTAGTGATCACTAACCATATGGAAACCCAATTACGCCATTCACACTGATCGAATATTGAAATCCGCACGCACCGATTATATTGCAAATATCTTCATAAAAAAGGCATCCACATTCAAGTAAAAAATGTGTTAGGATTTTAATCTCTAGACTCACCTCTTGAACAATATTTCCTGTATGTTTTAGTTGTGTGTGTTAGGCATATGGGTGAATTTGGATTTCAAAATTCGGACACACCTTTGGACATGATTTTACATATTTCTTGAGCCTTTATTTCAGAATAATGAGGTGGATCCAGATTTCAAAATCCCGACACACCCTTTTATAGTACTTAGGAAGAATTTTTCATATCATTTGACATCACATACATTACTCACACAATAAACCATACACATAATTCATGCGTAACTAAGATCAAGTTTTTGTAACTCATTCGGAAACCATTCATTAGTTATTCATAAAATACAACTAACTATACACATTTTCGAATTGCTTACAAAATAAAAATAAAAATACAACTACTATAATGGATATCTAACACCCATGTTCCTCCTTTGCCTCCTATATTGCAATTCATGTCGTGCTTCTACCAAGATTACCTACAGAATGACCCTCCTAGGAGTGCCTTCCTGAAACTATCCAATAACAACAATATAGTTACATATCTGTGAGTGTAACTTCCATTAGATGTGTTTTGTATGATGTCCAAACTATGATGCTTTAGCGTAAATGCATATTGGACAGTATCCTTTGAATCTCTATGTGCATCTTAGCATTAGGAAGCATAAAAGTATTTGGAAACAATGTGGGAAAGGTCTCATGCATCAAACATGCTTGAAAAATCAATTTTTTTAAAAAATAGCAGTACTGGTCGACATGTAGAACTATAGGTCGACCTATGGAAAACATTTATGGCCATAGGTCGACACATATAACTAAAGGTCGACCTATGGAAAAAAATTTCTTAGCTATTGGTCGACACATGAGTTCTATAGGTCAACACGTATGCTGTTGTATTAAAGCATGTGGCCTTTGTTTCATGTGTCGAGTCTTCAGGTCGACACATAAGGAGCACATAACTGTCATAGGTCGACACATGACCTTGAACAGGTCGACCTATGCACCAAACAGGTCGACACATAACCTGTATAGGTCGACCTATCCGATATTTTTCTTCAAAAATTCATATTTTTCTATCCTCCTTTGCATTTCCTTTTGCCATAACTCACCTGTGCATATAAATACTCCATACATGCATCATTCTCTAGTAAGGTTTCCAGAGTGAGTAAAACCTACATGAATCCAGGATTTCAAAGCATCGCATCATCTTTAATTCAATCTATACATACACACAATCAAACTACACATAATCATTTTTTAATTGGGTGCCATCTAGATTAGGATTGATATCGTCCAATTAGGTTTGTTGTACCGAGAATATTGGGTTGCGATATTTGAGGGATTCAAATAAGAAAACCGGTTTGGGGTTTTCCTTCAAGATCTTTAGGGTTTGAAGGTTTTTCACAAGATTGTGCAATTTGAATCCGATCGAGTGAAAGCCTTGAGACTAGGTGTGTCGGTAAGGGAGTAGCGTGAAACAGTAGATCGTGTTGACAAATCTTGGGTTCAACAAGTGTGTACTTCAGATTAATTCAGCCGGGTGAAAGCCTTGAGACAAGGAGGTCGTGCAAGAAAGTAGTAAGAACAGGTGAATTGAAGCGGCATTGTTGGTGACTTGATCAATCTTTGATTAAGGTTTTTGGAGGTGCTAGAGTCAAGAACAAACTTAGGGTTTGTGGGATTTGATTTATCATCTCTTATATTGATACATTTGCAAAGTAAGATTTATCATATTAATATCTCAATTTGAATTGAGGGCAGACATACCCATAGCAAGGTCGATTGGGGATTGGGCTAAACAAATCCTTACGTACTCTGTCTGTCTGTCTATCTCTCTCTCTCTCTCTCTCTCTCTCTCTATCTATCTATCTATCTATCTATCTATCTATCTATCTATCTATCTATCTATCTATCTATCTATCTATCTATCTCTTTTATTTTTTGATTCGCAAATTGTCGATTGCTTTGATCACCGGGTCAACATAGTTTGGATCATAATTTTGATTACATTTTGAATCTTGTGTTTGTTGTATTGATCATTAACGATTTTGTTGTGATTGGATTTCTTAGAAAAACAAACACCATATAAAATTCCAAACTTTGTTTTCCACACACCAAGTGTTTGAAAAATTGTTTGACTTAGCTTTTTGTGTGTGGATATCGTTGGTGATAGACTTTTACTATTGTAGAGTATGCAATTAGGTGTGATAAATAGATATTGATTGGCTTGTGGGTTATTATCATTCTATTGGTACTATTACGCATATCTGGGCTTTTCAATAGAAGGTTCGATTAGTAGATTTTGGATCGGGGAAATATTTTAAAGTTGCTTCCGCGCCATATGATTTTCTAAATAAAAGTTTCAAATAACTTTTTAATTTGGGATCTATTCACCCCCTCTAGATCTATACCTATTGTCTAACAAGTGGTATCACGAGCTCCGGTTGTTTCCGGTCTTAAGATTTTCTTATTAGATAATGGCTACCAAACCTAAAGGGGCGTATAATAGAGCACTTATCTTCACCGGCGAAAACCATGGCTATTGGAAAGCTTGTAGGCGTATCCATATCAACTTCATTGATAAGGGTGTATAGGGTGTATCCTCAAGCGATGAAAGCTCCACTTCAAGTGTAGAATCGACCCAGATTTGTGTTATGGATAATTGAAGGAAGAAGAAACAAGAATTACCTTTTAAACTTGAGCTTACTAGTGATTTATCTTATTCGAAATTACAAGACGCTTTTGATAATCTTCATAGAGAAACATTAAATGCTTTTAGGAAACTAGCTTCACATGAAAATATATTTTTGCAATTATAAGCTAAAGTATTGGAATCTGAAAGGAAGTTGGAAGCTATTAAGAGATCTATGATAGATATTCAAAGTGACAAGAATATGTGTAAAGAACCTTCTAGGTTTGATTGTGAATCTTGTCATAATTGGCAAAAATAGATAAATTCTTTTCAAGTCAAATTAGACACAGCTTTACAACCTAAAAGTGGTTTTGCTATTGATCCTTCTAAGTATAAAAGATCTTTGAATCATTCATACAAAAATCATAAAAATTTAAAAAAGGATCCGAATGGTAAAAGTATAACTCATCATAATATATCTTGTCATTATTGTTGCAAAAAGGGTCATACCATTGAAAAATGTAAATTTAGGAAGATGTTAGTTCCTAAAGGAGTCTCTCAATGGTTGCCTAAATGCAACCTTGATTTCACTCACTTACAAGGACCCAATGAAAATTGGGTACCTATCTCCTTTATTTCATTCTATAGGTTGAATGTCTTGAATCTACTGAAAATATGTGGTATATTGATAGTGGACGTTCAAGGTATATGGCGGGTGACATATCGCTTTTCATTTATTTCGTGCCAAAGAAAAAGGGATTCGTCACTTATGGAGATAACAACAAAGGAAATATTCTTTGAAAACATAGTGTAGGTAATTCCTCATCTACTATTATGTACGATGTAATGCTTGTTGATGGTCTTAAGCACAACCTTCTTAGCATTAGCCAACTTTGTGACAAGGGTTTTAAAGTCACCACTAATACTTGTTGTTTATTTGAGCATAATGAGAAGAAGAATTGTGTGTTTAAGGGCTTAAAAGTCAATAATACTTATATGCTAAATTTAGATGATGTGTCCTTGGTTGGTACTAAGTGCCTTGCTACCATGAGTGAAAACTCTTGGTTGTGGCATAGGCGCTTAACTTATTTTTACTTTGACTTACTAAATAAGGTAACCTCAAAGGATCTAGTCATTGGTCTTCCTAAAATGAAGTTCACAAAAGACCACTTATGTGAAGCATATCAAATGGGGAATCAAATAAAGGTCTCTTTTAAATCAAAAAATGTTGTTTCAACATATAGACCTCTCGAACTTCTACATATGGACCTCTTTGGTCCATATAGGACCAAAAGCTTAGGTGGAAACTATTATGGCTTTGTTATAGTTGATGATTATTCTAGATTTTGTTAGGTTATGTTTTTGTCTAGTAAAGATGAGACCTACCCAACTTTTAAACAATTTGCTAGATTGTTCCAAAATAAAATGAATTTGAAAATTGTTTCCATTCGAAGTGATCACAGAGGAGAGTTTGAAAATATTCTTTTTGAAAAGTATTATGAGAAACATGGTATTGAGCGTAACTTCTCGGCTCCTAGAACTCCACAACAAAATAGGATTGTGGAGCGTAAAAACCGAGTTTTAGAGGAGTTAGCGAGGATGATGCTTAATGAAGGTAATTTACCAAAGTACTTCTGGTTCGATGATATTAGCATGACTTGTTATGTTTTGAATAGTATATTGATACGTCCTATTCTAAACAAAAACCCCTATGAATTACTTAGAGGTAGAAAACCTAATGTTTTTCACCTTCATGTCTTTGGATGTAAATGATTTATTTTAAACAATAGAAAGGATAATCTAGATAAATTCGATGCTAAAGCCGATGAGGGAATCTTCCTTGGATACTCACAATCTAGCAAGGCATATAGGGTCTATAACAAGAGGCTACTTATTGTTGAAGAGTCCGTTCATGTTTATTTTGATGAGTCTTTTCCAAAATATGTTGGGAAGGGTATGTATTTTCATGATATAGGTGTGTCTTTGCATGACATTCTCAATGAAGCCGATGAAGGGATTGATCAACCTCAAACGGATGAAAATGAGAAAGTAGAAGATGATGATCACGAAGAGGAAAAGGAGGAGAGTCCAGTTGTAGTATAAAAGATCTTTGAATCATTCATACAAAAATCATAAAAATTTAAAAAAGGATCCGAATGGTAAAAGTATAACTCATCATAATATATCTTGTCATTATTGTTGCAAAAAGGGTCATACCATTGAAAAATGTAAATTTAGGAAGATGTTAGTTCCTAAAGGAGTCTCTCAATGGTTGCCTAAATGCAACCTTGATTTCACTCACTTACAAGGACCCAATGAAAATTGGGTACCTATCTCCTTTATTTCATTCTATAGGTTGAATGTCTTGAATCTACTGAAAATATGTGGTATATTGATAGTGGACGTTCAAGGTATATGGCGGGTGACATATCGCTTTTCATTTATTTCGTGCCAAAGAAAAAGGGATTCGTCACTTATGGAGATAACAACAAAGGAAATATTCTTTGAAAACATAGTGTAGGTAATTCCTCATCTACTATTATGTACGATGTAATGCTTGTTGATGGTCTTAAGCACAACCTTCTTAGCATTAGCCAACTTTGTGACAAGGGTTTTAAAGTCACCACTAATACTTGTTGTTTATTTGAGCATAATGAGAAGAAGAATTGTGTGTTTAAGGGCTTAAAAGTCAATAATACTTATATGCTAAATTTAGATGATGTGTCCTTGGTTGGTACTAAGTGCCTTGCTACCATGAGTGAAAACTCTTGGTTGTGGCATAGGCGCTTAACTTATTTTTACTTTGACTTACTAAATAAGGTAACCTCAAAGGATCTAGTCATTGGTCTTCCTAAAATGAAGTTCACAAAAGACCACTTATGTGAAGCATATCAAATGGGGAATCAAATAAAGGTCTCTTTTAAATCAAAAAATGTTGTTTCAACATATAGACCTCTCGAACTTCTACATATGGACCTCTTTGGTCCATATAGGACCAAAAGCTTAGGTGGAAACTATTATGGCTTTGTTATAGTTGATGATTATTCTAGATTTTGTTAGGTTATGTTTTTGTCTAGTAAAGATGAGACCTACCCAACTTTTAAACAATTTGCTAGATTGTTCCAAAATAAAATGAATTTGAAAATTGTTTCCATTCGAAGTGATCACAGAGGAGAGTTTGAAAATATTCTTTTTGAAAAGTATTATGAGAAACATGGTATTGAGCGTAACTTCTCGGCTCCTAGAACTCCACAACAAAATAGGATTGTGGAGCGTAAAAACCGAGTTTTAGAGGAGTTAGCGAGGATGATGCTTAATGAAGGTAATTTACCAAAGTACTTCTGGTTCGATGATATTAGCATGACTTGTTATGTTTTGAATAGTATATTGATACGTCCTATTCTAAACAAAACCCCTATGAATTACTTAGAGGTAGAAAACCTAATGTTTTTCACCTTCATGTCTTTGGATGTAAATGATTTATTTTAAACAATAGAAAGGATAATCTAGATAAATTCGATGCTAAAGCCGATGAGGGAATCTTCCTTGGATACTCACAATCTAGCAAGGCATATAGGGTCTATAACAAGAGGCTACTTATTGTTGAAGAGTCCGTTCATGTTTATTTTGATGAGTCTTTTCCAAAATATGTTGGGAAGGGTATGTATTTTCATGATATAGGTGTGTCTTTGCATGACATTCTCAATGAAGCCGATGAAGGGATTGATCAACCTCAAACGGATGAAAATGAGAAAGTAGAAGATGATGATCACGAAGAGGAAAAGGAGGAGAGTCCAGTTGTAGTAGACAACCTTCATTTGTCTTGGAGAATAACCAAAGACCACCCTATTGATAATATTATTGGAAATATAACAAAAGGCATGACAAAACTATCTAAAATAAGTAACTTTTGTTATCACTTTGCTTTAGTGTCACAGATTGATCCTAAAAATGCTAAAGATGAATTACTTAATGGGCATTGACTCATGGCAATGCAAGACGAGCTAAATCAATTTAAAAGGAATGACGTTTGAGACATTGTCTTATGTCCAAAGTATCATCAAGTAATAGGCACGAGATGGATTTTTAGGAACAAGCTTGACGAAAATGGATTGATAACCCGAAATAAGGCCCAATTAGTCGCTCAAGGGTATAACCAAGAGGAGGGTATTGACTATGAGGAGACTTATGCTCCGGTCTCCCGACTTAAGGTCATACGCCTTCTTCTTGCCTTTGTTTGCTCTAAGAACTTCAAATTATTTCAAATGGATGTGAAAAGTGCATTTCTAAATGGTTACATTAATGAAGAGGTGTACGTTGCTCAACCTTCTGGTTTTGAAAATCACGAGTACCCCAATCATGTTTTCAAATTAAAACTCACTTTGTACGATTTCAAACAAGCACCTAGGGCTTGGTATGGGCGACTGTTAGCTGAGATTTTGACGCCAAGGTTGGCTTGAGTATGATGGGCAAAAGAAATATTTTCAAGATGTTTTGACTTCGACAGGAAGTATGTTTGGGAGATCTTATTGAAGAGGTCCTTTGTATAAGAGGGTAATGTTGGTTTTAAGACTTAGAAATACCCCTGAGTTTAGTCTGCAACTTCGACGAAAGCAATACTCAGTTTGCCTTCGACGAAAGCAATACTCAGTTTGCCTTCGACGAAAGGTTTTAAATATTTCAATAAGGATGATAACTGTTTTTTTGTCCTTATTCGTTTATCTAAAAGGACACGTGTAAAGCTACGGCGAAGTGAATACATGCAAGCGAAACATGTTGTTTTCTGGAGGAAAGACCATTGATAGCGGTTATTTTTTACTTAGTATAAATAGGGGTCTTAGTGTATAGGATTTTCGTGTGTTCAATCATTGTACAAATACTAATAAATTACTCTAAGTATCTAAGTGTGTTTGAGAAACGAGATTGTTGAAAATATATGTATGAATCCCCACATCTTTATTTGAATTAAAGTCATTTGCAGTTTATCAATTATTCTTTCTTATTGCAATTTACTTTGAAGTCCTTTTATTGCAAATCCTTTACAAAATTTGCATTCTACTTTTAAAATTTAAACAACATTATCAAATCATGGGCATTATCGAAGTGTTCATAAACTTTCAAATATAATTTGACAAGAGCATATGTCCTAGGATTCACTAGTTGATCCTGTAAAGTAAACCATTTTTGGAGACCAGAGATTGTTTACCAATTTTCACGGTAAACAAATTGGCATGCCTAGTGGGACAGTGCTATTGTTTAAACATTTTTTCTTTTTAAATTTTTTTTATATATGTTCTTCATTTTACTATCCCTCTAACTTCGTTGCATGAGACTAAAAAGTGGTAAAATAGCCACAAACAATGAGGAAAGACTAAGGAGAGGATACGTAAGGAGGATAGTGAGTCAAAATCCGCCAAATAATAATGAAGAACCCCCCCTCCCCCCTCTTCATTCTCGACAGTGGGAACTACGATTTCAGCGTCCTTATCTAAAACTGTACCATCTGCGGCAAGTACGATACCTGTGCAGTCGATTTTGTCTTATGTAGGGACGCAGGATCCACCAGCGACCCCCCCTATAGTGGGGAATAACTTATTCAGACCTTATATGCATGAATTCTCGATGCCTTTAAATGGTCGTGAATAGCCTTATGGCATGCTGTAAGACCCCAATTTTGGGCCCTAAGATCCCTCATGGCCCATATCATTTATATCATAACCTCAAAGATCATTGCATGTCTTTGTCCCCTCCTAGTGGATAGATTTGCCTTGTGGGTTGATTTCTTGATCACCAAGCATACTTTGCATTTGTATATCTTTGCTTTCATATGTTTATCATTCAAAAAGTACAAAATATTGTCAGTCTAACCTTGTTGCTTGCAGTGGAAGCAATCATCAGCAATTAGGTCAAAGATAGTCATTGATCAGTCAAAGCAATGGATGATGGCCATTCTTGCAGAATTTGGGCATCATGGTCAATAATCAAAGGTTCATACAACTTGGGACATCATTTGAAGTCAAGTTCTCAAGGAATTAGGGTTTGGAAATCATCAGAAGTGGTCCAGTCATCCAAAACCCTAGAAAAGTCAAACTTGGTCAACTGTTGATTTAATCAAGATTTTGATGGATAGAATTGATTTGAAAGAGTTCATTCATGCTTGTATAAGTCTCATATATCATGTTCAACCTCATCATGGAAGAAAATCAGGTCAATCAGAAAATTTTCCAGAAATAGCAACTGGACCTGTAATTTTAACTGCCAAAAATGGAAACTTCTTGATCTTAAACTTACATCATGATACAAGCTTCAAATGAATTTTTGCCCAACATGAAAGTTGAAGATCTTGTTCTCCCATTTTCAAAAAGTCCAAGAACATCAAAATCCCATGTGTGGTTGTCAAGATATGATCAAATCATTTTCACCAATTTCTGAACTTCAAAGAGCCATAACTCACAAACCATAAGGCCAAATTTGGTGGGGTTTTTTCCTACACATCACATTTTTCATCCTCTTTCCAAAAATATAAATTTCATGACCTAAAACCTTACCATTCAAAATGGCATTTTTGGACCTTTTGCATTTAAATTCAAAGTTTGACCAAACTTTGACTTTTTGAGTTTTTGACTTTTTCTTGATTTGGTCAATTGGGAAATGCTTTAAACCATATTTGAAACTTGCCTCAAGCCTAAAACCATCATCATACCACCATTTTCCCATCATTTTGAATCAAATTGCAAAATTGACAAAATTGGCAATTGGCTTCACAAAAGCAAATATAGTACAGCATTTTCTGTACAACCACAAGCAGCATTGTGTTTGGCCTGCTAGCAGCCTTTCCAGCCCATTTGTGCAGACAAACACACCCACCATTTTCACTTGTTCCACAATTAGCAATTTGCAAAATGATCATTACACACAAAACCAATTTACCACATGATTAAATGATGATTAACAGATGATATTTAAGCCTTCATTTTCTGTTTCCAACCCTAGTTTTTGGCAGCAGCCACAAAACCAGAAAACACTCTCTCCTCTCACTCGGATATTGCATTTTTTGGCAAAACGGAAAATCCTGCTAAAACACTGAAAACCCTTGAGTCACCTTCATTGTTTCTCCACAAAAACACCTTGGTGAGCTTCCTTGAACCATCAAATATCATCTGTCCAGCCATCTTCTTGTTCTGTCATTACCAAGTCCAACAGTGGCAGTTAAAGTTTTGAAGAGTTTCAAGCAAGTGTGAGTCAAGGATTCTTCAAAGTTTCTTCATTCCAAAAGCATGTTGGACATCTGATCGAGCTGGAAGTATACAGACAGCACTGTTTCATTGGTTTTTCAAATCAGGTAATTTTTTCAACTTCATTATTTTCTCAAACCTTGCTACACATCATATAGGTCTCACTTAGTAGGTTGATTAAAGTCTTGAATCATGTCAAAAAAGTTAACTATGCTTTGAGATATATGTATTTCCATTCCTGTGCTCAAATATGTTTCAGTCGATATAGTTCTATTGAGGATGATTACATGAAAGTTATGTGTAGAATATGCATGCTAGAGGTTTGTGATGATGATTAACATGCTTGATTTCACTTTCTGGATGCTTCGATTTTTATGAAGTTATACTGTTGCCAGAAACCTGCTGTTTCCTTCCAGAAATCTTGCTTTCATTTTTGCATGAACATTGGTTGTTTGTTAGTGCTCATGTTGCATAATACATTTCAATGCCATAGTATGTTTTGAAAGATTTTTTTGGTGATTCTAGAGAACTAAAGCATGCTTAATTTGGTTGTGTTTTGGCCAAGAAATCTTCATTTTCATTTTGTGTGTCCAAACACATTTCTGTTCGATTTACCTGGTTAGTTTGGATTTAATGAAATATGATCCCATGTTCTTGATGCCTGTTGCTAGTGATGCTGTCAGAGTGTTTAACTTGTAATTCTGGGCATGTTGTTTTTTAAGATGCATGATGTTGATTGCTTGAAAGTTGCAAATACCATGCTGCCATGCTAAAACCCTGTTGTTATGATGAATGTGCTGCCATACTGTTAATACCTGCTGCTGTTTGGAAATCATAACTCTGCCCAATACAGGAATTCATGATTGTGTGTGTTGTGTTGCTAGCTAATGCACATGCTAATGATGTTTTCATAGGTCATGATCATTGTTGGTTTTGCTTATACTTGGTTGTTCAAATGTTGTATGTTATTTCATGAACTTACCATGATACCATGCTAAACCTTGCTGCTGTTATGCTTGAACCCAAAGAACCATTAAATGCTATAACCGTGTGAACATGCTTAGAAATCCATATGACTCATACTCAGTTTGCTTGTATTATGTTGCTACATGAGCATTAAGGCCATGTTTTTGTGTGATTTGTTTGTTGCAATTGTTGTTTGATGATTAAGATCATGAGATGATGATGTTGATTGTGTGAGACTTGGTTTAGTTTTGGTCATGAGTTGAATGCTGAATGCCAATGCTGCTGTTCAAACCTGATGTCATATCCAGATTTCTCCCTTGAGTATTGCTTGTTTTGCTGTTGGCTAATGCTGTTTAGTGATGCTGTTACATTGTTTGTTTTTGATTGTTGATGTTGGTTATGGTTGGTGCTTGAATACTGAAACCATGCTGTTACTGCCCTGCTGCAAATTTGAAACATGTTGTATGCTGTTGTTTGGTTGCATTGTGAGCATTACCAATTGCCATGTCAGTTGTGTATTGTTGGAATTTCAATTGCCATGACCTTCAATGTTGATGATTGATGACCATGCTATGCTAAACCCTTGCTGATGTATGTTTGGGCTAAGTCATTTTTGATGTTGGTGATAACATGTACTGCTATGCTAAAGAACATGTACTGCTATGCTGAGTTTCAATTGATTATGAATTGATTTCCATGTCCTGTGGCTGTGACAATGATAAACACTGCTTGCTGAATGCTATGCTGCTATGTGCTGTTGGTTGTTTTTGTTTGATTTGGTGATGGACATGATAATGAATGCTGTTCTTGATTAAGCCTGCTGCAGTGTTTGAAACTTTAGGCACATGCTCAGCAAAATCCATGTGAAATATATATTGTATGCTGTTACCATTGAAATGTTGAATGATGATGATTACATGATGATGATTACATGATGATTGATGATTGGATGATATGTTGAATGCTATTGTTGTTTGTATTTGCTGCATGATGTTGATGCTACGCGTGAACCATTGCCATGCTGCTGTGTGTGTATGTTGGAATTTATTTGTAAGATGATGAACTTGCTGGAAATATCATGAAGCTTGCCCTGCTGTTTTGAACTTCCCCAGGAAAACCACATGTCATGTATTACATGCTGTTGTGTGTTTGTTGATTGAATTCGATTTGATGTTGAAACATGATGCTGAATGCCATGGCTGCATATACCCTGCCGCAGATTTGAAATATGTTGAATGCTATTGCTTACTTGCTGTTTGAATGATGAATGAAAGTGCTGCTGTTATGAAGATGTTGTTTTGCTGTTAAGGCTCATGGCCATATGCTGAATTTGTTTTTGTCCATGAATGATGTTGTTTGAAAATGAATGCATGATGTTGCTGTTACGATGAGCTGTCCAGAAATCCATTGGTTCGTGTTTGGTGTGTATAGTTTGTGGCTACTTGATTCGTTGCATAATTGTTATGATTATATGCTGCTATTCATTTGTTGTTTTGTGATCGAATGCTATGCCATTGCCAAACCCTAATGCTGCATGAACCCAGAAAATATGAAGGTGTTTGTTTGTTATTGCTTTGGTTACTGTTTCATTGGGGCGAGCCAATCAGGACATTTCCTGGGCGCCCCTGAAACGATGTCGTTTAGTTAAATGAAGGCAAATATTACCACAATGCCATTGTTGACCTTGTTTGCCATGCTTGTTTGTTCATATTTCATCAATTATTCATCAAAATTCCACAATTATTTGCTCTTTCATTTTTTATCCAAAAATTATGATTCTTTTTCCATGATGTTCACAATTGAGTCTAGTATTTAATTATGAATTTTAATGATTTTTCCATTGGCTGGATTTTAATTGATAATTACTTTCTTGACATGTATGCCAAAATAATACCTTGTGCCATTCTCTTTGTGAAATTGTCATGTTGCATCCAATGAGCTTGAAATTTTTTGTGGTGAAACTAGACACATTGATCTTCATTTCCATATAAAGTTTGTGCATTTATCATTTGTGGATTGATAGTTATGATTTTTTGAAGTTGTGTGTTGCATTTGGTGTCATACCATGATCATGCATTTTCACAATTTTTGTTCACATGCTTCCTCTTATCCAAATGACCCCAAATTTTGCATGAATGATCCCTTGTATGTCTAATTGATGTATGAATTTTCTTGGAATTAATCTTGCTGTTTTCCATTTGATTGAGAATTTTCTTCCATATGTGGTCATTTGTTGACTTTTTGTGCTATGCCTTGCCAAATCTTTTGTGAAATTCTCAAATCATATTGTATGACCATGAAATTTCATATGTGATAACTAGACATCTCAAGCTTTGCATTGGTGTTAATCTCATTCATTTATCTTCTGTTTTCAAATTGATATGATTTTTTGAAGTTGACCCATGCTTGTTGACTTTCACCATGCTTACTTGAATTTGATTTGACTTCATGAATTTCATTGACTGCCTTCCTCTCATCCAAATGCCATGAAATTTGACATGCTTGCTATGTTAGATGCTAGGATTGAGTGTGATTTATTTCATGATTTTTGAAAATGCTTGAGTTGACTTTTGGATGAAGTCTTTGCTGTTGACTTTTGTATGCTTCTCTTGCCATGCTTTGCATCCTTTTGCATATGAAATGACCTTGATGCATGATATAAGTTTGAATCCAATTGTGTTTACTTTCCTACATGATTGATTTTGACTTTGATTGAATATTGCTTGCTGCCTTGGCCTTTTTCTTTCATCTTTGACCCTAGGCTAGTCCTAGTGGTCTTCTGAGCTTACAATTGAGCTGTTTGTTTCAGGTTGAGCACCAATGCCCCAAAGACCTTTCAATTTTGATTGAGTTGGTTTGTTTATCATGTGCTAACAATTTGTTTTGTAGGTGACTCATACTTGAGTCTTTGTGCCTTGCACTATTGGTCCCACTGTGTGACTATTGGTTCATTTCCTTTTGGTTTTGACTGTTGACTTGTTTGCTAATGAGTTTGACTTTTGCAGGTGCTTTAGTTGCTTAAGTTCTTTGAACTTGCTTGCTTGCTTTGCTTTTTAGCATTTGCTTTGAGGTATAAATACTTCTTCTTCATGTAGTCTGGAGACCCGGTCTGTTATTTGACCAGGCAAACTGTCTGAAGTCCTCCTTAAGAGGCAATGCCTGTGTTTGTTTATATTTGTCCTAAGCAGGAAAAGTCCTTCAAGTAAGGCAATTGGTGGAAGGTAGGGATAAGCAACCTATCCCCCACTATTCAGTGTGTCCTCTCTTTGCTCCCAGTACCTGGTTGAAGCAATGAGATAAAAACCCAAGATCTAATCGAGTCAATAATGTGGAGAGAGTTCCTACTTTCTGAACTCCCACACTTTCTTTGATGCTCTCTCTGATTTGAGATTGAAGCAATGAGGCACACCCCTCATTTCCTATTCATCTGCTTCACCTGAGCCCCTCAATGGCCAGGTTAAGAGCGACACTTACCTATTACAGTGGACTTTCAAAGTCAAACCCTCTTGTGTGAGCCCCCATTGTTTGGCTATAGAGTGTGTTGTTTGCTGCTCATTGATTGATTGATTGCTTCATATGCACTTGCTTGCCTGTATGCTATGCATCTATCATCATCAATTGCCATTAATGCATGATCATCTCATCTGTTTTGTGATGTTATTATTGTTGCTTACCCATTGAGGACAATTGTAAGTCCATCTCTTTTGGCATTTGCTCCTGTGATATGGAAGGATAGAGTGTAAGACCTCATTGGTCACTCATATCTTCTGTTTATCTGTTTGTATGTGAGGTTGCAGTTATAAGTCCCTGTAAGTTGGCATTTGCTTTCCTGTGATCATAGTTTGTTTCATCTGTTTGTATGAGAGGTTGCAATTATAAGTCCCTGTAAGTTGGCATTTGCATTCCTGTGATCATATTGTTTCTTTTGTTCTTGTATGTGAGGATCCATTGTAAGTCCCGGTGATGTGGCATTGGATTTCCTAGGACCATACTGTGGAGTTAACCTAAGACCAGACAGATTGGCAGTTAACTTCCATTTCTCATCTTTGCTTTTCTTTTGAGGAGATTAGTGTAAGTCCATTGAGTGGCTTCTGATATCCTGTTTCTGTTTTAGGAGACTGGTGTAAATCCATCTATTGGTATCCGGTATCCGCTTTTTATTTCTTTGCCTGTGGAGATTAGTGTAAGACCATTGAGTGGCTTCTGATATCCCATTTTGTTTTAGGAGATTGGTATAAGACCAGTGATTGGCATCCGATATCCGCTTTTGCTTGCTTTGTTTGTTTGTTATTATTAATTGCCATTCCAAAGGACACACTTGAATCATCTTCCATATGATTCCAAGAAGAGAACCTTCTAAGAAGTTTTACTTTCCATCCTCATCCATTCATCATTCATTACGTCTTAGAACCTTTTCACACTTTATCTTTTAAACTTGACATAAGTGTTGTGCAAACATCTTCATGTTTTTCTAATTAAAAACCTGGACTCAAGTCCTTGACCTTTTTTCAAACTCCATTTTCATAATACTCATCTGAATTGATCTTAATTATACTTTGACTCCATTTTCATAATCATAATCAGTAATTCCACTCATTCACTTGTTTTGGCTTTGTCCATTAATCTTTTCATACATGAGCTATAGGTTTGATTTATCTTAGTGGTTGATGTTAATCTCACCTTCTGTCTTTAGTGATTGAATTGTAAGTCTTCCTCGCCTATTATAGGGTTAACCCCTCTCTGGCCAGTTGAAGCTGTTCTCACATGGTGGACGTTGTTGTCTGTATAAGGTTGAGTTTTCTCCCGTGGATAACGTAAGACCTAGGGTTTGTGTTTAAAATTGAACCTAACCCACTTTTGGAAATCTTTTAGCCGAACTACGGCGTTCTGATCCTTACCTTTGATGGAAGGTACGTAGGCAACGGGTTCATCCGTTCGAACCCAATAACCCAATAAAAATGTATATTCTTTTCTCACCATCCCAATCATGTTTGCACAATCTTTATGTCATAACAAATAACAATCTTTTACAACAAGTGTGAAAAGGGCTCCCTAGGAGTACCTAGGACGTAGTGGGTGCCTAACACCTTCCCATTGCGTAATTTACCCCTTACCCAGAATCTCTGATCTTTTTATTAGTTTTCTACGTGTAAAACTTCTTAGGCTTTTGTTCGCTTTTTAGCCAATCCTTTGGATAAATAAAAGTGCGGTGGCGACTCGAAATTTCAAGGTATCTCTTAGCTTATGATTTAATCGATAGATCATATAGCGACGAATACACCGCTACAGAAAAGTGGCGACTCTGCTGGGGAAGTGCTTCATCCCTGGTTGTATTGCCTACTTTTCACCCTTGTTGTGATATATGTTATTATTCTTCATCTGACATATTTTTGTACAATTTGGGATGAATGTATTGTTTGTAATGTGTGAATTGCTTGATATACATTTGCTGTTTGCTTTGGTGATCTGTGAGATGAGTTCTATACCCGAACTCGAGTGCTCTCTAGGATAGGAGAATGGCATAGTCTTGTCGACTGGTGTGGAGTAGTCCTTAGCCAGTTGACTTGCGAGCCCATTCACTTGGTGGAGGTCATGTTGAACTAATAATGTCACACAAGTTATTTGTGGTTAGACATTATTCTTTCAATCATGTTCTGCAGAAGCCAAGGACCTTAGTTTACCAAACCCATCTTGGCCTATTTTTAGGACCGTAGTGCGGAGGTCGTTCAGATGTCAGTTCTGACACGATTGTTACGCGATACTACACTCATAAGAGTTTCTCTTGAGAATATTCTTGGAATACGAGTATTCGTTCCTCCGATAATATTCGAAAGATGGAACGATGATTATGGGAACCTCTTGTAGAACATGTCTGGCAGGTTTAAACCCTAGTACACTCCCTTTGGGTGGTTCTTAACCGAGACTCCATGCTCGTGACTCTCAACAAACCCGTGATTCGTGGTTGAGTCATTCAAGCATTGTTAATATCAATGGATCCCGGATCAGGTGTAAAACCTAAAATCCACCAAAGCGGCTGGTTGATATTAGGAATGTTTAAACCGGTTCATGTACCGTTAATATCAATGGAACTTGGGTGTCGATAAGGTGAAAACCTAAATCCACCAAAATGGATGATTGATATTAGGGATACATAGAGCTTTCCCACGACCTTTGTTTGGTGTGCTTTGCTTGATCCTTGAGTGTGTTTGTTGCATTCATGCATTCACGCATTCATCCGCATTCATGTCATCAAAAAAGAGAAAATTTTCAAGGAACTTAAAGGGTTATTTGCAAAATTTTCAGACATGGAAAGACCAAAAAGGCATACAAAGAAGTACAGCTTTAAGCAGCCTGATGTAAAAGAGTTAAGGAATCTGACATCATATGTATTAGATCCCTTGGGTTTCAAAGCTCGATATGGGAAGCTTCTGCCGTTGCTGACTACTCAAGTGGATGAGGGATTGATGAGCACTCTTGCTCAGTTCTATGATCCGCTCTATCATTGCTTCTTATTTCCGGACTTCCAGTTGTTGCCAACTTTGGAAGAATACTCTCATCTTATTGGAATTCCTATTCTGGATCAAGTGCCGTTCAGTGGCCTAGAGAGTATTCTATCTGCTCGAGAGATTTCCAGTCTGTTGCACATAGATGAAGATCTGATTAGAGCTAATCTGACTATCAAAGGCGGAATTCAGGGTTTTCCTTCCGAGTTCCTTATTGCTCAAGCCACTTTCTATGGGAAGGCCATGAGTGAGGATGCCTTTGAGGCTCTATTTGTGTTGCTCATCTATGGATTGGTACTGTTTCCCAACTTCGACAAGTTCGTCGACATGAACGCCATTAGGATCTTTTCAGTTCTTAATCCGGTTCCGACCTTGTTGGGTGATGCGTATGTCTCCATGCATCTGAGGAATATGAAGAATGGAGGAGTCATTGTCTGCTGTTTACCCCTGCTGTACAAGTGGTTTATTTCGCACTTGCCGCAGACAGTTGCTTTCAAGGAGAACAAGGGATGTCTACGGTGGTCTCAGAGACTCATGTCTCTCACCAATGATGATATCACCTGGTATGATCGCGTGTACGATACAGTCCAGATCATTAATTCTTGTGGTGAATTCCCCAATGTGCCTCTTCTTGGTACATGTGGTGGGATTACCTACAACCCTACGCTTGCACGTCGTCAGCTTGGGTTCCCCTTAAAGGATAAACCCCATAACATTCTGTTAGAAGGTGTGTTCTTTCAGGAGGGTAAAGATCCCCAAGGCCTGAAAGCCAGATTTGTCCGCGCTTGGCGCAATATTCGCATAAAGAGTAGGAATGAATTGGGTCCGAAGAACTGCATTGCTTTGGAGCCCTATACCTCTTGGGTCAGACAGAGGGCTGCTATCTACCTGATGCCATATGATCATCCGAGACCTACACTGTTGGATATGGCTGGGCCTTCAACCCTCCCTACCCAACGTGTAGAGGAGTTGAGAGAAGAAGACCTTTCGCGTGCCTGGATCCGCGAGAGAGAAGAATTGCTGCAGCAGCTCAAAGAGAAAGATGATATGATTGAATTTCTCGAGCACCGAGTGATCGACGATCCGAACGACACTTGGACTTCTCTGCTTCCTCAGTCCTCCAAATTCTGGAAAAGGAAGTATGATCAACTTGCAAAGGAGAAGGCTGATATGGAGGCTGCCTATGAGAGAGAGATCAAGAAGTTGTACACTTCTCGTCTTCCAGCACCCCGAGCTAATAGGGATCCATAGGATGTTATTTACCTTTTCTCTTTGTAATATTTAAAAGAATGCTGTACTTCTTTGTCTTGATATTTTGAATGAAATATTTTCCATGAGCAATTAAAATGTTTAATATTCAAAATATTGCAAATATACCCTGAGGGTTCCTTGAAAATCAAAGCATTTGCACAAAGCATTTCATGCATCATTCCTGCATAAACAGGTACTCTTTTCTGGTCTTCCGGTTCTAACCTTTGCTCTTCATTTATTTTGAAGACAAGCTGACTCACCGGTATTATACAAGGGTCAACTCTGCAAGGATTATGGAGCAATTGGAACAAGAGAACCAGAGTTTGAGGGATGAAGTCGCCAGACTTGGCGCTCTGATGGAGCAACTTCTTGCTGCCCAGAATCAGCCTGCTCCTCAACAGCCAGCAACTCCGGTTCAGCGGACAGTCATATCTGAGATAGCTACCTCAACGGTGCCCGTTAGTGCCTCGCAGCCAAACGCCATGCCTCCCGGTTTTCCTTGGGGGATGCCTCCTGGCTTCATGCCTGATCTGCCAGCTCCTACATTCGCTCAAATGCCGGCATCTAGCCCGGTCCCTATTCCTGTGCCTCCTGTCGTGCATACCATGCCTAGGGTAGACGACACCATTTATCATTCTGAAGCTTCTGAAGGCTCAGATGTGCATGAGAAAATGGATGCAATGAACGACCAATTCCTTGAGCTGAGGAAGGAATTGAGAACTCTTAGAGGCAAAGATCTCTTCGGCAAGTCAGCAGCCGAACTTTGTCTAGTTCCCGGTGTGAAAATACCAGTTAAATTCAAGGTCCCAGACTTTGAAAAATATAAAGGGAACACTTGTCCTTTGGCACACTTAGTCATGTATGCCAGAAAGATGTCCACGCAGACCGACAACGATCAACTCTTGATCCACTACTTCCAAGACAGTTTGTCTGGTGCTGCTCTACGTTGGTACATGAGCTTGGACAGTGTCAACATCCGCTCTTTCAATGATCTTGGCGAAGCTTTCGTCAAGCAATATAAATATAACGTTGACATGGCGCCTGACAGAGATCAACTCAGGTCTATGTCACAAAAGGACAAAGAGACGTTCAAGGAGTACGCCCAGAGATGGCGTGAGCTGGCAGCTCAAATCACTCCACCATTAGAAGAGAAGGAGATGACCAAGATCTTTCTGAAGACTCTTGGGTCATTCTATTATGAGAGAATGGTGGCTAGCGCTCCCTCTGATTTCACCGAGATGGTGAACATGGGGATGCGACTTGAAGAAGGCGTCCGCGAAGGACGGTTGTCTAAAGATGATGGTTCTTCCTCTAAACGGTATGGAGCGTTTAAGAGGAAAGAAGGTGAAGCGCATGCTGTGCAGTCTCAGCCAAAGCATAGAAGACCCTCTGTTCAGAGGAAGCCTGCACATCGTGCCAGACATCAGCACCAGGTGGCTAGTGTGGCACCTGTATTCAAGGATAATGCTTAGCAATATCAGCATCAGCAGCAATATCCACAACCGCAATATCAACAGCAACAGCAGCGTCCACAGCAACAGGCTTACCAGCCTCGTGGAAGTACAACCAATCAAGCAAATGTGAACTATGATAGGAAGAAGGTCAGCTTCGACCCTATTCCGATGACATATACAGAGCTTTATCCCTCCTTGTTGGAGAGAAAGTTGGTTTCTACCAGGGATCCTCCTGCAATTCCTGCCAATCCGCAATGGTGGTACAAACCAGACCAGCATTGTGCCTACCATTCCGGTGCTCCGGGCCACAACGTTGAGAACTGTTTCCCGCTGAAGAGTAAGGTTCAAGACCTCATGAGAAGCGGAATTCTGAGTTTTGAAGACTCTAACCCGAATGTCACCAGGAACCCATTGCCTTCGCATGGGAAGTCCGTGAATATGATCCAGGAAGACCTTGGGAAGTACAAGGTGAGGTACGTCAGCCATATCCGGCAATCGTTGGTTGATTTACATAAAATGCTGTGTCAGCACAGTTATTTGGAGCATAACCACGATAAGTGCCGTGTCTGTTCTGTTAACCGCTTGGGTTGTGATCAGGTTCGCAAGGAATTGCAAATGATGTTGAATGAAGGTACCATTGAGATTCTCCAGAATCGCAATGTGGATACAGTTGAGCCCGAAGTGAGTGTCATCTCCCCGGTGTTCAAGCTTCCAGAGCCCGTTGTTATTCGGTACAATAGCAACAAGCCTAAGGCTTCACCTTCTTTGATTATCAAGCCAGCTGGCCCTGTGCCATATTCATCTGACAAAGCCGTACCTTTCCGGTACAATCCTGTTGCTGTCCAGGATGGAGTAGAGGTTCCTTTGCCTTCGACTTCTGTGACCACTATCGCTGATGTTAGTGGGTTGACCCGCAGTGGTCGCGTCTTTTCCGCACCTGCCAAAGCTCCTGCTGTTTCTTCTGAATCTGTTGAGCGCCCTGTAGGGAATGCTGTGAATGTTCAGAACCCGGCACTTGCTGTTGCCCAGCCTTCCTCCTCTGTACAAAAGACTCCCATTTCTTCAGTTGGCCCGAGTGGCATTGTTGATGAAGAATCTGATGAGATGCTGAGGCTCATCAGAAAGAGTGAGTATAATATTGTAGACCAGCTTCTACACACGCCCTCCAAAATCTCCATCCTTTCTCTATTGCTGAATTCAGAGCCTCATAGGGAGTCTCTGCAGAAAGTCTTGGACCTGGCATATGTTGATCATGACGTCACCTTGGAACAATTTGATAGCATCGTTGCAAACATTACTGCTTGCAACACGTTGAGCTTTTGTGACGCTGATCTCCCTGAGGAAGGAAGAGACCACAACATGGCCTTACATATATCCATGAATTGCAAATCTGATGCAATGTCCAATGTGTTGGTGGACACTGGATCGTCCCTTAATGTATTGCCAAAATCCACACTCTCACGTTTGTCGTACCAAGGTCCTCCTATGAGGCAGAGTGGGGTTGTTGTTAAAGCTTTTGATGGGTCGCGTAAGACCGTGATTGGGGAAGTTGACCTCCCAATCAAGATTGGACCAAGTGATTTCCAGATCACTTTTCAAGTAATGGATATTCACCCATCTTACAGCTGTCTCTTGGGCAGACCATGGATTCATGAGGCCGGCGCCGTGACATCCACCCTACACCAAAAGCTGAAGTTTGTCAAAAATAAGAAATTGGTTGTAGTAGGGGGAGAAAAGGCTCTCCTGGTCAGTAATCTGTCTTCTTTCTCGTATATTGATGCAGAGGATGAAGTTGGGACTCAGTTCCAAGCTTTATCTATTGATAAACCAATCGAGAAGAAGTCTCCTTCATTCACTTCCTACCGTGATGCTAAACTGGCCATTGAATGTGGTGCAGTTGCTGGATTAGGGAAAGTGCTTGAACTTGAAGATAATCGTTCCCGGGCTGGCATTGGCTTTGGTTCTGGGGCATGCAATGAGCAAGGCTTGTTCACAAGTGGAGGATTCATCCATGCTGATCAACCTGCAGAAGAGGAAGCTGCTGCTATCATTGAAGAAGAAGACGCAGAAGATTTGAACAATTTTATTATTCCTGGTGGTGTCTGCCACAATTGGGTCGCTGTGGATGTTCCTACAGTTATCCATAGATCAGAGTAATTGTTCATTTTGTTTAAAACCCTTCTCCCATGCCAAAAGGAGAAGTGATGACATTGTTGGCAAAGCATATATACAATGATATTTTCATTCAATTTTTTGCATTGTCAAAACATTTGTTTTCCCTTTGTTTTCACTTTTTGCTTTTCTTTATGAAATCAGTGATCACAAAAAACCATAAAAACAAAAATAAAAGCTGTAAAAGCAACATTCTTTCATCTGCATAATGATTTGCTTGTTTAAATTCTGAAATTTTTCTTAACCAAAATCATTATGCAGGTTGATCCTAAAACCCATTGAACATAATGATCCAACGCCATCTCCCAATTTTGAATTCCCTGTATTTGAGGCAGAAGAAGAGGACGTTGAAGAGATTCCTGATGAGATCACCCGTCTCCTTGAGCACGAAGAGAAGATCATTCAGCCGCATCTCGAAGACTTGGAAACAGTCAACTTGGGATCTGAAGATTGTGAGCGCCTGGTGAAGATTGGGGCACTTCTCGAAGGGTCTGTTAAAGAAGATTTGATCAGCTTGCTACGAGAATATTCAGATATCTTTGCTTGGTCCTATGAAGACATGCCGGGTTTAGATACAGATATTGTGCAACATTCCCTGCCTTTGAAGCCTGAGTGCGTGCCTGTGAAGCAGAAGCTCAGAAGAACTCATCCAGATATGGCAGTGAAGATCAAAGAGGAAGTTCAGAAGCAAATTGATGCGGGGTTTCTGGTGACTTCAACATATCCTCAATGGGTGGCCAACATTGTGCCTGTTCCTAAGAAGGACGGAAAAGTCCGTATGTGCGTTGACTACAGAGATTTGAATAAAGCTAGCCCAAAAGATGATTTTCCTTTACCACACATTGACATGTTGGTAGACAATACAGCTAAATTCAAAGTCTTTTCCTTTATGGACGGATTTTCCGGATATAATCAAATCAAGATGGCACCAGAGGATATGGAGAAGACAACATTCATCACACCTTGGGGAACATTCTGTTATCGAGTGATGCCCTTCGGTTTGAAGAACGCCGGAGCCACGTATCAACGAGCTATGACTACCTTGTTTCATGATATGATGCACAAGGAGATAGAAGTCTATGTTGATGATATGATTGCTAAGTCCCGAACGGAAGTTGAGCATGTTGAGCATTTGTTAAAGCTTTTTCAGCGTTTGAGGAAGTTCCAGCTTCGTCTGAATCCGAACAAATGTACTTTTGGAGTCCGTTCCGGAAAGTTGTTGGGTTTTGTGGTAAGTGAAAGAGGTATTGAGGTTGATCCTGCAAAGGTCAAAGCAATACAAGAGATGCCCGCACCCAAAACTGAGAAGCAAGTCCGAGGTTTTCTTGGCCGCTTGAACTACATTTCCAGATTTATATCCCACATGACTGCCACATGTGCGCCGATATTCAAGCTCCTCCGGAAAAATCAGTCTCATGATTGGACCGAGGACTGCCAGAAAGCTTTCGACAGTATCAAGGATTATCTGTCTGAACCTCCGATTTTGTCTCCGCCTGTGGAAGGAAGACCTCTGATTATGTACTTAACAGTTCTTGAAGACTCGATGGGTTGTGTACTCGGTCAACAAGATGAATCAGGGAAGAAGGAGTTTGCTATCTACTACCTCAGTAAGAAGTTTACTGATTGTGAGTCTCGGTACTCTATGCTTGAGAAGACGTGCTGTGCTTTAGCTTGGGCAGCTAAGCGTTTGCGCCAGTACATGATTAATCATACAACTTGGTTGATATCCAGAATGGATCCAATTAAGTATATCTTCGAGAAGCCTGCTTTAACTGGGAGGATTGCCCGTTGGCAGATGCTGTTGTCTGAGTATGATATTGAGTATCGAGCTCAGAAAGCTATCAAAGGTAGTATCTTGGCTGACCATCTAGCGCACCAGCCAATTGAAGATCATCAGTCTGTTCAGTATGACTTCCCTGACGAGGAAATTCTGTATTTGAAGATGAAAGATTGTGATGAGCCTACACTTGATGAAGGTCCAGAACCTGGTTCCAGATGGACGATGGTGTTTGATGGCGCTGTTAATCAGTATGGAAATGGAATTGGGGCAGTAATTGTTAATCCCCAGGGATCGCACATTCCATTTACAGCAAGGCTAACCTTCAAATGCACGAATAATATGGCGGAGTATGAAGCCTGTATTATGGGACTTGAAGAATGCATTGATTTGAGAATCAAGTATCTTGATGTCTATGGTGATTCAGCTTTGGTTGTTAATCAGATCAAAGGTGAATGGGAGACGAATCAACCAAGTCTCATCCCATACAGAGATTATGCAAGGAGAATTTCAACTTTCTTTACAGAAGTTGAATTTTATCATATTCCTCGAGAGGATAATCGGATGGCAGACGCCCTTGCTACGCTTGCTTCCATGATAGTAGTCAGATGGTGGAATGATGTTCCCAACATTATTGTGATGCGCTTGGACAGACCTGCTCACATATTTGCAATAGAAGACGTGAAAGATGACAAGCCTTGGTACTTTGATATCAAGAATTTCCTCCAGAACCAGGTCTACCCGCCTGGGGCATCTGTGAAAGATAGGAAAACTTTGAGAAGATTGTCAGGCAGTTTCTACCTCAGTGGAGAAGTGCTGTACAAGAGAAATTTTGATATGGTTTTGCTCAGATGCGTGGATAGACACGAAGCAAACCTATTGATGACTGAGGTCCATGAGGGTTCATTTGGTACTCATTCCAATGGACATGCCATGGCTAAGAAAATGTTGAGAGCAGGCTACTATTGGCTGACAATGGAGTCTGACTGTTGCAAGTATGTGAAGAGATGTCACAAGTGTCAAATTTATGCGGATAAGATTCACATTCCTCCGACACTCCTGAATGTGATTTCATCACCATGGCCTTTCTCTATGTGGGGAATCGACATGATCGGTATGATTGAGCCGAAAGCGTCCAATGGACATCGTTTTATTCTCGTAGCAATTGATTACTTCACCAAATGGGTTGAAGCCGCTTCGTACGCGAATGTAACCAGGCAGGTGGTTGTGAAGTTTATCAAGAACCAGCTGATTTGCCGTTATGGTGTGCCAGAGAGGATCATTACTGATAATGGATCCAATCTGAACAACAAGATGATGGATGAGTTGTGCGCTGAATTTAAGATTGCACACCATAATTCCTCTCCTTACAGACCTAAGATGAATGGGGCTGTTGAAGCTGCTAACAAGAATATCAAGAGAATTATCCAGAAGATGACTGTCACTTACAAAGATTGGCATGAGATGCTGCCATTTGCTTTGCATGGATATCGTACGTCTGTACGCACTTCAACAGGGGCAACCCCTTTCTCTCTTGTTTATGGCATGGAAGCCGTTCTCCCAGTAGAGGTGGAGATCCCATCAATGCGAGTCTTGATGGAAGCCAAGTTGACTGATGCTGAATGGATTCAGAGTCGTTATGACCAGTTGAATTTGATTGAAGAGAAGCGGTTGACTGCCATGTGTCATGGTCAGTTGTATCAACAGAGAATGAAGAAAGCATTCGACAAGAAGGTCAAGCCTCGTGTGTTCCGAGAAGGTGACCTTGTGCTCAAGAAAGTTTTGTCTTTCGCGCCCGATTCCAGGGGCAAGTGGGCTCCAAACTACGAGGGTCCATATGTTGTTAAGAGAGCCTTTTCAGGCGGTGCTTTGATGCTTACAACAATGGATGGGGAGGATTTCACTCGTCCTGTGAATTCAGATGCAGTTAAGAGATACTTTGCCTAAAAAAAAAGTATATGCAAATGAAAAAAGAATGAATGAAAAAACAGAATTGCTCGCTAAGTTGAAAACCCGAAAGGGCGGCTTAGGCAAAAATGAGCGTCTCGGTGGAAAATCCGCAAGGGTAATCCAGGCAAAAATTAGAGGCTTGAAAAAAAAAAGATATATTTGCATCCCGCTAGATTGAGTACCTCACCCTGGGGCAATCTAGGCAAAAAATTAGGGATTTGGCAAGTAACTGCATCCTGACAAGACTTTCTGGTTCATCAGTCGTCATTTCGTCAGAAGATTCTCGATTCGTCGTCAACTGAAGCCTCGGATACATCGAAATTCAAATTGGTAGAGAAAGGATCATTATGTTCAATGTAGCCCTCTTCCAATATATATCACTGATTTCAAAATTGTACCGATCTATGGAGTCTTGCCATTTGCAGACTACCATTCTATCAAATCAATTTGAGCTTTTTATCCAATTATTTGCACTCTTATTTGTTTCAATTCAACAAATGTTTTGCATGTTTTAAAATTGATAAAATGTCATTGTTTTAAACAAATCAAATTTTTCAAAATTTTTGTTTTAAACAAAGTGAACATTCACAAGATTGAAAGGATACTCAAGAATATCTCAGTGCTCTCCCGAGGGTGGCATGATTCCCAACAGGTAAGACATTGGTTCATATTCCTGGTTTGGTGGTATCTTCTTTCTTCAGATCTTTGTTGAGGTTGTTCCTCAGACAAAGTTGTTGTTGGGGCTATTCCCCAGTACAGTCGCAAGTAAGTGTTGTTGAAGACTTCGTTTTTCTCCAGCAGCAGTTTTTCCCTAGCATGGGTGTTTTGTTGAGAAGTTTCGGTGGTTGATGGTTTGTCATCTTGGTGCCCCGTCACTTTCTCCAGTGGGTCGTATCCCCATACTTTATTTGCCTCAGCGCAGTCATGAGTAACTGATTGATTGATACTCCCCTCGGAGTCGCGAGTAAAGCTGTTATTAACATCCCCACCAGGGTTGCAAGTGGAGTTGTTACCACTCTTCCCCATGCAGCGTGCCAGCAGGATTTGTCTGTTTCCTTAGCATGTCTGTTGTCTTTTTGAAGACTCGGTAAGTCAGTGGTTTGATACCCGGTACTTTACCTTTTCCCCGGCGAAGTCGTCTGTGGAATTGTTGTTATCTCTCCATCAGAGTTATTCTCTCCGGCAGAGCAGGATTTATTTTCCTACTCAGTGGTTGTTTGGGTTGACATCCCAGTATTGCAATCATCTTTTCCTCAGCTTAGTCTGCAGAATGTTTGTTGTGGCAGTTTCGCCCGTTGATTACTCCCTTCAATCCCCGTATAGTCGGATGATTGCTTTTGCCTCCAGTGAACGGATCTGATTTCCTGACTGTTTGTGATCCCCAGTAGAGTGGCTTGTATTGCAGAATCTACTTGTTGTGATCAGTTGGCTGTATATTCTCCCCAAGTGGAGTGGTTCGTTGCAGAATATATCTGTTTGGTTTGTCCTCCCTCAGTGGTTTGTTCCCCAAGAGTGTAGCCGACAGTTTTCCCCAGTAGAGTTGCTTATGCAGTCAGATTCTATTTGGATGATATCATTCTCCCTCAGTGGGTTGTTCCCCGGTGGAGTTATTTGGATTTGCTTCTACATCAGTTCGCGCTCGTGCTAACGCACTCTTTTGTTTCTCAGTTGACACTGGGATCCCCTGCAGATATACTTTGGGACTTCTCTTGTTCCCCTACAGATTTGTCTTGGTGGCTGTTTTGCCCGTTGTGACTTTCTGTACCCTGATTGGGTCGTTTCCTGATATCTAGGATTCGCTGCTTCTTCAGCAGTACTTGCAGATCTTTGCTTTACAGCATGTAGATCTCTGCAGATTGGCTTTCCAGCTGGTTTTTCCCCTGGAAGTATAATACCGGACGTTTGGTTTCTAAACCTGTTGTGTTAGAATTGTCTGTTTTGTCAGCATTCATCAAACATCAATCACGCATATTCATGCATATTCATAAACATTCAGGTATTCATGTTGCATTTCTTGCCATATATCTTTTGTTTGTCGTGTCTCCTGCTATGGTGATATAGATCTCTTTACAGATCTCCCCAAGCAGATGTCGGGTGTTTAAAATCTCTCCATATAGAGTCAACCCCATAAGCAGAAAATGTTGTCTTTCCTTCTGCAGTTCCCCACGGAGATTATCCTCGTGGATGACGGTTTCTTCCGTTTCCTCCCAACACATATATTGGGATGGATTTTCCTATTTGAGTTATATCCTCATTAGGACGTGTCTTGATTCAGTCTGTCTTTTCGGATTGTTCCCGAATCGGCTATTTGTCAGATATCTTGTGCTTCCCAGTGGGTTGTTCCCCGGCGGAATGTTTTTGGGCCTCTACCCAGTAACCGGTAGTTGTAAGTCCTATCTTTCCTGGCTTTCTTGACAGAATTTGTGGTTATACACCTTTTATTCTCCAGCCAGAGTTTTTTTTTGGTTTTCTACCCTATTGGTAGTTGTAAATCCTATTTTCCTGCTCTTCAGCAGTTTGTGGTTTGTTATAAACCCTATTTTGGTTTCCCGTGCGGATTTGTGATTTGTTCTATCCCCACGTGGAGTTGTTGGTCTTCTACCCTGTATTCGGTAGATGTAAACCCTAAATTTTGTGGTTATCTTCATCTAGTCTTTGATGTTGATTTTCCTTTGCTTGTATAAGTTGCTCAGATTAGCACTTATATCCTCAGCAAGTCTTTTGTGGATAATTGCCGTATGCTAGCAATTTTATCCCCAATGGGTCTTTTCACCGTATGCTCGTGATTTGTTCCCTGGATCATTGATTCTTTATCAATGCCTCCCCAGCTAGTCCCTGTCGATAATTGCCGGATGCTTGCAACTTATCCTCAGCAGATCGCCTTTCATTTACCCTTTTGTTGGTAATGTCTGTTGCTCCTTTTGATTGGTTATCATTATATACCTGAGTTGGTATCCCGATGCCTTTCTGTTCGGTTGATTTATCCTTTGTTAACCCAGTAACCGGTTGTGGATAATCTTCCATGCGAGTATATTATTCACGGTCTGCCGGTAATGAATAATATATCTCATGCACTCTTCAGTCGAAGCCTTTTGCGTTTCCCCGGTCGAGTAAGATTCGTTATTTCCCTTTGTGGAGTCGAATATTTCTTTGTTGTTGGATAATTGCCGGATGCTTGCAATTTATCCCTTTGAGTTGTCTTTCGTTTACCCGTATGCTTGGTATCGATTGTCTCTCTTTTTGGTTAGTCACCTATTATATACCCAGTAACCGGTATCTCTGGTGTCTTTTCCTTTCGAGTGTATTATTCACGGTCTGCCGGTAATGAATAATATATCTCATGCGCTCTTTAGTTGGAATCCTTTGTTGATTTTCCCCAACTGAGCAAGATTCGTATTCTTTGTAGAATCGAATAGCCATCCTTTAACCAGTTTGTGTTTTGGATGATGAGTGTTTTGGAAGTGAAAACCAATTCACGTTTTCGGTAGATCACCTATTATATACCCAGTAACCGGTATCTCTGGTGTTTCTTACCATGCGAGTTTATTATCTACGTTCTGACGGTAATAGATAATATATCTCATGCGAGTATTCTTATCCACGGTCTGCCGGTAATGGATATTATATCTCATGCACTCTTTGGGTTTGTGTCCCCAGTTGAGTAAGATTCGTTTTCCCGTTGTGGATTCGAATGCCCATCCTGTAAGTTGTTTTGCTTTTTCAAGCCCTCTTTTCGGATGATGAGTGTTTTGGAAGTGAAAACCAATTCACGTCTTTGGATTTTATCCTATAAACAGCCCAGTAACCGGTTCAGGATAATTTTCCCATTCGAGTATATTATTCACGGTCTGCCGGTAATGAATAATATGTCTCATCTGAGTATTCTATCCACGTTCTGACGGTAATGGATATTATATCTCGTTCGCTTTTGAGTCGATCTTTTGATTGTTTTCCCCTCAGAGTAAGATTCATTTTCCTTGCGGAATTGAATGTCCATCCTAAACAAGTTTGCTTTTCTAGCTCTCTTCAGGATGATGAGTGTTTTGGAAGTGAAATCCAATTCACGCTTTGGTCGGTCACCTATTATATACCCAGTAACCGGTATCCTTGGTGTTCCTTCCTTTCTGCTCCCTATTATGACCTCGGTCCCCATGTGGAGTCAGATTTTCCTGAGTTTGTTACCCGTATGCTCGGTAACATCTCATTTCTTTGTTGCTTCCCCGGTGGAATTTTCTTTTGCTTCTCCTCAGGAGTCAGCTTGTGTCTCTCCAATGGATTTATTTTCCTTTGGAATTCTTTTCCCCAGTGTGAGTCCTTCACTCCCCAGTGAGTTCTCCAGTCTGTTTTTCTGTTTTCCTTAATCAGAGTCGTGTATTGTTCACACGTTTCTTTTTCTCGTATTGTCCCCATAGAGTCTTGTTAGAGTCTCTGTTCCTGGTGAGTGTACTACTCCGATGGATCGTCTTTTCTTCTGTGTGAATCATATTCCCCACAGAGTTTGTGTCTTTTGCATGCATACATCTGCATCATGAGGTCTCTTAGGGACCAAAATTTGTCTCATTACTGTTATTTAAGCCCATTCTACCGCGTCGAGATGAAGATTTCTAAACTTCACTTCTCCGGCTAGAATGACCTTAAATAGGGGCATCTGTAAGACCCCAATTTTGGGCCCTAAGATCCCTCATGGCCCATATCATTTATATCATAACCTCAAAGATCATTGCATGTCTTTGTCCCCTCCTAGTGGATAGATTTGCCTTGTGGGTTGATTTCTTGATCACCAAGCATACTTTGCATTTGTATATCTTTGCTTTCATATGTTTATCATTCAAAAAGTACAAAATATTGTCAGTCTAACCTTGTTGCTTGCAGTGGAAGCAATCATCAGCAATTAGGTCAAAGATAGTCATTGATCAGTCAAAGCAATGGATGATGGCCATTCTTGCAGAATTTGGGCATCATGGTCAATAATCAAAGGTTCATACAACTTGGGACATCATTTGAAGTCAAGTTCTCAAGGAATTAGGGTTTGGAAATCATCAGAAGTGGTCCAGTCATCCAAAACCCTAGAAAAGTCAAACTTGGTCAACTGTTGATTTAATCAAGATTTTGATGGATAGAATTGATTTGAAAGAGTTCATTCATGCTTGTATAAGTCTCATATATCATGTTCAACCTCATCATGGAAGAAAATCAGGTCAATCAGAAAATTTTCCAGAAATAGCAACTGGACCTGTAATTTTAACTGCCAAAAATGGAAACTTCTTGATCTTAAACTTACATCATGATACAAGCTTCAAATGAATTTTTGCCCAACATGAAAGTTGAAGATCTTGTTCTCCCATTTTCAAAAAGTCCAAGAACATCAAAATCCCATGTGTGGTTGTCAAGATATGATCAAATCATTTTCACCAATTTCTGAACTTCAAAGAGCCATAACTCACAAACCATAAGGCCAAATTTGGTGGGGTTTTTTCCTACACATCACATTTTTCATCCTCTTTCCAAAAATATAAATTTCATGACCTAAAACCTTACCATTCAAAATGGCATTTTTGGACCTTTTGCATTTAAATTCAAAGTTTGACCAAACTTTGACTTTTTGAGTTTTTGACTTTTTCTTGATTTGGTCAATTGGGAAATGCTTTAAACCATATTTGAAACTTGCCTCAAGCCTAAAACCATCATCATACCACCATTTTCCCATCATTTTGAATCAAATTGCAAAATTGACAAAATTGGCAATTGGCTTCACAAAAGCAAATATAGTACAGCATTTTCTGTACAACCACAAGCAGCATTGTGTTTGGCCTGCTAGCAGCCTTTCCAGCCCATTTGTGCAGACAAACACACCCACCATTTTCACTTGTTCCACAATTAGCAATTTGCAAAATGATCATTACACACAAAACCAATTTACCACATGATTAAATGATGATTAACAGATGATATTTAAGCCTTCATTTTCTGTTTCCAACCCTAGTTTTTGGCAGCAGCCACAAAACCAGAAAACACTCTCTCCTCTCACTCGGATATTGCATTTTTTGGCAAAACGGAAAATCCTGCTAAAACACTGAAAACCCTTGAGTCACCTTCATTGTTTCTCCACAAAAACACCTTGGTGAGCTTCCTTGAACCATCAAATATCATCTGTCCAGCCATCTTCTTGTTCTGTCATTACCAAGTCCAACAGTGGCAGTTAAAGTTTTGAAGAGTTTCAAGCAAGTGTGAGTCAAGGATTCTTCAAAGTTTCTTCATTCCAAAAGCATGTTGGACATCTGATCGAGCTGGAAGTATACAGACAGCACTGTTTCATTGGTTTTTCAAATCAGGTAATTTTTTCAACTTCATTATTTTCTCAAACCTTGCTACACATCATATAGGTCTCACTTAGTAGGTTGATTAAAGTCTTGAATCATGTCAAAAAAGTTAACTATGCTTTGAGATATATGTATTTCCATTCCTGTGCTCAAATATGTTTCAGTCGATATAGTTCTATTGAGGATGATTACATGAAAGTTATGTGTAGAATATGCATGCTAGAGGTTTGTGATGATGATTAACATGCTTGATTTCACTTTCTGGATGCTTCGATTTTTATGAAGTTATACTGTTGCCAGAAACCTGCTGTTTCCTTCCAGAAATCTTGCTTTCATTTTTGCATGAACATTGGTTGTTTGTTAGTGCTCATGTTGCATAATACATTTCAATGCCATAGTATGTTTTGAAAGATTTTTTTGGTGATTCTAGAGAACTAAAGCATGCTTAATTTGGTTGTGTTTTGGCCAAGAAATCTTCATTTTCATTTTGTGTGTCCAAACACATTTCTGTTCGATTTACCTGGTTAGTTTGGATTTAATGAAATATGATCCCATGTTCTTGATGCCTGTTGCTAGTGATGCTGTCAGAGTGTTTAACTTGTAATTCTGGGCATGTTGTTTTTTAAGATGCATGATGTTGATTGCTTGAAAGTTGCAAATACCATGCTGCCATGCTAAAACCCTGTTGTTATGATGAATGTGCTGCCATACTGTTAATACCTGCTGCTGTTTGGAAATCATAACTCTGCCCAATACAGGAATTCATGATTGTGTGTGTTGTGTTGCTAGCTAATGCACATGCTAATGATGTTTTCATAGGTCATGATCATTGTTGGTTTTGCTTATACTTGGTTGTTCAAATGTTGTATGTTATTTCATGAACTTACCATGATACCATGCTAAACCTTGCTGCTGTTATGCTTGAACCCAAAGAACCATTAAATGCTATAACCGTGTGAACATGCTTAGAAATCCATATGACTCATACTCAGTTTGCTTGTATTATGTTGCTACATGAGCATTAAGGCCATGTTTTTGTGTGATTTGTTTGTTGCAATTGTTGTTTGATGATTAAGATCATGAGATGATGATGTTGATTGTGTGAGACTTGGTTTAGTTTTGGTCATGAGTTGAATGCTGAATGCCAATGCTGCTGTTCAAACCTGATGTCATATCCAGATTTCTCCCTTGAGTATTGCTTGTTTTGCTGTTGGCTAATGCTGTTTAGTGATGCTGTTACATTGTTTGTTTTTGATTGTTGATGTTGGTTATGGTTGGTGCTTGAATACTGAAACCATGCTGTTACTGCCCTGCTGCAAATTTGAAACATGTTGTATGCTGTTGTTTGGTTGCATTGTGAGCATTACCAATTGCCATGTCAGTTGTGTATTGTTGGAATTTCAATTGCCATGACCTTCAATGTTGATGATTGATGACCATGCTATGCTAAACCCTTGCTGATGTATGTTTGGGCTAAGTCATTTTTGATGTTGGTGATAACATGTACTGCTATGCTAAAGAACATGTACTGCTATGCTGAGTTTCAATTGATTATGAATTGATTTCCATGTCCTGTGGCTGTGACAATGATAAACACTGCTTGCTGAATGCTATGCTGCTATGTGCTGTTGGTTGTTTTTGTTTGATTTGGTGATGGACATGATAATGAATGCTGTTCTTGATTAAGCCTGCTGCAGTGTTTGAAACTTTAGGCACATGCTCAGCAAAATCCATGTGAAATATATATTGTATGCTGTTACCATTGAAATGTTGAATGATGATGATTACATGATGATGATTACATGATGATTGATGATTGGATGATATGTTGAATGCTATTGTTGTTTGTATTTGCTGCATGATGTTGATGCTACGCGTGAACCATTGCCATGCTGCTGTGTGTGTATGTTGGAATTTATTTGTAAGATGATGAACTTGCTGGAAATATCATGAAGCTTGCCCTGCTGTTTTGAACTTCCCCAGGAAAACCACATGTCATGTATTACATGCTGTTGTGTGTTTGTTGATTGAATTCGATTTGATGTTGAAACATGATGCTGAATGCCATGGCTGCATATACCCTGCCGCAGATTTGAAATATGTTGAATGCTATTGCTTACTTGCTGTTTGAATGATGAATGAAAGTGCTGCTGTTATGAAGATGTTGTTTTGCTGTTAAGGCTCATGGCCATATGCTGAATTTGTTTTTGTCCATGAATGATGTTGTTTGAAAATGAATGCATGATGTTGCTGTTACGATGAGCTGTCCAGAAATCCATTGGTTCGTGTTTGGTGTGTATAGTTTGTGGCTACTTGATTCGTTGCATAATTGTTATGATTATATGCTGCTATTCATTTGTTGTTTTGTGATCGAATGCTATGCCATTGCCAAACCCTAATGCTGCATGAACCCAGAAAATATGAAGGTGTTTGTTTGTTATTGCTTTGGTTACTGTTTCATTGGGGCGAGCCAATCAGGACATTTCCTGGGCGCCCCTGAAACGATGTCGTTTAGTTAAATGAAGGCAAATATTACCACAATGCCATTGTTGACCTTGTTTGCCATGCTTGTTTGTTCATATTTCATCAATTATTCATCAAAATTCCACAATTATTTGCTCTTTCATTTTTTATCCAAAAATTATGATTCTTTTTCCATGATGTTCACAATTGAGTCTAGTATTTAATTATGAATTTTAATGATTTTTCCATTGGCTGGATTTTAATTGATAATTACTTTCTTGACATGTATGCCAAAATAATACCTTGTGCCATTCTCTTTGTGAAATTGTCATGTTGCATCCAATAAGCTTGAAATTTTTTGTGGTGAAACTAGACACATTGATCTTCATTTCCATATAAAGTTTGTGCATTTATCATTTGTGGATTGATAGTTATGATTTTTTGAAGTTGTGTGTTGCATTTGGTGTCATACCATGATCATGCATTTTCACAATTTTTGTTCACATGCTTCCTCTTATCCAAATGACCCCAAATTTTGCATGAATGATCCCTTGTATGTCTAATTGATGTATGAATTTTCTTGGAATTAATCTTGCTGTTTTCCATTTGATTGAGAATTTTCTTCCATATGTGGTCATTTGTTGACTTTTTGTGCTATGCCTTGCCAAATCTTTTGTGAAATTCTCAAATCATATTGTATGACCATGAAATTTCATATGTGATAACTAGACATCTCAAGCTTTGCATTGGTGTTAATCTCATTCATTTATCTTCTGTTTTCAAATTGATATGATTTTTTGAAGTTGACCCATGCTTGTTGACTTTCACCATGCTTACTTGAATTTGATTTGACTTCATGAATTTCATTGACTGCCTTCCTCTCATCCAAATGCCATGAAATTTGACATGCTTGCTATGTTAGATGCTAGGATTGAGTGTGATTTATTTCATGATTTTTGAAAATGCTTGAGTTGACTTTTGGATGAAGTCTTTGCTGTTGACTTTTGTATGCTTCTCTTGCCATGCTTTGCATCCTTTTGCATATGAAATGACCTTGATGCATGATATAAGTTTGAATCCAATTGTGTTTACTTTCCTACATGATTGATTTTGACTTTGATTGAATATTGCTTGCTGCCTTGGCCTTTTTCTTTCATCTTTGACCCTAGGCTAGTCCTAGTGGTCTTCTGAGCTTACAATTGAGCTGTTTGTTTCAGGTTGAGCACCAATGCCCCAAAGACCTTTCAATTTTGATTGAGTTGGTTTGTTTATCATGTGCTAACAATTTGTTTTGTAGGTGACTCATACTTGAGTCTTTGTGCCTTGCACTATTGGTCCCACTGTGTGACTATTGGTTCATTTCCTTTTGGTTTTGACTGTTGACTTGTTTGCTAATGAGTTTGACTTTTGCAGGTGCTTTAGTTGCTTAAGTTCTTTGAACTTGCTTGCTTGCTTTGCTTTTTAGCATTTGCTTTGAGGTATAAATACTTCTTCTTCATGTAGTCTGGAGACCCGGTCTGTTATTTGACCAGGCAAACTGTCTGAAGTCCTCCTTAAGAGGCAATGCCTGTGTTTGTTTATATTTGTCCTAAGCAGGAAAAGTCCTTCAAGTAAGGCAATTGGTGGAAGGTAGGGATAAGCAACCTATCCCCCACTATTCAGTGTGTCCTCTCTTTGCTCCCAGTACCTGGTTGAAGCAATGAGATAAAAACCCAAGATCTAATCGAGTCAATAATGTGGAGAGAGTTCCTACTTTCTGAACTCCCACACTTTCTTTGATGCTCTCTCTGATTTGAGATTGAAGCAATGAGGCACACCCCTCATTTCCTATTCATCTGCTTCACCTGAGCCCCTCAATGGCCAGGTTAAGAGCGACACTTACCTATTACAGTGGACTTTCAAAGTCAAACCCTCTTGTGTGAGCCCCCATTGTTTGGCTATAGAGTGTGTTGTTTGCTGCTCATTGATTGATTGATTGCTTCATATGCACTTGCTTGCCTGTATGCTATGCATCTATCATCATCAATTGCCATTAATGCATGATCATCTCATCTGTTTTGTGATGTTATTATTGTTGCTTACCCATTGAGGACAATTGTAAGTCCATCTCTTTTGGCATTTGCTCCTGTGATATGGAAGGATAGAGTGTAAGACCTCATTGGTCACTCATATCTTCTGTTTATCTGTTTGTATGTGAGGTTGCAGTTATAAGTCCCTGTAAGTTGGCATCTGCTTTCCTGTGATCATAGTTTGTTTCATCTGTTTGTATGAGAGGTTGCAATTATAAGTCCCTGTAAGTTGGCATTTGCATTCCTGTGATCATATTGTTTCTTTTGTTCTTGTATGTGAGGATCCATTGTAAGTCCCGGTGATGTGGCATTGGATTTCCTAGGACCATACTGTGGAGTTAACCTAAGACCAGACAGATTGGCAGTTAACTTCCATTTCTCATCTTTGCTTTTCTTTTGAGGAGATTAGTGTAAGTCCATTGAGTGGCTTCTGATATCCTGTTTCTGTTTTAGGAGACTGGTGTAAATCCATCTATTGGTATCCGGTATCCGCTTTTTATTTCTTTGCCTGTGGAGATTAGTGTAAGACCATTGAGTGGCTTCTGATATCCCATTTTGTTTTAGGAGATTGGTATAAGACCAGTGATTGGCATCCGATATCCGCTTTTGCTTGCTTTGTTTGTTTGTTATTATTAATTGCCATTCCAAAGGACACACTTGAATCATCTTCCATATGATTCCAAGAAGTGAACCTTCTAAGAAGTTTTACTTTCCATCCTCATCCATTCATCATTCATTACGTCTTAGAACCTTTTCACACTTTATCTTTTAAACTTGACATAAGTGTTGTGCAAACATCTTCATGTTTTTCTAATTAAAAACCTGGACTCAAGTCCTTGACCTTTTTTCAAACTCCATTTTCATAATACTCATCTGAATTGATCTTAATTATACTTTGACTCCATTTTCATAATCATAATCAGTAATTCCACTCATTCACTTGTTTTGGCTTTGTCCATTAATCTTTTCATACATGAGCTATAGGTTTGATTTATCTTAGTGGTTGATGTTAATCTCACCTTCTGTCTTTAGTGATTGAATTGTAAGTCTTCCTCGCCTATTATAGGGTTAACCCCTCTCTGGCCAGTTGAAGCTGTTCTCACATGGTGGACGTTGTTGTCTGTATAAGGTTGAGTTTTCTCCCGTGGATAACGTAAGACCTAGGGTTTGTGTTTAAAATTGAACCTAACCCACTTTTGGAAATCTTTTAGCCGAACTACGGCGTTCTGATCCTTACCTTTGATGGAAGGTACGTAGGCAACGGGTTCATCCGTTCGAACCCAATAACCCAATAAAAATGTATATTCTTTTCTCACCATCCCAATCATGTTTGCACAATCTTTATGTCATAACAAATAACAATCTTTTACAACAAGTGTGAAAAGGGCTCCCTAGGAGTACCTAGGACGTAGTGGGTGCCTAACACCTTCCCATTGCGTAATTTACCCCTTACCCAGAATCTCTGATCTTTTTATTAGTTTTCTACGTGTAAAACTTCTTAGGCTTTTGTTCGCTTTTTAGCCAATCCTTTGGATAAATAAAAGTGCGGTGGCGACTCGAAATTTCAAGGTATCTCTTAGCTTATGATTTAATCGATAGATCATATAGCGACGAATACACCGCTACACATGCCAACTTTGATGATGACAAGTTTGCATAATACAACATCAATGTTTATAGAACCAGTGGTGAACGCGACTTTGCCACTACAAGGATCCGATTCAGCCATTGATAACATGGTTAGAATGAGTCAACCATTAGGGATGAGATTTCCCATCCAAACGTCCAATCTTACCAACAATTTTGCGGTAGTAATAAGGCAGCAGTTGGATGAAATTAACCATGAAATGGTCAAAACATTGGCTAACCAAATGGGTACAATATTTAACCCTTTGATCCAAAACATTACCCAAACGAACCAACAGATGGCAGCGCAGATGACGCGCATTACTGACTTTTTTGGTGTTCCACAACCTCCTCGACATACCTAGAGGGAGTGGATGATAGAAAATCAGGGGATAGCCTTTGAAGAAGACCCCACCATTAACCAAGTCCAACAAAACCAAATAAACGTACCCCATACGAACATAGTAAATCAGGGAGTAAGAGTCGAACCCCCAGGTCCTGAGCCATAAATCCCAAGGGAAAGACAACCAAGAGTAGTAATGGCAAATATGAACCTAGAGGTTGACGAAGTCATACGTCAAATTTGACGTGATGATATGGCGACAAGCAATAACCTGACAGCCATGTGTAAGACCCCAATTTTGACCCTAAGATCCCTCATGGCATCATAACATTGCATTTGCAAAGCCTCAAGGGTCATAACATCTTGACTCCTTTACCTTTGGGTGGGATCTCTTGTGAGTGGTTTGAGATCACCAAGCATGCTTGAATTGTATATCATTGCTTTTCTCATTTTATTTACTAACCAAAAGCACAAAAATATGTCACTAACATTTCTTATTTGCAGCTTGAGCAATCACAAGGTCTAAGAGCTTCTAGGAGATCCTTTGTGCATTGATAAAGTCAAAAGGAGATGAAAGCAAGCATGTCAATGGTTCCCAAAGTTCTCATCCATCATATATGCCTCCCTAGTATCTCAATTCATCATTTTTGATCAAAGCAAGTCAAAGGGTTTGAGGTTTGTTTCCCAAGGAAACCCTAATTCATCTGTTCATCAACTGTGCCTTGCTCATGAAGCAACCTCATCCCATGGTCAAATACCATCAAGGGAAGGTATTTAATTCATCATTCCATGCATATTTGAACTTATTTGAGTGCCCTCAATCATCAATTCATCAAGATATGAGTTTTTGACTTGAGAATCATGGAAGATCATCATCCATCCCAAGACATTATAGGTCATTTTGACTGAAACCCTAATTTTGGGTCAACTTCTCAAGGACATAACTCACTCATTTTTTATGATTTTGAGATGGAAGCAAATGCATTGGAAATATTATTGTGTCTACATCAAATGTTATGTTGAGAAAAATTCCAAAATCTCAAAAGAAATACATGTGATAATGCAAAACATTATAGGTCACTTTGGGCCAAATGCATTGAAATGGAAAAAAGTCAAACTTCAAGCGCCCATAACATCTTCATTAAAAATCCAAATGATGCAAAATGCAAGTCCAAATTTATTGTCTTGAAACGATCTACAACTTTGATGTTGAAGGTTTTATCATTTGGAGCTTGCATCATTGAGACAGAATGGCTTGAACATTGGCCAAATTTGGAAACTTCACTTCTGCATGTTTTGCACCCTACACTTTAAACTCAAAATTCACTAATTTCCAAGGCCCAATTGAAACTTTGATCAACATATCATTTGTTCCTTATGCAACATGCTCTCTAACCATTACTCATGAGGTGGCATTTGGAGTTTGGAAGCACCATTTTCGAAGGCATGAAGATTAAGTGCATTTTGTGAAATTCAATTCAAATTGCCATGCATGAGCTGATTACACTTAATGTACACGTCCATTTGCAATTCACATGAACTCAGCAGGTCATTTCAGTCCTCATTGGGCTTTCCACATGATCACACAAGCCCATGCAATGAAAAATCCATTTGCCATGCACACGAGTTAACTCATGCACTCAGCCCTTTCCAGCTATAAATACATGTGCTATGCTTCATAATTCTCCAACCTGAAGGCGCCTGAAATGCTGCAAGAGTGAATCCCCAACCATACCAAAGGAACAAAATTCATTTCTCTTCAAAAATTCAGATCTGAAATTCAATTGCATTTGGTTGAATTTTCAGATCTAAAGTTCCTAGACCTTCATCATTTGATCTATTGAAGTTTTGTTTTGAAAAAGGAACCAAGGAAAGGGACTCAAATCTTCACAATCCAAAGGTTTTGATCAACTGTTTTTTTGCTTCGAATCTCCTTATACTTTGATCCATTGGCCTTGATATTGTGTTGTCTGAAGTCCTCTCTATAGAGGCATCATTATTGAATGTTTAATTGCTGAAATCGAGCAAGTTCAGTTGAACATCACCAAACTTCCATCTTTGATTTCTCTCTTAATAGGAATCTAGAGTGGAAGTGAGTGATATAGGAGTGATGTACATCACTTCACCTTTCGGATGATGCATGGATCGTCCATTTTAGTGAGCATTTGAATCTCTGCATTTTTTGACCTTCGCCGGAGCTCACCGGAGAAGACGGTGGCGCTGGCCACCGTATCATTGCTAGATCAATCCTGAGCCGTTGGATGCATTTTCCAGTTTATATCATAGCCTTTAGATCTATTGACTTTATTTAATTCCTTGTGTTTCTCATTGAACTTGGACTATGGTGCGCGCGCAGCTCATGACCATTAGATCATCCACGTCAATTAATGAGGATCCATCCAACGCGTGTGGATTTTTCTATTTTCTGATTTTTCCATTTATTTTTTTAATTCCATCTCATTTTCAAAAATTCATATCTCTTTTATTATTGGTCCAAAAAACATGGGACCAATTGCATTATTTCTCTTTTAATTTCTAGTTTCTAAAAATGATTTTTTATATTTTTTATTTCATCATTTGCTATTTTGTAATAATTTTCTCTTTTCTGGTTATTTTTAATTCATTTTAAATAGTTTTTGATATCCAAAAAATACAAAAATATTTTCCTAACCTCTTTGAATGATGATGGATCTATGAAAAATATTCTCATCAATTTATTAATTGATTTGAGATTTATTTGAGATTTTAGTTCAATTAGGTTATTTTTATTAATTTTTAATTGATTAAAAATAGTTTCTGACTTTTAAAAATCCTGAAATTTTTTGTCAAACTTTGTTTGACCATGTTAAACTTGGGATAATTCACTTGGACCTTTTAAAGTTGATTTGAAGTGAATTTGAAGTTTGATCTTTCTTTAATATTTTAATTCAAGTTTATTTTCAAATATTAAAAAAATGTCAAAAATATTTTGTTTATTTCTTGACTTCCAATCTTCATCTCATTTATGATTTTTGGGGTTTGACCTTGATCCTCCCTATATTTGGTCAACATTTATGGATTGGTACATTCCTTTTCATTTGATGCACTTTATTTACTTCATTTCCATTCTTCTTCTTCTTCTTCTTCTTCTTCTCCTTTTCTTTTTGATCAATGAGTTAAAGGTTGATAAGTTAGTATTGATTAGGGAGGTTTAATCTTCCTTGATTCAAATTTAATTCATCTTGATCAAATGATCAAGTGAATGGCTTTGCATTAAGGATAGGTTGCCTTCTAAATCATGCAAAGGACTTAAACCAATACAAGATCATTTCTCTTCTTCTTTTTGGCATGGCAAGTTGTTGGAACTTGGTTCACTAATCAAGACTTCTAACTTGTGTTGTTGCCTACATTGTTATTGACCGGCCTCAGATAGTTGTGACTTCTACATAAGTCCAATTACGATTGCTTAACATAGCGCTAAATTTGCCTTATGGCACACTAACTACTAACACTAACCATTAACAATTAACATTTACTTTTTGCTCTTTACTTTTATGCAATTTACTATTCTTGTACATATTATTCATTTGCTTTTTCCTTTGCTCATTTGAGCACATGTTTATGTTAATGCAATTTGCCTTTTGCTCACTTGAGCACATAATTGTGTATATATTATTGTGCTTGTGCTTTTGTTTTGATTATTATGGACCAAAAAGCAAAGAAATGGACAAATGGACTTAGTTTCTAGGACTTTCCCTATGCAAATTGGAGTAAAAGGATCTTAATGTGAAGATGGATTAGAAGGACCAAACCTCTAAACTCACTCTTGTCCATTCTTGATTTGTTTCATAAAACTTTTGATGTGTGTGCTCTTGTGCTAGGGAATCCTATGAGAGCTCAAATTAAAGAACCATTGCCATGTTCATCCAAAGTGAAAGATACAAGATGCATTGAGGATCTCTTAAGAGACTTGTTTGATTGTTGCTTGAGCTTACTATTATTTTGCTTGCATATTCCAAAGGATGGGAGCTACTTGGATCATCAATATGATCTCAAGAGAGGAACTCCATTTGTGGTCTTGTTCTCTGATCCCTTATCTCTTGTATGTCTAGGACCTTAGCCATTCTTCTTCTTCCCTCCACTTTAACCCAAGCCAAAACTTTTTGTGCAAACGTTTAACACTTCTTTTCAAACATTAGAAACCTAAGCCTTATGCTTTTGATTTTCAAACTTTCTTTTCATAACACTTATTTTGAATTGAATCTTTAAGTCAACTTTGACAAAATTGTGTACATACTTTTCATTGGTAAATGTAACCCATTCAAATGTCTTTTTGTGGTTTCAATGGCCACTTTCTTATGCAATTTTTTCATAACCTTTAGCTATTAGGGTTGAGTTATCCTTGAGGTAGATATAATGATCACCTATATCCTTAGTGATGGACAATGAGTCTTCCATGCTTATTATAGGGTCAACCCCTCACTAGCATGTTAAAGTTATCCTCACATGATGGATTTGTGGTTTTAGGTTGAGTTTTCTCCCTTGGATAACAAAAGACCTTAAGGCTTTTGGACCAATCAATTCACCAACTCATTTTGAGATTTTTACCCTGAACTACGAGGTTTTGATCCTAATCTTGTCTAAGATGGTACGTAGGCAATGGGTTTATCCATCCAAACACAAAATGTAAATAAACCTGTATATTCTCTTCTCATCTCTTCAATCATGTTTGCACAAACAAATTTTCACAAAATACCAACCTTACAACAAGTATGAAAAGGGCTCCCTAGGAGTACCTAGGATGTTTTGGGTGCTTAAAACCTTCCCATTGCATAACCAACCCCCTTACCCAGATCTCTGACTTTTTTACTAGTTTTTGATTTGATAAAACTTTTAGGTTTTTGTTCGCTTTCTAACCATTCCTTTGGATAAATAGAAGTGTGGTGGCGACTCGACTTGTATGGTTTACCTTAGATTTAGTCAATATCTCTAATGGTAACGAATACCCCGCTACACAATGGTCGAAAGAATCATGGCACGAATTGTAGTGAATGTTGGCCCGCGTAGGCCAAATTACACGTCACCGTTATCTGAATATATTCTGCAATCAGAATTACCCCCTAGGTAGAAAGTCCCCAAGTTTACTAAGTTTTCTGGGGACACTAATGAGTCCACTATCAAACACGTGGCTACGTACCTAATAGAAGCAGGGGAAATTGCTAATAACGAGAACCTAAGGATAAAATACTTCCCAAGTTCCCTTATGAAGAATGCCTTTATGTGGTTCACCACGTTGCCAGCAAATTCAATCCATGGTTGGACTCGACTGGAAAGGTTGTTCCATGAATAATTCTACATGGGACAATCGAAGATCAGTTTGAAGGAATTGACCAATGTTAAATGAAAACTCTCTGAGCCAATAGATGATTATTTGAATAGATCCTGTTTGCTTAAGGCCAAATGTTTTACACAAGTTCTTGAGCATGAATTGGTTGAAATGGCCGTTGGGGGCCTTGATTATTCCATTAGGAAGAAACTGGATACCCAATATCTAAGAGGCATGACCCAATTGGCTGACAAAGTTCGACAGGTAGAGCGCCTGAAGGCTGAAAAAGCTAAGGCAAATAAGAATAATAGGAGGGAAATGGTATCCTACATTGAATTGGATGAAGATGATCCAGAAACGTAAAATGGTCCTTTAAATTTCGACGAAAGCGAAGTTGACCTCACTGAATTGAAGCAAGGACCATCTTACTCTTGCAAAGTCCTAGCGCCTTCGAATGGGAAAAACCTAGTCGAACCAGAAAAGAGTGATGCTTTCCCTAAGAAAACATACACCTTAAACGTCACCAAGTGTGACGAGACTTTTGATTTATTAGTTAAAGATGGCCAGATGATAGTGCCTCCTGGTGCTAAAATACCTCCTCTATAACAAAGAAAAAAAAGGGGGTTTTGTAAGTATCATAATTTTTTGGACCATAAAACTTCACAACGTTTACTCTTCAGGGATCTTATGCAGAAGGCTATCAGAGATAGAATGCTTAAGTTCAGATACAAGTCAAAGTATCAAATAAGCATTGGCTCATATCCTTTCCAGGTGGAAGATGGCCACTTGACTGAACCATCTTTTGTTTATATGGTGGAAGCGTATGAGGGCTGCGCCAAGAAAGTTGTAATGGTCGGAGCTACTGAAGGCTTCAGTCAAGGAGTAAATGAAGGCTTCGACAAAGGAACCATTGAGGGTTCCATTCGGGGAGTCACTGAAGGCTTCGACAAGGGAACCACTGAAGGTTCCATTAAGGAGTCACTGAAGGCTTCAACAAAGAAATCGCCGAAGGTTCCAGTCAAATGATCACAACAAATGAAACTACTGAAGGTTTCATACAGATTAACAACATAATTAAGGCCATTGAAGGCCTTTGAATCAAGTTACAAGATTTAGACATCATTAAGGATGCCAACTTAGCTGTTAACATGGTCGAAGTGACCTAAGAGACTACAATCGAGGTTGACGAACAAAGCCTCAGGCAAGAGGAGTATGTCAAAGTAGCCTATCCCAAGCAAGATGACAGCTTGGTAGGATTCCTTCATCGGTGCCAGAGGAAGAAATCTGAGGTGATGTTGTGCCTAAACTGCAGCTCAGTATTTGATAGAAAGGCAACAGAGAATGTTAAGGGGGTTCGACTAGCCAAATATAGGATAAAATGGAGAGACACCAACAAATGCTTTGCCTTTGATAGGACGGGGTACCCAGGAAGCAAGAGGAAGGAAGACCAGGACCCCGTGGCTACAAACCAACCACCTTCAAGCCTACGACAGATGCCCCTAAGGGTAAGTGGGTGAAGCCTATCGAAAGAAGGGCGCAAGGTCATAAGAAGTGGTAAAACATTGAAGTAGATAGAGGTTCCTCACTGGCATACTGTAACGAATTCCAAACCTAAAAAAAATTAGCATATCGCTTCAAAAACTACAAAGGGAAAGACCCTATGTCAAGGTCTAAGTGGAGTAGACAACAGAGGAGAAGAAAGGTTGAGCGAAAGGCTGGAGAAATGGTAAAGGTAGAATTAAGTAGTAATGTACCCCTCAAACACAACAAGGAACAAAGAGAAGAAGCTTGTCAAAAGGAAACTCGTTTCCTCTCAAAAGGAGGAATCTGGAGAGAAGTCCAACCAAGCAGCAGTAGAAGATGATATGCTGACGGATGATTTCGACACAGATTTAGAGCCATCATTAGTTATCACGTGTAACATGATGTCTATGTTGCCGAGGGAATACGACCAAGTTATGGAGATAGAGGAACTTGAGGATGCAACTGATTTAGAAATGGTCAGGCATATGCCACTTTGCTACTACGTAATGAATAATGGATGTGTGGAAGAGAAAAACACCTTTTTTGAAAGGCCCGAAGAAGGAATAAATAACCACTTAAAACCTTTGTTTATTAGAGGCAAAATGGAAAACGTCAGAGTGAATAAAATCTTAGTGGATGGTGGAGCGGTTGTGAATTTAATGTCGTATTACATGTTGAAAAGAACAGGAAAGGATGATATTGACACTAAACCCCATAATATGGTTCTATCGAACTATGAGGGGAAGGTTGGTACTATAATGAGGGTAATTCAAGTGGACCTCACAATCGGCACCATCATAAGGCCGACTATGTTTATGGTCATAACGTCAAAAGCCAACTATAATCTGCTTTTGGGTCGAGAATAGATCCATGGTATCGGCGCAATCTCCTCTTCACTATATCAACGAATTTTAATCTAGCGAAATGATGGAATAGTGGATAATATAGAGGTGGACCAAAGTTATTACATGGTAGAAGTCAACCAGGTGGATAGAAGGCACTTTGATAAACACATGGCACACATTTCCCCTTGCAATCCTACAGGGTTCGAATTTATGCCAACTGATAACGTGTTTTGTTCCCTTTATCTACACCAACCCATGGTTTCCAATGGGATATGGAGGTAGTAAGTGAGGAATATTTGGGCTTCGAAAGAACATAAGGGATCCAACCAACTGGTTGAGGAAATGAATTTGATGACGATGTCTGAGTCAAAGACATTGAAAAATATTTCAGCTTATATAACCGAAAACAAATTAAAAGCGTCCTTAGAGGCTGAAGTCAAATACATGGTTGTCGAAGCCAAAACGAATGAAGCACACTTAGAAGGTCATGGTAAGGACTTCAAGCCAAAACCACCTGATAAGGTTCAAGACAAAGTTCAAGGCCAGGGGCTCGACGCCATTTATGATGACGAGCCTTTGGGTTTCGAAAAGGATCTGTTGGAAAACGACATAAAAATGCTAGCACAAGACCCTTTAGAAGAGATCGACCTGGGAGAGGGGGCAACCAAAAGGCTAACATACATAAGTTCCAATATCAACCCAGAACTCAAGGTCGAAGTAATCTAGTTGTTGGAGGAGTACAAGAACTGCTTCGCCTAGGATTACGATGAGATATCGGGCCTAAACAGGGAACTGGTCGAACTAAAGTTGCCTATAAAGCATGGGAAGAAGCCAATCAAGCAGACTCCAAGGCATTTCACAACTGAAGTTCTGTCAAATATTAAGGAAGAGGTCGAGAGGCTTCTCAAATACAACTTCATTCGTGTGACCCAGTATGTCGAATGGATTGCTAACATTGTGCCAGTCATTAAGAAAATCCAGTTTGAGGATTGGCATTGACTTTAGAGATTTGAATGTTGCAGTCCCAAAAGATGAATATCCAATGCCCGTAGCTGAAATGCTTGTTGATTCCGCCGCAGGGCATGATTATCGTACTATTCTTGACAAATATTCTGGGTATAACCAGATTTTCATTGCTGAGGAAGATGTGCCAAAAACGGAATTCTGATGCCCTGACGCCTTAGGCACCTACGAATGGGTGATGATGCGCTTTGGCCTAAAAAATGTTGGGGCACTTATCAAAGGGAAATGAACTCTATATTTCATGACTTCATTGAAACTTTCATGCAAATTTATATTTATGACATTGTGGTTAAGTCTGTTTCAGGAAAAATTCATATAGACCATCTTCGACAATCATTCGAAAGAATGAGGAAACATGATCTAAAAATGAGTCCTCTTAAATGTGCTTTTTATGTGCATGCTGTGAATTTTATAGGCTTTGTGGTCCATAAGAAAGGAATCAAAATTAATCAAAACAAGACCAAGGCCATCATGGAAGCGAAATCGCCATCAACGAAGAAGGAACTACAGTCGCTGCTAAGAAAGATCAACTTCCTAAGGAGGTTCATCTCAAACTTAAGTGGCAGGACTCAAGCCTTCTCACATATACTTTGACTCAAGAAGGAAGGTTTTGAATAGGGGCAAGTGCAACAAAAGGATTTTGACAAGATCAAAGATTACCTTGTTCATCCTCCGATTTTAGCGCCTCCTTGTAGGAATAGAAGTATGAGATTATACATATCTCCATCTGATATGACTTTAGGGAGCATGTTGGCTCAAGAGGATGAAAATAGCGTCAAAAGAGCCATTTACTACCTTAGTAGAGTCTTAAATGATGTAGAAACTAGATATAGTATAGTCTAAAAGTTATGTCTATGTCTATATTTCTCATGTACAAAATTGAAGCATTATATAAAGCCAATTGATGTTTACGTTTCATCTCACTTCGACATTATTAAGCATATCTTATCAAAACCAATTTTACATAGTCGAACCGGTAAATGGGCACTAGCCTTAACTGAGTATTCTTTAACTTACATGCCTTTAAAGGCTGTTAAGGGACAAGTGGTAGCAGACTATATAGTCGACCACTCTATAGTCAAAAACTCCCTAAACTATCTAGAGCTTGAACCTTGGAAATTATACTTTGATGGTTCTAGTCATAAAGATGGAACGGGTGTGGGAGTATTGATTATTTCTCCTAACAAAAATCAAGTACAATGTCGAAGGCCTTTGTTCAAACAACGAGGTTGAATATGAGGCTTTGATACCCGAACTTGAGATCTTGTTGGAATTGGGGGCAACTCGTGCCGAAATATTGGGTGACTCAGATTTAGTCATAAAACAAATTGAAAAGGAGTATAAGTGTGTTAAAGAAAATCTTATAATGTACTTTGTAATAGCCAATAGACTATTACAAAGGTTCGAAATGAATAGCATTTGAGACATACCTCGAATTGAGAACCAAGAGGCCAATGACTTGGCCCAAATTTCTTTTGGAATAAGATTTCAAAAGAAAAATATCAAGATGCAATCGAAGTTGGAGGAAGAGTTGTGTCAACTAGATTATCCCAAACATATTTGGAAACAACAAAGTTAGGGTATGTTGACAAATAGGATTTTGAGATACTAGCGATAGACAACTTGGTAGATGAAGATTGGAGATAGCCAGTAGTAGAATACTTAGAAAAATCCAACAACATCTGCTGAACGAAAAGTTAGGTATCGCGCTTTACGTTTTATTCTTATGGGGAACGAATTATTTAAAAACACGCCTGAAGGAGTCTTACTCAAATGCATTAGCGAATCTGAGGCATATTTAGCTCTCTCTAGTGTCCATAATGGGGCATATGGGGCGCATCAGGTAGGTCACAAGATGAAATGGTTGTTATTTCAACAAGGGATGTATTGGCCTACCATTCTTAAGGATTTTATTGAATTTTATAAAGGGTGCCAAGTGTTCCAGACACATGCAGGCATACAACATGTCCCTACAAACGAACTACACTCCATTGTGAAGCCTTGGCCCTTTAGAGGTTGGGCGTTGGATCTAGTTGGAGAAATTCGACCATCATCATCTAAGAGTCAAAGATACATTCTAGTGGGTATAGATTATTTTACCAAGTGGATTGAAGTTATACCTTTGGAGAATGTTGATCAATAGGCAATGATCGAATTCATCCAAAGGCACATCATTTATAGGTTTGGAATCCCATAAACTATTACAACTGATCAAGGAACAATTTTCACTGGCCGATAGGTTCATGAGTTTGCTAAAGAAATGGGGTCCAAGCTATTGACATCTACACCTTATTATGCTCAGGAAAATGGTCAAGTTGAAGCAGCAAATAAGGTAGTTATTGGATTGATTAAGAAACACGTGGGGAAAAAGCCAAGGAATTGGCATAAGACATTGGACCATATTTTATGGGCATGTCAGACCTCCCCTAAAGGGGCTACAAATACTACGCCTTTTTGACTAACATATGATCACGATGCAGTGTTACCATTCAAAATCTATCTTCAATCAACTAGAGTTTAAAGGAAAAATGAGATTCCATCTGAATCCTATTGGAACATGATGTTGGACGAGTTAGTTGACTTAGACGAAGAAAGGTTAAAAGCCTTAAAGTTATTAAAGAGGCAGAAAAAGAGAGTATAGAAAGCATACAATAAAAAGGTGAAACTTAAAATGTTTTCGCCTGAAGACTTAGTTTGGAAAGTAATCCTACCCATGGATCGAAAGGATAGAGCATTGGGTAAATGGTCCCCTAAGTGGGATGACCCTTTTAAATTATCAAAGTCTTTTCTAATGGTGCATACGAGATCAAAGAATTAAATGAAGAACGAAGAGTCCTAAGAGTAAACGGGAAATATTTAAGAAAATATAGGTTGGTGGTTCAGGAAGTAAAAATAATGACATAATAATTCATACACAACAATCGAAGCCAAAATGGAAAGTTGAAATAGATAATGCCAAGATGGCTAAGTCATTACACAAATGCCACGAAGGGCTTAAAGTCATTACTTAAAAAACCAAATTCCTTCAAAGTTAAAGGTTCAACAATTACAACGAAACTAAAAGGAATGAGAAGCCCTCATCTTGTGGTACTTAGACTTCTGAAGTCTAAAGCTCCGTTCATAAACATATTTGTTTGAAACGAGTCTGTCAATTTCCTTTTCCAGTTTCTGAGCCCTTTCAACGTGATGCATGTCAACTTGGACTTCCTTGGCCAGTTCGTCTTGATCAAGCTTTTGGAGTTCATCTTTGCGCTCCTTGGCCTTGGTAATCTTGGATTGTAATTCCTTTATCTATTGTTCCCAAACTTCGATGTTTTTGTCACATGTTTTGACCTCCTTTTGGTTATGCTTAGAGCCCTTCTCCAATTCTGCAAATTTTGCAGTAGATTCGATGGCGACGTCCCATTCAGCTGCTTGGGTCTCTGATTTGTTTTGGATTTTTTTCAAAGCTTCCCTTATATGATTAAGTTCCGCAACAACTTGATTGATCAGCAACCCTAGATCCATGATGACATTTGTAACTTCCGGGGAAGCGTTCAAGACGTGAACTTATTTCAAGAGATCTTTGATCCCATAGAAAGCAGTAGTGTCTTTCTCTAAGAGTTGGACCATATCAATGTTGAAGGCTTTTTATTTGATTTTAAGGAGCAATTCATCACCAGATTTGCTTGTAGATTGGCCACCTAACACTGTTGAAGTACTAGGGATTTTCTCATTCGAGCTACCCGTTGCACTGATAATGGTCTTCATGTATTCCACTGGTTTACTCTTTTTCAGCGCGTCGAGCTCTTCTGGAGAGTGAGCAGCAGTGTTTCCGGTCGAAGGTGCTATGGTCCTTTTGGCAGCATCAGAAGTTGGGTTGGTCTTGGGCATGTATTTGTTTTTCTCATTCTCTAGTTCATTATCTTGTTCCTCATTTTCATCCTCAGCAGACTCTGTGTGAATGTTGGACATATAATGATCCTCTTCTTCTTCGTCATCTGGGTCATCAGTGCCTGGGTTTACAATTGTTGGAGAGACATCTTCAGATATGTCTTCGACAACTTCGTTAGCATTATGCATCTCCACATCCACTTCCTCCTCAACAGGGGCCTTTTTCTCTTTTTCATCCTCATGCTCGGAGTCCCTGGTGTGATCCTTTGGCATTTCTTCAATAGGTTTGTCGACTTCATTTGTAGACTCTTTTGTCGAATCTTTGGGAGATATTGGATGATAAGAGTGAGTGCTAGGGGGAGATAAGAAGAACCACTACTGCTTACTGGGATGATTTGTATGATTGTTAGTTGCTTTGTGCCATCTGTGACCCCCCTGAGAAAAAAATCAAACATGGATGAGTCCAAAGCCAAGAGAAGCAATTAATAACTTACTAAATTAAGGTAAAGTTTTTTACCTTAGGACCTTCAGCCCCAAGGCTGGAATTTCCGCTTTCAAGTTGTTTCGGAGTCCTTTTTGGTTGTGGTTCATGGTCAGTGGAAGGTACCCTTGGAGTAGAAGTTTTCTTCGCTGAGGTCTTGGTAGCCTTTATTTTTGGTTGATAATGAGCATCAGAGATCTTTATTTACTTATTTTCCTTCTTGTTTGGTCTTGTAGTATCTGGTGAGAGATCACCATCATCTGATTCGATCATCTAAACTTGGAGTTCCTTTTGCTTTTGTTTTTTGGGCGTTGGTGGTGGTTTTCGACTTGCCTGAGAGAAAATACGTCTCAAAATAATAAAAAACATGAAGGAAATACATACGCACGCGCACACACACACACACACACACACATACACCCACACACACACACACCCACACACACACACACACACACACACACACACACACATATATATATATATATATATATATATATATATATATATATAATAACAATGTATGAAATGTACCTTCGTTGTCGTTTTGTTGGTGTTTCCTTCATCTTTCTCTTCAACGACATCTTTGTTTGTGGAAGTGGCTTTCTAGGCAGGTATTTTCACGGCTGAAATAAAACCAAGATAATTATCACAAATAGGAGAAAATTAAGGAATTGAGAAGAAATGAAGTCGAAGAACCTCCCATTCAACACCTTCATATATTGGAGACTCTATGCGAACATGTTATATGCTAATATGAAGATATCCTTTGAAATTTTCCAGAGTATGCTTAGTCGAAACCACCTAGACAAACCAGTCTGGGAACGGAGGGCTAAAAGCCACGCCGAAGTTAGCACTGGGCAGTTGAGGAAATTTTGAGGGATACATGTTAAAAGCTAGTTCGTACCGTTTAACAAACGAAGGAAGTTTCAAATCCTCCATTTTCTTTGAAAATTTCTCTTTTAGAGTAACAACTGCTTCACAGATGGTTCGACTAAGATCATCGGGTCTATAGGCTGTTTAAAAGTACTTTTGGAATGCTTTGATCTCTTTGACATGAGTTGAAGTACCTTTCTTGGCTTTGTCCTGCACAAAGGTGAAAGCTTTGGTCAAATGTTGAGTAAAAGCAGGAACGTCGAAAACTTCTTCAGTATAATAATTTCTCCACCAAGTATAAAACTCTTTGGTGCAAACAAAGTATGGCTTGAATGCAATATGAGTAAATTGTGTTTTGCCAGAGTATCGAGCTATTAACTTGTCACTTGGGGCATCTGTGTGTGTCATGTTTTAGAGGATGAGAGAGTTCTTTTTGGCAAAAATTAGTTTTGGCATAATTTGAATAAGTCCAATTGTTAAGAGGCAAGATTGGGTTGGTAGCTCAAGAGGGTAAATTGGTTCTTCGATTGCATGAGCCTGGTTAGTAGTAGCCTGGGGGTAAGAAATGCCTCCCATATAGCAAGAGATTCTGCTTCCTGGTCTTTCGACGGAGCATGAAACTTTCTTGTGAACCACTCTGGGTCATGCATCCTATTGGCGAAGGGAGCCATGGATGGGGTGAAGTTATAGCATCTCACGAACATCATTACATAGTTAGGGAAGGTTTGTTTCAAATTCAGTCCTTCGTCACTGGGAGTCAGCAAAGCAAGGTGCGTTCCTTCGACCCTCATATTTTTAATCTCTTCAGCCTCTGCATTTATGATATTTTGAATTGAGAAAGATGCTTCTAAGGTAACATTCAACCATAGTTGCAGCAGCCAGAAAGGACCAAAAAGTAACATGTTTCCTTTGGGTTGAATGTTCTTGATAGTTATGACGCCTTCCCCTAGGGACTCGTAGAGATTGGACAAGATCATTTCGTTGAGACAAAGGTTATGTCCAGCATGAAGTTGGTTCGCCATGGTTAGGAATTTCTTCGCTACTTGAAGATATTTTGAGAAAAATACACAGCGAGACAGCCAAAGGGCGAGGAAAGCAATGTGTTCTTGTTCAGATACTTCGACGGAGTTCTTATCATGGTAGTATGCTATGTAGGTGGTGAAAGTAGCTTTAGTAGTGTCGAAAAAGATGGTATCTCCATCTATAAGGTTTAGATCGTAAGTTTCCCCAATTAGTTTGAGCCTAGTGATATCATTGGTGTCGAAAAGTGTGGGTGTCATCATACCACAAGGAAAATGAAAATTGTTGTGGGTGTTATCCCAAAAATATAAAGAAGAAACTAACATAGATTGGCAATACCCAGGTCCAACCTTCGACAATTGAATCATGTCGAAGATACCCATGTTTTTCCAGATAATCTGAGGGATCCTTGAATAAAGGGCAAGATTGAAATACCCTAAAACTATTTTTCATATAGTCTAGGTATATGGGTTTTTCTATCGAAGACGTACTTTGGTTGTCACGATGTGGGTTTTCAGCAGTTTCAATTTCATCAATATCCCTAGGTTTCTTCCCATTAGCTATGGGTTTGTAACGATGGTATGTTGGAAAAATTCCCTAAGGCTATCAGGATTAGAAGTTGTATCTGATAAGGATCCTAACATAGCATGCGTTTTACCATAAACAAAAATAAGAATTAATACCTGTGATTGGTAGATTCTTCTCTTTTCTTCAGCAAGTGAAGGCTCGGGTATATATTGTTGGTTACCCATAGTGTTCGGTCCTAATACTTTGTAAACTGGAGCAAGATCACACGATTTCTTGGAATCTTTTGTGGCCTTTGTTGAATCTTTAGTAGCTTTGGTGGAAGACACCATTAATGCAGTAGGATTGAGGAAAAAAATGAGTTTTATTTTGTGAGAGATTAAGAGTTTAGGAGGAACTTTTTTCTTTGTTAGGAGAAGTTTCAGAATGGAAAAAGTTGAAGAAAGGTGGTATTCAATATTTATAGGTGGGTGAAGTGGAAGCGGTTCACTTCAAACATTAATGGTTGAAAATATGGTAGGACACATGTGTAAGACCCCAATTTTGACCCTAAGATCCCTCATGCAATTTCATCATAAGAATTAGCATTGGGATCATACCTTGGCATCCTCCTTGCCCCTCTTCTATTGGGTTTGTTTTGGGAGAGATCACCAAGCACTTTGTGATTGTATCATACTTGTATATTATCATTTTACTAACCAAAATACAAAAATATGTCTTTGCATTTGCCTAACTCTTTTGTAGGTAGGGCATGATCTCCATTAATTCATCAAGTTCATATCTAGGGTTTGAGACCCTCATGATAAAGAGCACAACCATGAATTGATCCAAGAATGGTTATGAGCATCATATATGAGTTCCATTGATTCTCACATGTTATATTGATCAAGTTTTCTTCATGAGTTTAAGGGTGAATTGCCTTGGAAACCCTAGTTTGACTGGGTATCTTGAGTAACTTCTCCAGGGACACTTCAAAATTCATCATCTTATGCATATATGAGCTACCGTGATCCAAGAAAGTCAAGAGAATTGAAGGTTAGCAAGTTGGTTGATGGTGGTTGGCCAGATGAATTCATCTGATCAAAACTGGATCTCCTTAGACCCTATCTCCTACAATATTCACCATATGAAAATGATTCCAAGAGAAACGTTACTCTAGATGACATTCCAAACAACTTTCATGTTGTGACCTAGAGCTAGTTTTGCTTGGAAAATCATTTTCTATGTTGAAACATTATAGGTCATTTTGTCTAAACTCTAATTTGAAAGTCAACTTCCCAAGGCCATAACTTGCTCAATTTTTATAAGATGAAATATTTCCAAGTTGCAAAATGAAATTCAAGATGTCTACTTCAACTTTTATGTTTGGAGTTAGAGTTAATTCAACTTTTATGAGCATGTGATATGAGGTTACATTATAGGTCACTTTTGACCTATACCATTGATCAAGTGATTTTTCCAAACTTCAAAAATGCATAACTCTATCATCCCAAATCCAAATTACATTAAATTGGTGACTATCTCAAAGGTCTTTAAAAGAGATACAAGTTTGATGAAGACACTTTTCTCATTTGAAGCGCACATAAAATGTTAAGCAAGGTGGAATATTGAGATATATGGCTTGACACTTAGAAAAGTTTTCAACATGTTAAAATTTCCAAACTTCCACTTCAAAATTCTTCATGTTCCAAGCTCCAAATGAAAAAGTGTTGAATATGAAATTTGTTCCTCTTGATCTAATATTTCCAAAAAGTACAAATTCATACATTTTGGACAAGAATTGCTAGGGCTGCACATGGCATGAACACGGTATCATCATTTGGCAAAGATCAAACTTCAAGCTTCCATATACATTTGCCTTGCATTCCAAGTTGATTTCAGACTTACTCACACTCAATTGTGGATCAAATGGAATGATCTCATTGGCTTGTACACGCCCATGCACACATGCATCACTCATTGCCAATTTTGGAAAGTCATTTGGAAGGTGCAAATACCACATGATCCAGCTATAAATAGAGCTCCATATGCTCAGAATTCAACACACATTTGCGCCAGCTTTGATCCTAAACCCCTAACCCTTCCATTTGAGAGGATAATCCTGAGAATTTCCATTGGAAATTGAGTTGAATTCTCACTGTTTTGAGATTCAAAACTCCATGGATCCAAGACCTTTTGTGCATTCTAATATACTCCTGCAAGCATCCTGAGCAAGATCAAGCACGAGCCAAAGCAAGAACAGTTGAATCTAGATTTGCATTGAAGGTATTTTCCAGAAAATTTCATCTCTTCTATTCTCTCTTAATTCCACTCAATTCTCTTGGATATTTGGTTGTCTGAAGTCCTTCCAATGTAGGCAAGAAGATTGAGTTTCTTAGAGGTCAAATCGAAGCAACTCAGTTGACACACCTCAAAATTCAACTCCTCATATCTTTCAATATATGTGGAGTTAGTTAAAATTGAGGTCAGATTCGTGCTCTACGCCATTTTTTCTTTCAGATCATGTCTTCTTTTTTCATTTTCTTGATGGTGATAAGTGAACCAGTCCTGCCAGGGTCACCAGAGAAGATGACCGGCCTTTGGAAGCCGGTGATGTGTTGGCATGGTTCAAAGCCATTGATCCTTTTCAAATTGTTTTAATCTCGTGCATTGCTTTTAAATACCAAGCATGTGCCGCGTTGACTCCAATCCACCATGGAACGCGCGCTTCTGGCCACTTAATCTGTCACCTCAATTAATGAGGGAGATCAAGTGGTCCACGTTTTTTCTGATTATTTGAATTTCATTTTAATTGCTTTATTTTCATTAATTCATATTAATTTTAATATTGATCCAAAAAATATGAGAGTTTCACCAAAAAAATTCAAATAATTTCCTCTTTCATATTCTGAATTAAAATTATTTTTTGGATCATTATTAATATTTTTCATGATTTAATTGATTTTTCATTTGTTTTTAATTGTTTAAAAATACTTTTAAGTCTTTAAATATTTTGAATTTTTTTCTCCAAGGTCCTTTGACCTTGTTTGACCTATGATAAATCTCATAGTTATTTATTTGGTGTTTGGATGAGGTTTTAGGAATTTGACAAATCATATTTAATTTAAATCCCTTATTTTAGTATTTTTAATTTGAATAAATACCAAATAATTTTGTTGACCAATTGTGATGACTTGTTTGAATTTGACTCTTGTTGTTGGGCCTTGGTCAAGGTTGATTTGACTTTGTCAAGTTAGTATCATTGGATTTAGGGGATTTATGGAATGTACATTCCATCTCCCAAAAAGAATGGATGATATTAATTTGGTAAAAGTCCTCCTTTGACTAATTTGAGTTTTGATCCATTCCCCTCCCTCTTCATCTCATTCCCATTGCTTATGCATTCATCTCATTTGACCTATGATATCTCAAAGTCCTAAAGCTAGTTGATTGAAAAAATTAACATGAGTATGGATGAGATTAGGCCACCTCTTTTGCATATTATATTTGTGTGTGGTATGTTTCATGAGCATAGTCCATTATACTATGTCTCTAACATGCATTAACACCAAAATTCTATTGCCCGATCTCAAATAGTTGTGACTTCTACATAAGTCCAATTACGATTGCTTAACATAGCGCTAAATTTGTGACATAAAAGGCATGGCATTCTACTTAGTGTGATTGTAAGTCTCCCCATTTTCATGGTATTGTGTGGAAACTTGGCCTTTTTCCTTCCTTTGGAAGATGTCTTGGCTCAAGGATCCATGCTTGTGATAAGCATCTCACATCTGTCTGATCAGCCACGTCAATTAATGAGGCTTGATCAGACGCTTGTGGTTTTTTCCATTTTCTGAATTTCTGATTTAATTTCTTTAATTCCAATAATTTTCAAAAATCAATATCTCTTTCATTTTTTATCCAAAAAATATGTGACCAATTGCATTATTTCCCAAATAATTTCTAGTTTCTATTTCTGATTTTTAATATTCTTTATTTTATCATTTGATATTTTTTGTGAATTTTCTCTTTTCTGGATACTTTTAATTCATTTTAAATAGTTTTTGATATTCAAAAAATACAAAAATATTTTCCTAACCTATTTGAATGATGATGGATCTATGAAAAATATTCTCATCAATTTTTGAATTGATTTGAGATTTATTTGAGATTTTAGTTCAATTAGGTTATTTTTATTCATTTTTAATTGATTAAAAATAGTTTCTGACTTTTAAAATGCTGAAATTTTTTGTCAAACCTTGTTTGACCTTGTTGAACTTAGGATAAATCACTTGGACCTTTCAAGGTTGATTTGAAGTGATTTTGAAGTTTGACCTTTCCATTTATTTTAATTCAAGTTTATTTTTAATATTAAAAATGCCAAAAATATTTTATTCTTTTCTTGACTTCCAATCTTCATCTCACTTCTGTTTTTGATTGTTTGACCTTGACCTTCAATGTTATTGGTCAACATATGAGGATTGGTACATGATGTTCCATTTTATGCATTTATATTTCTTTTACCATTTTGTCATTTCCTTTTCTCTTATCCATCTCCTTCTTCTTCTTCTTCTTTTTCTTTTTGATTAATGAGTTGAAGGTTGATAAGTTAGCATTGATTAGAGGGATTTAACCTTCCTTGATTCAAATCTAATTCATCTTGATCAATTGATCAAATGAATGGCTCTGCATTAAGGATAGGTTGTCTTTTAAATCATGCAAAAGGCTTAAACCAATACAAGATCAATTCTCTTCTCCTTTTTTGGCATGGCAAGTTGTTGGGACTTGGTTCACTAATCAAGACTCCTAACTTGTGTTTGTTTCCTACATTATTATTGGCCGGTCTCAGATAGTTGTGACTTCTACATAAGTCCAATTACGATTACTTAACATAGCGCTAAATTTGCCTTGTGGCACACTAACTACTAACACTAACTATTGACAATTAACATTTACTTTATGCAATTTACTTTATGCAATTTACTTTATGCAATTTACTTTAATGCAATTTACTATTCTTACACATATTATCCATTTGTTTTTCCCTTTGCTCATTTGAGCACATGTTTATGTTAATGTCATTTGCCTTTTGCTCACTTGAGCACATAATTGTATGTATATTATTGTGCTTGTGTTTTGGTTTGATTGTTGTGGACCAAAATGCAAAGAAATGGACTTAGTTTCTTGGATTTTCCCTATGCAAAGAAATGGAGAATTGAACTTAGTTTCTAGGACCTTCCTTATGCAAAATTGGAGTGAAAGGATCTTAATGATGAAGATGGATTAGAAGAACCAAATCTCTAACTCTCTCTTGTCCATTCTTGTTTTACTTCATGGAACTTTTGATGTGTGTGCTTTTGTGCTAGGAGTTTCCATTTGAGCTTAATTGGAGGACCATTGCCATGTTCATCTAAGTGGAATATACAAGATACATTGAGGATCTCTTGTGAGACTTGATTGGTTGCTTATACTTAGTGGTTGCTTATTCCAAAGGATGGGAGCTACTTGGATCATCAATATGATCTCAAGAGAGGAACTCCTTGTGTGGTTCATTTCTTTTCCTTTACCCTCTTGTTTTGCTTAGGACTTAGCCATTCTTCTTCTTCTCTCCATTCTAACCCAAGCCAAAACCTTTTTGTGCAAACATTTAATTATTGTTTTCAAACATTAGAAACCTAAGCCTTATGCTTTTGATTTTCTAACTTTCTTTTCATAACATTTATATTAAATTGAACCCTTAAGTCAACTTTGACCATTTTGTATATACTTCTAATTGGTAAATATAACCCATTCAAATGTGTTTTTTGTGGTTCCAATGGCCACTTTCTTAATCAAAATTTTTCATAAACTTTAGCTATTAGGTTTGAGTTATCCTTGTGGTAGATGTAATACTCACCTATATCCTTAGTGATGGACAATGAGTCTTCCATGCTTATTATAGGGTTAACCCCTCACTAGCATGTTGAAGCTATCCTCACATGGTGGATTTGTGGTTTGGTTGAGTTTTCTCCCTTTGATAACAAAAGACCTTAAGGCTTTTGGACCAATCAATTCACCAACTCATTTTGAGATTTTTATCCCGAACTACGAGGTTTTGATCCTAATCTTTTTATAAGATGGTACGTAGGCAATGGGTTTTATCCATCCAAACACAAAAATGTAAATAAACTTGTATATTCTCTTCTCATCTCTTCAATCATGTTTGCACAAACAAATTTTTACAAAACAACAACCTTCACAAGTATGAAAAGGGCTCACTAGGAGTACCTAGGATGTTTTGGGTGCCTAACACCTTCCCATTACATAACCAACCCCCTTACCCAGATCTCTGTTTCTTTTACTAGTTTTTGTTAAAACTATTAGGTTTTTGTTCACTTTCTAACCATTCCTTTGGATAAATAGAAGTGCGGTGGCGACTCGACTTGTATGATTTGCCTTGGATTTAGCCAATATCTCTAATGGTAACGAATACCCCGCTACAAACGACATTGATTTCGCACTAATCCCTATGGAGACGATAAAAATCAAAATACTTACTTTTGATTGCTGCTTTACCGTAACCAACATAGATCATCCATGGTCCATCCATTAGGGTTGAGTATTGATCATCATTACTAGTGAAGGAAACAAAATAATACTCATACTTTAAGTCAGCAATGCTTAGGACACCATTTCTCGCCCACATCTGATTCAATATATTTTCCAAAGATTTGTATCATATGCGCTTTCCTAACATTTTCACGATGACTCTTTTCTTCCATGGAATCAATATGCGCTTCTCTTCATATTAGAGAGTACAATTTCTAGACATTCATAGTTTCTAAACTTTTGTTCTGCTATATTCATCTCTCCTAGTGATATGGAAACTGCAACCTCTTATTCCCCGCTCTTGCAATCTGCTCGGATTCTTCCATTAATTTCTTCCCAATCACCATCTCCTTGTAATAGTTGGTTTTTGACTTGCTACTTCCTTCTCTAAGAGAAGATTGACTCTTATTAACATTGTCACACCCCAGTTTTGACCCTGAATCATCAAATCGATACACGCGTCAAAACATTTGCATCATCAGCATAGCATATCATGCATTTCATATCGCATAATGTGTAAAAATTGACCAGAATAAATTTTCAGATTTACAGATAGACCCATCGAACTGATCCACAAATGTACGTGAAATAAGTAGGTGGAAATTTTCAAAATCAAGCTTGTAGACATCAAATTTATTGATCTACAATTCACGTAGTTTAACCTGGCGTGCTCATTTTATTTTTGTCGACTACTTTCTCATTCCCATTTTGATCAGTCTGGGTCTTTTAACTAGTCATTTTTTACTTCAAAATTTGATCAAAACCTGTATGTTTTCAAGAAGTTTATTTTGCGTTGATCATTTTGGTGGATTCAATTTAATTTTCAAGGCATTTTCATGCCTATTTTTTATTCATTTTCGATCCGTCTATTTTTATTTTCTAGTCAAAATAATCAGAACAATTAATTAGAATTTTCTATGTTCTTGTTTCTATCCATTTTCGATTATTTAGTTTAGTTTAATTTTATTTTATTTTAGTTTCGTTAATTTTTATTTATACACTAATAACACTCTAAGGGCATTCTTGGAACTCTAAATGAAAACTATATTAACTTGATACAAATTAAATGTTGAGTTTTTTTAAGGCAAAAGACCATACAAAGATCACTCCTTAAACTCCCAGCTGGCAGCTCAAATTGCAAGAAAATGGATAAAAAGAAATAGAGAAAAAAGAGGATGACTTGGTGCCAACTAGAAGAAGAATCCAAAAAAAATTGGTCCCCACCTTGAGAAAGGGACATGCGGCCAACTGACATAGGGAAGGGGGGTTTGTTTTCAAATTTGGTGGAAAATAGGGAAAGATGAGGTACATTGAAAAAACGGTGCTTTCAGTGAGAGCATTTGATAAAGTTTCCTTTTTATTTTCAATCAACGGGATCCTCTCTCAATTTTTACTTCTCACTTCCTCCTTCCCTTTGAAACCCATCACCAACCATTTTCTGCCTACCCTACCATGCTCCCTTTCACAATACTATTATACCACCTACAACCACCATGAATCACATCACAACTTCCATAATCCACCGGCCGGACCACCTTCTTTATTTTTCCCATTCAAACCCCTGCTCCACCTCATATCTTATATTTCTTGTGCGATTTTAAAACTCTTCACCCCTCACAATTATCCTCTGTCTCTCCAATAAAACCACTATTGTGATTCCTTCACCTCATATCTTGTATTTCTGCTGTGATTTTAACACTCCCGGTCCTTTTTGTGTAGATGATCTTCTCATAAGAAGAATCCTCATCCTTTTTGTGTGGATGATCTTCTCGTAAGAAAACTCCAATATGTTTTTGTGTGGATAATCTTTTTGTAAGAAGACTCCTGATCCTTTTTGTATGGATGATCTTCTCGTAAAAAGACTCCCAATCCTTTTTGTATGGATGATATTCTCGTAAGAAGACTTTGGATCCTGTCGTTTGGATGATCTTCTCTTGAGAAAACTCCAATATTTTTGTGTGGATGATCTTCTCGTAAGAAGACTCTCGATCTTGTTGTTTGGATGGTTTTCATTTAGAAGAATCTTCAAAGCTTTGTGGGGATGATCTTCTCGTAAGAAGATTCTCGATTATTTTTGTTTTGGTTAAATTCCTAGTTAGGAATCTTCAAAATATTTGATTGGATGAATTTCTTATGATAAATCTCTAGAACAGTCAGATATATTCTAAGGTATCATCAGGTCATGTCTGAACCTATTGATAAAACTCACTTTGAATATTCCCTGGTATCTTTTCTCCAACATAAATCTTATCGCCAGTGAGTACTCACCCACCTCATTGTCCTTTTCATTTCATGTGAGCCAACGTACCATATATTGCCACCATTTCCCATAGGTCAACCTTTTATTCTTCATCCATCATAAAAATATCATGCTAGGGTTCATCTCATATAGGCATGGCAACATAACCCGTACCCGCGGGTACCCACCTGAACCCGCCCCGAAGTTGACGGGGAAACCCACTTTGACTGGGTTTGGGTTTTCCCCAATTATAAAATATGGGGACGAGTCGGGTAATGGGGACACTAGTACCCAACCCGAACCCGCCCCGTTTATTTCATTATGTACATTATTATTTATTTTTGATAATTTAGAATATTAAATATATGGTCAATATTTTGATATTTTAATTTGAATTTATTATTTAAAATATTTGAAATGTATGTATTAAATTTTTTTAGAATGTTTTATTTTATTATCTATAACGTAATTTTATTTTGGAAACTATTTCTATTAAAAAAATTGATTTCACTAAATGAATGGTGGCGGGGGCGGGGATATCCGAACCCATTTGGGACGGGTTTTGGTTTTGATTTTTCATCCCCGTTTGGGTTTGGGGCGGGGAACGAGGATTGTTTAGGGATTTCGATTTGGATTTAGGGAAGGTAAAAACCGTCCTCGATCCGCCCCGTTGTCATGCCTAATATCATATCACATAATGTTCCTAGCAAACAAAAAAAGGAGTCCTTTATGCATGCATAACATACCACGAGCTCCTGAGAGTTGGGATCCGAGATATAGTTCTCGCCAATCCACACACTCATCATCCTCCAATCAATTCCACACTGTGTAATAAACCTCGATCACCATCGAGTGCATTTTCTCAGTCAGAACTTCAAAATATCTAAAAATATCAAAACTCTTTCTCAAATAAGATGAAAATAGAATGGGGTGTAGTCCACGAGCTCCCGAGAGTTGGGAAATGAGATATAGTTCTCACCCATCCAAACTCTCTCATCATCCAAAAATACTTCAAACTAATCAAACTCTTTTCTCGCCGCCGTACGATGGATCCTCAAATCCTTTTCTCAAACAAAAGATATTTTGTCTCGAGACGTGCAAAAGTTATGTTTCGTCCACTTGAACATGTGAGTAAGCTAGTGACGTTGCCTGCGAATGTTTATTTGTAAATCCATTCGGTTAAGATTCGAACATCCCCTCCTCCACTTGTTTTGGGTAGTAAACAATTTTTTTCTGTCGATTGAGACAAAATAGCTATCGGTAAAATCGACTAACAAACAAACATTTTCTATCCAGAACTACGTAGTCTTGAGTTCTCCATCGCACCCGGAGATACATAAGAGCGAGATTCCAAGTCTCGTCAGACACCCTAATAAAAAACATACACCTATCTGTCCTTTTTCTTTTCCCTTTTAATAACTCGAGAAGTCTAACATTTAAAGCAAACACTAACACACACAACCAACCAAATGGTTCCCGTTGAGTACAACAAACGTGAGGGGTGTTAAAACCTTCCCCTTGCATAATCCACTCCCGAACCCTAATTTGGTTGCGGTGAGCAATATCATTGTCATTTTTTTAGGGGTTTTATCGATATTTTCCTTTTCCCTCTTTGGGAATAAATAAAGTTCGGTGACGACTCTATTAAATCCATCCCGCGAGCGCACAATACGCTTCGCGAGTGTTCTTATTTTTCGAGGTACGAAAAACATATTCTTGTTTCTCATCGTTGTTGCCTCCTTTAATCCTTTTCATGCTTCTTGATTTTTGGTCATCCTCATCGGTGGTTGCCCGCCTCCCTTCACTCGTTTTCCCTAGTAGAGGCTTTTCTAGGTTTAGACCACTTTTACCTAATTAATATCAAATTTGATACTATAATTTTTATTTGGTATTTAAAAAATATATAAATAAAAAAGCATTATAGATTTGATGATATTTAAATTGAGTATTTATTGAAGCACTATAGATGTTAATTTAAGACGGATAATATAATTTAAGCATATCCAAGAAAGAATGTATAATTTAGTCTTTGATTAATTAAAAAATGTAACATAGAATGAATTAATACAATTAAAACTAAACAACAAAATGTAGTAGAAGAAATATTTATTATGGAACAACTAGGTATCAATTTGTGAACTAGCTTTTACAAATTTGAGTCGAGTTTTATTTGAGAGATCAAATATTTGTATCATATTTTTTTATGAAAAATGATATTCATAGACTGCCTTGTACATCTACACCATATATTACTGTTTACTAATATGGTGAACAGTAAAATATTATAATAATATATCATTTTTTTAAAAAAATATAAAAAAATATTTTTTTAAATATTTTTTTATTATCGGAATGTTTATTAACTAATTTCATAATTTTTTTAACCAATTTCATAACTTGCATTAACCAACTTTTGTGACTATTCAAAGTTACTTTTAATATCTAAACGTTTATTAACCAATTTCGTAACTTCATTAGCCAATTTTTTACTTTTCATTAACCAACTTTGATTTATTAATAAAAATTATTTCTAATATCTGAACGTTTATTAACCAACTTTGTTACTTCATTAACCAACATTTTATATTTAATTAACCAACTTATTTCCCTCCTTTAAGTAACTGTTCACGCACTGTTCACGTGTACTGTTCAAAAATATATTATTTTTTATTTTAAAAATACACTATTCACCGTATAAATATGGTGAATAGTGTATACGGTGTAAGTATTTGGTGTAAAAAAGGGTGTAGGAATAATAATGCTATTTTTTTATATATTAAGAAAAATTGTATTCCTCGTTTTTCAATTTATTTATTTTCGTGAAAATTTGTGTCTTGTATTTTTTAGTTTAACAAAGAGTTTTGTTTTTTTTATTTGATCTAATTTATAAAATCGGTCCCACTATTTTAAAATCAAATAGTATTAATCATTATTTCATATTAAAGATTTATTTATTTTTAAATAATATATCACTTGTGAAATTTGATAAATCATATAGGAATATTTGGTAGAACGTTATAAATAAAAAATATATTTTAAAAAACTGACACTTCATTGATTTGTAGTGTAAAAAAAGTGAGACGGACACCAAAACTATTTAATTTTAAAATAAAGAGAATTAATTTCGTGAATCAGATAAAATAGAAGACTAAAACTATAATTTAGTCAATTTTTTATGTATTAATGACAAATATTTATCTTTTTATAAATTAATTAGTGAAAAATTTATCTTGCACTTTTTTATTTATGAGTGATAAATATTTGTCAAGTATTTTTTATACTTATCACATTACTACGTAAAAGTCATTTCATAACGGTTGAAAAATGGATACCACCACGTCTGTCCAATTGTTGTGATGTTAGGGGTGGTTGTATGTATGTATGATGATTTCCACTACGATCGTGCGACCATGATTATAAGCTATGTAACGCGATACCGGCCATAACGATTACTTTAAACAATCATTGTGATATTCTTTAATGTATAACATTTAACGACGGTTGTTATAAACATCTATTGTGATATGTACACTGAGTTTATTATAAATTATGTTGAATGCTTATTTCATCAATGCTCACTAAACATATAACCTTTAAATCTGATCTAGAACATTATAATATGACAAATTAAGTTATATTAGAAGAATAAGTTCACATTCAATGCAATACAATACTTCTTCAACTCCTTATCCATATTTTTCTCTTTAACAGTTAGAACTTTGTTTAATGTTCCTAGTTCTTCAACCTCTCATTCCTTCACCTTTGGTTCATTTTGTAAAATATTATTTACTCTGCAAACAAAATTAGAGGTGGAGAAATGGGTGGTTGAAGAACTAAATATATTAAATAAAGTTCAAACAATTAAAGAACGAAATGCAGATAACGGACTGAAGAATTCTTGTCTAGAATTGAACGTTTATTTGTTTTCTAATATAACTTTATCTATCATATTATTATAATTTTCTAATAAAATCTGAAAATTTATATATTCGATAAGGGATTGGAAAAACACTCAAACCACATAAGATATAATAAACTCATGTTTTAAACAAACATTAACAACAACATTCATCAACAACAAACCTTAAACAACATACAACTCTTATTAAAAACAAGAAAATCGTCAATAGATAGCATAAACTAAATACAACATACAATTTTTATTAATAATAACAACAACATATCAACTCATAGAATGTTTTAGAAACATACATGTCCCATAATGACATCCACAATAAAATGATGATAAAACTGAAGTGAGAGCTTCAAAATTCTATTAAATTTGAATGAATGTCATTTTGGTCTTTCATACAAGTTTGCAGCGTTCACTTTAACTTCATTCTCGTTACTGAAACAAACATCGCTACCTACAAGTCAAAACAAGCAGAAAGTTCAAACATTATGAAACAAACTATTGAAACATAAACAATAATAAATAAACAGATTTTAAAACATAAACTATTGTGAAGACAAACCTGTAAGGTAGTCATTTGTAAGATTTGATGTAACAAATGTAATCACTCGAAGAAGACGAGTTCGCTGCATATGTTTGATGTTTCCATATGGGAGAGACGAGTGATAGAGATGTTAGGATTTTGTTTTGAGAGAGATGAGTGAAATAGATGTTAAGGATTTTGTTTGAGAGAGACGTTTGTAATGTACTGAAACAAGAGATAATTTCAAATATATAAATAAGTAACACCTTTCTCCACGATTGATAATATTAACCGTGATGAAATGATTGCACCTTACACCAAAGTTGATAATATGAATCGTGGTGATATACAAGGTCAAACCCATTATGTCACGATAAATGGAAAATTATTGGTGTTAAGATTCAAACATTTTCACTTCATATACATTTCACTACGTTTGTTAATTATGACCGTAGTGAAATGTCTTTTAGTAAATACAAAAAAAAACATCCAAAAAAGAGTTATTACCACAATTAACAAGAAAACTGTTGTAAAATAGGTGTTACGAAAGTTATATTTTATAGTAGTGTCAATAACAAATATTAACAATATTGTTTATGGATTTTTTTTATATCTCAATGATAAGTATTTTTCCATATTTTTCTTAGAAAATTGTCAATAACAAATATGTGTCTAACATGTTTAGTTACTGATTCACTTAAAGTTGAATTATCTATAATTTTAATTTAGTACTAATTGTCAAAAATACATGATTTAATATATAGGAATATGAATGAAACCAATCTCCACTCTCAATTATTTATCATCAAAATAATGAAAGCATAACTAAGGAAACAAATCCAATATACAATATTAATGAGACATGTTTCTTGTTCTTGTGTCTGGAAGTCCAATGAACAACTCAGTCTCCACATCTGAACTTAGACTAATATAATCTGCATAAGGTTTTCTTGCTTGCTGTGATGAATAATTACCGTACTGCACACAAATTTAGATTTTCATTCCATAATTAAAACACTTGTATATTTCAAGTTTAATATCAAAGTTAAAGGCATGACTAGAAAACTTTGAATATGAATGCTCCAAATAGAAAGTGATAACTCACCTTCTCAGAGAGCCTAACATTTTCAGCAACTATGGCTTTTTCCTGAATTGCATTCAAAACATGGCTTTAGTAAGAGTCTTTTTAATGAAATGATAAGTTGGACTATTTTCATTGTATCTAACACCCGATTTTTCGTGGCGCTGAAGATGGTATATTAGCAACCGCATCAGGTCATAATTGCGAAAAATGTTTACCTTTTCTTTTAGCTGATCAATATGTTCCCTGTAAACCTGAGTCTGAAAAAGAGAAAGCTCTTATGTAAAGAAATAACTATAAACTTTAAAATTTTCTAGGGTTTTTGATCATGCTAACCTTTTTTGCTCGAATTTTCGCTATACTCTTATCCAACTGTTGTTCTATCTTTTGTAGTTCATCAATGGAACAAGACCCTAAACCTTCTCCTAACAGTTTCCTGAGGGTAAGAAATTATTGCAAATGCAACATATTTTTATATATAGAATAGTGTAAAAATAATTGTAAAAATGAAAAGAAATTGAACATGTTTCACCGTTTTGAAGTCTCAAGAAGATCAATCTTTTTCATCATGTTTTTTGCTTCTTCCTTCAAATGCTGTAATAATATATACATACATTTCAGCATCTATAATTTTTTTCTTAACCAAACATCAAGAAAATTATTAAGTTAACCTGGGTATTTTCAACTGATTCAGATGGTGTTGAAGTATTATTATTTCTGCTATGACTGCAGTATCGTTCAATTGTTTCTAGAATGCTGTAACATTAAAATAAAATAAAAAATTGAATTAAATTTAAAACCAATGATAAAGATTAATTCAGGATCCAAAATATTATGTAAATTATAAGTAGGTACTAAATATTTGTTAGAAAAGGAGAAACTGAAAATGGGAAACAAATATTTTTGTAAAAAATGGGAAACAAATATTTTTGTAAAATGAAAATCAATAGAACAACCAAAATGAAGAGGCTTCCTCCATTTCAACCAAAATGGGAAACTTAAGTCATTGTGTGTTAATATTAGTCCGAAGTAGTGGGTCATAAAAAAATTTGTACCTTAGTAAAAGTTTTGCACACTCCATTGTCTTCATTGATTAAAATTTAAGTCTTTATTCTCCATTCATCTAGCATTTTTTTGACCTCGTAATTTCGTTAAAGAGTTTGGTGATTCACTCAATGACCCTATTTCCAACCATTTTTCAGACATCAATAGGTATATTGTAGGACTCAATCGTCTTAATTTTACTCATCATTTTCAACACTTCTTTCACTTCTTGTTTTTGAATCTAACCGTAGTAATTATATTTTCAATCCTCTTCTCATATTCTTCATTAAACAAATTGTCGAAATACGTCTTCCACATTTAATTTATATCTTTTTTCTGAACCCAGACGTTGTCTTCCACTACAATTTTCTTGTGTCTCTTTCTCTTCCCTTAGCAAGCCTATATATAGATTTTTCTCCCTCCTTGATTTCTAAAGATTAGTATAAACCGTCAAAATCTTGTGTTCATGTCTGACTCACCACCTTCTTAGTCTCTTTCTTATTTTTCTTATATTTCCTCAAATTTCGACATTTATAAACCTGAACCATTCTTTAAAACATTTTTTTACTCTAATTTTATTCTGAACACTTTGATTCCACCACCACAATTCTTTACCCTTATGTTCAAAACCTTTTGATTCTCCCAACGTCTCTTTAGCCTCATTTCTAATCTCTCGGACCATCTTGTTCCTCATATCATTTGAACTTTCGTGTGGGTGTACGAACACTCCCTCCAGAATCTCGTGTTGAAAACTCCCTAGTTTTTCGCCCTTAAAATGCCACCACTTGATCCCTAGATAACTTATCAGTCCAAGAAAATTTATACACTCTCCTCTTAACTCTTACATTTATAATCTATACTCTATAATGAGTAATCAAACTCTCTCTCGGTATAATATTTTATGAGTTACAATATCATATTGTTATTGTTCAAAATATTAGTCTTATTTTTCTTGTTTTTCTTCTTCAACAACTACGTCAAAAATTTATCTTCGTCCAACATAGGATTTATTGTTTTCTTGTTGTTAAGATGATATTATAAGTTTTATATTGTTGTTAGTGTTGAGATAAGTAAAGTGTTTAAATTATTGTTGAAGTATGTTGTTGTATTGTTAAAGTAAGTTGTTGTTTATGTTATGGTAAGTTTTGTTTTTGTTGATAAATTTTGTTGTTTGTGTTATTGTATATGTTTTTGCTAGGTATGTTGATGTTTTGTTGATAAATGTTGTTGTTTTGTTAAGATAAGTTGTTGTATTTTGTTGATAAATGTTGTTATTTGTTTTAGTTTAGATGTTTTTGTTGAGGTATGTTAATAAATGTTGTTTATTAAGGTATGTTTGATAAATGTTGTTGATTGTGTTATTGTAAGATGTGTTTGTATAAGTTATTGTTTATGTTATTACTTGTACATTACAGCTATCATTTCGTTCAACTAGCATGTCCTAGAAGATGAGTTTACTATATCGTATGTGGTTTGAGTGTTTTATCAACCCCTCATTGAATATATAACCTTTCGAATTAAATTAGAAAATAATGATATAAAAATTTAAGTTATGTTAGAAAACAACTTATATTTGTCAATGTTTTATGAGCTTTCTTCGGTCCGTTATCCATATCTCTCTATTTGACTATTATAATTTGGTTTAATACTTGTAGTTCTTTAATCAACACTTCTTTTTTTACTAGTATATTCTGCAATGTTATTAATAATTTTCAGAATGTACTAGTAGAGAATGAACTGTTGGTTGAAGAATTATAAACATTTAATCAAAATCTAACAGTTAAAGAATGAGATATGGATAATGGATGGTAAAAAGTTCAAAAATATTGATTAATATAACTTGTTCTTCTAATATATTATTATTGAGCCGTTGGTGAAATAAGTATTCCACATAAGTTATAATAAACTCAAGTGATCACAACGGTTGTAATGTATAATAGTGGTGAAAAGTTGTATGTTAAGTCTTTAACTTCGGTTGAAACGATCAACCGTGGTGAAATGTTGAAAAATCTCTCAAAATACTGGTGCTGGATATCGAACCCTTGACCTCCACATTTTTCTACGGTTGACTTCTACCACCGTAGTGATACCATCCGTGGTGGAATCTTTCTTTCAACTATGGTAAAATGTTCTTTTTGTTGTAGTGGATGATATCTTTTTTTCTAAAGTAGATATGAGCTATAATAAAGTCAAAACACGGTCAAAACTCCAGGATAGATTTACCCTCTACATTTAACTCCCCGAGACCATACCTCTTGTGTATGCCCTCAAAATCTCTTATTACGCTCTTTATATGTTAATTTAGATCTCCTCCTAAAAAAACTTCTCTCTTTAAAGTATATCCTAAATAAGTCTTCTAAATCTTCCCAAAATTTTACTTTAAAGTATTCTCTTAAGTTAAGGTAAAAAAACACTACTTACAATAATTTTAATTTATGTATATCTTTTGTTGTTGTCAATATCTTCTAAAAGAGTGTTTAACCCTTAAAAAAAGTTTATCAATTAGTATTGGAACACCACATTATCTGTAATAAAAAAAAGTATTGGAACACCACATTATCTGTAATAAAAAAAAGTACGAGAATAAATCAATAACTAAAAAACACAATCAGATTCAATCACACACAAATTCACCAATGAGAACAAAGTAGTTAATAAATAAAATATAAAACAAGTACATGACATAGAAAATACCTTGAACTTGCAAATTCATAAAGTCTTCCTCTTGGTGAGAAAACAATAAGAGCAACTTCAACATCACACAAAATTGATAACTCAAAAGCTTTCTTCATCAAACCATTTCTTCTCTTTGAGAATGTTACTTGTCTGCTTGTTGGGTTCTCTATACGCTTCATCTGCGTCTTTCCTCTCACCATCTTTGCTGAAATCACAACAACAACAAAAAATATGAAGAAAAAAAATGAAATTCAAATCTTAAAAGGAAAAGAGGACGAAAGTATAATAGCTTTCAAGATCTAGAAAAACTATGGGAGATGGAAAAAAATGCAGGAGATTTATTAGAGTTTCTTACCAACAAATCAAGCCAAAAGAACAAATATTCTTAGGGTTGATTGAAAAATGAAGGATGAAAGAAACAAAGAAAAGGGAACTTATAATGAAAAAAGTATAAAAAACAAAACCAGGAAAGAAAAGAAAGTGACATTAACATAATTGTCAAAGTCTGTATGATAAATAATATAAGTAAACTTACCAGCAAGTAGAGATAGGAATAAAGTGTTGAGTCTAAAAAAGGAAAAGAAGGTTAAAAATGAATAAGAGCTAAGGAATCAAAAGAAAGAAGAAACAATGTATCCCCAAAAGTAGTAATACATATAATTTAGGTAAGTTCAAAGAAAAGGGTAGTTTTTGGATTTGACTGTTTTTTTAGCTAAGAGAGAAAGCAAATACACAGACCTACCTTTCCATAATAATCAACCTCATCCCATTTTGCTACCCCACCGGCCACCATAATAACAAACAAATCATTTTTTATATATTAAAAATGGAACCTCATATTTAGCTTGTTTTGGTAAAATCAGACTCTACTTGGCCAAAAAAAGAAATTCCTAGATTACACTCTATAGTGTTTATAAAATGATACTGTCAATTTTTTTTTATGAAATGAGTAAAGTGGAACTTTAAATTATAATATTTTTTAGTGGAATATTAAATTAATAACGAAAATGAAGTTAAAAAATTAAAGGAAAATATTAAATTTACAACGTATTGATTAATAAACTAAAGTAGAATATAAAATTGAATGAATGAATTTGATAATTAATTATTATGTATGTGTTTAATTAGAGAAAGGACAGATATATGTTTCTTTATTTATTGTGCAGGAGTATTTGTTGGTGCATGGACAGATTTAGGTAGTAGTGTTATTAATAAATTCATGATATTTATTTCATACTTTTCCAACTCATTTCCCAAAGCCAGGTTTCGATTGTTTGCTGGTAAATGCTCTTTTTTAGTATAAGATTGTTATTTATAATTTATCATAGTAACTATTATTATTGGAGATGTAGTAGGATATGAGATTACATGATTTTTAAAATAGTTTATATTAATTTTTTGCATTTTTGTACAAATAGTTTATATAATTTTTTTTAATTAGATTTTAAAGAATTTTAAAAAAGTTTCACTTGGGTCGAAATCACTCTAATAAAAAATACAGAATATTTTTCTAAAATAACCATATTTTTCAATTTAATTATCAAGATAATCAATTTTTCAAAATAATTATCAAAATAACTAACTTCTTTAACTGATGCGCCAGTTGTTGGCGCATCCAATAAACTTTCAAGGGAGGTGTTAGCTTTATTGGCGCACACTCCCTATTTCATTGCATGCAGGTGTTATGGTAGCTGGCGCATGCATGCGTGATTTAGTAAATGCGTCCATGCATGTGTTTGTGTGTGTGGCGCCTAGGGCTTTGGCGCATGCATTTCATGGTTCATCAATAAATAACATCCGCATCTCCCATATTTTTTGCACACTACTTCTTACCCTCCAACCCCATTTTCTTTCATTCTACTTCAAATTTTTTGTTCTTTAACCATGTCTGAATACATTCACAAGAGAAATACCAATTTAATTTTTTCAGCGGTCACACCTCCGATAAAGATTCGAATTTGAAATATAGATTCATTTGAACGTCTTAATCAGACGTTGAACCGTTGATTAGAAGGAAAAATTGCAGATGGTGAAAGGATTAAAATGATTCAATGGCTTGAGTCCACGTTCAATCAAAATGGAGAAATGCATGAATGGGTGAATATTAAGACTGACAGAGACGTTCGTAGGATGATGCATAATATATTCAAAATTATTTTGATGGTTGTAATCGCTTAGTTATAGTAATGGTATTTTAATTGTTGTAGTTGTTTGTGTTGTTGTTTATGTGTTGTTTGTGTGTTGAATGTGTTGTATTTGTTTGTGATGGTATTTCCTCACAAAGTTATCATATGAAATAAATTTTGTTTTTTATATATTGCAAAAAAGATACATGTAAAATTATCTCGTTGTGCTCGTTCCAACACTAGGAGAGTTAGTACGATTGTGACCTGCCTGACGACATGAACTACATAATCGAACCATTTTTTCCGCCCTATCCATTTCGGTTCGAATACGGGTGCTGTTTGGGCGACCCTTTTTCTTTCTTTGCATAACTTCATTGTGCCAGAGAATGTCCCCTTGATATTCTGGTCAGTAATCCTCTTTTGCAACAACTGAAAAACTAATTTTGTAATCATTGAATAGGCTTATGACTTTGTAAACGTCAGATAGTAAGTAGGATGGATCCCTTCGAACCTTTGAATATGCTGCAATGACATGGGAGCAGGGCGTACGAAAGACTTGGAACTTTCCGCAGTCGCACCAACCTCTATCTAGTTCCACTCTTTATTGTCTCATCGGTATGCCTTCATTGTGATCCATGGACTCAGCAATATTGTATCAACTCTTAGTACGGTCAAACACTGTGACCACGTGTGTGTTTGCTTTGGCAGCTTCGTGTCTAATGAATTTCATTCAAGCATCACTGAACAACTGCCCAGATTGCGACACTAAACTCCATTTGGAACGTTTGGTCTCAAACAGCGCCCCTAGCCTGAAATATGTTGTCTGAACTAAATCGGTTATAGGTAGGTTTCAAATGCCTTTGAAGACAGAGTTCATTGATTCCACAAGATTTGTTGTCATGTGGCCCCAACGTTGACCGTTTTCGTATGCCCTAGTCCACTTCTCCAATGGAATACTGTCGATCCACCGTACTGCATTTGCGTTTGACAATCCGATGTCTTTATAGTAGTGTTTGTAAGAAGGATTTGTTAATGCGTAACCTACGTTGACAACCTTCTTCCGCAACATTTTGTCTTTGATCTCCTGTATAAAATTTTGAGCGATATGTCTATGCAGAAGACATACGTCGACGGAGGATCCTGCCAGCCATTATCAATGTTTTTGTATGCACTGACTATTGAAGGGTGTCGGTCAGAGATCAAACATAAGTTAGATTGAGGAGCAACATGCAATCAGAGACTTCTTAGGGAAAAACATCATCCCTCAGTAGTCTCCCATTCAACTAGGGTAAAGACGATTGGAAAAATGTTGTTGTTACCATCTTGTGTCACTGCCATCAGTAGCGTTCCTTTATATTTCCCGTACAACCATGTACCATCAATTTGTATAATAGGTTTACAGAAAGCAAAACCTTTGATGCATGGTTGATACGCCCAGAAGAGATGGTGCAATATTCCATTTTCAATAGCACAAGTCCCATCTGGGGTATACACCGTCAACGTTTCCAACTTAACAATAGTCCCTGGAGCATATTGTTTGAGAGCCATCAAGTATTTTTGAAGTTGTTTGTAAAACTCCTACCAATTGCCATACACTTTTTCAATCGCCTTTGTCCTAGTTATCCAAACCTTCCTGTATGATGGAGTATAGTTATATTGTCTACAATATGCGAGATTATTATACTCACCTTTAACGACGGATTGTCACTAATGACAGACAAAATTTCATTGCATATTAACTGAGAGCTAAGTTTCTGATGGTCTTGCATTAGGTTCGTGAGCATGCATGTGTGAACTGGACCCATGAATCCAATCTCCCAAGAATCACTCGTCTTCCTGTACAAAGCTGACAACTTGAAAATGCAGTGCTCATTTCGACAATAAATCTTGTACCTCATTGCATTAGTTCTATCAACTCTGTAATCAGTTGATAGTTCTATGTAAAACTTTTTAATAGCTTTTAATCAGGCGTTTCAATCGGGTTGGTCATTGAATTTCTTGTTAATTCTGTGTAATTTTTAATTTTTATTTCCAATATTTTTTATTTAATTTTAATATTAACATTTGAATTTTAAAAAAAAACTGACCAAATACATGCGCCGCATGTATTGGCGCATACATTATGTAGTGTATGCATGCGCCAATGCATGTGGCACCTAGGTTGCCCACCATTGGAAGCATGCGCCAAGGATACTGGCGTCTCCTTTAAAATTTTATTGGATGTGCCAATTCAACTGACGCATCGGTTATAAAAGATGGTTATTTTGAAAAATAGATCATTTACGGATTTAATTTGAAATTTGTGATTATTTTAAAAAAAAATAAAAAAAATATAAGATTTTTAGTAAAAGTTAAACACATTTGTAAGAAAAATAATAAAACTGGAGAAATTAGTAATTTTGCATAATTTTTCCTGAAGTTGGTGTTCATTGTGCATTATTGGAACTCGTGTTACGCCGTGTACAAGAGTGTGGTGTTTTATGGGAAAAGTACATAGTCTGCGGCGCGTTTGCTTGAAGACATAATTTTTCCTTTATAGTTGAAAATAAAATCAGTTGTTAGGGTTTTTTTAGAGAAGAAAAATTACTTTTAGAGGCGTGGAATTGAAGCTTGAAGATCAACATCCATCCGAGTGATGATCAATGTTATATTAGTGTATATAGAAATGTTCCTTATTTTTCTATTTGGGCCTCGTGTATGATTTAACTTTAATTTGTTACAACCCACTTGAAACTGACACCCCCGTTTTATATGAATAGATAATATTGTCTCCTGCAACCATTTTTACTCATTTTTTGAAATTGACCTCTCACATATGTGATTTTTGAAATCTCTGGGATAATATCGGAAATTTGAAAAATAATATGTTTTTCTTCTTGTAAATTTAGAAATTTGCATGATTACTTATCGTAAATTTCAAAATTTACAGTAGAGTAAAAACATTTTTTCTGGAAATTTTACAATTTATCGTACAAAATAACCTGTAAATCCCCGAAACTTTCAGAATTTTCGATAGTTATAAAAATTTTGTTTTCTCAGAAATTTCACATTTTTTGGAAAAATTAAGAAAATTTTAAATTTAGTAAAATTTTTGATAGTTATTAATCTTTTTTATTTTTCTATTTTTTGCAGTGAAATACAGGGGCAGAGACAACACTATTGCAGGCAGAGCAGGATTGATAAGGCTGAGTATTCCTAGATACGAGTTGGACGAGTGGTTCCAATCTATTCACACTGAATACACTTGGTTGAGCAGATGCAGTTCCATGCACCCCGTAGCTCAGAGATGATGCCGATGATATTCATGCTCAGGATATTCATGACCCAGCGGTTGAGACAAATGCGACACATATTGTTGATGAGGTGGTTACTAATGAGGTGACAGATGAGATGGTCCAGCCAGATGTCGTTGTTGCAAATGACGTGGTCCAGCCATATGTCGTTGTTGTTGATCCGGTCTCATCTACTACTACTAACATAAAGGTTACGACTCCTTTGACAGAGTCATTTATATCCATTGATGGAGGATTTTCGGGAGGACCCATTGACCGGTCGGTGCTTATCTAGTATGTTGACCATGTATGAAGCTCCGTTGAAGTACACTTATGCCTTAATCAAAAATTGAGTAAGAGACATATTGATATGTTTTTATCAAATAACAAGGGACCCCCCTATTTATACAACTTTGCATTTATTTTCGACCACACAAAATTGTCGATGCAACCACAACCGTTCAAAACTGTCGGCAAAATCCTTAGCGTTTTAAATTATAAACAAATAACATTACCGAAAATTTCACTTAGGTTGAAATTTCCAATACAAAATGGTACTTTTAGAATTTTCGGTAGTATTTGTAAATTCACGGAAACTTCATAAATTCTAGTATATCGGAAATTTAAAAGACACTGGCAGAAATTTAGTTTGTACCGGAAATTCTGATTTTCCTACGAAAAATTTTGTACGAACATTTTATTCAATATTTTGACATGGTAGTTTTGGAATTTTTAAACATTTGGGGGTGCCTGTAACATCATAAACCCTAAAAATTATATATTAAGAATTATTCGACAATCGAAGGTGTCACCGACGACCATCTTTTAATAAATCAAATAATTGACAAACACGCAGCAGAAAAATCAACGTCATACAACACTTGTCATTACATGTTCATCTTCACTTAGAGTATCATTGTGGCGGTATCAATTTATTTCAAATGATAAAACATTACAACTTAGACTTTTAGTCTCAGTATTCAAATCATAATAAACTATTTTCAAAATAAAGAGTTATCATATTCAACTCTTTAAGAAACTCAGCATAAACCGAATAAACAATTAAACTCCAGTAAAACATAATAAGCAAACAAACGTTCTCATCCCCGATGTTATAGGATCAGAGTAAGACTTCTAAAACAACGATGAAACTAAACTAAGTAGCTCCAAGAACTAAGCGGCAAACTCTACTCTTGAGAATCTACATGAAGTCCATGGTGGAAAACATGGAAGTAAAGAGCATGAGAAACAACAAACCAATATAAACAGTGTAGAGAATTCTAAGATAGACAATACACAACAAGCACACATTCAATACACAATCAACCACCACATAGTTTCACATCAACATGTACAAATTCACAACCAATCATCAACATTATGAAACAATCAACTACATATGCAATTAAGTATGCAAATTTACTCCACAATTGTCTCATTATGTATGCGGTACCATTCATGAACACTCAGGTTCATCTCGCTCTCGATCCCCACCATAGGACCAAAATACACCAAATCGTTATCATCACCCTAGGTAACGCTTCACCAGTCCTTACCTGGAACCGGCTACTCGCACCTGAGCCCCATCATAGGACCGGAGCACACCAAATTTTGTTACCATCACCATAAGTAACGCTTCACTAATTCTTTATTAGAATTAAATACTCGCTCCCAATCCACACCACTGGACTAGAATACACATAAACTGGACAAATGTTTGTACACCATAATGCATGACTCTTAACAACATGCATTTTCACCAAAAGGTTCACCAATAGAATCACCATATACATCTCACCATTTATGCACCACATCATTCATCATAGGCAACAATCAGTCAATGTTATGACATCAATAAACGACAACAAATTCTGCAACTCAACAAATGTAACTTCCTAAGCATTCATTCATGTTACTTCACCAAAATAACAACACATCATCATATAAACATAACAATTTGCTAACCGATCATACAAGTCATCAGAAACATCCATACAATAGGTAAATGAATACCACTCAAATTTTTCATCAAGCGCTACCATTAGGTAGCTCTACGCGTTAGCTTTTTAATTCTTCAAACGGAGTCTCAATTTGCACGTCGGACAATGCAACAAAAACAAAAGCAAAATTTTTCACCATTTAGCCTATGGCAGTCGATTGTCAACAAACACGTTTTGCTAATGACTTCGCAAAAAAACTCATTTTTGGGATAGGCAATCGATTATCATCTGGTGCAATCAATTGCACTGTTCGAGACTCCACCCAATCCATGGCTTTACATGGGATAATAAATAATGGGCGAGAGGACTTATGATACAATTCCGCCAACTGGATAGGGCAACGAGTTTAATGACAATGTCTGAATTAGACATATTGAAGCGAATATTGGCTTATGTGGCCGAAAACAGATTAAAAGTGGCCTTAGAGGCCGAAATACGACACATGGTTGTCAAAGCCAATGAGTTATAAGTGTTCGACGTGAGTCAAAGGATAAGTGTTGGACCGAAACTAATCGAGGATTCATAGTCAGCAGGCCAAGGAAAGGATGGTCGAGAAGACCAGATGCTCGACTGCATATATGATGATGAGCTTTTGGGTTTTGAAAAATATCTTGTCGCGCCTACCACAAAGATGCAGCCTTAAGATCCACTTGACGAAATTGGTTTGGGAGATGGATCCACCAAAAGGCCGACTTACATTAGTGCCAACATAGATCCAAAATTGAGGTTAGAAATAATTAATATACTTCATGAGTTTAAATATTTTTTTGCTTGGGATTATAAATAAATGCCAGGTTTGAGTAGGGAATTGGTGGTGTTAAAACTACCAATAAAACCGGGGGAAAACCGGTCAGGCAGATGCTTAAGTGCTCTGCACCAAAGGTCATGTTCAAGATAAATGAGGAGATCAAAAGACTCATAAGAAGCAAGTTCATAATAAAGGAAAGATATGTTGAATGGATTGTGAATATCATTCTAGTAATTAAGAAAAATGGGACATTGAGGGTGTGCATCGACTTCAGAGATCTGAAAGTTGCAACCCCAAACCATGAATACCCAATGTCTGTCACCGAGGTGTTGGTCAACACAGCAGCAGGTTTTGAGTATCCTAGTATGCTTGATGGTTATTCTAGATATAACCAATTTTTTATTGCAAATCAAGATATGCAGAAGACGGTGATTCGATACCCAAGAGCTTTAAGCACCTACGAGTGGGTAGTGATGCCATTTGGCTTGATGAACATTGGGGAGACTTACTAGAGGGTGATGAATTCTATCTTTCATGATTAAATCGAAACGTTTATGCAGGTGTATCTCGAATATATAGTCAATATGTCTGCATCGTGAACTAGTCATCTTTACCATCTTTGACACTCGTTTGAAAGGATGAGAAAATACAGACTAAAAATGAATCCTCTTAAGTTTGCTTTTTGTGTGCAGTCTGGAGACTTTCTTGGTTTCATTGTCCATAAGAAGATCATTGAGATTAACCATAACAAAACTGAGGCCATCAGGGAAATTAAATCGCCTTCGACCAAGAAAGAGCTTCAATCTCTTTTGGGGAAATTTAATTTTTTAAGGAGGTTCATTTCAAACCTAAGTGGCAGGACTCAAGCGTTCTCGTTGTTACTCCGCCTGAAGAAGGAAGTGTTCATTTGGAAGTCAGAGCATCAAAGAGTTTTTGACGAAAAAAAGGAGTACTCGATGAAGCCTCTGATTTTGTCCCCTCTAGTTAGAAATAGGTGCACGAGGTTGTATGTTTTTGTCTAAGACTTGACTATAGGAAGTATGTTAGCTGAAGAAGATGATAATAACGTCGAAAGGGCCATATATTACCTCAGTCGAGTCTTGAATGCCACCAAAATTTGTTACCATCACCATAGGTAACACTTCACTGATTCTTCACTAGAGTTAGTCTTGCTCATGATCCATACCACTGGACCAAAGCACACCAAAACTGGACCGAAGTTCATACACCATAATGCATGACTCAAAACAACATGCATTTTCACCAAAAGAATCACCATACACATCTCACAATTTATGCACCACATAATTCATCATACGCAACGATCAATCAATGTTACGACATCAATAAACAATAACAAATAGAAGCAACTCAACATATGTAACTTACAAAGCATTCATTCATGTTACTTCACCTAAACAATAACACATAATTGTATAAACATAATGATTCGCTAACCGATCATACAAGTTATTACAAACATCCCTACAGTAGGTAAATGACTACCACTCAAACATTTCAGGAAGTACTACCATGAGCTAGCTTTGTGCGTTAGCTTTCAAATGCTTCAAACAGAGTCTCAATTGGACCTACAGAATGAAAGATATGGGTAACATCGTCGGACAATGCAACAAAAACAAAAGCAAAATTTTTCACCATTTGGCCTATGACAATAGATTGTCATAGGGTGACAATCGATTGTAAGAAAACAAGTTTCGATGCTCACTTCACAAAAAAATCACTTTTTGGGGATAGGCAAACAATTATCATATGGTGCAATCAATTGTCATCTAGTGCATTCGATTGCCACTGTAGGTTTTTTAAAAAATTCCAACTTTCATCATACGATCTCCACCGTTCTTACCTCTAAACCTTCATACATGTATCCAACTATTTTCCCCATAATCCATTGATTTAAAAACGAATTCGACAATTATTTATTTTTGCATAATCATTAATATAAACAACACTTATTTCACTACAATCCATAGCAATCTCATCAATAATTTTAACATCAAATTCATCATCAATCATGAATAAAACTCAAGCCTTCAAATCCTCATCAATGGCATAACCTCATACATACATATTCATGATCATTCACACATGGATTCAATAATAATAGCACAGATAAACACAAGATCAACCAACCAGTTTCTAGAATTTCATCATATAACACATCATCCAAAGAAAACATAGAACCTTAATTAGATTGAGGGCTTCTCATCTCTACCCCATCATGCAATGCCCCTAAATTGGTATTCATTTATCCTCCCTTACCTTGGACTTTCTAACAATATGCAACTTCAAGCTCTAACAATGGAGTCTTCCTCTAGCCCTAGACTTTTCCTCTTCTCACCATAAAGTTTAGTTTTACGTAAAACTCTCCAAACTCCCTTCCTTCAAATATAACTTAGGGTTTTCTACACAGTCCTTCTCAATTACCTCATTAATCATCAATTTTATTAATTCAAACTAATGCCCTAACTCCCTAACTCATTGCTCCCCTCTATTTCTTCAAATTCTTCATATTGGCCCAATTCTATCATTTTACTATTTTATTTAATTAATTTGAATAAAAATCTATTTATTCTAATAATTAATTAAAATTCTAGTTTATTCTAAACAAATATGTCAATGTCTTACTCTTTCTTTACCTTTACCTCAAGGATAGTTACCCCATATAACCACACAACAAATAATTAAAATATGAATTAATCTAATAAAATTCTAAACAATTCAATCAAATTAATTAATTAAATTTGGGGTGTTACAATGTCAGGTATAACTAGGGGGTTGTAAGTGAAATTCTCCTTGTATAAATATTGTATCAGTACTTATATAAATTAGGCCTATGACTGAAATACTGTGTGGGAAATAATATTTTCATTTTCTTTGGGATTTAATTATCATGTTTAGTCTTTCAGCTCAGTGGTTGTAATATGGTATCAACAAAAACCCTAGGGTTTCCACCTTTTTCTTTCGCTGTAGCTAAAGCCCTTTTGCTTTTTCCTTTCGTTCTCCACCCTCAATCATGAGCTCTGAAACCTCTGAACAAAAAATGAACCACCACCACTTCCTCCGGTCAAAACTATCAAAGACCCCTATCAATACCTAAGAATCCATTATTTTCTCCATCCAAGCGAAAATCCAGGCGTCGTTCTGGTTGCAAACTCTCTCACCAATCAAAGCTACCACAACTAGAGCAGTTCAATGAGAAGAGTGATCTTCTCCAAGAACAAAATTCCTTCACCAATGGATCTCTTCCAAAACCATCACCTCTTGATTTCAATTTTGATCTTTGTGAGAGATGCAAAAATATTTTAATTTCTTACATCAATTGAAATATCTCCCCTCATATTTTTTAGAGCACCATCTGTATCGATTTTGCTTTTGAGCTTTGGAAAGATCTTGAGGATCGATTTGCAAAATGGAATTTTTATAGGGTTTCATGTCTTCTTTGTGATATTCACTCAATTAAGCAAGGTGAACGAATACTCTCAGACTACTTCACTGATATGAATATCTTATGGTATGAATTGGAAGACCTTCTCCCTAGTTCGATTTGCGTGTGTCCGGTAACATGCACTTGCTCACTTTCAAGTCCAGTCAGAAACTTCAAGAACATGGAGTATATCATTTGCTTCCTCAAAGGACTCAATGGAAACTAGTATAATGTTCACACACAAATTCTTTTAATGGATCCTCATCCCTCCATATACAAGGTATACTCCCTTGTATCTCAATAGGAATCTAATGCCTCTGATAAACCTTTAGATTCCACTGCCTTATATGTCAATATAAATAATCCCAAATACACGTCCCATCCCTCCAAAGGTCAAGGAAGAGACTCTAGAACACATATGATATGCACTCTCTATAATAAAACTAACCATATTGTGGACCATTGCTACTTCAAACATGGTTTTGGCCCTCGACTATCAACCCAAAACCAATACAGATAAATCAAACGCCTCCAACCATATCACCAACCCAAGAAACTTCAACCCTTCAATCAATAACAACATGGGTATCATCATTCAAATGACACCAACATTGCCCTATCTAAAGATGAATACCTATACTTAGTGAATCTTTTGAATTCCTCAAGATCAAAGTCCTCCACTAAAAACAAAATAGAATGATGCAAACTACAACAATCACTTTGTTTCAAGCATCAACAAACCGGGTAATATCCTAAATTTACCTTCTACTTGGATATTAGATTCTGGTGCTAATGGACATGTTTTCCCTGATTTACATTCTTTCAAAACGATTTTCAAAACCACTTTTTGTTTTTTTTTCAAATAGCATCACTTTACTCACTCATTATTGTGGGATAATTCAAATTTTAGATCATTTCATCATACACAATATTTTGTTTCTACCCCTATTTCCTTTATCATTAATGTCTATTTCATACCTCATTAAAAAATTGAATTGTCAACTCACTTTCTCCCCTGACTCTTGTTATATCCAGGACTTGTTTACCCTAAGGACGATTGGACATGTTAGACTCCTTAACAACCTTTATGTTTTCCAGAAATCTCCAAAATGACACAATTCCTTACATTCTCAATCATTTGTAGATACCAATAATATTGTCATTGATCAGAATCATGACAAAAACCAATTTGTCAATACCACTATAACATATATGTTCATAGTGAAATATCGATGAAATTAAGCCTTTAATTATCCAAAACAAATCGATTTCTATAGGGTACCCTAGTCGTGGGTGATATCTACTATAAATACTTGAATCAAGCATTACTATTGAAAGTACTTTCTAACAGGTAACCGTAAATCAAATCTCAATTTGACCGAAAGAGAAAGCATTAAGATCAGATAAAACTAAATATGATCAATAGATCATATATGTCATTAAAAGGTTCAATTCATAATAATCAACAATTCAAGAACAGGGCACCCCCTAGCATTGAGGGGTTTATTTACTCATAATAATAAAAATAAAAATCGGAATCTTGTCAAACATTATAGAAATAAGAAGATGAAGAGTCTTCAATGGTAAATTATATCACCAGATTATGTCGACTCTAATTATGCAGGTTTTATCTTGTGTAATATCTTTGTAAATATTTTTGTTTAGGTTCTTCACCTCAGCATGCAAAAAGCTTTGTTTGGTTATTGATTTTATCCATAAAAAAAACTCTATTTGGTTTTTGAGCTTAACGTATAAAAAAACTTTGTTTGGTTATTGAGTTTAACCAATGAAAAACTTTGTTTGGTTCGTGAGATTAGAATGTGTAAAATCTCGGATAGTTTTGAGATTACCTTGTAAAAAATATTTTCTTTGTTGTAAGAAGATTCGTGGGAAAATTTATTGAAAAACTCAAATATTTTTAGTGGAAACTCTCTAGTGAAAACTCTCGGAGACAAGATTAGCGAATTGGTTAGATCGAACCTGTATAAATCTCTGGTGCACTCTCTAACTCTTCTCTCTTTATTTTTCTTTGTTTACTTTATTTCCATTATGTATTTCTCTTAATCTCCATCTTCTTTCTATCTTATTTATATTCTCTAACATAAACGTTTTATAAAATAAAATATTTTTTAAATAAAAATCCAATTAATTGTGAATTTCATCTACCAAAAATTGCCTTCATATTATATTTGAAGTCACTTGATTAATATTACATTCAACAACTACATAACTATCGACTATACCATTTTGCTACGCATGGGTAGGAAAACCATGTTTCATTAAATATGTATGAATTGTATGATTATTTATTCCATAATAGTACAAATTTCAATGCTCTACTCTTCCCACCATAAAACTACCTCATATAGAACCCTTCACACAAAAGTAGAACCTCTCATCCCCTGAGGATTCTTATTGGAAAAACCAAAACTTTGGACTCATCCAGGGGTATGTTAACTTGTCTTTCTTGTTGAATAAATAATAAGTAAAATTTGTAAATATTGGGGAAGGGTTCCATTATCATAATTTAATACCTAACGTAATGATGATAAAGACTCTTCAAAAATGAATCACTTGGGTCTTCATCTTTTTAAGCACGCACCTTATCAATGACTTTCCAAGTATCACCACAATTGCATTAAAGGATTGGATGAGAATTTTTTTATTCTTGCCAAAGCTTTTTCAATTTTATATATAATCACCTTGTTTCATATAGCATATTTCTTCTTGAATCTCAATTTTTTTGAAAACATCTCCTTAATAAAATTGATCCATCAATTCATCAATTCATTCCATATCTAAAAACAATTCTTCTTCCATAAGATGCCTTCAGCAATTTTTGACCTGAAAGATTTGTTGATCCATGACATTATCGTTGTGTTATAGTTATCCCATTTGATGAATTGAAGTTTGCTATTGGATCTTAATGCAATAGTTATATAACGAACCCAAGTGTGATATTTACAATTGGTCGACAAAGGAGTCATAAGAATTAAAGCTAAATTTTCTTTCTGATGCATGAAATAAGGATTCAAGGTATTCATTTGATAATCTTTGTTGGTCTTAGAGGAAGATATGGCATTAACACTATCCATAGAGCTTGTAATAGATATGTTGCAGGTTACAAGTCAAAAGGTAATAGATAGAGAAACTTTTAGAGAAGAGGAATTGTTGCGATTTGTGAGAAGAGATCAATGAAAGTCGGCGATAATAATGAATTACATGTCGATGATACAATGGTAAATATACAAACTAGGCACATTAAGACTATGAATTTGACTCTATGAAGGGAGATGATAAGAATGAATCTAAACTTCTAATTTTTTAATTCCCAAAATCTAAGAACTTTACAAAGTATTGAATCAAATTTATATAACATATGAGATAAAAAGCTCATGATCAACTAACAATTTTATTAAGAACTCAAGTCCTACATTTATTAAGATAGAGTCTAATAAAAATTTATATAGAGTAACACTAATCAGATGATAAGGTGATTTTGTAGGGATAAATGTTAAACTCAAATGCAAACAAATTTTACAACTAATTTAGAATTAGTTATGAATTGTTATGTTAGTTATAAGTTTAAACCAACTAACTTGCTATACATCTAACTACCTTTTCGTTCATGATATTACAATTAACAAGGAACCATATTTGCAATAAGACTTTATATGATTGATAGTTTTAATGAGAATTTCAATTTAATGATTAAACTAATTTAATTCATTTTACACAAAACATTATTAAAAATATAAGTTTGATCAATTTAATTTTTTAAAATAAATGAATCATTAATACATATATTTTTTATCCAGTAAATTAATGATCATAATTTTATATAATGCGCATATTCGAATCTAGAATTCTTTTAGAGATACCTATACATATTTCTTGTCTAACCAAGGTTGAATTACAATCTTGGCTCGAAGGAATATGAATAATTAAACGAATCACAACGTTTAAATCCATAAAGAATAAATAATTAAGGGAGAGGTTTCAAGATAGTGGTGCAGGAAGTATTCGGAAAAAACAATGAAACGTACAATGTTAAAAACATGTCACTTTTATCCGTACATAAGTACGTGAAGTAACCAATAAGAAATCGTAAACGCATCACCTTGTCTGCAAGTGTCATCATCACCATTATGTCCCATCAGAAAGCTTTTTCTATTTACTTTTTTCAGGATTATTACCTTTTATAGTGTATCTTCGAACTATGACTTTTTTTTAATCAATAATGCCTCTTACGGTGGAATGGTAATCTTAAATTTAGCATAAAAAAGCAGTGAGGGTTGCGCTGCCTATACTTTGTAGACAGGCGAGGGCAAGCCAAAAGAAGTGCTTCCCACCTTTCTCATCATCATCGTAATCAAAGCATGGCCACTTGAAAAATTTATGAAGTTTAATATTGATGCCTCGAATCTTTTTAACTCAAAATTATTTGAGTTTTTGTTTATGTATCAACACCCGAAATTTATTTGAGTTTTTTTTTATGTATCAACACTCGATGTGTATTTTTAGGGTACAATTGATATTGGAAAATTTCAATCTTAAAGTTAATCGAATCAATTTTTATGATTAATCACGTCTTTTGTTCTTCACCTTTTATTCACGTGAAATAATCATTCATTGATTACAAGATGATTCTACACTACATAGAAAGTTGAAAGAAGAAAATAAGACAATTGAAAATTAGAGAAAAGAGAAATTCTAAAGGAAGAAGAAGAATTTATTGTTGTGTAAACTACACTCTAAGTGTTTGTTACAATGTGTGTTAATCACAAATGTGATATCAGAAACTACACAGTATTACTACAAATCTTATTACAAAAGTTCTTGATACAAATGAAATAGAGATTCTCTCTATTTATAGATGAGATTACTTGTACTTCAAGTAATCACAAAATAATTAACTTAACTAAAACTAAGCTAAGTCAGATTTTGACAAGGTTAACTCCTTCGAGAGCTATAACTTTGACTTTAAGCTTCGACAAGTTGTATTTGTCTTTCTGTCAAATACAGTTAATACAGATTTTGTTCGACGCATACTATTTCGACACACACTAAAATACCTTTCGACACCCGTCGAATACTACAGGATTTGACACAAGGAATTACATATTTAAGACACCACCTAATTCATTGTGTCTAAGCTATCTTCATTCATCATTATTCTTAATCTCTTGAATAATTCGACCTTTATAGCCTTTGTCATTATATCTATAATTTGATTATCTGGTCTGTAATGCTCCAGACTCAACTTTCCATTTTCTACCTTCTCTCTCAGGTAATGGAACCTCATTTCGATGTGTTTGCTTCTTCCATGTGCTATCGAATTCTTCGTCAGGTTAATAGCTGACATGTTGACGATCTTCATGGTCATTGCTCCATGGTTCTTCCCTGTAATTTCTTCGAATACGTTAATCATCCATTTTCTTTGCATGCACATATCGAAGTTTCTATGTATTCTGCCTCACATGATGATAAAGTTACCACCGGTTCCTTTCTCAAACTTCATGCAACTGGCGCACCACCTAACATGAATACATATCCTGCTATCAAATTTCTATCTTTAGCATCACCACACCAGCTAGACTTAGTGTTGTTAGACTATGGCACGGATCTAGAAGGGGGGTTGAATAGATCCCAATTAAAAACTTGAGTCGGCGCTACCAATTTAAAATTGGTTTTGAAAAATTGTTTTAAGTGCGGAAGCGGCCGAGGAAAATTTTAGTCTAAAACGAACCGTTATTGGAAAACCGGATATGCGTTAAGCTAATGGATTAGAGATAAAGTGAAATACCAATCACTACACTAATTGTACAATCAATGATATGTTTCACTTACTAGGAATCCTAGTTCCAATGATCCAAAATACCAAATCAAACTAGTTACAAACTTAAGACAACTTTGGTTTAGGCAATTTCTCAAACACTTGGTGTGCATAAACACTCCAAGTGATATTTGTGTTGAGTAAGTAATTCGAATTTATCTAGTACAATATACTATTGTACTTTGGATTCAAACAATAGTTTTAATTTCTTACTCAACTTATATCAACGTTTGGTAAAATAGCTTAAACTAAAATCACTTAATTTTTAAGCTGAAAAACGATTATGCAGAAAATTAAAGAAGACAGAGATTCGATGAGGCAGTTCCCCCGCCGTCCTCGCTTCGGGGTACGTCTGCCCTCAATTCTAAACTTAGAATTGAGATTATTTAATTAGATATCTGTCGCATCCGCGAAAAACAACCGGCGGGCTGAAACAAAACAAACAGAGCCGCCACCGTGCGTTATTTATCCCACAGAGGGAAAGGAAACGCTCGAAGTAAACCTGGAAAAGACATGGTCTCGCGACCAAAGAGAGATGGGATCGGGAGTCGGTTATGCGAAGGGAAGGTATTAGCACCCCTACGCATCCGTCGTACTCGACGGGATCCACGCTCAAAAAGATAGAAGAAAGGTTGCTAAACACTGCTAAAAAGAATGCACACACACACGGGAAACAACACAGGTGGAAAAAGAGGGGAACGGGCTCGCTAGGATATCGCATCCTATGCCTACGTATCTCATCTGGAATGAGAATCAGAGCTACCGTAGTTCGGCTCACGCACGCCGAAACAAAACACACACAAACAGGCAAACATGGAAACCGAATGCCAATCGCTGGACTTACATCAGACTCCGAACCAACAAACACACACAGGAAACCAACTGCCAATCACTGGACTTACGTCAGACTCCACACAAACAAACCACACACAGGAAACCGACTGCCAATCGCTGGACTTACGTCAGACTCCACACAAACAAACACCAATAGGATACGGACTGCCAATCGCTAGTCTTACGTCCATCTCCTAACACACACAAGAAGGTTAACAAACAAACAAGTTAATAGGGAGTCTGGAACTCGAGCCTAATAACTATCAAGCAAACACACGCAAAAAGAAAAAGGGTGCCCGGAGAGATCTCGTGCGATCTCCTGCCTACGTACCTCATCTGGTATGAGGATCAGGGCAACGTAGTTCCCCTTAACAGGGGAGAAACTTTCTCCTAACCAGAGACTGGGAAATGACAAACTAGAAGGGAGACTGACTCGAGCCTAATAGTTATCATGTAATCCACAATGGTCCTAGGTCGAGGTTTCTATCTAACTTGCACAGGCAGCAAGCTATCCTAAACAGCACAGGCAAAGCAAACATACACACAATTAGCACACACTATATACAAACAAAGTGGGCTCACACAAGGTTATGCTGTGAAACACAAGCCAACTGGAATCGGGTGTAGTTAGCTCTTAACCCTAACATTGAGAGTTAGGGTGAAGCAGATGAAATGGGAAGTGAGGGTAAGACCTCACAACTCTTATCCCTAGCCTGGGAGAGCTTCAGACAAATGAAAGTGGGAGTTCAGAAAGTTGGAACTCTTCTCCACATATGACTGACACAACAAAGATCTTGGGTTAATATCCACAATGCATCAACACATGGTGTGAGCAAAGTGGATGACACACTAAATAGCAGGAGATGGATTGCACATCTCTTTTATCTGCCAATTGCCTTATCAAAGGACTTTTCCTGCTTGGCACAAAAATAAACATTCACAAGCATTGCCTCTTAAGGAGGGCTTCAGACAGGTGCCTGCCCAAATAACAGGACAGGTCTTCCAGACTACATGAAGTCAGAGAGTTATACCTATGTGGTTAAGCAACCAAGCAAAAGCAAGTTCAAAATGAACTTAAGCAACTTATGTACCTGTGGAAACATCAAACAAATCAGTTCAACTGTACAGACAAACAGACAATCATGAATATCAAACAGTCAAACCCAATGAGCAAAGGCATAAGCCAATAAGTCAAACCCAAATGAGTTAACAACCCTACAAAACACACAAGGTTAGTAGTCAAAAGTAGACATCAAAGGCTCAAGTGATAGAGCATCAACAACTATGGAACTTGAGTGCTCAACCTGAAATCAAAGCTCAAACATAAGCAACCAACCACTAGGTCAAAGCCTAGGGTCAAAGATGGAGAAAAAAATTAAAAACATAACATGAAATTCAACATGAATCATCCTCAATCAATCAAGAATACAATCCAAAAGGTCTCACATCAATATCATTCACCAATTTCATTTCATGAACCAAACATGGCAAGGTATGCAAGTTGTAAGCACATTGTGACATCAGAATGAACAAATGCACATTAATTCAAAAATGATTCAAATAATCTTGTAAAAATTCATGAGTAAACAGAACATACAACATGATCATCACACAAAAATTAGAGCATTTGGACAACATTAGGCATGGTAATCAAATTTCATAAGTCAAGGCAAGCACAATCAAGCACATATGTGACACAACTTGGCACACCAACTTAGCACAAGCCTAAAACAGAATTGGTAAATGGTAAAAACCTCAAACCAAAGCCAAAACAACCTTTAATATGTCTAGAATTAGTGTACAAAACTTCACATCCATAGAATAAAGAACAAGCATTTCACAATCACATGAAGATCAAGACACTTCAAAAGCTCAAAAATGACCATCCAGAATGAAAAATCTCAATCAAATCAGAAATCAATCTAAAAATTCCACAAAAAACCATGAGCATTCACAACATCCATATCAAGCATCATACAAAAAAATCAGGACATTTGGAATTCATTTGGCATGGCAAATTCATCAATCAAGTTGAACATCTCAAGGTGTGACACAAATTGTCACACCTAACTTAGAAAAATCATAAATCAGCAATGGCAATTGATAAAAATGCAAACTCAACACCAAAATGTCCAGCAAGATGTCTAGTTTCTACATGTACAATTTCATGAGCATTGGATGAAAATTGAGCATTTCACAAATGAAGAAGCAAGGCAAGGTCAAGATATGATATGTATACACAAACCCTAGCACAAAAAATAAACCAGCCATGCACAATTTGCAAAATAATATTCACAAAAAATTAGACAAAAAATGTGACATAATGCAAAAAATCTCATCATTTTTGGATGATTATTTAATTTGTTTTGATTTTTTTAAATATGAAGATAAAATAAAAAAAAGTAATGAAGCAAAGCATGGAAATAATGGAGAAAATGAAATGAAGCATTTGAATGTGTACATGGCAGGGATTCGAACTTGGTACAATTTTAAAAAAGGAATTGGCGCGTGCTGCATGGAAATCTCATGCAGCCAATGGGAGCCAAGCCCTAGCGAAACACAAAGGCCACGCTTTGGAATAAAAAAAAACTGTTGCCAAAACCTCTGAATCATCTTCTTCATGCGCGCGGCCATGAACAGTGGAATCAACATGAACATCATGAACAAATTTTCCAGATCTTAAAATTGAGCATATGAATGGATAGATCCTTCAATGGAGAGCATGAATCAACTAATAACTAAGCCCAAATCGTCCTATCCAAAGAGAATCGAAGCCAACAAGTTTTGCACATGAAACTTTAAATCACCATAACTTGTTCAATAATGCATGGATTTCAGTGGTTCAAAGCTCAGAATCACTAGCATTGCAAGATCTATAACATTCACATAACAATTTCAAGAAATAAAGAGATCGAATCCCTGACCTCTTGGAGAGCAGAATTGAAATTCGTGTGTTTCTGGCCTTGCAATGCTTCCAAGTTCTTCCAGAATGCTTGTGAAGTGGATTGGAAGAGATCTTGAGTTCGATTGGTCTTGATTCAACAGAATTTTGATTCCACCATTGATGCTTCCATAGCTTCAAGTATGAACAAAGTGCACGAAATCTCTTGAATCTACCTTCAATCTTGCTCCATGATGATTCCAGATGATGAATTAGGCAATGAATTGTGGTTTGATTTGACGAAATTTGAAGAAAAATTGAGAGAAAGTTTGAGAGAAATTTTGAGATCTGAAAATTGTGATGTGTTGTTATGAAATTCTGTTAGGGTTTTATGTTATATACTCCCTCCTAATCATGCTCTAATCAAGATTAACCAATGCTAATGAAAATGGATTAAGTTTGGAGGTGTTTTGACAAATTTTGGTTTTCACCCTTATGCCTGGAAATGGCATATGAACAGTACACGAATTCATTTGAATTTCACTTAAAAAACATTTTTGAAACCAATGGTGAAGGCAAAATATCCAAATTATGCACCAAATTTAAATAATGAAATTTCCCTCCAAAAATCCCAAAATTGGCAAGTGCTCATGAAATGACAAATTATGCAATGTTATGCAAGATTTGGAAATTATAGGTCAAAACAAGAATTTAGCAAAAAGAGCCATGCAATTTGGAGCTTTGGTTGAGAAGTTATGCACATTTGAATCTTCAAGTACACTTGGCCATGTTTGATCCATATCTCTTCAACCACACATGAGAAATACACGATCTTGGACTTTTTGGAAATGGGAGAGGAAGACCTACAACTTTCATGTTGGACAAAATTTCATTTGAAGCTTTCTTGATGATGTAATCTTGAGTTGAAAACCTTTCCATTTTTGGCAATTTTGAATTACAGGTCACTTTCTATTTTTGGAAAGTTTTGTCCTGACTTCATTTTCTTCAATGTTGATGTTTGAAATGTCAAATGAGACTTGTTTGAACATGAATGAAGTATTTCCACTCACTTCCTACCTCCAAATCCAACAATTGACTTGTGGTTGACTTTTGCTGTTGATAGATGACTTGGTCATGCACAGATGAATTTGAGCCTCAATCTCTTGATGAAATGGCTCCAAAATGAAACCCTAGCTTGTACGAGCTCCATAAAATCATATGATGATCCCTATCTCAATGAAGACCTCATCTCCTTGAAAAACCCTGATTGGCATAAAGCAACTGATTAGGGTTGACTAGAGGTCAAAACCCTAATCCCAAGGAATCTGAGCAGAAATAATGAACCTCTTGGTGATGATAAGACCATGATGATGGTGATGTACCATTGCAACCAAGATAATACCCAATCTCCTTGAGGAACCAAGAAACCCTAACTGAAGCATAAACCCTCAGATGGCTAGTGATCAATTCATGAAACCCTCAAGCTTGCATCTCTTAACCTCTCCATCTTCTGAGAAAGACCTAGGAGGATGACTTGCTCATTGTTTCCACATGATATGCAAAAATGTAATGCCTAATGCCCTACAAAATGAAATGCAATATGCTAAGCTAGTCCCAAGAGAGGAGGGCAAATTTTGAGGTGTTACAGCTGCCCCTATTCAATCCACTGTGAACCTGTCGATATGAACAACCTTGGCCTTCAGATGATCAGGATGAAGAGTGATTAAATACCAAGAACAGACGAACAATTTGCACTCTGATGGGAAATAATTAACAATGCCTGTCAGAATCGGCAAAGAAGCGATCTTCAAAGAAACATCTGTCTGGTACGGAGAAAGTCGGCCTGAATACCGAAACAGAAATGGCGACCTGTATACCAAAATAAATGGTAACATAAGAATAACCATGGCCTGAACACCACCTATCCGCTGGGGATTATCATTATTATTTTTTTTACTTTTCTTGAACCCCGAAACTTTCTGATGATTTCCTCTTTTTCGTTTTCTTGAACCCCGAACAAATATTTTCTTTTGCGCGAATGATCCCGGATCACCGCAGTTGAACCCCGACAACTTCATAGTAGTCTTGTTTGCCAAATAATGAACCCCGCTCTCCATTTTGAACCCCAGTCGCCTGACGATAGCTCGCGATCGCCATTGTGAACCCCGCTCTCCAGAAAACACCCCGTGTCTCCCTTTCTCCATTTGGACTTCAGTCGCCTGACGATAACTTGTGATCGCTGTTGTGAACCCCGTTTTCCAGAAAACACACTGTGTCTCCCTTTCTCCATTTGGACCCCAGTCGCCTGACGATAACTCGCGATCGCCATTGTGAACCCCGTTCTCCAGAAAACACCCTGTGTCTCCCTTTCTCCATTTGGACCCCGCTCTCCAGAAAATGCCCAGCATCTCCTTCTCTCCATTTGAACCCCGTTCTTCGCTTTCTTGTGATAATTCCGCTGGCAATGTCGGAAATAACACCAAAACACCACTCCGATGGCGACATATCAGAGGGTACACCTTCACGAAAGGAAGGTAACATGTGCATCTCTTCCTCAGAAGACACCCATAACGACCTTTGTCGACCTCAACCAAAGTCTAAGGTGACACATGAACAGAAGATAATCCTGAGGACCTCATCCCGGATATAATCTTCAACTCCAATCTCCATTTGAACCCCGCTCTCCAGAAAATGCCTCGACACTTCCTTTTCTCCAATTGAACCCTGCTCTCCAGAAAATGCCTAGCACTTCCTTTTCTCCAACTGAACTGCATTTTCGTGCTGATCGCATAACGTCCTTTGATTTTATTTCCATCTCCGCCCGACGGAAAAGTTTCCACCAATATCGCACTACTGGGGAACATTATTACTCCAACGTCATGATGCTAAACTCCTCAGAGTAACATCTTCACCATCCGGCGAAACCAAATCTCAAGCGGTAACCAAGGCTTGATTAACTGATGCTTGCAATGCTGATGCTGATCTTCCAACCAGCGAAACCACTCCTCAAACGATAACCACGGCTTGAGTAGCATCTTCACCAACTGGCGAAACCAAATCTCAAACGGTAACCACAGCTTGAGACTAGCTTATGCTTGCGATGATGATGCATGATGATTTTTAGAGTAATGCTCCATAATCATGGAAATGCTACGCAATTAGCTATGCAATATGCTATGATCTCCTAAATGATGCATGCATAAAAAGTATCCCCCTCGAGGGACTCTCCTGGGGAGCTTGAGGCACTCTGCTGAGGAACCCACTAACACTCCAATCTCCACCCTGCTGGGGAATAGCACTGCTGCTGGGAAGTAGGCCACCCTCTCCAGGGATAACCTCCACTGTACCCGGCCCGCTTGGGGCTTCGCTGGGGAAGAAACCACCAACGCACTCTGTGGGGATAACAACAGTCTCTGACTTGCTAGGGATACAACAATCCCGACCCTGCTAGGGGAAACCCCTACCAATAGATACCTCCGCTGGGGAAATAGAAACCTTCGGGCCTGGCTGCTGAGGAAACACCGATCTAAAACCTGCTGGGGAGATAACCATCCCGACCCTGCTAGGGAAGACACATACCTTGAATCTGCTGAGGAGGCAACAATCCCCACCCTGCTTGGGGAAACCAAGAAGTTCTGGCACTGAACACCTATCGACTCGTCGAACCCTGGTATTCAACATCCAAATCCAGTGTCAGCTTTCCACTTTTGAGAGCTCCCAGACTCATCTGGACTTTTCTGATTCATCACCTTGTATTCCCGACTTCTCCGTACTCTACGGAGATCGAACTCCTGGGATTTATACAAACTTTCCAATCTCAGACTTTGAAGAGTCTTCTTGATTAATATCCAGGATCGTCGTCATCCCTCGCCGTCTTTTCACCATTCTCCAATTCATTCGTCCCTGATTGGACTCCACGGGGATCTTTTGTCAAAAGCTCCACATCACAACCTGCAAGTGAGTGAAAATATCTAACAGTACCTGCAAAAGAGATCGTTAGATAAAAACGTGCCCCAGGCATGTCGAGATTCAACACTTGGGTCACTCAACCTTCCGAATAAGATTTCAAATTTTCAATCTTATAAGCATGCATTGGGAGGGACCTGTATGTCTTAAAATGCAAAGATTCTTGATCAAAATAACCGGATGTTTTTGCAATCAAAACGGTTATGAAAATAAAAACAAAATTATTTGACTGAATATGCATTTTATTGATTGAAAAAAGGTGTGGCTCAAACTGAGCAATACAAAGGAAGCAATTCCTGAAAAGAGGTAATTGCGCACAAAAGGAAAAATCTATCCTAATGGCAATGTGAAACCGTAATCTCATCGAGTTCCAACTCGGTTACACCCCATATGTCCTCAGACTCTCCGTGCTTTCTGCCTTCTGAACAAGACGCTTCCGACTGATCCCTATCGAGGATTATCCATGTCATATCCAAAGTACAAACGATCATGCCAGACGCAGTTATTCATTTCAATCCCTCTTTTTCCTGGACTGCCCTTTCGGGTTTTCAGTCCACCGGGATACCCCTTTTTGCCCAAGCCGCCTTTTCAGGTTTTCGACTTGCCGGGTGTACAATTTTTTCCTTTTATCCCTAATTTTTGCCCGAACCTTTTTCCATTTTTTCGGTTTGCCGGGATGCCCATTTTTTCCTGGACTATTTTATTCTTTTCGTCCAGCGGGTCTTTTTATACGAAGTATTTTTTAACTGCGTCCGCATTCACAGGGGATGGAAAATCTTCGCCATCCATGGTCGTTAACAACAAGGCTCCGCCAGAGAAAACCTTCTTGACCACGAATGGACCTTCATAATTGGGTGTTCACTTGCCCCTACGATCGTTTTGAGGAGGAAGGATCCTTTTCAATACCATATCGCCTACGTGATATACCCGAGGTCGTACCTTTCGGTCAAAAGCACGCTTCATCCGCTGCTGGTACAACTGCCCATGACAAATGGCTGCCAGCCTCTTTTCCTCAATCAGGCTCAACTCTTCATACCGGGACCTTACCCATTCAGCCTCTTGCAATTTCACGTCCATCAGGACCCTCAAAGAGGGAATTTGAACCTCAACCGGTAGCACGGCTTCCATTCCATATACCAACGAGAAAGGCGTTGCCCCAGTAGATGTACGCACCGAGGTTCGATACCCAGGATACCAACTTCATACTCAATCACACCGTCGGTGCATTCGACCGTTAGCCGGGCAACAAAAGGAACGTGGGATCCCTTTGGCGTAACTAAAGCAGCACCAACTTCGCTTCCATTCATGTTAACGACCCCATCAAACATCAAATTCCGTTCGGATTCAGGGTCAGGCCCCTCCTCCGGGATCAGTTCCTCACAATCTTTCGATTTGAGAACTTCGATGTCCTCATCAGGGAACTCAAACATCATCGGTTGATAATCCTCCACGGGTTGCTGGGCGAGGTAATCAGACAATACACTCCCCTTCATCGCCTTCTGAAAGCTGCACTGAATATCGTATTCGGTCAGAATCACTTGCCATCTCGCAACCCGTCCGGTCAATGCTGACTTTTTAAACATGTCACTACGCCAAAAAGGTTTTTTAACAGCGCATCTTAGACAGCGCTTTTAAAAGAAAGCGCTGTCTAAGGTTAAGATAAAAATAAAGCGCTGAAAATGTTCCAAGAAAATAATGAAAGCGCTTTTAAATATAGACCTTAGACAGCGCTTTTGATAAAGCGCTGTCTAAAGTCTTTAAATTTTAAAAAAAAATTAAAACCAAAAGCGCTGTCTAAGGGGGGGTTTAGAAAGCGCTTTTGGAAAGCGCTGTCTAAGGCATACCTTAGAAAGCGCTTTCCACAAAAGCGCTGTCTAAGCTCTAATTAAAATAAAATTTCAGGATTGTATTTTCGTTCTCAGTACGTATTTTTGTTTTCCCTCTTCTTCACTCACCTCTCAGACACCCAAAACACATTTTTTCAGCGCAACGTTCGAAAACCCTATTCACCTCCGCCGTCACCCAAACAAGCAACCGCCGCCGTTTCCGCCACCGTTTCCGCCACCGCACTCCTCATCTCAACAATCTCAACAATCTCAACAATCTCAACCCTATTTTGTGTGTACTGTATTCCATTGTTTTACACTGTTCCTGTTTTACCTGCAATGTTCCATTGTTTACTGTATGTTTTAATATCATTATATATTGTTCAGGCCAACGCCAAGGCAAAGTTTGACGAAACTGTTGAAGCACATATAAAACCGGGCATCGATTCCAAGCGAACAGAACTGGTATGTTTCAAGATACTTCTTTTTATTTTTTATTGTTTTTCTTGTGTTTGTGTGTTTTTTCTGAGCATATAAAATGCATGTACTCAGGTGGCATATAAGATGTTTTTCTTTGTCTGTACTATATATATTTATATACTCACCAATGCCTACTACAACACGTATGATTACTCTTTACAGGAAAAAATGACTCAAATAAACATGAATTTGTAAGAATATGTTACTGTTTGCTCAGAATTGTTGCATCATACTAGTAACTCTTGCACCCTTTCAAAACTTAGGGGATTTGTACCTATGTTCATGCATTATTAGAAGAGTTTGAGAGAGTAATAATAGCACCAAAAAATTCAACTAAAACAGACAAATTAATAGTTATAGTCTTAGGTTTTTGCTTGTAAATCATGATTTGTCGGTAATACACTCCAAAATATAATGGTTGTTTGTTGTTGCTCATGTGGGGGCAGGGACTAACTAGGGATTGTTCTGGGTAGAAGTAGTACTCCATGTGTCAAATATTAAATGATTTATTTATAAAGATTGAAAATATATGGAAATTTAGTTAAGAGTAAAGAAGATCAGTTAGTATTTTATTTTACAATAAAATATTTTTATAAGTAAGTTGCTTATTATTGAATGGACCTTGATTGACTGCAGTTAACAAAACAAAATATAACAGTCAAAAATAATAATTATTCAATTTAGATATAATGTTTTAAATAAAATCTCTACTTTTGAATTATGTATTAAGTATTAAAGTTGGTATATTGGCGTATCGGATACGTTATTGAAGTTTATATTAACATTGGTTATGTATAGGTTTTTGAAGTTTAAAATGAATTAAAGCTTATAATTGTTAGGATATTCAAAGATACTACCTTAGCTTATAATTGTATGGATTAATTGTTTACTTTAATAAGTAGGAAAACCATGGATAAAACATGGATCTGTGCCGATCGAATGACCAAAGAGTACGAGAGTGGGGTTTTGGAATTCGTTAAGTATGCTGTTCAACACGCTGAAAACCCCAGACGAATGCATTGTCCTTGCTTGCGTTGTTGTTATATTGGTAAGGTTGACGCACATGGATTGAAATCGCATTTGCTGAGGCATGGAATTGATCAAAGTTATCGGTGCTGGATATTTCATGGTGAGAAAATTAACGAGAATGTTGAATCGAGTGGAAAAAGTAATACGACCTATGCTTCATACGACAAAGACACGGAAACATACGATTGTGATCGAGTTGAAGAGATTGTAGAAGCACTGGAAGAAGATCTTCATGATTGTCCTGAAATGTTTGAGAGGATGGTAAGCGATGCAGAGAAACCGTTGTACAACGGTTGCACTAAATTCTCAAGACTTTCTGCGGTATTAAAGTTGTACAACTTAAAGGCGGGCAATGGATGGTCGGATAAAAGTTTCACAGAGTTGTTGGCCCTTATGAGAGAAATGCTACCGGATGATAATGTTCTTCCTAATCGAACCTACGAGGCAAAAAAAATGTTGTGCTCTATTGGCATGAGCTATGATAAGATACATGCTTGTCCTAACGATTGCATTTTGTTTCGTAACGAATATGCAATGTTAACTGAGTGCCCTAAATGCGGTTTGTTTCGATATAAGAAAAGATTATCTCCCGCAAAAGTCTTATGGTATTTTCCGATAATTCCGAGATTTAGGCGCATGTTTCGTAGTGAAACCGATGCAAGACATCTTACTTGGCATGCAGATGAAAGAATTATTGATGGAAAGTATCGGCATCCGGCTGATTCACCACAGTGGTCGAAGATTGATAATGATTATCCTGAGTTTGGATCAGAAGCAAGAAACCTTCGATTGGCATTATCTACTGATGGAATGAACCCACATGGTCTTCAAAGTATCTCACATACCACATGGCCTGTGATTCTTATGATTTATAACCTACCTCCGTGGCTATGTATGAAGCGTAAGTACATGATGTTATCTCTGTTAATCTCTGGTCCTAAACAACCAGGGAATGACATAGACGTATACTTGACACCTCTGATCGAAGATTTAAAGATTTTGTGGGAGAACGGTGTGGAGGTTTATGATGGATATAGGAAAGAAAGTTTCAATTTGAGGGCGATGTTATTTGGCACAATTAATGATTTTCCAGCATACGGGAATCTATTTGGGTATAGCATTAAAGGTCAACGTGCGTGTCCTGTTTGTGAAGACGGAACCGATACGATTCGATTAGAACTTTGCCAGAAGAATGTGTTTCTCGGTCATCGTAGATTCTTACATTCTAAACATCACTACCGTGGGTGGAGAAAAGCATTCAATGGAGACACCGAACATCGTAGAGCTCCACCCGCATTGTCAGGTGAACAAGTTTTTGAAAAGGTGAAAGATGTGCGTACTGAGTTTGGCAAGCCTTTTGCACATAAGATTGTGAAAGGTGGGTGGAAGAAAAGGTCGATATTTTTTGAATTGCCATATTGGAAGTCTTTGTACGTGAGACATTTTCTCGATGTTATGCATATTGAAAAAAACGTATTTGAAAGTGTTATCGGTACATTACTCAATATAAAAGGCAAGTCTAAGGATGGCCTTAAAGCAAGGGAGGACATGTTAAAAATGGGAATGAGAACTGAATTAGCACCCGTGAAGAAAGGAAGACGAACATATCTACCACCTGCTGCTTTTACTTTATCTAGAAAGGAGAAAAAAATTTTGTGTAAGTCTCTGAGTGAAGTTAAGGTTCCAGAAGGATACTCATCTGATATCAGAAGACTTGTTTCTATGAAAGACCTCAAGTTGAAGAATTTGAAGACACATGATTGCCATGTTATAATGGAACATTTTCTACCGATAGGTATACGTTCTATTTTGCCAGAAAAAGTAAGAAGTGCCATAACTAAATTGTGTTTTTTCTTTAGGTCAATTTGTAGTAAGGTGATCGATCCCGAGATCTTACCAACACTACAAAAAGAGATTGTAATTACCTTGTGTGAGCTTGAAATGTATTTTCCTCCGTCTTTTTTTGACATAATGGTTCATTTAGTTGTTCATCTTGTGAAAGAGACACAGTTGTGTGGACCAGCTTATATGAGATGGATGTACCCTGCTGAACGGTATATGAAAATATTAAAAGGGTACGTGAAATCCCGAAGTCGACCAGAGGGTTGTATTGTTGAACGATACATTGTTGAAGAAGCTGTTGAGTTTTGTACTGAATATTTGTCTAACGTTCAATCGATTGGACTCCCCAGAGCTCAGATTTTCGACAAAATGGAAGGTAAAAAATTAATTGGGAATAAAATTGTGACAATATCAAGGGATGAACGGGATCAAGTTCATTTGTATGTTCTGCACAATAATAATGAGGTTGAGCCATATGTTGAAATGCACAAGGATGTACTCCGAAGGTTAAATCCGAACAGAAATGAAAATTGGATAGTTATAGAGCACAATCAAAGTTTCATACAATGGTTGAAGGATCATATTTATTTGAAGCGCTCTTCAGATCCTTCTTCGGTAACAGAAAGGTTGAGATGTTTGGCATATGGTCCAAGTTTGCATGTGTTTTCTCATAGCGCGTATTCAATTAATGGATACACATTTTATACCAAAGAACAAGATGATAAGAGTACTATGCAAAATAGTGGTGTCACCGTGCTAGCTGAAGCAATGCATATATCAAGTATGAAGGACTTAAACCCCAAATATGCAAATTTGTCATATTTTGGAGTTATTGAGCACATTTGGGTGTTTGATTACGAGAAGTTTCAGATTCCCATCTTTGGTTGCAAGTGGGTGAATAGTAGTGGCATACGAATGGATAAGTCTGGATTTTTGCAAGTTGATCTTACTAGGGTGGGGTACAAAGATGAACCTTTTATTCTAGCATCTCAAGCTAAACAAGTGTTCTATGTGAATGACCCGAAGAGTACAAAATGGTCTATAGTGCTTTTCTCTAACAAAGTGACTGATGATAGCGGTGACGATCAATGTGATATTGATGTTGAGAATGAGTCATGCATTAGACGGAATGAGTTGAATAGAAATGATGAAGTTGAGGATCTTATACCGGATGAGTCATATATAAGAAACGATCATAATGAGGGAATTTGGATCAATTCATCCGTACGCATTGCTAAGAAACAAGTGATTAATATTCCAACAAAGAAAAGAAAGAGATGTTAGTGACTTAGGTAAATTATCCATGGTTTCTTTATTTCATTTGTTTTGATTATAAGTTATATGTGATAATGCATGATTTCATTATATTTTTGTTTTCAATTGCTTTGATTATAAGTTATATCTGATAATGCATGATTTCTTTATTTTTTTGTTTTCAATTGCTTTGATTATAAGTTATATTTGATATTTGATGGTTTCCTTGGTTTATTACAGGTTAGACATGGCTGATGACCAACATGAGGAAGTTAGTAAAGTATCCGTGGAAGAAGAAATTCGAAGAGGCATCACAGTAATGCGAAGGGTGGTCCAAGGAAGATCTCGAGGCATCATACTAGATGTCTCTTGGAACAACCAGGGACAACTTATAGAACCTAATGGGCATACCTTAACTAGTTTCATCGGTGTACTAGTAAGGAATGAAATTCCCATTACATGTGATGATTGGAGAAATAAAGAGTTGAAAGACTCCAAAGAAAAAATTTGGAGTGAGATAAAGGTACAATCATTTGGCCCTTAATTATACGGTATCAATTATGTTTTTTCAATTACCGATACTAACTATCAATCTGTATGTTTTTCTTAGCGATGTTTTAACATCGAAGAAGAAAGAAGAGGGTTTTGTATGAAATTGGCCGGAAAGCTTCTTAGAGGGTTTCGGACATTTTTATCATCCAAGTTCCTTAAGGATGCGGATGGTAATTTTGTGGATGCGGAGCTTCCTAGAAAATATGAAAGTTTGATATCGGCTGAAGAATGGGAAGCTTTCAAATCCAAAAGACAAGACCCGACTTTTCAAAGAATAAGTGCTACAAATCGGGAAAGAGCATCAAGTCCCGCATATCCGTACCGAAAAGGACGTGTCGGATATGGACGCTTAGAACAATCCATGGTAAGTATTTATAAATTGCGAAAACAAATTTGTTCATCATATATTAGTTTTATCTGATCAAATTGTATGACTTAATGTGTAGCTGCAGAAGGAGGAAAGTTCAGAAACATCTCTTCCTGCACATGTTTTGTGGAAGGAAGCCCGTGTGGGCAAATCTGGAGTTCCTCAAGAAGAAGTTTTAAACGTATACCAGAAATGTGTAAGTATAACATTTTTTCATTAATTGAATAACATTTTTATACACAAATATTTGACAAGTATACGGTATTCATCTGATTTTTCAGGAGGAGCTATCTCAGTCTCTATCTCCCGATGATACTAAGAGCATACTTAGTCGGGCATTAGATGTCCCTGAGTATTCTGGTCGGGTGAGGGGTAAGGGATTTGGAGTCACTCCGACCTCCCTCAGTGTTAAAAAAGGAAAGGCTCCTAGTAATCGGGAGCTTCATGCAAGATTGGAAGCCATGCAAGCTGAGCTTGATGCATTGAGGAGAGAAAGAGAGGCTAGCGCCTCAACGGTATACAGAGATGCTTCGGACAAAAACAGTATCAACTGTACCTTTCAGCCGAACATTTCTAGAGGTAATTACATATAATTGTCTTAAAATGAACTATTTGCTTAAATTATGTATTTGACATATATACACATTAACGATTTCTTGTTATTATTGGTTTTAGGGCATTTCCCATTGTCAGCTGTATTTGGCGTCACCATACTATCGGATGGTTGGCAAGGGAAAAGTGCATAACGTTAGCGGAGTATTACTCCACACTAGAGAGCTCCCTGCTGGATGTTTGAAGGTATCAGTTGATATTGCAGTTGAGCCGAATGCAGCATTACCATATCCTAGCGATGATTCGGATGCAACAACGGTGCACGAAGCAGTAGGTTCGTTTGTTGCATGGCCGACAAACCTCATATGCGTAGGATATGAGGTATGCTTAAAACTTATGTTAACTTTAATGTGTATATTCAAAGTTTAAAATTTATGCTTAAAATTTTACTTACATATTTTCCTTGGTTATGTTAAATAGACTCCCACAAAATCCAAATCAAAAGAAAATGAGGTTAGCAATGCCTCCGCACAAAAAAAAAAAGAGGTTAGCAACGCCTCCGCACGGGTAAAAAGTTCTGGTGCTAAGAAGACCGTAGCTAGGAAAAAACCTACCACCAAGTATAGGTCGTGCCTCAGGACATTTCTAGAGATGACCGATATACCGGCCGGAGGTGTTCGGACTATACATATGGAGGAAGGGATTTTCGGCTTTGATCACGACCAAATGATTGGTAATGAAGACTTCATGCAAGTTTTTGGTCATGAAGAAATCGGCGTCAACGTTGTCAATACATATATTAGGTAAATCCGGTCTACTTTGTTTTATTAATTAAACAACTTATGTTAATGATGTTTACTTTATGTTAATCCGGTTTACTTTATGTTTCAAAAGAGGTGTTAATGATGTTTTTATATTAGGTTTTTGTATGACAAATTGATGCGCCCCAATGATTTGGACGAGTCATTCGGATTCTTAGCACCCGCGAGCGTCAACTTAGGTTTAATCTTAAGTAGACCGCATACCGTGACGGAGTATGTTCTTCGGATCCTCATGGACAATAAAGATGCGGAGAAGTTGTTTTTTATACCGTTTAATACCGGGTTAGCATTTCATTCTAAATTCATCTATTATAATTATTTTCCAAGTTACCATCTAACATTTGCCTAATCATTACAGTGGACATTGGTTGTTGCTCGCAATCAATCCTATCCGAGAAATTGTGTATTATCTTGACTCGTTAGGAAATGATTGGACAACATACCCGGATATGAAGGACCTAATTGACACGTAAGTGAGAATGTTCAAAATTTTTCTTAGTTTATGTGAATTGTTCTAATTGCTTCATTTTTATTTTATTAGCGTCCTACAAGCTTTTCGGGCCCAACGAGATATCCAAACCTCAAGGAGGAGCGCCAACCGCATTACATGGATTAAAGTGGCGGTATATTTTTAACTACCACATTTTTTATTATATTAGTGATGACACTTGATAAAACTTAGGATTTATAATCCATATTTTTTTTTCATGTAGTGTCCTCAACAACGTAATCAAATAGATTGCGGGTATTTCGTGTTGAGGTTTATGCGGGATACTCTTGCTTTGGGCCGATTAGTGATTCCCACCGATGTATGTATTTCTAACTTATGAGTTATTTTTATATTTACACATATCTCATATAATTAAATAGTTGGAATTAATTCAAAATATGTTATATTATTATGTAGTACTTTGAGGAATTCAAGTGTGCATTTTATACAAAGGATCAAGTGGACGAAATCAAAGAGGAGTGGTGTCAATTCATGATAGAGCTCAAAGTTTTTTCATAAATTTGTGTAATTAATGTGTACATTTGTAGTATATGTAATGACTTGTAAATGTGTACATAAATTTGTATATATTTTGATACATTTAAGGCAAAATTGGTTTGAATTGGTATATATATTTGTTAGCCAAAAATTGTTAGAAAAAAGGCCAAAATGGCATGTATAAAATGTGATAACTGTCTGTCAAAATCTGGTTGAAAACAGGTAGAAATTCTGGTTTATAAACCTGGAAAAAATGTGGTTTAAAACAAAAGCTTCAAAAATTTTCGTATACATTAGACAGCGCTTTTGGAAAAAGCGCTGTCTAAAGGGGGGATTAGAAAGCGCTTTAGGCAAAAGCGCTGTCTAAGGGGGGGGGGGGGGCTTAGACAGCGCTTCTTGAAAAGCGCTGTCTAAGCCCCACCCCTTAGACAGCGCTTTTGCCTTAAGCGCTGTCTAAGGTATACCTAAACAAATTAAAATAGGGGGGGCTTAGACAGCGCTTTTTGAAAAGCGCTGTCTAAGCCCCCCCCCCCCCCCCCCCTTAGACAGCGCTTTGGCCAAAAGCGCTGTCTAAGGTATACCTAAAAAAATTAAAATAGGAGGGTCTTAGAAAGCGCTTTTGGCCAAAGCGCTGTCTAAGGGGGGGGGGGGGGCTAAGACAATGCTTTTAAGATTTCAAAAAGCGCTGTCTAAACCTTTAGCAGCGGAGGTTTAGACAGCGCTTTAAAGCGCTGTCTAAGGCCAAAAAAAGCGCTGTCTAAGGTCTTGTTTGGCGTAGTGTGTACTTGATCAGATCCGTCTTGGAAATCCACAAAGTGGTATGAACTAGCATATACTGTCTTAGTCGGCGAGCAGCCTATGCCAAAGTACAGCAAGTTTTCTCGAGTAGTGAATATTTTGTTTCACAGTCGGTAAAATTTTTGCTAAGGTAAATTGCATGCTTTTTTCGACAAGACTCGTCATGCTGACACAATACGCACCTTATAGACCCCTCAAGGGCCGTCAAGTACCAGAGTAACAATTGCTCCTTGAATCAGAGGTTCCTGCAACTTATTCTTTTATCTTTCAATGCCACTTGGCAATCCTTATTTCACCTGACCGTTTGATCTTTTCTTTTCAACATCTTGAATATGGGTTCACACGCGGCTGTTAGGTGAGATATGAACCGTGAAATGCAGTTCAATCTACCTGAGAAACCACGAACCTCTTTCTCTGCTCCCGGTTCAGGCATTTCTTGTATTGCTTTTTCCTTCCTTTTTTTTTCCCTTTTTTTTTCTCTCTTTTTTTTAGCAGGATTAACCTCGATTCCTCTTTCGCTCACAATAAGCCCCAGCAACTTACCGGACCGCACTCTGATAGTGCACTTATTCGGATTCAACCTCAGTTTGAATTGTCTCAACTGGTCCATTCAGCTTGGCCAGATATACCAGATGCCCCTCTTCTGTCTGGGACTTTGCTATCATGTCATCAACATAGCATTCGATTTCATGATGAATCATATCATGAAACAAAGTCACCATGGCTCTTTGATAAGTAGCACCGGCGTTCTGCTTCACTAGAGGACAGTCTTCTCTCCATGGTAGCTTGTGCACAACGACATCAGTATCCAACCCTGGCATATCCTGACACGACCAAGCGAAGGTATCCACATGCTCTTTCAACAGGGCTACCATTCTGCTCTCGACTCGCCTCTGAAGCGGCCCCAATTTTCACTTCCTTTCTGACCTCGGCGATACCCAGATTCACTATCTCAACTTGCTCCTCATGCGGCTGAACCACCTTCTCCTCTTGTTTTGACAACCTGGCTAATTTCCAGCAGATCGCAATCTTCTTCGCCTTCTTCTTCGGCATGATAGATCGGATTGTCGAAGTCATACAAAGGTGTAACCGAATTGTTATCAATGAGATCCGGAGGATTATTTTTCGAAATCGGAACGAGACAAATCAAAAAGGAAAATGAAAACATTGCCATTTTTATTTATTTTAAAACTGCAAAAATAAATGAAAAACAGGGAACACCGCTTTTAATGTGAAAAACATCCATTTATTAATGATGCAAAATGTTGCAAAATGAAACATATGAGATGGCCCTTACAATGGACCATTACGTTTCGGGCAAAACGTATGGCTTTCATGCAAACAGAATTGAAAACAAAAAATATTACTCTTCCGGATGAGTGACAGTGATGATCTTTGAGGCCTTCCAGTTCTCTGGTACGCATGATTTTATCCACGACTCAAGCTCGCGGTCACTGTCGGTCTCTTCACCCACTGTACAGGCGTGACCTGGATCCAACATTCCAGCACTGATGAACGGGAACAGTTGACGGCGTCTTCTATTTTGCCCAGACAAGTCTTGGTCTGGCTAGTAGCCAACCCCGAACATATCTGCTTTTACCACAATGTCTATGATCTTTCCCCAACCTAGGATTCCCCATTCTTCACCACCTCCATGGCCTGCTTGTAAGAAGAAATGGACAGCTTTTTCTCTTTCTCAACACAAATGGCATTTTCTACCTTGACGGTATCAACTGCCTGACATGGTGTTTCGAATGTTTCAAATATTTCACTGTCCATTTCTACCTGCTTGAACGATGACAAGTGGCCGACAAAGATATCCTCCTTCCCCCAATCAACTTTCTCAAATCGGAGACGTCCTTCATCCATCATTCTCTGAATCGTCTCCCTCAACATTACACACCCATTTGTAGTGACGGTGCAGGCAGCACAACGATTATCACAACCAGGGAAAACTCCCCTCTTCATCAGATGTCTCTTGACCACATACATTGGAGTCCTCAACTGGTTCACATCCATCACCTCTATTTTCCTCTTATCCTCTGTCGTCACATTTACCCCCAGAGGACCATGCATCGGCATGGGGTTAGCATTATCATCCGGCATCGGTGCAAAATCGATGGCTTTAGAATCCACCAAATCTTGAACGACATGCTTAAAAGCTTTACACCCCTCAATGTGATGTCCGGGTGCACCAGCATGGAACTCGCACCTCACATTCTCATCGTAACTTGCAAGCCTCTGATCCGGTTTCCCTGGAACCAATGCCCTTGGCTGCACCAACCCAAGATCCTTCAACCTTTTAAACAGAGAGGCATAAGTCACGGGCGGCTTACTGAAATGATGATCTGTCGTCTTTCTTCTCACTTGGCACCCAGTTTTCTGTGTTCTCTGTTGAGGTGACTGCCGTTGTTGTAGTACAGACGAATTGCCAGCAGGAATAACCAATGCAGCATACGGATGGTAACGATCCTTACCCGTTTTGGCATGCACATCCCTTGATTCAACCTCCTTCTTGTGCTGACTATTGCCAGAGGACTTCTTTACTCCAGCCGACAGAGCATCTCCCTGGATTTCACCCATTCTCAGCCATTTTTCAATCCTCTCCAACCTCTCAGAGATTGCTTTCTGCCCCACGGAGAGCCCTTGCATGATGTTGAACAACTCACCCATCTTCTCTTTCAATTCGAGAAGGTCGGCGTTGGGTGGATTCATCATTCCTGTGTCAATCAAACATGTTAGAAACTGACACCTGCAAAATAGAAGACAAGTTATTATGATTATGCATGAATGCAATGTCTATCCACATGAGGAACACTCTGTCTTTCGATCCTGGCTTCATCGAGACAGATAATAATCCGGCAGCAATATTCTGACATTCAATCATCTGGTTTCATCATATAGATCAGAGATATATGATTTAGCAAAGATATCACCCGACCATGTGTGTGCTGTGTGAGTGAATACAGGAAAGCAAATAAGCTTGAAGATCGATCACTGAATGAAAATAACCATTGCATATCAAAAGTGCACAATAAGAGCAAAAGTCATACATCAGGCTGATACAAATCAAATACAATCCTCCAGAATCAGGAAGAAAATACAAGCAAGTGAATTCCGTCAACAGGCCTGACGGTAATCCACACAAATAAGAAAGGTCTAGTCTGACGAAGGTCCCACAGACGGCTCTGCATCATCAACCATCTTGGTAAACTTCACCGCGAACCTAAGCTCAGTGTTCTCCTACTGCAATCTCCCTATCTCCTTCTGGTGAATCTTCATCTATCTGAAGTAATGATCCCTTTCTGCAAGATAATGATCTCTCTCGGCAACGATCTTCGCTTTCTCTGCTTCCTTAATCTTCAACTTTGCTTCCCATTCGGCGATAAGGATTCTGACTTTGTCTTCCCTCTGATCCCTCACAAGGATTTGTCTCCTCTTCTCCTCTTCAATGACCTTCAAGGCTCTAGCTAGCTTCTCCTTGGTGATGTCGTGCTCCTTTGTAGACGACTCCAATGCTTGACTAACCTTGTGGTAATAGGCAGTGTCTATCTCAAAGCGCTTCGCTTCCATGGCATGTTTCTTATCCTGATCTTCCATCCTCCCTTTGATCTCCTGATTAGCCATCTGAATCCTAGCAACACTCATCTCCAACTCAGTCTTCACTGCTTGCAGCTGATCTCTGGCTCTCTTCATCTCAAGGAACTCTTCCATACTGACAGAAGAATGTGGCCCCTCAATCAAAGGACACCAAGGATCACCTCCAGGAAATGGTAGACGTGTGAGCTCAATCCTCTTCCTAAGCCAATCATCAAATGGAGGAAAAAACCTACTGTTAACCTTGCCAAAAGGAACCTTGCCCTTCCTCTGAATGTCACGCCACTGATCCAACGCTTGCCTCAGCTTTATCTGATTGCCCTCAATTGGGAAGTATAAAGACTCCTGAATCTCTCGCCCGAGAGGAGGACCCTCCACAGCAAATCCCATCTGTCTCCTAAGAAGCACCGGGTTGTAATTAATGCAACCTTGAACTCCTATAAGAGGCACATTGGGAAGACTTCCACAACTGTAAATGAAATCTTGTCCATCCATACCATTGTGAGTCCAAGCTATGTCCTTGGCCCGCAAACCCATCAACCTGAATGACCACTTAACAGTAGGGTCAAGAAAGACGAAAGCACCCTTGGAAGGCAAATACCCCATAAGCCACTTGTACAGCAGTTGAGCACAACATCTGATCAATCCCCCACGCCGCTTCTCGTTCCGATTATGGACCGAGTAATATACATCCCCCACCAGAGCAGGAAGAGGATTCCTCTGCATAAACAACCTGATGGCATTAACATCCACAAAGTTCTTCTGATTAGGAAATAGGATGATTCCATAGATGCTCACAGCAATCGAAGCACAAACGGTCTTCCAATTACCCACAACAGCATGCTCCTTGGCTTTAGTCTCTAAGAAGCTCAAATGAAAACCAGGCAACTTTCCCTTCTCCTTCAAACCCCCCTTTGTCACCTCCGGGCTCAAATAAAGAGCACGAGATATCTCAGCAATATCAGGTTCCCCCTTAGTGACGTAGAAAGGAATCTGATCTCTGATCGGAATACCCAGGATGCTAGCATAGTCCTCCATCAAGGGTCCCAACAAGTAATCCGGGAACACGAAGCATCTCAAGCCCGGGTCATAGAACTGGAGAAAAGTATAGATGGCGCTCCTATCACTGTCTGTGAGCCTGAAAACCAACTTCAAAATACCACCGTATGCCTCACGGAACATCCCCACATGGTCAGGTGTAATCAATGCTATCATATTTCTCAGCACGCCAATCTCTGGGTCAAAGAAACTGTAGACAACATCATCTTTCAAACCGGTCCTCATGTCTGGAACAAAGAATTCTCTCAACCAGGATCTCAATCAAGAATGTCCCCTGCATATGGATAAACATGAGTTAGATGCAGATAAATGCAAAATGCGAATGATGCTGATGTATGAATGCAATGCACTGTGCCATCCTCCAAGTCATCTGATCATCAACTGTACTGAATTACGGCCTCTGAACTGATCACAACCATCTAAAGTACTGAGAAACCACAAATCCGACTTGGGGTTCCGAAATAAACGGAACGGAAGATACATCACCATCATCACCAGAGATCCTCTGAACAGATAACCACAAGACCCTCTGAACCAGCCCGGGGAATCCTGAAATAAACGGATCCCTACAGATAAATACCACGGACGGAACTCCGGCGTCTCGGAAATAAATCCATAAATCCGACTTATAAATAGGACTCTGATCAACAGCTGAACCATTAATCACCATCAACGTCACCACCAGAACGTGCATCTGTAAGAATCAACCCTCCCCTCACAGGTGAATTCTAATGAGGTCATCCTAAGGCGGATAATGGTCTCGACAATCGGGCAAAGATACTCAACGGGTTTGCCCTTTCGGGTGTGTCGTTGCAGCTCTCTTAAGATCGTTTAAACCAAATATCCGGGAAAGAACGGTCACCGAAGTCAATAGCTCAGAAGAGGTAACTAGACCAAAATGGAGTACTCCACAATGGAAGAGCTCTCTCAGATGAACCTCGTCCGGCTTGTGGTATGTCACGTCGCAACAACATGCTGATAAAGCAAGTGAGGAAACGTGAGACCACACTAATCCTAGGTGTATACTCGGGCCTGGGTTTTAGCCCCACTTAGAACACCCACCCCAAATCAGAGGAACCAACCTGTACAAAAGACAACACAATGATAGTATGATGCATGCAGACATTTATGCAAATATATACACAACATAATAATCATACATGCAATAAATAGAGCAGCACAAGCAACCTAAACTATCCTAGAGAACGCTAGGAGAGACTCGCTTAGGGAAGATGGACCAGCCAGAGGTCAACTTCAGTAAGTCCCCAGCAGAGTCGCCAGCTGTTGCATCCGCGAAAAACAACCGGCGGGCTGAAACAAAACAAACAGAGCCGCCACCGTGCGTTATTTATCCCACAGAGGGAAAGGAAACGCTCGAAGTAAACCTGGAAAAGACATGGTCTCGTGACCAAAGAGAGATGGGATCGGGAGTCGGTTATGCGAAGGGGAGGTATTAGCACCCCTACGCATCCGTCGTACTCGACGGGATCCACGCTCAAAAAGATAGAAGAAAGGTTGCTAAACATTGCTCAAAAGAATGCACACACACACGGGAAACAACACAGGTGGAAAAAGAGGGGAACGGGCTCGCTTGGATATCGCATCCTATGCCTACGTATCTCATATGGAATGAGAATCAGAGCTACCGTAGTTCGGCTCACGCACGCCGAAACAAAACACACACAAACAGGCAAACATGGAAACCGAATGCCAATCGCTGGACTTACATCAGACTCCGAACCAACAAACACACACAGGAAATCAACTGCCAATCGCTGGACTTACGTCAGACTCCACACAAACAAACCACACACAGGAAACCGACTGCCAATCGCTGGACTTACGTCAGACTCCACACAAACAAACACCAATAGGATACGGACTGCCAATCGCTGGTCTTACGTCCATCTCCTAACACACACAAGAAGGTTAACAAACAAACAAGTTAATAGGGAGTCTGGAACTCGAGCCTAATAACTGTCAAGCAAACACACGCAAAAAGAAAAAGGGTGCCCGGAGAGATCTCGTGCGATCTCCTGCCTACGTACCTCATCTGGTATGAGGATCAGGGCAACGTAGTTCCCCTTAACAGGGGAGAAACTTTCTCCTAACCAGAGACTGGGAAATGACAAACTAGAAAGGAGACTGACTCGAGCCTAATAGTTATCATGTAATCCACAATGGTCCTAGGTCGAGGTTTCTATCTAACTTGCACAGGCAGCAAGCTATCCTAAACAGCACAGGCAAAGCAAACATACACACAATTAGCACACACTATATACAAACAAAGTGGGCTCACACAAGGTTAGGCTGTGAAACACAAGCCAACTGGAATCGGGTGTAGTTAGCTCTTAACCCTAACATTGAGAGTTAGGGTGAAGCAGATGAAATGGGAAGTGAGGGTAAGACCTCACAACTCTTATCCCTAGCCTGGGAGAGCTTCAGACAAATGAAAGTGGGAGTTCAGAAAGTTGGAACTCATCTCCACATATGACTGACACAACAAAGATCTTGGGTTAATATCCACAATGCATCAACACATGGTGTGAGCAAAGTGGATGACACACTAAATAGCAGGAGATGGATTGCACATCTCTTTTATTTTCCAATTGCCTTATCAAAGGACTTTTCCTGCTTGGCACAAAAATAAACATTCACAAGCATTGCCTCTTAAGGAGGGCTTCAGACAGGTGCCTGCCCAAATAACAGGACAGGTCTTCCAGACTACATGAAGTCAGAGAGTTATACCTATGTGGTTAAGCAACCAAGCAAAAGCAAGTTCAAAATAATCTTAAGCAACTTATGTACCTGTGGAAACATCAAACAAATCAGTTCAACTGTACAGACAAACAGACAATCATGAATATCAAACAGTCAAACCCAATGAGCAAAGGCATAAGCCAATAAGTCAAACCCAAATGAGTTAACAACCCTACAAAACACACAAGGTTAGTAGTCAAAAGTAGACATCAAAGGCTCAAGTGATAGAGCATCAACAACTATGGAACTTGAGTGCTCAACCTGAAATCAAAGCTCAAACATAAGCAACCAACCACTAGGTCAAAGCCTAGGGTCAAAGATAGAGAAAAAAATTAAAAACAGAACATGAAATTCAACATGAATCATCCTCAATCAATCAAGAATACAATCCAAAAGGTCTCACATCAATATCATTCACCAATTTCATTTCATGAACCAAACATGGCAAGGTATGCAAGTTGTAAGCACATTGTGACATCAGAATGAACAAATGCACATTAATTCAAAAATGATTCAAATAATCTTGTAAAAATTCATGAGTAAATAGAACATACAACATGATCATCACACAAAAAATTAGAGCATTTGGACAACATTAGGCATGGTAATCAAATTTCATAAGTCAAGGCAAGCACAATCAAGCACATATGTGACACAACTTGGCACACCAACTTAGCACAAGCCTAAAACAAAATTGGTAAATGGTAAAAACCTCAAACCAAAGCCAAAACAACCTTTAATATGTCTAGAATTAGTGTACAAAACTTCACATCCATAGAATAAAGAACAAGCATTTCACAATCACATGAAGATCAAGACACTTCAAAAGCTCAAAAATGACCATCCAGAATGAAAAATCTCAATCAAATCAGAAATCAATCTAAAAATTCCACAAAAATCATGAGCATTCACAACATCCATATCAAGCATCATACAAAAAAATCAGGACATTTGGAATTCATTTGGCATGGAAAATTCATCAATCAAGTTGAACATCTCAAGGTGTGACACAAATTGTCACACCTAACTTAGAAAAATCATAAATCAGCAATGGCAATTGATAAAAATGCAAACTCAACACCAAAATGTCCAGCAAGATGTCTAGTTTCTACATGTACAATTTCATGAGCATTGGATGAAAATTGAGCATTTCACAAATGAAGAAGCAAGGCAAGGTCAAGATATGATATGTATACACAAACCCTAGCACAAAAAATAAACCAGCCATGCACAATTTGCAAAATAATATTCACAAAAAATTAGACAAAAAATGTGACATAATGCAAAAAGTCTCATCATTTTTGGATGATTATTTATTTTTATTTGATTTTTTTAAAGATGAAGAGAAAATAAAAAAAAGTAATGAAGCAAAGCATGGAAATAATGGAGAAAATGAAATGAAGCATTTGAATGTGTACATGGCAGGGATTCGAACTTGGTACAATTTTAAAAAAGGAATTGGCGCGTGCTGCATGGCAATCTCATGCAGCCAATGGGAGCCAAGCCCTAGCGAAACACAAAGGCCACACTTTGGAATAAAAAAAAACCGTTGCCAAAACCTTTGAATCATCTTCTTCATGCGCGCGACCATGAACAGTGGAATCAACATGAACATCATGAACAAATTTTCCAGATCTTAAAATTGAGCATATGAATGGATAGATCCTCCAATGGAGAGCATGAATCAACTAATAACTAAGCCTAAATCGTCCTATCCAAAGAGAATCGAAGCCAACAAGTTTTGCACATGAAACTTTAAATCACCATAACTTGTTCAATAATGCATGGATTTCAGTGGTTCAAAGCTCAGAATCACTAGCATTGCAAGATCTATAACATTCACATAACAATTTCAAGAAATAAAGAGATTGAATCCCTGACCTCTTGGAGAGCAGAATTGAAATTCGTGTGTTTCTGGCCTTGCAATGCTTCCAAGTTCTTCCAGAATGCTTGTGAAGTGGATTGGAAGAGATCTTGAGGTTCGATTGGTCTTGATTCAACAGAATTTTGATTCCACCATTGATGCTTCCATAGCTTCAAGTATGAACAAAGTGCACGAAATCTCTTGAATCTACCTTTAATCTTGCTCCATGATGATTCCAGATGATGAATTAGGCAATGAATTGTGGTTTGATTTGAAGAAATTTGAAGAAAAATTGAGAGAAAGTTTGAGAGAAATTTTGAGATCTGAAAATTGTGATGTGTTGTTATGGAATTCTGTTAGGGTTTTATGTTATATACTCCCTCCTAATCATGCTCTAATCAAGATTAACCAATGCTAATGAAAATGGATTAAGTTTGGAGGTGTTTTGACAAATTTTGGTTTTCACCCTTATGCATGGAAATGGCATGTGAACAGTACACGAATTCATTTGAATTTCACTTAAAAAACATTTTTGAAACCAATGGTGAAGGCAAAATATCCAAATTATGCACCAAATTTAAATAATGAAATTTCCCTCCAAAAATCCCAAAATTGGCAAGTGCTCATGAAATGACAAATTATGCAATGTTATGCAAGATTTGGAAATTATAGGTCAAAACAAGAATTTAGCAAAAAGAGCCATGCAATTTGGAGCTTTGGTTGAGAAGTTATGCACATTTGAATCTTCAAGTACACTTGGCCATGTTTGATCCATATCTCTTCAACCACACATGAGAAATCCACGATCTTGGACTTTTCAGAAATAAGAGAGGAAGACCTACAACTTTCATGTTGGACAAAATTTCATTTGAAGCTTTCTTGATGATGTAATCTTGAGTTGAAAACCTTTCCATTTTTGGCAATTTTGAATTACAGGTCACTTTCTATTTTTGGAAAGTTTTGTCCTGACTTCATTTTCTTCAATGTTGATGTTTGAAATGTCAAATGAGACTTGTTTGAACATGAATGAAGTATTTCCACTCACTTCCCACCTCCAAATCCAACAGTTGACTTGTGGTTGACTTTTGCTGTTGATAGATGACTTGGTCATGCACAGATGAATATGAGCCTCAATCTCTTGATGAAATGGCTCCAAAATGAAACCCTAGCTTGTACGAGCTCCATAAAATCATATGATGATCCCCATCTCAATGAAGACCTCATCTCCTTGAAAAACCCTGATTGGCATAAAGCAACTGATTAGGGTTGACCAGAGGTCAAAACCCTAATCCCAAGGAATCTGAGCAGAAATAATGAACCTCTTGGTGATGATAAGACCATGATGATGGTGATGTACCATCCATTGCAACCAAGATAATACCCAATCTCCTTGAGGAACCAAGAAACCCTAACTGAAGCACAAACCCTCAGATGGCTAGTGATCAATTCATGAAACCCTCAAGCTTGCATCTCTTAACCTCTCCATCTTCTGAGAAAGACCTAGGAGGATGACTTGCTCATTGTTTCCACATGATATGCAAAAATGTAATGCCTAATGCCCTACAAAATGAAATGCAATACGCTAAGCTAGTCCCAAGAGAGGAGGGCAAATTTTGAGGTGTTACAATATCACCTGTGAAATTTAACCGTTTATACAAGGATTGCAAAGCAAGTAAACAACAGAACTCCCAATGTGTTGAATGATGCTTCCTATCCTTGCTCCTTGATTCAAGATGAATCAAGACCTTCGATCGTTGTTGCTAGACCTCCGATTCCAGCCCCTTTGTTGAAGAATCTTCCGTTCTTCAAACCCTCGGCCCGACTGATCTCAAACACAACGAATCGAACCCGAATCCTTCACTTCAATATCACCGAATCCGCTACTAGACTGATGAAGACTTCCTCTTCTCAATCACCTTCGCTCAGCTGAATATTGATGAAGCAATTCATCCAAAAACCCCCAAACACAAACCGGTATTGGAGGACAAAACCCTAACGGTTTTATTCAAGAAAGAACCTGCCACAAGCTTCAACCCGAACCGGATTCTCCAATCACAGCTTCGAACCTTATCACCTTTAATCGATCACGAACCACATCAAAAATGATTGTGTGTAATTGATGTGTTGTGAAATGTTGAAGATGAAGATGATGAATCTTGGACACCTTTTTCACTCTTTCTTGTTTTCTTGAACACTTGAATTCAAATTGACAAATGTTGGTTGATAAAAGTGTTTTGACTTCTATTTATAGTAACTAGCAAACCAACCAAAAATAACAGCTTTTCAAACAGTGGAAAGTACTCAGAAAACTGAGTTTACGCACGAGCGGCCGACCATAGGTCGGCGTGCGCTGACCCGTGGGAAATGCGCCGACCCCTATGGTCGACTCAAAGGTTTCATACGCTGTCCCGTGGATAGTATCACTATGCCATGCGCCGACCTGTGGTCGACTCAAGGGTTTTATGCGCTGACCCGTGAGCTATGCGCCGACCCTTATGGTCGACTCAAGCACGCATGCGCTGACCAATCTCCAATTTGTCTGAGTTATGCGCTGACCCGTGAGCTATGCGCCGACCCTTATGGTCGACTTAAAGTCTTCAAATCTACAAAAATTTGTGTTTTGTGATTTTCATGCATTTCGTCATGATCACACTTTGTCCACATATGTTTTTAAGAATTATAACAGATTTAGATAAGCATAGGAAGGATATGATAGGTAATGTGTTGCATTTGTTTGTAGACGTGCATGGTGGTCATTTGTCATCATCGAAACTTGGGATCGTATGTTGTCTGACTCTTTGCCTTTACATACTCCCCCTTTTTGATGATGACAACCTGTATAAACCAACGAGACAAACAACATGCGGTATTGACACATTTTGCACACTCCCCCTTTCTTTTGTAATCTAAGGCTATATGCAGAAAGCGACTGTTAGTTGTGGACATTTTTGTCTGCCTGCTTTGTACACTCTTCTCCCCCTTTGACAACATCAAAAAGAGACACAGAATGATTATACAACATAACAAGGAAATTTCACAGGAAATAACACAAACAGATAATAATATCACACCAATATCATTTCTGAGCAATAGTCATTAATTAAGAACAACACATGAAGATAAACAAGTAAAACAGAAAACTGAATACATCCAAAATAACAATCAAACTACAAAGTGCATGTGAATGTCTATGTCCTAATGGCGGTGTCCTGGATGGTAACAAATGCCCGGGTTTTTGTAGGGGTTAGCCAGAGATGATAGGTATTCGGTAACACCGTTCAGATGCTTGAGACTCTCGTCGATCGACCGTTCCTGACGTTCAAATGATGCCGAAAAGTCTGCATACCGGTTATTCATGCTTGTAGAGAAGGTGTCGAGACGCTCATTTTGGGCTTGAAGTTGCTCGTTAATATGAGCATAACGCTCATCTTGAGTTTGCATGAAGGACTGTTGAGCGATCTGCATATTGCGCATCATATCCAACAGTTCTGAAGAGTCTGCTTGCTGTGGAGGGGACGAAGGAGATTCTTCATCATCCTGGTGATACGGTCGGTAGAATTGACGTTGAGTTGACCAGCCCGTATGTTGCCAGTCACCCCAGCCACCCCAGCGTGGAACATCTTCTTCAGTTGAATGCGACTGCTGAGCCCAAGCAGAGTCGGAGTAGTCGTGAGTGTCAACGGGTGGAGGACTATCAGCTCCACCATTGTGATCAAAAGCGTGCCTGGCTTCCTCTTCTTCATTTTCCTCTTCATCTTCTTCTTCTTCGCTTTCATCACTATCATCATCTGTTGCACCAGGCGCAGGAACATTTCCTCTTCGAACAAACTTATACCTTCTCCGCTCATCACACCAAAAATATCCCATCATGGACAGAGTTTTTGGGCTGAACTCTTTGTCAGATGATATGGAAGTGTACGGGAAAGACGGATGATTAACGTTGGCTGCAGTAAGGACCTCTTGAATGAAGGATCCGTAAGCGAGAGCCGTTCCTCGTCCGGAATCACGTAGACTGAACATCCTACTGGCAATGTAGTAAGGCCAGTTGATTTTCTTCTTATTCTTCAGAATGTAAATGAGATGAACCTCAGCCTGTTCAACTCTGGAGAGACCGCCCTTCTTTGGTCGCAGAATGCGGGAGACAATCCACTGAAGAATCCTTTCTCCGGTTTTCAGCTTGCCGGCAGTGACAGCTCGTGGGAACGCGTCACTCTTCACAAACTGATCAGGATATGGTCGTTTCAGCATGTCATTCAATGCACTCTTAAACTCGTAACCTTCTATTTGGTGAGAGTCAGTTACCTCAGCTAGAGGATTTTCAGCATCATCCAATGACATATCAAAATACTGGTTCCAGACATTTGACTTAAGAGATACCTTTGTCGTGCCGATTCTGGAATGAAACTTGTGCCCGCGAAACTTATCATGAATGCCAGCGTAGAACACCCGGACTAAGTCTTCGCTGTATTTAGCATTGCACTCCAAGAATTTGACAATGCCTTGATGCTGGAGCAGAGCCATGATTTCTACGAGGTGCATGCGTTCGGCGGTAAGTTTGTAGAAAGCATGTTGTTGTACAACTCCTCTTTTGCCGATATCTTTGTTGAAGGATTCGACACGAGCTGGTGGAACTAACGACACAGCGGAGATGGGTAGAGATACGGCGGATGATTCTCGGGATCTCTTGCCGGTAGGTCTGCGTGATGTGGAAGCCATTTGAGCAGGTTTGAAGCTAAGTGTGTGTGGGTAGAGAGAGAAGGTTTGTGAGGGTTTTTGAGAGTGATTTTGCTAGACAGAGGTTTTTCCCTTTTTGTAGAGGAGAAGTTAGGGTTTTGGGAAGATGAAGGATCAAGGGACAAAAGACACTAGGTAGATGCAGGTTACAAGGTAGTGGGTAGTTTGAAAGGTAATGGAATATAAATGCACACTTAATGATGGTTTTTGAGTGTAGATGCATGAAACGGTTCAAATTTTTCTGCAGAAAACAAAATTTTTAAGCGATGCGTCGACCATACCTCTGCATGCGTCGACCATAGCCCTGCTGCGGTCGACTCATACAGTCAGAATTTCAGTTTTTCACTATTTTGTACATGCGTTGATAGGTTTGATGCATAATTAACATGCCATACAACAATAAACATCCAAAGAGATACATCATGCATATATATACAATATCATTATGAGGTATAACTATTTTAACCATGAGACTTTGCAGAGAGAGAGAGAGAGAGAGGAACAGTATCACCTCGATGCCGGAGTGACTTGGTGAACAATAAACTTGTGCTTGCAACAACATTGACTTGTTAGAAGTACAAGATTATAGTCTTATATGGAATAAGGTAAAAAAAAGATTATAGTGCCTGTTCCGAAATATCGAGAATGCCAAGTTCTCGGCGAATATGAAAGAAAGGTTCAGTGGCTAGCGGCTTTGTGAAGATGTCCGCTAGTTGATTTTCAGTATTGACATGTTCAAATACAATATCACCTTTCTCTACATGATCGCGAAGAAAATGGTGTCGAATTTCGATATGTTTGGTGCGAGAATGCAACACAGGATTCTTGGTCAGGTTAATGGCACTTGTATTGTCACAAAAAATGGGAATACGTTCAAGTTTGAGGTTAAAGTCCAATAGTTGTTGCTTAATCCATAGGATTTGAGCACAACAACTACCGGCGGCAACGTATTCCGCTTCGGCGGTTGACAGAGCGACTGAAACCTGTTTCTTGCTATGCCAACTGACCAAAGAGTTTGAAAATAAGTGACAAGTGCCATTGGTGCTTTTCCTATCCGATTTGCAACCGGCAAAATCGGAATCGGAGAAACCTACCAATGAACAATCATTACCTTTGGAATACCATAGTCCATACTTCGGAGTACCGGATAGGTATCGAAGTATTCGTTTGACAGCTTTTAGATGGGATTCCTTGGGACATGATTGATATCTTGCGCACATACATACGCTAAACATAATATCGGGACGAGAAGCAGTAAGATAAAGAAGTGATCCAATCATACCTCTATACCGTTTTACATCTACTTCCTTACCGTCTTCATCTTTGTTCAAGTTTGTACGAGTAGGCATGGGGGTGTCTATGGCTTTAGCTTTTGCCATGTCAAATCTCTTGATAAGGTCCAAACAGTACTTTGTTTGGCTCACGAAAGTCCCTTCTTTGAGCTGTTTAATTTGCAAACCGAGAAAGTAGGTGAGCTCCCCCATCATACTCATCTCGAATTCGCCCTGCATAAGGTCTGAAAATTCTCTCACAAGATTCATGTTAGTAGACCCAAATATGATATCATCTACATAAATTTGCACTAATATCAAATGCTTTCCTTGACGTTTAATGAAGAGGGTTGTGTCAACCTTTCCTCTTGAGTAACCTTGATCGAGTAAGAATTTGCTTAGTCTCTCATACCAAGCTCTAGGAGCTTGTTTGAGGCCATACAAAGCCCTTTTGAGTTTATAAACATGACCAGGATACTCATGGGATTCGAAACCCGGAGGTTGTGCGACATAAACCTCTTCATTTATGTGACAGGAACTCACTTTTAACATCCATTTGGAATAGCTTAAAGTCATTCGCACAAGCAAAAGCAAGGAGAAGGCGTATAGCCTCGAGTCGGGAAACCGACGCATAAGTTTCCTCATAGTCGATGCCTTCCTCTTGGTTATACCCTTGCGCGACTAAACGCACCTTATTACGGGTTATTACCCCGTTTTCGTCCAGCTTGTTCCTAAACACCCATCGGGTGCCGATTACTCGATGATCTCGCGGAGGAGGGACAAGGTCCCAAACCTCATTTCTGGTGAACTGATTAAGTTCCTCCTGCATTGACAAAAACCAGTGTTCATCGAGTAGGGATTCTTTAGGGTTTTTAGGTTCCATTTGCGAAACGAAAGCGAAGTGATAACAAAAATTACTTAGCTTAGATCGAGTTGTTACACCCTTTGAGATATCTCCGAGAATGTTGTCGATTGGATGGTCTTTAGACGACTTCCAAGCTTGAGGGAGATCATCGTTTGAAGGCGTATGAACTACCTCGGTTTCCTCATGGTGTACATCTTTGTCCTCCTCAATTTTGACTATGTCGGGTTGATCAATCCCCGGCTCGCCACCTTTGAGTATGTCTTCAGTAGATGTACCTGCACCATGAAAAACACTACCCTTTCCGACGTTTCTCGGATTGGATTCATCAAAGGTGACGTGTACAGACTCTTCTACAGCAAGTAATCGTTTGTTGTAAACTCTATATGCTTTGCTAGATTGAGAGTATCCGAGGAAGATACCTTCGTCGACCTTGGAATCGAATTTTCCCAAGTTTTCCTTTCCATTGTTCAATACAAAACATTTGCAACCAAAAACATGTAGGTGAGAAACATTTGGCTTTCGCCCTTTTAAAAGTTCATACGGTGTTTTGTTTAGAATGGGGAGAATGAGCACCCTATTCAGAACATAACAAGCCGTACTAATGGCGTCGGCCCAAAAATATTTCGGTAAGCCACTTTCGTTGATCATTGTTCTTCCCAATTCTTCCAAAATTCGATTTTTACGCTCCACAACCCCATTTTGTTGAGGAGTACGTGGAGAGGAGAAGTTATGATCAATACCATGGTTACCGCAATATTCTTCAAATAAGTGATTTTCGAACTCACCCCCATGATCGCTTCTAATTGCAACAATGTTTGTATTTAGTTTATTTTGGGAAAGCTTAGCAAATCTTTCAAAGGCGGCGAACGTATCGCTCTTGCTTACTAAAAAAATAGTCCAACAAAATCGAGAGAAGTCGTCCACTATTACAAAACCGTAATAGTTTCCTCCTAGACTTTTAATCCTAGATGGCCCAAATAAATCCATATGAAGAAGCTCGAGAGGTCTCGTTGTTGAAACGATATTTTTAGATTTAAATGATATCCTCGTTTGCTTCCCTTTTTGACACGCATCACAAAGGTGATCCTTGGTGAATTTTATTTTGGGGAGACGTAGGACAAGATCTTTTGAGACTACTTTATTTAGCAACTCGAAGTTAACATGTGCTAAACGCCTATGCCATAACCATGAATCTTCACTCATTGTTACAAGGCATTTGTCACTTGTTAACAATACTTCATTTAAGTCAAGCATATAGACATTGTTCACACGCAAGCCATTAAACACACTCTTCTTATCATCATTATGTACAATTTTGCAACAGTCTTTTGAAAACGATACATTGTATCCTTTATCACATAATTGACTGATGCTAAGTAGATTGTGTTTAAGACCTTCGACAAGCAATACATCAGAAATAGTAGTGGAGAAAGGGTTACCTACACTACCTTTACCAAGTATTGCTCCATGGTTGTTGTCACCATAAGTTACATATCCCTTCTTCTTAGCCACGAAGTCAATGAAGAGAGATATGTCTCCTGACATGTGCCTTGAGCATCCACTGTCGAGAACCCATCTTCTCTCGGTAGTCTCGAGGCATCGTACCTATGATAATATAATTAACAAAAGAAGGTACTCAATGGCTTATTGGGTCCTGAATGGTGAGGAACGAAATGGTTGCATTTGGGCATCCATTGATAAATGCCTTTAGGAACTAAAAATCTCCTAAACCTACATTTAGCAATGGAGTGGCCTTTCTTGCAACAATAAAGACAAGAGAAATTTACATTTTGATTGCTTTTGCTATCTTCATCCTTTATAACGTATTTGTATTTTTGATATGGATTAACCATACTTTTTCGAAAGTTTGATTTGTCGATAGCAAAGGTAATCTTGGGCTCAAGTGCCTTGTCAAGTTTGGCCTTTAGGTTTCTTACTTCACCTTGCCAAATGTAACAAGTATCACACCCAAAGTTCATCATTCTACTTCTAAGGTCCTCATAACTTGTTTTTATGCTTTCCACTATAGAAGCTTTAAGTGCCTCAAGTTTCCGTTCGGATTCTTGAATTTTATGTTCCAAATGAGAAAAAAATTTCTTATTTGAGGCAAGCCTTTTAAAGGCCTCTTTCGCTTCACAGTGTAAAGTATCAAAAGCAATTTGCAATTCATGATGAGACATACTAGAGGATTTTTCATAATTAGCATGTCGTACCTGTTTCTTTTTGTTCTTTTGATGAGCAGAGAGACATAGGTTTGCATTTTCATCTTCATCACTAGAACTTTCATCATCGGAGGAGTCACTATCGCTTTCCCAAGCTATGTATGCTCTCCTTGGCTTTGATGGTTTCTTGTGTGATTTGTATGATTCCTTTTCTTTTGTCTTCTTGTTCATCGGACAGTCCGATTTGTAATGACCCGGCTTTCCACACTTGTAGCACGACCCTCTAGTCATTTTTCCTTTTGAGTCATCATTTTTAGAGTACCTAGATTGTTTCCGGAAGTTTACCAAGTTCTTCTCGGAATGTTGGATGCCGTTCTTTCTTACATAACGGTTGTAGCGTTTAACGAACAACCCCATATCTTCACTCTTGTCCTCTTCTTCTTCGTCGCTCGATGAATAATTACTTTGCTCTTTTGCTTGAGACTTTGAGGAGGAAGTCTTTAGAGCTATTGATTTCTTTTCACTCACCTTTTGTTTGTCCTTCTTATCTTTCTTTTCGTGTTGTTCCAGGCTCAAGAGAACTTGTTCGTGCTCTTGTAGTTTACCAAACAATGTTGTCAAGTCCAATGTGGTAAGATCATTTGCCTCTTTGATGGCGGTCACTTTCGGCTGCCATTCCCTGTTAAGACATCTCAAGATCTTATTAGTAGCAATATCATTGGAAACAGGCCTACCAAGTGAATGTAATCGATTGATGAGATGAGTGAATCTCTTTTGCATGTCAGCAATGGTTTCCCCTTGCTCCATGAAAAAGAGATCAAACTCTTGTGTTAGTGTATTGATTCTAGCCAACTTAACATCGTTCGTCCCCTCATGGGCAATTTGTAGTGAATCCCACATGGCCTTAGCAGTAGGACAATGGGATACACGATAGTATTCATCTACACCTAATGAGGAAATTAGGATACTTTTGGCTTTCCAATCATAATTGTATTTCTTTTCATCATCATCGGTCCATTGTGCTTCGGGCTTAGGCACCAATTCGTTGTTCTCATTGGTCATGGTTATTTGAATTGGACCATTGAGAATAACGTTCCATATTTTTCTATCTATGGAATTTATGTGCACCCGCATACAGTCTTTCCAATAACTATAATTTTCACCATTGAAAACGGGAGCTCTATTATAAGCCCCTTTAGGTTCGTTAGCCATTTTCTATCAAAGTTATATTTTGAAGCACGGAGTGAACCGAAGCTCCTGATACCACTTGTTAGACTATGGCACGGATCTAGAAGGGGGGGTTGAATAGATCCCAATTAAAAACATGAGTCGGCGCTACCAATTTAAAATTGGTTTTGAAAAATTGTTTTAAGTGCGGAAGCGGCCGAGGAAAATTTTAGTCTAAAACGAACCGTTATTGGAAAACCGGATATGCGTTAAGCTAATGGATTAGAGATAAAGTGAAATACCAATCACTACACTAATTGTACAATCAATGATATGTTTCACTTACTAGGAATCCTAGTTCCAATGATCCAAAATACCAAATCAAACTAGTTACAAACTTAAGACAACTTTGGTTTAGGCAATTTCTCAAACACTTGGTGTGCATAAACACTCCAAGTGATATTTGTGTCGAGTAAGTAATTCAAATTTATCTAGTACAATATACTATTGTACTTTGGATTCAAACAGCAGTTTTAATTTCTTACTCAACTTATATCAACGTTTGGTAAAATAGCTTAAACTAAAATCACTTAATTTTTAAGCTGAAAAACAATTATGCAGAAAATTAAAGAAGACAGAGATTTGATGAGGCAGTTCCCCCGCCGTCCTCGCTTCGGGGTACGTCTGCCCTCAATTCTAAACTTAGAATTGAGATGATTTAATTAGATATCACCTGTGAAATTTAACCGTTTATACAAGGATTGCAAAGCAAGTAAACAACAGAACTCCCAATGTGTTGAATGATGCTTCCTATCCTTGCTCCTTGATTCAAGATGAATCAAGACCTTCAATCGTTGTTGCTAGACCTCCGATTCCAGCCCCTTTGTTGAAGAATCTTCCGTTCTTCAAACCCTCGGCCCGGCTGATCTCAAACACAACGAATCGAACCCGAATCCTTCACTTCAATATCACCGAATCCGCTACTAGACTGATGAAGACTTCCTCTTCTCAATCACCTTCGCTCAGCTGAATATTGATGAAGAAATTCGTCCAAAAACCCCCAAACACAAACCGGTATTGGAGGACAAAACCCTAACGGTTTTATTCAAGAAAGAACCTGCCACAAGCTTCAACCCGAACCGGATTCTCCAATCACAGCTTCGAACCTTATCACCTTTAATCGATCACGAACCACATCAAAAATGATTGTGTGTAGTTGATGTGTTGTGAAATGTTGAAGATGAAGATGATGAATCTTGGACACCTTTTTCACTCTTTCTTGTTTTCTTGAACACTTGAATTCAAATTGACAAATGTTGGTTGATAAAAGTGTTTTGACTTCTATTTATAGTAACTAGCAAACCAACCAAAAATAACAGCTTTTCAAACAGTGGAAAGTACTCAGAAAACTGAGTTTACGCACGAGCGGTCGACCATAGGTCGGCGTGCGCTGACCCGTGGGAAATGCGCCGACCCCTATGGTCGACTCAAAGGTTTCATGCGCTGTCCCGTGGATAGCATCACTATGCCATGCGCCGACCTGTGGTCGACTCAAGGGTTTTATGCGCTGACCCGTGAGCTATGCGCCGACCCTTATGGTCGACTCAAGCACGCATGCGCTGACCAATCTCCAATTTGTCTGAGTTATGCGCTGACCCGTGAGCTATGCGCCGACCCTTATGGTCGACTCAAAGTCTTCAAATCTGCAAAAAATTGTGTTTTGTGATTTTCATGCATTTCGTCATGATCACATTTTGTCCACATATGTTTTTAAGAATTATAACAGATTTAGATAAGCATAGGAAAGGATATGATAGGTAATGTGTTGCATTTGTTTGTAGACGTGCATGGTGGTCATTTGTCATCATCGAAACTTGCGATCGTATGTTATCTGACTCTTTGCCTTTACAAGTGTAACCCACAAACTTGCATTCTTTTCCTTCGTCGACTGAAGGAAACAAAATACCATAGTCAAGTGTTCCTTTGAGATACCTTAGTATCCTCTTGGTGGCTGCAAGATGAGATACCTTCGGCTACTGCATGAATTTGCTGACAATGCCTACACAATAAGCTAAATATATCCTTGTGTGATAGAGGTATCTAAATTATCTAATGAGTCTTTTGTATGCGTTGGGTCGCCATCATCTTCTGACGAATCTGTAATCAGTTACAATCTGGGATCAGTTGGAGTCGAAGTGGGGTTGCAATATTGCATTTCAAGTCTCCTGAGTATTTCACATGTATATCTTCTTTGGTGCATCATCAAACTTCTACAACTCTTGTAGAACTTGATTCCTATTGAAGTATAAAGATTTCCCAAGTATAACATTTCAAACTCCTTACTTAAGTCATGTTTGAAACCTTCGATCTCGTTCTTGAAATTTCCTATTAACAACAGGTCATCGACATAAATACATAATAAAAGCAACCCACTCCTTCTTCTCCTGACATACACACCATCTTTTGTCGTGTACTTCTTAAACTATTTCTTTCTTAGAAATCTGTCTATTTTCTTGTTCTAAGCTTTTGGAGCTTGTTCAGTTCATACAGAGCTTTATGTAGCTTGTATACTTTCCTTTCTTTGAAAAATTCATGATTGGTTGTGTTGTTATGCGAATTTCTGTGACTGAATTTGTGTTGTATTATTTTATTTATGAGTATGTGATTTTATGTCATTGTTGGAAAATTGAAGCTTTGTCCATGAATACGAACAAAACCCAAAGATAAGAAGTTTTCAAATCAAAACTAATAAAATACCAGAGATTACAGGTAAAGGGGTTGGTTACACAGAGGGAAGTTGTTAGCACCCAAACTGTCCTAGATACTCCTAGGGAGCCTTTTTTGGTGCATATATTTTTGGTATAAATGATGTTTGATAAAATATAGAGTGGGGGGATGAGAAAAATAATTCATTGATCACATTTTGGTGTTTGACAAGACCTTCGGTCTTATGCCTATGTACCAACATAAAAATGAGGGATCAAAACCCTGTAGTTCGTGGTAAAAATTTCAAAGAGGTTGGTGAATTGATTTTAAGAAAGGTTTAAATGAAAAGGCACAAAAGGCCAAATATTTGAATGGGGTTCTTAGCTCTTTTGGTATTTTGAAATTTAAGTCAATATGGTTAAGTTTAGTTATTAATTTGATTTAAGCAAAGAAGTTTAAAAATTCAATGGAATAAGGCCAAAGTTTCTAATCATTAGAACATGTCTAATTTTGAAATGTCAAGAAAAGAAAGTTTTTGAAAAGAGGGAGAGATTTTGAAATTAAAGAAGTGGGAGGAGATGAAGAGACTACCCTGAACAAAAATTTAAAAGTTTAAGAGTTGAAAAGATCTGACTAATGGGATGCAATCCAACAGACAAGAGTGTCATATAGAAACCCATTTTCCTTTGGACTTTTAAGCAAGCAACCAGCATAAGCAATATCCAAGCAATTAATATGAAGACCAAGGCGTCAAATAAAGATAGCCATAACATCCAAGCAAGCACTCCAATAGCAAGCAATCTTCATATGTATCAGATGAAAATATTCCTTGATCAACTAGAACAAAATATCAGACATAGACAATAATAACAAAATAACAATTAAGCAAAGAGACAGAGTAGCATATGAATCAAAGAGATCCAAGGTCTTGCATCAGATGAAGGCATAGTCAAAGATAGTTCAGTCTCAGATGTTGGCATTGGCCAAGTCCTTTAGCATAGGGAATGTTGCCTAGTTCTAAGTCCAAAAGTTCAAATCAAGTCCCAACAGTCCGACAAATGTTTTTATGGTTTTTGTTATTATTAGCTGTTTTAGGGTCCTAAGACCATAAATAAAACAAAAGGAAGCAAACAATATATACAATCACAAGATATGGCTCAAGTGAGCAAAGTGAAAAGGACTTGAAACATAAACAAGTTGCATGAAATGTAAATGGCAATGAATGATAAAGGTGCTTGAAATTTAAAGTGCATAAAGTAAATGACTTGAAATTAAAGCAATATTAATTAAGAAGTTAGTCAATGGTTAGTCAAATGTTAGTGATGAATTTTAATTGATTAAGTCATTCTTTAGATAATACTCAACCATTAATTCACAAGTATGAATCCTTAAACCAAGACATCTTTCATAAGAAGGGCTCCAACGTGGATAATTCAACAAGTATGCCACTAGCTCTCATGAAAGGAGAAAAAGTCAAGTTTCCCCACAATGCCATGAAGAATGGGAGACTTATAATATCACTTACTAGAATGTTATGCTTTAAGGGTCAAATTTAGCTCTATGTTAAGCAATCGTAATTGGACTTATGTAGAAGTCACAACTATCTGAGGTCGGGCAATAAAAATATAGGTGTTAATGCATGCTAGAGATTTGGTACAAGGAACCAAACTCCTATTACATACTACACACTAAAGAAAATGGGAAGGACCTATCTCATTCAGACTTGTATTGATTCATCTGACACAAGGTCATTGATGAATCAATTAGCATTTAGACATTAGAGAAATCATTGGTCAAATGAGGGAATATGGAAGAATAGGGATGAAGATGAAGAGGGAAGGGGAAATAGAATCACAAATTGATCATGAGGAGAATTTTATTTGATCAATACCATCCATTCACTTTGGGAGATGAAATGCACATTTCATCAATCCCCTAAATCCAATCGTTTTGATCAAACAAAAGTCAAATCAACCATGACCAAGGCGCAAGCAGAAATTCAAACATCACAAGACCATAAAAATGGTTTCACATAATTTTTAAACATTTAATCAATTAAATATCACATTAAAAATGAATTAAAAAGCATTTTAATTTGGACAAAACCTTAAATCCCTTCAAAACACCAAATAAATGGCCAACAGATTTATCCTAGGTCAAACAAGATCAAAGGACCTTAGACAATAAATTTTACAATTTTTAGAAAGTCAGAAGTATTTTAAAACAATTAAAAATATGCAAAAAAACATTTAATTCATAATAAATACTAAAAATAATCCAAAAAATAATTTTAATTCAAAATATGGAAGAGAAAAATATTTAAAGATTTTTGGTGAAAGCCCCATATTTTTGGGATAAAAAATGGATTTATTATGAATTAAACAAAATAAGGCTATTAAAAAATAAAATCAGAAATTAAAATAAATGAGAAAAAACAATGGCCATTAGATCTCCCTCATTAATTGAGGTGGCAAATCTGATGTCGACGCGTGTGCAGTCCATCCAAGATCCTATTCAATGCGTAACACCAAAGGTAATTAGATCAGATGGTTGAGATTATAACGTGGGATCAGATCAAATGGCTAGAACCTTGACAACACATCACCGGAGCCCTAACTTCGGTCGTCTTCTCCAGTGGACCCCATGGACTGGTCCACCATGAACCACCACTAAAATAAAAATTAAGGACATGATTTTAAAGGAAAAATGCTCAGAAGCTCGAATCTGACCTCCATTTCATCCAATTCCAAGTATATTGAAAGATACATGGATTTGAAATTTGAGGTGCATGATCTGAGTTGCTACTTGACCTCAAAACAACTCAATCTTGTTGTCTACATTGGTAGGACTTTAACCAACCAATAATCAATCAAAATAGTTGAGAAATGAGGGAGAATCGAAGAAGAGAAGTTTGAGAAAAATCAACTTCGGATAGCTTCAATTCAGCTTGATCTTGCTTCCAATTTTCCTTGGCTCGACTCTAAAAGCTTGCAGGAAGTGAAATGGATCAATGAAAGGCTTGGATTTTAAGTTTCAATCTCAAAACAGAAGGAGAATTGAAACTCGATTTTCAAGTGAAATTTTCAAGTTTATCCGTTAATGGGGGTTAGAGATGCAATGCTTCAAAGCTTGGGAAGAAGGGATCCTCATTCTGATCACAATGGACATGTATTTATAGGGTTATGCATTGCTTTTCACACATTTGAAATTTTTGCCAAGTTTAGCAACATTGATGCATGTACGCATGGACATTGATCTGGGCCTAAACCATGATGTAATCTCACTCCAATTCATTCACAATGGATCCTGAAACAATAACATGTAAGCACGCAAAAGGAAATGGTCACTTGAAATCAAAACTTCCCAAAACGAAACCAACAAAGGAACCATGCGCAAGTCCCTCAATTCTTGTCCAAATGAGGTGATCTTAGACTTTTTGAAAAGGTGACATCAAGGGGAACAACTTTTATGTTGAACACTTTTCCATTTGGATCTTGGATCAGGAATAATTTTGAGGTGGAAGTTGGAGAAATCAAACATAAATGAAAATTTTCTATGTATCAAGTCAAATGACCACTTCTTCCACCTTAAATAACACTTTCTATGAGCTCCAAATGGAAATGGTTTCTTCACCAAAGTTGTAGCTATTTCATCCTTCTTCAATTTGGTCAAAAATTTGACATAATTTGAATTTGGCATGTGGGAGTTATGCATTTTAGAAGTTGAGGAAAATTGCTTGTTCAGTGGTAATGGCCCAAAATGACTTATAATGTTTCCTCTTGGAACATGCCCTTGCAGGTTGATTTTGACATTTATCAAAGAATAAAAGTTGGAGAGAACATATTGAATTTGATCATGAAACTTTGATGTCCTTCATCTCATAAAAATTGAGAATGTTATGGTCCTTGGAAGTAGGGACCAAGCAAAATGACCTATAATCTTTCACCATAAAAAATGACTTTCCAAGCAAAACAAGCTATTGATGTTAACATGGAAGTTATTTGGAATGTCATAAAGAGTAACTTTTATCTTAGAATCATTTTCATATGAAATAAATTATAGGAGATAGGGTCTAGGGAACCCCAGTTTTGACCAGTTGACTTTCTCTGGTCAACCTCTTTGAACCAACTTGCAAACTTGAAGCTCTCTTGATCTTTGAGACTGATGGAGGATCATATATGCAAATAATGAGGTATAATTAAGTATACCTTGAAATATCTTACCAAATGTTGAAGAAACTTGCTGAGGAAGTCACACAAGATAACCAGATGAATTAGGGCTTCTAAGACAAACAAGCTTCAAACTCTTGATGATTTCTTGATCAAAATGATAAATGAAGAACATGAGGATCCATATATGATATTTACAACCAATGTGAATATTTCCTTGGTTGATCTCTTGCACTAAGGGTCTCAAACCATAATTATGATCTTGATGAGGCATAGGTGGATGCACACACTACCTACAAAAGAAATCAAGTTATACATAGACATATTTTGGTATTTTGGTTAGTAAACAAATAAAAATTAAAGTATGATACAATCAAATATGCTTGGTGATCTCTCCCAATGCAAACCCAATGAATGAGGGGTAAGGAGGATGCCAAGGTGTGATCCCAAAGCCAATGTAAATCATGAGATAGCATGAGGGATCTTAGGGTCAAAATTGGGGTCTTACAACTGCCCCTATTTAAGGACATTCTAACTGAGGATGTGAAGGTTAAAATCTTCTTATCAACTCAGTAGAATGGACTTAAATAAAAACATTAAGAAACAAATTTTGGTCCCTAAGAGACCTCGTGATGCATATGATATGAATACTAAAATAATCTCTGTGGGGAATATATTTCCACAAAGGAAAAGATTCCGGAAGAAACTAAAAGTCCGCAGAAGCATAATGAATTCCGGAAGGAACACTCACTGGGGAGATAGAGACTTTGGGGATAAAAGTTGTGCGTAGGCCAGTCTACGACTTAAAAGTTGCTAGGAGACGCGAGGGGATGTCCATGAAAATAAATCAATGGAAAGACTCGGTCCGGGGATAAGGTTATCTATAAGGGATGGGAATAGATCAGAACAAAGCTGAAATACTCAAACTAAACAGGGGATTGGCGACTTCACTGGGGAAATACGCACTCAAATTCAACTGAGGAAGAATGAACTTCAACACAGGAGTAAAAGAGATGTATTATCTACTACTGGTTACTGGGTAAGAAGATCACTACACTCAGATAGAGGGACATCCGGTACCGGTTAGGGTAAACATATTAAGGATGACTCACTGAGAAAAAATGAGGCGTAGTCATTACCGTCTACTGGGTAAGAATGGTCTACTGGTGAGAAAATATCAAATAGGATTTACAACTACCTGTTATTGGGAAGAAGACCAAAGAGAGAGTATTTGTCACTGGTTAAAGTGAACATATCAAGGATAAACTCAAAGGAAGAATATTCGTCATCAGTTAAGATGAATATATCAAGGATAAACCGCCTGGGGGAGAATAGGAATTACAACTACTGGTTACTGGGTAGAATACCAAGAATAGAGAATATCCGTCACCGGTTAGGATGAACATATCGAGGATAGACTCAGTAGAGGAAATGGGATTTACAACTCCCAGTTACTGGGTAGAAGACCACAAATAGAGAAAATACGTCACTCGTTAAAGTGAACATATCAAGGATAAAACTCTGATGGGAAAAATAAGATTTATATTTACCACTTACTGAGTAGAAGACCGCAAATAGGAGAAAATCCGTCACCGGTTAAAGTGAACATATCAAGGATATACTCTCTGGGGAATAAAAGTAGGGATTACAACTACCTTTTTACTGGGTAGAAAACCAAAAAGGAAGAATATTTCTCACCGGTTAGGATGAGCATATAAAGGATATATTTACCGAGGAAACGTGAAAACAGATCCGCTAGGGAAACCAAAGGAAGTAAATCACATTTGACCGGGTATTGGGTAAAGGTAATGTACTCAACATCAAGAAAAATATTACCAGTTACTGGGTAATAGACTCTTGGTGACCAAAAGATCTACCTAGGCAAGAACTAGAAAGAAATGATCAATCAAAGACTCAACCCAATGAGGATATAACTCAAGGGGAATGGTTCCATCCAGATAATAAACTGGGGAGGAAAATGAAATAATCATCATCCACGAGGAAATAACTTAGTGGGGAATAAGAAAGGATAAACTCTTTCTACTTAAGGGGCTAACACTCTACAATTGAAGGAGGACATACACACCAAATCTGCATGGGGAAATAATATCACCAAAATAGGGGATCAAAAGAAAAATCAATGTGATAAAATGCACAATGAAATATTTGATGCCGTGTTTTATGCATTAATATGTATGTATGTGATTATGATTATGTTTGGAAAATGGCACAAAGGATATTGTAGCAGTAAATTCATGACCATCAAACTATGGATAAGTTCAACGTCAATAAAACCAGAGTCGCCACCGTGATTTTATTGTTCCAAAGGAAAAGGTAAAGGTATGAACAAAACCTAAATATAATAAGTTTTCAAATTAAAACTAATAAAATTCCAGAGATTACAGGTAAGCGGGTTGGTTACACAGAGGGAAGGTGCTAGCACCCAAAGTGTCCTAGGTACTCCTAGGGAGCCCTTTTTTATGTGTGCATATATTTTTGGTGTAAAAGATGTTTGAAAAAAATAGAGTGTGGGGGATGAGAAAAGAATTTATTGATTATATTTTTGTGTTTGACAAGACCTTCGGACTTGTGCCTACGTACCAACATGAAAATGAGAGATCAAAACCTCGTAGTTCGTGGTATCAATTTCAAAATGAGTGGACTGCTTTTAATCAAAATTTAAGTTAAAATAGGCACAAAGGGCCCAAAAATTTGAATGAGTGTTAGTTATTTTTGTCTTTTGAAATTTTAAGTCAATATGGTTAAGTTCATTTACAAGTTTGATTCAAGAAAAGAGTTTTAAAATGCAATGGCATATGGCCAAATTTTTTAATTTGAAATAAGGTCTAAGTTTAGAAATCACAAGCAAAGAAGGTTTTTGAAAAGGGGGGGGGAGAGATTTTGAAATTTAAGAAGTGGGAGACGATGAAGAGGCTAACCTAAGCATAAAATTAAAAGTTAGTGTTAATCAAAGTTAATTAGACGTTAGTTGGTTTTTGCTTTTTAGTTGATTAAGTCATTATTTGGAGAACACTCAACCATCTATTCACAAGCATGAATCCTTGAACCAAGACATCTTACAAAGGAAGGAAAAAAGGCCAAGTTTCCACACAATACCATGAAAGGTGGGAGACTTACAATCTCACTTACTAGAATGCTATGACTTTAGGGTCAAAATTTAGCTCTGTGTTAAGCAATTGTAATTGGACTTACGTAGAAGTCACAACTATCTGAGGTCGGGCAATAAAAATTTAGGTGCTAATTCATGTTAGAGATTTGGTATAATGAACCAAACTCCTAAAATATACCACACACTAAAAGAAAAGATCAAAATGGGTGAACCTATCTCATCCATACTTGTATTGGTTCATCTAATACAAGGTTATTGATGAACCAATTAGCCTTAGGATCTTGAGATTTCATTGGTCAATGAGAGGGATGAGAGAGAGTGGGATGAAGATGAATAGGGAGGGGAGATGAGAGAAACACAAATTGATCATGGGAGGAATTTTATCAAATTAAAATCATTCATTCATTTTGGGAGATGAAATGTACATTTCATCAATCCCCTAAATCCAATGATTTTAATCCAACAAAAATCAAATCAACCATGACCAAGGCCCAAACAAATAGTCAAACATCACAAGTCAATAAAATGGATCAACATAATTTTTACACAATTAGTCAATTAAAAATCAAATTAAAATGCATTACAATTCAATTTAATTTGGTCAAAACCTAAAACCTCTTCAAAACACCAAATAAATGGCCAAGAGATTTATCCTAGGTCAAACAAGGTCAAGTGACCTTAGACAAAAAATTTCATGATTTTTGAAAAGTCAGAAGTATTTTTAAACAATTAAAAATATTCACAAAAACAATTAATTCATGAAAAATATCAAAATTAATCCAAAAAACAATTTTAATTCAGAATATGAAAGAGGAAAATATTTAAAGATTTTTGGTGAAAGTCCCATATTTTTTGGATTAAAAATGAAATTATTATGAATTAAACAAAATAAATGGATTAAACATAAAAATCAGAAAATACAAAAAACAAGGGCCATCAGATCTCCCTCATTAATTGAGGTGGCATATATGATGGCCACACGCGCGTGTTCCATGGTGGACCTTGGTCAAACAGATGTACGTGTGGTAATCAAATGGAACGGTCCACATTATAACATTTGAACATGATCAGATAGCCAGGAAGCGTGACAACACACCACCAGAGCTAGGACTCCGGTCATCTTCTCCGATGACCTTCACCGGACTGGTCTAACTTCATTTCGATGGAAAATGACAAACAAGGACATTATTCCAAATAGAAAATGCTCAGGATCACGAATCTGGCCTCGATTTTCTCCAATTCCAAGTATATAAAAAGATACAGGGATTTGAATTTTGAGGATCATGAACTGAGTTGCTTCGATTTGACCTCAAAACAACTCAATCTTGTTTCCTATATTGATATGACTTCAACCAACCAAAAATCACAAAGAATGGTAAATAATTGAGATAGAATCGAATAGATGAAGTTTCTGAAAAATCACCTTCGAGTTGCTTCAAATTAACTTGATCTTGATCTGGATTTGCTTGCTTTCTCTTCCTCTTGCTTGCAGAAACCAATTGAGATGAAAAGGAGAATGAATTCTTGGAGTTTGAACTTCCAAACAGAAGATTAAGTTCAAGCTTGATTTCAAATGAAACCTTCAAGAATTTTATGAAATGGAGGGTTTGGATTGCTTTGGAAAATCTTGGGCAAGGTGTCAATGGAGTTTTGATCACATTGCTTCTCTATTTATAGCCAATGCATATGCTTTTCACACACTTCCATTTGAATATCCAAAATTAGAAAGTTCCTTCATGAGCTAGCATGTGTGTGTTCAAAGCCCAAATAATCATTTAAAAAGGTCAAAAGTCATGCATAGGTCATGCTGAAAGTGTTGCATTAAGCCATGCAATGTTGAAATGAGTTTGATCATGAAATCCTTCCAAATGGTACCACATATTGCACCCATGTGTAAGTCCTTCAATATTGATCCAAATGAGATGATTTTTGACTTTTTGGAAATTTGAGATCAAGGGTAACAACTTTAATATTGAATACTTTTCAATTTGAATCTTGGATCATGATGAATTTTGAGGTGGAAGTTCGGAAAATCAAACATATATGAAAAGTTTTAAGTACCAAGTCAAATGTTCACTTCTTCCACCTTGAATAACTTTTGATATGGACTTCAAATGGAAAGAGTTCCTTCACCAAAGTTGTATATCTTTCAAAAATATTAACTTTGGTCACAAATTTGACCTCATTTGGATTTTTCATGAAGGAGTTATGTATTTTAGAAGTTGAGGAAAATCACTTGTTCAATGGTAATGGCCCAAAGTGACCTATAATGTTTCCTCTTGGCACATGCATTTGAAATTTGAATTTTAACTTCCTCAAAACATAAAAGTTTAAGTAGACATCTTGAATTTGATCATGGAATTTTAATGGATTTCATATCATGAAAATTGAGCAAGTTATGGTCTTGGGAAGTTGACCTCCTAACTAGGGTTCTGACAAAATGACCTATAATCGTTCACCATAAAAAATGACTTTCCAAGAAAAAATAGATCTTTAGTTCAACATTAAAGTTTCTTGGAATGTCACTTTGAGTAACGTTTATCTTAGAATCATTTTCATATGACAAAAAATGTAGGAGATAGGGTCTAGGGAATCCCAGTTTTGACTAGTTGACTTTCTCTGGTCAACCACCATGAACCATCTTGCTAGCTTGTCATTATATTTATATTTGGGACTCATGGAGGGTCATATATGTGAAAGATGATGTAATATGAAGTATCCTTGATATATTTGATCAATTGATGAAGAAACTTGCTGAGGAAGTCATACAAGATACCCAGATGAATTAGGGTATCCAAGGAAAACAAACTTCAAACTCTTGATCAAAATGATATGTGAAGACCATGGGGATCTATATATGATGTCTAAAGCCTATGTGAACCATTTCTTGATTGATATCCTTGCATTGAGGGTCTTAAACCCTAGATATGAGCTTGATGGAGCATAAATGAGCATACACACTACCTACAAAAGTAACAAACTATACATTGACATATTTTTGGGTATTTTGGTTTGTAAATAATGAAAGACAAAGTATGATACAATCAAAACTATGCTTGGTGATCTTTCCCAATGCAAACCCAATGAATGAGGGGTAAGGAGGATGCCAAGGTGTGATCCCAAGGCCAATGCATATGATGAGATAACATGAGGGATCTTAGGGTCAAAATTGGGGTCTTACAGCTGCCCCTATTAAAGACATTTTGACTGAGGATGTGAAGGTTAAAATCTTCGTATCAACTCAACAGGATGGGCTTAAATAACAACATAGAAACAAATTTTGGTTCATAAGAGACCTCATGCTGCATATGATATGAATGTTAAAAAATAATCTCCGTAGGGAAAATATTGCCACAAAGGAAAAGAATCCGAAGAGACTGAAAGTCCACAAGAGCATAAGTAAAAACTCACTGGGGAGACAGAGACTCTGGGGGATAAGTGGTTATGCGTAGGCCAGGCTACGACTTGAAAACTGCTGGAGACACGAGAGGAATTCCATGAAAATAAACCAATGGAAGGACTCGACCGGGGAATAGGGGAAAATCTATAGGTGAAACGGGTAAATCAGAACAAAACTGAAATAGTCGAACCAAACAAGGGATTGGCGATTTCATTGAGGAAATACGCACCCAAACTCAACTGGTGAAGAATGAACTTCAACGCAGGAGTACCAGAAGTATATAATCTATTACCGGTTACTGGGTAGGAAGATAACATATTCTGACAGAGAAGCATCTGTTACCGGTTAGGGGAAACATATCAAGGATGACCCGTTGAGGAAAAAGGAGTTGTATTCATTACCGGTTACTTGGTAAGAGCAACCTGCTGGGGAAAGCAACGAATAGGATTTACAACTACCGGTTATTGGGAAGAAGACCAAAGAGAGAATATTTGTCACCAGTTAAAGTGAAGATATCAAGGATAAACTCAAGGGAAGAATATTTGTCATCGGTTAAGATGAACATATCAAGGATATACCACCTGGGTAAAAATAGAAATTATATCTATCAGTTACTGGATAGAATACAAAAAAGAGAATATTCGTCATCGGTTAGGATGAACATATCAAAGATAGACTCAGAGGGGAAAGTAGGATTTACAACTACCAACTACAGGGTAGAAGACCGAAGAGGGAGAAAACTCGTCATCGATTAGGATGAACATATCAAGGATTAACTCTCTGGGGAATGAAATAGGGATTACAACTACCTTTTTACTAGGTAGCAAACCAAAAAGGGAGAATATCCGCCATCAATTAAGATGGACATATCAAGGATAAACTGCCTGGGGAAACTTGAAAATGAATCCGTTGGGGGAAACAAAGGAAGTATATTACTTTCACCGGGTATTGGGTAAAAGTAAAGTACTCAAAAATCGAGAAGAATATTACCAATTACTGGGCAATAAACTCTCAAGGGACCAAAAGTATCTGTCTAGGTTGCGGTTCCATCCAGATAATCAACTGGTTGAGGAGACTGAAAGAATAATCATCCACGAGGAAATAACTCAGTGGGGAATGAGAAAGGTTAAATTCTTTCTTCTTAAGGGGTGACACTCTATAATTGAAAGAGGACAAACACACCAAATCTTCATAGGGAAACAACATCACCATAGCAGAGGATCCAAAAATAAGGTATCAAATGCAATATTATGCACAATGGAATATCTGATGTATGGATGTGTATGTATATAATTGATGATTATGCTGAAAAAACAATCACAAAGGATATAAGTGTCACCAATTCAAATCATCGCTATAACACTCGGCTAATCTCGACAGGATGGAAACACCAACTAGAGAAATCTGTTGGGGATGGACGCAGATCAACTGGCACTGAACATCTCAAACCTAGCTAGGAAAAGGGGAAGATATGCCGAAGATCTGAACTGTCAATTCTGCGGGGAACTTTAGGTCAACACCATATCAAATGGGAGACAACCTCGCAAGGGACCACGTCGAATACTCACTTAAGTTAAAAAATGGTAATTTACATGGAAAAGGGCTATATTGAATACAATGATCACTAATCCTTCTACCAACTACAATATCCGTTGCGCTATTAGCGTCGGTTGAAAATGATGAACCGGAACCGACTGACTTGCTCAAAACTGCTCCCATGGCTAGGGGATCAACTAACTGCAGTTACTTGCCATAATCCCTAATTTTTGCATAGATTGTCCCAGAGTGGGGTACTCAATCCATCGAGATGAATTTTCTGTTTCATGTCTCTAACTTTTTCCTGGATCTCCCTTTCGGGTTTTTAATCCATCGAGAGGCTCATTTTTGCCTAAGCCGCCCTTTCGGGTTTTCAACTTAGCGAGCTGTTCTTTTCTTTTTTTGGTGAAGTATTTCTTGACTGCATCAGCATTCACAGGACGAGTGAATTCTTCACCATCCATAGTTGTAAGAATCAAAGCACCGCCTGAAAAGGCTCTCTTAACAACATATGAGCCTTCATAATTAGGAGTCCATTTGCCCCTTGCGTCAGGTTTAACGATAAAATCTTCTTGAGCACAAGGTCACCTTCTCTGAACACACGAGGCATGACCTTCTTATCAAAAGCTTTCTTCATTCTCTGCTGGTACAACTGACCATGACACATGGCAGTCAACCTCTTCTCTTTAATTAATTTCAGCTGGTCATATCTGGTCTGGCACCATTCAACTTCAGTCAACTTGGCTTCCATCAAGACATGCAATGATGGGATCTCAACCTCTACTGGGAGCACAACTTCCATGCCATAAACAAGTGAGAAAGGGGTTGCCCCAGTTGAAGTGCGAATGGATGTACGGTACCCATGCGAAGCAAATGGGAGCATTTCATGCCAATCTTTATACGTCACAACCATTTTCTGAATGATTTTCTTAATATTTTTTTGTTGCAGCTTCAACAGCCCCATTCATCTTGGGTCTGTAGGGAGAGGAATTATGATGTGCAATCTTGAAGTCTTTACAAAGAGCTTCCACCAAATTGTTATTCAAGTTTGATCCATTGTCAGTAATGATCTTACTTGGCACACCATAACGGCATATAATCTGATTCTTGATAAACCTTACGATAACTTTCTTGATCACATTTGCATACGATGCCGCTTCAACCCACTCTGTGAAATAATCAATAGCCACCAAATAAAACAATGTTCGTTTGAAGCTTTAGGATCAATCATGTCAATCATATTAATTCCCCACATGGAGAAGGGCCATGGAGAGGAAATGACATTCAACAGCGTCGACGGAACATGAATCTTATCTGCATAAATTTGACACTTATGGCATTTCTTCATAAACTTGCAACAATCAGATTCCGTTGTGTCATACGGTGAACTGAATTTGTGTGCTTTGCTTTGGAAAGCAAATGTCGCGGATAGCAAGAGTCGCCACCGACTTTTCTTTTATCCAATAAGGAAAGATGGAAAAGAACAGGAAAGACCTTAATTAGATTTTGGGTTCGGGAGGTACATTATACAAAGGGAAGGTGTTAGCACCCTTTGTATCCATGGTTATCCATGGGCTCTTAATTGCTGGATCACTTATGTTTGTCTGAAAAAAAGTGTTTGTGGATTGCTTAAAAATGTTTTGAAAAGAGAATTTAACTTTGTAATGATTCTTGCATGAATGTATACAAAGTTGTTATCTCGTTTAGTTTTGAAAATTACTTAGAAAAATATAACTCGGTAATGATTCTAGTATGAATGTATACCAAGTGGTGGTTTTCTCAAGATGTTTTGAAAGGTGTGGGGTGTGAAAAATGTTTTAGGTTGTGAGCCAGCAATTAAGGGTTATACCTACCCAAGGCCTTTATGGGCATTTCCTATTCTTATAAGGGTAAAACTGTCCTTACTATTGAGAAGTAAGTAGTTTTATCCTTTGGATGTAAAAGGGTCATCGTAGGGTCATCGATTGGTCATTAAAGGCAACATTTGTAAGGATACCTTAGCATTCGAAGGGACGATCATCATTTAACCGTAGGCTACAACGAAGGGTCATCGAGGGGCAAAATCATATATTCGCAGGCAACATCCGAGGGACTATGATTTATTTTATAGGGACATGATGATTTAACCGAAGGGTCTTTGCTAAGTGTATCCCCACATTCGCGGGACATGACCATAATGCCGTAATATCGTAAGGCAACGAAGAGAGGTCCAAGATCACATATTCAAAGGCAAGATTTTACAATCGATTAGATAGTTGTAATCAATTAGGTAATTAGGTCCATATTAATTAAGTAATTAGGATGAATCTCCACATTAAAATCAATTAAATAAATAGGATGAATCTCTACATTAAAATCAATTAAGTAAATAGGATGAATCTCCACAAGGGTATCCCACAAATAAAGTGGAATACCTAGCAAGCTACTTGTTCCTGGGAATATGTGAACCCTTACAACATTCAGCACACAGGTCAGAATACCAAATGGGGGTGCAATCGAGGATTACACCGCAAAGGAAAACACAGCAGTAGGAATGTCAGGCCAAATAACGCATGATTAACATAGAACAGATCAAATAAGCACAGAACAGAACACCCAAAATATTAGCGACTGTCACGTTCGCCTCTGCCTCGCCTAGCGAAGGCCTAGCGAATACTCGCTACATGCTCGCTTAGCGATGTGCTAGCGAGCGGCTGCGGGTTTTGAATTTCAGAACAGTATGACCTCAGCCTGCTGCACGCCTTATGGCGTCCAATACACAAATTACATGGTTCAGCATTCACAATATTCAGGCACACTTAAATTCACATGCAAAACCTCAAATATGTTTATGAATTCAATTATAATATCACAGGCAAATTAAGAACATAAAGCGGTAATAGTAATACAAACCTGTTTGCAATCGAATTGCAACCTTGAATTGGCAAGTCGGATTGAGTTGGGCGGAGGTGACCTTGATGCGGATGAGTTTTCTTCAGGGTTTCCTTTAGGGTTGCTCTGAATTCTCTTGGTTAGCCTCCAGGGTTTGTTGTGCCTTCTTTCTATCTCCGGTTTTCCTTCCGTTTTCGTTCTCTCCCCCTTCCTGAATGAAGCTCTGCTATTTATAATACTCTTTTTGTGACCTAATGGGCTCAGAATGAAGCCCAGAATTTTCTGATATCCGCAAGCTTCGCTAGGCGAGCGGTATAGCGAGGGGTTCGCTAGGCGAAGGATTTGCTCGCCTAGCGAGCAAGCCAGTTTGGGCCATTTTCTGGATTTGTCCATCTGTGTGCTGGGCCTTTGTTCTTTTGAGATTAATGCCTTGAAAAATAAGTTGGGGTGCCTTAAAAATGCCTTGTAATGTTAACGGGCAAATTTTGGGGTATGACAGCTGCCCCTGTTCAATATTCTCGAACCGAGAGAGTTAGAATGGTATGTACGTCATTCGTGGTCTGGAGGTGGAAGATTATTGAACATTAGAATGCCCCAAAAATTTGCACTTGTTAATCAGAAGTTATTCCTGATGGAGATGGGCTTAAAGATGCCATCCAGGAAGTTTGATGATGAAAGACCCGAACGGGTCATACACTGCTGGGGATAAAGGATCAGAATGGACCATATGCTAAATCGTATCTGAATAGCAAAGTGAGTTACCCCTTAGGCGGGTGACTTCGCCGGGGATGACAGATCAGAATGGATCGTACGCTAGATCGTCTCTGAGTTGCAGAATGAACCGTGCGTTAGGCGGTATCTGACGAAGGTAGAATCAGAATGGATCATACGCTAGATCGTATCTGAGTTGAAGATCCAAATGGGTCGTACGTTAGACCGTATTGGAGTTGCAGAATGAGCCATACGTTAGGCTGTATCTGAAGAAGAAAGAATCAGAATGGATCATACGCTAGATCGTATCTGAGTTGAAGATCCAAATGGGTCGTACGTTAGACCGTATCGGAGTTGCAGAATGAGCCGTACGTTAGGCTGTATCTGAAAAGGGGTCAGAGTGGATCGTACGTTAGATCGCATCTGAGTTGAAGATCCAAATGGGTCGTACGTTAGACCGTATTGGAGTTGCAGAATGAGCCGTACGTTAGGCTGTATCTGAAGAAGAAAGTAGTCGTACGCTAGACTATACCTCGGAATGTACCATACGCTAGGCAGTATCTGAGGGTTTGAAGATCCAAATGGGCCGTACGTTAGACCGTATTGGAGTTGTTGAAGGTCAGAATGGATCGTACGTTAGATCGTATCTGAGTTGAAGGAGTCATGTATTGAGCTGAATCAGAATGAACCGTACGCCAGGCTATATCTGATAGTATTCGTATATGTTGTATTTGCAATGAATATTTGAGACGTAGTTGAATCTTGAATGTAATTGATAAAGATGTCCGTCTGAATGGACCTTTGTTTTGATTGTATCAGGAGGATAATTATCCTGAAAAATAAAGTTAGCTTCATGCCATGTCATGATGTATGAGATGTTTTATGCTTATGAAAATAAATGCGAACAATGTATGCATGCGTATGCTGTGAAATGATGTAATGAATGAATTATGCATCTGAAAAGTTTTTCCTGGCGACTCCCTGGGGAAAATAAATCCCCATCTTCTGGTTGGAGATGCTCGTATTGATGACCCTTTCTTAGCTGGGGATACTTGATTTCTGTCTGATGGTAGAAATATTTAACAGAAGCATGGCTGGGGGCGGAAGAGATGACCCGTCCGTCTAGTAATGCCAATTGCTTCTGGGGAATAACTGGCTTTGCTGGGGAATAGAATTAGCAACGGATTCATTGGACAACATGGTTAGACCTTCTCCTCGATCCTGAAGTCTCTTGTAATTGCTATTTCCGTTTTATGCATGTATTTATGAAAAACATCGATCATATTCAAATGCACATATTAATTCAAATTAAATCAATGGACGTTTACGCAAATAAAACAGAAAAAGTAAAACAAAAGCATCTTTTTGGAAATAAAATTGTATTGAGTTTGAAAGAGGGCCTATAAACAGGCAATTTGTGTACAAAGAGACAGAAATCCTAGTAAGAGGAAATTGTCGAGAACATAAAGAAAAAGCTATGAAGGAAAAGTCCTATCGATTTTAATTCTGCTACTGTCATTATGTCTTCAAGCATCTCATCTCCTGCTGTCGGATAGAAGTGATTGGCTTGTTCAGTCCCTTGAACTTGGATGAAGCTGTCTGAGAACGGGACCTAGTCATACGCTTTTAATTCCTAATTTTTGCCTGGACCGCCTTTTCAGGTTTTTAGTCCACCAGGATACCCTTTTTTGCCCAAGCCGCCTTTTCAGGTTTTCGACTTGCCGGGTGTACATTTTTATATGTTTATCCCTAATTTTTGCCTGAACCCTTTGGTTCGCCGGGATGCCCTTACTTTTGCCTAGGTACGTCGACCTAGCGGGTCTCTTTTATGCGTAGTATTTTTTGACTATGTCTGCGTTCACGGGATGTGGGAAGTCTTCGCCATCCATCGTAGCAAGTATCATGGCTCCACCAGAGAATACCTTCTTAACTACAAATGGCCCTTCGTATGTGGGAGTCCATTTGCCTCTGGGATCACCTTGTGGTAGAATGATACGCTTTATCACCAATTCGCCGATTTGATACACCTATCTCTTGACCTTTTTGTTAAATGCCTGGGTCATGCGCTTCTGATATATCTGCCCATGACAAACAGCCGCGAGTCTCTTTTCATCAATCAAATTTATCTGATCGAGTCGAGTTTGAATCCATTCATCCTCGTCTAAACCTGCCTCTTTCATGATTCTTAGAGAGGGAATCTGAACTTCCACCGGTAAGACGGCTTCCATTCCGTAGACTAAAGAGAAAGGAGTTGCCCCTGTCAAAGTGCATACTGAAGTGCGATAACCATGAAGAGAAAATGGTAACATCTCATGCCAGTCTTTGTACGTTACTGTCATCTTTTGTATGATCTTCTTGATATTCTTATTAGCAGCCTCCACGGTGCCATTCATCTTTGGCCGGTACGGAGAAGAGTTATGGTGTTTTATTTTGAACTGCGCGCAGAGTTCAGTAATCATCTTGTTGTTCAAATTAGTGCCATTATCAGTGATAACTCTTTCGGGGATGCCATATCGACAAATGAGATTATTCTTGATGAATCGTGCCACCACATTCTTGGTAACAGAAGCAAATGAGGCTGCCTCTACCCACTTTGTAAAGTAATCAATCGCAACAAGAATGAAGCGATGTCCGTTAGACGCAGTAGGTTTAATCTCCCCAATCATATCAATGCCCCACATTGCAAAGGGCCAAGGGGCTGTCAATGTAACACCCTTCTAAAATACCCCAATAATTAATTAATTCAACAAAATATAAATCAGAGTAGATATGCAATTTAAGGGTGTCACACTTGACACTTCACACCATTCACCATAATAACTTGTCATGCTCATTTATTAATCAAAATAAAACATTGCACAAATCGCAGCGGATAGAGATCTAATCAATCATACAAACCATGTAACACATTACATGTAAAGTTGTTCAACAACCAGAATGAAAACAAAGTAAAACATCCCGTCCCGATGTTACATCTACCAGAGCATGACCCACTAAGGAACTACACTAGACTCCAAGCACTAGCTTCTACTCAATCACTGCTCGTTACCTGAAACATAGTTGTAAGGGTGAGTTCCTCAATCGATATAATAAGCATTATAAAATATCATGTAATGCTAAGTAAATTAACACATTTCATCACCCTAATCATATCACACATTCAGCAACGGCAACATCAACTCATAATCATACTCAACACAACACAACACAAAACACACGTGTAATATTGGAATCCATCCATTCATATTATACGTCATACATACATTATGCAATGAGACTCCATGCATGCGGTACCGACTATTCGTGAACACATAGTTCAACCTCACCGATCAAACCCAGATACGGCTACCAAGCTCACTAGTCCCACTCATTTGAGACCTAGTGACTCACTCACTAATTCCTCACCATGGGAATTAGCTACCACCCCAAGGGCTATGCTATGCACGCTAAATCACCTAGCATGCAAACATCAACAACAATCCACAATAACTCACTCACTAATCCCTCACCATGGGAATTAGCTACCACCATAAAGGCCATACTATGCACGCTAAATCACCTAGCATGCAACATCAACAACAATCCACAATGGACATATGCTCACACTCTAAGTCATAAACAGTCCATTCACAATTGCATACATAACAGATACATTCACAGCATTATGCATACCATCACACATCATCAGCATATGTATCACAGAATCATATTCATATCATGCCAAATAATAAATCACAGTATTAGCACACTCTACTAATACCTATACTGCTCAAAACAACGGGAAATGATCCCTACTATATCATACACCGATATAGGCCAATCATCAAATATGTCCACAATATTTAAATATCAATTTTTCACTTTTCCAACAGTGTTAACCGGTTAACGCCCTGGGTTAACCGGTTAACGCAACACAGAACACGCTTTCTGGCAATTTTAACAGTGTTAACCGGTTAACGCCCTGGGTTAACCGGTTAACGCAAGACAGACATCAATTTCTCATAATTCATAACAGTGTTAACCGGTTAACACCCTGGGTTAACCGGTTAACGCAAGACAGAAAGCTGTTCCTGCGCTAACACGAACAGAATGCAGAATTCCCGCATTTCTCGCCGTCGGAGGACTTCCGCACCTCCGATTTCAATTCCGTAAAAAGCTACACGTCCAGAAATTTACGACTCACCCACATATAGATTCAATTACAGTTTTAACATAACTTATTCATCACCATTTACAGCATTCCTCATCCCAATTAGGGTCAATTCAATGGCTTATTACTACCCATTACATGTTAACCCATAATACCCATTAAACGACGATAAACCCCCTTACCTGAGTTAATCCGGCAAATCCTTTCTTGACCTTCAACAAATCGTGAATTCTCCTCTTGAGCCCTAGCCTCTTCTTCTCCCTTTCTCAGTTTCTTCTCTTTTCTCCCAATGTTATGTGTTCTCTGCTTTCACGTGAAAACCCTTTTTACCAAATGGGACCTTTTTACTGATTTTAACTTTTATTATTCCAATAATAATAATTCCAATAATATTCCAATAATAATCCAATTATTTAATTAAATTAATAAATATACTATTAACTTAAATTAAATAATTATCATCTTTTTATCGGGGTGTTACAACTCTCCCCCACTAAAAGAGTTTTCGTCCTCGAAAACATACCTCAAGCGAATAACTCTGGATAAGACTCCTTCATCTGACTCTCAAGTTCCCAAGTCACATTGCCACCTGCTGGTCCTCCCCAAGCTACCTTTACCAAAGCAATCTCTTTACCCCGCAACTGCTTCAACTCTCGATCCTCGATCCTCATAGGTGATGTTTCGACAGTCAGGTTATCTCTCACCTGTACATCATCTACTTGGACCACATGCGACGGATCAGGAATGTACCTCCTCAACTGAGACACATGAAAAACCTCATGCAAATTCGCAAGTGACGGCGGTAAAGCGATACGATAGGCTACCTCCCCTATCCTCTCCAAAATCTGATAAGGACCAATAAATCGAGGTGTCAACTTCTTCGACTTCAAAGCTCGACCAACCCCAGTTATCGGAGTAACACGAAGAAACACATGATCTCCCTCTTGAAACTCAAGTGACTTCCTCCTCTTGTCGTGATAACTCTTCTGACGACTCTGAGCAATCCTCATCTTCTCCTGAATCATCTTAATCTTTTCCGTAGTTTGTTGAACAATCTCCGATCCAACCACAGCACTCTCACCGGACTCATACCAACATAAAGGTGTCCGATATCTCCTACCATACAAAGCTTCAAACGGTGCCATACCAATGCTCGAATGAAAACTATTGTTGTAGGTAAACTCAATCAAAGGTAAATAACAATCCCAAGCACCTCCCTTTTCCAAAACACAAGCCCTCAAAAGATCCTCCAGTGACTGAATCGTCCTCTCAGTCAGACCATCAGTCTGCGGATGATATGCAGAACTCAATCTCAGCTTAGTTCCCAAAGCCCTCTGCAAACCTTCCCAGAACTTCGATGTAAATCTAGGATCTCTGTCCGAAACAATACTCGACGGAATACCATGCAAACTTACAATTTTCTCAATATACAACTCAGCTAATCTCTCTAACGGATAATCCATTCTGATCGGAATGAAATGAGCTGATTTTGTCAATCTGTCAACAATCACCCAAATAGCTTCAAAATTCTTAATTGTCCTCGGTAAACCAGAAACAAAATCCATACTGATACTATCCCACTTCCACTCGGGAATAGCCAACGGTTGCATTAGCCCAGACGGCTTCTGATGCTCAATCTTCGACTTCTGACAAGTCAAACAAGAATAAACAAAACTCGCAATTTCTCTTTTCATTCCCGGCCACCAAAATAACTTTTTCAAATCATGATACATCTTCGTAGCTCCAGGATGAATACTCAGGCCACTACGATGTCCTTCCTCAAGAATACTCTTCTTAAGTTCGGTAACATCCGGAATACACACCCGATTACCAAATTTCAAAACACCATTCTCATCAACTCTGAATTCACCACCTTGACCTTGATTCACTAGAGTCAACTTATCAACCAAAAGCACATCGGATTTCTGACCCTCTCTAATCTCATCCAGAATACCACTCGTTAACTTCAACATTCCCAATTTAACACTATTGTGAGTACTCTCACACACCAAACTCAAGTCTCTAAACTGCTCAATTAAATCCAATTCCTTAACCATTAACATAGACATATGCAATGATTTCCGACTCAATGCATCAACCACTACGTTTGCTTTACCCGGATGGTAATTCAAACCAAAGTCATAATCCTTCAGAAACTCTAACCATCTCCTCTGTCTCATATTCAACTCTTTCTGATCAAACAAATACTTTAAACTTTTATGGTCACTGAAAACCTCAAATCTTGACCCGTACAAGTAATGCCTCCATAACTTCAGAACAAATACCACAGCTGCCAACTCTAAATCGTGTGTCGGATAGTTCCTCTCATGAACCTTCAGTTGTCTCGAAGCATAAGCTGCAACCTGCTTATTCTGCATCAAAACACCACCCAAACCCAACAATGAAGCATCACAGTAAACCTCAAATGGTTCCGATGGACTTGGTAATATCAGAATAGGAGCAGTAGTTAACCTTCTCTTTAACTCTTGGAAACCTTCTTCACATTTTGAGTCCCAAACAAACGCTTGCCCCTTTCTAGTCAACATTGTCAACGGTAATGCCAACTTAGAAAATCCCTCAATGAATTTCCTATAATAACCTGCAAGTCCAAGAAAACTCCTTATCTCAGAAACTGACTTCGGAGCTTCCCACTTAGATACCGCTTCTATCTTAGAAGGATCAACAGCAACACCACCTCTTGAAACCACATGACCAAGAAAACTAACCTCTTCTAACCAAAATTCACACTTAGACAGTTTAGCAATTAACTTCTTTTCTCGTAAAACTCCTAAAACCACTCTCAAATGTTCAGCATGCTCTTCTTCAGATTTCGAATACACCAAAATATCGTCAATAAACACCACAACAAACTTGTCTAGGTACGGATGGAAAATCCTATTCATATACTCCATAAATACCCCAGGCGCATTAGTCACACCAAAAGGCATTACAGAATACTCATAATGTCCATACCTTGTTCTGAAAGCAGTCTTCTGAATATCCTCAGTTTTCACACGTATCTGATGATACCCCGATCTCAAATCTATTTTGCTGAACACACTCGCACCAACCAACTGATCCATCAAATCATCAATCCTCGGCAAAGGATACCGATTCTTGATCGTCACTTTATTCAGTTGCCTGTAGTCCACACACAACCTCATAGTACCTTCTTTCTTCTTAACCAATAACACTGGTGCGCCCCACGGTGACACACTCGGACGAATAAATTTCTTATCCAACAAATCTTCCAACTGACTCTTCAATTCAGTTAACTCAACAGCACACATACGGTACGGAGCCATCGACACCGGCCTAGTACCAGGTACCAAATCAATCGAGAACTCAACTTCACGCTCTGGCGGTAATTCATTTACTTCTTCTGGAAACACATCAGGAAAATCACACACCACGGCTAGATCGCAAATCACCAGATTATCTTTAGCCTCCAAAGTCGCTAACAGCATAAACAACTCTGCCCCATCTGCTACTGCCTCATTCACCTGCCTTGCTGATAGAAACAAACTCTTCCCTTCCTCAATCTCGGGAAAGATCACAGTCTTATCAAAACAGTTGATATAAACTCGGTTAAACACCAACCAGTTCATACCCAGGATAACATCAATCTGCACTAGTGGAAGACACACGAGGTCCATCCCAAAGTCTCTACCAAAAATACTCAAGGGACAATTTAAACAAACTGAAGTAGTAGTAACTGAACCCTTCGCAGGAGTATCAATCACCATACCCCCATGCATCTCAGATATCTCTAATTTAAGTTTCACAGCACAATCCAAAGATATAAAGGAATGAGTCGCACCTGTGTCAATAATAGCTACAAGAGGAAAGCCATTAATATAACACGTACCTCGGATCAAACGATCATCTGCAGAAGTCTCAGAACCCGATAAAGCAAAGACCTTGCCTCCCGACTGGTTCTCTTTCTTCGGCTTAGGACACTGTGGACTGATATGACCCACCTCTCCACAGTTGAAACAAGTCATAGTCTTCAACCGGCACTCTGCAGCCAAATGACCACCTTTGCCACACTTGAAACACTTCTTATCAGTACTGGTACACTCATGGATACGATGTCCAGCCTGACCACATCTGTAACACTTAGCAGGGGCACTGGAGTCTCCCCCACTAGGTCTCCTCATCCCACTCTGTCTCTGGAAACCTTTGCCAGCTGCATACGGTTTCCCACGATCATTCTGATTCTTGCCTTTCCTATCAACCCTCTGCTGATAGCTCTCCGTTCTGGCCTTGGTATCCTGTTCAAAAATCCTGCAACAGTCAACCAAGTCAGAAAACACTCTGATCCGCTGATACCCAATAGCCTGCTTAATCTCGGGACGTAACCCGTTCTCAAACTTCACACATTTTGAAAATTCCCCAGTAGCCTCATCATAGGGAGTGTAATACTTCGACAGCTCTGTGAACTTAGCTGCATACTCAGTAACAGACCGGTTGCCCTGCTTCAATTCTAAGAACTCTATCTCTTTCTTTCCTCTGACATCCTCTGGAAAGTACTTCCTCAGGAATCTCTCTCTGAACACCGCCCAAGTGATCTCAGCACCCCCAGCAGTTTCCAACTCAGTGCGGGCAGCAACCCACCAATCATCTGCTTCCTCTGACAGCATATGCGTACCGAACCTGACCTTCTGGTTATCGGCACACTCAGTCACTCGGAAGATCCTCTCGATCTCCTTCAACCACTTCTGAGCACCATCTAGATCGTATGCTCCCTTGAACATTGGAGGATTGTTCTTCTGGAACTCACTCAGTTGACGAGCAGCTCCCAGTCCCACAACATTCGGATTTCCTCCAAGTACTCCAGCTAGCATACCCAGAGCCTCAGCAATCGCAGCATCATCTCTACCTCTTCCAGCCATCTCTATTCTGAAAACCCAACAAGCTAAAACAATAAGTACTGATAGGGTTACACAACACCAATCACGTACAGGGAAACAGAATAGTTACGACTCGACTCGACCGACTATGCTCTGATACCACTAATGTAACACCCTTCTAAAATACCCCAATAATTAATTAATTCAACAAAATATAAATCAGAGTAGATATGCAATTTAAGGGTGTCACACTTGACACTTCACACCATTCACCATAATAACTTGTCATGCTCATTTATTAATCAAAATAAAACATTGCACAAATCGCAGCGGATAGAGATCTAATCAATCATGCAAACCATGTAACACATTACATGTAAAGTTGTTCAACAACCAAAATGAAAACAAAGTAAAACATCCCGTCCCGATGTTACATCTACCAGAGCATGACCCACTAAGGAACTACACTAGACTCCAAGCACTAGCTTCTACTCAATCACTGCTCGTTACCTGAAACATAGTTGTAAGGGTGAGTTCCTCAATCGATATAATAAGCATTATAAAATATCATGTAATGCTAAGTAAATTAACACATTTCATCACCCTAATCATATCACACATTCAGCAACGACAACATCAACTCATAATCATACTCAACACAACACAACACAAAACACACGTGTAATATTGGAATCCATCCATTCATATTATACGTCATACATACATTATGCAATGAGACTCCATGCATGCGGTACCGACTATTCGTGAACACATAGTTCAACCTCACCGATCAAACCCAGATACGGCTACCAAGCTCACTAGTCCCACTCATTTGAGACCTAGTGACTCACTCACTAATTCCTCACCATGGGAATTAGCTACCACCCCAAGGGCTATGTTATGCACGCTAAATCACCTAGCATGCAAACATCAACAACAATCCACAATAACTCACTCACTAATCCCTCACCATGGGAATTAGCTACCACCATAAAGGCCATACTATGCACGCTAAATCACCTAGCATGCAACATCAACAACAATCCACAATGGACATATGCTCACACTCTAAGCCATAAACAGTCCATTCACAATTGCATACATAATAGATACATTCACAGCATTATGCATACCATCACACATCATCAGCATATGTATCACAAAATCATATTCATATCATGCCAAATAATAAATCACAGTATTAGCACACTCTACTAATACCTATACTGCTCAAAACAACGGGAAATGATCCCTACTATATCATACACCGATATAGGCCAATCATCAAATATGTCCACAATATTTAAATATCAATTTTTCACTTTTCCAACAGTGTTAACCGGTTAACGCCCTGGGTTAACCGGTTAACGCAACACAGAACACGCTTTCTGGCAATTTTAACAGTGTTAACCGGTTAACGCCATGGGTTAACCGGTTAACGCAAGACACACATCAATTTCTCATAATTCATAACAGTGTTAACCGGTTAACACCCTGGGTTAACCGGTTAACGCAAGACAGAAAGCTGTTCCTGCGCTAACACGAACAGAATGCAGAATTCCCGCATTTCTCGCCGTCGGAGGACTTCCGCACCTCCGATTTCAATTCCGTAAAAAGCTACACGTCCAGAAATTTACGACTCACCCACATATAGATTCAATTACAGTTTTAACATAACTTATTCATCACCATTTACAGCATTCCTCATCCCAATTAGGGTCAATTCAATGGCTTATTACTACCCATTACATGTTAACCCATAATACCCATTAAACGACGATAAACCCCCCTTACCTGAGTTAATCCGGCAAATCCTTTCTTGACCTTCAACAAATCGTGAATTCTCCTCTTGAGCCCTAGCCTCTTCTTCTCCCTTTCTCAGTTTCTTCTCTTTTCTCCCAATGTTACGTGTTCTCTGCTTTCACGTGAAAACCCTTTTTACCAAATGGGACCGTTTTACTGATTTTAACTTTTATTATTCCAATAATAATAATTCCAATAATATTCCAATAATAATCCAATTATTTAATTAAATTAATAAATATACTATTAACTTAAATTAAATAATTATCATCTTTTTATCGGGGTGTTACAGTCAACACGTTTAATGGGGCAAGAGGCACATGTACTTTGTCCGCATAAATCTGGCACTTGTGACAAGTTCTGGAGTGATGGTGGCAATCAGCTTCCATGGTAGACCAATAATACCCTGATCTCAGAATCTTCTTGGCCATTGTATGTCCACTAGAGTGAGTCCCAAAAATACCGTCATGCATGTCTTCCATAATCTTTTCTGCTTCCTTTTTATCCACACAACGAAGCAAAGTCGAATCATGATTACGTTTGTATAATATTCCATTACTCAAAAAGAATTTAGCGGAGAACTTCCTCAGGAATTTTCTGTCATTGATGGACGCCCCTTCAGGGTATTCCCGAGCTTCTAAATATCTTTTTACTTCGTGGAACCAAGGTTTCTCTTCTACTTCATCAGTGTTAAGTTCATAACAATATGCTGGTTCATCTAGTCGTTCAATGGTGATCCTGGGAGCTTCATTGTCCCATCTGACTCTGAACATAGATGACATGGTGAGGCGTCTGCCAACTGATTCTCTTCTCGTGGAATATGTTCGAATGTAATCTTTTCAAAGTATGGGATTAATGTCAACACCCGCTCTCAATAAGGGATGAGATTCAGATGTTTAGTGTCCCATTCTCCTTTGATCTGACTGATTACTAATGCTGAGTCTCCGTACACACTCAAAAACTTGATTCTCAGGTCTATAACAGCTCTGAGTCCCAAAATACATGCTTCATACTCGGCCATATTGTTGGTACAATCGAAACATAGTCTAGCAGTGAAAGGCGTATGGCAACCCTTGGGAGAAATAATTACAACACCAACACCATTACCCAACGCATTAGAAGATCCATCGAAAACCATAGTCCATCGGGATCCTAGTTCGGGTCTTTCATCTGGTCCAGGTTCTTCGTAATCAGTAACAAGCATGACATCCTCATATGGGAACTCGAAATTCATAGATTGGTAATCATCCACTGCTTGATGAGCCAAATGATCGGCTAACACACTTCCTTTGATTGCTTTCTGGGTAGTATACTGGATATCATACTCTGTTAAAATCATCTGCCATCTCGCTATTCTTTCGGAGAGGGCAGGTTTCTCAAATATGTATTTGATGGGATCCATCTTAGAAATCAACAAAGTGGTATGATTCAACATATACTGTCTTAGTCGGCGAGCAGCCCAGGCCAAAGCACAGCAACTTCTCTCGAGCAGTGAGTATCTTGTTTCACAGTCGGTAAACTTTTTGCTAAGGTAGTATATGGCATGCTCTTTTCGACTAAACTCGTCATGTTGCCCCAACACACACCCCATTGAATTTTCTAACACGGTTAAATACATAATTAGAGGTCTTCCTTCATCTGGTGGCACCAGAATTGGAGGTTCTTGGAGATACTTCTTGATTTTGTCAAAAGCTTCTTGACATTCATCATTCCATATCGTCTCTTGATTTTTCCTTAGTAGTTTGAAGATGGGTTTGCAGGTAGCAGTTAAATGGGAGATAAACCGGGCGATGTAATTCAAACGTCCCAAGAAACCTCTGACTTCCTTATCTGTACGGGGCACTGGCATTTCTTGGATAGCTCTCACCTTAGCCGGGTCAACCTCAATTCCTTTACCGCTGACAATAAATCCCAAGAGTTTACCGGATCTTACTCCAAAGGTGCATTTGTTCGGGTTCAATCTCAGCTTGTATTTCTTCAACCTCGCAAACAATTTTGTACAAATGATCGAGATGTTCTTCTTCAGTATGAGATCTGGCTATCATGTCATCCACATATACTTCTATTTCATGATGAATCATATCATGGAACAAAACCACCATAGCACGCTGGTACGTTGCCCCGGCGTTCTTTAAACCGAATGGCATTACTTTGTAACAGAAAGTGCCCCATTGCGTCACAAACGTAGTTTTCTCCATGTCTTCAGGTGCCATCTTAATCTGGTTATAACCCGAGAATCCATCCATGAAGGAGAATACTTTGTGTTGAGCGGTATTGTCTACCAGAACATCAATGTGCGGGAGTGGAAAGTCATCTTTGGGACTCGCTTTATTCAAATCTCTGTAATCGACGCACATTCGCACCTTACCATCCTTCTTCGGTACCGGTACCACATTAGCAACCCATTGAGGATAAGAAGTAACAACCAGAAAACCTGCATCAAATTGTTTCATAACTTCGACTTTGATTTTCTCGGACATTTCAGGACGCATGCGACGAACCTTTTGCTTAACAGGACGACAATCTTCCTTCATCGGCAAACGATGCACTACTATATCAGTATCCAGTCCTGGCATGTCTTCATAAGACCAAGCAAAAATCTCTACATAGTCATGTAACATCTGAATCAATCTTTCTTTAATACTGTTTTCCAAGCCTGCTCCTATTTTGACTTCTTTCTTGTCCACTTCAGTACCCAGGTTTACAATTTCGATTGACTCTTCATGTGGCTGTATAGTCTTCTCTTCTTGCAGTACCAGTCTGGCAAGTTATCCAGGTACTTCACAATCTTCCTCACTTCCATCCTCGGCTTGGTAGATCGGATTTTCAAAGTCATAATGAACAATAGTAGAACTATTATCAACAGGATCCAGAGTGGGCATGGATCTGCAATTCGTTACGTGAGTGTGTGTAAGAAAACATAGCTTTTTAGGAAGATGACAGGAAAGATAAAGAGCCCAATATTTGAATGCAAAAAGTCCATTGATTTATTGAATGTGAATATGCTTATGAAAATGACAAAACCCTTAACAAATTAGCTATTGTGCCTCGGGCATAGACACAATGCTTTAAGAAGTTCAATTGTAAAACTAAAATTTTTTGCAACAATAACAGACAATAACAATTACTCCTGACTAAAGGAAATCGGGATAGTGTCTTCAGCCTTCCAATTATTGAGTCCGTCACCAATTGTTGGGAAAATCCAGCTATCCAAGTCGCAATCGCTATCAGCATCTACTACAGCATTAATCTGATCTTTGACCACCCTTTCAGAGTTAAATCCCAGACCAGACTTGTCAGACTTGTATGGTACGTTGATCAGTTGACCCCAACCAGTACGACCACCATTTTCAACCACGACTTGGGCATCTTTCAGAGAAATCATGGCAGGAGGAGCACGAATAACCTTGGGCACAAGGGGAGTTGGCTTAAGGACAGGATTGGTCGGAGGAACTACTTCAAATGACTGAGAGGGAGTCTCAAAGAATTCACCATCCATCTCGACGTATCTGAAGGCCTGCACACTACTGACAATATATTCTTCTTCTCCACACATAGTGACAATCTTGCCCTCTATTGGATACCTCAGCTTTTGATGGAGAGACGAGGCTACAGCACTTGCCCCATGAATCCAAGGGCGTCCCAGCAAGCAAGAATAGGCAGGGCGAATGTTCATTACGTGAAAGATAATGTTGAAGACTTGAGGTCCTATCTTGATAGGGAGAACCACTTCACCATGGACAACACTCTTCGCACCATCGTAAGCACGCACCACAATGTCACTAGGCTTCAGTTCAATGCTTTTACAGTCAAGTTTATCGAGCACGGCTTTCGGTAGTACATTCAAAGAAGAGCCATTATCGATCAACACGTGAGACAAGGTGATCCCCTTACACTCAATGGAGATATGCAGAGCTTTATTGTGATTCTTTCCTGCTGGCGTCAGGTCAGCATCGGAAAAGCCTAAGCCATTGTCAACAGTCAGGTTAGCAACATAGTTTTCGAACTGATCGACGGATGTCTCCTGAGGTACATGAGCGGTCTTCAAGAATTTGATCAATGCATTGGCATGAGATTCAGAAGATAATAACAAGGATAACATCGAGATCTTAGACGGAGTATGCCCCAACTGTTCTACCACATCAAAATCACTCTTACGGATGATTTTCAGCATTTCCTCCACTTCCTGCTTGGCAACATCTTCGGTAGCAACTTCGAAGGGCGTCTCTGACTGAGAAGGGTTGACTGGTGCCTTTCCTCGGGTTTCAGGGGCGGGAGGTGAGACTTCTGGAGAGAAGATCCTTCCACTTCGAGTAACTTTACTAGTCCCAACAATGTCATTAGGATTAGCAGAATTACCAACTTGCTTTACGCCATGGATGTAAACATCACCTCCATAATTCCACGGAATGGCTTTGCTGGAGGAATACGGTACTGGGCCAGGCGCAGTAATGATTAGGGGAGCTACCTTGGGCTCAGCAGTAATCTTCACAGGTACTCTAGTAGCGGTAATCTTCACTGGAACTTTGGACCTAGCAATCACAGATATTTCTTCAGTAGGGTTTTCCACTTTAGGAACCTTTTCGAAGAGAATTGTGCGATCATCCATCAGCCGCTGAATACCATTCCTCAACTTCAAGCACTCGTTGGGTCGGAGTACACAACGATCGCAATTTTCAGCACAACCTGGAAATAAACCAGCTTGCAATAAATTCTTCTTGATGATCTGTAGAGGAGATGTTAAATCAGCTACATTAGAAATGTGAGAATTGTCATCCACAGCATTAACAGTCTTGTCATGGTTAGGCATAGGTGCAGTGATGACATTAGGAGTCCCTGGAGGATCAAATTCAATTTCACCAGCGTCGATCATATCCTGAATCTTATTCTTCAACGACCAACAATCGTTTGTATCATGCCCGGGGCTATCGGAGTGATATGCACACCTGGCATTGGGATTATAACGAGAAGAAGTAGTGTTGGGACTCGTAGGAGGATCTCTGAGAGTAATTAAATTTGCCTTTAGCATACCCTGCAGTGCTTGCGCTAAAGTCATATTGATCTTGGTAAACTGCCTTCTTGGCCTGTCTTACCTGTGCTGGAAGTTTTGAGATGGCGGTGCTGCAATCGTAACTGCTCCAACGGCATGGTCACGATTTTTCTTGTTATGACTCCTTTCACAGTACACAGCATTTGATTCATTCTTTCCCTGATGGGTCTTTCTGGTGCTTGCGGAGGTAGCTTCCTGTATCTTTCCACTTCGAATACCACTTTCAACACGTTCACCCGTCAATATAAGGTCAGTGAAACCTGATGAAGAACTTCCCAGTAGATGGCTGTAGAATGGACCAGTCAGTGTACCCATGAACATGTCCACCAATTCTCAATCAGTCATAGGGGATTTGACTCTGCCAACCAAATCTCTCCATTTTTGAGCATATTCTTTGAAGCTTTCTTTAGAGCCCATGGTCATATTCTACAATTGTAGCCGAGTAGGCGCCAATTCAGAATTGTATTGGTAGTGCTTGTAGAAAGCTGTCGCTAAATTAGTCCAGGTGCGGATGTTAGAGCTCTCGAGCTGATAATACCACTCCAACTGTGTGCCAGACAGGCTCTCCTGGAAGAAATGGATCCATAGTTTCCTATCAGTGGTATACGGCTGAATCTTTCTCACATAAGCTCTCAAATGCATCTGAGGACAAGACGCACCATCATACTTAGTGAAAGTGGGGATCTTGAATTTGCGAGGAATGACCACATCAGAGACCAATCCCAAGCTTTCGAAATCCAGACCGGGCGCCTTCTGACCCTCCATAGCTAGCATGCGTTCTTCCAACAACTTATACTTATCCTCTTTTGGAGAGTACTGTTCATCTTCATAATCTTCATCGTTGTCCTCCTGGTTGAGGGGATCAACATTCTCATCTTCCGAATCATTTTTTGTCTTCTCCTCTTGATCCTTCGGAAGTCTAATCTTGATTCCCGTAGCCTGTTCTTTACGCCTTCTTCCCGGGTTAATGTAACTCACAGGTTTCTGGTCTTTCTTCTTCTCGAGCAAGAGAGCCTTCAGTTCCTCCTGCCCCTTGGATAAGCTCAGCATCATCTCCTGGAATTGAGCATTCTGAGCCTGGAGATCTTTGACAGTTTGTTCGAGAGCCATTTTTCTGTTTGGAAGGAAGATCGTGAGAATATTGATTTTTTGGGATACCTGTTATGCAATGTTATGTTATGCTATGCAATGTATGAAACGTTTTCAAGGACTCCTGGAATTTAACTTTGCGTAAACTACCAAAAAGAGAGGAACTTTTATTACTAATTTCTTAATCAATGTTCATTACAAAAAATAATAATAAAAATACAATGAAAGCATAGGTCTCCCAGGGGCGGCTTCTTTTTGGGCGAAGATACGCATTGAGTCTTCGTTCCTCATTAAGCTGGCTGGTGGGCTCTAGTACTTTCTTCCTTTCTGCACCGAACTGAGCTTCGAAAGTATCCCTTTCCTCTCTCAACTGGGTCCAGGATCTCTTCAATTCCTCAACATCGGTAGGCATATCTGGATATGGAATGATCTGAGGAGTACCTCCTTCAACCTCTGGTTCCACAATCAATGGTCCGACCGCGAGATATGGCATGACAAGTTCGCGAGCTCTTTCGTGTACCCATCTGAGATAAGGTTCCATAGGAATGGAGTTTTTCTATCCTAAAGTACTTCTTTTCACCATGCCCCAAGGCCGTACAAATCTTTGACGGAGACCTTGAGAATCGTTGTCATAGTCAAACACCGTGCCTTGGATAATCATTTCATGTGGACCATCTCTTCGAGCATACCCAAACTGACGTAGGGCTAAAGCTGGGTTATAAGTAATACCTCCTCTTATCCCCATGAGTGGTACATTAGAGGATTCTCCACAACGGTCGATGAGGATAACATTTTCTCTAAGATTGGGACACCAACGGATGTCTGAATGGGAGAGTGACATTATCCTTTGAGACCATTTCAGATTTCGCTCATTCTTCAAGATTGATTGAGGAAGGTGAGAAATAAACCACCTAGACAATAACGGTATGCAGCACATGAGAGTCCCTTGCCTCTTCATAGTACGGGTGTGAAGGGAATGCAAAATGTCTCCGAGCAAGGTAGGCACAGGGTTATGAGTGAGGAATATCTTAATAGCATTCACGTCTATGAATTGGTCTGGATTAGGGAATAACACCAAACTATAGATTAGTAATGCTAGGACATCTTCGAAAGCATGGACATCCATAACCTTTAGGAATTCTCGGGCCTTATTTATCAGAAATTTGGCAAGTAAACCCTTAATTCCACTTCTTGCTACCCAGTTGGTTTCAATGTCTGACTTTGTCATGTGTAAAGCTGCGGCAACTTCTTCAGACTTCGGAATCTTTTCTAAGCCACTGAAAGGTGTTTGATCAAGAATAGGTATCCCAAGCAGCCTGGAGAATTCTTCTAATGTGGGTACCAACTGATAATCTGGGAATGTGAAGCAATGATGTTTAGGATCGAAGAACTGGAATAAAACCCTCATCATATCCTCTTCGAAACCAGTGGTAACCAAATCGAGGAGAGAACCATGTTTCTTGATGAACTGAGCCTGATCAGGAAGTTCTGACACTAAACTCTTGAGTTGAGGAGAGATTGCTACAAAATTGATCCGGATGGTCTTCCTGGAAGCCATAACCTGTTTAACAGAGCAAAGCTAAATCCCTAAGTCCTTGAAATGGTTAGTACAATGCCATGATGTTATGATGTTATGATGTTATGATGTTAAATAAGTAACAAGCACAAACAAGTCACACAACAATCATTCTTAGGTTTTAAGGCCTGCATGAGTTCCATAGGCAAGTACCCTCCCCACTGAAGTTTGGTTGGTTCAACCTGTCCTAGAATAGTAACCGGGTTCTAGAAGGATCTCAAATCATTGACCTTCCTTTAAGTCCACTTCAGTGCAACACCAAGTGGTTGACCGAAGCTTCCCTAAAGTCCAATCTCAAAGAGTGTAGTATCGAGTCTCAACCAACCCCAGTCGGAACCGAAGTCAGTTATCTCACTACTTTCTAATGGCTAGGATGAGTCAATTAGGGTTCTAAAGGTCTGGTTAATGCTTTGATGACACCACGCGGAAGCCAAATTTTTCCTCAAGTAAACATGAGGAACATCAGGACATCCAAAGTGTCACATTAACCGTAGCCATCATTTTGACCATTCCAGTATACGCCGGATAGTCGCGATGATCTATTGCTACTTACCTAAGGTACACTAGATCCGGGTGTAGGATCTTTCACTCAAGCATAAAATACCCAAGCAATCCCTTAAAAGTAAATCAGACAATTTGAATAAGTGATCTTGTTTTAAGGTAACCTCTCTTTAATAGTCCCCAACAGAGTCGCCAGTTCTGTCATACGGTGAACTGACTTTGTGTGCTTTGCTTTGGAAAGCAAATGTCGCGGATAGCAAGAGTCGCCACCGACTTTTTTTTATCCAATAAGGAAAGGTGGAAAAGAACAGGAAAGACCTTAATTAGATTTTGGGTTCGGGAGGTACATTATACAAAGGGAAGGTGTTAGCACCCTTTGTATCCATGGTTATCCATGGGCTCTTAATTGCTGGATCACTTATGTTTGTCTGAAAAAAAGTGTTTGTGGATTGCTTAAAAATGTTTTGAAAAGAGAATTTAACTTTGTAATGATTCTTGCATGAATGTATACAAAGTGGTTATCTCGTTTAGTTTTGAAAATTACTTAGAAAAATATAACTCGGTAATGATTCTAGTATGAATGTATACCAAGTGGTGGTTTTCTCAAGATGTTTTGAAAGGTGTGGGGTATGAAAAATGTTTTAGGTTGTGAGCCAGCAATTAAGGGTTATACCTACCCAAGGCCTTTATGGGCATTTCCTATTCTTATAAGGGTAAAACTGTCCTTACTATTGAGAAGTAAGTAGTTTTATCCTTTGGATGTAAAAGGGTCATCGTAGAGTCATCGATTGGTCATTAAAGGCAACATTTGTAAGGATACCTTAGCATTCGAAGGGACGATCATCATTTAACCGTAGGCTACAACGAAGGGTCATCGAGGGGCAAAATCATATATTCGCAGGCAACATCCGAGGGACTATGATTTATTTTATAGGGACATGATGATTTAACCGAATGGTCTTTGCTAAGTGTATCCCCACATTCTCGGGACATGACCATAATGTCGTAATATCGTAAGGCAACGAAGAGAGGTCCAAGATCACATATTCAAAGGAAAGATTTTACAATCGATTAGGTAGTTGTAATCAATTAGGTAATTAGGTCCATATTAATTAAGTAATTAGGATGAATATCCACATTAAAATCAATTAAATAAATAGGATGAATCTCTACATTAAAATCAATTAAGTAAATAAGATGAATCTCCACAAGGGTATCCCACAAATAAAGTGGAATACCTAGCAAGCTACTTGTTCCTGGGAATATGTGAACCCTTACAACATTCAGCACACAGGTCAGAATACCAAATGGGGGTGCAATCGAGGATTACACCGCAAAGGAAAACACAGCAGTAGGAATGTCAGGCCAAATAACGCATGATTAACATAGAACAGATCAAATAAGCACAGAACAGAACACCCAAAATATTAGCGACTGTCACGTTCGCCTCTGCCTCGCCTAGCGAAGGCCTAGCGAATACTCGCTACATGCTCGCTTAGCGATGTGCTAGCGAGCGGCTGCGGGTTTTGAATTTCAGAACAGTATGACCTCAGCCTGCTGCACGCCTTATGGCGTCCAATACACAAATTACATGGTTCAGCATTCACAATATTCAGGCACACTTAAATTCACATGCAAAACCTCAAATATGTTTATGAATTCAATTATAATATCACATGCAAATTAAGAACATAAAGCGGTAATAGTAATACAAACCTGTTTGCAATCGAATTGCAACCTTGAATTGGCAAGTCGGATTGAGTTGGGCGGAGGTGACCTTGATGCAGATGAGTTTCCTTCAGGGTTTCCTTTAGGGTTGCTCTGAATTCTCTTGGTTAGCCTCCAGGGTTTGTTGTGCCTTCTTTCTATCTCCGGTTTTCCTTCCGTTTTCGTTCTCTCCCCCTTCCTGAATGAAGCTCTGCTATTTATAATACTCTTTTTGTGACCTAATGGGCTCAGAATGAAGCCCAGAATTTTCTGATATCCGCAAGCTTCGCTAGGCGAGCGGTATAGCGAGGGGTTCGCTAGGCGAAGGATTTGCTCGCCTAGCGAGCAAGCCAGTTTGGGCCATTTTCTGGATTTGGCCATCTGTGTGCTGGGCCTTTGTTCTTTTGAGATTAATACCTTGAAAAATAAGTTGGGGTGCCTTAAAAATGCCTTGTAATGTTAACGGGCAAATTTTGGGGTATGACACATTGTCAGCCAATAGTAACCTGCTCTCAATATCTTCTTAGCCATAACATGTCCATTGGAATGAGTACCAAAGGAAGCTTCATGGACTTCAGTCATCAATAAGTTTGCTTCGTGTCTATCCACGCATCTGAGTAGAACCATATCAAAGTTTCTCTTATAAAGCACATCACCATTCAGGTAGGAGTTGCCAACTAATCTCCTCAAAGTCTTCTTATCTTTCAAAGATGCCCAGGCGAGTAAATCGGACTTTGGAGGAAATATTTGATATCAAAATACCATGGCTTTTCATCCTTAGCTTCTTCAATAGGAAATACATGAGCTGGCCTATCAAGACGCATCACAGTTAAATTGGGAACTTCATTCCAAAATTTCACCACAATCATTGAAGCCAACGTTGCAAGAGCATCTGCCATCCGATTTTCATCTCAAGGGATATGATGAAACTCAACCTTTATAAAGAAAGTTGAAATCCTCCTCACATAGTCTCTATATGGTATCAAACCCAGTTGGTTCATCTCCCATTCACCTTTGATCTGATTCACAACCAAAGTTGAATCTCTGTAGACGTCAAGATATTTGATTTTGAGATCAATGGCCTCTTCAAGCCCCATAATGCAAGCTTCATACTTAGCCATGTTATTTGTACACTTGAAATTCAATCTAGCTATAAACGGAAAATGAGTGCCTTGAGGAGTAATAATCATTGCCCCAATGCCATTACCTTACTGATTAACAACTCTGTCAAATACCATGCCCCAACGGAACCATGTTCTGGCCATTCTTCAAGCAATGGTTCATCATAATCTTTCATTTTTAAGTATAATATCTCTTCATCAGGAAAGTCATATTGCACTGACTGATAATCTTCAATCGGTTGGTGAGCCAGATGGTCATCCAAGACACTACCTTTAATTGCTTTTTGAGATCGATATTCAATATCATACTCTAATAACAACATCTGCCAACGGGCAATCCTCCCAGTTAAAGCAGTCATATCAAAAATGTACTTGATTGGATCTATTTTGGATATCAACCAAGTAGTATGATTCAACATACATTGACACAGACGCTTAGAAGCCCAAGCCAATGCACAACATGTCTTTTCTAGCACAGAATACCGAGTCTCACAGTCGGTGAATTTCTTGTTGAGGTAGTAAATTGCATATTCTTTCTTTCCAGATTCATCTTGCTGAGCAAGAACACAACCCATACTTTCATCAAGTATAGTCAAATACATGATGAACGGTCTTCCTTCCACAGGCGGAGACAGAATCGGAGTCTCAAGCAGATATTATTTGATACTATCGAAAGCTTTCTGGAAATCTTCGGTCCAATAACAAGACTGATCTTTTCGAAGAAGCTTGAATATAGGAGCACATGTGGCAGTCATATGCGATATAAATCATGAGATATAATTCAAGCGGCCAAGAAAACCTCAAACTTGCTTCTCTGTTTTGGGCGCAGGCATCTCTTGAATTGCTTTTACATTGGCAGGAATAACTTCAATACCCTTCTTGCTGACAATAATGCCCGACAACTTACCAGAACGAACACCAAAAGTATACTTATTGGGATTCAAACGGAGTTTGTACTTCCTCAAACGCTGGAATAATTTCAATAAATGCTCAACATGTTCTTCTTCATCTCTTGATTAGGTAATCATATCATCAACATAAACTTCGATCTCTTTATGCATCATATCATGAAAAAGAGTAGTCATGGCTCTCTGGTATGTTGCACCAGCATTCTTTAAACCAAAAGGCATCACTCTATAACAGAGTGTTCCCCAGGGGTAATGAATATGGTCTTCTCCATATCTTCGGGTGCCATCTTGATCTGATTGTATCAGGAAAATCCACCCATAAATCAAAATACTTTGAATTTAGCTGTATTGTCTACCAACATATCAATGTGTGGGAGAGGGAAATCATCTTTTGGACTGGCTTTATTCAAATCTTTATAATCAACACACATGCGGACTTTTCCATCCTTCTTAGGAACAGGCACAATATTGGCCACCCATTGTGGATACTCAGAGGTAACAAGAAAACCATCATCAATATGTTTCTGTACTTCTTCTTTGATCTTAACTGCCATATCAGGATGAGTTCTCCTCAACTTCTGCTTGACCGGCGGGCATTATGGCTTCAACGATAATCTATGCTCTACAATCTCATAATCCAACCCAGGCATGTCTTGATAGGACCAAGAAAACACATCTGAATACTCTCGAGGAAGATCAATCGACCCCTTCTTAGCCTCTGGACACAGTTGAGACCCAATCTTGACTTCCTTCACATCATCTTCGGAACCCAAGTTGACTAGTTCAATCTTTTCTTCAAATGGCTGAATGGCTTTTTCCTCATGCTCAAGTAAACGAGATAATTCATCAGATACTTCTTCATCATTAGTCTCTTCCTCGACCTCAAACACAGGGAAATCAAAGTTTGGAGATGAAGTAGAATCATTGTATTCAATGGGTTTGGGAACCAACCTACATAATGATTTGATATTTTGATTTTAGAGAAGTGAATTGTGACCAAATATTATGCAGATGGACAATTATTTATTTATTTATTTATGTTTTTTGTGATTACCATCTTTCAGAAAAGCAAAAATTAGAAATAAAATATCATAGATGGGGATGAATATAATTGAATTTTATTAATGATAATTGAAATGCCTAACAATGTTCACTTCTCCCTTAGGCATAGTAGAAGGATTTTTCTTAAAAATGAAAATAAATTACTTAAAGCGGTGAACAATAATAGGAACATCAACAGCAAGCCAATAATTGCAAGTTTGGCCATGCGTCACAAAGTTGGCACAAGCTCCGTCTTCATCGTCCTCAATCACAGCAGCTGAGTGTTGATCATTACCATGAATGAATCCTCTACTGCGGAAACTCGGTTGCACATCTTCAGCTTTGAAGTTGAACGGCCCTAGTTGAAATCCCAATCCATCCCTATTCTTGTTCTCAGCAATCTATATCATTCGGCCCCACTAATCAATGCTTCCAGCCTCCATAACCTTTTGTGCATCCTTTAGAGAGGACATAGGGGATATCCATTACCTGGAAAGTAATTTGGAAATCGCTTGGACCTATCTTAACCGGAAGGTCCACTTCACCAATGACAGGTTTACGAGAACCATCAAACGCTTTAACAATCACGCCGATGTACCTTATCGGGGCGCCTTGGTAAGAAATCCTGGACAGAGTTGACTTTGGAAGTATGTTTAGAGATGACCCGGTGTCAACCAACACATTGGACATAGCATCCTCCTTGCAGTTTATAGAAATATGGAGTTCCAGATTGTGATTCCTACCTTCCTCAGGAAACACTTCATCACAAAAACTCAAATTATTGCAGGAAGTAATGTTAGCAACAATATGGTCAAACTGATCCACAGTAACATTGTGCTCAACATAGGCTTTCTCAAGCACCATCTACAACGCCTCCCTATGTGCTTCAGAATTCATTAATAAGGACAACACAAAGATTTTTGACGGGGTTTGGAGCAGCTGCTCCACCATATTAAACTCACTTCTCTTAATCAACCTCAAAACTTCATCATCATCATCATTAGTCTTCAGCTTGCCGGATTCAACAGACTGACATACTGGAGCACTAACGGGATTCACCATAGGTATGTCCACCTTCTTACTGATTAAAACATCCTCTACCTCCTTTGGAAAGACCGGACCGAAGACACGACCACTATGGGTCACCTTTGCAATATCAGCTATATTTACCACAGAATCTGCTACAGGTAACAGAATCTCTTGACCATTCTCCACCACTGTGGCATTATACTGATAAGGCACAGCTTTATCGGATGCGTATGGGACAGGGCCCGCTAACCGTATTACCAACAGCGATACCTATCTATTAATTTTGTTACTGCTGCTACTGTCAAATTGGATTACTACCCGTTCAGGGGTCTTGAATACAGTAACAATCACATTCACATCATCTATATCCCTTGACTGTTGAATCTGGATTACATTCTCATCCATCAACTTCGGGATATCTCTTTTGATAATTAGGCACCCACGAGGGTTCACACTACAAATTGTACAACCATCATGGTCGTGCTCATAATCACTGATCAAACACAAAGTTCTATGCATCTCTACCAGAGACCTACGAATACGTTGTACATCAAAGACTCAGAAATTTCTCGGACATCCATCCACCATGTTGACAGTAGCATTACCATGAGCAGGTAATGGATTGGATTTCACATTAGGCGCACGGTCTTTAAAGGACACCATCCGACTCTTCACAAGCTTTTGTACATCATACTTCAACGTGTAGCAACTCTCGATGTCATGGCCAGGGGATCCCTGGTGAAAGGCACAACGGAGTTCAGGTTTGTACCACCATGGAAGTGGCTCAGGAATTTGAGGTGGATTTCTTGGTTGGATGAGGTTCTTGAGAACCAAAGATGGATACAGCTCGGCGTATGACATAAGAATAGGGTCAGAAGAGACTTTCTTCCTCTCAAAGTTTTATTGTTGATTATTGTTGTTGTTGTAGTTGGTTCTTTGTTGCGATTGTTGTTGTTGTTGTTGTTGAATCGACACTGATTGATTGTTGGAATTGTTGGAAAACATGGGAATTACTGAAGAAACTTGATGTTGGTGTTGACGAGGTTGAGAACTCCTTCTGGCATGAGGCCTCCTCTGTTTTCCCACAAATACTAAATTGGTTTCCCCCTCATTTCTCTTGGAGAAACTCTTACCATTCTTCTTACTGTACGATGCCTTCTCCTTAGACAGACGTCCTTCGCTGACTCCTTCTTCTAACCTCATCCCCATGTTTACCATTTCGGTAAAGTCACTAGGTGCACTGGCAATCATACGTTCGTAATAAAGCGAACTCAGGGTCTTCAGGAAAATCTTCGTCATCTCTTTCTCTTATAATGGAGGATTAGTTTGAGCAGCAAGTTCCCTCCACCTCTGAGCATACTCTTTAAAAGTCTCCTTATCCTTCCGAGATATAGACCTCATTTAGTCCCTATCAGGCGCCATATCCATATTATACTTGTACTACTTGACAAAAGCTTCACCAAATTTGTTGAAAGCACGGATACTTGCACTGTCTAACCCCATATACCATCTTAGAGCAGCACCAGTCAAGCTGTCTTGGAAGTAGTGAATCAACAACTGATCATTATCAGTTTGAGTTGACATCTTCCTGGCGTACATAACAATGTGGCTAAATGGACATGTATTTCCTTTATACTTTTTAAAGTCAGGGACTTTCAACTTCATCGGGATCTTCACATTCGGTACCAAGCAGAGTTCAACAGCACTCTTACTAAACAAGTCCTTTCCCCTCAATGTTTTCAACTCCTTTCGTAGCTCAAGGAATTGGTCCTTCATTTCATCCATCTTCTCATATACGTCAGGGCCCTCAGATGGCTCAGAATGGTAGATAGTGTCCTCAACACGAGGCAAAGTATGAACAACTGGAGGCGGCACATACATGACTGGGCTAGATGCCGGCATAGAAGAAAAGGTAGGTGCAAACCCTTCAAACATGAAGTTTGGTGGCATCCCCCACGACAATCCAGCAGGCAGGGAAGGACCGGATTGGCTGGATGCAATGGGAAAAGTTGAGGTAGCAACCTCAAAAATGACAATCTCATCCTTCAGCTCTCTATTCTCTTGTTCCAAATACTCCATGATTTTAGGTTGATTGACACGAGTGTTGTACCGGTGAGTCAGCTTGGTTGAAGCACGGAAGAATAACCGATAAGACATCTGGCAAAAGAAAACCTGCTATGCAAATGATGCATGAAATGCAATGTTTTTGTTTATTTTTAGTTTCAAGGAACATATGAAGTTCTATTTGCAAGTATTAAATAATAACAATAGTAACAATTTGACTGACCATAAAATCTCTTTTATTCATAAAATTTGGAACGATTACACCGAGTATAATTTCAGAAACCAAAAAATAAATACAAGAGAAAAGGAAACTATCATCCTAAGGATCCCTAGCAACAATGTCAAATGATCCGGATGCTGGCGCGCACTTTCTTCGGATGCGTCGAATCTTGGACTCGAAAGAGGTCTTCATCTGAGCCTTCTCAAGGACAAGCTGATCAACAATCTTCTTCCAAGCACCGAAAGGTTGATGCATTCTACAGGAAGGTGGACCCTCTGGCTCTCTCTTTCTCTTTACTGCTCGATCTTCAAGAAGTTCAATAAGCGTATCTTTTTCCTTTGACTCAAGTTGCAACTCCTCATGCTTTCGAATCAAAGCATGGAACCGCTCTTCCCACACATCTCTCTCTTGCTTCATCTTAGTGAGTGCGTCTTCCAACTCATCTATGTCTTGGTTAGGGAGAGTTGATGGCTCAGCCACAACCAAAGACATAGGTATTTCACAAGCATACGACATCTTCTACTCGAAAGCTCTTTTCTTCACCCAAGTAGTGTAAGCTTCCAAAACTACACAGTTGCACGGACCAAGCTCAGATCTTCCTTTCCTATGCACATTATGCCAAGAATGTATCATATTCTGCTTCAAATGTTGGGGATCTTTACCCTCTTGATAGAAAAGACCTTCTAACCGAGTGTTATTAGGATTGCCTCTCAAGGGGAACCCAAGTTGACGACAAGTCAAAGCAGGGTTGTAGTTAATTCCTCATTGTGTACCAATGAGAGGCACATTAGAGAATTCACCACAACTATCAATAACATCGAAGCTACCTAATCCAGAATCATACCAAACAATATCATCATTAGTGAGAGACATGAGTCTCTGAGACCACTATAGACATTGCTTGTTCACCAAGAAAGCGGGCGCCTGGGGCGAGTGCGAAATAAACCACTTGTACAGAAGAGGAATACAACAAAAAATAGTCCCACCACCTTTAGAATTCCTCAAATGCAAAGAGAAGTACATATCACCCAACAAAGTAGGTACATTATTTCCAATCAAGAAGGTTCTAATAGTGTTAACATCAACAAAACCGTCAATGTTAGGGAACAAAGCTAAACCATAGATGAGCAACACAAAGATGGCTTCAAAAGCATCCATACTACTGGCTTGAGTAAAGACAGTAGTTCTTCCAATGAGAAACTCAAAAGTCAATCCAAACATTCCTCCTTTCTTCAACCAACGAGTCTCAATCTCAGACTTCTTCAAATGAAGTGCTTCAGCTATGATATGAGATCTGGGAATCACCTCCAATCCACTAAAAGGCACCTTGTCAGAAACGGGTATTCCCAAGAGATGGGCATACTCCTCTAACGTAGGTATACCATGATAATCAGGAAACGTGAAGCATCGGTAGAGAGGATCATAAAACTGAACCAACACACTCAGAAGTCCTTCAACCACATCAAGAGACAATACAAACAAAAGCTTCCCGTGGCTTTGCTTTAAGTCCAAAGGATCTAATACAAAAGATGACAACTTCCTTAGATGTCTCAAATCTGGGTATCTGAAACTGTACTTCTTAGTGTTCCTTCGTCCATCATCCATGGTCTGAATTTTTTTGCAAATAAGACATCCATTCCTTAAAGTTATTTTCGTGTGATGAATGTTATGATGCACATGAATGCATGAATGCAACAATCACAAATAAGGGATCACACACAAGGAAAACATAAACAAAGGTCAAGGGATGGATTAAGTCATCATCAAGATCAATCATCCATTTTGGTGGATTATGGTTTTCACCTTATGAACACCCAAGTTCCATTGATATTGATGATACTTGATCGAATCAACAAAGAATCAAAGGGTTTATTGTGAGTCACGAGCATGGAGTCAGGTTAAGAACCATCAGAAAGGAGTGTATTAAGGATAAAAACATGTAGATCATGTTGTAAAAAGTTCCCAGAGTCTTAATTCCATCTATCATATATTATAGGTTAGGATGACTGACTCATCAACCCATAATATTCTCAAGAGAAACTCGTCTGAGTGTAGTATCGTATAACAACTGTTATCAAGTCTACACCTGAATAGTCTCCGCACTACGCCCTAAATAGGCCAAGTTGGGTTAAATGATCTACGGTTCTCAGCTTCTCGGACCCCAAATCAGAGAAAGTAATGCCTAACCACAAATAACTTGTGTGACATTAATAGCTCCAAAAGGGTCTCACCTGAGTAGATGGGTCTCAAGCCAACTTGCTAAGGACTACTCCACGGAAGTTGAACATGACTATACCATCCTCATATCTTAATTGCACTCATGTTCGGGTTAGAAATTATCTCACCACTCAGAGATCACCAAGCATAACAAGCAGATTATACCACACAAACAAGTATACAAACATCAAATATACAAATATATACACATAAAAAAGTAGGCTAAACCCACTGAGGACTACTCCCTAGCAGAGTCGCCACTTAATTTCTATAGCGGTAAATTCATGACAATCAAACTATGGATAAGTTCAACGTCAATAAAACTATAGTCGCCACCGCGCTTTTATTGTACCAAAGGAAAAGGGAAAAGTACGAACAAAACCCAAAGATAAGAAGTTTTCAAATCAAAACTAATAAAATGCCAGAGATTACAGGTAAGGGGGTTGGTTACACAGAAGGAAGGTGTTAGCACCCAAAGTGTCCTAGGTACTCCTAGGGAGCCCTTTTTTATGTGTGCATATTGTAAGACCCCAATTTTGACCCTAAGATCCCTCATGCAACTTCATCATATGCATTAGCATTGGGATCATACCTTGGCATCCTCCTTACCCCTCTTTCATTGGGTTTGTTTTGGGAGAGATCACCAAGCACCATGTGATTGTATCATACTTGTATATTATCATTTTTACTAACCAAAATACCAAAAATATGTCTTTGCATTTGCCTACCTCTTTTGTAGGTAGGGCATGATCCCCATTGATCTAGCAAGCTCATATCTAGGGTTTAATACCCTCATGGCTATAAGAGCACAACCAAGGAATGATCCACAATGGCTATAAGCATCATATATGAGTCCCCATAATCTTCATATGTTAGTTTGATCAAGTATTCTTCAAGAGTTTGGATGTAGTTTTCCTTGAAAACCCTAGTTTGTCTGGGTATCTTGAGTAACTTCTTCAACAAGCTTCCTCACCATTTGATAAAACTTCTCAAGGTAAACTTCAAATTTCATCATGTTATGCATATATGATCTACCATGAGCCTAAAAAGTCAATAGAATTGGAGGTTAGCAAGTTGGTTGATGGTGGTTGGCCAGATGAATTCATCTGATCAAAACTGGGTCTCCCTAGACCCTATCTCCTATACTTTTCACCATATGAAAATTCTTCCAAGAGAAAAGTTTCTCCCAATGACATTCCAAATAACTTCCATGTTGAGACCTAGAGCTTGTTTTTCTTGGAAAAACATTTTCTATGTTGAAACATTATAGGTCATTTTGTCTAAACCCTAATTTGAAAGTCAACTTCCCAAGGCCATAACTTGCTCAATTTTTATTATATGAAATATTTACAAGTTTCACAATCAAGTCCAAGATGTCTACTTCAACTTTGATGTTTGGAGTGAGAGCTAATTAAACTTTTATGAGCATGTGATATGAGGATACATTATAGGTCATTTTTTCCCTATGCCATTGAACAAGTGAGTTTCCTCAACTTCAAAAATGCATAACTCTATCATTCTAAATACAAATGACATTAAATTGGTCACCATTGTGAAGGTCTTTTAGATTATGAAGACATGTTTCTCATTTGGAGGTCACATGAAAAGGTAAGTAAGGTGGAATATTGAGATATATGACTTAACACATAGAAAAATATTCAACATGTTGAAATTTCCAAACTTCCACCTCAAAATTCACCTTGATCCAAGATCCAAATGAAAATGTATCCAACATAAAATTTGTTCCCCTTGATCTAGGGATTTTGGATGAGGTTTGCTAGGGTTACGCATGGTCTTAACAGGTCTGCATCAAGTGGAAAAATCAAATGTCCAAAACTTCACATTGCATTGCCTTGCCATTCAAGCATCATTTGAACTTCAGTACAGTTGGAATTGGATCCAAATGGATAACTTCATGGGCCTGTATACGCCAATGCAAGCTTGTGCATGACATTGCAAAGTTTAGCAAAATTTCAAGTATGCAATTATCAATCCCAAATGCTATAAATACATGACCTTTGAGCTCATTTCAAACAGACCTTGAGTGCTAGCTTTTCCCCTCTATTCAAACCCTCACACTGTTTGGATCTCACTATTTGGAGATTTAAAAACTCCAGGATCCAAAGCTTTGTTCCATTTCCAATCCACTCCTGCAAGCTCCTCAAGTGTGATCAAGTCAAGTTTTAAGCAAGCAAGATCCAGTTCTGCACAACATTGAAGGTATTTTTCAGAAATCTTTTTCTCTTTGATTCTCACTCAATTCTCATCAATTCTCTTGAATCTTTGGTTGTCTGAAGTCCTACCAATGTAGGCAAGAAGATTGAGTTGCTTTAAGGTCAAATCGAAGCGACTCAGTTGACACACCTCAAAATTCAAGTCCTCATATCTTTCTATATATGTGGAGTTAGTTAAAATTGAGGTCAGATTCGTGTTCTACGCCATTTTTTCTTTCAAATCTTGTCCTCCTTTTTCATTTATGTGATGGTGATGACTGAACCAGTCCGGTGAGCCTCGCATGAGAAGGTGACCGGAGTTCCAGCGGCGGTGGTGTGCTAGACATGTTCTGAGCCATTGATGTTGTTTAAAATGTTTTAATCTCACGCTTCGATTTTGATTACCATTCCTGTATCGCATTAACTTAAGTCCATGGAGGAAAGCACCCTGATGACCACTTGATCTGCCACCTCAATTAATGAGGGAGATCAAGTGGTCCACGTTTTTTCTGATTATTTGAATTTCATTTAATTTGTTTTATTTTCATTAATTCATATTAATTTTAATATTGATCCAAAAAATATGAGAGTTTCGCCAAAAAAATTTAAATAAAATCCTCTTTCATATTTTGAATTAAAATTATTTTTTGGATCATTATTAATATTTTTCATGATTTAATTGATTTTTTGTGAATATTTTGAATTGTTTAAAAATACTTTTAAGTCTCCAAAAATTCTGAAATTTTTTCTCCCAGGTCCTTTGACCTTGTTTGACCTATGATAAGTCTCATGGCAATTTCTTTGGTGTTTTGATGAGATTTTAGGAATTTGACAAACCATATTTAATTTAATGCATTATTTTTAGTATTTTTAAATTGAATAAGTGCCAAATAATTATGTTGAGCCATTTTGATTGTTTGTATAAGTTTGACTTGTGTTGTTGGGTCTTGGTCAAGGTTGATTTGACTTTGTTAGGTTAAGATCATTGGATTTAGGGGATTGATGGAATGTACATTCCATCTCCCAAAATGAATGAATGATCTTAATTTGGTAAAAGTCCTCCTTTGTCCAATTTGAGTTTTGATCCATTCCCCTCCCTCTTCATTTAATTCCCCTTCTTTATGCATCCATTTCATTTGACCTATGATATCTCAACATCCTAAGGCTAGTTGATTGCAAAACCAACATAAGTATGGATGAGATTATGCCACCTCTTTTGCATATTCTTTTTGTGTGTGGTATGTTTCATGAGCATAGTCCATTTAACTATGTCTCTAACATGCATTGACACCAAAATTCTATTACCCGACCTCAAATAGTTGTGACTTCTACATAAGTCCAATTACGATTACTTAACATAGTGCTAAATTTTTGACACAAAAGGCATAACATTCTAGTTAGTGAGATTGTAAGTCTCCCCTCTTTCATGGTATTGTGTGGAAACTTGACCTTTTTTCCTTCCTTTGGAAGATGTCTTGGTTCAAGGATCCGTGCTTGTGATAAGTGGGTTGAGTGTTCTCCAAAGAATGACTTAAACAATAAAAGGCAAAAACAATACTAACTTCTAACTCATTAACAACTAACATTTAATTTCAAGTCTTTTACTTTTAATGCACTTTATTTTTAAGCTTTATTCATTTGCCATTATACATATCATTCTAATTGTTTATCTTAATGTCATTTTCACTTTGTCCATTTGGACATAATCTAGTGATATATTTTGCTTGTGTATATTGTGTTTGTTTGTATGGTCTTTGACCATTAATGTACATAATAAGAACAAAAACCCTATAAAAAACTTCTTGTGTGGATTGTTGGTTTGATCTGAGACAATTAGACTTAGAATTTAGGAAACACTCCATATGCAAAGGACTTGGCCAATGCCAACTTTCATGTAACCAAGTGCTTGTGATCTGAAACTTCATCTGATACATCATTCAAGATCCCTTTAAGTCCATCTGCAACATGATCATTGTGAAGCTGTTATTCTGAACCTGTGACTTGTGGAATTCATTTGTTACATGGGCAAATGTGAAGGAGATCATGGAGTGGCTAAAGCTTGGATGTGGCTATCTTTATTTGATGCCTTGCTCTTCAAGTTAATATTGTGTGCATTGTTTGTTGCTTGATTCTAATATCCAAGGGAATTTGGGGTTTCTATATGACATTCTTGACTATTAGATTGCAACCCATTGGTCAGATCTTTTCAAGTCTTAACTTTTAAATATATGCTTAGGACTAGTCTCTTCATCTCCTCCCCATCTCTTTAATTTCAAAATATCTCCCTCCTTTTAAAAACTTCTTGGCTTGTGCTTATCTTTTTTTTTAACTTAGACCCTTTGTAAATTAGAAACTCTGGCCTTATGCCATTGCATTTTCAAACTTCTTTTCTTAAATCAAACTTGTAAATAAACTTAACTATACTTGACTTAAAATTTTCAAAAGCCAAAAAGAAATAACTCATTCAAACCATTTTCTAGGCCCTCATGCCTTTCAAAATTAATTTTTGATTAAAAGAAATGCATCCAATTTGAAATTTATATCACGAACTACGAGGTTTTGATCCCTCATTTTTATGTTGGTACGTAGGCACAAGTCCGAAGGTCTTGTCAAACACAAAAATATAATTAATAAATTCTTTTCTCATCCCCCCATTCTATTTGTTTGTAAACATCACTTTGTACAAAATACACATGCGCACAAGAAAGGGCTCCCTAGGAGTACCTATGACACTTTGGGTGCTAACACCTTCCCTCTGTGTAACCAACCCCCTTACCTGTAATCTCTGGCATTTTATTAGTTTTGATTTGAAAACTTATTATTTTGGGGTTTTGTTCGTACATTTCCCTTTTCCCTTGGAAACAATAAAAGCGCGGTGGCGACTCTTGTTATTTGATGTCTTGCTTATCCATAGCTTGATGATCATGAATTTACCGCTACAGAAATTAAGTGGCGACTCTGCTAGGGAGTAGTCTCCAGTGGGTTTAGCCTACTTTTCTTATGTGTATATAATTGTATATATGTGATGTATGTATATTTGTTTGTGTGATATATTCTGCTTGTTGTGCTTGGTGATCTCCGAGTGGTGAGATAAGTTCTAACCCGAACTTGAGTGCAATTAAGATATGAGGATGGTATAATCATGTTCAACTTGTGTGGAGTAGTCCTTAACAAGTTGGCTTGAGATCCATCTTCTCATTGGAGACTCTTTTGGATTTGGAACTGTCACACAAGTATTTGTGGTTAGACATTACTATCTCTAATTTGGGTCCGAGAAGCTGAGGACCGTAGAACATTTACTCCCCCTCTTGGCCTATTTAGGACGTAGTGCGGAGACTGTTCAAGTGTAGACTTGATAACAGTTGTTACGCGATGCTACACTCAGACGAGTTTCTCTTGAGAATATTATGGGTCAATGAGTCAGTCATCTTAACCTGTAATATCCGATAGATGGAATTAAGACTCTGGGAACTTTTAAGAACATGATCTACAGGTTTTATCCTTAGTTCACTCCTTTAGGATGGTTATTACACAGACTCCGTGGTCGTGATTCACAAACCCTTGATTCTTGGTTGATCCAATCAAGTCTTGTCAATATCAATGGAACTTGGGTGTTGATAAGCTGAAAACCATAATCCACCAAAATGGATGATTGATCTTGACAATGACTTGATTCATCCCTTGACCTTTGTTTGTTTTCCTTGTGTGTGATCCCTTACTTATGATTGTTGCACTCATTGCGCATCATAACATTCATCACACGAAAATTTCAAGGAACATGGATTATGGACGAAGGAACACTAAGAAGTACAACTTCAAATGTCCCGACATGAAAGAGTTAAGGAAGCTAGCATATTTTGTATTAGGCCCCTTGAACTTCAAACAACGTAATGGGAAGCTTCTGTCTATCTTGTTTGTTGATGTTGTTGAAGGACTTCTGAGTGTATTGGTGCAGTTATATGATCCTCTCTACCGTTGCTTCACTTTTCCTAATTATCAGCTTGTGCCTACGTTGGAGGAGTATGCCCATCTCTTGGGGATACCTATTTCTAGTAAAGTGCCATTTAGTGGGTTGGAAGAGATTCCAAGATCTGATCTTATTGCTGAAGCTCTTCACTTGAAGAAGCCTGAGATAGAGGCTCATTGGGTGAAGAAAGGAGGATTGTTTGGGTTGCCATCTGATTTCCTCATCAAGGAAGCTACTACTTTTGCTCAAGCCGGTAGTGTGGATGCTTTTGAAGCTATCTTTGTGTTGCTCATTTATGGATTAGCTTTGTTCCCTAACATTGACGATTTTGTTGATGTTAACGCCATCAGAATTTTCTTGATTGGGAATCCTGTGCCTACTCTGTTAGGTGATATGTACTTTTATTTGCATTTAAGGAATTCTAAGGGTGGTGTAACTATTGTCTATTGCGTTCCTCTTCTATACAATTGGTTTATTTCACACTTGCCTCAGACGCCTGCTTTTGTGGAGAACAAACAATGTCTACGGTAGTCTCAGAGACTTATGTCTCTCACTAATGATGATATAGTTTGGTATGATCCCTCTTTGAGCAGTTTGGAGATTATTGATTATTGTGGTGAATTCTCTAATGTGCGTCTCATTGGTACACAAGGATGAATTAACTACAACCCTGCTTTGGCTCGTCGTCAGCTTGGGTTCCCCTTGAGAGACAAACCTAATAACACTTTCTAAGAAGGTACTTTCTATCAAGAGGATAAAGATCCCCAACATTTGAAGTAGAAGATTGTGCATGCTTGGCAAAATGCACATAGGAAAGGAAGATCCGAGCTTGGTCCGTGCAACTGTGTAGATTTGGAAGCTTACACTCTTTGGGTGAAGAAGAGAGCTTTGGAGTTGAAGATGCCTTATCCTTGTGAGAGACCTATGTCTATGGTTGTGGTTGAGCCATTAAATCTCCCTAACCAAGATATAGAGGAGTTGGAAGACGCACTCGCCAAGATGAAGCAAGAGAAAGATATGTGGGAAGAGTGTTTTCGGGCTTTGAGCGAAAAGCATGAGGAGTTGCAGTTGGAGTCTAAGGACAAAGATTCACTTATTGAGCTACTTGAAGATCGAGTGACAAAGAGACAGAGAGAGTCAGAGGTTTCATCTTCTAGCACGCCTCAGTTTTCCATTGCTTGGAAGAAGATTGTTGATCAGCTTGTCCTCGACAAGACTCAGACAGATATTCGACGCATTCGAAGGAAGTATGCACCTACAGCCAGGTCTTCTGATGTTGTTGTTAGGGATCCTTAGGATGACTAGTCACCTTTTCTCTTTTATTTTTCATTTGGTTTCTGAAATTATACTCAGTATAATCCATCTAATTATATAAATGAAAAGAGATTTTTGGTCATATCAAATTATTGCAATTGTTGTTAAATATATATATGTATTTGCAAATAATATAGTAAGTTCCTTAAAAAAATAAAAAAATGAATAAACAAGGATTGCATTTCATGCATCATTTGCATCAGTAAGTTTCTCTTTCTCTAGATGTCTCATTGGTGTTTCTTCTGTGCTTCAGCCAAGCTGACTCATTGGTACAACACTCGCGCCAATCACTCCAGAATCATGGAACATCTTGAGTAAGAGAATAGAGAGATAAAGGACGAGATCGCCCACCTGACTGCCATGATGGAGTCAGTTCTAGCCGCACAGAGCCAGTCTTCTCCAACGCCCACAACTCCTCCTCCTCAAAGGACCGTTATTTTAGAGGTGGCTACCTCTACCATGTCTGCTACTACCGCTCATTTAGCACCTGCTATGCCTGCCGGATTCCCGTGGGGGATGCCGCCGAACTTCGTGCTTGAAGGCTTTGCGCCTACATTTGCTTCCATTTCGGCATCTAGCCCAGTCATGTTTGTACCACCGCCAGTAGTGCACACCTTACCTCGCGTAGAAGACACTATTTATCATTCCAAGCCATCTGAGGGTCCGGACGTTTATGAGAAAATGGATGAGATGAAAGATCATTTTCTTGAGCTGCGCAAGGAGTTGAAAACTTTGAGAAGTAAGGACTTTTTGGGAAGAGTGCTGCTGAATTGTGTCTGGTGCCAAATGTAAAAATTCCAGTGAAGTTCAAAGTGCCTGACTTTGAAAAATACAAAGGGAACACATGTCTGCTCAGTCACTTGGTGATGTATGCCCGCGAGATGTCTACCCAAACTGACAATGATCAGTTGTTAATCCACTACTTTCAAGACAGTTTGACCGGTGCTGCGCTTAAATGGTATATGGGGTTGGATAGTGCAAGCATCCTCTCTTTCAAATATTTGGGAGAAGCATTTGTTAAGCAGCATGAGTACAATGTTGACATGGCTCCCGACCGAGATCAATTGAGATCATTATCTCAGAATGACAAGGAAACGTTTAAGGAGTAAGCGCAGAGATAGAGAGAACTCTCTGCTCAGATCACCCCTCCTTTAGTGGAAAAGGAGATGACCAAGATATTTTTAAAGACCCTTAGCTCATTTTATTATGAGAAGATGATCGCCAGTGCCCCCAGTGACTTTACCGAAATGGTAAATATGGGGATGAGGCTTGAAGAAGGTGTTCGAGAAGGACGATTGTCGAAGGAGGAGGTATCATCTAGCAAGAGATACAGCGGAAGTTTTAGTAAGAAGAAGGATAATGAAGCCAACGTGATCATTAGTGGGAGGCAAAGGAGGCCTCAAATCAGAAGAAGTCAACCACCCCATCAACATCATCACCAAGTATCATCAGTAATCCCAGTATTTTCAGCAAATCAATCAACACCAATTAAATAACCACGTCAACAGCAACAACCACAACAATGAGAAAACACCTACAACAACAATACCAACAATCATCAGCAACAAACTTTCAAGAGGAAGAAAGTCTATTTCGACCCAATTCCTATGACATATGCAGAACTTTATCCGTCATTGGTTCTCAAGAACCTGTTACAACCAAGAAATCCGCCACAAATTCCTGAACCACTTCCATGGTGGTACAAACCTGACCTCCGTTGTGCTTTTCATCAAGGAGCATCCGGACATGACATTGAAAACTGCTATCTGTAATACCCCAAAATTTACCCTTCATTTTTCCCGAAAAAAAGAAAAAAAAACGGAAAACAAAATAAATAAATAAATAAAAATTAATTATATAAATAAATAAATAAATAAATAAATAAAATAAATAATAAATAAATAAATAAATAAAAGAAAAATTTTGGACTTGGGCCTCTCTCATCTGAGCCCACAGGTCCACAAAAATCAGGTTATAAATTCAGAGTTTCAGTGAAAGAAAATTTCATTCTATTCCTGTTACCCTGTCTGGGAAAAAGATAGTGAGAGAAGAACCCCGGGGAAAAAGATAGTGAGGGAAGAGCTAACAGAGTTCAGAGCAGCCTCCAAACCCTGAAGGAAACTCAACTGCACAGAATCACCTCTGCCTCACATAAACCCTAAAGATTGTTTTGTAAACCTCACAGGTGCAACTCAATTTCAATCAAGCTCTCCAATCAGGTTTGCCCTTATTCCCATTACCTTTGAGCTTTGAATTTGAATACTCTGAATGTTTGAGGTATTATGGGTGAATTTGATACCCTTTTGATGCATGTCTTTTTTGTGAATTTTAATGGCATGATTCATGTGGTTACATTTTGATTTGGGGGCAACCCTTGATTACCCTATTTTTTTGTCTCTAATCTTTTTGTTGAGTTTTTGTGAAGGCTCACATGACTTTTACAGGGATAGCTTGCCTGGTGTTCCACTTTATTTGTGGGATACCACCTGGAGGTTTATTCCGATTACCTGTACTGACTCACTTTCTTTGATGGTGTTTAGCTTGGAAGGATCCCTGGGTTTCCCATTCCTTTAATTGCTGTTACCTCGGATCTTCATCCGTGTGGTACTTTTACATTTTTCCCGCATTTTACTGCTTTCCTAGCTGGAAGACCTCGATAGGAGGCAATGTTTTGTGTTTACTTTATGCAGGTTCCTTCGTCAAGGACTACCTTTTTGCATGAGCATCCCAAACCCTAACCCTTCATTGATTTTTCTTCTCCTAAACACGCGTTTACTCCTTCTACTACAGGTGAGTGAGTCTCCAAAGGTCGAGCATCCGGTAGATTGCATAGTGACGTCGTTCGTCCAAAACCCAATCCATAACCCCGTAGTTAACCGAACTACGGCTTGCTCTGATTCTCATTCCAAATGAGATATGTAGGCATAAGACGCGATGTCTTAGCGAGCACATATCCCCCCAACCCATAGGTAGCCGAACTACGAAGACTCTGATTCTCATATTCAGATGAGATACGTATGCAGTGGATGCGACATCCGCGCGAGTCATTTTCATTTAACCCCTTTTTTAGTAAACAACACAAGATAAACTCACACCCTTTAGACAAGAACTACAAAAGTGGATCCTATAGAGTACTACGGATGCGTAGGGGTGCTAATACCTTCCCTTCGTATAACCGACTCCCGAACCCAAGATTTGGTTGCGAGACCTTGTCTTTTCCTTTCCTCTTTTCAGGTTTACTTCGAGCGTTTCCTTTCCCTCCTTTGGGATAAATAACGCACGGTGGCGACTCTTTTGTCATTTTCTTTCACTGGTTATTTTTTCGCACACTGTATTTTTTCAGGTTGCGACAGCTGGCGACTCTGCTGGGGACCCTGCTGGGGACCCGGTTTCCCTAAGCGAGTCCCTCCTAGCTTTTGTAGTTTGTTCGTTTATTGGGTGTTCATGCTTTTGTACAGTTATTTATTTACCTGCTTTACCTTATTGCATTGTGTACATATCATTGCTGTATATGTTGGCTGGCTATGGCTGCTTGGTGATCTTTGTGAAATGAGTTCTATACCCGAACTCGAGTGCACTTAGGATAGGAGAATGACATAGTCTCGTCGACTTGTGTGGAGTTATTCCTTAGCAAGTTGACTTGCAAGCCCATTCACTTGGTGGAGGTCATGTTGAGATCAATAATGTCACACAAGTAAGTTGTGGTTAGACATTACTTTTTCCAATATAGACCTTAGAAGCCGAGGACCTTAGTTTACCAAACCCATCTTGGCCTATTCGTAGGACGTAGTGCGAAAGTCGTTCAAGTGTAAGATTTGATACGATTGTTACGCGATACTACACTCATAAGAGTTTCACTTGAGAATATTTTTGGAATACGAGTAGTCGTTCCTCCGATAATATCCGAAAGATGGGATTATGACTATGGGAACCTTTTGTAGAACATGTTTGGCAGGTTTAAACCATAGTACACTCCTTTTGGGTGGTTCTTAACCTAAACTCCATGCTCGTGACTTGCAACAAACCCTTGATTCATGGTTGATCCAATCAGGTATCCTTAATATCAATGAAACTTGGGCGTTGATAAGGTGTAAACCATAATCCACCGAAATGGGTGGTTGATATTAAGGATAACATGATCCATCCCATGACCTTTGTTTGGTGTGCTCTTAATTTCTCTCCAAACAGTGCAACCTGACAGATGTTGAAGCAGATACCGTGATCCTGATTCCCATGCCATTACACTGCATTCACATCATTTTGCATCACATCATTTTGCATTCGTAATCATTTACACATATTTATCCATTTCTGTGGGGTTTATATCTTCTACTTGATTCTAGTCGGAATTTTCTTGGTTCTCATCAACAGCTTAGTCTTTTTTTTTACATCGTTTATCTATTGAGAGCTTGGAATCAAGGGGGTAGAATACCTTTGGAATTGATAAACATGTCATTGCATTTACATATTCATTAGAATGTCTTGCATAACAGGTATCGCCATAGTGTTTTCAGTTTGTTTGGTGTTCAATCAGCAGGATAGCTGACCCAGGCATTCACCGGTACGGTACCCGCAGAAACCAACAGAGAGTAATGGAAAGCCTACAGGCAGAGTTCACTGAGATGAAAATCCGCATGAATCAATTCATGGATGTGGTTCAAGGGGTGGCTCAGGGACAACAAGAGCTCAGGCAGATGATACAGAGGAATCCCCCTGCTCAACCAGAGACAGTGACTGATCCTCCAGCTGGAGAGGCTAATGGACCCAACGGACCGAGGCCTATCCCAATCCTACATGTCACCTCCAGTCAACAACCCGTTCATGATGATCAGGACGATCAGTTCCCCCTGCTGCAGGAAGACTTTGGTATGGGTCATGGTGTGGACCCCATGTTTAGAAGATTGGAAGAGAGGTTGAAGGCAGTGGAAGGACAGAATCCTCTGAGAGTAGATGTTGCTGACTTGGGGCTGGTCCCAGGTGTGAGAGTGCCACCGAAATTCAAGGTCCCGATATTTGACAAATACAATGGCAACTCTTGCCCGAAGACCCATGTGCAAGCATATTTCCGTAAAATGGTTGCATACTCCGATGATGAAAAGTTGCTTATGTACTTTTTCCAAGACAACCTAGCTGGGGCATCCCTGGAATGGTATATGAGGCTGGACAGAGCCCACATCCGTTGCTGGAGGGATTTGGCTGAGGCTTTCGTGAAGCAGTATCAGTATAATGCAGACATGGCTCCGGACAGAACTCAACTTCAAAATCTGTCTCTTAAAAGCAATGAGTGCTTCAGAGAATACGCTCAACGCTGGAGAGAAACAACTTCCCGTGTTCAACCTCCTATGTTGGAGAAGGAAATGGCTAACATGTTCATGAACACTCTGCCAGGACCTTATTTGGAGCGCCTGGTAGGTTGCAATGCCTCCAATTTTGCTGATGTAGTCTCTACCGGAGAGAGGGTGGAGAATTACTTGAGTACATACAAGACCCAGAGTGGAGGTGGATCCTCATTAGGGGTGAAGAAGTCGTTCATTCAGGGACAAAAGAAGAGAGAAGCGGATGCAAGTGCCATATCTTCTCATCAGAATAGGGATAACCGGAGGAATAACTTTCAGAATTATCATCAGCAACCGTATGTTGTGGCTGTGACCATTCCAGCTGCAGCACCACTACAACAACAACAACCACATCGTCAACCAGCTCAGTACCAACCACAACAACCGGGTAACAGACCCGCCTATCAACCGAGGCCAAGGACGATGGACCGACGTTTCGACACTCTTGCAATATCGTACGCTCAGTTGCTTTCTAGTCTTCAACAACTACAACTTGTGCAGTTGCGCACTCTGGCTCCTTCCGTTGGTAGGCTTCCGGTGGGTTATGACGCCAACGCTAGGTGTAGCTTCCACTCTGGGGCACCTGGCCATAATATTGAGAACTGCAAAGCTTTTAAGCACGTAGTTCAGGACCTCATTGATTCAAAGGCCGTTAACTTTGCACCAGCTCCTAATGTCGTCAACAATCCCATGCCCCAGCATGGTGGAGCCAACGTTAACATGGTTGAAGGAGAAGTCAAATTAGTCTCTGCGGTCAACAATGAAGATGGGGATAGTGATTGCGACATCGATAACTGGGTGCGTCCGAGGGTCCCAGGTGAAGTTCTCAAAAATTGGTCTTCTGAGGAGATTGTCCAAGCCACTTGTCTGGAGGAGTAATTTTCTTTGTTTATTCATGCATATCCAAGTCTTACGTTCCGCCAGGGTGTAATGACTTATTGTAGGGCTCATCTATGTGACACTTGCATTTTTTTATCATAAATAAAGGACACCTTTTTGCATTCAAATATTTTGTTCCCTGTCTTTCTATTTTTGCAGTTTTTTCAAAAAGAAAATGGAAATGTTTTGTTTAGTTTCCACTTTTTTTTTCACACTCATAAGCACATACCATCACTCATGCAGATGCACATCACCGGATCCTATTGATAACGGTTTTGCTATGGCTCGCTTCGACTTTGAAAATCCAATCTTTCAAGCTGAAGAAGAGGGTGATGAAGACTGTGAACTCCCTGAAGAACTTACCAGGTTATTAAAACAAAAGGAAAGGGTCATTCAACCGCATCAAGAGTCTGTTGATGTGATTAATCTCGGCATCGAGGACGCCAAGAGAGAAATCAAGATAGGGGCTGCTTTGGAAGACAATGTGAAGAAGGGGTTGATTGAATTGCTACAAGAGTATGTTGACATCTTCGCTTGGTCTTATCAGGACATGCCAGGGCTTGACACAGACATCGTGGTACATCACTTGCCGTTCAAAGAAAGTTGTCCTCCGGTCAAGCAGAGGCTCAGAAGAACAAGACCAGAGATGGCTGTCAAGATAAAGGAAGAAGTGCAAAAACAGTTGGATGCTGGGTTTCTAGCAGTCACAAATTATCCGCCATGGGTTGCAAATATCGTTCCGGTACCTAAGAAGGATGGAAAGGTACGGATGTGTGTTGACTACCGGGATCTGAACAGGGCTTGTCCTAAATATGATTTCCCCTTACCTCACATTGACGTTTTGGTGGATAACACGGCTCAGTTCTCGGTATTCTCCTTCATGAATGGCTTTTCTGGCTATAATCAAATTAAGATGGCACCAGAAGACATGGAGAAGACAACATTCATAACCCCATGGGGCACCTTCTGCTACAAAGTGATGCCGTTTGGTCTGAAAAATGCCGGAGCAACATATCAGCGAGCGATGGTGACTCTGTTCCATGATATGATTCATCATGAAATCGAGGTTTATGTTGATGATATGATTGCTAAATCTCAGACAGAAGAAGAACATTTGGTGAATTTGCAGAAACTGTTTGAGCGTTTGAGGAAATTCAAGTTGAGGCTTAATCCGAACAAGTGTACTTTTGGGGTGAGATCTGGAAAACTACTGGGTTTTGTTGTTAGCGGAAAAGGGATTGAGGTGGATCCGACCAAAGTGAAAGCGATACAGGAAATGCCTGAGCCAAGAACAGAGAAACAAGTCTGTGGTTTCTTAGGGAGGTTGAACTACATTGCAAGGTTCATCTCTCACCTAACGGCCACGTGTGAGCCAATATTCAAATTGTTGAGAAAAGATCAGGCTATCAGGTGGAATAATGATTGTCGAAGGGCGTTCGAGAAGATAAAAGAGTATTTGCAGAATCCTCCTATCCTTGTGCCTCCGGTCCCAGGGAGACCGCTGATTATGTATTTGACAGTACTGGACAATTCCATGGGTTGTGTTCTCGGTCAACACGACGAGACAGGTAGGAAAGAGCATGCCATCTACTACCTGAGTAAGAAATTCACAGATTGCGAGTCGAGATACTCAATGCTTGAAAAAACATGTTGTGCACTTGCATGGGCTGCTAAGCGATTGAGACAATACATGCTGTCTCACACAACCTTACTGATCTCTAAAATGGATCCAGTCAAGTATATATTTGAGAAGCCAACTCTCACCGAAAGAGTTGCTCGTTGGCAAATGGTACTGACAGAGTACGACATCCAGTATACTTCCCAGAAAGCCATCAAGGGGAGTATTTTGACAGACTATCTTGCTCAACAGCCGGTTGAAGATTATGAGCCGATGAAGTTTGATTTTCCAGATGAAGACATCATGTTCCTCAAGATGAAAGACTGTGAAGAGCCAGTTGTTGAAGAGGGACCTGATCCAGACGAAAAGTGGACTTTAATGTTTGATGGGGCCGTCAACACCAGAGGAAGTGGAATTGGTGCTGTCATTACAACTCTGAAAGGTGCCCACATGCCTTTCACCGCTCGTCTGACTTTCGAGTGCACCAATAATGAAGTTGAGTATGAAGCCTGTATCTTGGGTATCGAGCAAGCCATTGATTTGAGAATCAAGACTTTGGACATCTTCGGAGATTCATCTCTGGTAATCAATCAAGTGAATGGTGATTGGAACACTCTCCAGCGCAATCTGGTCCCTTACAGAGATTACACGAGAAGACTATTGACTTTCTTCACAACAGTAAAGATGTACCATATACCTCGTGATGAGAACCAGATGGCAGATGCTCTTGCTACTCTATCCTCCATGATCACGGTGATCCGTTGGAACCATGCTCCCAAGATCGACGTGATGCGCCTTGATAGGGCCGCGTATGTGTTTGCTGCTGAACTGGTAGTTGATGACCAGCCCTGGTATCACGACATCAAGTGCTTTCTGAAGAATGAAGAGTACCCTGCAAGGGCATCCAACAATGATAGGAAGACTTTGAGAAGATTGGCAGGCAATTTCTTCTTGAACAAAGACGATGTTCTGTATAAGAGGAACTTCGACATGGTTTTGCTCAGATGCGTAGACAGACACGAAGCAGACATGTTAATGCAGGAAGTTCATGAAGGCTCCTTCGGTACTCATGTCGACGGACATGCAATGGCTAAGAAATTGTTGAGAGCAGGTTATTACTGGATGACCATGGAATCTAATTGTTTCAAATATGCTCGGAAGTGCCATAAATGCCAGATTTATGCTGATAAGGTGCATGTGCCGCCGAATCCTTTGAATGTGATGTCTTCGCCGTGGCCTTTCGCTATGTGTGGGCATCGATATGATTGGAAAGATTGAGCCGACCGCTTCCAATGGGCATCGCTTCATCCTTGTTGCCATCGAATATTTCACCAAGTGGGTCGAAGCAGCATCGTTCGCGAAGGTCACCAGACATGTGGTTGCCTGATTCATCAAGAAAGAAATCATTTGTCGCTATGGGATTCCCGAAAGAATCATTACTGATAATGGTTCTAATCTCAACAACAAAATGATGAAGGAGTTGTGCCAGAGCTTCAACATTTAACATAACAATTCTTCCCCTTACCGCCCTAAGATGTTGAATGTTGAAGCTCTGGCACAACTCCTTCATCATTTTGTTGTTGAGATTAGAACCATTATCAGTAATGATTCTTTCGGGAATCCCATAGCTTTAACTGTGCAAAAGATGGCCGTTACGTACAGAGATTGGCATGAGATGCTACCCTTCGCCTTGCAGGGGTACCGTACTTCAGTACGTACATCGATCAGGGTAATCCCCTTACTCCCTTGTGTATGGTATGGAAGCAGTCCTACCTGTTGAAGTGGAGATTCCTTCTCTAAGAGTCCTATTGGATGTCAAGTTAGACGAAGCTTAATGGATTTGGACAAGGTTCAATGAGTTGAGTCTTATCGAAGAGAGGTGAATGGCAGCCATTTGTCATGGGCAATTGTATGAAAGTCGGATGAAGAGAGCCTTTGATCAGAAAGTGCGTCCTCGATGCTTCCAGGTCAGAGATTTGGTTTTGAAAAGGATCCTTCCTCCTCAGACAGATCACAGGGGCAAGTGGACTCCTAGCTATGATGGACCGTATATTTTCACCAAGGTTTTTGATGGTGGGGCCTTAATGCTTGTAATGATGGATGGTGAAAACTTCACTTCCCCTATGAACTCAGACGCAGTTAAAAAATACTTCGCATAAAATAGACCCGCTGGACAGTAAAAAGAATAGTCCAGGCAAAAAATGGGCATCCCGGCGAACCAAGAAAATGAAAAAGGTTCGGGAAAAAATTAGGGATTAAAAGTGAAAAGATTGTACACCCGGTAAGTTGAAAACCTGAAAAGGCAACTTAGGCAAAAATGGGTATCCCGGTGGATTGAAAACCCGAAAAGGGCGATCCAGGCAAAAGTTAGGGATTAAGCGAATGACTGCGTTCTGAGTAGTTCTGAATCTCATCTCGTGTCAATGACTGGAAACTTTTGAAGGATAGGAAACAGTCCAATCACTCTTTTCAGAAAGCTGATCATCTAGAGGATCTTGAAGACGAGCAAGTCATAACAGAATTGGAACCCAATAGAAATCCATTTCACATTACCATTAGATTAATGTGTGGTTTTTATCTTTTGTGCGATTACCTCTTTCCAGGGATTGCTTCCTGACGTAAATGCCTATTCAGAGGCCGTTCAATCAATTCAATCATGTTATTCAGTATATCTCTGTTTTCATTTTCATTTTTCTGTTTTGTTTCCAAAAATGACGTCCAAATTTTTGATAAACATTGCATCATGACACATAAGAGCTTTACAGGTACATGCTTAATAAACATTTAAAATTGCTGTAAATTTTAAGTGCTTTGGATCGTCTATTCAGAACAGGTACCCTCGGGGCATTTCCTTAAAATCCCCTGCAGATGATCGTGAATGTTTTTTCACCAACAGGCGAATTCGATATCTTTTCCCTGCAGAGCTGACCAGAGCGTTGGATTCTTCAATCCCCAGCAGGTTCTCACCACTGTACCTCCCCCCAAGAGGTGGTTTCAGATTATACACTCCCTAGTAGAGTTGACAGTGTCAGACTATATACCCCCAGCGGAGTTGACAGTGCCAGACTGTATCTTCCCAGCAGAAGCGGCTGCTCCTCAGAGTTCGAGGCCAGATCGATAATCCCAATGCCAGATCCATGGTTTCTTTCCTTGAAGAAGAACCTCGGTACCGTATCGGTGTTTGCTTCCCCTACTGAGCCATCTCTCGCAGATCGTGGTTGCCAGAACCACTATCGCTTTCCCCAATAGCAGGTTTTCAGTGCCTTCTCTCCCCAGTCAGAATCTCGGTATTTCGTCACTGCTAGAACACCGTGTGGCGGGTCATTTCCCTATAGAATTCTTTGCGCTGTGCATCTCCAGCAGCCTTGCCAGGGTCCAGAAGATGGTGATCATTTCCCCAGCAGATCCCCTTGCCTCAGCTTGGCATTCTCCCCAGCATTTCGCATCCATGCATGTAGAATCATATTGCATTGCATCCTCCCAAATCGCGTAGCATTTCCATTTTCATGGAGCATTACGCCATTGAAAAATTCAAACATAACGCATGTAAGCATAAAACATTCTCGGTATCCCAAGTGATAAGCCAGAAGTTGTTTCCAGTACTCAGACTGAAGAGTGTTTATGACTTACCTTTGTTATCCCCAGCAAGTGTCATTGGCCCATGCGCCGCCTCTATTATCGTTCCCTATTTCTGCCGATGCTGACAGGCATGAAGTTTTCGGTATTCAGACCGAAGTGGCGTTCAGGCCAGTTTTCCGATGTTCAGATCGAAGAAGTTTCCGACGCTCAAGTCGATGCAACTTGTGGCATTCAGGCCAGTTTTCCGATGTTCAGATCGAAGAAGTTTCCGACATTTAGGTCGATGCAAGTTGTGGCATTCAGGCCAATTTTCCAATGTTCAGATCGAAGAAGTTTCCGACATTCAGGTCGATGCAACTTGTGGCGTTCAGGCCAATTTTCCGATGTTCAGGTCGATGCAACTTGTGGCGTTCAGGCCAGTTTTCCGATGTTCAGATCGAAGAAGTTTCCGACATTCAGGCCGATGCAACTTGTGGCATTCAGGCCAATTTTCCGATGTTCAGATCGAAGAAGTTTCCGACGTTCAGATCGACGCAACTTGTGGCATTCAGGCCAGTCTCTCGGTGTTCAGACCGATATTAATAATCTCATATCTCCCGATGTTCAGATCGAAGTCATTTCCAGTATTCAGACTGATGAGCGGCATTCAGGCCATGGTTATTTCTGTGTTACCATTTATTTTGGTATCTAGGTTAACATTCTTTTTCAGTATTCAGACTGATGAGCGGCATTCAGGCCATGGTTATTTCTGTGTTACCATTTATTTTGGTATCCAGGTTAACATTCTTTTTCGGTATTCAGACTGACTCTCACCGTACCAGACATATTCTTTTTCAAGACCACCTCTTTGCCGATTCTGACAGGCATTGTTACTTCACTTCACTTCAGTGCAAATTTTCGGGCTTTTATTGTATTCAATCCCTTGATACCTCGAAAGCACGAAAGTCGCTGCTATCTTCTTTCCAGGTCTCCAGTTGATTGAATAGGCTGTAATACCCCAAAATTTACCCTTCATTTTTCCCGGAAAAAAAGAACGAAAAAAAAAGAACGAAAAAAAAAACGAAAAAAAAATGAAAAAATAAAATTAATTAATTTAATAAATAAATAAATAAATAATATAAATAATAAATAAAAGAAAATTTTTGAACTTGGGCCTCTCTCATCTGAGCCCACAGGTCCACAAAAATCAGATTATAAATTCAGAGTTTCAGTGAAAGAATTTTCATTCTATTCCTGTTACCCTGTCTGGGAAAAAGATAGTGAGAGAAGAACCCTGGGGAAAAAGATAGTGAGAGAAGAGCTAACAGAGTTCAGAGCAACCTCCAAACCCTGAAGGGAACTCAACTGCATAGAATCACCTCTGCCTCACATAAACCCTAAAGATTGTTTTGTAAACCTCACGGGTGCAACTCAATTTCAATCAAGCTCTCCAATCAGGTTTGCCCTTATTCCCATTATCTTTGAGCTTTGAATTTGAATACTCTGAATGTTTGAGGTATTATGGGTGAATTTGATACCCTTTTGATGCATGTCTTTTTTGTGAATTTTAATGGCATGATTCATGTGGTTACATTTTGATTTGGGGGCAACCCTTGATTACCCTATTTTTTTGTCTCTAACCTTTTTGTTGAGTTTTTGTGAAGGCTCACATGACTTTTGCAGGGATAGCTTGCCTGGTGTTCCACTTTATTTGTGGGATACCACCTGGAGGTTTATTCCGATTACATGTACTGACTCACTTTCTTTGATGGTGTTTAGCTTGGAAGGATCCCTGGGTTTCCCATTCCTTTATTTGTTGTTACCTCGGATCTTCATCCGTGTGGTACTTTTACATTTTTCCCACATTTTACTGCTTTCCTAGTTGGAAGACCTCGATAGGAGGCAATGTTTTGTGCTTACTTTATGCAGGTTCCTTCGTCAAGGACTACCTTTTTGCATGAGCATCCCAAACCCTAACCCTTCATTGATTTTTCTTCTCCTAAACACGCGTTTACTCCTTCTACTACAGGTGAGTAAGTCTCCAAAGTTCGAGCATCCGGTAGATTGCGTAGTGACGTCGTTCGTCCAAAACCCAATCCATAACCCCGTAGTTAGCCGAACTACGGCTTGCTCTGATTCTCATTCCAGATGAGATATGTAGGCATAAGACGCGATGTCTTAGCGAGCACACATCCCCCAACCCATAGGTAGCCGAGCTACGAAGACTCTGATTCTCATATTCAGATGAGATACGTATGCAGTGGATGCGACATCCGCGCGAGTCATTTTCAATTAACCCCTTTTTTAGTAAACAGCACAAGATAAACTCACACCCTTTAGACAAGAACTACAAAAGTGGATCCCGTAGAGTACTACGGATGCGTAGGGGTGCTAATACTTTCCCTTCGCATAACCGACTCCCGAACCCAAGATTTGGTTGCGAGACCTTGTCTTTTCCTTTCCTCTTTTCAGGTTTACTTCGAGCGTTTCCTTTCCCTCCTTTGGGATAAATAACGCACGATGGTGACTCTTCTGCCATTTTCTTTCGCCGGTTGTTTTTTCGCACACTGTATTTTTTCAGGTTGCGACACTATCCACTTAAATATGAAGTTCAGAAGCTAGTCAAGAGTGGGATGGTGTCCTTTGGGGACCGTGCACCCAACATAAAAGCAAACCTACTGCTAGCCCATAGAAATTCATCTGTTAATATGGTAGACAACTGTCCTGGGGAGTTCAAGGTGTTTGATGTCCGTTTCATCAGAAGGTTTTTGGTGACGATGCATAAGAAAATTTGCATGGTAAGCAATTGTGAGCATGACCATGATGGTTGTGCTATCTGCAGTGTCAACCCGAGGGGTTGTATGATTGTGAAAAGAGACATCCAACGGTTGATGGATGAGGGTATGATTCAGATTGTTCAATCCCGTCATGTAGATGACGATGTGAATGTTATTGTTCCAATGTTTAAGAATCCCGAGAGAGTGGTTATTCAATATGAAAATAGTAACAGTAACAATATCAGTTAAAGATCGGTATCATCGTTGGTCATATGGTTGGCGGGCCCAGTCCCGTATTCATCCGATAAGGCTGTCCCATATCAGTATAATGCAACTATTTTGAAGGATGGTCAAGAGGTCCCGTTACCTACAACCAATTTTGTTGTGAGCGTTGCTGACGTTACTAAGGTGACCCATAGCGGTCGAGTGTTTGGGCCAGTGTTCCCAAAAGTTGTAGAAGATTCAACAATTGGTAAGAAGGTGGAAGTACCTGCAGTAGATCCGATTAGCACTTCAAAGCGTCAGTCTGGTGAATCTAGTAATTTGAATACTAATGATGATGATGAGGTACTTAGGCTAATAAAGAAAAGTGAGTTCAATATGGTGGAGCAGTTTCTCCAAACCCCCTCAAATATTTCAGTATTGTCTCTGCTTATGGATTCAGAAGCGCACAGAGAAGCACTGCAAAGAGTTCTAGAGCAAGCATTTGTGGAACATGATGTTACGGTGGATCAGTTTGATCATATTGTAGCTAACATCACTTCCTGCAACAATCTCACCTTTTGTGATGAAGAACTCCCTGAGGAGGGTAGGAATCATAACTTGGCTTTGCATATCTCCATGAATTGCAAAGATGATGCTTTATCCAATGTATTAGTTGACACCGGGTCTTCGTTGAACGTGCTGCTAAAGTCAACTCTTTCAAAGTTGTCATATCAAGGAGCACCCATGAGATATAGTGGTTTAATCGTCAAAGCTTTTGACGGTTCACGCAAGACAGTGATAGGTGAAGTGGACCTTCCGGTGAAGATAGGTTCGAGTGACTTACAGATTACTTTTCAAGTAATGGATATCCACTCGGCCTACAGTTGTCTATTGGGAAGGCCATGGATCCATGAGGCGGGAGCTGTTACTTCCACATTGCATCAAAAACTCAAATTTGTTAAGAATGGAAAATTAGTCATTGTTGGTGGGGAAAATGCGTTGTTGGTTAGCCATCTGTCATCTTTCTCCTACGTTGAAGCTGAGGATGAGGTTGGAACTTTGTTCAAATCCTTATCTATTGCTGTTGAAAAAAGGGTTGGGGCACCTACGTCCTCATTGAAAGATGCAAGGAAGATTGTTGAAGAAGGTAATGTGGATCAGTGGGGGCGTATGGTAGAGGTCTCCGACAACAAGAACAAAACCGGTCTGGGTTTTCAGCAAGGTTCATCAATTGCTAGATCAAAGGATATGAAACATAGCTTCCATAACGGAGGGTTCATTCATGGCAATGAACAACACTTAGCTGCAGTGCTAGAGGATGACGATGAAGATGACTGCACCAATTTTGGGACGCATGGAAAGGCTTGCAACATATGAACTGCTGTTGATATTCATGTTATTTTGCATTGACCTAAGTAATTGCTTTTATTTGTTTTAAAAATCCTTCTCATATGCCTAAGGGAGAAGTGAACATTGTTAGGCATTTCAAATTTGATCATCGATAAAATTAATTCTATTCATCCACATCTATGATATTTTGTTTTACATTTTGCTTTATTCTGAAAAATGGTAATCACAAAAAACATAAATAAACAATATAATTGTCCATCTGCATAATATTTGGTCACAAATTCACTTCTCTAAAATAAAAATATAAAATCATTATGCAGGTTGGTTTCTAACCCCATTAAATACAATGATCCTTCTCCTTCTCCAAATTTTGAAGAGCAGATTGAGTTAGTCAACTTGGGTTCCGAGCATGATGTGAAGGAAGTCAAGATTGGGTCTCGACTGTGTCCAGATGCGAAGAAGGGGTTGGTTGATCTTCTTTGAGAGTATTCAGATGTGTTTGCTTGGTCCTATCAAGATATTCCTGGGTTGGATTCTGAGATTGTGGAGCATAGATTTCCGTTGAAGCCAGAATGTCCTCCAGTCAAGCAGAAGTTGAGAAGAACACATCCTGATATGGCAGTGAAGATCAAAGAAGAAATGCAAAAGCAGATTGATGTTGGTTTCCTTGTGACCGTTGAGTATCTGTAATGGGTGGCCAACATTGTGCCTGTGCCAAAGAAATATGGAAAAGTCCGCATGCGTGTTGATTACAGAGATTTGAATAAAGCCAGTCCGAAATATGATTTCCCTCTACCACACATTGATATGTTCGTAGACAATACTGCTAAATTCAAAGTCTTTTCATTTATGGATGGATTTTCCGGATATAATCAGATCAAGATGCCACCCGAAGATATGGAGAAGACCATATTCACTACACCTTGGGGAACATTATGTTATAGAGTGATGCCTTTCGGTTTGAAGAATGCTGGTGCAACTTACCAAAGAGCAATGACTACTCTTTTTCATGATATGATGCATAAAGAGATTGAAGTTTATGTCTATGACATGATTGCCAAATCGATTGATGAAGAAGAACATGTTGAGCATTTGTTGAAGCTTTTCCAGCGTTTGAGGAAGTATAAACTCTGCTTGAATCCCAATAAGTGCACTTTTGGTGTTAGTTCTGGTAAGTTGTTGGGCTTTATTGTCAGCGAAAAGGGTATTGAAGTTGTTCCTATCAAGGTCAAAGCAATACAAGAGATGCCTGCACCCAAAACTGAGAAGAAAGTCAGAGGTTTTCTCGGCCGCTTGAATTATATATCGAGATTCATTTCACACATGACTTCCACATGTGCGCCTATATTCAAGCTTCTTCGGAAACACCAGTCTTGTGATTGGACCGAAGACTGCCAGAAAGCTTTTGATAGTATCAAGGAATATTTGCTTGAACCTCTGATTCTGTCTCCACCTATTGAAGGAAGATCGTTGATCATGTATTTGACTGTGTTTGAAGAGAGTATGGGTTGTGTTCTAGGTCAGCAAGATGTAATTGGAAAGAAAGAATTTGCAATTTACTACCTCAATAAAAAGTTCACCAACTGTGAGACTCGATATTCTATGCTAGAGAAGACTTGTTGTGCATTGGCTTGGGCTGCTAAGCGTCTGCACCAGTATATGTTGAATCATAATACTTGGTTGATATCCAAAATGGATCCAATCAAGTATATTTTTGAGAAGCCTGCTTTAACTGGGAGGATTTCCCGTTGGCAGATGTTGTTATCAGAGTATGATATCGAAAACCGATCTCAGAAAGCGATCAAAGGTAGTATCTTGGCTGACCATTTGGCTCACCAACGAATTGAAGTATGATTTTCCTAATGAAGAGATATTGTACTTGAAAATGAAATATTGTGATGAGCCATTGCTTGAAGAAGGGCCAGAACCTAGTTCCCGTTGGGGCATGGTATTTGATGGAGCTGCTAATCAATATGGTAATGGTATTGAGGCAGTGATTATTACTCCTCAAGGCACGCATTTTCCATTTATAGCTAGATTGACTTTCAAGTGTACAAATAATATGGCAGAATATGAAGCTTGCATTATGGGGCTCGAAGAGGCCATTGATCTCAGAATCAAGCATTTAGATGTCTTTGGTGATTCAGCTTTGGTTGTGAACCAGATCAAAGGTGAATGGGAGACGAATCAACCCGGTTTGATACCGTATAGAGATTATGCGAGGAGGATTTCAACTTTCTTTACAAAGGTTGAATTTCATCATATCCCTCGAGATGAAAGCCGGATGGCAGATGCTCTTACAACGTTGGCGTCAATGATTATAGTGAAGTATTGGAATGAGGTTCCTAATTTGACTGTGATGCGTCTTGATAGGCCAACTCATGTGTTTGTTGTTGAAGAGATCAAAGACGAAAAGCCGTTGTATTATGACATCAAGTGTTTCCTCCAAAGTCAGATTTACCCGTCTGGGGCATCTTTGAAAGATAAAAAAACATTAAGGAGATTAGCCGACAACTTCTACCTGAATGGTGATGTGCTGTATAAGAGAAACTTCGATATGGTTCTTCTCAGATTCGTGGATAGACACGAATCAGACCTATTGATGACTTAAGTCCATGACGATTCCTTTGGTACTCATTCCAATAGACATGCGATAGCAAAGAAGATGTTGCGAGCAGGTCACTATTGGTTGACAATGGAATCAGACTGTTGTAAGTTTCTGAATAAATGCCACAAGTGTCAAATATATGCAGATAAGATTCATGTTCCTCTGACACTGTTGAACGTCATTTCCTCCCCATGGCCCTTCTCCATGTGAGGAATTTATATGATTGGCATGATTGAGCCCAAAGCATATTCTAGGGGCAAATGGACTCCTAATTATGAAGGCCCATATGTTGTCAAAAGAACCTTTTCAGGCGGTGCTTTGATTCTTATAACTATGGATGGTGAAGAGTTCACTCGTCCTGTGAACGCAGATGCAGTCAAGAAATACTTCGCCTAAAGTAAGAAAAGAATAGCTCGCTAAGTTGAAAACCCGAAAGGGTGGCTTAGGCAAAAATGAGTGTCTCGGTGGATTGAAAACCCGAATAGGCGGTCCATGCAAAAGTTAGAGACATAAAACAGAAAGAATCATCTCGATAGATTGAGTACCCCACCTTGGGGAAATTTATGCAAAAATAGGGATTATGGCAAGTAACTGCATCCTACTTATCTTTAGTATTGGTAAACTTTGTTGAGCACAAGGGTTGACGGTGATTCATCACCCCAGTAGCGGCCAAAAGCACAGTGAACGTCAAGAGTTGGTAGAAGGATTAGTGATCATTTGTATTCAATGTAACCCTTTTCCATGTAAATTACCATTTTCAACTTTGTAAAAATCTATGGAGTCTTATCATTTACGGACTACCATTACCTTAAATAAGGTTGAGCTTTTATCCAATTGTTTCCACTCTTGTTTACTTCAGCCAAATAGTTTTAAACTTTATTATGATCATTTTAGAAATTAAATTTTAAAATCAAAATCATTTTTCTTAAACATATAAAATCATGAAATTTTAAAGCAATAAAAAGGAATGTCAAGAGCAGTTCGAAAGCAGTAAGCCCTATGTGTGGAACACTGATGGGTCTCCCCAAGCAGTTGATTTCGTAATCCCCAAGTTGAGTTGGTTAGTTCATTTCCCCAGCGGAGTTTGTGTTTGTTACCCAGTCAATTTTTATCACCAGCAGAGTAAGGGAGGTGCCCTCCGTAGTTCGTATGGTTACGGTAGAGCTTTTGTTTCCTCACCAATCACCACCAGATTCGCTCCCAGTCAGAGTTTCCTCCTGGTTTTTGAGCAACTTTTCGCGTTTGTTCCTCTGCAGGGTTGTCTCCAATTTGATATGGTGTTAACCTAAAATTCCTCGCAGACTCGATAACATTTTTCTCAGCAGATCTCCTCTCCCCCAGCTAGGTTTGAGCCTTTGGGATGTTGATCTCTCTTTTCTCCAACATTTGTCTCCCTCTCTTGTGGATTGACCGAGAATTGTACCGATGAATCAAAATTGCGACACCTTTGTATCCTTTGCGATCATTTTGTCAGCATAATCATCATATACATATACATATATACACTCATATAGTTTCATGATTGCATAATTACGTGTTCACAGTGGTTGATTCCTTCCTGTGATTATTATTCTCTATTATGGCTATACTTTATCCCCATATGAGTTTGGTGTCTGTCCTCCCTCAATTGTAGAGTGTCAACCCCTTAAGCAGAAAGACTTTAACCTTTCTCTTTTCCCCACTGAGTTATTTCCTCGTGGATGATTATTGCTTCAGTTTCCTCCCAGTTGATTATCTGGATGGAACCACTCCCATTGAGTTATATCCTAATTAGGTTGAGTCTTGATTGACCTTTTCTTTCTAGCTCTTACCTATATAGAGGCTTTGGGTCCCCTAAGAGTTTATTACCCAGTAACTGATAATATGCTTCTTAGTTTGCAGTTTGCTACTTCTTGCCCAATACCCAACAAAAGTACCCCTGTATTCTCCTCGGTGGAGTCCCCAGTGGATTCATTTTTGTGATTCCCCAGGAAGTATATCCTTGATATGTTCATCCTAACCGATGACAAATATTTTCTTCCCCCTTTTGAGTTAATCCTTGATATGTTCATCCTAACCGATGACAGATGCTCTCACCTTTGGTATTCTACCAAGTAAAAAGGTAGTTGTAATCCCTATTTTGTTTCCCGGAGGGTTAATCCTTGACATGTTCATCCTAATCGATGACATATTTCCTTCTCTTTATGGTCTTCTACCCAATAACCGATAGTTGTGATTCCTGTTTTTCTTCCATTTGTAGAGTATATCCTTAATATGTTCACTTTAACCGGTGACAGATATTCTCTTTGATGGTAGTCTATCTAGTAACTGATAGATGTAATCCCTATTTTTCTCCTCGTAGAGTCTATCCTTGATATGTTCATCCTAACCGATGACAGATTTTAACTTTGTTGGTTTTCTATCCAGCAATCGATAGATGTAATTCCTACTTTTTGTTTAGTGGGTTTATCCTTGATATGTTCATCTTAACCGATGACTGATATCCTCCTTAACATCCTCAGGCAAGTTTATCCTTGATATGTTCATCCTAACCGATGACAGATTTTCTTTCCTTTGAGTCTATCCTTGATATGTTCATCTTAGCCGGTGACGAATATTCTCATCTTTGGTTTTCTACCCAGTAACTGGTAGTTGTAAATCCTATTTCTGCAGTTTTCCCCCAGCAAGGATATTCTTACCCAGTAACCAGTAATGAATACTCCCTCCTGGTGGTGATTCCCAGTGAGTCATCCTTGATATGTTCATCCTAATCGATGACGGGTGTTCTCTCTGTCAGATCTTTATTATCTCCTTACCCAGTAACAGGTAGTGGATAATAGATTTCTGCTCCTCCTGTGTTGAAGTTTATTTCTTTCCTAGTTGAGTTAAGTGCGTATTTCTTTAGTGAAATTTCTTTTCCTGCATGATTCAAGGATGTCAGTTTTATCCTGATCTACTTGTTTCCCCTGCAGATGTTTTATTTCCCCGACTGAGTCCTTCCATTTTCATGGAATTCCTCTAGTCTCCCAGCAGTTTTTTAAGTCGTAGCCTGGATTATGCATAACTCTTTTATCCCCCCAGAGATTTTGTCTCCCCAGTGAGTTTTCCTTATGGAATGCATTGTGTTCCTGCAGACCTTCAGTCTCTCTGATTTTCTTTTCCTTTGTGGCAATATTTCCCCATAGAGAATTCGCTTTTACATTCATATCATATGCATCATGAGGTCTCTTAGGGACCAAAATTTATTTCTATGTTGTTATTTAAGCCCATTCTACTGAGTCGATATGAAGATTTTAACCTTCGCCTCCTCAGTTAGAATGTCCTTAAATAGGGTCAGCTGTAAGACCCCAATTTTGACCCTAAGATCGCTCATGCAACTTCATCATATGCATTAGCATTGGGATCATACCTTGGTATCCTCCTTACCCTTCTTTCATTGGGTTTGTTTTGGGAGAGATCACCAAGCACCATGTGATTGTATCATACTTGTATATTATCATTTTTACTAACCAAAAAACCAAAAATATGTCTTTGCATTTGCGTAACTCTTTTGTAGGTAGGGCATGATCCCCATTGATCTAGCAAGCTCATATATAGGGTTTAAGACCCTCATGGCTACAAGAGAACAACCAAGGAATGATCCACAATGGCTATAAGCATCATATATGAGTCCCCATAATCTTCATATGTTACTTTGATTAAGTATTCTTCAAGAGTTTGGAGGTAGTTTGCCTTGGAAACCCTAGTTTGTCTGGGTATCTTGAGTAACTTCTTCAACAAGCTTCCTCACCAATTGATCAAATTTCTCAAGGGACACTTCAAATTTCATCATCTTATGTATATATGATCTACCATGAGCCTGAAAACTCAAGAGAATTGGAGGTTAGCAAGTTGGTTGACGGTGGTTGACCAGATGAATTCATCTGATCAAAACTGGGTCTCCCTAGACCATATCTCCTATAATTTTCACCATATGAAAATTATTCCAAGAGAAAAGTTGCTCTAAATGACATTCCAAACAACTTTAATGTTGAGATCTAGAGCTATATTTGCTTGGAAAATCATTTTCTATGTTGAAACATTATAGGTCATTTTGTCTAAACCCTAATTTGAAAGTCAACGTCCCAAGGCCATAACTTGCTCAATTTTTATGAGATGAAATATTTCCAATTTGCACAATCAAATTAAGATGTCTAATTCAACTTTGATGTTTGGAGTGAGATCTAATTCAACTTTTATGAGCATGTGATATGAGGATACATTATAGGTCATTTTTGCCCTATGCCATTGAACAAGTGATTTTCCTCAACTTCAAAAATGCATAACTCTATCATTCTAAATCCAAATGACATGAAATTGGTGACCATTTTGAAGGTCTTTGAGAGAGATACAACTTTGATGAAGAGACGTTTCTCATTTGGAGCTCACATGAAAAGTTAAGTAAGGTGGAATATCGAGATATATGACTTAACACCTAGAAAATTTTTTAACATGTTGAAATTTCCAAACTTCCACCTCAAACTTCACCTTGATCCATGTTCCAAATGAAAAAGTGTTCAACATCAAATTTGACCCCTTGATCTAAGATTTCCAAAGAGTCCTATTTCATGCATTTTGGATTAGGTTTGATAGGGCTGCGCATGCTCTTAATAGGTGTGCATAGTATGGAAAAATTAATGTCCAAAACTTCACATTGCATTGTCTTGCCATTCAAGCATCATTTGAACTTCAGTACAGCTGGAATCAGATCAAAATGGATTGCTTCATGGGCCTGTACACGCCCATGCAAGCTTGTGCATGTCATTGCCAAATTTAGCAAAATTTCAAGTGTGCAATTATCAATCCCAAATGCTATAAATACATGACCTCTTAGCTCATTTCAAACAGACCTTGTGCGCCAGCTTTTCCCTCTCTATTCAAACCTTCACAATTCAAAGGAAAACCTGAGAATTTTCAACTTGAAAATTGATTTTGAATCTCACTGTTTGGAGATTGAAAAACTCCAGGATCCAAAGCTTTGTTCCATTGCCAAACCACTCCTGCAATCTCCTCGAGTGTGATCAAGTCAAGTTTGAAGCAAGCAAGATCCAGTTCTGCACAACATTGAAGGTATTTTTCAGAAATCTTTTTCTCTTTGATTCTCACTTAATTCTCATCAATTATCTTGGATCTTTGGTTGTCTGAAGTCCTACCAATGTAGGCAAGAAGATTGAGTTGCTTTGAGGTTAAATCGAAGCAACTCAGTTGACACACCTCAAAATTCAACTCCTCATATCTTTCTATATATGTGGAGTTAGTTAAAATTGAGGTCAGATTCGTGCTCTACGCCATTTTTTCTTTCAGATCATGTCCTCCTTTTTCATTTATGTGATGGTGATGACTGAACCAGTCCAGTGAGCCTCGCTTGAGAAGGTGACCAGAGTTCCAGCGCCGGTGGTGTGCTGGAGAAGTTATGAGCCATTGATCTTGTTTAAAATGTTTTAATCTCACGCGTTGGTTTTGATTACCATTCCTGTGGCGCATTGACTTAAGTCCATGGTGGATAGCGCGTTGATGACCACTTGATCTGCCACCTCAATTAATGAGGGAGATCAAGTGGTCCACGTTTTTTCTGATTATTTGAATTTCATTTAATTTGTCTTATTTTCATTAATTCAGATTAATTTTAATATTGATCCAAAAAATATGAGAGTTTCACCAGTTTTTTTTAAATAAAACCGTCTTTCATATTTTGAACTAAAATTATTTTTTGGATCATTATTAATATTTTTCATGATTTAATTGATTTTGTGAATATTTTTAATTGTTTAAAAATACTTTTAAGTCTCCAAAAGTTATAAAAAAAATTCTCCAAGGTCCTTTGACCTTGTTTGACCTATGATAAATCTCATGGCTATTTCGTTGGTGTTTTGATGAGATTTTAGGAATTTGACAAACCATATTTAATTTAATGCATTATTTTTAGTATTTTTAAATTGAATAAGTGCCAAATAATTGTGTTGAGCCATTTTGATTGTTTGTATAAGTTTGACTTATGTTGTTGGGCCTTGGTCAAGGTTGATTTGACTTTGTTAGGTTAAGATCATTGGATTTAGGGGATTGATGGAATGTACATTCCATCTCCCAAAATTAATGAATGATCTTAATTTGGTAAAAGTCCTCCTTTGTCCAATTTGAGTTTTGATTCATTTCCCTCCCTCTTCATCTAATTCCCCTTCTTTATGCATCCATTTCATTTGACCTATGATATCTCAACATCCTAAGGCTAGTTGATTGCAAAATCAACATAAGTATGGATGAGATTAGGCCACCTCTTTTGCATATTCTTTTTGTGTGTGGTATGTTTCATGAGCATAATCCATTATACTATGTATCTAACATGCATTGACAGCAAAATTCTATTGTCCGACCTCAAATAGTTGTGACTTCTACATAATTCCAATTACGATTGCTTAATATAGCGCTAAATTTCTGACACAAAAGGCATAACATTCTAGTTAGTGAGATTGTAAGTCTCCCCTCTTTCATGGTATTGTGTGGAAACTTGACCTTTTTTCCTTCCTTTGGAAGATGTCTTGGTTCAAGGATCCATGCTTGTGATAAGTGGGTTGAGTGTTCTCCAAAGGATGACTTAAACAATAAAAAGCAAAAACAATACTAACTTCTAACTCATTAACAACTAACATTTAATTTCAAGTCTTTTACTTTTAATGCACTTTATTTCTAAGCTTTATTCATTTGCCATTACACATACCATTCTAATTATTTATGTTAATGTCATTTTCACTTTGTCCATTTGGACCATATCTTGTGATATATTTTGCTTGTTTATATTGTGTTTGTTTGTGTGGTCTTTGACCATTAATGTACAAAATAAGAACAAAAACCCTAAAAAAGAAACTTCTTGTATGGACTGTTGGTTTGATCTGAGACAATTGGACTTAGAATTTAGGCAACACTCCCTATGCAAAGGACTTGGCCAATTCCAACTTTCATGTAACCAAGTGCTTGCGATCTGACACATAATCTGATATATCATTGAGGATCCTTTTAAGTTCATTTGCAACATGATCATTGTGAAGCAATTATTCTGAACCTGTGACCTGTGGAATTCCTCTATTACAGGGGCAAATGTGAAGGAGATCATGGAGTGGCTAAAGCTTGGATGTGGCTATCTTTATTTGATGCCTTGCTCTTCAAGTTAATATTGTATGCATTGTTTGTTTCTTGATTCTAATATCCAAGGAAATTTGGGGTTTTTATATGACATTCTTGTCTATTAGATTGCAGCCCATTGGTCAAATCTTTTCAACTCTTAACTTTTAAATTTATGCTTAGGATTAGTCTCTTCATCTCCTCCCCATCTCTTTAATTTCAAAATCTCTCCCACCTTTTAAAAACTTCTTTGCTTGTGCTTGACTTTTTTTTTTAACTTAGACCTTTTGCAAATTAGAAACTTTGGCCTTATGCAATTGCATTTTCAAACTTCTTTTCTTAAATCAAACTTGTAAATAAACTTAACTATACTTGACTTAAAATTTTCAAAAGCCAAAAAGAACTAACTCATTCAAACCATTTTCTAGGCCCTCGTGCCTTTCAAACTTAATTTTTGATTAAAAGCAATGCATCCACTTTGAAATTTGTATCACGAACTACAAGGTTTTGATCCCTCATTTTTATGTTGGTACATAGGCACAAGTCCGAAGGTCTTGTCAAACACAAAAATATAATTAATAAATTCTTTTCTCATCCCCCCATTCTATTTGTTTGTAAACATCACTTTGTACAAAATACATATGCACACAAGAAAGGGCTCCCTAGGAGTACCTAGAATACTTTGGGTGCTAACACCTTCCCTCTGTGTAACCAACCCCCTTACTTGTAATCTCTGGCATTTTATTAGTTTTGATTCGAAAACTTCTTATTTTTGGGTTTTTTTCGTACTTTTCCCTTTTCCCTTGGAAACAATAAAAGCGCGGTGGTGATTCTTGTTATTTGATGTCTTGCTTATCCATAGCTTGATGATCATGAATTTACCGCTACACATATGTTTTTGGTATAAAAGATGTTTGAAAAAAATAGAGTGTGGGGGATGAGAAAAAAATTTATTGATTATATTTTTGTGTTTGACAAGACCTTCGGAGTTGTGCCTACGTACCAACATGAAAATGAGGGATAAAAATCTCGTAGTTTGTGGTATCAATTTTAGAATGAGAGGATTGCTTTTAATCAAAATTTAAGTTAAAATAGGCACAAAGAGCCCAAAAATTTGAATGAGTTTTAGTTCTTTTTGTCTTTTGAAATTTTAAGTCAATATGGTTAAGTTAATTTACAAGTTTGATTCCAGAAAAGAGTTTAAAAATGCAATGGCATAAGGCCAAAGTTTCTAATCTGAAATAAGGTCTAAGTTTAGAAATCACAAGTAAAGAAGGTTTTTGAAAAGGGGGAGAGATTTTGAAATTTAAGAAATGGGAGAAGATGAAGAGGTTAACCTAAGCATAAAATTAAAAGTTAAGAGTTGAAAAGATCTGACCAATGGGATGCAATCCAATAGAGAAGAATGTCATATAGAAAATCGACTTTCCCTTTGGACTTTGAATCAAGCAATAATCAAGAAGCAATTATCAATATCAATCATCATGGAGATCAAGGCATTAAATAAAGATGGTCACATCCAAGCAAGCAAATCCCACAGCTAGTAGTCTTCTTTGTCTTCTCATGTATCAGATGAAATACTCATTGATTAACTCAGAATAAGGCATTAGATACAAGATCAAAATAACAGTTACATCAAGACCATGTGGAATATAAATCCTAGTGAATCCTAATACTTGCATCAGATGAAGGCTCATATCACAATCACTTAGTTTCAGAAATGTTGGCATTGGCCAAGTTCTTTTGCATATGGAATGTTGCCTAATCATAAGTCCAAAAGTTCAGATCAAGCTCAACAGTCCACACAAACATTTTTTAGGGTTTTTGTTGTTTATTAAGTATTTTAAGGTCCTAAGACCACAAGCACAAACAGAATACACAAACAAATATATACAATCACAATATATGGCTCAAATGAGTATAGTGAAAATGACATAAATATAAACAAGTTAAACTATATGTAAGTGGCAAATGAATGATAAAGGACTAGAAATTAAATTGCATAGAGTAAATGGCTTGAAAGTAAATCAAATTTAATAATAGTTAATGTTAATCAAAGTTAATTAGATGTTAGTTGGTTTTTGCTTTTTAGTTGATTAAGTCATTCTTTGGAGAACACTCAACCATCTATTCACAAGCATGAATCCTTGAACCAAGACATCTTCCAAAGGAAGGAAAAAAGGCCAAGTTTCCACACAATACCATGAAAGATGGGAGACTTACAATCTCACTTACTAGAATGCTATGCCTTTAGGGTCAAAATTTAGCTCGATGGTTAAACAATCGTAATTGGACTTATGTAGAAGTCACAACTATCTGAAGTCGGACAATAAAAATTTAGGTGCTAATGCATGTTAGAGATTTGGTATGATGAACCAAACTCCTAAAATATACCACACACTAAAAGAAAAGATCAAAATGGGTGGACCTATCTCATCCATACTTGTATTGGTTCATCTAACACAAAGTTATTGATGAACCAATTAGCCATAGGATCTTGAGATTTCATTGGTCAATGAGAGGGATGGGAGAGAATGGGATGAAGATGAAGAGGGAGGGGAGATGAGAGAAACACAAATAGGTCATGGGAGGAATTTTATCAAATTAAAATCATTCATTCATTTTGGGAGATGAATTTTACATTTCATCAATCCCATAAATCCAATGATTTTAATCCAACAAAAGTCAAATCAACCTTGACCGAGGCCCAAACAAATAGTCAAACATCACAAGTCAATAAAAATGGCTCAACATAATTTTTACACAATTAATCAATTAAAAATCAAATTAAAATGCATTAAAATTCAATTTAATTTGGTCAAAACCTAAAACCTTTTCATAACACCAAATAAATGGCCAAGAGATTTATCCTAGGTCAAACAAGGTCAAAGGACCTCAGACAAAAAATTTCATGATTTTTGAAAAGTCAGAAGTATTTTTACACAATTAAAAATATGCACAAAAATAATTAATTCATTAAAAATATCAAAATTAATTCAAAAAATAATTTTAATTCATAAAATGAAATAGGAAAATATTTCAAGATTTTTGGTGAAAGTCACATATTTTTCAGATCAAAAAATGAAATTATTATGAATTAAACAAAATAAATGGATTAAACATAAAAATCAGAAAATACCAAAAACAAGGGCCATCAGATCTCCCTCATTAATTGAGGTGGCAAATTTGATGGCCACACGCGCGTGTTCCATGGTGGACCTTAGTCGTACAGATGTATGCGTGGTAATCAAATGGAGTGGTCCAGATTATAACATTTCAACTTGATCAAATGGCCAGGAAGCGTGACAACACACCACCGGAGCTAGGGCCCCGGTCATCTTCTCTAGTGACCTCCAACGGACTGATCCAACTTCATTTCAATGGAAAATGACAAACAAGGACACTATTTCAAATAGAAAATGCTCAGGATCACGAATCTGGCCTCAATTTTCTCCAATTCCAAGTAAATAAAAAGATACAGGGATTTGAATTTTGAGGGTCATGAACTGAGTTGCTTCGATTTGACCTCAAAGCAACTCAATCTTGTTTCCTACATTGATAAGACTTCAGTCAACCAAAAATCAGAAAGAATGGTGAAGAATTGAGAGAGAATCGAAGAGATGAAGTTTCTGAAAAATCACCTTCAAGTTGCTTTAAATTCACTTGATATTGATCTGGATTTGCTTGCTTTCTCTTCCTCTTGCTTGCAGAAACCAATTGAGATGAAAAGGGGAATGAATTCTTGGAGTTTGAACTTCCAAACAGAAGATGAAATTCAAGCTCGATTTCAAATGAAACCTTCAAGAATTCTATGAAATGGAGGGTTTGGATTGCTCTGGCATAGCTTGGGTAAGGTGTTGATCGAGTTATGATCACATTACTTCTCTATTTATAGCCAATGCATATGCTTTTCACACACTTCCATTTGAATATCCAAAATTAGCAAGTTCCTTCATGAGAAAGAATGGGTGTGTGCAAAGCCCAAATAATCATTTGAAAAAGTCCAAAATCGTGCATAGGTCATGCTGAAAGTGTTGCATTAGGCCATGCATGGTTGAAATGAGTTTGATCATGAAATCCTTCCAAATGGTACCATACATTGCACCCATGCGCAAGTCCTTCAATATTGATCCAAATGATATGATTCTAGACTTTTTGGAAAGGCGAGATCAGGGGGAACAACTTTCATGTTGAAAACTTTTCCATTTGAAGATAGGGTCTAAGGAATCCCAGTTTTGATCAGTTGACTTTCTCTGGTCAACCACCATGAACCATCTTGCTAGCTTGTCATTCTCTTGATATTTGGGAGTCATGGAGGGTCATATATGTGTAATATTATGTAATATGAATTATCCCTTGATATATTTGATCAATTGATGAATAAACTTGCTGAGGAAGTCACACAGATACCCAGATGAATTAGGGTTTCCAAGGCAAATGAACTTCAAACTCTTGATGAATTCTTGATCAAAATGATATGTGAAGACCATGGGGATCCATATATGATGTCTAAAGCCAATTTAAACCATTTCTTGATTGATATCTTTGCATTTAGGGTCTTAAACCCTAGATATGAGCTTGATGGAGTATAAATGAGCATACACACTACCTACAAAAGCAACAAACTATACATTGACATATTTTTGGGTATTTTGGTTAGTAAATAATGAAAGAAAATGTATGATACAATAAAAAATGTGCTTGGTGATCTTTCCCAATGCAAACCCAATGAATGAGGGGTAAGGAGGATGCCAAGGTGTGATCCCAAGGCCAATGCATATAATGAGATAACATGAGGGATCTTAGGGTCAAAATTGGGGTCTTACAAATACAAATAACGAAGATTTGAGTCAATACTACAAAACACTCAGCTAATCTCAACAAGATGGAAACACCAACTAGAGAATATGCTAGGGACGAAAATAAATCATCTAGCTCCGAATAAATCAATTCTGGTCGGAGAAGACATAGAGAACATGCTCCCAACCAATCATGGCAAACTCCGCAGGGGGAAGAGAGCACTACTGAAGGATAATCACCCAAACATGTCAAGGACAGAGAAGGATCTGCTGAGGATCCAAACAAGTCAATGCTGCGGGGAACTTTAAGTCCACACCATGTCAAATGGGAGGCAACCTTGCAAGGGACAAAAATCAATATTGCTTAGAACTAAACACTCCCCGGAATGAGGGAACTTCTTTCAAAATGTGAACTCTATCGTGGAATACAAGAGATAAAGCTTTGAATGAGGAACCAGGCAAATTGCTAGGGATGCCTTGACCTTTTGGAACAAACCAAAGACCATCAACTTCCTCAATAATCATCAGATTCTTCTTAGAAATTGCGAAATAAACCAATTCCAAGGCAAAGATAACCGGATCAGACTCACACAGGGGAGAAATTGTCGTGGTTATGCAACACAAACAAATGCAAATGGGGATCTAGGACCAAATAAAGGTTCCGGGATATCCAGGGTCCAATCATCAAGTCACAAACTAGGGGATGCAAAACATGAACACCTCAGCTTGGGAAGATGAATTGAAAAGGGGACCAATCATCAGCTCCACCAGGGATAATAGGTCGCTTGGGGAAGACCAACAATGCTTCACACTTCAAGATTGTTGTTGACATTCCTTGCTGAAATCGATTATTCTTAAAGTGAATATTTTTTTTATTTTAATAAAAATAATTATTTTTGATTTATTTCAAAATTATCCTCATAAAATTCAATTTTAAAACAAAAACAAATAAGAATTAAAATAATTGGATAAAAACTCAACTTTATTTAATAGAATGGTAATCTGTCAATGGCGGGACTCCATAGATCTTTACAAAGTTCTAGAAATGGTAATTTACATGGAAACGGGCTATATTGAATACAATGATCACTACTCTCCCTACCAACTTCAAAATCCAATGTGCTTGTCTTTGGTTGAGAATGATGAATTAGAACCAAATGACTACTCAAAACTGTTTCAAAGATTAGGAACAACCGGATGCAGTTACTTGCCATAATCCCTAATTTTTGCCTAGATTTCCCCAAGGCGGGGTACTCAATCTATCGGAATAAATTTTATATTTTATGTCTCTAATTTTTGCCTAGATCGCCCTTACGGGTTTTTAATCCACCGAGACGCTCAATTTTGCCAAAGCCTCCCTTTCGGGTTTTCAATCCACCGAGACGCTCATTTTTGCCTAAGCCGCACTTTCGGGTTTTCAACTTATAGAGTTGTTCCTTTCTTTTTTAGGCGAAGTATTTCTTGACTGCATCGGTGTTCACAGAATGTGTGAACTCTTCACCATCCATAATTGTAAGAATCAAAGCACCACTTGAAAAGGATCTCTTAACAAGATATGGGCCTTCATAATTAGGAGTCTATTTTCCCTTAGCATCAGGTTTGAAAGATATAATATTCTTGAGCACGAGGTCACCTTCTTTGAACACCCAAGGCTTGACCTTCTTATCAAATGCTTTCTTCATTCTCTGTTGATATAACTGACCATGACACATGGCAGTCAATCTATTCTCTTCAATCAAATTCAACTGGTCATATCTGGTCTGACACCATTCAACTTCTGTCGACTTGGCTTCCATCAAGACACACAATGATGGAATCTCAACCTCCACGGGGAGCACATCTTCCATGCCATAAACAAGAGAGAAATGGGTTTCCCCTATTGAAGTGCGGATGGATGTATGGTACCCATGCAAAGGAAATGAGAGGATCTCATTCCATTCTTTGTATGTCACAACCATCTTCTGAATAATCTTCTTAATATTTTGTTTGCAGCTTCAACAACCACATTCATCTTAGGCCTGTAGGGAGAATAATTATGATGTGCAATCTTGAAGTCTTTGCAAAGAGCTTCCACCATATTATTGTTCAAGTAAGATCCATTATCAATAATGATCTTACTTGGCACACCATAACGACATAAAATTCAATTCTTGATAAACCTGACAACAACTTGCTTGGTTACATTCGCATATGATGCCTCTTCAACTCACTTTATGAAGTATTCAATAGCCACCAGAATGAAACGATGTCCGTTTGATGCTTTTGGCTCAATCAGGCCAATCATATCAATTCCCCACATGGATAAGGGCTATGGAGAGGAAATGACATTCAATAATTTCGGAGGAACATGAATCTTATCCGCATAAATTTTACACTTGTGGCACTTCTTCACAAACTTGCAACAATCAGATTCCATTGTCAGCCAATAGTAACCTGTTCTCAACATCTTCTTCGCCATAGCATGTCCATTGGAATGAGTAACAAAGGAACCTTCATGGACTTCAGACATCAATAGCTCTGCTTCGTGTCTATCCACACATCTGAGCAAAACCATATCAAAGTTTTTCTTATAAAGCACATCACCATTCAGGTAGAAGTTGCCAACTAATCTTCTCAAAGTCTTCTTATCTTTCAAAGATGCCTCAGACGGGTAAATCTGACTTTGGAGGAAACATTTGATATCAAAATACCAAGGATTTACATCTTTAACTTCTTCAACAACAAATACATGAGTTGTCCTATTAAGACGCATCACGGTTAAATTAGGGACTTCATTCCAAAAATTCACCACAATCATGGAAGCCATTGTTGGAAGAGTATCTGCCATCCGGTTTTTATCTCGAGGGATATGATGAAACTCAACCTTTGTAAAGAAAGTTGACATCCTCCTCGCATAATCTCTGTATGGTATCAAACCAGTTTGATTCATCTCCTACTCACCCTTGATCTGATTCACAACCAAAGCTGAATCTACATAGATATCAAGATATTTAATTCTGAGATCAATGGCCTCTTCAAGCCCCATAATGCAAGCTGCATACTCAGCCATATTGTTTGTACACTTGAAGGTCAATCTACCTGTAAATGGAAAATGAGTGTCGTGAGGAATAATAATCACTGCCCTAATGTCATTACCATATGAATTAACAACTCCATCAAATACCATGCCCCAACAGGAACCAGTCTCAGGCCCTTCATCAAGCAATGGTTCATCACAATCTTTCATCTTCGAGTATAAAATATCTTCGTTAGGAAAATCAAACTGCACTGACTAATAATCTTCATTAGGTTGGTGAGCCGAATGGTTAGCCAAGACACTACCTTTAATAGCTTTCTAAGATGTGTATTCAATATCATACTCAGATAATAACATCTGCCAACAAGCGATCCTCCCAATTAAAACAGGCTTCTCAAAAATGTACTTGACTGAATCCATTTTGGATATCAACCTGTAGCGAGGTATTCGTTACCTTTAGATTTATTGACTAAATCAAAAGTAAATCATACAATTCGAGTCGCCACCGCACTTCTATTTATCCAAAGGAAAGGTTAGAAAGCGAACAAAAACCGAGAAGTTTTATCAAATAAAAAACTAATAAAAATGTCAGAGATCTGGGTAAGGGGGTTGGTTATGCAATGGGAAGGTTTTAAGCACCCAAAACATCCTTAGTACTCTAAGGGAGCCCTTTTTGCAAATGTTGTATGGTAGGTTGGTATTTATGAAAATATTTGTGCAAACATGATTGGGGAGATGAGGCAAGAATATACAAACTATTTACAATTTTGTTGTTTGAATGGATAAACCCATTGCCTACGTACCATCACAAAGGTAGGATCAAAACCTCGTAGTTCGGGGTAAAAATCTGAAAATATTGGTGAATTGATTTGTCAAAAGCCTTAAGGTCTTTTGTTATCAAAGGGAGAAAACTCAACCTAAACCAACAATCCACCATGTGAGGAGAGCTTCAACATACTAGTGACGGATCCACCATATAATAAGTATGGAAGACTTATAGTCCAATCACTAAGGATAAGGTGAGGTTTACATCAACCACTATGATGACTCAAACCTATGGCTAATGTTTATGAAAAAGGTTTTAACAAAGGTGGTCATTGGAACCACAAAAACAAACTTGAGTGAGTTGTATTTACAAATTAGAAGTATTCACAAAATGAAGTCAAAGTTGACTTAAGATTCAATTCAAACTAAGTATTAATGAAAAGAGTTTGAAAAAATCAAAGGCATTTGACCTAGGTTTCTAATTTTGAAAACAATGTCAACGTTTGCACAAAAATGAGTTTGGCTTGGGTTAAAGTGGAAAGAAGAAGAGAAGGGCTAGTCCTAAACATGCAAATATGAGAGAGGAGATAAAACCCTTGGAGTTCCTTTCTTGAGATCATAAAGATGATTCAAGATGCTCCTTTCTTTTGGACTTAGCAAGCAACACGCGATTAACTCAAGCAATCAAGCAAATATTCAATCAAGCTCCTAGGGTCTCCATTTGGCTTGTCTTTCTCTTAACTTGGCAATTCATGACAATGGCCCTTCTAGTTATCTCAAGTTTGGAATCCCTATCACACAAGAACAAACAATCAAAAGGTTCACAATGCAATAAGAGGAATGGACAAAGAGAGATTTTAGATTAGGGTTCCTTTCAAGTCAAACTTCAAGATTAAGCATTCTAAGGGCATGAGGCCTAGTTGCTCTTCAACAATTTTAGAATTCTAAAGGCAGGAGGCCTAGTTGCTCTTGAACTCCATTAAGCATAGGTGAGGTCCTAATTCTAAGTCCTTTCTCTTTTTTGCATTGGGTTCACACAAACAAAGACAAAACAAGCACAAGGCAATAGTATATTTACACAATAATGTGCTCAAGTGAGCAAAAGGAAAATGACATAAACATAAACATGAGCTCAAGTGAGCAAAGGAAAAAGGAAATATGAATAAATGAGCAAGAAATTAAATTTCATTAAAGTAAATTTCAAGAATTAAATGCTTGAATTAAAAGTTAGTAATAAGTAGTTAGTGTTAGTGTGCCATAAGGCAATTTAGCGCTATGTTAAGCAATCGTAAGTGGACTAATGTAGTAGTCACACCTATCTGAGGCTGATCAATAAAACTATAGGCAAATAAGCACAAGTTAGAGATCATGGCTAGTAAGCCAAGCTCCTACAACTTGCCATGCCAAAAGAAAAAGAAGAATGACCTTGTATGGATTTTAGGTTTTTTGCTTGACCAAGAAGCAACCTATCTTGGACACAAAGCAATTCACTTGATCTTTGATCAAGTTGAATTTGATTTGGATCAAAGAAGATTAAGCCTCTCATATGTCAAGGCTAACCACAAATCATTAACTCATTGGTCAAAAGAAAAAAGAAGAAGATGAGAGATGAAGATGGAATGTACAAAATGAAAATTCAAAGGACATAACCAAAACACTATGATCAGATGTGAATGGAATCAACATCAATCAATGGTAAACATAAGTGAAATGAAGATTAGAAGTCAAGAAAGGTCACAATATTTTTGGTATTTTTTTGGAATTAAAATAATACATAAAATAAAATGAACAAAATAAGGTCAAACTTCAAATCCAATTCAAATCAACTTGAATAAGTCCAATTGGATCATCATAAGTCTAACATGGTCAAACAAGGTTTGACAAATTTTCTCAACATTTTTTGAAAACAGAAACTATTTTTAAACAATTAAAAATGAATAAAAATAACACAAATGGACTAAAATCTCAAATAAATCTCAAATCAATTGAGAATTTGATGTGAATATTTTTCATAGACTTATCATCATCCATATGTATTAAGAAAATATTTTTGGCATTTTTGAATATCTAAAAGTATTTAAAATGAATTAAAAACAATTAAAAATAAAATAATTCACAAAAAATATTAAATGGAATCACAAAAATAATTAAGAATCAGATTATGAAACTAGATTTTAAAAGAAAATTTTTGCAATTGGTCCCATATTTTTGTGATTCCAAATAAAGAAGTTATGAATTTTTGAAAATAAATGGATTTAAAGAAAATAAAACAGAAATTATAAAAAGAGAAAAAATCAGGAGCGCACGATCCAACCTCATTAATTGACGTGGACCATCATGTGGCTCTTAGGCGCGCGCTCATTGTGTTCATTAGTCAACAACACCACACGTTGGATTAAAAGAAGTAATTAAAACGCATGGCCACGATTAGATCCCATATGTGAGATCCAATGGACACAAGGCGAGCCACGTGGGGACGGTGGTGGAAACCAGCGTCTTCTCCGGTGAGCCAACAGAAATCGGCCACCAGTTGCAGGTTTTGCAACCTCAATCAAACCAAACGTGCCTTATATCAAATTAAAGCTGGGGTGATGCACATCACCCTTGTAACCTTGGATTTCACTCAAGATCCCTATGAAAGGAGAAATTTGAGATGGAAAATCCAGGTGTTCAATCTTCAGTTCATCAATTCATGAAATTAAAGCCACCATTGGCTTGCCTCTCATACGAGGACTTCAGAAAACCAAGCAAAATCAAGCAAAGCACAATATATGGTGAGATTCGAAGCAAAATAGTTGAGATGTAAACATTTGAAGTGCAGCTTTGATGAGCACGATCCAACCAATCTCTTGCTTACAGCTTGATCTTAAGGTATGGTATGAGTGCAAGACTTAGGAATTAGTATTGAAGATCAACTGATGTTGTTGAAAATCAAACTTGAAAAGTGAAATGAAAATGCAAAATTCCTTTGGTGTGAGGTTGGGATTCAGTTCCAGCAGAGTTTTAGGCGCCTTCAGGTTGAGAATTGAATGAAGTAATGCATCTAGTTATAGCTGAAGTTGCAAGGAGAGTGAATGGAACTCGTGTGCATGCTCATTGGGTCCTCCATGCATGGGCCTATACAGGGGCATGTGAGGCCCAAAACTAAATGGTTTTGCAAGCTGATAGCATGATGAAAAGGTTTGGACGTGTGGATTGAATGGCAATTGCTGGTGTATGAAGTTTCATCATGAAATGCATAAATGGTCATAAAAGTTCCCCTCTTCGAAAGTCCCATTTAGAAAATCCAAACATAGGCATGTGAGTAATGGTTGGAAAGGTCTTGATATAAGGAACAAAATCTATGTTGGACAAAAATCCATTTGAAGTTTGGCAAATTGTGAAAATTGGTCAATAAGTTCAAGGTACAAAACATGTATTTGAAAAATTTGCCAAAAGTGACCAACTTCAAGCCCTTCTGTTTCAATGATTCAAGCCTCAAATGGAAAAAGCTTCAACATAAAAGTTATGGGCACTTGAAGTTGGACTTTTTCAAGATTCAATGGCTTTGGTCCAAAGTGACCTATAATGTTTTGTATTATCACATGTGTTTATTTTAGGATTATGAAATTTTGTACAACATAACAATTGAATTAGACATCTTAAAATTTCCAATGAAATTTGTCTCACCTCAAAATCATAAAAAATAAGTGAGTTAGGTCTTTGGGAAGTTGACCCAAAATTAGGGTTTCAGTCAAATGACCTATAATGTTTTGAAATGAATGACGACCTTACAAGTTTCAAATGGATTGTTTATGAACATGAAAGTTGTTCATATGGCTCTTAAGAACATTGTTTCTCTTGGGGTCATCTTCATTTGACAAACACATCAAAAGTTAGGTCTCAGTGGATTTCAATTTAGTCAGATGACTTGACTGGTCAACTTCTCAAGTCCAAACTTCAAATCTTAATGAAAGAATGATTGAGGATACTCACATAGGCTCATATATGCATAAAATAATGAATTAAAGAACTTCCCTTGATTGAATTTGATCATAGGTTGAGGTTGCTTCATGAGCAAGGCACATTCAATGCACAATTGAATTAGGGTTTCCTTGGGAAACAATCCTCAAGCCCTTTGGTTTATCTTGATCAAATTGACAAATTGAGATACTTGGGAGGCATATGTGATTATTGAGAGCTTTGGGAACCATTGTCATGCTTGCTTTCATCTTCATCTGGCCATATCAATGAGCATAGAGGCCTCCTAGGAGCAATGGATCACATGATTGCTTAAGCTTCAAAACAAAAGATGTTAGTGACATATTTTTGTGCTTTTGGTTAGTAAACAAAATAATAAAAGCAATAATATACAATTCAAACATGCTTGGTGGTCTCAAACCAACTCACACAAGTCCCAACCCAAGGGCAAGGAGTCAAAATGCTATGATCCTTGAGGCAAATGCAATGAGAAATGATATGATGCCATGAGGGATCTTAGTGTCAAAATTAGGGTCTTACACAACCAAGTAGTATGATTCAACATATACTGGCGCAGACGTTGAGCACCCCAAGCCAATGTGCAACATGTCTTCTCAAGCATAGAATACCGAGTCTCACAGTCAGTGAACTTTTTACTGAGGTTGTAAATTTCATACTCTTTCTTCCCATATTCATCTTGATGACCAAGAACATAACCTATACTCTCTTCAAGCACAGTTAAATACATGATCAAAGGTCTTCCTTTAACAGGCAGAGACAGAATCAGAGGCTCAGGAAGATACTCTTTGATACTATCAAAAGCTTCCTGACAATCTTCGGTCCAATCACAAGACTGATCTTTCCTAAAAAGCTTTAAAATAGGCGCACATGTACCAGCCATATGTGATATACATGTTGAGATATAGTTCAAGCGACCAAGAAAACCCTAGACTTGCTTCTCAGTTTTGGGCGTATGCATATCTTGTATTTCTTTGACCTTGGCAGGGATTAACCTCAATACCCTTCTCGCAGACAATAAAGCCCAACAACTTACCAGAATGAACACCAAAAGTACACTTATTGGGATTCAAGCGGAGTTTATATTTCCTCAAATGCTGGAATAACTTCAACAAATGTTCAACATGCTCTTCTTCGCCACTTGATTTAGCAATCATATCATCAACATAGACCTCAATCTCTTTATGCATCATATCATGGAAAAGAGTGGTCATAGCTCTCTGGTACGTTGCACCGACATTCTTTAAATGAAAGGCATCACTCGATAACAGAATATTCCCCAGGGTGTAATGAATGTGGTCTTCTCCATATATTCGGGTGCCATCTTGATCTGATTATAACCGGAAATACGTCCATAAACGAAAATACTTTGAATTTAGTTGTATTGTCTACCAAAATATCAATATGTGGCAGAGGAAAATCATCTTTTGGAATGGCTTTACTCAAATCTCTGTAATCAACACACATGCATACTTTTCCATCTTTCTTTGGAACAAGCACAATGTTGGCCACCCACTGCGGATACTCAGAGGTAACAAGAAAATCGACATCAATCTTTTTTTCACTTCCTCTTTAATTTTCACTGCCATATTAGAATAAGTCCTTCTCAATTCTTACTTAACTGGCGGGCGTTCTGGCTTTAACGACAATCTATGCTCCACAATCTTAGAATACAGACCAAGCATATCATGATAGGACCAAGCAAACACATAAGTTTAATCTCTAAGAAGATCAATCTTAGCTTCTGGACCCAATTGAGAACCAATCTTGACTTCCTTCACATCATCATCAGAATCCAAGTTGACTAATTCAATCTGCTCCTCAAACGAATGAATGGCTTTCTCCTCGTGCTCAAGCAAACAAGATAATTTATCAGATACTTATTCATCATCATTCTCTTCCTCAGCTTCAAACACAGGGAAATCAAAGTTTGGAGAGAGAGTATAATCATTATATTCAATGGGTTTGAAAACCAACTTGCATAATGATTTGATATATTGATTTTAGAGAAGTGCAAACCAATATTATGCATATGGAAATATTATTATTTATTTATGTTTTTTGTGATTACCATTTTCAGAAAAAGCAAAAAGTAAAATAAAAAATCATAGATGTGAATGAATAAAATTGTACTTTATTGATGATAATAAGAAAATGCCTGACAATGTTTACTTCTCCCTTAGACATAAGAGAATGTTTTTTCTTAAAATAATAAAAGCAAATTACTTCAAAAGGTGCATAACAACAGGAACATCAACAGCAACCCAGTTGTTGCAAGTCTGGATGTGAGTTACAAAGTTGTCACAAACTTCGTCTTCATCATCGTCTTCAATAATGGCATCTGAGTGTTCATCATCCTTGTTAATGAACCCTCCACTGCAGAAAATTGGTGGCATAACCTTGACATTGACATTGAATGGCCCTGGTTGAAATCATAGCCCTGCTCTATTCTTATTCTCGACGAATTCTAGAACACAGCCCCACTTATCAATACTGCCAGCCTGAATAGCCTCTTGCGCATCTTTTAAAGAAGACATGGGTGCCCTAACTTTCTTGAACTCATCAGCAATGGACAAAGCTTGGAACGGTGTTCAAACTTCTCCCTCAACATCAACGTAGGTGAAAGATGACAAATGGCTCACCAATAATGCCTTCTCTCCACCAACAACGATAAGCTTGTCATTCTTCACAAATTTCAGCTTTTGGTGTAGAATAGATGTCACATCTCCAGCTTCATGAATCAAAGGCCTTCCCAATAAACAACTATAGGTCGGGTGGATATCCATTACCTGGAAAGTAATTTGGAAATCACTCGGACCTATCTTCACCAGAAGGTTCACTTCTCCAATGACAGTTTTATGAGAATCGTCAAACGCTTTAACAACCACGCCATTAAACCTCATCTGGGCGCCCTGATAGGAGAGTCTTGATAGAGTTGACTTTGGAAATACATTCAATGATGAACTCGTATCAACCAAAGCATTGGACAAAGCATCCTCCTTTCAATTCCTCGAAATATGTAATTTCAAATTATGATTCCTACCTTCCTCAAGAAGCTCTTCGTCACAGAAGCTCAAGTTGTTACAAGAAGTGATATTAGCAACAATGTGGTCAAAAATATCCATAGTAACATCGTGTTCCATATAAGATTGTTCCAACACTTTCTGTAATGCTTCTCCGTGTGCCTCAGAATTCATCAGTAATGATAACATAGAAAATTTTAACGGCGTTTGAGGCAGCTGATCCACAATGTTGAATTCACTTCTTTTTATCTGGCGTAACACCTCATCATCATCGTTAGTCTTCAATTTGATGGATTCACCAGACTAACATATTGGAGCACTAACTGGATCAACTACATGAATCTCTGCCTTCTTACCTACAAACTTATTTTCCACAACTTTCGGAAACACTGGACTGAACACCCGACCATTACGGGTCATCTTCGCTATATCCACAATATTCACCACTGAGTCGGCAACTGTAAGAGGAACCTCTTGACCATTCTCTATCATAGTGGCATTGTACTAGTATGGCAAAACTTTATCGGATGAATAGGGGACATGGCCCGCTAACCATATAACCAATGACGATACCGATCTGTTGACATTATTGTTGTTGCTGCTATCATACTGAATAACTACCCGCTCGGGGGTCTTGATCACCGGCATGATGACGTTCACATCATCATCCATATCCCTTGACTATTAAATATGGATTACATTCTCATCCATCAACTTCTGAATATCTCTTTTGACAATCATACACCCATGGGGGTTCACGCTACAAATGACACAATTGTCGCTACTAGGATTTCATGATAACGAAACCGGGACTAAAGAGATGCCAAAGAGAGGCAAAATCAGAAGAGTCGCCACCGAATTTTATTTAGTTTAACTCTATCAGAGAGGAGAGGGGAAATAGTCGATAAAACCCTCGGGAAAAAAAGATGCACACGGGAAGCGCTAAAAGAGAATAAGGAATCGGTCTCGCAACCGAGATTTGAGTTCGGAAGCCGGTTACGCAAGGGGAAGGTATTAGCACCCCTTATGTAACACCCCGATAAAAATAAGATAATTATTTAATTTAAGTTAATATTATATTTATTAATTTAATTAAATAATTGGAATTATTGGATTATTATTATTATTATTATTGGAATAATAATTATTGGAAAATATATATAAGTTGGAAATAAGAAAAAGAGTTCCATTTTGGTAAAAAGAGTTTTCACGTGAAAAGCAGAGAAGCGGCTGAAAAGAGGAAAAGGGAAAAGAGACAGAGCAAGAGGAAGAAGGTTGGAGAAGAGAAAAGCTTGAAGCTTAAAGATTCGCCGGATTAACTCAGGTAATGGGGGTTTATCGTCGTTTAATGGGTATTATGGGTTAACATGTAATGGGTAGTGATAAACCGTTGAATTGACCCTAATTGGGATGTTGAATGCTGAGAAATTGTGTTGGATAAGTTGTGTTAAAGCTGTAATTGAATTTGTATTTGTGTGAGTTGTGATTTCCCGAATGTACAGCTTTTTAGGGAATCGGAATCGGAGGTCCGGAAGTCCTCCTACGGCGGAAAATGCGGAGAATTCTGCATTCTGCTTCGTGTTAGCGCAGGAACAGCTTTCTGTCTTGCGTTAACCGGTTAACCCAGGGTGTTAACCGGTTAACACTGTTAGGAATTGTGAGGTATTGCTGTTTTGCTTGCGTTAACCGGTTAACCCAGGGCGTTAACCGGTTAACACTGCTGTGATTTCTGAGAAATTGCTGTTCTGTCTGCGTTAACCGGTTAACCCAGGGCGTTAACTGGTTAACACTGTTGAGTTTTGCCAGAAAGCGTGTTCTGTGTTGCGTTAACCGGTTAACCCAGGGCGTTAACCGGTTAACACTGTTGAAAAGTGGAAAAATTGGTATTTAAATGTTGTGTACATATTTGATGGTTGGCCTATATCAGTATGTGATATAGTAGGGATCATTTCCCGCTGTTTTGAGCAATATAGGTATTAGTGGAGTGTGCTAATACTGTGATTAATTATTTGACATGATATGATGTTTTGATACGTGTGTTGATGAATGTATGATGGTATGCATAATGCTGTGAATGTATATATTATGCATGTGTTGGTGAATGGACTGTTTTATGGCTTAGAGTGTGAGCATATGTCCATTGTGGATTGTTGTTGATGATGTTGCATTGCTAGGTGAATTAGCATGCATATTGTGGCCTTTATGGTGGTAGCTAATTCCCATGGTGAGGAATTAGTGAGTTAGTCATTATGGACTGTTGTTGATGTTTGCATGCTAGGTGAATTAGCGTGCATAGCATAGCCCTTGGGGTGGTAGCTAATTCCCGTGGTGAGGAATTAGTGAGTGAGTCACTAGGTCTCAAATGAGTGGGACTAGTGGGCTTGGTAGCCGTATCTGGATTTGATCGGTGAGGTGAACTATATGTTCACGAATAGTCGGTACCGCATGCATGGAGTCTCATTGCATAATGTATGTATGGCGTATAATATGAATGGATGTATTCCAATATTATGCGTGTGTTTGTGTTGGCATTGAGTATGAGTATGAATTGTGTTGGTATTGAGTATGATATTTGAGTTGATGTGCCGTTACTGAGTGGGTGATATGATTAGGGTGATTAATGTGTTATTTACTTAGCATTTCATGATATTCTATAATGCTTTTTATATCGATTGAGGAACTCACCCTTACAACTATGTTTTCAGGTAACGAGCAGTGATTGAGTAGAAGCTAGTGCTTGGAGTCTAGTGTAGTCTCCTTAGTGGGTCATGCTCTGATAGATGTAACATCGGGACGGGATGTTTTACCTTGATGAATAATTTTACATGTAACGTGTTACATGTTTTGCATGATTGATTTGATTTCTATCCGCTGCGTATTGTGCAAATGCTTTATGTTTTGAATTAATAAAAGAGCATGACAGTTATTTGGTGAATGGTGTGAAATGATTGTGTGACACCCTTAATTGCATAATTACTCTGATTGATATATTGTTATTTTAATTAAATATTTGGGGTATTTTAGAAGGGTGTTACACCTTACGCCCAAGGTACTCCATGGGAGCCATTTGGGTTGTTTTACATACATGGGATTTATCTATCATTCTTTTATTTTCAAAAGAATATGTGTGAAAAGGGGGTGTTTTTGTTATTATAGTGCTCGCCAAGGATTGGGGCCTTTATGCCTACGTATCACTCATTCGGGGATGAGGAATCAGAGCTTTGTAGTTCGGAGTAGAACATATTTGTTTGTTGGTTGATTTTATCTTTGAGAAAAGGGTTTTCAGGATGTTTCCCTAAGGAACAAAAATGAGTTTGATGAGTTGTATTATTTTTACCTTGAATAAGGGTTTTATGAAAGAATGTTTGTGATTTACATTGTATTAAAGTCTATAGGCGGAGGTGACTATTCTAGACAACAAGTCAAGCGTCTTGCGTCCAAAATAATCAGAGTAAGGATATGAATGCTCCATTCTTACTCATTCTCCACCACTTAAAGCTCGTGGCGCAAAATAATAATCGTAATTTTATTGTATTATGACTTTGATTATAAAAACGCCACTTGACGTTGAATCAAGGGTTTAGTTTATTTGATTATGAAGTTTGGCTTATGAAACATGAATGCAAAGTAACCAACAAGAAAATAAAGGATCTCATTGTAAGGCAGCCCAAGAGAAAGCATTATGTGACCAAAAGTGACCTATGCTAAACAAAGGATAATGGTCTTATAAACATGTCCCCATAAGGTGGTGTCATGATGCCATTCTTACAACATGCATGTAAGTTACAAATAAAATCCAACATTTACAAAGTATCACAAAGATAAAGAAAAGTCCTCCAAGCAAGGGTCCTAAAATGAAATCCTCTAAGTCCAAGTTGATTAAGAGTGGAATGAATATTTTTGGTCTTATCATTTTATCATGTTTTTGTTGTTTTTAATGTATGATGACAATAAAATAAATAACAAGTAAATAAACATGCATGATGAGTTTATGCAATGGTGATGATAATGAGTACTTGAATATAAATTATAAGGTAATGACATAAAAGTAAATCACAAGATAAAGAATGACAATATCACAATAATAATGGTTGGTGAATAAACAAAATTAATGAAGTATAATTAGTGGTTAGTAATATGTACAAAATAAACATCTTGAGGACTATTTTTCATAGGTCAAAAACACTCAAAATGTGAAACATTAAGGGATATCTTATCATTGATGCAAAGTATTGAAGATGATTAAAGAATCAACTAACAATAGATTTGTAACAAAGAAAGTTATACAACCATAAGTCCATTTATCAATATTTTAACAAGTTATGATTTGTTCTCTTTCCTTTACTTTTTTACTTCTTTTTATTTAGCAATGTAGTAAAGAGTAAATAAATTAGCATAATGTAAGTAATATAGTTAGATAACAATAAACATAAACATAAAATACTTGAAATAAAGTGAACAATAAAATAAATTGCAAGGAGTTAAAGTGCAATAATATAAATGTTAGGAGTTAGTAGTTAATGAACATAAACATAAAATACTTGAAATAAGGTAAACAATAAAATAAATTGCAAGGAATTAAAGTGCAATAACATAAACGTTAGGAGTTAGTAGTTAGTAACAATAATAAAATGGATTAGCAAGTTAACGTAAAGACATGGTTTCATCTATGCATCAAATGACTCAAATATGATTGAAATAGAGACAATCTATCAACGTCTCAAAGTATCATGAATGATCTATTGATCAACCATTAATAGGTTTGAAACATTGAAGATTTAATCAACTCTAAAAAACCATGGTCGTGATCTAATAGACCTCATTAACCAAAAAAATACAACAACAAGTCCACAATAAAAGAAAATGATAACAAAAATAAAGCAAGACTAAAAAAGGTAGTAAGAGCAAGAAAACTAAAAAAAAATGTGTAAGCCAAAGTTAACCATTTTTGCAAGCTTGAATCTAAACTCTCTCAAAAGATCAACCAAGAACAAACAACCATTTTTCAACACAAAAGAAAACCAAAAAGTTAACAAAGTTTAAGCTAAAATCATTACCCAAAGATGTGAAAAAAACTAGGTTGAAAGGGTGTCGAACTTGAATGTGAAACAAAAGGGTTTGGTATGAAAGTATTTAGGATGGAAGTTTAGTGAAAGGGCTGATTTGTGAGTGTTAGAGAGTGAGAAGTTTTGGAAAAAAATGTGAAAGAGGACAAAAAAAAGTTGGTGTGGTGACTTTTTGAGAGAAAGATGTTTTTTGTTTTGACCTAGGTTTAGAGAGGAGAGTGAATGGTACTTGGACATAACTTTTGAGGGCTAGGAAGCATGAAAAATGAGGGGAAATAGTACCCCTATTTATAGGGAAAGTAAGTGGGAAAGGGAGTGAAACAAAATATACGCTGTGGTAAGACCCCAATTTTGTCCCCAAGATCCCTCATGGCATCATAAGCATTGCATTGCATAGCCTCAAGGATCTTTGAGTACCTTGGCTTCCTTTACCTTTGGGTAGGGATCTCTTGTGAGTGGTTTGAGATCACCAGGCATGCTTGCATTGTATATCATTTCTTTTCTTGTTTTAATCACTAATCAAAAGCACAAAAATATGTCATTAACATTTTGTTTTGCAGTTTAAGCCATCACAGGTCAAGCAATTCAAGAGCATCCTTTGTGCAAGAGTTGATGGTATTTTCTTGAGATGAGACCACATGATCATTATATGGAGCTTATATAAGCTGGGGTTCTATTTTGAAGCAATTTCCCCAAGTGGTGAAGTTCAAATTCATCAGTCATGTCAAGGTCATCTGAGGACCAAAATATTCAACTGTGCAGTCAACTGAGGGCTTTGAGTTGGGGAATTGAGTTGAGACACCTCAGTCATGTTCAAAAAAGGCCTATTCATCATTTCAAACATCTATCTTGAAGATTTTGAAGTCATGGCAAAAGTTTCCAAAAATGGAAAGTGACCTGTAATTTCAAGTTTCCAAATATGGCAAGTTTTTGGTCCACATTCAACTTGACTTTTCAACATCAAATAAGTTTCAAATAGATTTTTGGTCAACATGAAAGTTAAATATCTTTGTCTCCCCTTTTCAAAAAGTCATATTTCATGATCATATGATGATTGGTTGAGAAGTTATGGCCAAATGATCACAAAGTATACATGGAATTTCAAAGTGGCATAACTTTTGATTCAAAACTCCAATTTGGTCCATTCTTTTTGCAAAATACTCCTCATTACCAATAATTTCCAAATGAATCATTTCCTTGCATGGAAGAAGCTCATATGATCACTTGTTCACACATGCGCAAAATGGAGGAAAATTCCACAATTCAAATTTGGCTTAAGCTACATGCAAAATACCACTTCCATCATGTTTATTGGTTGGTTTTAAGTGAAATTGAAGCTCAACATGGTACTGTTCACGTGCTACATGGCCATGCTACCTCACTTTTGCATTTTTGCAAATTGATCCATATTTCACTAATCTTGATTAGCACAAGCTTAATTGATTAGCAAAGTCATTAACAGGGAGTATATAAGCTAAACCCTAACTGTAATTGAAAAAGATAACAGAATTTCAAATCAAAATTTTCCATTTTTCTCCATTATTCTCTCTCTTCGAAATTCAAATTTCTTCACACAAACCTTCAATCTCTTTGCATATTCATGATCCTTGTGGAATTCTGAGCAAGATACAACCATTGGTTTGAAGAATTGAGCAAGATTTCGTGCAGATTCAAGTGCATCACATGTTAATGGATTTCTGAAATTGAGCTGGATTCGAGTGGTTTCAAGTGATTCTTTGTGCATAAAGCTTCAAGGCATAAGCATAGGAAGAGATCTGGAGAGTCTGGAAGCTTGAGGACACGAATTTAAAACACTGCAGTTCAAGTAAGTTGAAATTTCATCACCTCCTTTTGCCATTTTCTTGACATGATCATGTAGATCTTGCATTGCTGAGCACGCTGATATGATTAGTTTTAAAAATAGATGAGAAGTGAGATCGTATGATGAACTGGAATTTTTGACGATGATAATGTTTTCACTCGATCTGTTCAATTCATGATGATTTAGATGAAATTAATATGATATTTGAGATGTGTGATGGAAGTCGGTTCGATTGATGTGCGTTTCATGCATTTCTGGAAAAAAATTCATGAAGCTCCGCCGGAGACGGCCGGAGAAGACGGTTGCTCCGCCGTCTGCAACTGGCTAGGGTTTAGATCCAGTTGGCTTCCACGTGAGCGCTTGCATGGCTTTTCCATTGGCTGTGGATACTTTGACATGCTTATGTGTTGCGTTGAATGCTGAGTGGCGTGCCGAATCATAAATGAAACGTTCCGTTTCACTTGCCTCGCTGTATGCTGATGCGTTCGCCGATGTGTGCAATTGATTGGCCTGTGTTGTTTTGACTTGCTTGCGTGTGCTTTGACCTGCTGACCATGAATGTCACGCATATTAATGAAACTCTGCGTTTCAGTGTTTAAATATGGACCGCTGATTGCATTTTGCGCGCGTGATAATGTGGTTCTGATTATTCCAGATTTAATTCAAACATTTTATTTCCCTCCATTATTTCCATGCATAGTTCAAATATTTGTTCAACTTTAAAAAATCATAAAAAATAGTAGAATAGTCCAAATTGAGTCCAATTTTTTTTCATGATCTTGTTTTGACCTCTAGTTTTTTATAGCATTTATTTCATGAATTGTTTGTTTCTGGATATTTATTTTGGATTTTTTGATTGAACCTTATGCCAAATTGATATGCTATGTTCATTACTTTGTGAAATAATATGTGTTGATCCAATTGGTCTGAATTTTGTATGATTGATCTTCACATGTGATATGAACTTTTGATGATTGGTTTGGAACTTTTATCATACGTTATCACTGTTTTTGACACATGGAGATATAATGTGACAATTTGTGTCACATTTTGGGTATTCATTTTGTGCATTTTTGTTCACCTATCGTTTGAGCTCTTCTGGATCTAATTTTTTTGCATGATGTATGTATAACATGATGAGTTGACATAAAAAATATCAAGGCCATTCGATGCTTTTCTGTTTTGATTTGGATTTTCTAATTTGGATGTCTACTTTGTGCACCTTTGCATGCCTTTGCTTTACATTAATCATTTGAAGCCTTTGCCTTATGAATTGATGTTGGTCCTTTTGAGGACATTTTCTTGATTGTTTAAACTTGCTTTGTGCAAAAGATTGGCTTCTGTTTTGACCATTTGATTTGGTTTTGAACCTAGTCTTTGTAATAGTGTTTTGTACATGAACTAACCTTGACTTGTATTTCAGGTTTGGACACTTAGCATTAATGGTTGAGTTGCTCACCTTTTGAGATGCAAATTGGATTGTGTTCTGACTTCTTTGTGTTTTGTAGGGATTTAAGTTGATGAGTTGAGCTCACTGCTTCATTTGATTGCTTGACCATTGCTCATTGAATTGTGTACAGTTGATTGGTTTCACTGTTTGTTTTCTGTTTGTGTGACTGAAATATTAACTGTTTTATCTTTTGTACAGGTACATTATCTCGCAACGCGAAAAACAACCGACGGTAAAAGACAAACAAACAGAGCCGCCATCGTGCGTTATTTATCCCAAGGGAGGGAAAGGAAACACTCGAAGTAAACCTGGAAAGGAAATGGTCTTACGACCGGAGATTACAAGGATCGGGAGTCGGTTACGCAAGGGGAAGGTATTAGCACCCCTCACGTCCGTCGTACTCGACGGGATCCACGCTCAGGAGAATAGAATAAAGTTGCTGATAAACTGCTCAAAGAATGCACACACACTAGAATAATTAAACACAGATGGAAAGAGATGGAGGCGGACTCGGCAGGATGTCGCATCCTGGGCCTACGTAGTTTGTCAGAAACAAACATCAGAGTCGACGTAGTTCGGGGAAATGGGAACGGGCTCGCTAGGATATCGCATCCTATGCCTACGTATCTCATCTGGAATGAGAATTAGAGCTACCGTAGTTCGGCTAACGCACGCCAAAACAAAACACACGCAAAGACGCTGAGACGTCAAAAGAAACTCGCAAATGGAAACAGACTGCCAATGGCTGGTCTTACGCCCAACTCCAAGCAAAAGAAACACAAACGGGAAACCGAATGCCAATCGCTGGGCTTACATCAGACTCCACAAACAACAACAAACGGGAAACCGAATGCCAATCGCTGGGCTTACATCAGACTCCAAACAATACAAACAAATGCACACAGGAAACCGAATGCCAATCGCTGGACTTACATCAGACTCCAAACACACCACAAATAGGAAACCGAATGCCAATCGCTGGGCTTACATCTGACTCCTCAAGCAAACAAACATGCTAAGTAAACAATCAATCAACAACACACGCTATATGCAAACAATTGGCTCATACAAGGCTAGGCTTTAGTCGAGGGGTCATATCAACCTCGACAGACAAGCTAACTGAAAGGGGGTGCCTGAGGCTCTTAACCACTGACATCGACCGTCAGGGTGAGCAGATGAAATGGGAGATGAGGGTTAGACCTCATAGCTCTTAACCCGAGCCTGGGTAAGCTTGAATCAATGAAGACGTGGGAGTCCAGAATGGGGGACTCTACTCCACTTTGACTGACTCTATATACAAAGAATCTTGGGCGTTTATTCAAAATGCATCAGCACATAGTGCGAGCAAGATGAAAGACTCAACTGAATAGCAGGGGATGGATTGCACATCCCTTCTATCTGCTAATTGCCTCTTCACTTAGGAGGACTTGAAGTGCATGGCACAAAAGTAAACAATCAAAAACATGGCCTCTTAAGGAGGGCTTCAGACAAGTGCCTGCCAAGATAGCAGGACTTCCAGACTACATGGAGTTAGAGGTCATTACCTAAAGTGGTATGCCAACCACAAGCAAAGCAGAGAAACTCAAGCAATGAGTTAAAGCTACTAAAGTACCTGTGTAAACAACCAAACAATCAGTATAGTATTCAGACAAACAGTCAACAGACAAACAATAGTGATTTCCAATATGTATGCTCGATGTAGGTCAAATGCAACTCAAGAGAGTTCATTTCCAATAGTCCTACAACACAACAAGGTTAGTCAACCCAAAATAATTGGCATCTCATGAATTGATATTGCATCAACCACTAGGGATAATAGCTTGAACCTGAAATGCAAAACTCAAAAGATGAGTACAAACCACTAGCACCAAGGCTAGGGACAAAGGTAAGGCAAAAAGTCAAAACAACAACCAATTCTCAACATGTAGCACAATTAATCCCTCATGAACATGTCCTAAAAAGGACCAAATCAAAATCATCAAGCAAAGTCATGTAGTGAGCAAGAGAAGTCAAAGGCAATTTCAATGCACACAATTGGACATTAAGAATCAAAATTCCATGTTAAAACAGAAACGACTCAAACAATTCTGGAAATTTTTATGTGCATACAACATGTAAAACACAATCATCATGCCAAAAATTATAATCAGAAGAGCTCATTTGACCTAGAAATGAAAATGAATAAGATCAACATCAAATTGTGTGACACACATTGTCACACCATACAATCACATGCATAAAACAGAAATGGAAATTGCTAAAAATGCCAAACCAAATCTCACAAGTCATGTATCATGTTAGGAATCAGCATACAAAATTTCATGACAATTGGATCATTATTGAGCATTTCACATCAATTTGAATGAGGCATGGTACAAATGCATACATGTTCAAAGAATTCAGCACAATTTAATTTCCAGAAACGACAAAATCATAAAATCACAACCAAAAAATAAAAGACATCCATATGATCATGAGGAAAAAAATTGGGAATTAATTGGATCATTATTCTATTTTTTAGGATTTTTGGAATATCATGCATAAAATGAAATAAAAATGGAAAAACATGAAATAATAATGAAAATGAATTGGAAATGGGAAATGCCTCCACGTAGGATTCGAAGTGAGGCCCAAAGCGCTACATCAAACGGCGTTGTTTCACTAAGTAAAGGAAAAATTGAAAAAAATGAAAGCGCAAACGCTGGGAATCGAAGTGAAGGCCTGGGGCATCAAAACGACGTCGTTTCGGATGCGCACATTAGGGTTTTGCAGAAGGTGACAACACTGTTCATGCACGGAGGAAACCACCATCTTCTTCATGAAGACGGTGGTGCTACAGTACCACGCGGCAGAAATTTTTGCAGAACTCACGAACCAATACATCATTCGAAAGCTTATGGCATGCACAATCCAAATCCATCATTATTTTGGCCTAAAACATCATATATCATGCGAATCGAGCTAAAACTTTTTTGCATCTAAAACTTCAATTCATCATATCTCCATGAATACTTGTCCATTTTTCAAGATTTTTATATCAGTAGAATCAGCAAGCAACGAACTTCAAGTCTATGGCAATAAAAACAAGAATTAGGCTACTCTAAAATCTGACCTCTTGAAGCTCCAACAATGGCAGTAATAGATTCAAGGCTTGGCAAGCATCCAAATCCAGTCCTGAGATGATGTTATGAAGTTTGATGTATGAATTGAAGCCTGGAGATGCTTGGATCTAGCTCAAAAGTCAATTTCCATCTTCATGTTCTTGAGCTTCATGTGCTTAATTCTTCACCAAATTCTGCAAATCAAAGCTTGATCTATACTGAATAATGATCAAAGAACACAAATATGCAAGAAAAATCAAGTTTTATGTGGAAAAATTTTGAATTATGGTGGAGAGAAATTTTGGAGGGAAAGTTTGAATCTAGATCTAGAATGATGAATCTGAAAAATTCTGTTATGATTAGCCTTTTATATGCTTCCTTAATCACATCCAAATTAGAATTAAGCATGGCTAATGAAAGTTTAATGAGAAATAAGGTGTTATGCAAAAATTGATTTTTCACCCCATGCATGCAACATGCACGTGAACAGTACCACATGGCCATGCAATTTCACTTAAAATCATCTTATGAACATGTTGGAATGGTTAAAAAGCTCATATGATGCACCAAATTCAAATTCATGATTTTCCCTCCAAAATGAGCATGAATGAGCAAATGGTCATGTGATGAAATTTCATGCAATGCCTTGATGGATTTGGAAAATATGAGTCATGACAAGCATTATACAAAAAGAGGCACTCAATTTGGAGTTCTAGATCAAAAGTTATGGCTTGTTGAAGTTCCATGCACACTTGGCAATGATTTGATCATATCTCCTCAACCATTCCTCAGATGCTCATGATCTTGGACTTTTTGGAAATGGGAGAGAAAGATCTTCAACTTTCATGTTCGACAAAATTTCATTTGAAGCTTCTTTGATGTTGGAAAGTCAAGTTGAAAGTGGTCCAAAAACTTGCCATTTTTGGAAACTTGAAATTACAAGTCACTTTCCATTTTGGGAAACTTTTGATTTGGCTTCAAAATCTTCAAGGTAGATGTTTGTCATGATGAATAAACCTCTTTTGGACATGAATGAAGTGTCTCAAACCATTTCTCCACCTCCTAGCCCTCAGTTGACTTGCAGTTGACTTTTATGGGCCCAAGATGACCTGAAACTCCACTGTGGCCTTTGAGCCTCTAACACTTGGTCAAATTGCTTCAAAATGAACCTTGGCTCATATAAGCTCTCTAGAACAACCATATGGCCTTTATCTCAAGGAAGTGCTTGATCCTTGGCACTGATGGATCCTCTTGATGCCAATGCTGAATGCAATGATGCAATGCACTATGCAATGTTAATGACCTAAAAATGAAATGAATGCATGAGTAGGGGGTGCAAATTTGAGGTGCTACAGCTGCCCCTATTTAATCAACTGGGAACCTGAACGGATGAGAGCAACGGTTGTCAGACTTTCAAGGTACACAGGGATTGAATACCAGAGAACCGTAGAAATTTGCACTCTGCGGGGGATGAACAAAAACTGTCGACTTGATATACACTCATATCAAGGAAAGCGGGGCCATTTACCGATGGCGGATGGTGGAATAGTCGACTTTATATACACTGATATCCAGGAAAGCAGGGCCATTTACCGATGGCGGCTTGTGGAACAATCGACTTGATATACACTGATATCAAGGAAAGCGGGGCCATTTACCGATGGCGGCTTGAAACAGTCGACTTGATATACACTGATATCAAGGAAAGCGAGGCCATTTACCGATGGCGGCTGGTGGAACAGTCGACTTGATATACACTGATATCAAGGAAAGCGGGGCCATTTACCGATGGCAGCTTCGACTGGGAAGGAACAAGATATTCACAACTGGAACCAGACAAGACGTTTACCGACGACTCTACTAGGGATTTTGAAAAGGTACATGACCAGACATTTACCGATGACTGGAAAAAGAGGATACACAACTAGACGTCAACGGACGAATGGAAAAAACTCGACGTTTACCAACATCAAAAGATGATGTTTACCGACACCAAAAAAGGATCGACCAGACATTTACCGATGACTGGGAAGGAACTCGATGTTTACCGACACCGAAAGATGGTGTTTACCGACACCAAAAAAGGATCGACAAGACATTTACCGATGACTGGGAAGAAAGATACATAACGAGACGTCAACGGATGACTGGGAAAAGACTCGAAGTTTACCGACATCGAAAGATGATGTTTACCGACACTAACAAAAGGATGACCATACATTTACCGATGACTGGAAAAAAGATGACACACAACCAGACATCAACGGACGAATGGGAAAAAAACTCAACCAGACATCAACGGATGAATGGGAGAAAGAAACCACGACCAGACGCCAACGGACGAATGGGAAAGACTCAACCAGACATCAACGGATGAATGGGAGAAAGAAACCACGACCAGACATCGAAAGATGATGAATGGGAAGAGAAACCACGACCAGACGCCAACGGACGAATGGGAAAGACTCAACCAGACATCAACGGATGAATGGGAGAAAGAAACTACGACCAGACATCGAAAGATGATGAATGGGAAGAGAAACCACGACCAGACGCCAACGGACGAATGGGAAGCAAGCCCGATGTCACGGACATCGAAAGATGATGTCTATAGACACCAAAAAACAGGACCCACACGGGGATCAACACGACACCCACTGGTATCACAAGGATGACATCTACATATGTCCAGACAAGGCCAGACACTCACCGGGGACTACTCTTGGGAGTCACGCTTTCTTTTCGCGGACGGGTGAGGAAATAAACCTCTCTGGGGGTTACCCATCCTGAATGCTACCAAGAGCAACTGCTGCAAATGCGCCATAAAGATGTTGCAAAACGGTCCACCTATGTTGGGGATACGATCCAAGCTTGCAAGATGCAAAGGGAGGAAAACTCCGGCTGGGAAAGCAAGTGACCACGTTGCTGAGCACATCATTCTGATTCGATCTTCCAAACCGGTGGGGAAGACTGCTAGGGATGCTTGCTGATCGGACATTCTCAGAACGGCAAATAAACCAACTCAACTAGGGAGTCAACTGTTGGGAAAACACCAACCTCTCTACCCTGCTGGGGAACCCAATTCTGAAATCGACCCAATGTCGCGATGCTAAACTCTTCCGATAAACCCATTCTCGGATGGTAACCACGACTTAGGGCTAGTTTATGCTTGCAATGCTGATGCATGAGTTTTTACGACGTAATGCTCCATACTCATGGAAATGCTACTCAATTAATGATGCAATATGCTATGCTTATCTAAATGATGAATGCATAAAAACATATCCCTCTCCGGGGACGGCACGAGCCACTCTACCAAGGAACTCAGTATCACTCCGATTTCTACCCTGCTGGGGAACAACACTGCGGCTGGGGAAAGGATGATCCTTGCTAGGGATGACCTTCACTGAACCCGATCCGCTTGGGGACCCCGTTGGGGGAAACAACCAATGCAAACCTCTGCTGGGGAAACAGCAACCTTCAGGCTAGCTGGGGAAGAAAATTCTCCACCCTGCTGGGGGAAACCATACTCATGCCTGTCCGCTGAGGAACAAAATCTCTCAACCCTGCTAAGGGGAATGACCAACCCTGTTAGGGATTACATTCTCAACCCTGCTGGGGAAGATAACCAATATCAGGCCTGATTGCCGAGGAAACACCGCTCTCGAATCCGCTGGGGAAATAGCGACCTTCAAGCTCGCTGGGGAACTAGCAGTCCTCAGACTTGCTGGGGAAACTCTTCTCGACCCTGCTGGGATTACGGCGAACTCCAGCCTGGTTGGGGGAACTGCAAACGAAACCCTGCTGGGGATTACAGCACTTCAGACCTGGCTGCTGAGGAACAATCTACCCACAGACACCTCCGCCGGGGATATAGCAACCTTCAGGCATGGCTGCTGAGGAAACACTGATCTCGGACTCACTGGGGAGATACAGCCTATTTGACACGGCACGCCCATCGACTCGTCGAACACTGGTGTTCACCATCCCACCATGGTGTCAATTTTCCACTTTTGAGAGCTCCCAGACTCATCTGGTCTCTTCTGATTCATCACTTTGCATTCTTGGCTTTTCTCTTCTTCGAGACAAACGATCTCCTCAGATTCAGGGCCAACTCTCTAATCTTCAGACTTTGAAGAGTCTTCTTGATTACCCTCTAGGATCGTCGTCGTTCTTTCGCCGTTTTTTTTCACCGTTCTTCAATCTCTTGCCCCTGATTGGACTCTGCGGGGATCTCTTGTCAAAAGGCTCCACATCACAACCTGTAAGTGAGTGAAAATATCTAACAGTACCTGCAAAAGAGATCGTTAGATAAAAACGTGCCCCAGGAGTGCCAAAATTTCAACACCTAGGTCACTCAGACTTCCGAATAAGATTTCACGTCTTCCATCTCGTAAACATGCATCGGAAGGGACCTCTATCTTTTAAAATGCAAAGATTCTTTATCAAAATAAACGGATGTTTTTGCAATCAAAGCGGTAATGAAAACAAAAACCAAAATTATTTGACTGAACATGCATTTATTGACTGAACCAAAAGTGGCTCGTAACTGAACAGCACAAAGGAAGCAATCCCTAAAAAGACGTAATTGCGCATAAAAGGAAAATCTATTCTAATGGCAATGTGAACCCGTGATCTCATCGAGTTCCAACTCGGTTACACCCCATATGTCCTCAAGACTCTCCGTGCTTTCTACCTTCTGAACAAGACGCTTCGGATCGATCCCTGCCGAAGATTATCCAGATGTCTCAACCAAAGTACAAACGATCATGCCGGACGTAGTTGTTCGTTTTCTTCCCTCTTTTGCTTGGACCGCCCTTTCGGGTTTTCAATCCACCGGGATACCCATTTTTACCTAAGCCGCCCTTGCGGGTTTTCGACTTATCGGGTGTACATATTCTTTTCTTTATCCCTAATTTCTGCCCGAACCTTTTTCATTTTTTCATCATCATTTTTTTTTGGTTCGCCGGGATGCCCTTTTTTGCCTGGACTCTTTTATTCTTTTTGTCCAGCGGGTCTCTTTTTACGAAGTATCTTTTAACTGCGTCCACACTCACAGGGGATGGAAAGTCCTTATCATCCGTGGTCATCAACAACAAGGCTCTGTCAGAGAAAACCTTCTTGACCACGAATGGACGTTCATAATTGGGTGTCCACTTGCCCCTACGATCGTTTTGAGGAGGAAGGATCCTTTTCAACACCATATCTCTCATGATGCATACGAGGCCGCACTTTTCGGTCAACAACACGATTTGTTCACTGCTGGCACAACTGCCCCATGACGAATGGTTACTAGCCTCTTTCCCCAATTAGGCCCAACTCTGCGTACCGAGTCCTTACCCATTCCGCCTCTTGCAATTTCACGTCCATCAGGACTCTCAAAGAGGGAATTTGAACCTCAACCGGTAGCATGGTTTCCATCCTATACGAGTGGGAAAGGCTTTTCCCCAGTATGTACACACCGAGGTTCGATACCCGGGATACAAGCTTCGTGTTCAGCCACGCTGTCGTTGGTGCATTCAAATGCTAGTCGGGCAGCAAAAGGAACACGGGATCCCTTTGGCGTAACCAAAGCAACACCAACTCTGTTTCCATTCACGTTAACGACCCCATCAAACATCGGAATCCGTTCGGATTCAGGGTCAGGCCCCTCCTCCGGGATAGGTTCCTCACAATCTTTCGATTTGAGGACCTCGATGTCCTCATCAGGGAACTCAAACTTCATCGGTTGATAATCCTCAATGGGTTGTTGGGCGAGGTAATCGAACAATACACTCCCCTTGATAACTTTCTGAGAGGTATATTGAATATCATATTCAGTCAAAATCATTTGCCATCTCGCAACCCGTCCGGTCAATGCTGGCTTCTCAAAAATATACTTGATCGGATCCATCTTGGAAATCAACAAAGTGGTATGAACCAGCATATACTGTCTCAATCAGCGAGCAGCCCATACCAAAGCACAACAAGTTTTCTCGAGCAGTGAATATCTTGTTTCATAGTCGGTAAACTTTTTGCTAAGGTAAATTGGATGCTCTTTTCGACCAGACTCGTCATGCTGCCCCAGTACACAACTCATAGACCCCTCGAAGGCTGTCAAGTACGGAATTAATGGTCGTCCCTCCACGGGAGGCATCGAAATCGGAGGTTCCTGCAAATATTCTTTTATTTTTTCAAATGCCGCTTGGCCGTCATTATTCCACCTGACCATTTGATCTTTTTTTTCATATGGGTTCATACGTGGCTGTTAGATGAGATACGAACCGTGAGATGCAGTTCAATCTATCTAAGAAACCACGAACCTCATTTGTTCTCGGTTCAGGCATTTCTTGAATTGCTTTTTTTTTAATTATTTTTTTTAGCAGGATCGGCCTCGATTCCTCTTTCTTTCACAATAAGCCCCAACAACTTACCGGACCGCACTCCGAAAGTGCACCTACTCGGATTCAACCTCAGTTTGAATTGTCTCAACTGGTCAAACAACTTGGCCAGATCTACCAAATGCCCCTCTTCTGTTTGGGACTTTGCTATCATGTCATCAACATAGCTTTCGATTTCATGATGAATCATATTATGAAACAAAGTCACCATAGCCCTTTGACACGTGACACCGGCGTTCTTGAGACTGAATGGCATCACCTCTGCTCTTGATACTCGCCTCCAAGGCGGCCCCAACCTTCACTTCCTTCCTGACCTCCTCGGTACACAGGCTAACCAGCTCAACTCGTTCCTCATGCGGTCGAATCACCTTCTCCTCTGGTTTCAACAACCTGGCTAATTCCTCCAGCAGTTCACAATCTTCTTCGCCTTCATCTTCAGCATGATAGATCGGATTTTCGAAGTCATATAGAGGTGTAACTAAATTGTTATCAATGAGATAAGGAGGATAGTCACTTTTGAGGTCGGAACAAGACAAATCAAAAGGAAAGAAAAATGAAAACAAACATTGCCATTTTTATTTATTTAAACTGCAAAAATAAATGAAAAACAGGGAACACCGCTTTTAATACAAAAACATCCATTTATTAATGATGCAAAATGTTGCAAAATGAAACACATGAGGTGGCCCTTACAATGGACCAATACGTTTCGGGCAAAACGTATGGCTTTCATGCAAACAGAATTGAAAAACGAAAATATTACTCTTCATGATGAGTGACAGTGATGATCTTTGAGGCCTTCCAGTTCCCTGGTACGCACGATTTTATGCACGAGTCAAGCTCGCAGTCACCGTCAATCTCTCCACCTACTGTACAGGCGTGACCTGGATCCAACATTCCAACACTGATGAACGGGAACGGTTGACGGTGTCCTCTGTTCTGTCTAGACGAGTCTTGGTCTGGCTGATAGCCAACCCCGAACATATCTGCTTTTACCATAATGTCTATAATCTTTCCCCAGCCTAGGGCTTCTCCGTTCTTCACCACCTCCATGACATGATGAGTTCACATAAAAAATCACAAGGCCATTGGATGCTTTTCTGTTTTGATTTGGATTTTCTAATTTGGATGTCCACTTTGTGCACCTTTGCTTGCCTTTGCTTTACATTAATCATTTGATGCCTTTGCCTTATGAATTGATGTTGGTCCTTTTGAGGACATTTTCTTGATTGTTTAAACTTGCTTTGTGCAAAAGATTGGCTTCTGTTTTGACCATTTGATTTGGTTTTGAACCTAGTCTTTGTAATAGTGTTTTGTACATGAACTAACCTTGACTTGTATTTCAGGTTTGGACACTTAGCATTAATGGTTGAGTTGCTCACCTTTTGAGATGCAAATTGGATTGTGTCCTGACCTCTTTGTGTTTTATAGGGATTTAAGTTGATGAGTTGAGCTCATTGCTTCATTTGATTGCTTGACCATTGCTCATTGAATTGTGTACAGTTGATTGGTTTCACTGTTTGTTTTCTGTTTGTGTGACTGAAATATTAACTGTTTTATCTTTTGTACAGGTACATTATGTCGCAATGCAAAAAACAACCGGCGGGAAAAGACAAACAAATAGAGCCGCCACCGTGCGTTATTTATCCCAAGGGAGGGAAAGGAAACGCTCAAAGTAAACCTGGAAAGGAAATGGTCTTACAACCGGAGATTACAAGGATCGGGAGTCGGTTACGCAAGGGGAAGGTATTAACACCCCTCACGTTCGTCGTACTCAACGGGATTCACGCTCAGGAGAATAGAATAAAGTTGTTGATAAACTGCTCAAAGAATGCACACATACTGGAATAATAAAACACAGATGGAAAGAGATGGAGGCAGACTCGGCAGGATGTCGCATCCTGGGCCTACGTAGTTTATCAGAAACAAACATCAGAGTCGACGTAGTTCGGGGAAATGGGAACGGGCTCGCTAGGATATCGCATCCTATGCCTACGTATCTCATCGGGAATGAGAATCAGAGCTACCGTAGTTCGGCTAACGCACGCCGAAACATAACACACGCAAAGACGCTATGACGTTAAAAGAAACTCGCAAACGGAAATAGACTGCCAATGGCTGGTCTTACGCCCAACTCCAAGCAAAAGAAACACAAATGGGAAACTGAATGCCAATCGCTGGGCTTACATCAGACTCCACAAACAACAACAAACGGGAAACCGAATGCCAATCGCTGGTCTTACATTAGACTCCAAACAAAACAAACAAACGCACACAGGAAACCGAATGCCAATCGCTGGACTTACATCAGACTCCAAACACACCACAAATAGGAAACCGAATGCCAATCGCTGGGCTTACATCTGACTCCTCAAGCAAACAAAAATGCTAAGTAAACAATCAATCAACAACACACGCTATATGCAAACAAGCGGCTCATACAAGGCTAGGCTTTAGTCGAGGGGTCATATCAACCTCGACAGACAAGCCAACTGAAAGGGGGTGCCTGAGGCTCTTAACCACTGACATCAACCGTCAGGGTGAGCAGATGAAATGGGAGATAAGGGTTAGACCTCATAGCTCTTAACCCGGGCCTGGGTGAGCTTGAATCAATGAAGACGTGGGAGTCCAGAATGGGGGACTCTACTCCACTTTGACTGACTCTATATACAAAGGATCTTGGGGGTTTATTCAAAATGCATAAGCACGTAGTGCGAGCAAGATGAAAGACTCAACTGAATAGCAGGGGATGGATTGCACATCCCTTCTATCTGCCAATTGCCTCTTCACTTAGGAGGACTTGAAGTGCATGGCACAAAAGTAAATAATCAAAAACATGGCCTTTTAAGGAGGGCTTTAGACAGGTGCCTGCCAAGATAGCAGGACTTCCAGACTACATGGAGTTAGAGGTCATTACCTAAAGTGGTATGCCAACCACAAGCAAAGCAGAGCAACTCAAGCAATGAGTTAAAGCTACTAAAGTACCTGTGTAAACAACCAAACAATCAGTATAGTATTCAGACAAACATTCAACAGACAAACAATAGTGATTTCCAATATGTATGCCCGATGTATGTCAAATGTAACTCAAGAGAGTTCATTTCCAATAGTCCTACAACACAACAAGGTTAGTTAACCCAAAATAATTGGCATCTCATGAATTGATATTGCATCAACCACTAGGGATAATAGCTTGAACCTGAAATGCAAAACTCAAAAGATGAGTACAAACCACTAGCACCAAGGTTAGGGACAAAGGTAAGGCAAAAAGTCAAAACAGCAACCAATTCTCAACATGTAGCACAATTAATCTGTCATGAACATGTCCTAAAAAGGACCAAATCAAAATCATCAAGCAAAGTCATGTAGTGAGCAAGAGAAGGCAAAGTCAATTTTAATGCACACAATTGGACATTAAGAATCAAAATTCCATGTTAAAACAGAAATGACTCAAACAATTCTGGAAATTTTTATGTGCATACAACATGTAAAATACAACTATCATGCCAAAAATTATAATCAGAAGAGCTCATTTGACCTAGAAATGAAAATGAATAAGATCAATATCAAATTGTGTGACACACATTGTCACACCATACAATCACATGCATAAAACAGAACTGGAAAATGCTAAAAATGCCAAACCAAATCTCACAAGTCATGTATCATGTTGGGAATCAGCACACAAAATTTCATGGCAATTGGATCATTATTGAGCATTTCACATCAATTTGAATGAGGCATGGTACAAATGCATACATGTTCAAAGAATTCAGCACAATTTAATTTCCAGAAATGACAAAATCATAAAATCACAACCAAAAAATTAAAAGACATCCATATGATCATGAGGAAAAAAAATGGGAATTAATTGGATCATTATTCTATTTTTTAGGATTTTTGGAATATCATGCATAAAATGAAATTAAAATTGAAAAACATGAAATAATAATGAAAATGAATTGGAAATGGGAAATGCCTCCACGCAGGATTCGAAGTGAGACCCAAAGCGCTACATGAAACGGAGTCGTATCACTAAGTAAAGGAAAAATTGAAAAAAATGAAAGCGCAAACGCTGGGAATCGAAGTGAAGGCCTGGGGCGTCAAAACGACGTCGTTTCGGATGCGCACATTAGGGTTTTGCAGAAGGTGACAACACTGTTCATGCACGGAGGAAACCACCATCTTCTTCATGAAGACGGTGGTGCTACAGTACCACGCGGCGGAAATTTTTGCAGAACTCACGAACCAATACATCATTCGAAAGCTTATGGCATGCACAATCCAAATCCATCATTATTTTGGCCTAAAACATCATATATCATGCGAATCGAGCTAAAACTTTTTGCATCTAAAACTTCAATTCATCATATCTCCATGAATACTTGTCCATTTTTCAAGATTTTTATATCAGTAGAATCAGCAAGCAACGAACTACAAGTTTATGGCAATAAAAACAAGAATTAGGCTACTCGAAAATCTAACCTCTTGAAGCTCTAACAATGGCAGTAATAGATTCAAGGCTTGGCAAGCATCCAAATCCAGTCCTGAGATGATGTTATGAAGTTTGATGTATGAATTGAAGCCTGGAGATGCTTGGATCTAGCTCAAAAGTCAATTTCCATCTTCATGTTCTTGAGCTTCATGTGCTTAATTCTTCACCAAATTCTGCAAATCAAAGCTTGATCTATACTGAATAATGATTAAAGAACACAAATATGCAAGAAAAATCAAGTGTTATGTGGAAAAAATTTGAATTATGGTGGAGAGAAATTTTGGAGGGAAAGTTTGAATCTAGATCTAGAATGATGAATCTGAAATTTTTTGTTATGATTAGCCTTTTATATGCTTCCTTAATCACATCCAAATTAGAATTAAGCATGGCTAATGAAAGTTTAATGAGAAATAAGGTGTTATGCAAAAATTGATTTTTCACCCCATGCATGCAACATGCACGTGAACAGTACCACATGGCCATGCAATTTCACTTAAAATCATCTTATGAACATGTTGGAATGGTTAAAAAGCTCATATGATGCACCAAATTCAAATTCATGATTTTCCCTCCAAAATGAGCATGAATGAGCAAATGGTCATGTGATGAAATTTCATGCAATGCCTTGATGGATTTGGAAAATATGAGTCATGACAAGCATTATACAAAAAGAGGCACTCAATTTGGAGTTCTAGATCAAAAGTTATGGCTTGTTGAAGTTCCATGCACACTTGGCAATGATTTGATCATATCTCCTCAACCATTCCTCAGATGCTCATGATCTTGGACTTTTTGGAAATGGGAGAGAAAGATCTTCAACTTTCATGTTCGACAAAATTTCATTTGAAGCTTCTTTGATGTTGGAAAGTCAAGTTGAAAGTGGTCCAAAAACTTGCCATTTTTGGAAACTTGAAATTACAGGTCACTTTCCATTTTGGGAAACTTTTGATTTGGCTTAAAAATCTTCAAGGTAGATGTTTCTCATGATGAATAAACCTCTTTTGGACATGAATGAAGTGTCTCAAACCATTTCTCCACCTCCTAGCCCTCAGTTGACTTGCAGTTGACTTTTATGGGCCCTAGATGACCTGAAACTGCACTGTGGCCTTTGAGCCTCTAACACTTGGTCAAATTGCTTCAAAATGAACTTTGGCTCATATAAGCTCTCTAGAACAACCATATGGCCTTTATCTCAAGGAAGTGCTTGAACCTTGGCACTGATGGATCCTCCTGATGCCAATGCTGAATGCAATGATGCAATGCACTATGCAATGTTAATGACCTAAAAATGAAATGAATGCATGAGTAGGGGGTGCAAATTTGAGGTGCTACACATTAGTTGCATGCTTTTAGCTCTTGCTTGAGCTTTGGATTTTGGTTGATACACCACTTAGGTAGCTATTCTCTTACTCCATGTAGTCTGGAAGTCCTGTCACCTTTTTGGTAGGCATTTGGCTGAAGTCCTCCTTATGAGGCTCTATTTGTGCTTGTTTACAGATTGTGCCAAAGACCTCCAAATGAGGCATGTGTTACTTGATAAGTCCTCCTAAGTGAAGAGGCAATTGACAGATAAAAGGGATTAGCAATCAATCCCCCGTTATTCAATGAGTCGTTCATTATGCTCGCACTACGTGCTGATGCTCTTGAACAAGTACCCAAGATCTTTGTACAGTGTCTATCAAGTGGAATAGGATCCCACTTTCTGGATCCCCACGCTTTCTTTATCATGAGCTCACCCAGGCCAGGGTTAAGAGCATGAGGTCTCATCCTCATTTCCATCTTTGATCAGCTTCACCCTAACTCTCAATGTTAGTGGTTAAGAGCTACAAACTACCTTTGTACAGTTTGGCTTGTTTGTCGAGGTTGATATGACCCCTCTTGACTAAAGCCTACCCCTTGGTTTGAAGCCTCTTGTTTGTATATAGTGTGTGATGATTGTTTGCATTGTTTGCTTTTGGCATGTTTGCTTTTGACATTTGTTTGTGGTATGGAGTTAGATATAAGTCCATCTATTGGCATTTTGTTTCCTGTTTATCGTTTGGAGTTAGATGTAAGTCCATATATTGGCCTTCTGTTTCCTGGTTGTTGGTTAGGAGTTAGATCTAAGTCCATATATTGGCATTCTGTTTCCTGTTTGTTGTTTGGAGTTGGATGTAAGTCCATTGATTGGCATTCTGTTTCCAGTTTTTGTGGTTCTCTTGTGAGACTTGCTTATTGCTTTTACCTTATGTTGCCTAATTCCAAAGGAACTTACTTGAATCATCTCTATGATCTCGAGAAAGGAACTCCTATTGTGGCTTTATCCCTTTTTCCCCCACCTCTTGCATGCTTAACCTTGATCCATATCTTCATCCTTAACCCAAACTAGAAAATATTTGTGCAAACATTTTGACTTATTTTCAACATTAGAAACCTAAGCCTTAGGCTTTTGATTTTCAAACTTTCTTTTCATAACACTCATTATGAATTGAATATTTAAGTCAACTTTGACCATTTTGTACATACTTCTAATTGGTTAATGCAACCCATTCAAATGTGCTTCTTTTGTGATTCAAATGGTCACTTCTTAATCAAATTTTTCATAACCTTTTGCTATTAGGTTTGAGTTATCTTTGTGGTAGATATAATACTCACCTATGTCCTTAGTGATTGGATTGTAAGCCTTCCATGCTTATTATATGGTTAACCCCTCACTAGCATGTTGAAGATATCCTCACATGGTGGACTTGTGGTTTTTTCAGGTTGAGTTTTCTCCCTTTGATAACAAAAGACCTTAAGGCTTTTGGACCAATCAATCCACTCATTTGTTTTGAAATCTTTTACCCGAACTACCAGGTTTTGATCCTAATCTTTTCATAAGAGGGTACGTAGGCAATGGGTTTATCCATCCAAACACAAAATGTAAATAAACTTGTATATTCTTTTCTCATCTCTTCAATCATGTTTGCACAAAATAATTTCATAAACAATAACCTTTGCAACAAGTGTGAAAAGAGGTTCCCTAGGAGTACCTAGGATGTTTTGGGTGCCTAACACCTTCCCATGACATAACCAACCCCCTTACCCAGATCTCTGACCTTCTTTTACTAGTTTTGTTTGTAAAACTTTTAGGTTTTTGTTCGCTTTCTAACCTTTCCTTTGGATAAATAGAAGTGCGGTGGCGACTCGACTTTGTATGATTTACCTTGGATTTAGTTAATATTTCCAATGGTAACGAATACACCGCTACAGCTGTGTAAAAGCAGACTTATTGTTGTTGTCCTCGCAGGTGTAATCGATTACCAAGGTTGGTGTAATCGATTGCAGGCACCAAAAATGGCATGAGAACCTAATTTTTGCCAAGTAATAGATTACCATGGTTGGTGTAATCAATTACAGGCACCAAAAATGGCCTGAGAACCTAATTTTTTCCAAGTAATCGATTACCATGGTTGGTGTAATCGATTACAGGCACCAAAAATGGCCTGGGAGCCTAATTTTTAGCCAGGTAATAGATTACCAAGGTTAATGTAATCGATTACACTGTCCAAAAGGTGAATTTTTCCTGTTTTGGTGGTGTTTTATAAGGTATGAATGCCATGCCTTGAGCCCGAGCAACATACCTTTGGTTTTGGATGTTAATGCAATTATGGTGATGGAATAATGAATGTATGTAGGGGTAATAGGGACATGGATCAGATGAAAGTTGTATGGGGGTAGGGTGATGGATCAAATGAAAGTTATATGGGGGTAGGGTGATGGATCAAATGAAAGTTATATGGGGGTAGGGTGAATTTTGGGGTATGACAACAACCATCATGGTTATGTTCATAATCACTAATCAAAAACATTGTTCTATGCATCTCCACCAAAGATCTAAGGATACGTATCACATCAAAAACTCTGGAATTTCCTGGACAACCATCCACCATGTTGATAGAAGCGTTACCATGAGCAGGCAACAAATTGGCTTTCACATTCGGAGCTCCGTCCTCAAAGGACACCATGAACCTCTTCACAAGATTTTGAACTTCATACTTTAGTGGATAAAAATTCTTTATATCATGACCAAGGGCTCCCTGGTGAAAGGCACAATGAGGACCAGGCTTGAACCACTATGGTAGTGGCTTAGGATTTTGTGGAGGTTTCTTGACTGAATAAATTCTTAAGTACCAAAGACGGGTACAATTCTACATACGTCATAGGAATAGGGTCAAAAGAGACCTTATTGCTCTCAAAACTTTGCTGATGATTGTTGTTGTTGTTGTTTTTGTTGTTGGTTCTTTGTTGTGGTTGTTGTTGATGTTGTTGTTGAATTGGAACTGATTAATTGTTGGAATTGTTAGAAAAAACCGGAATCACTGAAGATACCTGGTGTTGATGCTGACGCATTGGGAACTTTTCCTCACATGAGGCCTCCTCCGCCTCCCTACTGACACTACATTAGTTTCTCCTTCCTTCTTCTTAGAGAAATTCCCACCATACTTCTTGCTGCTTGACGCCTCATCTTTGGACAGACGTCCTTCACGGGCTCCTTCCTCTAATCTCATTTCCATGTTTACCATTTTAGTAAAATCATTGGGGGCACTTGCAATCATACATTTATAATAAAATGAACTCAGCGTCTTTAGGAAATTCTTGGTCATCTCCTTTTCCTCCAAAGGCAAACCAATCTGAGCAGCAAGCTCCCTCCATCTCTGAGCATATTCCTTGAATGTCTCCTTGTCCTTCTGAGACATCAACCTCAACTGATATCTATCTAGCGACATATCAACATTGTACTTATACTTCTTGACAAAGGTCTCACTTAGGTCATTGAAGGTACGGATGCTAGAATTATCCATGCCCATGTACCATCTCAGGGAAGCTCCAATCAGACTATCCTGGAAGTAGTGAATCAGCAGCTGATCATTATCAGTTTGAGTAGACATTTTCCTGGCATATATAACAAGATGGCTCAACAGATAGGTATTCGCTTTGTATTTTTGAAAGTCCGAGACCTTGAATTTCACCGGAATTTTGACGTTGGAAACCAAACAGAGTTCAACAACACTCTTGCCAAATAAGTCCTTCCCTCTCAGGGTCTTCAATTCCTTGCGCAACTCAAGAAATTGATCCTTCATTTCATCCATCTTCTCGTACGCATCTGGACCTTCAAACGACTCATAGTGGTAGATAGACTCCTCAACACAAGGCAAAGTATGAACGATAGGACGAGGCACTAACATGACCGGGCTAGATGTCGGCAGAGAAATAAAAGTAGGCGCATACCCTTCAGGTACAAAGTTTGGTGGAATTCCCCAAAAGAATCCAGCAGGCATAGCAGAAACAAACCGGCTGGCAGAAGCAACAGGAACAGTTGATGAAATAATCTCTGAGATGGCAGTCCTTTGAGGAGGAGGAGTTGCAGGAGGCGGAGATGGCTAGTTCTGAGCAGCAATCACGGATTCCATCAGCTCCGTAAGTCTGGCGATCTCATCCTTTATCTCCCTATTATCTTGCTCTAAATGCTCCATTATTCTGAAACGATTAGCTCGAGTGTTGTAGTGGTGAGTAAGCTTGGCTGATACACAGAAGAAGAACTGATAAGACACCTTGTGGAAGAACCCTGTTATGTAAATGATGCATGAAATGCAATGTTTTTTATTGTTTTTAATTTCAAGGAATATATGATGTCTTATTTTCCAATATAATAAAAATCAACAATAATAATTCAATTGATCATAATGTCTCTTTTATTTATAAAATTTGGAAGGATTACACTGAGTAATATTTCAGAAACCAAAATACAAATACAAGAGAAAAGGAAACTATCATTCTAAGGATCCTTAGTAACTGTATCAGAAGATCTAGCCAAAGGAGTATATTTCCTGCGAATACATCGAATCTCAGACTCAAAGGATGTCTCTATCTAAGCCTTATCGAGGACAAGATGATCAACAATCTTCTTCCAAGCACCGGAAGGTGGAGGCATGCTAGAGGAAGATAAATCCTCTGACTCTCTCTGTCTCTTCACTGCACGGTCTTCAAGAATCTCAATAAGTTCATTTTTATCTTTCGACTCAAGCTGCAACTCCTCATGCTTTCGGCTCAAAGTATGGAACCACTCTTCCCACAAATCACTCTCTTGTTTCATCTTGGTGAGTGTGTCTTCCAACTTCTTTACATCTTGGTTAGGGAGAGTTGATGGCTCAGCCACAACCAAAGACATAGGTCTTTCACAAGCGTACGACATCTTCATCTCCAAAGCTCTCTTATTCACCCAAATAGTGTAAGCTTCCATAGCTACACAATTGCGTGGACCAAGCTCAGATCTTCATTTCTTATGCACATTATGCCAAGCATGCACCATCCTTTTCTTCAGATGTTAGGGATCTTTACACTCCTGATAGAGTAGACCCTCTAACTCTACGTTATTAGGCTTATCTCTGAAGGGGAACCCAAGTTGACGATGGGCCAAAGCAGGGTTGTACTTGATTCCTCCATGTGTACCAATGAGAGGCACATTAAAGAATTCACCACAACTTTCAATGACGTCTAAACTACCTAAAGCAGTATCATACCAAACAATATCATCATTAGTGAGAGACATAAGTCTCTAAGACCATCGTTGACATTGTTTGTTCTCCGAAAAAGTAGGTGTCTGAGGCAAGTGCGAAATAAACCACTTGTATAAGATAGGAACACAACACACAATAGTCCCACCACCTTTGGAATTCCTCAAATGAAGAGAGAAGTACATGTCATCCAACAGAGTAGGAACATGATTTCCAATCAAGAAGATTCTAATGGCGTTAACATCAAAAAAACCGTCAATGTTAGGGAACAAAGCTAAACCATAACAAAGATAGCTTCAAAAGCATCCAGGCTACCGACTTGAGCAAAAACAGTAGCTTTACCAATGAGGAACTCAGAAGTCAACCCAAGTATACCTCCTTTCTTCACCAAATGAGCATCAATATCATATTTCTTCAGATGAAGAGCTTCAACTATGACATGAGATCTAGGAATCTCCTCTATTCCTATGAAAGGTACTTTGTTAGATACAGGCATACCCAAGAGATAGGCATACTCTTCCATCGTAGGCACCGGCTGATAATCGCAAAAAGTGAAGCACCGATAGAGAGGGTCATAGAACTGCACCAAAACACTCAGAAGTCCTTCAACCACATCAGTAGATAACACGAACAAAATCTTCCCATGACATTGCTTGAAGTTAAAGGGATCTAATATAAAGGATGACAACTTCCTTAACTCTTTCAAATCAGGACACCTGAAACTGTACTTCTTAGTGTTCCTTCGTCCACAATCCATGCTCTGAAAATATTTTCAAATAAGACCTTAGTTTCCTTGAAATTTATTTTTCTGTGATGAATGTTATGATGCGCATGAATGCATGAATGCAATAATCACACACAAGGCAAACACAAACAAAGGTCAAGGGATGGATCAAGTTGTCATCAAGATCAATTATCCATTTTTGTGGATTATGGTTTTCACCTTATCAACACCCAAGTTCCATTGATATTGATGAGACTTGATCGAATCAGTCGAGAATCAAAGGGTTTATTGCGAGTAACAAGCATAGAGTCGGGTTAAGAACCATCCCAAAGGAGTATACTAAGGATACAAACTTGTAGATCATGTTCTAGGAAGTTACCCGAGTCCTGATTCCATCTATCGGATATTATAGGTTAGGATGACTGACTCATCAACCCATAATATTCTCAAGAGAGACTCGTCTGAGTGTGGTATCGTGTAACAACTATTATCAAGTCTACACTTGAATAGTCTCCGCACTACGTCCTAAATAGGCCAAATTGGGTTAAATGTTCTATGGTCCTCAGCTTCTCAGACCCCCAAATTAGAGAAAGTAATGCCTATCCATAAATTACTTGTGTGACATCAGTAACTCTAAAGAGGTCTCCATTCAGTAGATGGGTCTCAATCCAACTTGTTAAGGACTACTCCACACAAGTTGAACATGACTATACCATCCTCCTATCTTAATTGCATTTAAGTTCAGGTTAGAACTTATCTCACCATACAAAGATCACCAAGCACAACAGACAAATTATACCATACAAACAATGTATACAAAGAAACATCAAATATACAAATATATACACATAAAAAAGTAGGCTAAACCCGCTGAGGACTAGTCCCCAGCAGAGTCACCACTTAATTTCTGTAGCGGTAAATTCGTGACCATCAAGCTATGGATAAACTTGACATCAGTAAAACCAGAGTCACCATCGCGCTTTTATTGTTTCCAAAGGAAAAGAGAAAAGTACGGACAAAACCCAAAGATAAGAAGTTATCAAATCAAAACTAATAAAATGCTAGAGATTTTACAGGTAAGGGGGTTGTTTACACAGAGGGAAGGTGTTAGCACCCAAAGTGTCATAGGTACTCCTAGGGAGCCCTTTTTTGTGTGCATATGTTTTTGGTATAAATGATGTTTGATAAAATATAGAGCGGGGGGATGAGAAAAATAATTCATTGATTATATTTTTGTGTTTGACAAGACCTTCGGTTTTATTCCTACGTACCAACATAAAAATGAGTGATCAAAACCCTATAGTTCGTGGTAAAAATTTCAAGGAGGTTGGTGAATTGATTTTAACAAAGGTTTAAATGAAAAGGAACAAAAGACCAAAGATTTGAATGGGGTTGTTAGTTCTTTATGTCTTTTGAAATTTAAGTCAATATGGTTAAATTTAGTTACAAATTTGATTTAAGAAAAGATGTTTAAAAATTCAATGGCAAAAGGCCAAAGTTTCTAATCAATCGAACATGTCTAAGTTTGAAATGTCAAGCAAAGAAAGTTTTTTAAAAGAGGGAGTGATTTTGAAATGAAAGAAGTGGGAGGATATGAAGAGACTACCCTGAACAAAAATATAAAAGTTTAAGAGTTGAAACAAACAGACCAATGGGATGCAATCCAACATACAAGAATGTCATAAAGAAACCCGTTTTCCTCTTGGCATTTAAGTAAATAACCAACATAAGCAATATCCAAGTAATTAATATGAAGCCAAGGCGTCAAATAAATATAGCCATAACATCCAAGCAAGCACTCCAATAGCAAGAAGTCTTCAATGTCTTCAGATGTATCAGATGAAAATATTCCTTGATCGACTCAGAATAAAACATCAGACATAGTCAATAATAACAAAATAGCAATTAAGCACAAAGATAGAGTGACAGAGGAATCAAAGAGATCCAAGGTCTTGCATCAGATGAAGGCACAATCAAAGATAGTTCAGTCTCAGATGTTGGCATTGGCCAAGTCCTTTAGCATAGGGAGTGTTGCCTAGTTCTAAGTCCAAAAATCCATATCAAGTCCCAATATTCCGACAAATGTTTTTTATGGTTTTTGTTATTATTAGGTGTTTTAGAGTCCTAAGACCACAAATAAAACAAAAACAAGCAAACAATATATACAATCACAAGATATGGCTCAAGTGAGCAAAGTGAAAAGAAATTGAAACATAAACAAGTTGCATGAAATGTAAATGGCAATGAATGATAAAGGTGCTTGAAATTTAAAGTGCATAAAATAAATGACTCAAAAGTAAAGCAATATTACTTAAGAATTTAATCAATGGTTAGTCAAATGTTAGTGATGAGTTTTAATTGATTAAGTCATTCTTTGGAGAACACTCAACCATTAATTCACAAGTATGAATCCTTAAACCAAGACATCTTCACTAAGAAGGGCTCCAACTTGGATAATTGAACAAGTATGTCACTAGCTCTCATGAAAGGAAAAAAGGTCAAATTTCCACACAATACTAGAATGTTATGCTTTAAGGGTCAAATTTAGCTATATGTTAAGCAATCGTATTTGGACTTATTTAGAAGTCACAACTATCTGAGGTCGGGCAATCAAAATATAGGTGTTAATGCATGTTAGAGATTTGGTACAAGGAACCGAACTCCTAAAACATACCACACACTAAAGAAAATGGGAAGGACCTGTCTCAGTAAGACTTGTATTGATTCATCTGACACAAGGTCGTTGATGAATCAATTAGCATTTAGACATTAGAGAAATCATTGATCAAATGAGAGAATGGGGAAAAATAGGGATGAAGATGAAGAGGGAAGGGGAAATAGAATCATAAATTGATCATGATGAGAAATTCATTTGATCAATACAATCCATTCATTTTGGGAGATGAAATGCACATTTCATCAATCCCCTAAGTCCAATGGTTTTGATCAAACAAAAGTCAAATCAACCATGACCAAGACCCAAGTAGAAAGTCAAACATCACAAAACCATATAAATGGCTCAACATAATTTTTAAACATTTAATCAATTAAAAATCACATTAAAAACAAATTTAAATGCATTTTAATTTGGATAAAACCTCAAATCCCTTCAAAACACCAAATAAATGGCCAAGAGATGTATCCTAGGTCAAACAAGGTCAAAGGACCTTAGACAATAAATTTTACAATTTTTAGAAAGTCAGAAGTACTTTAAAACAATTAAAAATATGCAAAAAAACATTTAATTCATAAAAAATACCAAAATTAATCCAAAAAATAGTTTTAATTTAAAATGAGATTAATTACTATACACTGTCAGTGTAAAAAATTTTACACTGTCGGTTCATCACCATCACCCGTTTGTATTACTTTATAGATTTTTAAAATAAAAGTCAAACTTCTTTTAATATCCAACGTCTATAATTAAGTGATGGTGTAAAACTCTTTTACACTGACAGTGTATTTCAATTAATCTCATTTAAATTATGGTAGAGAAAAATATTTAAAGATTTTTGGTGAAAGTCCCATATTTTTTGGATAAAAAGTGGATTTATTATGAATTAAACAAAACAAGGCTATTAAAAAATAAAACTAGAAATTAAAATAAATGAGAAAAAACAAGGGCCATCATACCTCCCTCATTAATTGAGGTGGAAGATATAATGGCCACGCGTGTGCAGTCCATCCAAGACCCTAGTCAGCGCGTAACACCAAAGGTAATTAGATCAGATGGTTGAGATTATAACGTGGGATCAGATCAAATGGCTGGAACCTTTACAACACATCACCGGAGCCCTAGCTCCGGTCGTCTTCTCCGGTGGACAATAAACCACCACCAAAATTAAAAGTAAGGACATGGTTTTAAAGGAAAAATGCTCAGGAGCTCGAATCTGACATCCTTTTCATCCAATTCCAAGTATATTGAAAGATACATGGATTTGAAATTTGAGGTGCATGATCTGAGTTGCTTCGATTTGACCTCAAAGCAACTCAATCTTGTTGCCTACATTGATAGGACTTCAGCCAACCAATAATCAATCAAAATAGTTGAGAAATGAGGGCGAATCGAAGAAGAGAAGTTTGAGAAAAATCACCTTCAGATAGCTTCAATTGAACTTGATCTTGCTTCCAATTTTCCTTGGCTCGACTCTAGAAGCTTGTAGGAAGTGAAATGGATCAATGAAAGGCTTGGATTCTTGGAGTTTTAATCTTAAAACAGAAGGAGAATTGAAACTCAATTTCAAGTGAAATCTTCAAGTTTATCCGTTAATTGAGGTTAGGGATGCAATGCTTCAAAGCTTGGGCAGAAGGGATCCTCATTCTAATCATAATGGACATGTATTTATAGGCAAATTTAGCCAAATTTAGCAACATTGATGCATTACTTTGGGCATAAACCATGATGTAATCTCACTCCAATTCGTGCACAATGGATTTTGAAACAATAACATGTAAGCATGCAAAAGGAAATGGTCACTTGAATTCAAAACTTTCCAAAACAAAACCAACAAAGGAACCATACACAAGTCCCTCAATTCTTGTCTAGATGAGGTGATCTTGGACTTTTTGGAAAGGTGACATCAAGGGGAACAACTTTTATGTTGAACACGTTTCCATTTTAAGCTTGGATAATGATGCATTTTGAGGTGTAAGTTGGAGAAATCAAACATAATTGAAAATTTTCTAAGTATCAAGTCAAATGACCACTTCTTCCACCTTGAATAACTTTTGCTATGAGCTCCAAATGGAAATGGTTTCTTCACCAACATTGTATCTCTTTCATCCCTCTTAAATTTGGTCAAAAATTTGACATCATTTTTATTTTTAATGAGGGACTTATTCATTTTAGAAGTTGAGGAAAATTGCTTGTTCAATGGTAATGGCCCAAAATGACCTATAACGTTTCCTATTGGAACATGCCCTTACAAGTTGATTTTGACATTTATCAAAGAATAAAAGTTGGAGAGGGCATCTGGAATTTGATCATGAAACTTGGATGGCCTCCATCTAATAAAAATTCAGAAAGTTATGGTCCTTGGAAGTTGACCTCCTAACTAGGGCACATGAAAAATGACCTATAATCTTTCACCATAAAAAATGACTTTCCAAGCTAAACTAGCTCTTGATGTCAACATGAAGGTTATTTATAATGTCATAAAGAGTAACGTTTATCTTGGAATAATTTTCATATGACAAAAATTATAGGAGATAGGGACTAGGGAACCCCAATTTTGACTAGTTGACCTTCTTTGGTCAACCTCTCTGAACCAACTTGCAAACTTGAAGCTCTTCTGATCTTTGAGACTGATGGAGGATCATATATGCATAAGTTGAGGTATAATGAAGTATCCCTTGAAATATTTGACCAAATGTTGAAGAAACTTGCTGAGGAAGTCACACAAAATAACCAGATGAATTAGGGCTTCCAAGACAAACAAGTTTCAAACTCATGTTGAATTCTTGATAAAAACGATAAATGAAGAACACGGGGATCCATATATCATGTTTAGAACCAATTTTAATCTTTCCTTGATTGATCTCTTGCACTAAGGGTCACAAATCCTAGTTGTGAGCTTGATGAGGCATAGGTGGATGCACAAACTACCTACAAAAGAAACCAAGTTATACATAGACATATTTTGGTATTTTGGTTAGTAAACTGTAGCGGGGTGTTCGTTACCTTTAGATTTATTGACTAAATCAAAAGTAAATCATACAATTCGAGTCGCCATCGCACTTCTATTTATCCAAAGGAAAGGTTAGAAAGCGAAAAAAAACCGAGAAGTTTTATCAAATCAAAAACTAATAAAAATGTCAGAGATCTGGGTAAGGGGGTTAGTTATATAATGGGAAGGTTTTAAGCACCCAAAACATCCTTAGTACTCTAAGGGAGCCCTTTTTACAAATGTTGTATGGTAGGTTGGTATTTGTGAAAATATTTGTGCAAACCTGATTGGGGAGATGAGAAGAGAATATACAAATTATTTACAATATTGTTTTTGAATGGATAAACCCATTGCCGACGTACCATCTTAAAAAAAAGGTAGGATCAAAACCTCGTAGTTCGGGGTAAAAATCTCAAAATAAATTGGTGAATTGATTGGTCAAAAGCCTTAAGGTCTTTTGTTATCAAAGGGAGAAAACTCAACATGCTAGTGAGGGGTTAACCCTATAATAAGCATGGAAGACTTATAGTCCATCACTAAGGATACAAGTGAGTATTATATCAACCTCTAGGATAACTCAAACCTAATAGCTAATGTTTATGAAAAGTTTTAACACAAATGGTCATTGGAACCATCAAAAAAACAATTGAGTGAGTTGTATCTACAAATGAAAAGTATTCACAAAATAAAGTCCAAGTTGACTTAAGATTCAATTCAAAATAAGTGTTATGAAAAGAGTTTGAAAAAATCAAAGGCATAATGCCTAGGTTTCTAATTTTTGAAAAATAATGTTAATGTTTGCACAAAAGTTTGGCTTGGGTTAGAGTGGAGAGAAGAAGAGAAGGGCTAGGTCCTAAACATGCAAAGATGAGGGGAGAGAAATAAAACCACTTGGAGTTCCCTTCTTGAGATCATAAAGATGATCCAAGTTGCTCCTTTCCTTTGAACTTAGCAAGCAATAAGCAAATTACTCAAGCAATCAAGCAAGTAATCAATCAAGCTCCTAGGAATCTTTCAATTGCCTTTTGTATCTCTTATCTTGGATGTCCATGACAATGGTTCTTCTAATTGGCTCAAGTTTGGAATCCCTAGCACACAAGAACACATAAATCAAAAAGTTCCACAATGCAATAAAAGAATAGACAAGAGTGAGTTTAGAATTAGGGATCCTTTTAATTCATTTTCAAGATTAAGCATTCTAAAGGCATGAGGCCTAGTTGATCTTCAACATATTTAGAATTCTAATGGCATGAGGCCTAGTTGATCTTCAACATATTTAGCATTCTAAAGGCATGAGGCCTAGTTGCTCTTGAAACTCGATTTAGCATAGGTAAGGTCCTAAGTCTAAGTCCTTTCTCCATTTTGCATTGGGTTCACACAAACAAAACAAAACAAGCACAAGGCAATAGTATATACACAATAATGTGCTCAAGTGAGCAAAAGGCAAATGGCATAAGCATAAACATGAGCTCAAGTGAGCAAAGGGAAAAGAAAAATGAATTAATGAGCAAGAAATTAAATTGCATTAAAGTAAATTGCAAGAATTAAATGCTTGAATTAAAAGTTAGTCATTAGTAGTTAGTGTTAGTGTGCCATAAGGCAATTTAGCGCTATGTTAAGCAATCGTAAGTGGACTAATGTAGTAGTCACACCTATTTGAGGCTGGTCAATAAAAATATAGGCAAACAAACACAAGTTAGAGACCATGGCTAGTAAGCCAAGCTCCTACAACTTGCCATGCCAAAAGAAAAGAAGAATGACCTTGTATGGATTTAGGCTTTTTGCTTGACCAAGAAGCAACCTATCCTTAATGCAAAGCAATTCACTTGATCTTTGATCAAGATGAATTTGATTTGAATCAAAGAAGTTTAAGCCCCTCATATGTCAAGGCTAACCACCAATCTTTAACTCATTGGTCAAAAAAAAAATGGAAATGGAATGTACATAATTGAAATTCAAAAGACATAAGCAAAACACATTGACCAAATATGAATGGAATCAACATCAATCAATGGTAAACAGAAGTGAGATGAAACTTAGAAGTCAAGAAACAATAAAAATATTTTTGGTATTTTTTTGAATTAAAATAATACTTGAATTAAAATGAACAAATAAAGGTCAAACTTCAAATCCAATTCAAATCAACTTGGAAAAGTCCAATTGGATCATCATAAGTCTAACAATAAAAATTGTGTTTATTTTAGGATTATAAATTTTTTTCCAACATAACAATTGAAGTAGACATCTTAAAATTTCCAATTCACTTGGTCCCACCTCAAAATCATGAAAAATGAAGGAGTTAGTTCCTTAGGAAGTTGACCTAAAATTAGGGTTTCAGTCAAAATGACCTATAATGTTTTGAAATGGATGGTGACCTTCCAAGTTTCAAATGGATTTTTGATGAACATGGAAGTTATTCATATCGTTCTTAACAACATTTTTTCTCTTGGGGTCATCTTCATTTGACAAACACATCAAAAGTTAGGTCTCAGTGGATTTCAAAATAGTCAGATGAATTGAGTGATCAACTTCTCAAGTCCAAACTTCAAATCTTGATGAACAAATGATTGAGGACACTCACATAAGCTCAAATATGAATAAAATGATGAATGAAAGAACTTCCCTTGATTTTATTTGATCATGGGTTGAGGTTGCTTCATGAGCAAGGCACAATCAATGCACAGTTGAATTAGGGTTTCCTTGGGAATCAAGCCTCAAGCCCTTTGGTTTATCTGGATCAAATTGACAAATTGAGATACTTGGGAGGCATATATGATGATTGAGAGCTTTGGGAACCATTGTCATGCTTGCTTTCACTTTCATTTGGCCATTCTTTGAGCATAGGGGCCTCATAGGAGGCTTGGATCACATGACCGCTTGAGCTTCAAAACAAAAGATGTTGAGAGCGGGATACTATTGGCTGACAATGGAGTCCGACTGCTGCAAATATGTGAAGAAATGCCATAAGTGTTAGATTTACGCGGATAAGATTCATATTCCCCCGACACTTCTGAATGTTATTTCCTCCCCTTGGCCTTTCTCCATGTGGGGAATTGAAATGATTGGCATGATAGAGCCAAAGGCGTCCAACGGTCACAGGTTTATTCTCGTAGAAATTGATTACTTCACCAAGTGGGTTGAAGCGGCATCGTATGCAAATGTGACCAGGCATGTGGTTGTGAAGTTTATCAAGAATCAACTTATATGCCGTTATGGTGTGCCAGACAAGATCATTACTGATAATGGATCTAACTTGAACAACAAAATGATGAAAGAGCTGGGTAGCGAGTTCAAGATTTCACATCATAATTCTTCACCTTATAGACCCAAGATCAATGGGGCTATTGACGCTGCTAATAAGAACATCAAGAAGATTATTCAGAAGATGGTTGTGAATGGTATATTGTTATGAATGTGTATACGTACCATTGGTGGATAATTTATAGAGTTGAATTATGGTTATATGTGGAATGTTAAGATGGTAGAGATGATCTTAATTGCATATATTGTTGGTATTTGTACATTCATTCATGGCATAGTCGACTTTATGGTGGAAGCAGTGAAACTGTGGGTTCACATGGTAGCAGACGTTGATCCTTAAATGGAAATAGACGTAGTAGACGTTGATCCTTAAATGCAAATAGACGTAGTAGACGTTGATCCTTGAATGGAAATAGGCGTAGTAGAAGTTGATCCTTAAATGGAAATAGACATAGCAAACGTTGATCCTTAAATGGAAATAGACGTAGCAGACGTTGATCCTTGAATGGAAATAGGCGTAGCAGACGTTGATCCTTAAATGGAAATAGACGTAGTAGACATTGATCCTTAAATGGAAATAGACGTAGCAGACGTTGATCCTTGAATGGAAATAGGCGTAGCAGACGTTGATCCTTAAATGGAAATAGACGTACCAGACGTTGATCCTTAAATGGGAATAGGCGTAGCAGACGTTGATCCTTAAATGGAAATAGGCGTAGCAGACGTTGATCCTTAATTGGAAATAGACGTAGTGGCTTTGATCTTGTCCGGATCGGAAGCGTGGCTTGGATTCTAGATATTGAATCGGGAAGCGGTGAAATGTTGATCCTTAAATGGAAATAGACGTAGCAGACGTTGATCCTTGAATGGAAATAGGCGTAGCAGACGTTGATCCTTAAATGGAAATAGACGTAGTAGACATTGATCCTTAAATGGAAATAGACGTAGCAGACGTTGATCCTTGAATGGAAATAGGCGTAGCAGACGTTGATCCTTAAATGGAAATAGACGTACCAGACGTTGATCCTTAAATGGGAATAGGCGTAGCAGACGTTGATCCTTAAATGGAAATAGGCGTAGCAGACGTTGATCCTTAATTGGAAATAGACGTAGTGGCTTTGATCTTGTCCGGATCGGAAGCGTGGCTTGGATTCTAGATATTGAATCGGGAAGCGGTGAAATGTTGATCCTTAAATGGAAATAGACGTAGCAGACGTTGATCCTTAAATGGAAATAGGCGTAGCAGACGTTGATCCTTAAATGGAAATAGGCGTAGCAGACGTTGATCCTTAATTGGAAATAGACGTAGTGGCTTTGATCTTGTCCGGATCGGAAGTGTGGCTTGGATTCTAGATATTGAATCGGGAAGCAGTGAAACGTTGGGTTCACATTGCGGTACCACATGCATAGAGTCACATGTCTTGCATTGAGTCACATTAGAGTTATGTGATAATTGAGTATATGCATTGATGTGATTGTTATGTGTGTATGAGATATGGTAATTGAATTTGGTGATGTTTGGATACATAACTTGGTAAAATATGTGATTATGTGATAATTATGGTTATGTGTATATTTGGGAATATAGCATTGGATTTTAATATTATACTCCTTGAGTTTTGATGTATGCTGGAAATATGTGAAATAAATATTGGTTAGTATTATTTATATGGTTATACAAGGTGTGATGAATTCCTTTAATTGTTGATTTAATCATTGTGCTTTATTATACTTCTTCATAATGATTCGAATTCTCACCCTTCTGTTTGAATGTTGCCTTTACATGGGCATCGTGCAGATACTCAAGAGTAGTATTGCTGAAGTAAGTGGACAGTAGTTCACTCGAGATTTAGCCGGAGAGTCTCCGTGTTTTGGTTTAGAGACTAGGTAGTGAGTCAATGCTCTGGTTATGTAACACTGGGTAGATTAGTAGTATTGAACTCGTATCTTATTTGGATAAGTATTATGTTATTACTTGTGAACATGTTTAATTGCAATTGCTGTTTGAGAGGCCATAGTGCCAAATAGTCAGGATATGGTTTTATTTTATCTTGAGGAGATTATTGAGAGATGATCATGGTATGGTACATGAATCATTTTATGAAATACATGGGTATTCATTTTTTTCCGCTGCAAACGCATATTCTTGTATACTCATGATATTTGAAATGTGTTATTTTAAATGACCAGGTGTATTGTATACTGATGATGAATGATGTTGATTTTTGAAAGCTTTTAGTTTTTGAAAACGTCGATGTGACGCCCTTTTGTTTATATGTGTGCTTATTCACTCTGATTATATGCTAACTATTTTGGGGTATAAAAAGGGGTGTTACACACTTGCCCCTGGAATCGGGCGCGAAAGATAAGACTTTCTTGAGCACAAGGTCACCTTCTCGAAACACACGAGGCTTGACCTTCTTGTCAAAGGCTTTCTTCATCCTTTGCTGATATAACTGACCATGACACATGGCAGTTAATCTCTTCTCTTAAATATAATTCAGCTGGTCATACCGACTCTGAACCCATTCAGCCTTAGTCAAGTTGGCTTCCATCTAGACTCTCATTGATGGGATCTCAACCTCCATGGGTAGCACAACCTCCATGCCATAAATAAGAGAGAAAGGGGTTGCCCCTGTTGAAGTGCGGACAGATGTACGATAGCCATGCAAAGGAAATGGCAGCATCTCATGCCAATCTTTGTACGTAACAACCATCTTCTGAATAATCTTCTTGATGTTATTATTAGCAGCTTCAATAGCCCCATTCATCTTGGGTCTATAAGGTGAAGAATTATGATGTGCAATCTTGAACTCGCTACACAGCTCTTTCATCATTTTGTTGTTCAAGTTAGATCCATTATCAGTAATGATCTTGTCTGGCACACCATAACACCATATGAGTTGATTCTTGATAAACTTCACAACCACCTGCCTGGTCACATTTGCATACGATGCCGCTTCAACCCACTTGGTGAAGTAATCAATTTCTACGAGAATAAACCTGTGACCGTTGGACGCCTTTGGCTCTATCATGCCAATCATGTCAATTCCCCACATGGAGAAAGGCCAAGGGGAGGAAATAACATTCAGAAGTATCGGGGGAATATGAATCTTATCTGCAAAAATCTGACACTTATGGCATTTCTTCACATATTTGCAGCAGTCAGACTCCATTGTCAGCCAATAGTATCCCGCTCTCAACATCAACAGGTCTGTTTCGTGTCTATCTACGCATCTGAGCAGAACATGTCAAAGTTCCTTTTATAAAGCACATCGCCATTGAGGTAGAAACTGCCAGATAATCTCCTCAAAGTCTTCTTATCTTTAACAGATACCCCAAGCGGGTAAACCTGACTCTGAAGAAAACACTTGATGTCATAATACCATGGCTTACCATCTTTCACTTCTTCAACTACAAATACATGAGCTGGTATATCCAAGCGCATTACAATGATATTGGGGACTTCATTCCAGAATTTCACCACAATCATCGAAGCAAGTGTAACAAGTGCATCTGCCATCCGATTTTCATCTCGAGGAATATGATGGAAGTCAACCTCAGTAAAGAAAGTTGAAATCCTCCTCGCATAATCTCTGTATGGGATGAGGCCAGGCTGATTCGTCTCCCATTCACCCTTAATCTGATTAACAACAAGGGCAGAATCACCATAAACATCAAGATGTTTGAACCTAAGATCAATACACTCCTCCAAACCCATAATACATGCCTCATACTCCGCCATATTATTCGTGCATTCGAAATTTAGCCTTGCTGTAAAAGGAAAATGTGTGCCCTGAGGAGTAATAATCACTGCCCCAATACCATTTCCATATTGATTTACAGCGCCATCAAACACCATGCTCCATCGGGAACCAGGCTCCAGCCCTTCATCGAGCATAGGCTCATCACAACCTTTCATCTTCAAATACAGAATCTCCTCATCAGGGAAGTCGTATTGAACAAACTGATAATCCTCAATTGGTTGATGTGCCAAGTGGTCAGCCAAGATACTACCCTTAATAGCTTTCTGAGCTCGATACTCAATATCATACTCAGACAACAGCATCTGCCAATGGGCACTCCTCCCGATTAAAGCATGCTTCTCAAAGATATACTTGATTGGATCCATTTTGGATATCAACCAAGTCGTATGATTCAACATATACTGGCGTAAGCGCTTAGCAGCCCAAGCCAAAGCACATCATGTTTTCTCAAGCATTCAGTATCGAGACTCACATTCGGTGAACTTCTTACTCAGATAGTAGATAGCATACTCTTTCTTCCCATATTCATCTTGCTGACCAAGGACATAAACCATAGAGTCTTTAAGAATAGTCAAGTACATAATCAAGGGTCTCCCTTCTACAGGCGGAGACAGAATCAGAGGCTCGGATAGATACTCTTTGATAATGTTGAAAGCTTTCTGGCAATCCTCTGTCCAATCATGACGATGATCTTTCCGGAGGAGCTTGAATATTGGTGCACATGTGGCAGTCATGTGGGATATAAATAGGGAAATATAATTCAAGCGGCCAAGAAAACCTCAGTTTTGGGCGCAGGCATCTCTTGTATTTCTTTGACCTTGGCAGGATCAACCTCAATACCTCTTTCACTGACAATAAATCCCAATAACTTGCCGGAACGGAATCGAAATGTACACTTGTTCGGATTCAAGCGGAGTTTGTACTTCCTCAAACGCTGAAAAAGCTTCAACAAGTGTTCTACATGTTCAACTTCCGTTCTCGACTTCACAATCATATCATCAACATATACCTCGATCTCCTTGTGCATCATATCATGAAACAAGGTAGTCATAGCGCGTTGTAACGTGGCTCCGGCGTTCTTCAAATCAAAGGGCATCACTCGATAACAAAATGTTCCCCAAGGTGTGATGAATGTTGTCTTCTCCATATCCTTGGGTGCCATTTTAATCTGATTATAACCGGAAAATCCGTCCATAAATGAGAAGACATTAAATTTAGCAATATTATCTACCAACATATCAATATGTGGTAGAGGAAAATCATCTTTTGGACTAGCTTTATTCAAGTCTCTATAGTCTCCACACATTCGGACTTTTCCATCTTTCTTAGGCACGAGCACAATATTAGCCACCCATTGAGGATATGTAGAAGTCACCAGAAACCCCGCATCAATTTGCTTCTGAACTTCTTCTTTAATCTTCACTGCCATATCAGGATGAGTTCTGCTGAGCTTCTGCTTCACAGGCACACACTCAGGCTTCAAAGGCAAGAAATGTTGCAGGATATCAGTATCTAGACCAGACATGTCTTCATATGACCAGGCAAAGACGTCGACATATTCTCGTAGAAACTCAATCAACCCCTTCTTCACAAACTCTTCCAGGAGTGACCCGATCTTCACTTCTCGAACACAATCTTCAGACCCCAAGTTGACTGTTTCCAGATTCTCGAGATGTGGCTGAATGATCTTCTCTTCGTGCTCAAGCAGACGGGTAATCTCATCAGGAATCTCTTCAACATCATCTTCTTCGGCCTCAAATACAGGGAACTCAAAGTTGGGAGATGGTGTTGGATCATTATGTTCAATGGGTTTGATCAACCTGCATAATGATTTTGGATATAAAAGAGATTTTAGAATTCAAACAAAGCAAATCATTATGCAGATAAAAAGATTGATTTTATTCTTTTTTTTTAGGGTTTTATGGTGATCACCAATTTCATGCAAAAAGCAAAAAGTAAAAATAATTTGGAAAAACAAACATTTAACATGTAATTTTTGAATGAATATTATTGTATTTATGTACCAACAATGTCATCACTTCTCCTTTTGGCATGGGAGAAGGGTTTTTAAACAAAAAATGAACATTACGTGGACTTATGGACAACTGTTGGAACATCAACAGCGACCCAATTATTGCAGACACCTCCAGGGATGACAATGTTTCCAGAATCTTCCTCTGCATCATCCTCCACTATAGCAGCTGCCTCTTGGTCTTCGACCGTGTGGATGAAACCACCACTCTGAAACAGACCGTGCTTGTTGAAAGTTCCTGAAGAGTACCCTATGCCAGCCCCGAATTTATTGCCTTCTAGCTTGATCATTTGTCCTAAACCAGTAGTTGTGCCATGCTCAATGGCCAACTTCGCATCATTGTAGGACGCAAATGAAGAAGTTCCTTTCTTAGAAGGCTTAACAATAGATAAGGCTTGGAACGGCGTTCCAACCTCATCCTCAGCATCAACGTAAGAAAAGGAAGACAGATGGCTAACCAAGAGAGTCTTCTCTCCCCCTACCACCACTAACTTCTTGTTCTTCACGAACTTTAACTTTTGGTGTAGGGTGGATGTCACGGCGCCTGCCTCGTGAATCCATGGTCTGCCTAACAAACAACTATATGATGGGTGGATATCCATGACCTGGAAAGTGATATGGAAATCACTAGGTCCTATCTTGATTGGGAGCTAAACCTAACCAATCACAGTCTTTATGGATCCATCAAAAGCTTTCACAACCACTCCAATCTGCCTCATGGGAGGCCCCTGGTAAGAAAGTTTCGCCAGAGTGGATTTTGGCAACACACTCAGCGATGACCCTGTGTCTACCAACACATTATACAAGGCATCATCCTTGCAGTTCATTGAAATGTGAAGTGCCAAATTATGGTATTTTCCCTCCTCGGGAAGATCAGCATCGCAGAAGCTCAAGTTGTTACAAGTAGTAATGTTTGCAACAATGCTATCAAATTGTTCTATGGTGACATCCTGATCCACGTATGCCACGTCCAACACCCTCTGCATAGCTTCGTGGTGTGGCTCAGATTTCATCAACAAAGACAACACAAATATCTTTGAAGGCGTTTTTAGCAACTGATCTACAACATTATACTCGCTCCTCTTGGTGAGCCTCAACATCTCATCACAGTCCTCTTTCAACATGCCATTCTGGCCAACGGGGACATGAGCTCTAGCAGCAGCGGCAGGTCTATCAACAGCAAGTGCCGGATTCAGAGAAGAAGAATTCCCCATAGGACGGGCCGCACTATCAGCAGCATCAGTTCTTCTGGTGTCAACCTGGGGTTTCGGCAGCGCCGAAAAAACACGACCATTGCGGGTCAAACCACTGATATCAGAGATACTGGTAACAGAAGTAGAGGGTAGAGGCACCTCTTTCCCATCTTCTAATGCAACCGCATTATATCGATAGGGAACAGCCTTGTCTGAAGAGTAAGGAACAGGGCCAGCTGGCTTAATAATGAGAGTAGGAGAGGCCTTCTGCTTGCTGCCATCGTATCTAACAACAACAAGCTCAGGTATTCTGAAGATAGGGGATATAACATTAACTTCATCCTCATCACGATTCTGAAGTATCTCGATCAGGCCCTGATCCAGCATTTCTTGGATGTCTTTCCTGACTTGATGACATCCTCTCTCATTGACAGTGCATACACGGCAGCTGTCGTGGTCATGCTCATAATGACTGTATCCACATAACAATCTATGCATTTCGACCAATGATTGTCTGATATGGCTGACATATCTGACCTTATACTTGCCAGGGCAACCCTGAACCATATTAACAGCAGATTTCCAATGCTCGGGCAATGGGTTCTTCTACACATTAGGACCTACGTCCTCGAAAAACAAAATACCGCTTCTAACAAGGTCTTGAACCTTGGTCTTGAGAGGGTAACAGTTCTCCACATCATGCCCGGGAGCACCGGAATGATAAACAAAGTGAAGCTCAGGCTTATACCACCACTGAGGGTTGGTTGGAATAGCAGGTGGGTCACGTGAAGTAATCAGCTTCCTTCCAATCAGTGAAGGATATAGCTCGACATAAGTCATTGGAATAGGATCAAAAGTGACCCTCTTCCTATCATAGCTAGTGCTGGTTTGATTGTTGTTTCGAGGCTGGTGGGCCTGCTGTTGCGGACGATGCTGTTGTTGCTGATATTGTTGATGTTGCTGTTGCTGGTTCTGATGTTGATAATGTTGATTTTCTCTAAATGCAGGTGCTATATGAGCCACCTGGTGCTGGTTACTGGTGGGACGCACAGTCTTCCTCTTCACAGAGGGTCTTCTTTGTTTAATATGGGAGGACACAACATGTGCCTCTCTATCTTTCTTCTTGGTAAATGCCCCATAACATTTTGCAGAAGAGCCTTCTTCTCTGGTCAGGCGCCCTTCCCTGACTCCTTCTTCTAGTCGCATCCCCATGTTCACCATCTCGGTGAAGTCATAAGGAGCGCTATCAATCATCCGCTCGTAGTAGAAAGAGCTTAAAGTCTTGAGAAAGATCTTCGTCATTTCCTTCTCTTCGAGCGGAGGCACAATCTATGCAGCCAATTCACGCCACCTCTAGGCATACTCCTAGAATGTTTCTTTCTCCTTCTGGGACATGACCCTCAGTTGGTTATTATCGGGAGCTATATCAACATTATACTTATACGGCTTGATGAAAGTTTCGCCAAGGTCGTTGAAGGAGAGGATGTTCACACTATCCAGACCCATGTACCATCTGAATGCGGCACCGGACAGGCTGTCCTGAAAGTAGTGGATCAGGAGTTGATCGTTATCGGTTTGAGTCGACATCTTACGTGCGTACATCACAAGATGGCTGAGCGGGCAAGTGTTTCCTTTGTACTTTTCAAAGTCAGGCACTTTGAATTTGATAGGAATCTTGACATTAGGCATGAGGCACAACTCAGCAGTAGATTTACCAAAGAGAACCTTCCCTCTGAGAGTTTTAAGTTCCTTGCGCAGCTCAAGGAATTGATCATTCATAGCGTCCATTTTCTCGTACACATCTGGGCCCTCAGATGGCTCAGAGTGATAAATGGTGTCATCAACTCTCGCCAAAGTATGCACGACTAGAGGTGGCACAGCGAGGACCGGGCTAGATGCCGGCAGAGAAGCAAATGTAGGGGCGAGACCCACTGGAACAAAGTTAGCGGGTATCACCCAGGGAAACCCGGCTGACATAGCAGACGGAGCAAAGTGAGCACTGGCAGCAGGCACGGTAGAGGAAGCAACCTCTGAGATGACCATCCTTTGGGGAGGAGTTGAAGGCGTTGGAGAAGACTGGCTTTGGGCGGCCAAGAATGACTTCATCAGGGCAGTCAATCTTGCCACTTCCTCCTTGAGTTCTCTGTTTTCTTGCTCGAGGTGATCCATTAGCTTTGATGAGTTGGCTCTGGTATAGTACTGGTGCGTCAGCTTGTCTTTAAAATAAATAAAGAACACAGAGTTAGACCACTGATCAAGAAGCTTGGAACAAAACCTACTTATGCACATGATGCATGAAATGCTTGTGCATATGATTTTATTTTTTATCAGAGGAACTTTTAGAGATCCATCTGCAAATATTTGGAAAATATTAATCATTTAGGCATATAGGGAATAATCATATCAATAATATCTGGAAAAATTTTACACCAAAGAAGTACAGTCTTGGTAACCAAATACAATACAAGAGAGAAGGAAAATGAACATCCTATGGAACCCTAGAAACAATCGTCCAAAGCTCTCGAGACCGGAAGATAAGCTGCATGAAGCCTCTTCACCTCTCTCTCATAGGCTGCCTCCATATCTGCCTTCTCCTTGGCGAGTTGATCATACTTCCTCTTCCAAAACCTGGATGACTGAGGAAGAAGAGAAGTAACCACATCATCTGGCTCATCGATAACCTGATTCTCCAGAAACTCTATCAAGGCATCCTTATCTCTAAGCTGTTGAAGTAGTTCCTCTCGCTCACAGACCCAAGCACGCAAACAATCTTCATCTCTCAACTCCTCTACTCCTTGGTTAGGGAGGGTTGAAGGCCCAACCATAACCATAGGTGTAGGTCTCGGGTAATCATAGGGCATGCGATACTCAGAAGCTCCCCTCCTAACCAACGAGGTATAGGGTTCCAAAGTAATACAATTCTTTGAACCAAGCTCTTTCCTTCCCTTCCTATGAATCTTGCGCCAAGCGCGGACCATCCTGCCCTTCAAGTTTTGGGGATCTTTACCCTCTTGAAAGAACACACCTTCTAACAAAATGTTATTAGGTTTATCCTTTAAGGGGAACCCAAGCTGACGACGTGCCAAACAGGGTTGTAGTTAATCCCACCACATGTACCAAGAAGAGGCACATTGGAGAATTCACCACAAGAGTCAATAATCTGCACACCATCATACACACGGTTGTACCAAAAGATGTCATCATTAGTGAGAGACATAAGTCTCGTGGACCACCGTAGACATCCTTTGTTTTCCTTGAAGGCGAGAGTCTGTGGCAAGTGCGAAATAAACCACTTGTACAACAGAGGCAAATTGCACACAATGGTACCACCACCATTTGCATTCCTCATATGCAAAGAGAAATAAGTGTCACCCAACACAGTAGGAACGAGATTAAGAGTAGAGAAAATCCTAATAGCGTTCACATCCACAAAATTGTCGATGTTGGGGAATAATACTATGTCGCATCCGCGAAAAAACAACCGGCGAGACTCAAATAAAAATACAACACAGAGCCGCCACTGCGCGTTATTTATCCCAAAGTAGGGAAAGGAAACGCTCAGAGAAACCTGGAAAGGAAATGGTCTTGCGACCAAAGAGAAAGGGTAAGGGAGTCGGTTACGCAAGGGGAAGGTATTAGCACCCCTCACGTCCGTCGTACTCGACGGGATCCACGTTCTAAAATAAAGAATAGGTTGCTAAACATCACACACACACGCAAGGAACACAGGTGGGGTTAAGAGAAGGGAGCTCGATAGGACATCGCATCCTATGCCTACATATTTTGTCTGGAACAAGAATCAGAGCCACTGTAGTTCGGCTTACGCACGCCAAACAACACAAAACATACAAACAAGCAAGGGTGGCAAACATGGAGCCCGACAGCCAATCACTGGGCTTACGTCGGCATCCGAACCAAAACACAATCAAAACGGCAAACGTGGAGCCCGACAGCCAATTACTGGACTTACGTCGGCATCCGAGCCAAAACACAATCAGATAACAAGTAAACGCACGCAAAAAAGAAAAAGGTTGCCCGGAGTGGTCTCGCACGACCACCTGCCTACATACCTCGTCTGGAACGAGGATCAGGGCGATGTAGTTCCCCTCAAGGGACTGAATTACTAGCCAGAAATCAGGGGAAGACACACTACCAGGGAGCTGGACTCGAGCCTAGTGTTGTCATGCATCGTTACCCTAAGTTCAGTTTTCTATCCTACTTGCATAAGCAAACTACTCCTATCCAGGAAAGAAGCAAGCATACAAGCATACAAAATAATTCAAGGATACATCAAATGAGAACAAGCATCTCAAACAGATATCCACATAGCACGCACTATAACCAAACAAATGGGCTCAATCAATAGGTTTGACTGCCTCAGCAAGTCATCTGTACGGGCTGTGTTTGCTCTTAACCTTGCCATTACGAGGCTAAGGTGAAGCAGATGAAAGGTGAAGTGAGGATCAGATCTCACAGCTCTTATCCCTGACCAGGGAGAGCTTTTGACAAATGAGCATGGGTCCAGAATGGGGGAACCCTTCTATACTCAGAGACTCTGACACAATGTGCACTGCACAAGATCTTGGGCTTGTGATCTCAATGCTACAACCATGTAATGGGAGCAAGGAGAAGACTCAACTGAATATTGGGGGATAGATTGCATATCCCTACCTTCCACCAATTGCCTTGATTAAGGACTTTACCTGCTTAGGCACAATATTAAACAATCACAAACATTGCCTCTTAAGGAGGACTTCAGACAGTTTGCCCGGTCAAATAACAGACCGGGTCTCCAGACTACATGAAGTTAGGAAGTTATACCTCAATGCAAGTTGCTTAAGCAAAGCAAAGCAAAAGTTCACAAGGAACTGAGCAACTAAAAGTACCTGGAAACAGTCCAACACAGTTAGTACTCAGACATACAAAAATAAACAGCAAGTATTAATTAGTCAGACTATACAAACTAATGCACAACAAAGGCAAGCTATGAGCTCAAGCCCAAACTTCACAACCTACAAAACAAAGTTATGTTAGTGTACAAACATCAAACAACATCAATTGAATTGACTTGGATCATTCTCCATAAACATTGCACCTTTTCATCCTGAAAAATCAATCAAATGTTAGAAACTAGACCACTAGGCCAAGCCTAGGGTCCAAAAGCAACAAAAATGTCTAAACAGCAAGGGATCTCTAACCAAAGTCAAATTAATGTCAAACAAAAGCCAACACAATTAGTCCCATGTCCATATCATTCATTATATTTATTTCATGCACAAAACAAGGCAAACTAGTTCAAATGGAACACCAAACATCCAAACAGAACTATTGCATTCAATTCCATATCAAAACAATTCTAAAAATTCTCAAATAATTTACACCTAAACAGAGGATATTCAAGGTCTATCATGTCAAATTTTAGCCTAATTGGACCAAGGGAACTATGTCAATAAAAATCAACAAAAACAGACACAATTACATGCTCCAAATCACAACATCAACACATGCTTCCACTTCAAAAATTCGCAACTCAATGAAAACAATAAAGAAATGAATGGGACAAAAACAGGGATGTTCTATCATGTGTCTATTACAAGCATACCAAATTTCATGATCATTCAATACCATATGAGCATTTCACATTAAATCTACCAACCTATGTCACACAAGCTTGCACATTTGAACAACAGAAATGAAAAATAGCAATCAATTTGAAAATGCCACATAAAATTCCACAAAAATTCACATAGCATCCTAACATGTTGATGAAACATCATGCAAAATTTCACATTAATCTAACAAGTATAGGCCATTTAAATAAATCCAGCAAGTTGACACAATGAGGTGTGACACAAATTGTCACACCTAAGTTCCAAAATTCATATCTCAATGGCCAGGTATCAAAAACTCATGAAATTTACATGTAAATAAACATCAACCAGTCCACAATCATCACAAAAATTTTCAAGAATTTCTTTTATACTATGAGCATTTCACAATGGAATTGGCCAAAAGTATCAAAATGTAGCACATGTGAAACAAACCTAAGTCAAACATAACCTCTACCATGCACAACTTCAACCAATAGGTCAAATAAATTCTACAGTCAAAAACAAAGTCAACACAAAAATCCTCACATTTTTCTGATCATTAAAACATTTTTTATGAATTTTTTAAAGTTGAAATGAATTTTTAGCAATTTTTATGAATTAAATTTAATTAATTAAATGTTCCAATGGCAGAGTTGTAATTAGTTGAGCGCGGGGCGGTAAACGTCCAGTTCAAATTTTCAAATGGAATCAAAGATCAAAAGCCAAAAATATCCAGAAACTATCGTCTTCTTCATCCAGCCACTCAAGAACACGCTAATTTCAAATCATCACCAAAATGGACAAGTGGATAACCGTTGGACTCGTCTCACTACACACAATCCAAATATCAACCTAATTCGACCTAACTGTTCCTAAATCTCTCAAATCGATCGACCTAGGGTTTGGTTACATATCTTCAAATCCAGATTTCTTAAGCTATAGTCATCTATTCACAAAACTGAAAGCATCACTACAATCCACATTCTATGCTCTACGATATGCACACAACAATCGAACAAAACTTGAGATTCGAAAAAATGGAAACCTGGAATGGCAGTGGAGATGTTGATGTTCTTCACGCGTTTAAGTCCAAAACAGATGCGAAACAAGCTTCAATAAGTTGAATGCCAGGCTCAGGTTCAATTAATTCCACTCCTAGCGCGCGAATTTTTGATTTGCCATAGATGATGCAATGTTGTACAGCTGAGTTTTGGTGCGAATTGGATGATGAAATGCAAAAACAGATGGAGCGTGTGATGATTGAAGATCAATGCAACAAGAAATTTCGAGTTTGATCAAAAATTGATGAAGATTTGGTGAATTTTGGTTTTGGTGTTCTTGAGGAATTTGAGAGAATGTGGAAGATTTTTGGATCTGATTCTTGGGAAATGTGATTTTCTGTTATGATTAGATGATGATTATGAATATATACGGTACCTTAATCCATGCTTAATTACACACATTAGCCAAATTGCATTTGATTAGTGAAATGTTAATTTTCAAGTAAGGGCAAAAATGTAACTACCTAAGCCAGCTCATTGCCACCTCATGGACAGCTCACACACTCTCTAAATGACATGTGTGAGCTGTTGCAACTTGTTTCACTCTCATTGGATGTGTATTTTGGAAAATCACATGTGAATGGTTATGTGTCCAATTTTGCAATTTCATTTTACAAGTCAAATTCCAAACCACAAGGCCTAGGCATGTAATGATGATTCCCACAACTTTCAAATGCCAATTATGAAGTGTTGCAAAAATCCCCACTCAAAAATTCCAATTATTTCACAAGTTGGACAATTTTGCCCTTGGTCCATTTTAACTGTCCAGTTGAAATTTGACTTTTTGCATTGACCACTTTTGAGAAAATCCAATTATGCACCATGAAAGTACATGTCAAATGGAGTTTGTGCATATAAAGAACTTCCAATTTGGACAAACCATGTGGAAATTATGGCCTCCTGATTATGGGTCATTTTTGAAATTCACTGAGCCATAATTTTCCAACCATACATGGGAATTTCAAGTTCTTGGACTTTTTGGAAAGGTGAGAACAAGATCTACAACTTTCATGTTGAACAAATTTTCATTTGAAGCTTCCTTGGACACGTGGTCTTGAGGTCAAAAACTTTCCATTTTTGGAAACTTCAATTACAAGTCACTTTCTATTTTTGGCAGTTTTTGTTCTGACTTGATTTTCTTCATTCTTGAGCTTTGACATGTCATATAACACTAGTTCCAACATGAATGAAGTGTATCCAACTCATTTCCACCTCCAAATCCATCAAATCATGTACAGTTGACCACAGTTGACTTTTCAGCTGATAGATGAATTTGGCAATGCATAGATCAATCTGAGCTCCAATCTCCTGATGAAATGGCTCAAGGATGAAACCCTAACCTCAATTAGCTCAATACAACCACATAATGATCCCCATATCCATCATAAACCACATCTCCTGATTATGCCCTGCCTGGCTCAATGCAACTGATTAGGGTTGACCAGTGGTCAAAACCCTAATCTCAAGGAATAAGCTTCAATCTCCTGATGATGACAAACCATGATGATGATGTATCATTGTAATCAAGATGAAGACCAATATCCTTTGAGAATCATGAAACCCTAATTTGAACTGCCCCATCCTCAGATGATCAATGCCCAGTCCAATGAAACCCTAGGCTTGCACTTTGACTTCCTCATCCTCTGATCAAGACTTGGGAGTATGGCTTGCACAATGTACCCACATGATATGCAATATGTAATGCCTAATGTCCTAACAAATGATATGCAATATGTTATGCTAGTCCCAAGAGAGGAGGGCAAATTTTGAGGTGTTACAGCTGCCCCTATTCAATCCACTGTGAACCTGTCGATATGAATAGCCTCGGCTTTCAGATGATCAGGATGAAGAGTGATTGAATACCAAGAACAGACGAACAATTTGCACTCTGATGGGATATAATTAACAGCGCCTGTCAGCATCGGCGAAGAAACAAACTCGAAAAACGTCGACCTGGATACCAAAATAAATGGTAACTCAGGGATAACTATGGCCTGAACACCACACATCCACTCGGGATCATTATTCTCTCTTCTTTTTTCCTTTTTCTTGAACCCCGAAATTTTTCTCTGCTCTTTTTTCATTTTCTTGAACCCCGAAATTTTCTCTGCGCAAACGACCCTCGGATCTCTGCATTTGAACCCCATTCTCCTGTTTGCCAAAATAAATGGACCCCATTCTCCGATTTGGACCCCAGTCGCCTGACGATAACCCGCGATCGCCAATATGAACCCCGTTCTCCAGAAAATGCCGCAACATCTCCCTTTCTCCATTTGAACCCCATCTCCAGAAAATGTCTCCACATTTCCTTTTCTCCATTCAAACCCCGTTCTCCAATCTCTCGTGATAATTCCGCTGGCAACGCCGGAAATAACACCAAACACCACTCTGAGGGCGACATATCAGAGGGTACACCTTCACAAAAGGAAGGTAACATGTGCATCTCTTCTTCCGAAGACACCCGTAACGACCTCCACTGGCATCCGCCAAAGTCTAAGGTGACACATGAACAGAAGATAATCCCAAGGACCTCATCCTGGATATAATCTTCAACTCTATCTCCATTTGAACCCCGCTCTCCAGAAAATGTCTCCACATTTCCTTTTCTCCATTTGGACCCCGCTCTCCAGAAAATGTCTCCACATTTCCTTTTCTCCATTTGGACCCCGGAATCGCGCTGATCGCGTAACGTCCTCTAATTTTATTTCCATCTCTGCCCGACGGAAACATTTCCTCCAGTATCGCACTACTGGGGAACACTGCTGATCTGACGTTGTGATGCTAAAACTCCTCAGAGTGACATCTCCCACCGGGCACTGACTGATGACCGGGAGAAAACTCGACGTTTACTGGACATCGAATCGATGATTTTGACAGACACCAAAGAAAACTCGACCAGACACTTACTGATGACTGGGAGAAAACTCGACGTTTACTGAACATCGAATCAATGATGTTTACTGACACCAAACAATGATGTTGACAGGACATCAAACAATGATGTTGACAGGACATCAAACAATGATGTTGACAGGACATCAAACAATGATGTTGACAGGACATCAAACAAGGATGTTGACAGGACATCAAACAAGGATGTTGACAGGACATCAAACAAGGATGTTGACAGGACATCAAACAATGATGTTGACAGGACATCAAACAATGATGTTGACAGGACATCAAACAATGACCGACCAGACATTAAACAATGACTGGGAAATAACTCGACGTTTACTGGACATCAAACAAGGATGTTGACAGGACATCAAACAATGATGTTGACAGGACATCAAACAATGACCGACCAGACATTAAACAATGACTGGGAAATAACTCGACGTTTACTGGACATCGAATGATGATGTTTACTGACACCAAAGAAAGCTCGACCAGACACTTACTGATGACTGGGAAATACTGTTGTTCCAAACTCACAATGCTGAACTCCTCGGAGTATCGTCTTCATTGTCCGGCAAAACCAATCCTCAAGCGGTAACCACGGCTCGAATCGCGCTGATCGCGTAATATTCTCCAATCTTCATTCCCATCTCGGCCCGACGGAAACATTTCCTCCAATATCGCACTACTGGGGAACATTGTTGATCTGACGTCATGATGCTGAACTCCACAGAGTAACATCTTCGCTTCTGACACAACCACTTCTCAAACGGTAACCACGGCTTGAGACTAGCTCTATGCTTGCAACAATGATGCATGATCTTTTTCTGCGTAATGCTCCATAATTATGGAAATGCTACGCGATTTATTATTTTTCTATGCAACATGCTATGCTATTTTTTTTCATGATGAATGCATAAAAGCGTCCCCCTCAAGGGATTCTGCTGGGGAGCACGAGACACTCTGCTGAGGAACTCGTCAATACTCCAACTCCACCCTGCTGGGGAATAGCACTGTTGCCGGGAAAAGATAACCCTTGCTGGGGAAGAACCTCCTTTGCACCCAATCCGCTCGAGGAAATGCTGGGGATAGGAACCACCAACACTCTGTGGGGATACAACAGTTTTTGACTTGCTGGGGATATCAATCCCGACTTTGCTTTGAGAACCCTCACAAATACCTGACGACTTTACTGGGGAAAATGCTCACAGATACTCCGCTGGGGAAATAGCAATCTACAGGCCTGTCGACTGGGGAAGCATCAATCTATCACCTGCTGGGGATAACCATCCTGACCCTGCTAGGGAAACGAATGCTACTCCGCTGGGGACAACCCATGCAATCCACACGTAGGATACACTCAGCTGGGGATGCAGATATCGGCCTGCTACGGAAACTTGTCCAATCCACTGGTAGGATGAACACTGCTGGAGATATATTTCATTGAAACCCGCTCCACTCGGGAAATAGCAACCTTCAACTCCTGGCTGCTGAGGAAACACCGTTGTAAACCTGCCGGGTAACCATCCTGACTCGGCTGGAGAAGTCCACAGACCTTGGATCTGCTGGGGAGCTAGTCCTACGATTCTGCTTGGGGACCTAGCCGGGAAATGAGAAAAGTTGGTACAAAACACCCGTCGACTCGTCGAACCATGGTATCCAATTCCCAATCTCGTATCAGCTTTTCACTTTTGAGAACTCCCAGACTCGTCTGGACTTTTTCTGCTCCATCATCTTGTATTCCCAATCGCCCCGCGCTCGACGAGAAACGTACTCCTGGAACGTATACCGAAATTCCAATTTTCCGACTTTGAAGAGTCTTCTTGATTAATTCCAAAGGTCGTCGGACGTCTCGACGTCGTCTCCCCGTTCTTCATTCGTCTCTGGTTAGACTCTACGGGGAATTACACACTTTCAAATCTTCCGACTTTGAAGAGTCTTCTTGATTATCATCAAGGATCATCGTACGTCTCAACGTCTTCATCCTTCTTTCATACATTCGTCCCTGAGCGAACTCTCTGGGGATTTGTTTTGTCAACAGCTTCCACATCACAACCTGCAAGTGAGTGACGAATACCGAACCGTTCCTGCAAAACAGATCGTCAGATAAAACCGTGCCCCAGGCGTACCAAGATTTCAACACTTGGGTCACTCAACTTTCCAAATAAGATTTCAAGCTTTCCATCTTATAAACATGCATTGGAAGGAAACCTGTATGTTTTAAAATGCAAGATTCTTTATCAAAAATATCTGGATGTTTTTGCAATCAAAGCGGTAATGAAAAACAAAAACAAAATTATTTGACTGAATATGCATTTTATTGATTGGAAAGTGTGGCTCAAATGAGCAATACAAAAGGAAGCAATTCCTGAAAAGAGGTAATTGCGCTCAAAAAGGAAAAATCTATCCTAATGGCAATGTGAAACCCGTGATCTCATCGAGTTCCAACTCGGTTACACCCCATATGTCCTCAGACTCTCCACGCTTTCTGCCTTCTGAACAAGACGATTCCGATTGATCCCTACCGGGTATTATCCATGATGCTTTAACCAAAGCGCAAACGATCATGCTAGACGCAGTTGTTCGTTTCAATCCCTCTTTTGCCTGGACCGCCCTTTCGGGTTTTCAGTCCACCGGGATACCCTTTTTTGCCCAAGTCGCCTTTCTCAGGTTTTCGACTTGCCGGGTGTACATTTTTCATTTTTATCCCTAATTTTTGCCCGAACCTTTCTTTCTGTTTTCGGTTCGCCGGGACGCCCATTTTTGCCTGGACTATTTTATTCTTTTCGTCCAGCGGGTCTCTTTACACGAAGTATTTTTTAACTGCGTCCGCATTCACAGGGGATGGAAAATCCTTGCCATCCATGGTCGTTAGCAACAAGGCTCCGCCAGAGAAAACCTTCTTGACCACGAATGGACCTTCATAATTCGGTGTCCATTTGCCCCTTCGATCATTTTGAGGAGGGAGGATCCTTTTCAGCACCATATCACCTACGTGATATACCCGAGGTCGCACCTTTCTGTCATAGGCACGCTTCATCCTTTGCTGGTATAACTGCCCATGACAGATGGCTGCTAGCCTCTTTTCTCTATCAGGCTCAATTCTTCATACCGGGTCCTTACCCATTCAGCCTCTTGCAATTTTACGTCCATCAGGACTCTCAACGAGGGAATCTGAACCTCAACGGGTAACACAGCCTCCATCCCATACATGAGTGAGAACGACGTTGCCCCAGTAGGCGCACACCGAGGTTCGATACCCATGCAATGCAAACCTTATACTCAGCCACCATTGTTGGTGCATTCAAATGTCATCCGGGCAACCAAAGGAATGTGAGATCCTGTTGGCGTAACCAAAGCAGTACTAACTCCTTCACATTAACCCCATCAGACATCAGAATCCGTTCGGATTCGGGGTCAGGCCCCTCCTCCGGGATCGGTTACTCTCAATCTTTCGATTAGAGTACCTCGAGATGTCCTCATCAGGGAACTCAAACCTCCTCGGTTGATAATCCTCCACGGGTTGCTGGGCGGTGTAATCAGACAATACACTCCCCTTGATTGCTTTCTGAGAGCATCACAAATCAGTCAACATTCTTTTGCACTTTCGCAACCTGTCCGGCCGATGTTGGCTTCTCAAACCCATACTTGATCAGATCCATCTTGGAAATCCACAAAGTGGTATGAACCAGCATATACTGTCTCAGTCGGCGGGCAGCCTATGCCAAAGTACATCAAGTTTTTTCGAACAGTGAATGTACTGTTTCACAGTCGGTAAACTTTTTGCTAAGGTAAATTGCATGCTCTTTTCGACAAGACTCGTCATGCTGACCCAATACACCTCATAGACCCCTCGAAGGCCGTCAAGTACAGATTAACACTTGTTCATTCCACAGGAGACATCGGAATCAGAGGTTCCTGTAATTTATTCTTTTATTTTTCAATGCCCCTTGGCAATCATTATTTCACCTGACCGTTTGATCTCTTTTTTTCTTGAATGGGTTCCCACGTGGCTGTTAGATGAGACATGAACCATGACAGGTAGTTCGATCTATCTATGAAACCACGAACCTCTTCTCTTTATCCTCGGTTCAGGCATTTTTTTTTTTTTTTGGGTAGGATCAACCTCGATTCCTCTCTTATAATGAACCCCAACGATTTACCGGATCGCACTCTAGTAGTGCACTGATCTGAATTCAACCTCAGTTTGAATTGTCTCAACCAGATGCCCCTCTTCTGTTTGGGACTTTGCTATCATGTCATAGTAGTCGATTCATGACACATCATATCATGAAACAAAGTCACCATGGCTCCCTGATACATGGCACCGGCGTTCTGCTCCTCTAGAGAACAGTCTTCTCCCTATGGTAGCTTGCGCACAACGACATTGGTATCCGACCCTGGCATATCCTGACATGACCAGGTGAAGGTATCCACATGTTCTTTCAACAAGGCTACCATTCTGCTCTCGATTCGCCTCTGAAGCGGCTCCAACTTTCATTTCCTTTCTGACCTCGGCGGTACCTGGAATAACAATCTCAACTCGCTTCACGTGCGGCTGAATCACCTTCTCCTCTTGTTTCAACAACCTGGCTAATTCCAGCAGATCACAATCTTCTTCGTCTTCTTCTTCGGCAAGATAGATCGGATTGTCGAAGTCATATGAGGTGTAACCAAGTTGTTATCAACGAGACCCAGAGAATTATTTTTTAAATTCGGAACAAGACAAATCAAAAAGGAAAAATGAAAACATTGCCATTTTTGTTTGTTTTTTAAACTGCAAAAATAAATGCAAAACAGGGAACACCACTTTTTGACTGAAAAACATCCATTTATTAATGATGCAGAAAAATGCAAATTTATGAACATGAGGTGGCCCTTACAATGAACCATTACGTGTCGGGCAACACGCAAGGCTTCCATGCATATAACAACTGAAAACAAGAAATATTACTCTTCCGGACGAGTGTCAGTGATGATCTTGTTTAGGCCTTCCAGCTTCCTGGTACACAGGATTTTATCCATTGATCAATCTCCCAGTCACTGTCAGTTTCTTTACCCACTGTATAGGCGTGATCTGAATCTAGCATTCCGGCACTGACAAAGGTGAACGACGGACGACGTCCTCTGTTCTGCTCAGACGAGTCTTGACCTGGATGATAACCAATCCCAAACATATCCGCCTTTACCACAATGCCTATGATTTGTCCCCAGCCTGGAATCCCTCCATTTCTCAACATCTCCAGTGCCTGTTTATAAGAAGACACGGACGGTTTTTTCTCTTTTCCAACACCAATGTCATTTTCCACCGTGACGGTTTCAGCTACCAGGCTGGGTGTTTCAAATTTTCCACCGTTCATTTCCTTCATCTTCTGGATCATATCCCCCATCGGTACACAACCCTCTGTGGCGACGGCCATACAACAAGTATCAACACTAGGGAAAGTGTCCTCTTTCCTCCGAGGTTTTGGGACCACAGGCCTCGGCACTTTTAACCGATCCCCATTCACCATCCCAATCGTCTTCCTATACCCAGAAATTGCATTCATTTCCCCCTCACCATGCGCGGGCATGTGATTAGCATTAACATTGGGAAATTGTGCAAAATTAATGGCCTTGGAATCCACCAGGTCTTGGACAGCATGCTTAAAAGCTCTACAACCCTCAAGGTTATGCCCATACGCCCCCGAATGGAATTCACACTTGGCATTCTCATCGTAGTTGGTTGGCCTCTGATCAGGTTCTAATGGAGCTAATGTCCTTAATTGTACCATTCCGAGATCTTTCAACTTCCTCAACAGAAGAGCATACGGTATAGGTGGCCTATCAAATTGACGATCAACCCCCTTTCCTCTTACCTGGTTCCCAGCTCTCTGTGCTCCCGGGCGAGGTGACGGATGCCTCGGTGGTACAGATGAACCACCAACAGGAATGGTTGCAGTGGCAGCATAAGGGTGGTAACGATCCTTACCGCATTCTCTTTTAGTCTGCGCACCACCTGATTCAACCTTCTTCTTGGGCTGACCACGGTCAAGGGATTTCTTCCCCGCAGAGCCAGAGGGATTTGTTACTTCGGATGACGGAGCCTTTCCCTGAACTTTCTCCTTGATCATCCAGCCCTCAATCCTTTCTAACCTCTCGGCCATGGCTTTCTGCCCCAAGGCAAGCCCTTGCACAACACTGAACAAATCCCTCACCATCTCTTTTAGCTCGAGGATATCGGCGTTGGGCGGATTCATCCTTCCTGCATCAATCAAAAAGGTTAGAAACTGACACCTGCAAAACAAAAAACAAGTTATTATGCATGAATGCAATGTCCATCCACATGAGGAACACTTTGTCTCTTGATCCTGGCTTCATTGAGACAAATAATAATCCGGCGGCAATATTCTGACATTCAGCATTCAATTTCATCGTGCAGATCGAAGATATGATTTAGCATGATACCTCCAACCATGTGTGTGCTTGTGCGAGTGCATACGGTAAAGCAAATAAAGCTTGAAGATCAATCACTGATTGAAAAATAACTATCACATAGCCAAAAGTGCACAAACAGTGCCATAGTCATACATCAAATCAGATAAAATCAGATACAATCCTCCAGAATCAGGGAAAGAAATACAAGCAAGTGAATTCCGTCAACAAGCCTGACGGTAATCCAACACAAATGAAAGATCTAACTGGATGAGGGTCCCCCAGATGGCCCTATATCATCAACCATCTTCGCGAACTCTGCGGCGAACCTGAGCTCGGTGTTCTCCTGCTGCAGTCTTCCAACTTCCTTCTGATGAATCTTCATTTGCCTGAAGTAGTGATCTCTCTCAGCCATGTAGTGATCTCTCTCATCCCTGATCTTTGCTTTCTCTGCTTCCCACTCTGCAGCCAGAACTCGAGCTCTAGCATCCCTCAGATCTCGGACAAGGACTTGCCTCCTCTTCTCATCCTCAATGACCTGTGACGCTCTGAACAGCTTCTCCTTGGTGATGTCGTGCTCCCTGTTGGATGATGCTAAAGCTTGGCTAATCTTCCCATAGTAGGCCGTATCCATCTCAAAGCGTTTGGCTTCCAAGGCATGTCGCTTGTCTTGATCTTCCATCTTCACTTTGATCTCTTGATTAGCTGCCTGAAACCGAGCAACACTTCTCTCCAACTCAACTTTCTCTGCAAGTAGCTGATCTCTGGCCCTCTTCATCTCAAGGAATTCTTCCATACTGACAGAAGAACTTGGTCCCTCGATCCTAGGACACACAGGATCACCTCCAGGAAATGGTAAATGTGTAACCTCGATTCTTTTCCGCAACCAATCTTCGAATAGTGGAAAATACCGACTGTTGACTTTACCATAAGGGACCTTACCCTTCCTCTGGATATTTCGCCACTCATCCAATACCTGCCTCAGCTTGGTCTGGTTACCATCGATCGGGAAATAGAGGGACTCCTGAATCTCTCGCCCGAGAGGAGGACCCTCTACAGCAAACCCCATCTGTCTCCTGAGAAGCGTTGGGTTGTAATTGATGCAACCCTGAACTCCCACCAAAGGCACATTAGGTAAACTCCCACAACTGCATATAAACTCTCTTCCAGCCAAACCATTATGAGTCCAAGCAATATCATCAGCCCGCAGACCCATCAACCTGAAGGACCACTTGACCGAAGGATCAATCTGAGCAAAGGCACCTCGAGAAGGCAAATACCCCATGAACCACTTAAAGAGCAACTGAGAACAGCATCTGATCAAACCACCACGTCTCTTCTCATTCCTGTTATGCACTGAGTAGTAAACATCTCCGATCAGAGTGGGAATAGGGTTTCTCTGTATAAACAATCTGATAGCATTATGGTCCACAAAATTCTTCTGATTAGGAAACAGAACAATCCCATAAATGCTCACAGCAATCAGAGCACAAACCGTCTTCCAGTTACCCATAGCAGCATGTTCCTTGGCATTAGCCTCCAAGAAACTCAAATGAAACCCGGGTAGCTTCCCCTTTTCCTTCAATCCTTCCTTGACCATTTCCGGACTCAAATAAAGAGCACGTGAAATTCCAAGGACATCTGGCTCTGATCTAGTGACATGAAAAGGAATCTGATCTCGGATCTGAACACCCAGGATGCTAACATAATCCTCAATCAGAGGTCCCAACAGATAGTCTGGAAATACAAAACATCTCAGCCCAGGGTCATAGAACTGGAGAAGAGTATGAATGGCACTCCTATCACTGTCAGTGAGTCTGAACACTATCTTCAGGATACTACCGTATGACTCTCTGAACATCCCCACATGGTCGGGTGTAATCAATGCTATCATCTCCTTCAGCACACCAATCTCTGGATCGAAGAAACTGTAGGCAATGTTGTCTTTCAGACCGGTCCTCATCTCTGAGCAAAGAAAGTCTCTCAACCAGGATATCAATAAAAAATGTCCCTGCATATGGATAAACATGTGTTAGATGCAATTAATGCAAGATGTAATGATGCTGATGAATGAATGCAATGCGTTGCCATCCTCCAAGCCATCTGATAATCTGCACTGAATCTGATCTCTGGACTGATCATGACCATCTGAAGGAGTAAGTAACCACCAATCTGACCCACGGGTTCCGAAATAAACGGAAGACATATACATCATCATCATCATCATCCTCTGAGCAGACATTCACAATCCTCTGAATCGGCCCGGGGAATCCAGAAATAAACGGATCCCCACTGATAAATAACTCGGACAGCACTCCGGCGTCTCGGCAATAAATGGCCATAAATCCGACTTATAAATATGACTCTGATCCACGGAACAAAAGGTCACCGTCTGAGTCACCATCTGAACATGCATCTGTAAGAATCACCCTCCCCTCACAGGTAAATTCTAATCAGGTCATCCTAAGGCGGATAATAGTCTCGACAATCGGGCGGAGATACTCAATGGGTTTGCCCTTTCGGGTGTGCCATTGTAGCTCCCTTAAGATCGTCTAAACCAAAGATCCAGGAAAGATCGGTCACCAGAGTCAACAACTCAAATGAAGTGACTCAAACAAAGCGGAATATCCACAGAGAAGAGCACTATCAAATGAGCCTCGTCCGGCTTGTGGTACATCACGCCGCCAGGCACATGTTGACTTAACATGAAAGAGGCGACATGAGACCACACTAATCCTAGGTGTATACTCGGGCCTGGGTTTTAGCCCCACTCAGAACACCCACCCCACACAGAGGAACCACCTGCAAAGAGGACGGCAACAACATGATAGTATGATGCATGCAAACATTAATGCAAATATATACAATGGTTAGAATAATAAATGCAATAAATAACACAACAAGCAACCTAAACTAATCCTAGAACGCTAGGAAGGACTCGCTTAGGGACGATGGACCAGCATAGGTCTGTGATTTCCCCAGCAGAGTCGCCAGCTGTCGCATCCGCGAAAAAACAACCGGCGAGACTCAAATAAAAATACAACACAGAGCCGCCACTGCGCGTTATTTATCCCAAAGTAGGGAAAGGAAACGCTCAGAGAAACCTGGAAAGGAAATGGTCTTGCGACCAAAGAGAAAGGGTAAGGGAGTCGGTTACGCAAGGGGAAGGTATTAGCACCCCTCACGTCCGTCGTACTCGACGGGATCCACGTTCTAAAATAAAGAATAGGTTGCTAAACATCACACACACACGCAAGGAACACAGGTGGGGTTAAGAGAAGGGAGCTCGATAGGACATCGCATCCTATGCCTACATATCTTGTCTGGAACAAGAATCAGAGCCACTGTAGTTCGGCTTACGCACGCCAAACAACACAAAACATACAAACAAGCAAGGGTGCAAACATGGAGCCCGACAGCCAATCACTGGGCTTACGTCGGCATCCGAACCAAAACACAATCAAAACGGAAAACGTGGAGCCCGACAGCCAATTACTGGACTTACGTCGGCATCCGAGCCAAAACACAATCAGATAACAAGTAAACGCACGCAAAAAAGAAAAAGGTTGCCCGGAGTGGTCTCGCACGACCACCTGCCTACATATCTCGTCTGGAACGAGGATCAGGGCGATGTAGTTCCCCTCAAGGGACTGAATTACTAGCCAAAAATCAGGGGAAGACACACTAACAGGGAGCTGGACTCGAGCCTAGTGTTGTCATGCATCGTTACCCTAAGTTCAGTTTTCTATCCTACTTGCATAAGCAAACTACTCCTATCCAGGAAAGAAGCAAGCATACAAGCATACAAAATAATTCAAGCATACATCAAATGAGAACAAGCATCTCAAACAGATATCCACATAGCACGCACTATAACCAAACAAATGGGCTCAATCAATAGGTTTGACTGCCTCAGCAAGTCATCTGTACGGGCTGTGTTTGCTCTTAACCTTGCCATTACGAGGCTAAGGTGAAGCAGATGAAAGGTGAAGTGAGGATCAGATCTCACAGCTCTTATCCCTGACCAGGGAGAGCTTCTGACAAATGAGCATGGGTCCAGAATGGGGGAACCCTTCTATACTCAGAGACTCTGACACAATGTGCACTGCACAAGATCTTGGGCTTGTGATCTCAATGCTACAACCATGTAATGGGAGCAAGGAGAAGACTCAACTGAATAGTGGGGGATAGATTGCATATCCCTACCTTCCACCAATTGCCTTGATTAAGGACTTTACCTGCTTAGGCACAATATTAAACAATCACAAACATTGCCTCTTAAGGAGGACTTCAGACAGTTTGCCCGGTCAAATAACAGACCGGGTCTCCAGACTACATGAAGTTAGGAAGTTATACCTCAATGCAAGTTGCTTAAGCAAAGCAAAGCAAAAGTTCACAAGGAACTGAGCAACTAAAAGTACCTGGAAACAGTCCAACACAGTTAGTACTCAGACATACAAAAATAAACAGCAAGTATTAATTAGTCAGACTATACAAACTAATGCACAACAAAGGCAAGCTATGAGCTCAAGCCCAAACTTCACAACCTACAAAACAAAGTTATGTTAGTGTACAAACATCAAACAACATCAATTGAATTGACTTGGATCATTCTCCATAAACATTGCACATTTTCATCCTGAAAAATCAATCAAATGTTAGAAACTAGACCACTAGGCCAAGCCTAGGGTCCAAAAGCAACAAAAATGTCTAAACAGCAAGGGATCTCTAACCAAAGTCAAATTAATGTCAAACATAAGCCAACACAATTAGTCCCATGTCCATATCATTCATTATATTTATTTCATGCACAAAACAAGGCAAACTAGTTCAAATGGAACACCAAACATCCAAACAGAACTATTGCATTCAATTCCATATCAAAACAATTCTAAAAATTCTCAAATAATTTACACCTAAACAGAGGATATTCAAGGTCTATCATGTCAAATTTTAGCCTAATTGGACCAAGGGAACTATGTCAATAAAAATCAACAAAAACAGACACAATTACATGCTCCAAATCACAACATCAACACATGCTTCCACTTCAAAAATTCGCAACTCAATGAAAACAATAAAGAAATGAATGGGACAAAAACAGGGATGTTCTATCATGTGTCTATTACAAGCATACCAAATTTCATGATCATTCAATACCATATGAGCATTTCACATTAAATCTACCAACCTATGTCACACAAGCTTGCACATTTGACCAACAGAAATGAAAAATAGCAATCAATTTGAAAATGCCACATAAAATTCCACAAAAATTCACATAGCATCCTAACATGTTGATGAAACATCATGCAAAATTTCACATTAATCTAACAAGTATAGGCCATTTAAATAAATCCAGCAAGTTGACACAATGAGGTGTGACACAAATTGTCACACCTAAGTTCCAAAATTCATATCTCAATGGCCAGGTATCAAAAACTCATGAAATTTACATGTAAATAAACATCAACCAGTCCACAATCATCACAAAAAATTTCAAGAATTTCTTTTATACTATGAGCATTTCACAATGGAATTGGCCAAAAGTATCAAAATGTAGCACATGTGAAACAAACCTAAGTCAAACATAACCTCTACCATGCACAACTTCAACCAATAGGTCAAATAAATTCTACAGTCAAAAACAAAGTCAACACAAAAATCCTCACATTTTTCTGATCATTAAAACATTTTTTATGAATTTTTTAAAGTTGAAATGAATTTTTAGCAATTTTTATGAATTAAATTTAATTAATTAAATGTTCCAATGGCAGAGTTGTAATTAGTTGAGCGCGGGGCGGTAAACGTCCAGTTCAAATTTTCAAATGGAATCAAAGATCAAAAGCCAAAAATATCCAGAAACTATCGTCTTCTTCATCCAGCCACTCAAGAACACGCTAATTTCAAATCATCACCAAAATGGACAAGTGGATAACCGTTGGACTCGTCTCACTACACACAATCCAAATATCAACCTAATTCGACCTAACTGTTCCTAAATCTCTCAAATCGATCGACCTAGGGTTTGGTTACATATCTTCAAATCCAGATTTCTTAAGCTATAGTCATCTATTCATAAAACTGAAAGCATCACTACAATCCACATTCTATGCTCTACGATATGCACACAACAATCGAACAAAACTTGAGATTCGAAAAAATGGAAACCTGGAATGGCAGTGGAGATGTTGATGTTCTTCACGCGTTTAAGTCCAAAACAGATGCGAAACAAGCTTCAATAAGTTGAATGCCAGGCTCAGGTTCAATTAATTCCACTCCTAGCGCGCGAATTTTTGATTTGCCATAGATGATGCAATGTTGTACAGCTGAGTTTTGGTGCGAATTGGATGATGAAATGCAAAAACAGATGGAGCGTGTGATGATTGAAGATCAATGCAACAAGAAATTTCGAGTTTGATCAAAAATTGATGAAGATTTGGTGAATTTTGGTTTTGGTGTTCTTGAGGAATTTGAGAGAATGTGGAAGATTTTTGGATCTGATTTTTGGGAAATGTGATTTTCTGTTATGATTAGATGATGATTATGAATATATACGGTACCTTAATCCATGCTTAATTACACACATTAGCCAAATTGCATTTGATTAGTGAAATGTTAATTTTCAAGTAAGGGCAAAAATGTAACTACCTAAGCCAGCTCATTGCCACCTCATGGACAACTCACACACTCTCTAAATGACATGTGTGAGCTGTTGCAACTTGTTTCACTCTCATTGGATGTGTATTTTGGAAAATCACATGTGAATGGTTATGTGTCCAATTTTGCAATTTCATTTTACAAGTCAAATTCCAAACCACAAGGCCTAGGCATGTAATGATGATTCCCACAACTTTCAAATGCCAATTATGAAGTGTTGCAAAAATCCCCACTCAAAAATTCCAATTATTTCACAAGTTGGACAATTTTGCCCTTGGTCCATTTTAACTGTCCAGTTGAAATTTGACTTTTTGCATTGACCACTTTTGAGAAAATCCAATTATGCACCATGAAAGTACATGTCAAATGGAGTTTGTGCATATAAAGAACTTCCAATTTGGACAAACCATGTGGAAATTATGGCCTCCTGATTATGGGTCATTTTTGAAATTCACTGAGCCATAATTTTCCAACCATACATGGGAATTTCAAGTTCTTGGACTTTTTGGAAAGGTGAGAACAAGATCTACAACTTTCATGTTGAACAAATTTTCATTTGAAGCTTCCTTGGACACGTGGTCTTGAGGTCAAAAACTTTCCATTTTTGGAAACTTCAATTACAAGTCACTTTCTATTTTTGGCAGTTTTTGTTCTGACTTGATTTTCTTCATTCTTGAGCTTTGACATGTCATATAACACTTGTTCCAACATGAATGAAGTGTATCCAACTCATTTCCACCTCCAAATCCATCAAATCATGTACAGTTGACCACAGTTGACTTTTCAGCTGATAGATGAATTTGGCAATGCATAGATCAATCTGAGCTCCAATCTCCTGATGAAATGGCTCAAGGATGAAACCCTAACCTCAATTAGCTCAATACAACCACATAATGATCCCCATATCCATCATAAACCACATCTCCTGATTATGCCCTGCCTGGCTCAATGCAACTGATTAGGGTTGACCAGTGGTCAAAACCCTAATCTCAAGGAATAAGCTTCAATCTCCTGATGATGACAAACCATGATGAGGATGTATCATTGTAATCAAGATGAAGACCAATATCCTTTGAGAATCATGAAACCCTAATTTGAACTGCCCCATCCTCAGATGATCAATGCCCAGTCCAATGAAACCCTAGGCTTGCACTTTGACTTCCTCATCCTCTAATCAAGACTTGGGAGTATGGCTTGCACAATGTACCCACATGATATGCAATATGTAATGCCTAATGTCCTAACAAATGATATGCAATATGTTATGCTAGTCCCAAGAGAGGAGGGCAAATTTTGAGGTGTTACACACTAGCCCATAGATGAGAAGTACAAATATGGCCTCAAAGGCATCCTCACTCATGGCCTTCCCAAAATAAGTAGCTTGAGCAATGAGGAAATTAGATGGGAGACCTTGAATTCCACCTTTGGTAGTCATATGAGCACCAATAATAGATTCATCTATCTGCAACAAATCAGCAATCTCTTGGGAAGAAGGAACTCTCTCCAAGCCACTGAACAACAACTGATCTAGGATAGGTATACCCACAAGATAGGAATACTCCTTAAGCGTAGGCAAAAGCTGAAAATCCGGAAAAGTGAAGCAACGGTACAAAGGATCATAGAACTGTACCAACACACTCATCAGACATTCATCCACCTGAGTAGCAAGAATAGACAGAAGCTTCCCATGGCGAGATTTGAACTCCAAGGGGTCTAATACATAGAATGTCAAACTCCTTAACTCTTTCAAGTCGGGTTGTCTGAAACTGTACTTCTTCGTATTCCTTCTTTTCTTATCCATGTCTGAAAATTTGCAAATAGACCTCTTAAGTTCCTTGAAAATTTTCTCATTGTTGATGATATGGATGTGTATGAATGCATGAATGCATGGATGCAACAATCACACTTAAGGATCAAGCAAATCACACCACACAAAGGTCACGGGATGGATCAAGTCATCCTTAATATCAATCATCCATTTTGGTGGATTATGGTTTACACCTTATCAAAACCCAAGTTCCATTGATATTAAGGATATATGAGAACGGATCAACCGCGAATCAAGGGTTTGTTGCAAGTCACGAGCATGGAGTCTCGGTTAAGAACCAGCCAAAGGGAGTGTACTATGGTTAAACCTGACAATCACGTTCTACAAGAGGTTCCCATAGTCATCATCCCATCTTTCGGATATTATCGAATAAACGACTACTCGTATTCCAAAAATATTCTCAAGAGAGGCTCTTATGAGTGTAGTATCGCGTAACAATCGTATCAAATCTTACACTTGAACGACCTTCGTACTACGTCCTAAAATAGGCCAAAATGGGCTAGGTAATCTAAGGTCCTTGGCTTCTAAGGTTTATATTGGAAAAAGTAATGCCTAACCACGACTACTCGTGTGACATTATTGATCCCAACATAACCTCCACCAAGTGAATGGGCTTGCAAGTCAACTTGCTAAGGAATAACTCCACACAAGTCAACAAGATTATGCCATTCTCCTATCATAAGTGCACTCGAGTTTGGGTATAGAATTCATCTCACAAGAGACCACCAAGCACACAAGCAATCGATATATATCAAGTAATTCATACATTACAAACAATACAGTCATCCCAAATTTGCACAAAAATATGTCACAAATAAATATAAACATACAATACAACAAAGGTAAAAAGTAGGCAAAACCCACTAGGCAAATTTCCCCAGCAGAGTCGCCACTTTTCTGTAGCGGGGTATTCGTTACCTTTAGATTTATTGACTAAACCAAAAGTAAATCATACAATTCGAGTCGCCACCGCACTTCTATTTATCCAAAGGAAAGGTTAGAAAGCAAACAAAAACCGAGAAGTTTTATCAAATCAAAAACTAATAAAAATGTCAGAGATCTGGGTAAGGGGGTTGGTTATGCAATGGGAAGGTACTCTAACCCTTTTTACAAATGTTGTATGGTAGGTTGGTATTTGTGAAAATATTTGTGCAAATATGATTGGGGAGATGAGAAGAGAATATACAAATTATTTACAATTTTGTGTTTGAATGGATAAACCCATTGGCTACGTACCATCTTAAAAAAAGGTAGGATCAAAACCTCGTAGTTCGGGGTAAAAATTCCAAAATAAATTGGTGAATTGATTGATCAAAAGCCTTAAGGTCTTTTGTTATCAAAGGGAGAAAAATCAACCTAAAACCCCAAATCCACCATGTGAGGAGAGCTTTAACATGCTAGTGAGGGGTTAACCTAATATTAAGCATGAAAGACTTATAGTCCATCACTAAGGATACAAGTGAGTATTATATCAACCTCTAGGATAACTCAAACCTAATAGCTAATGTTTATGAAAAGTTTTAACACAAATGGTCATTGGAACCATAAAAAAAACAATTGAGTGAGTTGTATTTACAAATGAAAAGTATTCACAAAATAAAGTCCAAGTTGACTTAAGATTCAATTCAAAATAAGTGTTATGAAAAGAGTTTGAAAAAATCAAAGGCATAATGCATAGGTTTCTAATTTTTGAAAAGCAATGTTAATGTTTGCACAAAAGTTTGGCTTGGGTTAGGGTGGAGAGAAGAATAGAAGGGCTAGGTCCTAGACATGCAAAGATGAGGGGAGAGAAATAAAACCACTTGGAGTTCCCTTCTTGAGATCATAAAGATGATCCAAGTTGCTCCTTTCCTTTGGACTTAGCAAGCAATAAGCAAATAACTCAAGCAATCAAGCAAGTAATCAATCAAGCTCCTAGGAATCTTCCAATTGGCTTTTGTATCTCTTATCTTGGATGTCCATGTCAATGGTTCTTCTAATTGGCTCAAGTTTGGGATCCCTAGCACACAAGAACACACAAATCAAAAAGTTCCACAATGCAATAAAATAATGGACAAGAGTGAGTTTAGAATTAGGGATCCTTTTAATTCATTTTCAAGATTAAGCATTCTAAAGGCATGAGGCCTAGTTGCTCTTAAACATATTTAGCATTCTAAAGGCATGAGGCCTAGTTGCTCTTGAAACTCCATTTAGCATAGGTAAGGTCCTAAGTCTAAGTCCTTTCTCCATTTTGCATTGGGTTCACACAAACAAAACAAAACAAGCACAAGGCAATAGTATATACACAATAATGTGCTCAAGTGAGAAAAAGGCAAATGGCATAAGCATAAACATGAGCTCAAGTGAGCAAAGGGCAAAGACAAATGAAGTAATGAGCAAGAAATTAAATTGCATTAAAGTAAATTGCAAGAATTAAATGCTTGAATTAAAAGTTAGTCATTAGTAGTTAGTGTTAGTGGGCCATAGGGCAATTTAGCGCTATGTTAAGCAATCGTAAGTGGACTAATGTAGTAGTCACACCTATTTGAGGCCGGTTAATAAAACTATAGGCAAACAAACACAAGTTAGAGACCATGAATAGTAAGCCAAACTCCTACAACTTGCCATACCAAAAGAAATGGATTTAGGTTTTTTGCTTGACCAAGAAGCAACCTATCCTTAATGCAAAGCAATTCACTTGATCTTTGATCAAGATGAATTTGATTTGAATCAAAGAAGGTTAAGCCCCTCATATGTCAAGGCTAACCACCAATTTTTAACTCATTGGTCAAAAAGAAAAGAAAAAAAAAGAAGAAGAAAATGGAAATGGAATGTACATAATTGAAATTCAAAAACATAAGCAAAACACATTGACCAAATATGAATGGAATCAACATCAATCAATGGTAAACAGAAGTGAGATGAAACTTAGAAGTCAAGAAACAATAAAAATATTTTTGGTATTTTTTTGAATTAAAATAATACTTGAATTAAAATGAACAAATAAAGGTCAAACTTCAAATCCAATTCAAATCAACTTGGAAAATTTCAATTGGATCATCATAAGTCTAGCATGGTCAAACAAGGTTTGAAAAAAAAATTCATCATTTTTTGAAAGCAAAAACTAATTTTAAACAATTAAAAATGAAGAAAAATAACATAATTGAACTAAAATCTCAAATCAATTAAGAAATTGATGAGAAATTTTTTCATAAATTCATCATCATTCAAAGATGTTAAGAAAATATTTTTGGTATTTTTGAATATTGGAAAGTATTTTTAATGAATTAAAAACAATCAGAAATGAAATAATTCATAAAAAAAATTAAATGGAATCACAAAAATAATTAAAAATCATTTTTAGAAACTAGAATTTAAGAGAAATTTTTTGCAATTGGTCCCATATTTTTGTGATTCCAAATAAAGAAGTTATGAATTTTTTTAAAATAATTGGAATAAAAGAAAATTAAAACAAAAATTAAAAATTGGAAAAATCCACAGCGCTTGGATCTTGGTTCATTAATTGACGTGGCGCATATGGTGGCAGGGAGACGCGCGCGCATGGGACACTTGAGTTAACATCATCACACATGGCATTAAATGGAGACAATTAAACCAAAGGTCAAGATTAGATCTGAAGCAAGGGATCCAAGGGCCAGGAACTCATCCACGTGGGGACGATGGTGGAAACCACCGTCTTCTCTGGTGAACCACACTGTTCAGGCCAGAGTTACAAGTTTTTAAACCTCAACAAAAATGCACGATCTACACATCATTAGAAAGCTGGGGTGATGTACATCACCCCTGTACCCTTAGTTTCCACTCAAGATCCCTATAGAGAGAGAAATTTGAGATGGAAAAATGTGGTGTTCAATATGAACTTACTCAATTCATAAAATTAAAAGCACAAACCAATTTCCTCCAACATGAGGACTTCAGAGGTATCAACCAATATAAGAAATGCTCAATATCCAAAGAGTTTCGAATGAAAACAGTTTGAATAGAAACCTTTGAAGTGCAGCTTTCAATGGCACGATCTGATCCAATTCTTCAGTGTAGCTTGTTCTTGAAGTAACAAGGAAGCAAGGCTAAGGAAGTATAAGTCAGAGATCAACCAATGAAGTTGAAATTTGAGTTTGAAAAATTGAGAGAAAAATCAAAATTCCTTTAATGGAGGGTTGGGATTTCACTTGTGCAAAATTTCAGGCGCCTTTAGGTTACCAAATAAAGTGAAATGAAGCTTCTATTTATAGCCACAACTAATGCAAAATGGTGGGAAACTCGTGTGCATGTGAATTTGGGTCTTCCATGCATGGGCATGTGCATGGAATTTTGATATGTTATGCATAATTGAACCTAAAACTTCACCTCTTCGAAAATGCCATTTGAAAAATTGAAACATAGGCATGTGGGTAATGGTTGGAAAGGTCTCGACATAAGGAACAAATGTTTTGTTAAACAAAAATCCATTTGGAGTTGGGAAAATATTGAAAACTGGCCATGAAGTTCAAGGTACAAAACATGTGTATGAGAATTTTGCCAAAATGGACCAACTTCAAGCTCTTGTGTTTCAATGATGAAAGCCTCAAATCATAAAACCTCCAACATCAAAGTTGTAGATATTTTCAAGACAATAAATTTAGACTTATAGTTTGCATCATTTGGATTTTTGATGAGAAAGTTATGGGCACTTGAAGTTGGACATTTTCACATTTCAATGGCTTTGGTCCAAAGTGACCTATAATATTTTGTATTATCACATGTGTTTCTTTTAGGATTATGAACTTTTGTCCAACATAACAATTGAAGTAGAAATCTTAAAATTTCCAATTCATTTGGTCCCACCTCAAAATCATGAAACATTAAGGAGTTAGGTCCTTGGGAAGTTGACCTAAAATTAGGGTTTCAGTCAAAATGACCTATAATGTTTTGAAATGGATGATAACCTTCCTAGTTTCAAATGGATATCGGATAAACATGAAAGTTGTTAATATGGTTCTTAAGAACATATTTTTGCTTGGGGTCATCTTCATTTGACAAACACATCAAAAGTTAGGTCTCAGTGGATTTCCAAATAGTCAAATGAATTGACTGATCAACTTCTCAAGTCCAAACTTCAAATCTTGATGAACAAATGATTGAGGACACTCAAATAAGCTCAAATATGCATAAAATTATGAATGAAAGAACTTCCCTTGATTGTATTTGATCATGGGTTGAGGTTTCTTCATGAGCAAGGCACAATCAATGCACAGTTGAATTTGGGTTTCCTTGGGAATCAAGCCTCAAGCCCTTTGATTTATCTGGATCAAATTGACAAATTGAGATACTTGGGAGGCATATATGATGATTGAGAGATTTGGGAACCATTGTCATGCTTTCTTTCACTTTCATTTGGCCATTCTTTGAGCATAGGGGCCTCCTAGGATCCTTGGATCACATGGTTGCTTGAGCTTCAAAACAAAAGATGTCAGTGACATATTTTTGTGCTTTTGGTTAGTAAAAAAAATGAGAAAAGCAATAATATACAATTCAAGCACGCTTGGTGGTCTCAAACCAACTCATACAAGTCCCAACCCTAGGGTAAAGGAGCCAAGATGCTATGATCCTTGAAGCAAATGCAATGAGCAATGATATGATGCCATGAGGGATCTTAGGGTCAAAATTAGGGTCTTACATAAACAAAGAAAAAATAAAGTATGATACAATCAAATGTTATTGGTGATCTCTCCCAATGCAAACCCAATGAATGAGGGGGGAATGAGGATGCCAAGGTGTGATCCCAAAGCCAATGCAAATGATGAGATATCATGAGGGATCTTAGGATCGAAATTGGGGTCTTACAGAACCCATGTCAATTCTTTATATTTTTTGTTGCAATTTGATTGTTGTTCTTCTTTGAATTTGAGAATGAGTTAATCAATCTTGTTAAGGATAAATCAAGCTCTTGATAACAATAAAGAACCAAAACCCACTCATCCAAAAACTTGAGTTAAACTTCTGTGTGTATGTGTGTGTGTTGTTGTGTGTTGTTGTTGTGTGTGTGTGTGTGTGGGTGTTGTGTATGTGTGTGTGTGTGTGTGTGGGTGGGTGTGTATGTATGTGTGTGTATGTTCATCAATCACCAAAATGGAATCACTTAACCAACACCTTGTAATGTCAGTAATTGGTTGAGATTATATGGAAATTTTCACAATCTTCACCCTTAGTATTTTTCTTTTTTTATGGACCCTCCTCTAAATATTGAGTGTAAGGGAGACTAGTGGTACATTAGGGTATCTAATATTTTTTGTGCGTAACTGTTTTTTTTAACAGGTGCAAGTATCATTTCTTGAGTGTATTTTGGTATTGAGTTGTTATCTAAAAAGATGAGAGTTGTCCTTCTTTGATGTCGTTGGAGAAATATTGCTTGCATACAAAGTTTGGAGTCGTTCAATACACGCTAAGTTAATAGTAATCACTCAGACAAGAAATCGGTGGGATCAGGGAGATCTCCATACATTAATACTTGGAGTAGGTTATTATGGATATCGAGGTTATTGAATCAAGATCTCAAGGGATCTTGTATTTCGTTAGCAGGTTAGTGTCTGCATCATTATAGGGAATTATCATGTGATAGTTCTTTTATCATTATAGTGGAAGACCGAGATTTTTTTTCGATGACATCATCCATTGAAGAATTCACATAGGTAAAGCGAGGATGAATGCCAAAGCACTATCTCAGTGTATCTTTTCCTTTTCATATCCTTTTACTTTACACAATTAATCAATTAAAAATCAAATTAAAAATGCATTAAAATTCAATTTAATTTGGCCAAAACCTCAAACCTCTTCAAAACACCAAATAAATGGTCAAGAGATTTATCCTAGGTCAAACAAGGTCAAAGGGCCTTAGGCAAAAAAATTCATGATTTTGAAAAGTCAGAAGTATTTTTAAACAATTAAAAATATGCACAAAAGCATTTGATTTATGAAAAATATCAAAATTAATCCAAAAAATAATTTTAATTCAGTAAATGAAAGAGAAAAATATTTAAATATTTTTGGTGAAAGTCCCATATTTTTTGGATTAAAAATGAAAATAATATGAATTAAACAAAATAAAGCAATTAAATGAAAAATTAGAAAAAAAAAAAAAAATAAGGACCTTCAGATCTCCCTCATTAATTGAGGTGGTAGATCTGATGGCCACGCGCGTGTTATCCATGGTGGACTTGAGTCGAAGCGCCACATGTGTGGTAATCAAAACCAATGGCCAAGATTAGAATGTTGGACCAAGATCAGATGGTTGGAACCTTGCCAACACACAACCAGAGCGCTAGCTCCAGTCATCTTCTTCGGTGAGGACCATCAGACTGGTCCAACCAAAACTTCATGAAAAATGAAAAGTATATTGAAAGACACTAATTTGAAGATAAAATGCTCAGGAGCACGAATCTGACATCCATTTATTCCAATTCCAAGTATATTGAATGATACATGGATTTGAAATTTGAGGTTTATGATCTGAGTTGCTTCAATTTGACCTCAAAGCAACTCAACCTTGTTGCCTACATTGGTATGACATCAGCCAACCAAAAATCATAAATAATAGTGAAGAATTGAGAGAGAATCGAAGAGATGAAGTTTCTGAATTTTCACCTTCGAGTAGCTTCAAATTTTCTTGATCTTGATCTGGATTTGCTTGATTCCTCTTCCTCTTGCTTGCAGTGACCAATTGAGATGGAAAGGACAATGAATTCTTGGAGTTTGAATTTAAAAACAGAAGGTGAAATTCAAACTCGATTTCAAAGAAATCTTCAAGCAATTCTATGGAGTGAGGGGTTTGAGTTGTCTTGGTAAAGCTTGGGTAGGGTATTCATGAAGTTCTAAGCTCACAACACTTGTATTTATAGCCAATTCAAATGCTTTCCACACACTTTCTTTTGAAATCCCAAAATAGCAATTGCATCATGCGAGCTTGCATGGGAGTGTACAAAGCCTAAAGAATGATTGGAATAGGTCCACAAATGTGCACATGTGATGCTGAAAGCAAATCATTAAGCCTTGCAATGTGGAATGCAAATTGGTTGTGAGAATCTTCCAAATAGTACCATGCATTACACCCATGCGCAAGTCCTTCAATATTGATCCAAATGAGATGATTTTGGACATTTTGGAAAGGTGAGATTATAGGGAAAAACCTTTATGTTGAACACTTTTACATTTGAATTTTGGATCATGATGAATTTTGAGGTGGATGTTTGGAAAATCAAACATATTTGACAGTTTTCTAAGTACCAAGTCAAATGTTCACCTCTTCCACATTGAATAACTTTTTCTATGGACTTCAAATGGAAGAAGTTACTGCATAAAAGTTGTATCTCTTTCAAACCTATTCGATTTGGTTACCAATTTGACCTCATTTGGATTTGGAATGAAGGAGTTATACATTTTAGAAGTTGAGGAAAATTACTTGTTCAAAGGTAATGGCCCAAAATGACCTATAATGTTTCCTCTTGGCACATGCATTTGCAAGTTGAATTTGAACTTCCTCCAAACATAAAAGTTGAAGAGGACATATTAAATGTGATCATGGAATTTTAATGGCTTTCATATCAAAAAAATTGAGTAAGTTATGGTCTTGGGGAGTTATCCTTCTAACTAGGGTTCAGACAAAATGACCTATAATCTTTCACCATAAAAAATGACTTTCCAAGAAAAGCTAGATCTTGACTTTAACATGAAAGTTGTTTGGAATGTCATTATTAGTAACTTTGCTCTTAGAATCATTTTCATATAACAAAAATTGTAGGAGACAGGGTCTAGGGAACCCCTCTTTTGACCAGTTGACTTTCTCTAGTCAACCACCATGAACCAACTTGCTAGCTTGACATTCTCTTGATTTTTGGGACACATGGAGGATCATATATATGTAAGATGATGTAATTTGAAGTATCCCTTTAAATATTTGATCAAATGTTGAATAAACTTGCTGAGGAAGTCACACAAGATACCCAGATGAATCAGGGTTTCCAAGGCAAATAAGCTTCAAACTCTTGAGGAATTCTTGATCAAAATGATATTTCAAAACCATGGGGGTCCATATATGATATCTAGAGCCAATGTAAACCATCTCTTGATTGAACTCCTTGCATTAAGGGTCTTAAACCCTATATATGAGCTTGATGAGGCCTTGGTGAACACACACACACTACTTACAAGAGAAGTAAACTATACATAGACATATTTTTGGTATTTTGGTTAGTAAATAATGAAAAACAAAATATGATACAATCAAATGTGCTTGGTGATCTCTCCCAATGCAAAACCAATGTCTGAGGGGTAAAGAGGATGCCAAGGTGTGATCCCAACGCCAATGCATGTGATGAGATAGCATGAGGGATCTTAGGGTCAAAATTGGGGTCTTACAGCTGCCCCTATTTAAGGACATTCTAGCTGAGGATGTGAAGGTTAAAATATTCGTATCAACTCTGTAGAATGGACTTAAATAACAACATATAGAAACAAATTTTGGTCCCCAAGAAACCTCATGATGCATATGATATAAAATGTTAAAAATAATCTCGGCGGGGAATATGTTGCCATAAAGGAAAAGAATTCAGAGAGACTTAAAATCCACAGGAGCATAATGCATTCCATAAGGAAAACTCACCGGGGAGACAGAGACTCTGGGGATAAGAGGTTATGTGTAGGCCAATCTACAACTTTAAATCTGTTGGAGACACGAGAGGAATTCCATGAAAATAAATCAATGGAACGACTCGGTTGGGAGATAAGGGAAATTCTACAAGGGAAACGGGTAGATCAGAACAAAACTGAAACACTTGAACCAAACAGGGGATTGGCGACTTCATTGGGGAAATACGCATTTCAACTCAACCGGGGAAGAAGAAAAGATCTTCAACATAGGAGTATCAGAAGTATATGATCTAATACCAGTTACTGGGTAGGAAGATAATATTCCCTGACAGAGGGACATCCATTATCGGTTAGGGTAAACATATCAAGGATGAATCGCTGAGGAAAAAAGTGTGTTCATTACCAGCTACTGGGTAAGAATAACCTATTAGGGAAATATATCCAAATAGGATTTACAACTGCCGATTACTGGGCAGATGACCAAAGAGAAAGTATCTGTCACCGGTTAAAGTGAACATATCAAGGATAAAACTCAGCGAAAGAATATCCGTCATCGGTTAGGATGAACATATCAAGGATAGACTGTCGGGGAAAAAGTAGGAATTATATCTATTAGTCACTGTATAGAATACCAAAAAGAGAATATTCGTCATCGGTTAAGATGAACATATCAAGGATAGACTTAGTAGGGGAAAGCAGGATTTACAACTATCGGTTACTGGGCAGAAGACCGTAAAGGGGAGAAAATACGTCATCGGTTAAGATGAAAATATCAAGGATTAACTCTGAGGGGAATGAAATAGGGATTACAACTACCTTTTTACTGGGTAGAAAACCACAAAGGGAGAATATCCGTCATCGATTAGGATGATTATATAAAGGATAGACTCTGAGGGGAATGAAATAGGGATTACAACTACCTTTTTATTGGGTTGAAAACCACAAAGGGAGAATATCTGTCATCGGTTAGGATGAACATATCAAGGATAAACTGCATGGGGAAACGTGAAAACGAATCCGTTGGGGAGAACAAAGGAAGTAGACTACTTTTACTGGGTACTGGGCAAAAGTGAAGTACTAACAAATCAAGAAGAATATTACCAGTTACTGGGTAATAGACTCTTGGAGGACGAAAAGTATCTATCTAGGTAAGAGCTAGAAAGAAACAGTCGAACAAGGACTCAACCCAATGAGGATATAACTCAAGGGGAGTGGTTCCATCCAGATAATTAACTGGGGAGGAAACTAAAATAATACTCATCCATGAGGAAATAACTCAGTGGGGAATGAGATTGGTTAAATTCTTTCTACCTAAGGGCCGACACTCTACAATTGAAGGAGGACATACGCACCAAGCCTGTCTGGGAAAATAATGTCACAAAAAAGGGAAACAGAATAATAAAATTAAATGCGATAAAAATGTGCAATGAAATGCCCGATGTATGAATATGATTATTTATGATTGATGATTATGCTGACAAACTATCGCAAAGGATACATATGTAACAGATTTGAATCATCGCTACAACAAACGGCTAATCTCGAAAATATGGAGACACCAACTGGAGAGACGTGTTGGGGATGGATGCAAATCATCTGGCTCGGAATATCTCAGCCATGGCTAGGGAAAGAGAAAAGATCTGCCGAGGATCCAAATTGTCAAATCAACGTGGAATTTTAGGTCTACATCATATCAAATGGGAGACCTCGCAGGGGACAAATCAAACACTACTCAGAATCATCACTGTCGAGAATCAAGAATGAACTCCGCCCGGGACTAAAGGAGATAAAACTTTGTACGGGATCTGACCCAAACTGTTGAAGATGTGGGCCTATAAATCAATTGTGGCGGTGACCCACAAACTCAGTTGGGGAAACCCGACTTACTGCCGAGGAGGAAAAGGTTACTAAACCAACTGCTTGGGGGAAGACCAATAATGCTTCGCATTTTAGGACTTACCTATTCTTAGATTGTTGTTGATATTCCTTACTGAAATTGATTGCTCTTTAAAGTAATTGCTTTCATATTTTCAGAAAAATGATTATTATTTATTAATTTTTTTCAAAATTACCATCATAAAATTCAATTCTATTTAGCTAAAATATAAATAAGAGTAGAAACAATTGGACAAAAGCTCAACTTTATTTAATAAAATGGCAGCATGTAAATGACAAGACTCCATAGATCTTTACAAAAGTTGAAAATGGTAATGTACATGGAAAAATGCTACATTGAATACAATGATCACTCCTCTCCATACCTACTTCAATATCCACTGTGCTCTTGGCTTTGGTAGAGAATGACGAATCAGAACTAAATGACTTGCTCAAAACTGCTCTCATGACTAGAGATCTACCGAATGCAGTTACTTGCCATAATCCCTCAGTTTTGCTTAGATATCCCCATGGTGGGGTACTCCATCTATCGGGATGAATTTTCTATTTTATGTCTCTAACTTTTTCATGGATCACCCTTTCGAGTTTTCAATCCATCAAGACGCTCATTTTTGCCGAATCCGCCCTTTCACGTTTTCAACTTAACGAGCTGTTATTTTTTTTAGGAGAAGTATTTCTTGACAGCATCGACATTCATAGGACGGGTGAACTTTTCACCATCCATAGTTGTAAGAATCAAAGCACCGCCTGAAAAGGATCTCTTCATAACATATGGGCCTTCATAATTAGGAGTCCACTTGCCCCTAGCATCAGGTTTGAAAGATAGAATCTTTTTGAGCACGAGGTCACCTTCTTAAAACACACGAGGTTTGACCTTCCTATCAAATGCTTTCTTCATTTTCTGCTGGTATAACTAACCATGACACATGGAAGTTAACCTTTTCTCTTCAATTAAATTCAACTGATCATATCTGGTTTGACACCATTCAACTTCTTTCAACTTGGCTTCCATCAAGACACGCAGTGATGGGATCTCAACCTCCACGGGGAGCACAACCTCAATACCATAAACAAGAGAGAAAGGGGTTGCCCGTGTTGAAGTGCGGACGAATGTACATTACCCATGCAAAGCAAATGGGAGCATTTCATGTCAATCTTTGTAGGTTACAACCATCTTCTAAATGATCTTCTTGATGTTTTTATTTGCAGCTTCAACAGCCCCATTCATCTGAGGTCTGTAGGGAGAAGAATATGGTGCGCAATCTTGATGTCTTTGCAAAGAGCTTCCATCATGTTGTTATTCAAGTTAGATCCATTGTCGGTAATGATCTTACTTGGCACACCACAACGACTTATAATCTAATTCTTGATAAACCTCATAACAACTTGCTTGGTTACATTTGCATATGATGCCTCTTCAACCCACTTTGTGAAGTAATCAACAGCCACAAGAATAAAACGATATCCGTTCGAAGCTTTGGGCTCAATCATGCCAATCATATCAATTCCCCACATGGATAAGGGCCATGGAGAGGAAATGATATTCAATAGTGTCAGAGGAACATGAACCTTATCTGCATAGATATGAGACTTGTGGCATTTCTTCACGAACATGCAATAGTCAGATTCCATTGTCAGCCAATAATAACCTACTCTCAACATCTTCGTGGCCATAGCGTGTCCATTGGAATGAGTACCAAAGGAACCTTCATAGACTTCAGTCATCAATACGTCTGCTTCGTGAAGTTTCTCTTGTAAAGCACATCACCATTCAGGTAGAAGTTGCCAACTAATCTCCTCAAAGTCTTCTTATCTTTCAAAGATGCCCCAGGCGGGTAAATCTGACTTTGGAGGAAACATTTAATATCAAAATACCACGACTTCTCATATTTGACTTCTTCAACAACAAATACATGAGCCGGCCTATCAAGACGCATCACGGTTAAATTGGGAACTTCATTCCAAAAATTCACCACAATCATTGAAGTCAACGTTGCAAGAGCATTTGCCATCCGATTTTTATCTCGCGGGATATGATGAAATTCCACCTTTGTAAAGAAAGTTGAAATCCTCCTTGCATAGTCTCTATATGGTATCAAACCGGGTTGATTCGTCTCCCATTCACCTTTGATTTGATTCACAACCAAAGCTGAATCTACAGAGACGTCAAGATATTTGATTATGAGATTAATGGCCTCTTCAAGCCCCATAATGCAAGTTTCGTACTCAGCCATGTTGTTTGTACACTTGAAAGTCAATCTAGCTGTAAACGGAAAAAGGGTTCCTTGAGGAGTAATAATCACTGCCCCAATGCCATTACCATACTTATTAATAGCTCCATCAAATACCATGCTCCAACGTAATCTTTCATCTTAAGGTACAAGATCTCTTCGTCAGGAAAATCATACTCCACTGACTGGTAATCTTCAATTGCTTGGTGAGCCAAGTGGTCAGCCAAGACTCTACGTTTAATTGCTTTTTGAGATCAGTATTTAATATCATACTCAGATAACAACATCTGCCAACGGGCAATCCTCCCAGTTAAAGTTGACTTCTCAAAAATATACTTGACTGGATCCATTTTAGATATCAACCAAGTAGTATGACTCAACATAAATTGGTGCAGACGCTTAACAGCCCAAGCCAATGCGCAACAAGTCTTTTCCAACATAGAATATCGAGTCTCACAGTCGGTGAATTTCTTACTGAGGTAGTAAATTGCATACTCTTTCTTTCCATATTCATCTTGCTGACCAAGAAGACAACACATACTCTCATCAAGCATAGTCAAATACATGATTAAAGGTGCTCCTTCAACAGGCGGAGACAGAATCATAGGCTCAAGCAAATACTCTTTGATACTATCAAAAGCTTTCTTGTAATCTTCGGTCCAATCACAAGACTGGTCTTTTTAAAGATGCTTGAAAATAGGCGCTCATGTGGCAATCATATGCGATATGAATCTTGAGATATAGTTCAAGCGGCCAAGAAAACCTTTGCTTGCTTCTTAGTTTTGGGCGGATGCATTTCTTGTATTGCTTTGACCTTGGCAGGATCAACTTCAATACCCTTCTCACTGACAACAAAGCCCAACAACATACCAGAACGAACACCAAATGTACACTTATTAGGATTTAAGCGAATTTTGTATTTCCTCAAACGCTGGAATAACTTCAACAAATGCTTAACGTGTTCTTCTTCATCACTTGATTTGGCAATCATATCATCGACATAAACTTCAATCTCTTTATGCATCATATCATGAAAAAGAGTGGTCAAAGCTCTGTGGTATGTTGCACCAGCATTCTTTAAACCGAAGGGAATCACTCTATAACAGAATGTTCCCCAAGGTGTAATGAACGTGGTTTTCTCCATATCTTCAGGTGCCATCTTGATCTGATTATAACCGGAAAATCCGTCCATAAATGAAAAGACTTTGAATTTAGTTGTATTGTCTACCAACATGTCAATCTGTGGTAGAGGAAAATCATCTTTCGGAGTAGCTTTGTTCAAATCTCTATAATTAACACACATGCGAACTTTTCCATCCTTCTTCGGAACAGGCACAATATTGGCCACCTATTATGGATATTCAGAGGTTACAAGAAAACCAACATCGATCAACTTCTGCACTTCCTCTTTGATCTTCACTGCCATATCAGGATGAGTCCTCCTCAACTTCTGCTTGACCGACGAGCATTGTGGCTTCAACGGCAACCTACGCTCCACAATCTCAGAATCCGAACCAGACATGTCTTGATAGGACCAAGCAAACACATTATAATACTCTCAAAGAAGATCAATCAACCCCTTCTTAGCCTATGGACACAGTTGAGACCCAATCTTGACTTCCTTCACATCGTCTTTGGAACCCAAGTTGACTATTTCAATCTGCTCTTCGAACGACTGAATGGATTTTTCCTCATGCTCAAGTAAACAAGATAATTCATTTGATACTTCTTCATTGTTAGTTTCTTCCTCAGCCTCAAACATAGGGAAATTAAATTTTGGAGAGGCAGTAGGATCATTGTATTCAATGGGTTTGAGAACCAACTTGCATAATGATTTGATATTTTGATTTTATAGAACTAAATTGTGACCAAATATTATGCAGATGGAAGATTACTATTATTTATATTTTTTATGATTACCATTTTCAGAAAAGCAAAAAGTAAAAATAAAACATCATAGATGTGGATGAAGAAAATTGTATTTCATTGATGATCATTGAAATGCCCAACAATGTTCACTCCTCCCTTCGGCATATGAGAAGGATTTTTCTCTAAAACCGAAAAAAACAAATTACTTAGATCAGTGAATAACAGTAGGAACATCAACAGCAACCCAATTGTTTTAAGTCTGACCATGCGTCACAAAGTCGACTCAAGCTTCGTCTTCATCATCATCAATCTCGATCACAACAGTTGAGTGTTGATCATTACCATGAATGAACCCTCCACTATGGAAACTCGGTTGCACATCTTTATCTTTGACATTGGACGACCCTGGTTGAAATCCCAATTCGGCCCTGTTCTTGTTTTCAGTCATTTCTATCACATGACCCCACTGATCAGTGCTACCAGCCTCAATAGCTTTCTGAGCATCCTTCAAACAAGACATGGGTGCCCCAGTTTTCTTCACTTCAGAAATAGATAAGGCTTGGAACGACGTTCCAACCCCCTCCTCAGCTTCAACATAAGAAAAGGATGATAGATGGCTCACTAAAAGCGCCTTTTCTCCACCAACAACGACAAGCTTGTCGTTCTTCACAAATTTAAGCTTATGGTGTAGAGTAGATGTCACAGCTCCTGCCTCATGAATCCATGGCCTTCCCAAAAAACAGCTACATGCCGGGTGAATATTCATCACTTGAAAAATAATCTGAAAATCACTCGGACCTATCCTGACTGGATGGTCCACTTCACCAATGACGGTTTTACGAGAACCATCAAACGCTTTACCAATTATGCCATTGTACCTCATTAGGGAACCTTGATAAGAAAGTCTGGACAAAATTGATTTGGGAGCACGTTCAAAGATGACCCAGTGTCCACCAGCACATTGGACAAAGCGTCTTCCTTGCAATTCATAAAAATATGGAGTGCAAGATTGTGATTTCTTCCTTCCTTAGGAAGCTCTTCATCACAAAAACTCAAATTATTGCAGGAAGTAATGTTAGCAACAATATGGTCAAACTGATCCACAGTTACATCATGTTCAACGTAGGCTTGCTCAAGCATTTTCTTCAACACCTCTCTATGTGCCTCAAAATTCATCAACAGAGATAACACCAAAATCTTTGATGGGGTTTGGAGTAGCTGCTCCACCATATTAAATTCACTCCTTTTAATCAAACGTAACACCTCGTCATCATCGTTAGTCTTTAGTTTGGTGGATTCACCAGACTGACACACCGAAGTGCTAACTGGATTCGCTACTGGAATCTATGCCTTCTTACTGGCTGCAGCATCTTCAACCTCTTTCGGAAAGACCGGACCAAAAACACGACCAATACGGGTCACCTTTGCAATATCATCTAATTTATCACATAATCTGCTACTAGTAAAGGAATCTCTTAACCATTCTTAACCATTATGGTCTTATATTGATAAGGCACAGCTTTATCGGATGCATACGGAACAGGGACCGTTAACCGTATAACTAACAACGATACCGATCTATTGACATTGTTGTTGTTACTACTATCAAACTGGATTACTACCCACCCAGGGGTCTTAAACACAGGAACAATCACATTCACATCATTTATATCCCTTGACTGTTGAATCTGGATTACATTCTCATCCATCAACTTCTTGATACCCCTCTTGAAAATCATACACCCACGGGGGTTCACACTACAGATTGCACAACCATCATGGTCATGCTCATAGTCACTGATCAAACACAAAGTCCTATGCATTTCCATCAACGACCTACGCATACTTTGCACATTGAATACTCGGAAATTCCCTAGACAACCATCCACCAAGTTGAATGGAGCATTACCATGAGCAGGCAACGAATTATCTTTCAGATTAGACACTCGGTCCTCAAAGGACACCATCCCACTCTTCACAAGCTTTTGCACCTCATACTTCAACGGATATCAGTTCTTGATGTCGTGGCCATGGGCTCCCTGGTGAAAGGCATAGCGAAGTTCAGGTTTGAACCACCATGGAAGTGGCTCAGGAATTTGTGAAGGATTTCTGGGTTGAATAAGGTTCTTGAGAACCAACGATGGATATAATTCTACATATATCATAGGAATAGTGTAAGACCCCAATTTTGACCCTAAGATCCCTCATGGCATCATAACATTGCATTTGCATCTTGCCTCAAGGATCATAGCATCTTGGCTCCTACCCTTTGGGTGGGAACTTTTGAGAGTCGGTTTGAGATCACCAAGCATGCTTGAATTGTATATTATTGCTTTTCTCATTTTATTTACTAACCAAAAGCACAAAAATATGTCACTAACATCTTTTGTTTGTAGCTTGAGCAGTCACAAGATCCAAAGCTTCTAAAAGATTCTATGCATTGATATGGTCAAGGGAAAGATGAAAGCAAGCATGGCAATGGTTCCCAAAGCTCTCATCCATAAAATATGCCTCCCAAGTATCTCAATTCATCATTTTGATCAAAGCAAACCAAAGGGTTTGAGGTTTGTTTCCCATGGAAATCCTAATTCATCTGTGTACCAATTGTGCCTTGCTCATGAAGCAACCTCAACCTATGGTCAAATGCAATCAAGGTAAGTTCTTTAATTCATCATTTAATTCATATTTGAACTTATTTTAGTGCCCTCAATCATCAATTCATCAAGATACGAGTTTTGGACTTGAGAAGTTGATCAGTCAATTCATCTAACTATTTTTGAAGTACACTGAGACCTAACGTTTTATGCGTGTGTCAAATGGAGATGACCCTAAGAGAAAAAATGTTATTAAGAACCATATTAACAACTTTCATGTTCATCAAAAATTGATTTGAAGCTTGGAAGGTCATCATCCATTTCAAGACATTATAGGTCATTTTGACTGAAACCCTAATTTTAGGTCAACTTCCCAAGAACATAACTCCTTCATTTTTCATGATTTTGAGGTGGGATCAAATGCATTGGAAATCTTAAGATGTATACTTAAAATGTTATGTTGAGAAAAATTTCAAAATACTAAAATAAATACATGTGATAATGCAAAACATTATAGGTCACTTTGGACCAAAAGCATTGAAATGTTAAAAAGTCCAACTTCAAGTGCCTATAACTTCTTCATAAAAAATCCAAATGATGCAAAATTTAAGTCCAAATTTATTTCCTTGAAAATATCTACAACTTTTATGTTGAAGGTTTTCTCATTTGGAGCTTGCATCATTGAAACAGAAGTGCTTAAAGTTTGGCCATGTTTGAAAATCTCACATGTACATGTTTTCCACCCTACACTTCATGATCACTTTTCACCAATTTCCAAGTCTCAAATGAAGTTTTGATCAACATAACAAATGATCCTCATGCAAAAATCTTTCCAACCATTAGTCATAAGGTTATGTTTCAATTATAGAAATGACATGTTCGAAAGCATGAACAAGTTGGTACAATTTTGGAAACCATTTAAATTTGCATTGCATGAGATGATTATGCACAATCTGCACGACCAATTTGATTCCAATTAGCATCATCTTGCAAATACAAGTGGAATTGGGTCCTCCATGCGCCTGTACAGGCCCATGCATGGAGGCCATTTCCATCCATGTGTAGTACCCCAAAATTTACCCTTTCATTTTTTCTAGAAGCATGGGATTGTTTCATATTCCATTAGCATCATACTAGGTCATACTCATTGCATACTGCATTAGTGACTTAGAAATCAGGTTTTGATTGCTCACTCCTTAACAGAAGGAGCCCACACAAAGCAAGATTGAGAATTGGACTTCATTCTCCAAGTATACAAGTCTCAGGGGTCTCAAGGTGGTTTAGGTTTTCATGGCTACCTGGAACAGACAATGTTTGGTTGGAAGTAGAAGAGCTCATTCATGTCATGGTTAGAGAGGCATCTTGGCCTAGGAAGATTCACAATTATCTCAGGAAGATCCATTGGCAATCAGTGCAATCAGTTCTTGATCATTTTTGCCCTAAACTAGGGTTTGGTTTAAAATCAGTTTATTTCTGATTCTTTGGGTAAAAGTCTTTTCCATGACCCTCCATATGTCCACAAGGGTCTACATACAAAAAAATCAGCTCTTTATTTGAGCCAGAAGTGCTTCAATTGATCAATGGAATAGGGAATCAGATAGTTTGGGAAAACTCAACTATGGGGCCAGAAAAGTCAACTCCTTACATTTTGATAGTGGAATCTCAAAATCCATGCCTAAGGGAGCCTACATGTGAAATTTTATCAAGGTTGGATCATGGATTCATCATTTAATCAGGAATTTGAAAAGTTACTTAATTTGGAAATGGTTGACTTTCCAATTAGGGCAAGTTTTCATGATTGTTGCACTCACTTTAAGCCCATTTTCCATCAATATGCAAGCTCCATTTGAAAATTTCTCCAACATTAAAGTTGTTCCTCTTGTTCCAAGCTTTCTAGAGATATAAATTTTGCTCCATTTGGATCAATTTTGAGAATGTTATGCTTGGTCAAAGTGAGACATTATTTTAGGACACTTAGAAAATTTTCTAAGTCCAAAATCTTCAAAGTTTGTCAAGACTTCTTGGCCAGATTTCTTGCATTTCAAGGAATATTTTGAAAATACTTTCTTCATAACAATTGTACCTTGCCATGTCCTCTTTCACATCCTTTTGGAATCATCCCATTTGGATCATTGGTTTGGGAGATGCACTCATCTAAAGTTGGCATCATGAACTGAATTTCTAGGCAGCATGTTAGGTCAAACTGGCCCAACCATTTTGCAGATGGTGAGACACGATTTTATGGCCATTTTTCACCTTTTTCCACTCATCATTTCAACTTGTGCTCAACAAGAAAGATGTTAAGCTCCATGAACTCTTTCTACTGTTTGCATTGCCTTACCATTTGGTCATGTATTCATCAAGATACATGGTCACAAAGTCACCATCTTGAACTTATTTCCAAGCCATACCATGCTGCAGCCAGACCAAGCAAACCGGCACATGTGTTGTTTTTCCTCATTTGGCCATGTACTTTTGTTTACACCAACTTAAGTTTTGCCAAAACAAGAGCTTACTTTCACCACCTCACCTTTTGTATCATAGTACACATAACCAAGACCAAACATTTCAGCCCATTAGACACTTTAAACCCTACATATTTAAAGCATTGAAACCCTAATCTGAAAGAGATGTAGGCTGGAATTTTCGAGCAAAGCCCAAGGCAAGTTCACAAGTTTTTTTTTCATTTCCTTTTCCATTTCACAAACTCTTGAAGTAAAAGCACCAAGAGGCAGCTACCTTCTTTTTCTATTCCTCCATTACCAAGAAGCAGTGGACTGATTTCCACTAGTTAAACATTCTATCACTCTCTTCCATGGCCATATTCATACTTGTTCATTACTTATTTTTTCATGATCACCATGCTTATCATGTTACCATGCCATTCCATGCTTGCTTTATGTTGTCAACATTATGCCATGCTTGTTTATGAAGCCCTCAACATGAGGCATTGCCATTAAGTTTGAATATGTGATGTTGTTTTCTGTCCATATCCGTGTTCATGAGAGTGTCTTGTTGTCCACTTTTCTTCATGCTAAGGCCATTATTTTCACTGAAACAAGATACCATGATGTTTTACTCATTGCACACTTGAACTTTGCTTTTTATACCATGCCATTTGGTGCACTACGTTGGTTGCTTTTAGTTGTTGAAGTCTGGAAAAATTCCTTTCATTTTCACGAATTCTGCATGATTATGGGGTTAGGGGTTGGCTTGGGAAGGAGATGGAGACGTGTCTGTTTAACAACTGCTAGATCACGCGCGTTTCTTTTAATCTTAGCCGCCCAGTTTTCTTTTGTCCTGTAGCGTTTAATGAAACTTGACCGATCGATGCACATGTCACATGAATTTTAATATTAAAATGTTCACTTAAATAATGTCATGCCTAGACTATTACTTTTTGGACTGGGCCTCAGTGCTAGCGCTATCTACACCCCACGCGTTTGGCCCATCAGCATCATCCATTTATTTTCTTTTTTCTTTTTTTCACTTCCACATTTAATTTATGTTTTTATTTTAATTATTTAAAAATATTTTCTTTATTCATAAAAATGCCAAAAAATATTTTCCACATTTCTTAATGTTTTATTTAATTTTTATTTTCATATTTATTTAATGTTAATATTTTATTTAAATTATTTATTTCAAGTGGATCATTTTAACACACATTTATTTCTTGATTTTATTTTCATGACTTAAAATTATTTTTAGTTTCTGATTTTTGGGATGAAGGTTGACCAATGTCTTATGGCCAACCTGACCTTTTCTTGGAATTTTATTTCCCATTTTCAATTTATTTTGGATTTATTTTTGACCTAGTTTGTTTGGTTGACTTTTCATTTGACTTCTGTTTTATTTCAATTAATTTATACACTAATTCACATTATTTTTAAAATCTTTTTGGGGGATGATGATGTCCTAACCCTACCTTTGTTAGTTTAATTTTTCATAATTTTCTTGATTAATTTACTATTTTATTTCATATTTTTCAAGTTGACTTGACTTTTCAGTTGACTTTTCTATGATTGATGTTTGATTTAGGGATTGCTTAGGGAAATTAAAGAGATCTTTTGATCCTCCCTTGTTCATCTCATATGCCATGTATTAGAGGTCTTTCATCTTGATTTTATTTGATCCTTGCATCATTTCCCGATTAAATTATTCAGTGATCCTTTGTATGCATAGTTTCATCTGTCCGATTCATCTGATATTTGTCATACTTGTTTCTGTCATTCATGCATACTGTAAGACCCCGATTTTGTCCCTAAGATCCCTCATGACATCATATCATAGCATTGCATAGCCTCAAGGATCTTTGAGCATCTTGCCTTCCTTTCCTTTGGGTAGGGTATCCCTGTGAGTGGTTTTGGATCACCAGGCATTGCTTGCATTGTATATCATTGCTTTTCTTGTTTAATCATTAACCAAAAGCACCAAAAACATGTCATCTAACATTTGTTTTGGCAGTTTAAGCAGTCACAGGTCAAGGCAAGTCAAGGTTTTCCTTTGTACAGGAGGTGATGGTATTTTCTTGGTATGAGGACCATATGATCTTTATATTGAGCTTATATGAGCTAAAGTTCATTTTGGAGCAAATTCCCCAAGAGGTTGAGGCTCAAATTCATTAGGCATTGTCAAGGTCATCTGAGGACCATATGATCAACTGTGCAGTCAATTGAAGGCTTGGAGGTGTGGAAATTGATTTGAGGCATCCCATTCATGTTCAAACAAGGCTTATTCATCATGTCAAACATCTACCTTGAAGATTTTGAAGTCAAATCAAAAGTTTCCCAAAATGGAAAGTGACCTGTAATTTCAAGTTTCCAAAAATGGCAAGTTTTTGATCCACATTCAACTTGACTTTCCAACATCAAAGAAGCCTCAAATGAATTTTTGGTCAACATGAAAGTTGAAGATCTTTCTCTCCCATTTCCAAAAAGTCAAAGATCATGATCATCTGATGAATGGTTGAGAAGTTATGATCCAATGATTGCAAAGTGTGCTTGGAACTTCAAAGAGCCATAACTTTTGATCCAAAGCTCCAAATTGAGTCCCTCTTTTTGCATTATGCTTATTATGACCAATATTTTCCAAATCCATCATTGCATTGCATGAAATAACATCACATGATCATTTGTCCATGCATGAGTATTTTGGAGGGAAAATGCCTAATTCAAATTTGGTGCATCATACATGCAAAATTCCAATTCTATCTTGCTCATGAGATGATTTTAAGTGATTTTGAGTCCTCACATGGCACTGTTTACGTGTGCCTTGCCATGCATAGGTGTTTTTACTAATTTTGCCATACACCTTATATTTCATTAATCTTCCATTAACCATTGCCTAATTACATTTTCAGCCTGATTAGCAAATGGTATATAAGCTTAATTGTAACAGAATTTTCAGAACAATCACATTCTATATCTGAAAATTTTCTTTCCCTCCAAATTTTCTCTCAATTGAAACTTCAAAATTCTTCACATAACACATCAATTTTCTTGCATATTCTGGTTTATTGAGCATTGTTGATGAAGAATCAAGGCTTGGATTGAAGGTTTTGGTGAAGAATCGAGCTGCACAAGTACATGAAGATGAACATGGAAGCTTCAGATTAAGCAAGATCTAGGCCGTGGCAAGCATCAATTCGTGCATAAAGCTTCATAACAAGAGTAAAGGAGAAGATTTGGACATTGCTGAGGCCTTGAATCCACGAAATCACCACACTGTTCTTCAAGAAGGTTGGATTTCGAACCTCATGATTCTTCATTTTATTGCTATAATTGTGTAGAACTTTTAATGTTGAAGATGCTGATACAAGTAGATCTTGATTTGGTTGAGATTTGAGTGAGATATGTGGATCTGAACTTTTGAAAGTCAAGAATGTTTGCTTCGATTTGCTTAATATATGATGATTTAGATCTAGATAATATGATTTCCTTGATCCTCATGATGAGACCTTTCCATTGGTATGCCTGTTGATGATTTCTGCAAATTTTTTTGGTGTTGCTCCGCCGGTCCAATCGGGGAAGACGGTGGAAAACGCTTCCTTCCGCCGTCTGCAATTATTGCCTAGGGTTTGATCCTAGGTGGCGCCACGTTTGCGCCTAATTGCAAAACTATTGGCTAGCGCTCCTTGGACCATTCCACGCGTGCATTGACTTGTTGGTGTGGACGCCACCTCCATTAGTGGAACGACTGCGTTTTGATGCTGAAACGCGCCTCTTTGACCAATGCGTCTTTTGTTCGATCCTCACATGGCTTATGTTTTGTTTAATTTTGCTTTTAGCGCCTCTTTTACCATGCAAACCCTGGTTCGATTCCTGCTTATGTTATTTTGGATTATTTCATTTTGTTTTCTGAGCGCTTACTTGAACCTCATGTACATGAGTTCGATCCCTGGCCTTAGCATTTTTCCTTTTTCATTTTCCAGCGCTTCTTTTGACTGCATAGTCCTGAGTTCAATCCCTACTGGTTGCATTTTGCCATTTTTATTTCCAAATATCATTTCCATGATTTTCCTTTTATTTCCATTTATATTCTCCAAATTCTAAAAATCATAAAAAATAGAAAACTAATCCAATTTAATTCAAATTTTTTGCTGCATGTTCATTTAAACGTCTATTATTTTGTAGCATTTATTTCATGATTTGTGCCTTGCTGGATTTTTGATTGAACTTAGTTGTTTGAACATGATGCAAATGTGACATGTTGTGTTAATTGATTTGTGAAATGCTCATACTTAATCCAATTGCCTTGAAATTTAACATGCTCATTCATGACACATAACATGATCTTTTGGCTTTTGTTTGGCATTTTTACCATTTAATCTCACTGGTTTATACACATGGACATATGTTGCAACATTTGGTGTCGCATTCTTGACCTTCTACTTGTGCATTTTCATTCACATGCCATTTGTTATTTTCTGGACTTAATTTTTGGTATGATTCTTGTTCATGACATATTGTACGCATATAAAAATTTTCATGATCATTGGATTCATTTCTGTTTTAATGTGGATTTTTTTATGTTTGATATCCAATTGTGTGCATGGTGATTGCCTTTGCCTTATCTTGTTCATTAGATGGCTTTGCTTATTAATTTGGATTTGATCCTTTTTAGGACATGTTCTTACTTGATTAAATATGCTTCATGTTGAACATCAACTTCTGTTTTGACTTTTTTGCTTTGCCTTTGACCCTAGTCTTTGCACTAGTGGTTTGTACTCACCTTTTGAGCTTTGTATTTCAGGTTCAAGCGATTAGCACTAATTGATTGGTGTGGCCTCATCATTTGAGATGCCATTTTCTTTGTGTACTAACCTTTGTTATGTTGTAGGTCCCTTGATGTGATAAACTCACTTGAGTGATTGCATTTGAGACTTACCTTGTGTATAACTGTTGGATGTTCCTCTGTTGTCTGTTTTGGTTGTTTGTCTGAATATCCTACTGATTGGTTGGCTTTTGTACAGGTACATTAGTCGCTTTTAGCTCATTACTTGAGTTTTTCTTTTCTTGTGGTTGGTATACCACTTAGGTAACCTCTCTAACTCCATGTAGTCTGGAAGCCCTGTCGTTTCTTTTGGCAGGCATTTGGCTGAAGTCCTCCTTAAGAGGCAATGTCTGTGATTGTTTACTTTTGTGCTAAAGACCTCCTTGTCGAGGCATGTGACTTAAGTCCTCCTAAGTGAAGAGGCAATTGATAGATAGAAGGGATTTGCAATCAATCCCCTGTTAATCAGTTGAGTCTTTCATTATGCTCGCACTACGTGCTGAGGCTTTTGAATAAACACCCAAAATCTTGTATAGAGTCAGTCAGGTGGAATAGGGTCCCTCATTCTGGATCCCCACACCTTCTTTGATTCAAGCTCACCCAGGCCAGGGTTAAGAGCATGAGGTCTAATCCTCATTTCCATTTCATCAGCTTCACCCTAACTCTCAATGTTAGTGGTTAAGAGCTCAAAAACAACCATACAGTTTTGGCTTGTTTGTCGAGGTTGACATGACCCCTTGACTAAAGCCCAAACAATTTGTCTGAGCCTCTTGTTTGTGTATAGAGTGTGATACTTGATTGCTTGTTTGCTTATTTGTGCATCTTTCATATGTTTGCTTTCATGCATGTTTATTTGTTTGGTGGAGTCAGATGTAAGACCATCGATTGGCTATCTGTTTCCTATTCTATTTTCTTTTGTGGAGTTAGATTTAAGACCATTGATTGGCTATCTGTTTCCATCTTGTTTTTGAGTTGGATGTAAGACCATTGATTGGAATTCCGTTTCCAGTTTATTTGTTTTTTCTCTTATGAGACCCTGCTTGTCTTGCTTATTGCTTTGTGTTGCCTAATTCCAAAGGAACTTCCTTGGATCATTTCTATGATCTTGAGAAAGTAACTCCTTTGTGCGGCTTTGTTCCCTTAACCCTTTTGTGCTTAACCTTGATCCATGTTTTTCATCTTAAACCCAAACCAGAAAACTTTTGTGCAAACATCTGACTTGTTTTCAAAACTAGAAACCTAGGCCTTAAGCCTTTGAGTTTCAAAATCTCTTTTCACTAATACTCATTGTAATTGAACTTTAATTCATACTTTGACTTCATTTTGTGAATAATTCTAATTGGTTAATTCAACCCACTCAATTGCTTTTTGTGGCCCTTGTCCACTTCTTAATCAAATTTTCATGCATTAGCCATAGATCTGAATTATCTTAGTGGTTGATGTAAATCTCACCTCGTCCTTAGTGATTGAATTGTAAGACTTCCATGCTTATTATAGGGCATAATCCCTCACTAGCATGTCGAAGCTTTTCTCACATGGTGGATTGTTGGTTTAGGTTGAGTTTTCTCCCGTTGATAACGAAAGACCTTAAGGCTTTTGTTTAAAATCAATCCACTCATCTTTTTGGAAATCTTTTACCCGAACTACGGGGTTTTGATCCTTATCTTTCATGAAAAGGTACGTAGGCAACGGGTTCATCCATCCAAACACAAAAATAACTAACTTGTACATTCTTCTCTCATCTCTTCAATCAATGTTTGCACAAATACTTTCATAAACAATAACATACAACAAGTTGTGAAAAGGGCTCCCTAGGAGTACCTAGGATGTTGTGGGTGCCTAACACCTTCCCATGACATAACCAACCCCCTTACCCAGATCTCTGACCTTTTATTAGTTTTCTTTGCAAAACTTCTTAGGCTTTTGTTCGCTTTCTAGCCATTCCTTTGGATAAATAGAAGTGTGGTGGCGACTCTACTTTGTATGCTTTGCTTTTGATTTAGTCAATAAATCTAAAGGTAATGAATACACCGCTACACATACTATGTTTGATTGTTTAACATGTTCATACTTCCAATACCTTGTTTAATATTTCATTCTTTGATTCTTTGACTTGATCATATACTTGTTTAATTATCCGATTTGATTGATAACTGTTGCCTACTTGTATGATGTATGAGGCATATATTCTTATTGTTTGATTGCCATGAACAATCCCCATTCATAACAAATGTACCCCTCCCCCATGAAGTGTATAATGTTTATTCTTTCATTCTTTATTCATCTATTAATACAAGAATTAAAACGAACATTCGATAACCATTTCAAAACAAGATCAAAAGCTCGATCCAACGTCGAATAATCATTTTCAAAACTTAACAGAACCATCACGCATTCATCCATCCTTTTGTAAGTCGATTGCCTCATGCATCGCCATTTCTCTTGTAAGTCGATCGCTTCATGCATCGCCATCTACCTGTAAACTGATTGCTTCTGGAGAATGGCATAGTCTCGTCGACTTCTGTGGAGTTATTTCTTAGCAAGTTGACTTGCGAGTCCATTCACTTGGTGGAGGTCATGTTGGGATCAATAATGTCACACCAATATGTGCCTTAGAAGCCAAGGACCTTAGTTTACCAAGCCCATCTGGGCCTATTTTTAGGACGTAGTGCGGAAGTCGTTCAGATGTAATATTTGATGCGATTGTTACGCGATACTACACTCATAAGAGTCTCTCTTGAGAATATTTTTGGAATACGAGTATTCGTTCCTCCGATAATATTCGAAAGATGGGATGATGACTATGGGAACCTCTGGTAGAACATGTTCGGCAGGTTTAAACCATAGTACACTCCCTTTGGGTGGTTCTTAACCGAGACTCCATGCTCGTGACTCACAACAAACCCGTGATTCATGGTTGATCCGTTCAACTATCGTTAATATCAATGGAACTTGGGTGTTGATAAGGTGAAAACCATAATCCACCAAAATGGATGATTGATATTAAGGATGGTTGAACCGTTCATATGTCATTAATATCAATGGAACTTGGGTGTCGATAAGGTGAAAACCATAATCCACCAAAATGGATGATTGATATTAGGGATAATATGAGCTATCCCATGACCTTTGTCTGGTGTGCTTTGCTTGATCCTTGAGTGTGATTGTTGCATTCATACATTCATGCATTCATCTGCATCCATATCATCAGATAAAAAGAAAAATTTCAAGGAACTTAAGGGGTTTATTTGCAAAATTTTCAGACATGGAAAGACAAAAAAGGCATACAAAGAAGTACAGCTTCAGACAGCCCGATCTGAAAGAGTTAAGGAATCTAACATCCTATGTACTAGATCCCTTGGGTTTCAAAGCTCGGTTCGGGAAGCTTCTGCCTCTTCTGACTACTCAGGTTGATGAAGGGTTGATGGGTACTCTGGTGCAGTTTTATGATCCTCTGTATCACTGCTTCACTTTTCCAGACTTTCAGCTATTGCCTACCCTTGAGGAGTATGCTCATCTTGTGGGTATTCCTATTTTGGACCAGTTGTCGTTCAGTGGCTTGGAGAGTATTCCTACTTCTCAAGAGATAGCTGACATATTGCACATAGATGAATCCTTGGTTAAAGCTCATATGACTACCAAAGGTGGAATTCAAGGTCTCCCTTTTGATTTCCTCATCGCTCAAGCTACCGTCTATGGGAAGGCCATGAGTGAGGATGCCTTTGAAGCTATATTCGTGCTTCTCATCTATGGATTGGTATTGTTCCCCAACATCGACAAATTTATGGATGTGAACGCTATTAGGATCTTCTCTGCTCTTAATCTCGTTCCGACTCTGTTGGGTGATACCTATTTCTCTTTGCATCTAAGGAATGCAAAGGGTGGTGGCGCTATTGTGTGCTGTTTGCCTCTGTTGTATAAGTGGTTTATTTCTCACTTACCGCAGACGGTCGCTTTCAAGGAGATCAAGGGATGTCTACGGTGGTCCACGAGATTTATATCTCTCACTAATGATGATATCTCTTGGTATGATCGCGCGTATGATGGAGTGCAGATTATTGACTCTTGTGGTGAATTCTCCAATGTGCCTCTTCTTGGTACATGTGGTGGGATTAGCTACAACCCTGTGTTAGCACGTCGTCAGCTTGGGTTCCCCCTAAAGGATAAACCTAATAACATTCTGTTAGAAGGTGTGTTCTTTCAGGAGGGTAAAGATCCCCAAGGCTTGAAAGGCAGGATGGTTCGCGCTTGGCGCAAGATTCACAAGAAGGGTAGAAGTGAGTTGGGTCCGAAGAATTGTATTGCTTTGGAGGCGTATACTACTTGGGTAAGGAAGAGAGCATCTGAGTATCTCATGCCTTACGATTATCCGAGACCTACACCTTTGGTTGTGGCTGGGCCTTCAACCCTCCCTAATCAAGGAGTAGAGGAGTTGAGAGACGAAGACCTTTCGCTTGCCTGGATCCGTGAAAGAGAAGAGTTGCTTCAACAACTTAAGGAGAAGGACGCTCTGATCGAGTTCTTCGAGCATCAGGTCATTGATGATCCTGACGATGCATGGACTTCTCTACTTCCTCAATCTTCCAAGTTCTGGAAAAGAAGGTATGACAGACTCGCCAAAGAGAAAGCGGATATGGAAGCAGCATATGAGAGAGAGGTTAAGAGGCTTCGTGCAGCTTATCTTCAGGCGTCCCGAGCTCCTAGGGATCCATAGGATGATTATTTTCCTTTTCTCTTGTAATGATTGACAATGTTGTACTTCTTTTCTCAAATATATTTGATGAGATATTGTCGCAACCTGAAAAATACAGTGCGCAAAAAAAAAAACAACCGGCGAAAGAAAAAGACAGAAGAGTCGCCACCGTGCGTTATTCATCCCAAAGGAGGGAAAGGAAACGCTCGAAGTAAACCTGAAAAAGGAAAGGGCAAGACGGGGTCTCGCAACCAAATCTTGGGTTCGGGAGTCGGTTATGCGAAGGGAAGGTATTAGCACCCCTACGCATCCGTAGTACTTTACGGGATCCACTTTTGTGACTCTTGTCTAAAGGGTGTGGGTTTACCTAATGTGTTTATTTACTAAAAAGGTTAAGAGAAATGACTCGCGCGGATCTCGCATCCACTGCATACGTATCTCATCTGAATATGAGAATCAGAGTCTTCGTAGCTCGGCTGACCTATGGGTTGGGGGATGTGTGCTCGCTAAGACAACGCGTCTTATGCCTATGTATCTCATCTGGAATGAGAATCAGAGCAAGCCGTAGTTCGGCTAACTACGGGGTTGTGGATTGGGTTTTGGATGAACGACGTCACTACGCAATCTACCGGATGCTCGACCTTTGGAGACTTACTCGCCTGTAGTAGAAGGAGTAGACGTGTGTTATGGAGAAGAAAAATCAATGAAGGGTTTGTTTGCATTGTAGGAATGCGCATGCAAAAGGGTAATGAGGATAAGACCTCATAGCTCTTAACCCTGGACAAAGGAACCTGCATAAAGTAAACACAAAAACATTGCCTCCTATCGAGGTCTTCCAGCTAGGAAAGCAGTAAAATGCGGGAAAAATGTAAAAGTACCACGCGGATAAAGATCCGAAATAACAGCAATTAGAGGAATGGGAAACCCTGAGATCCTTCCAAGCTAACATCATCAAAGAAAGTGGGTCAGTACAGGTAATCGGAATGAACCTCCAGGGGTTATCCCACAAATAAAGTGGGAAACCACGCAAGTTATCCCTGCAAAAGTCATGTGAGCCCTCACAAAAACTCAACAAAAGGGTTAGTGAAACACCATAAGCATTTTTTTCATGGATAACAGTATGGTTTCAGAAACCTCAAACGGCAAACCTGATTGGAGAGCTTGATTGAAATTGAGTTGCACCCGTGAGGCCCTTCAGGGTTTTGAGGTTGCTCTGAGTTCTCTGTCAGGTTTCTCTTCAGGTTTTGTCCAGGGTTTTGTTCCAAGGAAACCTCAGAGTATTTTGCTTCTCTCCCCTTTTCTCAAGTGAAGCCTTGGTATTTATAGACTGAATTTCATGGTTTTGTGGGCTCAAATGAGAGAGACCCAAGTCCAATTTTTTTTATAATATCTTATTTATTTTTTTATTATTATTTTTATTTATTTATTTTTTTGTAAAAAAAATTATTATTATTTTTTCTTTTTTTCTTTTTTTTTTCATTTTTTTTTCATTTTTTTTTTTCGTTTTTTTTTCGTTTTTTTTTTTTCGGATCTAATTCTGATTGACATGATGAAATGCAATATGAAATGCTAAATGAATGCATGAATGAGGAGGGCAAATTTTGGGGTGTTACAGCTGCCCCTATTCAATCATCAGCTAAACCGAGTAGGATGAAAGCGAACAACTTATCAGACAAACGGGGTGAGCTGTGATTGAATACCAAAGACAGACCTAAAATTTGCGCTCCGAGAACACCCCAAAAACGCGGAAATACACTGTGCTGTTTATTTTTCTTCCGATCCTCTGGCTTAATCCGGAGTTTCGATCCTCTGGCTGAACCTATACTCAATTTAGTCCTCTGGTTGGATATTAATTTTGATCCTCGGGCTGGATACGATTTTGATCTTCTGGCTAGATCTTCTTCGATCTTCTGGCTAGATCTCCTCCGTTTCGATTCTCTGGCTGAATCTATTTCCTTTGATTCTCTGGCTGAATCTACTTCGATCTTCTGGCTAGATCTGAATTGTTGCGATTTTCGATCTTCTGGCTAGATCTTCTTTGTTTAGATTCTCTGGCTGAATCTACTTCGATCTTTTGGCTAGATCTGGATTGTTTTGATGATAAATTCCCGTCATCACATCTGAGGCATGCGCTGGTTGACCCTCTTTTGAAATCTACACCTAACCTTCATATTAGATATGCAGCTTCGAGAATATTCCAGTTTTGGGCTTCGTACATATTCTTCGGGCTAGAACATGTTGTAACGACTCCTCAATTAGACTTGGGCTTGCTGGGGAAATAAAGCTTGTAGGCGACTTCACTGGGGAATCTTCAAATTGAGCCTTAGGCTGGCTTACTGGAACACGATTCTCAGGCTGAATCTTCGAAATGACCCTCAGGATGGATCACTGGAACACGATTCTCAGGCTGAATCTTTGGAATGACCCTCAGGCTGGATCACTGGAACACGATTCTCAGGCTGAATCTTCGAAATGGACCCTCAGGCTGGATCACTGGAACACGATTCTCGGGCTGAATCTTCAAAATGAACCTCAGGCCGGATCACTGGAACACGATTCTCAGGCTGAATCTTCAAAATGACCCTCAGGCTGGATCACTGGAAAACGATTCTCAGGATGAATCTTCAAAACGACCCTCAGGCTGGATCTTCAAAATGACCCTCAGGCTGGATCACTGGAAAATGATTCTCAGGCTGAATCTTCAAAACGACCCTCAGGCTGGATCACTCACGCTTGATCCTTTGGCTGGATCTCATGACCTTGGTTGTAAAGTAATTCTTCAGTCTGCTTGGAAGAACCTGTTTATCAGCTTATGTGTATGCTTGATATGATATGCATGCAAATGCAAGTGTTATGCATGGTGTAAAAAGAAATCTGCTTGGGGAAGCAAACTCCGATAGGGAACAGATCGCTGTATCAATCCTTGAATGCTCTGTGGGGAATGATCCGTCTGCCGGGACCAATGAGCCACCAAAAATAATTTGGCTGCTTGAAAAGTTGACCTTGCGGGGGGAGTATCAACTATGGAAACTTTGTTCGGCGAGGCTCTGTGAGGAGAGTCTGTGGGGAAAACACTTCTTGGGAAAATGTCGTAGGAAACGGCCTTTATTGGGGATATGAACTTGCTAATCGCCCTCAAGCTAGGGATTAACAAATATGTTAAAAATAATCTGCTGGGGAATAAGATGAACACTGGGAACGCCACCCTCTCATTTGTTGGTTATGCAACCACTCCGCTGTTGCTAGGAAGATACAGTCTGACACTGTCAACTCCACTGGGGATATATAGTTTGGATACTGTCAACTCTACTGGGGATAGACAGTCTGGATACTGTCAACTCTGTTGGGGAACATGCTCTGCTGATGAGAGACTTTGTCAACCGCTTGGGGATGAGGATTCATGACTTGGCATCCGGTTCCTGTGACCTGCAACCAAAAATACAGGTATGCCTCGGGGGAATTACTCGGTTTGAATTCACCGTTCGGGATTAAGCACATTCAAAGCAATTTTAAATGTTTTCCTGTGCAAATCATCTGCAAAAGCCACCATTATGTTCATATGCAATATGTTTTATCAAAAATTCGGACATTTTTGCAAACAAACTGATAAATGAAAAATAAAGAGGCTCTTTAACTGAATTATTCGACTCTTAATAGGGAGAAAATTTGTGCCAGGAATAGGCGAGGGTATCAGGAAGCTGATCCCTGAAAAGAGGTGATCGCTATAAAAAGAGAACTATCCTAATGACACGGGGATACGGGGTCCCACTGAGTTTCGACTCTGCTATGACTCGTATGTCCTCAAGACGCTCTGCTCATCTTGCTTTTTGAAGTGGATGATTAGTCGATCTTTAACCTTCGAAGATTGCCGGATTGAATGAAACGGTGATATAACACTGATGAACTCAGATCACAGTCATTCGCTTATTCCCTAACTTTTGCCTGGATCGCTCCCTTTTCGGGTTTTCAATCCAATGGGATACCCATTTTTGCCTGAGCCGCCCTTTTGGGTTTTCGACTCACCGGGTGTACTCTTTTTTTATATCCCTAATTTTTGCCCGAACCTCTTTATTCTCTTTTTTTTTTGGTTCGTCGGGATGCCCTTTTTTTGCCCGGACTATTCTTTTTATCGTCCAGCGGGTCTATTTTATGCGAAGTATTTTTTTTTTTAACTGCGTCTGAGTTAATAGGGGACGGGAATTCTTCTCCATTCCTGGTTGTTAGCATCAAAACTCCGCCATAGAAAATCCTTTTAACCACGTACGGACCCTCATAGTTCGGTGTCCATTTGCCCCTGTGATCTGTGTTGGGAGGAAGAAATATTTTGAGTACCAATTCACCGACTTGATACCCCCGAGGGCGCACTTTCTGACCAAATTCTTTCTTCATTCGTCTCTAACCGAGATACATCAATTCTGGGTACGTAGTTCCAGCATAGCACCTTAATCATCGAAGACAAGGTAAACAAAGCATCAGCAAATTAGTTTTCTTCAAAAGAAAGTCAACAATCTTCTCGTGTAGTCTCTGTAAGGAGCCAGATGAGGCTGAGGTGTATACCATTTCCCGTTGGTTTGATTGATGACCAAAGCTGAATCCCCGTATACATCCAGGGTTTTAATCTGTATATTGACGGCTTCCTTAAGTCTTAGGATACAAGCTTCGTATTCGGCTTCATTGTTGGTGCAGGGAAAAGTTATTCTGGCACCAAATGGCATATGAACCCCCTTCCGGTGTGATCAACACTATACCAACTCCGCGACCATTGACGTGGACCGCCCCATCAAACATCATAACCCATTTGGATTCAGGGTCAGGCCCCTCCTCCGGGAGTGGTTCCTCTCAATCTTTCGATTTGAGAAACATGATGTCCTCATCAGGAAAGTCAAACCTCATAGGTTGGTAATCATCAATCGGTTGCTCTGCAAGATAGTCTGACAAGACGCTTCCCTTGATGGCTTTTTGTGAAGTGTATTGGATGTCATACTCTGTCAGTATCATTTGTCACCTAGTAACCTTTCCGGTAAGTGATGGCTTTTCAAAAATATACTTGACTGGATCCATTTTTGATATCAATAGAGTCGTGTGAGTCAACATATACTGTCTTAGTCGGCGAGCAGCCCATGCCAAAGCGCGGAAAGTTTTCTCGAGCAATGAGTATCTTTGTTCACAGTCGGTAAACTTTTGCTAAGGTAGTATATTGCATGCTCTTTTCGACCTGACTCGTCATGCTGACCGAGCACACAACCCATTGACCTTTCTAACACAGTCAAGTACATGATCAACGGTCTTTCCTCTTGGCCTGTAGACTGGCCCCGATCTTGATCTCTTTCTTGTCGTCTTCGGTACCAACGTTGATGGTCTCAACCACCTCCTGATAAGGTGTAATAGCTTGGTCCTCCTGTTTCAACAATCTGGCTAACCCTTCAGGCAATTAACAATCTTCCTCAGCCCCTTCTTCGGCTTGATAGATAGGATTGTCGAAGTCATACTTGGCCATAGCAGTGTCGTTAGCAGTGAGATCCGAGTGGTCGGCTCTGCATGATGGAGGATCATGCTTTACCTTAGAATGAGAGATTTTTTTTTTGAAAGAAAGGAAAAACGAAAAAAGAAACATTGCCATTTTTTTTGTAAGAAGTAAAAAAAAACTGAAAGAAAGAGAACACAAAATTGTTTGTAAAAACCGTCCTTTATTGATGATAAAAATAATTGCGAAATGTAACTAAACGGATGGCCCTACAAATGAGCCGTTACACCTTGGGCAAAGTGTAAGACTTTATTATGCATGTAATAAAGGAAAACAATAAAAAACACTCTTTCAGCAGAGTAACCCGAATGGTTTTTTCAGACGACCAATTGTCGAGCTTTTCTCCTGGGACACACGGGCGAATCCAGCTATCTAAGTCACAGTCGCTGTCAGCCTTGTCTTCATCTGCAGCATTGACGATGTGGGGGGAAACCAAACCCCCGCTGGAGAGAGTACCGGTTTCATTCTTCTGAGATCCCGGAGCATACCCCAATCCAAACTTGTCTTCTTTGATGACTGGCTCCACAAATTTGCCCCAGCCTTGGGCATTACCAGCTTTAACCACTTCGACAGCTTGCTTGTATGAAGAGATAGAAGTCCCGACCTTCTCAAACTCAGGTGAAAAGACAGCTTCGCGCGCGACCTCATTGATGTTTGTAGTTTCGAAGCCCTGACACAACATCTCATGCATCTCGCCATTCATCTCTATATACTTAAATGTAGACAGGTCGCTAACAAAAATATCCTCTTCACCACATACAGTGACGATCTGACCTTCTAGTTCATATTTGAGCTTCTGGTGGAGGGTAGAAGTAACAGCACCGGCAACATGAATCCAAGGCCGACCTAGTAGACAGCTGTAGGCAGGCTGGATATCCATCACATAAAAGGTGCTCTTGAACACCTGCGATCCAATCTTAACTGGCAACTCAACTTCGCCAAAGACAGCTCTCTTAGAGCCATCAAAAGCCCTCACAACTAAGTTACTTGGCCTCAGGATGATGCCATCGCAATCCAACTTCATTAAGGCTTTCTTTGGAAGAACATTCAGAGAAGAGCCTGTATCAACCAAAACATGGGAAAGCACCACCCCTTTGCACTCCATTGTGATATGCAAGGCTTTGTTGTGATTCCTGCCCTCAGGTGTCAGGTCATTATCGGTGAAACCTAGCCCCCGGCTAGCGTTTACATTGGAAACTACCGACTCCAGCTGGTTAACAGTTATCTCCGGTGGAACATAGGCCATATTCAGTACTTTCAACAAGGCTGCTCTGTGCGCCTCAGAGCACAGCAATAGTGAGAGAATGGAGATCTTTGAGGGTGTCTGATTTAGCTGGTCGACTACCTTGTAGTCACTTTTCTTGATAATCCTCATAAACTCATCCACTTCCTTCTCGAATGCGGTCTTATGAGGATCTTCCTCAGTAGTAACCTCTTCAGTGGATACCTGTTTCCCTTTAGCCTTGGCAGCTGCCTCGGCTTCAGTATTCGCGCGTAATGTTGATGGTGCAAATAGGCGTCCACTGCGAGTGAAGCCACCAACCCCTCCAACATTGTCTACAGCGGAGCTACCAATGTCAATGTCTTCTTCGTTAACTTTCTGCCCCTGGCAATAGATATCAACCCCATAGTGCCACGGGATAACACTGTCTTTCTCATACGGAACAGGTCCTGGTACCGTGATGGTGATTGGACCAACCAAAGTCGGTTGAGGGCTGTCAGAGTAAATTGCGACTGGTGCTGAACTTTCGATGTTCACCGCTGCTGGTTCTGTACTTTCTGGGAAATATATTATTGTCGGAGCGAGTCTCTCGAGAACATATATTTCTTCTGGAGTGAAATAAAACGTCACCGTCGATACATCATTCTTCACCGGATGGGCCTGATCGAACTGAAGACAACCTTCATCTATCAGCTGCTGAATACCCCTTCTCAAACTGTCACATCCGTTTTCGGCAGCTTGACAATTTCTGCATTCTTCCCCACAGCCCGGGAAAATCTGTCCTTTCAGAAGTCGGTCTTTAACCACCGATAGCGAAGTCTTCACCTTAGTCACATCAGAAACCAAATTCAAAGTTTCCCCACTATCAACAGCATTAATCCTCTGCCCGCCGTGAGCCGGCATCGGGTTCTGGATAACATTAGGCACCGGAGCAAAATTGATAGCCTGGGCATCTCTCAAATCTTGTACCTTGAACTGGAGAGCCTTGCAGTTATCTGTAGTATGGCCAGGTGCGTTGGAGTGAAAAGCACATCGGGCGTTGACATCATAACCCCTAGGCAAATTATTGGGATCGATTGGTGGGGCCAGAGTTCTCAACGTAACCAGATTCATGTCAATCAGCTTGGGAAGTAATACTGAATAAGGCATTGGGATTGGCTCGATGACCCGGTCCGTCTGCCTTGGACGTTGTTGATAGTGTCTCTGCTGACCCGGATTACCTCCTGGTTGTTGATTATTGTACCTGGGTTGTTGTTGCGGATGATACTGCGGTTGAGGAACAGGTGTTGGAATAGTGATTGCGGCCACTTGATCTTGATAATAATTAGGGCGTCCTTTACTCCTGCCTCTGCTGGCATACACAACGCTTGCCTCGCCTTCTTTTCTTCGCTGACCATTACCAGCAAACAGTCTCTTGGGACCTGATGGGTTGGAAACACTATTGTCTTGAATTCGGCCCATCTTCAACAGACTCTCGATTCTTTCTCCAGCAATTACTATCTCTGCAAAGTTGATTGACGGGCAAGCAGCCAATCTCTCAATATAATTGCCTTGAAGAGTGTTCATGAACATGTCCGCCATCTCCCTTTCAGACATAGGGGGTTGGACGGACGCAGCAATCTGTCTCCAACACTGAGCATATTCTCTAAAGGTCTCCTTGGCAGTCTGGGACATACCTTGCAACAAGGTCCGATTTGGAGCCATGTCCAAGTTGTATTGATATTGCTTGACAAAAGCCTCTGCCAAGTCTTTCCAACTCTTGATGGTAGTACGAGACAAATGAGAATACCATTCACGAGAAGCTCCAGTTAGACTGTCTTCAAAATAGTACATCCACAGCTTTTCATCTTCCGTGTGAGCTCCCAACCTTCCCAGATAAGATTGGAGATGAGTGTGTGGGCAAGAAGCCCCGTTGTATTTCTCAAAAGTAGGGGGTTTGAACTTGTGAAGAATCCTTACTCCCTGAACCAGACCAAGATTTGTGACATCAAAGCCTAAGGAATTTTGAGACTCCAAAGATTTGAGCTTCTCAGCAAGCTCATCCATACAGCGAGTGGTCTCGAGGGACTCGTCGTGCAAAGAAAATTGATCATACTGATAATCTTCAGTAACGGGGTGCCCGTTAATCCGAATTCCTTGACTCACATTGTACCTTCCGCCAATACCATTTCCAACATTACCCGGGTTTCCATCAGCATTTGCGTTACCCGCGTTACCAGTGTTCACAGGGTTATCAGCGTTCCCAGGGTTACAAGGGTTTCCCTCAGCATTTAGTATCTCCACCTCAGGCCTCGGTTGCCCAACCAATTCCCTCAGCTTTTCTTGACCTGCTGCCATACCAGTCATCAATGTCATAAACTGATCCATCCTTTCACGCATATCAACCAGCTCTTTCTGTACTTGGTCCATCGCTAGTCGTGGACGGTTTTCCTTTGTCGGGTATCTGTGGACTCGCTTGGGACCAATAACTGCCTGACATAGGGAACAAACATTAGACACTGCGGTGACACCTGCAAAACAGACAAGGGTTAATATGCATGGTATGCGATGCACTGCTTGTTCAGTTTTAAGGCACCCCCGTTTTGAAAGGGAATACCCTGCAAATGAATAAGCATGAGATGTTGGATGCAAATATGCAGATGATGTTAAGCAATGCAAAGGCATGTCAATCAGAATTGGTGGATTCGCTTGAACATCTGTCAGGTTGCACTTCCTGGAGAGAAATTCACTGAGGCATATAATACAAGACCAAAACTCTGCTCCAGAAAACCGGGTTGGTTGGAGGTTAAGGTTTCCTAAATTTCGCCCACCCCTCACTGGTAGGTTCTAAGAACAGAAGTTCGTCAGCTTCAGCCCTTCAGTCGCGAATAATACGTTTACCACTGAAGGTTTGGCATTATTACGGGATAAAAGACCTCCACTGACTCCCCTCAACAGGACATCCTAAAGCAAGTTCCTAGTCTCGGGGTCCTCGGATTGATCAGCGAGAATGCGCCCACCAGAGCTAACATAATCACGTCTCGGAGGAGAGGCCTCGACTGAGTTCTCGGGAAATGGTCACCAGAGTCGACGATTTCTAAAGGAACACCATGTCGTTACGGAACATCCGTAGGACATAATATATCCAAAAGAAACCTCGTCTGGGTGTGGTTCTTCACGAACGACTTAACGTAGCAACATGCCACGCAAGCCTCATGATCATCCACTCTAAAACCTGTGTGTACACTCAAGCCTGGGTAATGGGCTTATCTCTCATAGAACATCCCATCCCAACAAACAAACAAACAGATCCAATAGATACAACAGATGCATGCAAGCAGGTAAGCAAATAAATGTACAAAAGCATGAACACCCAATAAACAAGAAATCACACAAGCTAGGAGGGACTCGCTTAGGGAAGATGGACCAGCAAGAGGTCAACTTCTTAGTCCCCAGCAGAGTCGCCAGCTGTCGCAACCTGAAAAATACAGTGCGCAAAAAAAAAACAACTGGCGAAAGAAAAAGACAGAAGAGTCGCCACCGTGCGTTATTCATCCCAAATGAGGGATAGGAAACGCTAGAAGTAAACCTGAAAAAGGAAAGGGCAAGACGGGGTCTCGCAACCAAATCTTGGGTTCGGGAGTCGGTTATGCGAAGGGAAGGTATTAGCACCCCTACGCATCCGTAGTACTCTACGGGATCCACTTTTGTGACTCTTGTCTAAAGGGTGTGGGTTTACCTAATGTGTTTATTTACTAAAAAGGTTAAGAGAAATGACTCGCGCGGATGTCGCATCCACTGCATACGTATCTCATCTGAATATGAAAATCAGAGTCTTCGTAGCTCGGCTGACCTATGGGTTGGGGGATGTGTGCTCGCTAAGACATCGCGTCTTATGCCTACGTATCTCATCTGGAATGAGAATCAGAGCAAGCCGTAGTTCGGATAACTACGGGGTTGTGGATTGGGTTTTGGACGAACGACATCACTACGCAATCTACCGGATGCTCGACCTTTGGAGACTTACTCGCCTGTAGTAGAAGGAGTAGACGTGTGTTATGGAGAAGAAAAATCAATGAAGGGTTTGTTTGCATTGTAGGAATGCGCATGCAAAAGGGTAATGAGGATAAGACCTCATAGCTCTTAACCCTGGACAAAGGAACCTGCATAAAGTAAACACAAAAACATTGCCTCCTATCGAGGTCTTCCAGCTAGGAAAGCAGTAAAATGCGGGAAAAATGTAAAAGTACCACGCGGATAAAGATCCGAAATAACAGCAATTAGAGGAATGGGAAACCCTGAGATCCTTCCAAGCTAACATCATCAAAGAAAGTGGGTCAGTACAGGTAATCGGAATGAACCTCCAGGGGTTATCCCACAAATAAAGTGGGAAACCACGCAAGTTATCCCTGCAAAAGTCATGTGAGCCCTCACAAAAACTCAACAAAAGGTTTAGTGAAACACCATAAGCATTTTTTTCATGGATAACAGTATGGTTTCAGAAACCTCAAACCCTGTGGCATACACTTCAGAAATCATGTGATTAAACATTCAAGGCATAGGTTTCACCCATTCATAATACATCACACATTTAGAACATTCAAATTGAAGGCGTAAAATAATGGGAATAGGGCAAACCTGATTGGAGAGCTTGATTGAAATTGAGTTGCACCCGTGAGGCCCTTCAGGGTTTGGAGGCTGCTCTGAGTTCTCTGTCAGGTTTCTCTTCAGGTTTTGTCCAGGGTTTTGTTCCAAGGAAACCTCAGAGTATTTTGCTTCTCTCCCCTTTTCTCAAGTGAAGCCTTGGTATTTATAGACTGAATTTCATGGTTTTGTGGGCTCAAATGAGAGAGACCCAAGTCCAAATTTTTTTATTATATCTTATTTATTTTTTTATTATTATTTTTATTTATTTATTTTTTTTGTAAATTTTTTTTTTTTCGGATCTAATTCTGATTGACATGATGAAATGCAATATGAAATGCTAAATGAATGCATGAATGAGGAGGGCAAATTTTGGGGTGTTACAGATATTTTCCATATGCAATCAAATGCTTAATATTCAAAATTTGCAAATAATACCCTAAAAGTTCCTTCGAATATAAAAACAAATCATGTGCACGAGCATTGCATGCATCATTTGCATAAGCAGGTGTTGTTCTCAGCCTCTGGTCTTGTGATCTAACTCTGTGCTCTTCATTTATTTTGAAGACAAGCTGACTCACCGGTACTACACCAGAACCAACTCTTCCAGATTGATGGATCATCTTGAGCAAGAGAACCATGAGCTCAAAGAGGAAGTCGCCAGACTGAGTACTTTGATGGAATCGTTTTTAGCTGCTCAGAATCAGTCGTCTCCAACACCTGCAACTCCTCCCCAGAGGACAGTCATTTCTGAGATTGTCTCCTCTACAGTGCCTGCTGCCAGTGCCCACTTTGTGCCAACAGCCATGCCGTCCGGGTTTACGTGGGGGATGCCTCCTGGCTTTATGCCTGACATTCCTGCTCCAACTTTTGCTTCGATGCCGACATCTAGCCCGGTCCTTGCTGTGCCTCCTCCTATCGTGCATACCATTCCCAGGGTAGACGACACCATCTATCATTCTGAGCCGTCTGAGGGCCCAGATTTTCATGAGAAGATGGACGCGATGAATGACCAATTTCTTGAGCTGCGCAAGGAATTGAAGAATCATCGAGGAAAGGACCTCTTCGGTAAATCTGTTGCTGAGCTTTGTTTGGTTCCCGGTGTTAAAATTCCTGTAAAATTCAAGGTCCCAGACTTTGAGAAATACAAGGGGAACACCTGCCCTCTCAGCCACCTGGTCATGTATGCCAGGAAGATGTCTACTCAAACAGATAATGATCAACTGCTCATTCATTATTTCCAGGACAGTTTGTCCGGTGCTGCACTGCGATGGTATATGAGTTTGGATAGTGCGAACATCCATTCCTTCAATGATCTTGGCGAAGCCTTCGTCAAGCAATATAAATACAACGTGGATATGGCTCCCGATCGGGATCAGCTCAGAGCCATGTCCCAGAAGGACAAGGAGACATTCAAGGAGTACGCCTAGAGGTGGCGAGAGTTGGCAGCTCAGATTGTGCCTCCGCTGGAAGAGAAGGAAATGACCAAGATCTTTCTGAAGACCTTGAGTTCATTTTATTACGCGCGGATGATTGCTAGCGCTCCTTCTGACTTCACCGAGATGGTGAACATGGGGATGCGACTAGAGGAAGGAGTCCGTGAAGGACGTATGACCAAAGATGAAGGCTCTTCTACCAAACGATATGGGGCGTTTGCGAAGAAGAAAGATGGAGAGGCACATGTTGTGCAATCCCATGCAAAACCCAGAAGACACTCTGTGAAGAGGAAGCCTGTGCGTTCAGCCAGCAATCAGCACCAAGTGGCTCACATAGCACCTGTCTTCAGAGACAACCAGTAATATCAACAGCACAATAATAAACAGTCGTCTCAGCAATATCAGCAACAACATCGTCCTCAACAGCAGGCCTACCAGCCTCGCAACAGTAATCAAGCTAGTACGAGTTATGAGAGGAAGAAGATCACGTTCGATACGATTCCTGTATCATATGCAGAGCTGTATCCCTCTTTGATAGAGCGGAAACTGATTACTCCGAGAGACCCTCCGGCTATACCTGCTAACCCGCAGTGGTGGTATAAGCCTGATCAGCATTGTGTTTACCACTCTGGTGCTCCAGGCCACGATGTGGAAAACTGCCTTCAGCTGAAGACTAAGGTTCAAGACCTTATGAGATGCGGTATTTTGAGCTTTGAGGATGCAGGTCCTAATGTTAAGAAGAACCCACTGCCCGAGCATGGGAAGTCAGTTAACATGGTCCAGGGCTGCCTTGGCAAATACAAGGTCAAATATGTTAGCCATTATCGACAGTCATTGGTTGAGTTGCATCGCTTGCTGTGTGATTACAATCATCTGGAGCACGACCATGACAAATGCCGTATTTGCTCTGTTAACCGTCTAGGCTGTCGCCAAGTGCAGAAAGATCTTCAAGAATTACTGGATGAAGGTGTCATTGAGATCCTTCAAAACAGAAATGTTGATGAAGACGAACCAGAGGTTAATGTGAATTCTCCGGTGTTCAGGATCCCTGAACCTGTTGTCATTCGATATGATGGTAGCAAGCAGAAGGTTTCTCCTACCCTGATTATCAAGCCGGCCGGCCCTGTGCCTTATTCTTCCGACAAAGCAATCCCATTCCGATATAATTCTGTTGTTGTGGAAGATGGGAAAGAAGTGCCTATGCCTTCTCCCTCTGTTGTGAACATTGCTGATGTTAGCGGGTTGACCCGTAGTGGTCGTGTGTTTTCTGCACCCCCGAAGCCTCATGCTGTTGCTGACTCTATTGAGCGTCCGGTTGGGAATGCAGCAAATTCTCCGAACCCGACACTTATTGTTAAACCCTCCTCTGTACAAAAGACTCCTGCTTCTGTTGGCCCTAGTGGCAATTCGAAAGAAGAATGTGATGAGATGCTGAGGCTCATCAAGAAGAGCGAGTACAGTGTTGTAGATCAGCTTCTACAAACACCATCCAAGATCTTCGTGCTATCGTTGCTTCTGAATTCAGAACCACATAGGGAGGCTCTGCAGAAAGTCTTGGATGTGGCTTATGTCGATCACGACGTCACAATAGAACAGTTTGACAGCATTGTTGCAAACATTACTGCTTGCAACACTTTGAGTTTCTGTGACTCTGATCTCCCTGAGGAGGGAAGAGACCACAACTTGGCATTACACATTTCTCTGAATTGCAAGAACGACGCTATGTCGAACGTGCTGGTGGACAGTGGGTCATCCCTAAACGTATTGCCAAAATCCACTCTCTCTAGATTGTCATATCAAGGGCCTCCCATGAGGCAGAGTGGAGTTGTTGTGAAAGCTTTTGATGGGTCGCGTAAGACCGTGATTGGGGAAGTTGATCTCCCAATCAAGATTGGACCAAGTGATTTCCAGATCACCTTTCAGGTTATGGATATCCACTCATCTTATAGCTGTCTCCTTGGCAGACCATGGATTCACGAGGCTGGCGCCGTGACATCCACCCTACACTAGAAGCTGAAATTCGTTAAGAACAAGAAACTGGTTGTGGTAGGGGGAGAAAAGGCTCTCCTGGTTAGCCACCTGTCTTCCTTCTCATACATAGACGCTGAGGATGAAGTTGGAACGCCTTTCCAAGCTTTATCTATAGCCGAGCCTGTTGAGAAGAGGACTCCTTCATTTGCTTCCTATCGAGATGCGAAACTGGCCATTGAATGTGGTACAGTTGCTGGTCTAGGAAATATGATCGAGCTTGAAGACGACAAGTCCCGGGATGGCATTGGCTATTCTTCTGGGGTCTTCAATGACAAAGGGCTGTTCAAGAGTGGAGGTTTCATCCACACCGGTCAGAACGAGGAAGCTGCTGCTATCTTGGAAGAGGATGTAGAGGACTTTAACAACTTTGTCATCCCTGGAGGGGTCTCCCACAATTGGGTCGCTGTGTATGTTCCTACAGTCATTCATAAATCAAAGTGATAATCACTTTGTTTAAAAATCCTTCTCCCATGCCAAAAGGAGAAGTGATGACATTGTTGGCAGCATAAATACAATGATGTTTTCATTCAATAAACTCATGTTAAACATTTGTTTTTCCAATTTTTTTCACTTTTTGCTTTTGCATGAAATTGGTGATCACAAAAAAACCCTAAAAACAAGAATAAAAGCAATCTTTTCATCTGCATAATGATTGCCTTGTTTGATTTTTTAAAAGCTTTTATATCTAAAATCATTATGCAGGTTGTTTTCTAAAACCCATTGAACATAATGATCCAACGCCATCTCTCAATTTTGAATTCCCTGTATTTGAAGAAGAGGAAGATGATGTTGAAGGGATTCCTGACGAGATTTCCTGTCTTCTTGAGTATGAAAAGAAGATCATTCAACTGTGTCTTGAGAATCAGCAAAACAGTCAAACTGGGGCATTACAATGTAAAAAAAAAAGGGGGGGGGGTGAAAAATAAAATCAAAATAATCAAAATCAAAAGAAAGAAAAATAAAAGAAAAGTATACCCTCAAACCCCAAGTTGACTGATGTCGAATGGGTTCAGAGTCGTTATGACCAGCTGAATTTGATCGAAGAGAAGCGATTGACTGCCATGTGCCATGGTCAGTTATATCAGCAGAGAATGAAGAAAGCATTCGATAAGAAGGTCAAGCCTCGTGTGTTCCGAGAAGGTGACCTCGTGCTCAAGAAAGTCTTGTCTTTCGCGCCCGATTCCAGGGGCAAGTGGAGTCCAAACTACGAAGGTCCATACGTTGTCAAGCGAGCCTTTTCAGGCGGAGCTTTGATGCTTACAACTATGGATGGGGAGGATTTCACTCGTCCTGTGAATTCAGATGCAGTCAAGAAATACTTTGCCTAAATAAATAAAAAACTGAATAGCTCGCTAAGTTGAAAACCCGAAAGGGCGGCTTAGGCAAAAATAAGCGTCTCGGTGGAAAACCCGAAAGGGCGATCCAGGCAAAAGTTAGAGACATAAAAAGAAAGTATATTTGCATCCTGCTAGATTGAGTACCTCATCCTGGGGCAATCTAGGCAAAAATTAGGAATTTAGCAAGTAACTGCATCTTGACAAGACTGTGTTCTACATCTGTCATCCGTCAAAGATTCTTGATTCGTCGTCAACTGAAGCTTCGAATACATCGAATTCGGAATTGGTGGAGAAATGGTCATTATGTTCAATGTAACCCTTTTCCAATATATATCACCAATGTCAAGCTTGTACAAATCTATGGAGTCTTGCCATTTGCAGGCTACCATTCCATCAAATAAATTTGAGCCTTTTATCCAATTATTTGCACTCTTATTTGTTTCTATTCAACAAATGTTTTGCATGTTTTAATTGATAAAATATCATTGTTTTAAAATAAATGAATTTTTTTCACAAATTTTTTTTAAACAAAGTGAACGTTCACAATGATTGAAGGATACTCAGGAGATTCTCAGTGCTCTCCCAAGGGTAGTATGATTCCCAACAGGGTAAGACATTTGTTCATATCCCTAACATGTACTATATCCTCTTATCCCGGACTTTTGTTGAAATTTTTCCCCTCACCGGAGTGTGATGTGATTAATATTCCCCTGCTAGAGTGCTTGTTGAGATTTCATCTCCTGACCTCCAACAGAGCAGCAGTCTTTCCTGTTTGGCAGTTGTGTCCTCTCCGGAAGATTCATTTTGAGGGGTTGTTCCCCTTGATTCCTCTATCCATCAGACGAGCTCTCCAGCAGGTTGTTGTTGGCGATGAACTTTATCTGTTGGATTCATCCGTAAGTGGTGATTGTTTGGATATCTACCACTTCTCCCCTAGCAGAAGAGCAGTGATTTCCTCCCTTAGTGGAAGTGTTTTCTTTGGAAGATTCTGTGTGGTGGTTGATCCCCAGCATTCCTTATCTCCCTCAGATGATTCATCCCCGACAGTAGAGTTGATGGTGATGGATGTTGTTTGTGAGGATGGATCCCTAGCTGAGTTGTTGGTGTGTTGGATCCTTTCCCTACTGATGTTATCTTCCTCAGATAGATCCCCAGCTGGTTTTTGGTGTGTTGGATCTTATCTATGATGATGCTATCTCCTGCATGAGATGTTGCTGTTTCCTCAGACAGATTCCCATCAGAGTTGTTGGTATGGCGGTCTTTATCTGAGATGTTTCCCCTTGCTGAGATACTGTGGTTTTCTGGTATCTGGGGTTTCCCAGCAAGGTTGTTTTTGTGTTAGTTTCTACCTGCACAATTGAATCTTTTTCTCCGGCTGTGACTGATGTTTCCTCCGGATCCTTTGGGGTTTATTTCCCCACGCAGAGTGTACGGTGAAGGTATTTTGTTGCCTCTTTCCTCCTCAGCAGGTGAGAGCTCTTGGTGTTTGGCCTTTTGAGAGCTTCTTTTATGATATTCCCCGGTAGGGTGGCTTCCCTAGAGGAATTTGTTTGCGCCGTGATCCGGTTCGCAGTTGGAATGGTTGTTCATTCCCCAACAGAGGTTTCTTGATATCTCTGATTCGCCAGATAGATTGGTGGCATGGTGGATTGTATCTGTGTTGATTTATCCCCTGCAGAGATTTGGTGATTTCCTGATATCTCTAATCCCCAGTAGAGTTGCTTGTGTGGCAGGATCTACTTGTGTGATCTTTTCCCCCATCGGATGGGTTTCCCCAGTGGAGTTGCTTGGAGTTGCTTTTGTGGCAGTTTCTGTCTGTGCAGAGAGCTTTTCTTTCCCAGCTGAGACTGATGATTCATCCTTGCAGATGATTTTGTTGTCTTTGATCCCGGAAGATTGGATATTCTTCGGCGATCCTCGCTTTCTCTTTCGAGATGTAGTACCGGGTGTTTGATTCCTGGACCTGTTTGTGTTAGATATATCTGTTTGTCAGCATTCATCAAACATAAATCAAGCATATTGATGCATACTTTCAACATTCAGATATTCATGTTGCATTTTTGCCATATATCTCTTGTTTGTTGTCTCCTGCTAAGTGGTGATATAGATCTCCCCAGTAGATCTCCCCAAGCAGATGTCAGGTGTCTAATCTCTCAATATAGAGTCAGCCCCTTAAGCAGAAAGTGTTTGTCTTTCCTTCTGCACTCCCCACTGAGTTATATCCTCGTGGATGACGGTTGTTTCCGTTCCCTCCAAACACATAATGGGATGGGTTTTCCCTTTTGAGTTCTTTCCTCATTAGGATGAGTCTTGATTCAGTTTGCCTTTTTGGATCGATCCTAAATTGGCTTCTTTATGACTGTCTCTTGTGCTTCCCTGTGGTATAAATGAATAGTTGCTCAGTAACCGGCAATCATTCACTTTATCCTCAGTGGAATTTATGGCTTTCTACCCAGTAACCGGTAGTTATAAGTCCTATTCTTTGTGGTTTTCTACCCAGTAACCGGTAGTTGTAAATCCTATTTTCTTGCTCTTCAGCAGAGTTTGTGGTTTTCTACCCAGTAATCGGTAGTTGTAAACCCTATATTTTTATCCTCATCTGGATCGATGGTGTCTACCCAGTATTCGGTAGTTGTAAATCCTACTCTCTCCCCTTTGCAGAGTTAACCTTTGTGGTTCATCCTAGTTGATGACGGTTACTCTCGGCGGTTATCATTATCCAGTATTCGATATTGATATTCCTTGCCCTCTTCTGGATAATTGCTCTGAGTAAGCAATTTTATCCCCAGCGGGTCTTTCCCCCTTTTTGTGGATAATTGCTCTGAGTAAGCAATTTTATCCCCAGCGGGTTGTTCCCCTTCTTTTGGATAATTGCTTTGATTGCAATTCATCCCAGTGAGTTATCCCTCGTCTACCCTGTTGTTGTTGGTAACGATTGGTTCTCTTTGATTGGTCATCTTTATATACCTAGTTTGGTATCTCGATGCCTTTCTCCTTCGGTCGATTTATCCTTTGTTAACCCAGTAATCGGTTGTGGATAATCTTCCATGCGAGTATATTATCTATGTTCTGACGGTAATAGATAATATATCTCATGCACTCTTCTGTCGAAACCTTTTGGTCTTTCCCCAGTTGAGTAAGATTCGTATTTCCTGTTTTGGAATCGAATATCCTTTTCCGTGGTTTTCTACCCAGTATTCGGTAGATGTAATCCCCTCTTTGAGGTTATCTTCATCCAGTATTCAATATTGATATTCCCTCCATTTGTTTGGATAATTGTCGTATGCTTGCAATTTATCCCCTGTGAGTCACTTCTCATTTATCCTTTGTTGATAATGATTGTTTCTCCGTTTCGGTCGGTCACCTATTATATACCCAGTAACCAGTATCCCTGGTGTTCCTGCCTTGCGAGTATACTATCCATGTTCTGACGGTAATGGATAATATATCTCATGCACTCTTTGGTCGAAGTCTTTTGTTGTTCTTCCCCAATTGAGTAAGATTCGTATTCCTTGTGGAATCGAATATCCATCCTATTAACAAGTCTGCTTTTCTAGCTTTCTTCAGGGTGATGAGTGTTTTGGAAGTAAGAACCAATTCACGTTTCGGTCGGTCACCTATTTTATGCCCAGTAACCGGTATCCCTGGTGTTCCTTCCATGCGAGTATACTATCCACGTTCTGACGGTAATGGATAATATATCTCATGCGCTCTTTGGTTGAAGCCTTATGTCCTTCTCCAATTGAGTAAGATTCGTTTTCCCTTTGCAGAGTCGAATGTCCATCCTGTAAGTCGATTTGCTTTTTCAAGCCCTCTTATCGGATGATGAGTGTTTTGGAAGTAAACCCCAATTCACGCTTTGGTCGGTCACCTATTATATACCCAATAACCGGTATCACTGGTGTTCCTTCCTTTCTGCTCCCTATTATGACCTTGGTCCCCTGCGGATTCAGATTTTCCTGAGTTGATGTATCTTTTTCAGGTATTCCTCAAATGTTTTTGGTTGATTGATATCTCTCACCCTTATATCGGTCTTAGATATTCATTCTTCCCGAGCTTGTTGTTCTTTCACCCAGTAACCGGTGTTCAGATCACATGTCTCTTTGAGCTTGTTACCCAGTAACCGGTAACACCTCACCCCTTTTGCTTCCCCTGGAGAGTCTTTGTTAGACTTCCCCATCGGAGTATTTCTGTTGTGATCTTTCCCTTTGTGCTGTGTTGGCGTTTTCCCCAATACACACATTTTTGAGTCAGCTTGAGTCTTTCCAATGGATTTGTTCCCTTGGGAAACTCTTTTTCCCCAGTGTCAGTCTTTTATTCCCCAGTATAGTCTCTAGTTTCAAGTCGTGTCCTGCTCACGCATTCTTTTCTTTTCTTATCCCCATGAGAGTCCCGTTTGAGTCTGTGTTCCTAGTAAGTGTATTACTCCATTGGATGGTCTTTCTTCAGTTTTCTTTTCTTCTTTGTGGACACATATCCCCACAGAGTTTGTTTGTTTTGCATTCATACATTTGCATCATGAGGTCTCTTAGGGACCAAAATTTGTCTCTTTGTTATTATTTAAGCCCATTCTACCGCATCGAGATGAAGATTTTAACCTTCACTTCTCCGACTATAATGATCTTAAATAGGAGCATCTGTAAGACCCCAATTTTGTCCCTAAGATCCCTCATGACATCATATCATAGCATTGCATAGCCTCAAGGATCATTGAGCATCTTGCCTTCCTTTCCTTTGGGTAGGGTATCCCTATGAGTGGTTTTGGATCACCAGGCATTTCTTGCATTGTATATCATTGCTTTTCTTGTTTAATCATTAACCAAAAGCACCAAAAATATGTCATCTAACATTTGTTTTGGTAGTTTAAGCAGTCACAGCTCAAGGCAAGTCAAGGTTTTCCTTTGTACAGGAGGTGATGGTATTTTCTTGATATGAGGACCATATGATCTTTATATTGAGCTTATATGAGCTAAAGTTCATTTTGGAGCAAATTCCCCAAGAGGTTGAGGCTCAAATTCATCAGGCATTGTCAAGGTCATCTAAGGACCATATGATCAACTGTGCAGTCAATTTAAGGCTTGGAGGTGTGGAAATTGATTTGAGACATCCCATTCATGTTCAAACAAGGCTTATTCATCATGTCAAACATCTGCCTTGAAGATTTTGAAGTCAAATCAAAAGTTTCCCAAAATGGAAAGTGACCTGTAATTTCAAGTTTCCAAAAATGGCATGTTTTTGGTCCACATTGAACTTGACTTTCCAACATCAAAGAAGCTTAAAATGAATTTTTGGTCAACATGAAAGTTGAAAATCTTTCTCTCCCATTTCCAAAAAGTACAACATCATGATCATCTGATGAATGGTTGAGAAGTTATGATCCAATGATTGCAAAGTGTGCTTGGAACTTCAAAGAGCCATAACTTTTGATCCAAAGCTCCAAATTGAGTCCCTCTTTTTGCATTATGCTTCTTATGACCAATATTTTCCAAATCATTCATTGCATTGCATGAAATAACATCACATGATCATTTGTCCATGCATGAGTATTTTGGAGGGAAAATGCCTAATTCAAATTTGGTGCATCATACATTCAAAATTCCAATTCTATCTTGCTCATGAGATGATTTTAAGTGATTTTGAGTCCTCACATGGCACTGTTCACGTGTGCCTTGCCATGCGTAGGTGTTTTTACTAATTTTGCCATACACCTTATATTTCATTAATCTTCCATTAACCATTGCCTAATTACATTTTCAGCATGATTAGCACATGGTATATAAGCTTAATTGTAACAGAATTTTCAGAACAATCACATTCTAGATCTGAAAATTTTCTTTCCCTCCAAATTTTCTCTCAATTGAAACTTCAAAATTCTTCACATAACACATAAATTTTCTTGCATATTCTGGTTTATTGTGCATTGTTGATGAAGAATCAAGGCTTGGATTGAAGGTTTTGGTGAAGAATCGAGCTGCACAAGTACATGAAGATGAACATGGAAGCTTTAGATTAAGCAACATCTAGGCCGTGGCAAGCATCAATTCGTGCATAAAGCTTCATAACAAGAGTAAAGGAGAAGATTTGGACATTGCTGAGGCCTTGAATCCACGAAATCACCACACTGTTTTTCAAGAAGGTTGGATTTCGAACCTCATGATTCTTCATTTTATTGCTATAATTGTGTAGAACTTTTAATGCTGAAGATGCTGATACAAGTAGATCTTGATTTGGTTGAGATTTGAGTGAGATATGTGGATCTGAACTTTTGAATGTCAAGAATGTTTGCTTCGATTTGCTTAATATATGATAATTTAGATCTAGATAATATGATTTCCTTGATCCTCGTGATGAGACCTTTCCATTGGTATGCCTGTTGATGATTTCTGCAAAAAAAATTGGTGTTGCTCCGTCGGTCCAATCGGGGAAGACGGTGGAAAACGCTTCCTTCCGCCGTCTGCAATTATTGCCTAGGGTTTGATCCTAGGTGGCGCCACGTTTGCGCCTAATGTCAAAACTATTGGCTAGCGCTCCTTGGACCATTCCACGCGTGCATTGACTTGTTGGTGTGGACGCCACCTCAATTAGTGGAACGACTGCGTTTTGATGCTGAAACGCGCCTCTTTGACCAATGCGTCTTCTGTTCGATCCTCACATGGCTTATGTTTTGTTTAATTTTGCTTTTAGCGCCTCTTTTACCATGCAAACCCTGGTTCGATTCCTGCTTATGTTATTTTGGATTATTTCGTTTTGTTTTCTGAGCGCTTACTTGAACCTCATGTACATGAGTTCGATCCCTGGCCTTAGCATTTTTCCTTTTTCATTTTCCAGCGCTTCTTTTGACTGCATAGTCCTGAGTTCAATCCCTACTGGTTGCATTTTGCCATTTTTATTTCCAAATATCATTTCCATGATTTTCCTTTTATTTCCATTTATATTCTCCAAATTCTAAAAATCATAAAAAATAGAAAACTAATCCAATTTAATTCAAATTTTTTGCTGCATGTTCATTTAAACGTATATTATTTTGTAGCATTAATTTCATGATTTGTGCCTTGCTGGATTTTTGATTGAGCTTAGTTGTTTGAACATGATGCAAATGTGACATGTTGTGTTAATTGATTTGTGAAATGCTCATACTTAATCCAATTGCCTTGAAATTTAACATGCTCATTCATGACACATAACATGATCTTTTGGCTTTTGTTTGGCATTTTTACCATTTAATCTCACTGGTTTACACACATGGACATATGTTGCAACATTTGGTGTCGCATTCTTGACCTTCTACTTGTGCATTTTCATTCACATGCCATTTGTTATCTTCTGGACTTAATTTTTGGTATGATTCTTGTTCATGACATGTTGTACGCACATTAAAATTTTCATGATCATTGGATTCATTTCTGTTTTAATGTGGATTTTTTTTATGTTTGATATCCAATTGTGTGCATGGTGATTGCCTTTGCCTTATCTTGTTCATTAGATGGCTTTGCTTATTAATTTGGATTTGATCCTTTTTAGGACATGTTCTTACTTGATTAAATGTGCTTCATGTTGAACATCAACTTCTGTTTTGACTTTTTTGCTTTGCCTTTGACCCTAGTCTTTGCACTAGTGGTTTGTACTCACCTTTTGAGCTTTGTATTTCAGGTTCAAGCGATTAGCACTAATTGATTGGTGTGGCCTTATCATTTGAGATGCCATTTTATTTGTGTACTAACCTTTGTTATGTTGTAGGTCCCTTGATGTGATAAACTCACTTGAGTGATTGCATTTGAGACTTACCTTGTGTATAACTGTTGGATGTTCCTCTGTTGTCTGTTTTGGTTGTTTGTCTGAATATCCTACTGATTGGTTGGCTTTTGTACAGGTACATTAGTCGCTTTTAGCTCATTACTTGAGTTTTGCTTTTCTTGTGGTTGGTATACCACTTAGGTAACCTCTCTAACTCCATGTAGTCTGGAAGCCCTGTCGTTTCTTTTGGCAGGCATTTGGCTGAAGTCCTACTTAAGAGGCAATGTCTGTGATTGTTTACTTTTGTGCTAAAGACCTCCTTGTCGAGGCATGTGACTTAAGTCCTCCTAAGTGAAGAGGCAATTGACAGATAGAAGGGATTTGCAATCAATCCCCTGTTAATTAGTTGAGTCTTTCATTATGCTCGCACTACGTGCTAAGGCTTTTGAATAAACACCCAAAATCTTGTATAGAGTCAGTCAGGTGGAATAGGGTCCCTCATTCTGGATCCCCACACCTTCTTTGATTCAAGCTCACCTAGGCCAGGGTTAAGAGCATGAGGTCTAATCCTCATTTCCATTTCATCAGCTTCACCCTAACTCTCAATGTTAGTGGTTAAGAGCTCAAAAACACCCATACAGTTTTAACTTCTTTGTCGAGGTTGACATGACCCCTTGACTAAAGCCCAACCAATTTGTTTGAGCCTCTTGTTTGTGTATAGAGTGTGATACTTGATTGCTTGTTGGCTTATTTGCGCATCTTTCATATGTTTGCTTTCATGCATGTTTATTTGTTTGGTGGAGTCAGATGTAAGACCATCGATTGGCTATCTGTTTCCTATTCTATTTTCTTTTGTGGAGTTAGATGTAAGACAATTGATTGGCTATCTGTTTCCAGCTTGTTTTGGAGTTGGATGTAAGACAATTGATTGGCACTCCGTTTCCAGTTTTTTTGTTTTTTCTCTTATGAGACCCTGCTTGTCTTGCTTATTGCTTTGTGTTGCCTAATTCCAAAGGAACTTCCTTGGATCATTTCTATGATCTTGAGAAAGCAACTCCTATGTGCGGCTTTGTTCCCTTAACCCTTTTGTGCTTAACCTTGATCCATGTTTTTCATCTTAAACCCAAACCAGAAAACTTTTGTGCAAACATCTGACTTGTTTTCAAAACTAGAAACCTAGGCCTTAAGCCTTTGAGTTTCAAAATCTCTTTTCACTAATACTCATTGTAATTGAACTTTAATTCATACTTTGACTTTATTTTGTGAATAATTCTAATTGGTTAATTCAACCCACTAAATTGCTTTTTCTGGCCCTTGTCCACTTCTTAATCAAATTTTCATGCATTAGCCATAGATCTGAATTATCTTAGTGGTTGATGTAAATCTCACCTCGTCCTTAGTGATTGAATTGTAAGACTTCCATGCTTATTATAGGGCATAATCCCTCACTAGCATCTCGAAGCTTTTCTCACATGGTGGATTGTTGGTTTAGGTTGAGTTTTCTTCCGTTGATAACGAAAGACCTTAAGGCTTTTGTTTAAAATCAATTCACTCATCTTTTTGGAAATCTCTTACCCGAACTACGGGGTTTTGATCCTTATCTTTCATGAAAAGGTACGTAGGCAATGGGTTCATCCATCCAAACACAAAAATAACTAACTTGTACATTCTTCTCTCATCTCTTCAATAAATGAATGCACAAATACTTTCATAAACAATAACATACAACAAGTTCTGAAGAGGGCTCCCTAGGAGTACCTAGGATGTTGTGGGTGCCTAACACCTTCCCATGACATAACCAACCCCCTTACCCAGATCTCTGACCTTTTATTAGTTTTCTTTGCAAAACTTCTTAGGCTTTTGTTCGCTTTCTAGCTATTCCTTTGGATAAATAGAAGTGCAGTGGCGACTCTACTTTGTATGCTTTGCTTTTGATTTAGTCAATAAATCTAAAGGTAATGAATACACCGCTACACATACTATGTTTGATTATTTAACATGTTCATACTTCCAATACCTTGTTTAATATTTCATTCTTTGATTCTTTGACTTGATCATATACTTGTTTAATTATCCGATTTGATTGATAACTGTTGCCTACTTGTATGATGTATGAGGCATATATTCTTATTGTTTGATTGCCATGAACAATCCCCATTCATAACAAATGTACCCCTCCCCCATGAAGTGTATAATGTTTATTCTTTCATTCTTCATTCATCTATTAATACAAGAATTAAAACGAACATTCGATAACCATTTCAAAACAAGATTAAAAGCTCGATCCAACGTCGAATAATCATTTTCAAAACTTAATAGAACCATCACGCATTCATCCATCCTTTTGTAAGTCGATGGCCTCATTCATCGCCATTTCTCTTGTAAGTCGATCGCTTCATGCATCGCCATCTACCTATAAACCGATTGCTTCTGGCATCGCCATCTACCCTTATCCCTGGTTCCTCTCCTTGCTCCATCCATCGACTCTTGTTCCGTTTAGGTAGCACCCATTAGGTTGAACCTTTTGTATGATAACATAGGTAGAATTCCCTTATTCTTTGTATGATAACATAGGTAGAATTCCCTTATTCTTTGCATGATAACATTAGGTAGATGTTCCCATTTGTAAATCCTAACACATAGGTCCACATTGCATGACAACTCTAGGGCAGAGCTTCCCCACTTTTTAGACCTTCCGTGTGTCTCCGATCCTGTGGCATGTCACTCCGTTCTATTGTAAAGAGGTAACTGCCTAAGACTCGATTCAGCGAGCTGCGGCACCTATTGCTAGGACGTGAATACATTTCCCACTCTCCTTTGACACAACTGGTGTCCTCTTTTGTAAGTCCATGTTTAGATGGCAGTCCTTAACTCCTAGCTAACCGAACTACGATAACTCTGATTCTCATGTTCAGATGAGATACGTAGGAACGAGATGCGATGTCTTGCCGAGTTTTTGACTGACAACTAACAACTAATCCTTGTTTGCTTTTGCCCTTGTTGTGATTCTTTTCTCTCGCCCTCGTTGCGATCGAGACCTTCCCTTTCTCTTGCCCTAGTTACAATCAAGACCCTTGTTCCCGTAGTTATCTGAACTACGTTTTGCTCTGATTCTCATTCCAGATGAGATACGTAGGCATAAGACGCGATGTCTTAGCGAGCACACTCCTCTTTAACCCATAGGTAGCTGAGCTACGAAGACTCTGATTCTCATGTTCAGATGAGATTCGTATGAAGTGGATGCGACATCCGCGCGAGTCATTTTCTTTTGACTTCCCTCTTTTAGTAAATAGTACCTTAGATAAACACGCACCTTTTAGACAAGAACAACAAGAGTGGATCCCGTAGAGTACTACGGATGTGTAGGGGTGCTAATACCTTCCCTTCGCAAAATCGACTCCCGAACCCAAGATTTGGTTGCGAGACCTTGTCTTTTCCTTTCCTTTTCCTCAGGTTTTTTTCGATCGTTTCCTTTCCCTCCTCTGGGATAAATAACGAACGGTGGTGACTCTTCTGTTTCTTCTTTTTCGCCGGTTGTTTTGTTTCGCATTTTTTAGGTTGCGACTGCTGGCGACTCTGCTGGGGACACTAGTTTCCCTATGCGAGTCCCTCCTAGCTTTTGTGAGTTTCTCGTTTGTTGGGTGTTTATTCTTTTGTACCATTATTTACGTTCAGCATTTTATCTATTTTATCTTATTGCATTATGTACATATCATTGTTGTATCTGTTGGATCTATGAGATTGTTTGTTGGGATGGTTTGTTCTATGAGAGATAAGCCCACTACCCAGGCTTGAGCGTACACACAGGTTTTAGAGTGGATAGTCATGAGGCTTGCGTGGCATGTTGCTACGTTAAGTCGTTCATGAGACCCACATCCAGACGAGGTTTCTTTTGGATATATTCTGTCCTATGGGTGTTCCATAACGACAAATATTCCTTTAGAAATTGTCGACTCTGGTGACCATTTCCCGAGGACTCAGCCGATGCCTCTCCTCTGAGACGCGTTTATGTTAGCTCTGGTGGGCGCATTCTCGTTGCTCGATCCGAGGACCCCGAGGCTGGGAACTTGCTTTAGGATGTCCTATTGAAGGGAGTCAGTGGAGGTCTTTTATCCCGTAATAATGCCAAACCTTCAGTGGTAAACGTATTATTCTCGACTGAAGGGCTGAAGCTGACGAACTTCTGTTCTTAGAACCTACCAGTGAGGGGCGGGCTAAATTCAGGAAACCTTAACCTTCAACCAACCCGTTTTTCTGGAGCAGAGCTTTGATCTCGTATTATAATCCTCAACGGGTTTCTCTTCAGACAGTGTGACCCGACAGTTGTCTAAGTAGATGCAGCAGTCCTGATTTCCATGTCACTGCATTGCATCACATCATTTTGCATTCATATCATTTAACACATGTTTATCTTTTTCTAGGGGTTTATATCTTCTTCTTGATTCCGGTCGGGGTTCTCTGGTTTCCCTAAGATAGATATTGGTAGAAAGAGACATGTCGCCTACAAGTTTCCTGTGGTTTGTTTGGATCCCATTCAACAGCTGATGAAGTTAATGGATCATGATTCTCCAGAAAGATTCCGGAAGGACTATGGGTTGATTCTAAGTTTCGTCACGGTTCTCTCCAAAGATCAACACGATGCTCTCTTTACACTGCTGCAGTTCTATGACCCTCCATTGAGGTGTTTTACATTCCCAGATTATATTTTGGTCCCTACTTTGGAAGAGATTTCCAGTTTTCTCAGAGTTCCTATCAAGCCGCAGTTGCTATTCTACAATTCCGAGTTACTTCCCGATCTCAGCATGGTTGCTTCAGCCACATATTTGGGGAAATCAGTCTTGAAGTCTAATATGTGTCAGAAGGGAGGAGTCAGTGGTTTTCATTTGAGTTTCTTAGTGGGAGAAGCCAAGAAGAAGCTTGAAGATGGTGATCAGATGGGTTTCAATGCTGTGTTGGCTCTTTGCGTATACGGGATTGTCCTGTTCCCTAATGTTGCAAAATTTTTGGACATAGACGCAATACGCCTCTTCGTGTTGGGAAATCCAGTGCCGACCTTGCTAGGAGATTTCTTTCATTCAGTACATCATAGGAATGAGAATAGAAAAGGAGGATTGGTGAATTGTTGTGCACCCTTATTTTATAAGTGGTTCAGTTCTCACCTACCCAAGTCAGGGGCGTTCGTTGATCTCAAGGACTCGTTGAGTTGGTCGAAGAGACTGATGGGGATAAGAGCTAAAGATATTTCTTGGTGGTCAGACCAAAACTTGCTTCGGGCGGATATTGTTCACAGTTGTGGGAACTTCCCGAATGTACCGTTGGTAGGAAGAAGAGGAGGAATCAACTATAATCCTTCTCTAGCAGTCAGACAGTTCGGGTATGCTTTGAAAACTCCGCCTTTGGAAAAGGTTGTGGAAGAATCTCTGTTTTTCCATTCTTCATCTGATTTGACTGTATCCCATAAGGCAGCTGAGGCCTGGCTCAAGGTGATCAAGAGAGAAAGGACTGTGCTTGGAAAAGGAGATTGCAAGACTTATCCTCAGTATGAAGAGTGGCTTCAGGGAAGAGTTGAAGAGTTTGGTCTGCCGTTTCCTATTGAAGAACCTTTGTATCCACCAACTCCTGAGCATTCAACAATGGTAAGCCGAGAGGAGTATGACAAACTGAAGAATGCCATCGAGGAGCTTCAAATTGAAAACTCGGATTTGAGTGCGAAGTTGCAAAACTGTATGCATCTGTACCATGAGGCGGAATATCAGAAGGGGGAAGCTGTCAGATTGCAAGAGGAAGCAAAGAAGAAATTAGCTGTGGAGGTGGATTTCTTCAGGAAGACAGACAAAGCCTTGGGGTCATCCAATTCTGAGTTGAGGCGAGTCAAGCAGCAGTTAACGGATGCTCATGGTAAGTTAGGTGGGTGGTAGGAGGAATGGGATGCATTTTAAGCTTCTTGGAAGGCAAAAGAGGAGGAAATGGTAGCCCAACTGACTGTTCAGATGGAGAAATTGAAGACTTTGCTGAAAGAGAAGAACAATGAGCTCCTGTGTGCCCGTTCAACCAATGGTTACATCACAGATCAACTCAGCAAGGCTCAAGAACAGATTGAAGAACTCAAGGTCCTGGTGGGTTTGAAGAAGTCTAGACTTGAAGAGGTATTCGGGGAGGATAATGGGAGTTACTACACAGAGCACATCAACAAACTGGATGGGATTATTCACAAGATAAATTTGCTTATTCGGCGTTTGACGGAATCTCCAGGTCATCCTGACACGGTGGCATTATTGGCTGAAGTGAGGAGCAGTCCTTATGGGTTGTATACAGGAGGCTGATTCCTTATTTTTGTTCCTCTCTTTACTTATTACGTTGTTGCTTTATAGTGATGATCCACAGACTTGTTGTTGAGATCCTCTTTTGATGTATTGTTGGCCAAGGCCCTTCTCTTTGAACTCATTTATATGATGGTTTTCCTTATCGCGTTTTGGTCTCCGAAGTTTATCCACGGCTCGATCTTCTTGTACTGTTCATCTGATGTGAGACTGGAATCAAGGGGGTAGAATACCCTTTGGAATGGATAAACACGTCATTGCATTTACATATTCATTTGCATGTCTTGCATAACAGGTACCGCCGCAGTGGTTCTCATTTTGTTTGGTGTTCACCGGTACGGTACCCGCAGGAATCAACAGAGCTTGCCGAGATGAGAATTCGCATGAAATAATTCATGGATGTGGTTCAGGGAGTGGCTCAAGGACAGCAGGAGCTTAGACAGATGATACAAAGGAACCCCACCACTACTCAACCAGAGATGGTAACTGATCCTCCAGTTGGAGAGGTTAACGGACCCAGTGGACCAGGGCCTATCCCGGTCCCACGTGCTAACCCTGATCAACAACCCATTCATGATGATCAGGAGGACCAGTTCACCTTGATGCAGGAGGACTTTGGCATGGGCCATGGCATGGACCCCATGTTTAGAAGGTTGGAGGAGAGGCTGAAGGCGGTGGAAGGTCAAAATGCTCTGGGGGTAGATGTTGCTGACTTGGGGTTGGTCCCAGGTGTGAGGGTGCCACCAAAGTTCAGAGTTCCGATATTTGATAAATACAATGGTAACTCTTGCCCGAAGACTAATGTGCAAGCCTACTTCTGCAAGATGGTTGCATCCTCTAATGATGAGAAGCTGCTTATGTACTTCTTCTAGGATAGTCTAGCTGGGGCATCCCTGGAATGGTATATGAGGATGGACAGAGCCCACATCCGTTGCTGGAGAGATTTGGCTGAGGCCTTCGTGAAGCAATATCAGTACAACACGGATATGGCACCGGACAGAACTCAACTCCAGAATTTGTCTCTCAAGAGCAACAAATGCTTCAGAGAATATGCTTAACACTGGATAGAGACAGCTTCCCGTGTTCAGCCTCCGATGTTAGAGAAGGAGATGGCCAACATGTTCATGAACACTCTGCCCGGGTCTTACTTGGAGCGTCTGGTGGGTCGCAATGCCTCCAACTTTGCTGATGTAGTCTCTACCAATGAGAGGGTGGAGAACTACCTGAAGACGTGCAAGATCCAAAGTGGGGGTGGATCATCATCAGGGGTGAAAAAGTTGTTTATTGGAGGACAAAAGCGGAGAGAGGGGGATGCAAATTCTTTGTCTTCATATCAGAGCAGGGGTATCCGGAGGAACAGTTTTTAGAACTACCACCAACAATCTTATGTTGCGGCTGTGACTATTCCGGCTGCAGCACCAGTGCAACAACAACAACCACAATGTCAACAAACTCAGTACCAACAGCAACAAGGTAACAGACCCGCATATCAACAGCGGCAAAAGATGATGGACATGCGTTTCGACACTCTTCCAATGTCGTACGCTCAGTTGCTTCCTAGCCTTCAACAACTACAACTTGTGCAGTTACGCACTTTGGCTCCTCCTGTTGGCAGGCTTCCAGTGGGTTATGACGCCAACGCTAGGTGTAATTTCCACTCTGGGGCACCTGGCCACAATATTGAGAACTGCAAAGCTTTTAAGCACGTAGTTCAGGACCTCATAGACTCAAAGGCCATCAACTTTTTGTCGGCTCCTAATGTTGTCAACAATCCCATGCCGCAGCATGGTGGTGCAAATGTTAATATGGTGGAAGGAGAAGCCAAGTCCGTCAAGGATGTGTTGAAGTTGAAGACTCCGCTGTTGGAGATTAAAGAATGTTTGCTGAAGGCAGATGTCTTCCCAGGTTGTGGGAGTGGTTATGTGGGTTGTACTGCACAGAGTGGAGGTTGGTTGAAGCTGCAACAGGGTATCCAGGCCTTGCTTGACGATGGTATCCTCCAAGCTGAAGACTTGTCCGTCCAAGAGTCCATTGAAGGGGTTGCTGAAGAGGTGTTTGAAGATGCTCCTGAAGAATTCACAAATGTTGATCCTGTTGTTTGTGTAATTCCCATTGATGTAATTAATTTTTCCAATGTTGTTGCTAATATCCCAAACAATGTGTTTAATTCTGATGTATCTGTTGAACTTGATTCAAATGTTTCGGATGTTTATTTTTCAATGAATAAGATTTCTGAGTATGACTGTGATGTTGCCACTATCACAATTTTCTACCCAACTGCTCAGATTAGTGTGCCAGAAGCGCAACTGGTGCCACCAATGCGACCATCCACTATGACTATCACGACCCCTGGTCCTTTACCTTTCACCAACTAAAGGGCCATTCCTTGGCATTATGGGGGGGGGGGGTGTACACGCACGATCACGGGATGGAGCAGCCATTGAAAATAGAGGAGGTGCAGGATCAGAAGTCTGAACTTGGATTTGATGTAAAGGATCCCACAGTGGACAACTTTGGTGGAATCGGGCGATTCACCAGGAGTGGTAGACTGTTCTCACCACCCGCTACCCAAGCTGATAGTGCTGATGCCGCGGCGAAAGCCAAGGGAAAGCAAGCTGTGAATGAGGGTACCTCTGCACCCCAGGCTGGCTCAGAGCCTACTTTCACGAAGGATGTGGACGAGCTCTTGAGAATTATAAAGAAAAGCGACTACAAGGTAGTTGATCAGTTGATCCAGACGCCGCCCAAGATATATATTCTCTCACTTTTGCTGTGTTCGAAGGCACACAGGGAGGTGCTTCTAAAGGTTCTTAATGTTGTTTATGTGCCTCAGGAGAACTCAGTAAACCAATTAGAAGGGATCGTTGCCAATGTTCATGCAAGCAACGGGTTGGGTTTCACTGATTCTTGACTTGACGCCAGCTGGACTTAATCATAACAAGGCTTTGCATATCTCAATGGAATGCAAAGACATTGTGTTATCACATGTTCTGGTGGATACAGGTTCCTCTCTCAATGTGCTACCCAAAAGAGCCCTGTCAAGGTTAGAAGTAGAAGGTTTGATCTTGAAGCCTTCCGATCTTGTTGTGAGAGCCTTCGATGGTTCTTAGAGGTCGGTGTTTGGAGAGGTATAATTGCCAATTCAGATTGGATCGCAAACCTTCAACACCGTCTTCTATGTGATGGATATCAGTCCTTCGTATAGTTTCCTGCTGGGTTGTCCTTGGATCCACAATGTTGGGGCAGTCTCCTCAACCTTGCATCAGAAGATCAAGTTTCCAGTCAATGGAAGAATTATCACTGTCTGCGGTGAGGAGGACATTCTGGTCAGTAACCTGTCTACATTCAAGTATGTAGAGGTAGAAGGTGAAATTCATGAGACCCTGTGTCAGGCCTTCGAAGCAGTTCAAATCAAGGATGCAACTCTGGTGGAAGAGGTTAAAACGGGTGCCTCTATCTCGTCCTTCAAGCAGGCACGGCTTTGGTGGATTCAGGTGTTGCCCCCGGTTGGGGACGTCTGTTGGAGTTACCGATGAAAGAAGACAAGTTTGGGATTGGGTATCAGCTAGCTCTGACTTTTACAACTTCAACGCCTCAGACTCATCAAGGGCCGATTACTTTCTCCAGTGCTGGCATCATTCAGTATGGTCAGATCTCTGCAATCAACGAAGAAGATGGGGATAGTGATTGCGACATTGACAACTGGGTGCGTCCAAGGGTCCCGGGTGAAGTCATCAACAATTGGTCTTCTGAGGAGATTGTCCAAGTCACTCTTCTTGAAGAGTAATTTTTCTTGTTTGTTCATGCATATCCAAGTCCTACGTTCCGCCCAGGGCGTAATGACTCATTGTAGGGCTCATCTATGTGAATACCTGCATTTTTTTAATCATAAATAAAGGACGTATTTTCGCATTCAAATGTTTTGTTCACTGTCTTTCTAATTTTGCAGTTTTTCAAAAAATCAAAAACAAAAATATTTTGGCAATGTTTTGTTTAGTTTTCACTTTTTTTTCACACTCATAAGCACATACCATCACTCATGTCGATGCACGTCACCGGATCCTATTGATAACGGTTCTGCTATGGCTCGCTTCGACTTTGAAAATCCGATCTTTCAAGCTGAAGAAGAGGGTGATGAAGACTGTGAACTCCCTGAAGAATTTGCCAGGTTGTTAAAACAGGAGGAAAGGGTCACTCAACCGCATCAAGAGTCTACTGAAGTAGTTAATCTTCGCACCGAGGACGTCAAGAGAGAAATCAAGATAGGGGCTGCTTTGGAAGATGATGTGAAGACAGGGTTGATTGAATTGCTGCAAGAGTATGTTGACGTCTTCGCTTGGTCTTATCAGGACATGCTAGGTCTTGACACAGACATTGTGGTACACCGTTTGCCTCTCAAAGAGGATTGTCCTCTGGTCAAGCAGAAGCTCAGAAGAACAAGACCAGAGAAGGCTGTCAAGATAAAGGAAGAAGTGCAAAAACAGTTGGATGCAGGGTTTCTAGCAGTTACAAATTATCCGCCATGGGTTACGAATATTGTCCCAGTACCTAAGAAGGATAGGAAGGTACGGATGTGTGTTGACTACCGGGATCTGAACAGAGCTGGTCCCAAAGATGATTCTCCTTCATGGATGGCTTTTCTGGCTATAATCAAATTAAGATGGCACCAGAAAACATGGAGAAGACAACTTTCATAACCCCATGGGGCACCTTCTGCTACAAGGTGATGCCGTTTGGTCTGAAAAATGCTGGGGCAACATATCAACGAGCTATGGTAACTCTTTTCCATGATATGATTCATCATGAAATCGAGGTTTATGTGGATGGTATGATTGCCAAGTCTCAGACAGAAGAAGAACATTTGGTGAATCTGCAGAAACTGTTCGAGCGGTTGAGGAAATTCAAGCTGAGGCTTAATCCGAACAAGTGTACTTTCGGAGTGAGATCTGGAAAATTGCTGGGTTTTATTGTTAGTGAAAAAGGGATTGAGGTGGAGCCGGCCAAAGTGAAAGCAATACAAGAAATTCCTGATCCAAGGACAGAAAAACAAGTCCGTGGTTTCCTAGGGAGGTTGAACTACATTGCAAGGTTCATCTCTCACCTAACAGCCACGTGTGAGCCAATATTCAAGTTGTTAAGAAAAGACCAGGATATCCGGTGGAACGATGATTGCCAAAGGGCTTTCGAGAAGATAAAAGAGTATTTACAGAATCCTCCAATCCTTATGCCTCCAGTCTCAGGGAGACCGTTGATTATGTACTTGACAGTACTTGACAATTCCATGGGTTGTGTTCTCGGTCAACACGATGAGACAGGTAGAAAAGAGCATGTCATCTACTACCTGAGTGAAAAATTCACAGATTCCGAGTCGAGATACTCAATGCTGGAAAAGACATGTTGTGCACTTGCATGGGCTGCTAAGCGATTGAGACAATACATGCTGATTCACACAACCTTACTGATCTCCAAGATGGATCCAATCAAGTATATATTTGAGAAGCCAGCTCTCACCGGAAGGGTTGCTCGTGGCAAATGGTACTGACAGAGTACGATATCCAGTATACATCCCAGAAAGCCATCAATGGGAGTATTCTGTCAGACTATCTTGCTCAACAGCCGATTGAAGACTATGAGCCGATGAAGTTTGATTTCCCGGATGAAGACATCATGTTCCTCAAGATGAAAGACTGTGAAGAGCCAGTTATTGAGGAGGGACCTGATCCAAATGAAAAATGGACTTTATTGTTTGATGGGGCCGTCAATACCAAAGGAAGTGGAATTGGTGCAGTCATTACCACCCCGTAAGGCGCCCACATGCCTTTCACCACTCGTCTGACTTTCGAGTGCACCAATAATGAAGCTGAGTACGAGGCCTGTATCTTGGGAGTTGAGAAAGCCATTGATTTGAGAATCAAGACTCTAGACATCTTCGGAAATTCAGCTCTAGTGATCAATCAAGTGAATGGCGATTGGAATACTCTCCAGCCTAATCTGGTCCCGTACAGAGATTACACGAGAAGACTGTTGACTTTCTTCACAACAGTAAAGTTGTATCATATACCTCATGATGAGAACCAGATGGCAGACGCTCTTGCCACTCTATCCTCCATGATCAAGGTGACTCGGTGGAACTGTGCTCCCAGGATCGATGTTATGCGCCTTGATAGGGCCGCGTATGTGTTTGCTGCTGAACTGGTAGTCGATGACAAGCCCTGGTATCACGACATCAAGTGCTTTCTGAAGAATCAAGAGTACCCTGTAGGGACATCCAACAATGATAGAAAGACTTTGAGAAGATTGGCAGGCAGTTTCTTCTTGAACAAAGATGATGTGTTGTATAAGAGGAACTTCGACATGGTTTTGCTCAGATGCGTGGATAGACACGAAGCGGACATGTTGAGGCAGGAAGTTCATGAAGGCTCCTTCGGTACTCATGCCGGCGGAAATGCAATGGCTTAGAAATTGTTGAGAGCGGGTTATTACTGGATGACCATGGAATCTGATTGTTTCAAATATGCTCGGAAGTGTCATAAATGCCAGATTTATGCTGATAAGGTGCATGTGCCGCCAAATCCTCTGAACGTGATGTCTTCGCCGTGGCCGTTTGCTATGTGGGGCATTGATATGATTGGAAAGATTGAGCCGAATGCTTCCAATGGGCATCGCTTCATCCTTGTTGCCATCGACTACTTCACCAAGTGGGTCGAAGCAGCGTCATTTGCAAAGGTCACCAGACATGTGGTTGCCCAATTCATTAAGAGAGAAATCATTTGTCGTTATGGGATTCCCGAAAGAATCGTTACTAATAATGGTTCTAATCTCAATAACAAAATGATGAAGGAGTTGTGCAAGAACTTCAACATTCAACATCACAATTCTTCCCCTTATCGTCCCAAGATGAACGATGTTGTTGAGGCAGCAAATAAGAACATAAAGAAGATTGTGTAGAAGATGGTCGTTACGTATAGGGATTGGCATGAGATGCTACCATTCGCCTTGCATGGGTACCGCACTTCAATACGTACATCGACCGTGGCAACCCCTTACTCCCTTGTGTATGGTATGGAAGCAGTCCTACCTATTGAAGTGGAGATTCCTTCTCTAAGAGTCCTGTTGGATGTCAAGTTAGACGAAGTTGAATGGATTCGAACAAGGTTCAACGAGTTGAGTCTTATCGAAGAGAAGCAAATGGCAGCCATTTGTCATGGGCAGTTGTATCAAAGACGGATGAAGGGAGCCTTTGATCAGAAAGTGCGTCCTCGATGTTTCCAAGTCGGAGATTTGGTGTTGAAAAGGATCCTTCCTCCTCAGATAGATCACAGGGGCAAGTGGACTCCTAACTATGATGGACCATATATTGTCACCAAGATTTTTGATGGTGGAGCCTTAATGCTTGCAACTATGGATGGTGAAAACTTCACTTCCCCTGTGAACTCAGACGCGGTTAAAAAATACTTCGCGTAAAATAGACCCGCTGGACAATAAAAAGAGTAGTCCAGGCAAAAAATGGGCATCCCGGCGAACCAAGAAAATGAAAAAGGTTCGGGAAAAAGTTAGGGATTAAAAAATGAAAAGATTGTACACCCGATAAGTTGAAAACCTGAAAAGGCAACTTAGGCAAAAATGGGTATCCTGGTGGATTATAAACCCGAAAGGGAGATCCAGGAAAAAGTTAGGGATTAAGTGAATGACTGCGTTCTGAGTAGTTCTGAATCTCATCTCGTGTCGGCAACCGGAAACATCCGAAGGATAGGAAACAATCCAATCACCTTTTTCAGAAAGCTGGTCATCTGGAGGATCTTGAAGACGAGCGAGTCATAGCAGAATTGGAACCCAATAGAAATCCATTTCACATTGCCATTAGATTAATTTCTGTTTTTATCTTTTCTGCGATTACCTCTTTCCAGGGATTGCTTCCTGATGTAAATGCCTATTTAGAGGCCATTCAATCAATGAAATCATGATATTCAGTATATCTCTGTGTTCATTTTCATTTTACTGTTTTGTTTGCTAAAATGACGTCCAAATTTTTGCTAAACATTGCATCATGGAACATAAGAGCTTTACTGGTACATGCTTAATAAACATTTAAAATTGCTGTAAATTTTAAGTGCTTTGGATCGTCTATTTAGAACAGGTGCACTCGGGGCATTCCCTTAAGGTTCCCAGCAGATGATCGCGATCGTTTAGCTTCAACAGTTGGAACTTGGTATCTTATCCCTGCGAAGTTGGTTCAGGCGTTGGATTCTTCAATCCCCAGCAGGTTCTCACTACTATACTTCCCCAAGCGGTTGTTTCAGATTATACACTCCCCAGTAGAGTTGACAGTGCCAGACTGTATATCCCCATCGGAGTTGACAGTGCCAGACTGTATCTTCCCAGCAGAAGGGGCTGCTCCTCAGAGTTCAATGCCAGATCGATGATCTCGACGCTAGGTCCGTGGTGTTTTTCCTTGAAGCAGAATCTCGGTACCGTATCAGTGTTTGCTTCCCCTGCTGAGGCGTCTCTCTCGCAGACTAGGGTTGCCAGAACCACTGTCGCTTTCCTCAGTAGCAAGCTTTTAGTGCCATTCTCTCCCCAGTCAGAGTCTCGGTATTTTGTTATTGCCAGAACACCGCGTGGCTGGCCATTTCCCCACAGAGTTCATTATGTTGTGTATCTCCAACAGCATTGCCAGGGTCCAGAAGATTGTGATCATTTCCCCGGCAGAATTCCTTGCCTCGGCTTGGCATTCTCCCCGGCATTTCGCATCCTTGCATGTAGAATCATATTGCATTGCATCCTCCCAAATCGCGTAGCATTTCCATTTTCATGGAGCATCACGCCATTGAAAAATTCAAACATATGCATGTAAAGCATAAGACATTCTCGGTATCCCAAGTGATAAACTAGAAGTTTGTTTCCAGTACTCAATTATCATTTTCCCTATTTCTGTCGATGCTGACAGGCATGGAAATTTTCCGGTATTCAGACTGAAGTGACATTCAGGCCAGTTTTCCGGTATTCAGACCGAAGTGGCATTCAGGCCAATTTTCCGGTATTCAGACCGAAGTAGCATTCAGGCCAGTTTTCCGGTATTCAGACCGAAGTGGCATTCAGGCCAATTTTCTGGTATCCAGACCGAAGTGACATTCAGGCCAGTTTTCCGGTATTCAGACTGAAGTGGCATTCAGGCCAATTTTCCGATGTTCTGATCGAAGAAGTTTCCGACGTTCAGGTCGATGCAACTTGTGGCATTCAGGCCAGTTTTCCGGTATTCAGACCCAAGTGGCATTCAGGCCAGTTTTTCCGATGCTAGATCGAAAAAGTTTCCGATGTTCAAGTCGATGCAACTTGTGGCATTCAGGCCAGTTTTCCGGTATTCAGACCGAAGTGGCATTCAGGCCAGTTTTTCCGATGTTCAGATCGAAGAAGTTTCTGACGCTCAGGTCGATGCAACTTGTGGCATTCAGGCCAGTTTTCCGGTATTCAAACCGAAGTGGCATTCAGATCAGTTTTTCCGATGCTCAGATCGAAGAAGTTTCCGATGTTCAGGTCGATGCAACTTGTGGCATTCAGGCCAGTTTTTTCCGGTATTCAGACCGAAGTAGCATTCAGGCCAATTTTCTAATGTTCAGATCGAAGAAGTTTCCAATGTTCAGGTCAATGCAACTTATGGCATTCAGGCCAATTTTCGGTATTCAGGCCGAAGTGGCATTCAGGCCAGTTTCCCGGTGTTCAGACCGATGTTTGATAATCTAGTATCTTCCGATACTTAGATCAAAGTCATTTCCAGTATTCAGACGGATGAGCGGCATTCAGACCATGGTTATTTCTGTGTTACCATTTATTTTGGTATTCAAGCTAACATTATTTTTTGGTGTTCAGACCGACTCTTACCGTACCAGACGGATTTTGTTTTTTCAAGACCACCTCTTTGCCGATTATGACAGGCATTGTTACTTCATTTCTCACTTCAGTGTAAATTTTCGGGATTTTTTTGTATTCAATCCCTTGATACCTTGAAAGTGCGAAAGTCGTTGCTATATTCCTTTCGGGTCTCTAGTTGATTGAATAGGGGCAGCTGTAATACCCCAAAATTTACCCTTTCATTTTTTCTAAAAGCATGGGATTGTTTCACATTGCATTAGCATCATACTAGGTCATACTCATTGCATACTGCATTAGTGACTTGGAAATCAGGTTTTGATTGCTCACTCCTTAACAGAAGGAGCCCACACAAAGCAAGATTGAGAATTGGACTTCATTCTCCAAGTATACAAGTCTCAAGGGTCTCAAGGTGGTTCAGGTTTTCATGGCTACCTGCAACAGGAAATGTTTGGTTGGAAGTAGAGGAGCTCATTCATGTCATGGTTAGAGAGGCATCTTGGCCTAGGAAGATTCACAATTATCTCAGGAAGATCCATTGGCAATCAGTGCAATCAGTTCTTGATTATTTTTGCCCTAAACTAGGGTTTGGTTTAAAATCAGTTTATTTCTGATTCTTTGGGTAAAAGTCTTTTCCATGACCCTCCATATGTCCACAAGGGTCTACATACAAAAAATCAGCTCTTTATTTGAGCCAGAAGTGCTTTAATTGATCAATGGAATCGGGAATCAGACAGTTTGGGAAAACTCAACTGTGGGGCCAGAAAAGTCAACTCCTGACATTATGAGAGTGGAATCTCAAAATCCATGCCTAAGGGAGCCTACATGTGAAATTTGATCAAGGTTGGATCATGGATTCATCATTTAATCAGGAATTTGAAAAGTTACTTAATTTGGAAATGGTTGACTTTCCATTTAGGGCAAGTTTTCATGATTGTTGCACTCACTTGAAGCCCATTTTCCATTAAGATGCAAGCTCCATTTGAAAATTTCTCCAACATGAAAGTTGTTCCTCTTGTTCCAAGCTTTCTAGAGATATAACGTTTTCTCCATTTGGATCAATATTGAGAAAGTTATGCTTGGTCAAAGTGAGACATTATTTTAGGACACTTAGAAAAAATTTTAAGTCCAAAATCTTCAAAGTTTGTCAAGACTTCTTGGCCAGATTTCTTGCATTTCAAGGAATCTTTTGAAAATAATTTCTTTATAACAATTGTACCTTGCCATGTCCTCTTTCACATCCTTTTGGAATCATCCCATTTGGATTATTGGTTTGGGAGAAGCCATGCCATGCTGCAGCCAGACCAAGCAAACCAGCACATGTGTTGTTTTTCCTCATTTGGCCATGTACTTTTGTTTACACCAACTTAAGTTTTTCCAAAACAAGAGCTCGCTTTCACCACCTCACCTTTTGAGTCATAGTGCACATAACCAAGACTAAACATTTCAGCCCATTAGACACTTTAAACCTTACATATTTAAAGCATTGAAACCCTAATCTGAAAGAGGTGGAGGCTGGAATTTTCGAGCAAAGGCCAAGGCAAGTTCACAAGTATGTTTTTCATTTCCTTTTCCATTTCACATACTCTTGAAGTAAAAGCACCAAGAGGCAACTACCTTCTTCTTCCATTCCTCCATTACCAAGAAGCAGTGGACTGATTTCCACTAGGTAAACATTCTATCACTCTCTTCCATGGCCATATTCATACTTGTTCATTACTTGTTTTTTCATGTTCACCATGCTTATCATGTTACCATGCCATTCCATGCTTGCTTTATGTTGTCAACATTATGCCATGCTTGTTTATGAAGCCCTCAACATGAGGCATTGCCATTAAGTTTGAATGTGTGATGTTGTTTTCTGTCGATATCCGTGTTCATGAGGGTGTCTTGTTGTCCACTTTTCTTCATGCAAGGCCATTATTTTCACTGAAACAAGATACCATGATGTTCTACTCATTGCACATTTGAACTTTGCTTTTTATACCATGCCATTTGGTGCACTACGTTGGTTGCTTTTTGTTGTTGAAGTCTGGAAAAATTCCTTTCATTTTCACGAATTCTGCATGATTATGGGGTTAGGGGTTGGCTTGGGAAGGAGATGGAGACGTGTCTGTTTAACAACCGCTAGATCACGCGCGTTTCTTTTAATCTTAACCGCCCAGTTTTCTTTTATCTTGTAGCGTTTAATGAAACTTAACTGATCGATGCACATGTCACATGAATTTTAATATTAAAATGTTCACTTAAATAATGTCACGCCTGGACTATTATTTTTTGGACTGGGCCTCAGTGCTAGCGCTATCTACACCCCACGCATTTGGCCCATCAGCATCATCCATTTATTTTCTTTTTTCTTTTTTTTCAATTCCACATTTAATTTCTATTTTTATTTTAATTATTTAAAAATATTTTCTTTATTCATAAAAATGCCAAAAAAAATATTTTCCATATTTCTTAATGTTTTATTTAATTTTATTTAATTTTTATTTTCATATTTATTTAATGTTAATATTTTATTTAAATTATTTATTTCAAGTGGATCATTTTAACACACATTTATTTCTTGATTTTATTTTCAGGACTTAAAATTATTTTTAGTTTCTGATTTTTGGGATGAGGGTTTAAAAGTGTCTCATGGTCAACCTGACCTTTTATTGGAATTTTATTTCCCATTTTCAATTTATTTTGGATTTATTTTTGACCTAGTTTGTTTGGTTGACTTTTCATTTGACTTCTGTTTTATTTCAATTAATTTATACACTAATTCACATTATTTTTAAAATATTTTTGGGGGATGATGATGTCCTGACCCCACCTTAGTTAGTTTAATTTTTCATAATTTTCTTGATTAATTTACTATTTTATTTCATATTTTTCAAGTTGACTTGACTTTTCAGTTGACTTTTCTATGATTGATGTTTGACTTAGGGATTGCTTATGGCAATTAAAGAGATCTTTTGATCCTCCCTTGTTCATATCATATGCCATGTATTAGAGGTCTTTTATCTTGATTTTATTTAACCCTTGTATCATTTCCCGATTAAATTATTCTGTGATCCTTTGTGTGCATAGTTTCATCTGTCCGATTCATCTGATATTTGTCATACTTGTTTCTTTCATTCATGAATACTATGTTTGATTGTTTAACATGTTCATACTTCCCATACCTTGTTTAATATTTCATTATTTGATTCTTTGACTTGATCATATACTTGTTTAATTATCCGAATTGATTGATAACTGTTGCCTACTTGTATGATGTATGAGGCATATATTCTTATTGTTTGATTGCCATGAACAATCCCCATTCATAACAAATGTACCCCTCCCCCATGAAGTGTATAATGTTTATTCTTTCATTCTTTATTCATCTGTTAAGACAAGAATTAAAATGAACATTCGATAACCATTTCAAAACAAGATCAAAAGCTCGATCCAACGTCGAGTAATCATTTTCAAAACCTAACAGAACCAGCACGTATTCATCCATCCTTTTGTAAGTCGATTGCCTCATGCATCGGCATTTCTCTTGTAAGTCGATCGCTTCATGCATTTCCATCTACCTGTAAGCCGATTGCTTCTGGCATTGCCATCTACCCTTATCCCTGGTTCCTCTCCTTGCTCCATCCGTCGACTCTTGTTCTGTTTAGGTATCACCCATTAGGTTGAACCTTTTGTATGATAACATAGGTAGGATTCCCTTATTCTTTGTATGATAACATAGGTAGAATTCCCTTATTCTTTGCATGCTAACATTAGGTAGATGTTCCCATTTGTAAATCCTAACACATAGGTCCACATTGCATGACAACTCTAGGGCAGAGCTTCCCCACTTTTTAGACCTTCCGTGCGTCTCCGATCCTGTGGCATGTCACTCTGTTCTATTGCAAAGAGGTAACTGCCTAAGACTCGATTCAGCAAGCTGCGACACCTATTGCTAGGACGTGAATACATTGCCCACTCTCCTTTGACACAGCTGGTGCCCTCTTTTGTAAGTCCATGTTCAGATGGCGGTCCTTAACCCCTAGTTAGCCGAACTACAGCAACTCTGATTCTCATGTTCAGATGAGATACGTAGGCACAAGATGCAATGTCTTGTCGAGTTTTTGACTGACAACTAACAACTAATCCTTTTTTGCTTTCGCCCTTGTTGCGATTCTTTTCTCTCGCCCTCGTTGCGATCGAGACCTTCCCTTTCTCTTGCCCTAGTTGCAATCAAGACCCTTGTTCCCGTAGTTAGCTGAACTACGTTTTGCTCTGATTCTCATTCCAGATGAGATACGTAGGCATAAGACGCAATGTCTTAGCGAGCACATTCCTCTTTAACCCATAGGTAGCCGAGCTACGAAGACTCTGATTCTCATGTTCAAATGAGATACGTATGCAGTGGATGCGACATCCGTGCGAGTCATTTTCTTTTGACTTCCCTCTTTTAGTAAATAGTACCTTAGATAAACACACACCTTTTAAACAAGAACAACAAGAGTGGATCCCGTAGAGTACTATGGATGCGTAGGGGTGCTAATACCTTCCCTTCGCATAATCGACTCCCGAACCCAAGATTTGGTTGCGAAACCTTGTCTTTTCCTTTCCTTTTCCTCAGGTTTTCTTCGATCGTTTCCTTTCCCTCCTCTGGGATAAATAACGAAAGGTGGCGACTCTTCTGTTTCTTCTTTTTTGCCGGTTGTTTTGTTTCGAATTTTATAGGTTGCGACACCATGCACATGAGTTGATCATGCATTTCAGCTACAATCTGCTATAAATACAAGGCCAATGCTCCTCATTTCAGCAACCTGAAGGCGCCCTAAATGCTGCACAATTGATTCCTCACCCACACTCAAAGGAACTCACCATTTTTTCTCTCAAATTTTTCAGATCTAAACTTCAATTGCATTGATTGATTTTAGATCTTAAGTTCCTAAGCCTCACTACCTTGATTCATAGAGCATACGGCAAGCATTAACACCAAGAAATTGTGTCTCCAAGCTCTGCAAATCAGAGTTTTACTTCTGATTTTATTTTCTTCGAATCTGCTCATATGTTGCTTGTTTCTAGCTATTGTTGTGTGATCTGAAGTCCTCTTCATAGGGGCAGTTGATTTGAGCTTTAAATTTTCAAAATCTAACAAGTTCAGTTGAACACCACAGAAATTCAACCTCTGATTTCTCTTAATGTATAAACCTAGAGTGGATTTGGTTGGAAAAGGGGTGATGTACATCACCCCAGCTTTCGTTTGGTACCAAGATCGTGGCATTTGGTGCACTTTTATTTCTCTGCAATTTTTGCCTTCGCCAGAAGCTGGCCGGAGAAGACGGTGGCGCAGGTCACCGTCCAATCTCCAGATCGAATCTGAGCCATTCATTTGCTTTTCTAGATTTAATCCAGGCCACTCAATGTTATGACTTCTTTATTGGCTATGTGTGATTCACTTGACTAGAGTGTATGGTGAGCGCGCGCTTCCTGGCCACGTGATGATCCACGTCAATTAATGAATTCAGATCAGACGCTCCACACTTTTTCACATTTTTTAATTCTGATTTTAATTTTCTTTTATTTCTTTTAATTCCCTTTCATTTTAAAAATTCACATCTCCTTCATTATTGGTCCAAAAAATATGAGACCAATTGCATTTTTCTTCTTTTAATTTCTAGTTTCTAAAAATGATTTTTAATATTTTTTATTTTATCATTTGATATTTTTTAGGAATTTTCTCTTTTCTTGTTATTTTTAATTCATTTAAAATAGTATTTTTAATTCCAACCTCTTTGAATGATGATAGATCTATGAAAAATATTCTCATCAATTTATTAATTGATTTGAGATTTATTTGAGATTTTAATTCAATTAGGTTATTTTTATGCATTTTTAATTGATTAAAAATAGTTTCTGACTTCTAAAAATTCTGAATTTTTTTGTCAAACTTTGTTTGAACTTTTTGAACTTAGGATAATTCACTTGGACTTTTCAAAGTTGATTTCAGGTGAGTTTGAAGTTTGACCTTTCTTTATTATTTTAATTCAACTTTTATTTTAATTTTGAAAAATACCAAAAATATTTTATTTTTTTCTTGACTTCTAATCTTTATCTTGCTTCTGTTTACAATTGTTTGACCTTGATCTTCTCTATCTTTGGTCAATGCTTGTTGATTATTTCATTCCATTTCCATTAATGGACTTTAATGTTCATCTTCATGTTCTTCTTCTTTTTCTTCTTTTTCTTTTTGATCAATGAGTTAAAGATTGGTGGTTAGCCTTGATACATGGGAGGTTTAACCTTCCTTGATTCAAATCTAATTCAACTTGGTCATGGATCAAGTGAATGGCTTTGCATTAAGGATAGGTTGCTTCCTAATCAAGCAAAGAACCTAAATCAATACAAGATCATTTCTCATCTTCTTTTGGCATGGCAAGTTGTAGGAGTTTGATTCACTAATCAAAATCTCTAACTTGTGTTGTTGCCTACATTATTATTGACCGGCCTCAGATAGTTGTGACTTCTACATAAGTCCAATTACGATTGCTTAACATAGCGCTAAATTGCCTTATGGCACACTAACTCTAACACTAACTATTAACCATTAACATTTAATTCTTGCTCTTTACATTTATGAAATTTACTATTCTTGTACATATTATTCATTTGCTTTTGCCCTTTGCTCATTTGAGCACATGTTTATGTTAATGCAATTTGCCTTTTGCTCACTTAAGCACATAATTGTGTATATATTATTGTGCTTGTGCTTTTGTTTTGATTGTTGTGGACCAAATGCAAAAAAATTGACAAATGGACTTAGATTCTAGGACATTCCTTATGTAAAATGGAGTAAAAAGGCCTTAATGTTGAAGATGGATTAGAAGGACCAAACCTCTAAACTCACTCTTGTCCATTCTTGATTTACTTCATGGAACTTTTTGATGTGTGTGCTTTTGTGCTAGGGAATCCTATTTGAGCCAAATTGAAGAACCATTGTCATGTGCTTCAAAAGAGAAAGATACAAGAGCCATTGGGGATCTTCTAAGAGCTTGCTTGATTGATTTGATTGCTTGAGTATACACTTATTTGCTTGCTTATTCCAAAGGATGGGAGCTACTTGGATCATCAATATGATCTCAAGAGAGGAACTCCATTTGTGGTCTTGTTTCTTATCCTTCATCTCTTGTATGATTAGGACTTTAGCCATTCTTCTTCTTCCCTCCACTCTAACCCAAGCCAAAACTTTTGTGCAAACATTAACACTTGTTTTCAAACATTAGAAACCTAAGCATTATGCTTTTGATTTTCAAATTAACTTTTCATAACACTTATTTTGAATTGAATCTTTGAGTCAACTTTGACCATATTTTGTAAATACTTTTCAATGGTAAATATAACTCATTCAAATACTTTCGTGGTTTCAATGGCCACTTTCTTATCAAAAACTTTTCATAACCTTTAGCTATTAGGTTTGAGTTATCCTTGAGGTAGATATAATACTCACCTATATCCTTAGTGATGGACAATGAGTCTTCCATGCTTATTATAAGGTTAACCCCTCACTAGCATGTTGAAGTTATCCTCACATGGTGGATTTATGGTTTTAGGTTGAGTTTTCTCCCTTGGATAACAAAAGACCTTAAGGCTTTTGGACCCAATCAATTCACCAACTTGTTTTGAGATTTTTACCCCGAACTACGAGGTTTTGATCCTAATCTTTTTTAAGATGGTACGTAGGCAATGGATATTTCTATCCAAACACAAAATTGTAAATAACTTGTATATTCTCTTCTCATCTCTTCAATCATGTTTGCACAAACAAATTTTTCACAAAATACCAACCTTACAACAAGTGTGAAAAGGGCTCCCAAGGAGTACCTAGGATGTTTTGGGTGCTTAACACCTTCCCATTGCATAACCAACCCCCTTACCCCGATCTCTAACATTTTTACTAGTTTTTGATTCGATAAAACTATTAGGTTTTTGTTCGCTTTCTAACCATTCCTTTGGATAAATAGAAGTGAGGTGGCGACTCTACTTGTATGGTTTACCTTGGATTTAGTCAATATGTCTAATGGTAACGAATACCCCGCTACAGAAAAGTGGCGACTCTGCTGGGGACATTTGCCTAGTGGGTTTTGCCTAATTTTCATATTTGTTGTTTTGTATTGTATATTATTTTGTGACATATTTTTGTGCAATTTGGGATTACTGTATTGTATGTAATGATTGAATTGCTTGAATATTAATTCCTTGTATGCTTGGTGATCTTTGGGAGATGAGTTCTATACCCGAACTCGAGTGCACTTAGGATAGGAGAATGGCATAGTCTTGTCAACTTGTGTGGAGTTATTCCTTAGCAAGTTGACTTGCAAGCCCATTCACTTGGTGGAGGTCATGTTGGGATCAATAATGTCACACAAGTAGTCGTGGTTAGACATTACTCTTTCCAATATAGACCTTAGAAGCCAAGGACCTTAGTTTACCAAGCCCATCTTGGCCTATTTTTAGGATGTAGTGCGAAGGTCGTTCAAATGTAAGATTTGATACGATTGTTGCGCGATACTACACTCATAAGAGTCTCTCTTGAGAATATTTTTGGAATACGAGTAGTCGTTTATCAAATAATATCCGAAAGAGGGGATGATGACTATGGGAACCTCTTGTAGAACATGTTTGGCAGGTTTAAACCCTAGTACACTCCCTTTGGGTGGTTCTTAACCGAGACTCCGTGCTCGTGACTCGCAACAAACCCTTGATTCATGGTTGATCCGTTCTTGTGTATCCTTAATATCAATGGAACTTGGGTGTTGATAAGGTATAAACCATAATCCACCAAAATGGATGATTGATATTAAGGATGACTTGATCCATCCCATGACCTTTGTGTGGTGTGATTTGCTTGATCCTTGAGTGTGATTGTTGCATCCATGCATTCATGCACCCATTTGCATCCATGTCATCAATAATGAGAAAATTTTCAAGGAACTTAAGAGGTTTATTTGCAAATTTTCAGACATGGATAGACAAAGAAGGAATACGAAGAAGTACAGTTTCAGACAACCCGACTTGAAAGAGCTAAGGAATTTGACATCCTATGTATTAGATCCCTTGGATTTCAAGGCTCGTCATGAAAAGCTTCTATCTATTCTGGCTACTCAAGTGGACGAAGAATTGATGAGTGTATTGGTGCAGTTCTATGATCCCTTGTACCGTCGCTTCACATTTCCGGATTTCCAGATTTTACCCACGCTTGAGGAGTATGCATATCTTGTGGGTATAACTATCCTAGACCAGTTGTCGTTCAGTGGCTTAGAGAGGGTTCCTAATTCTCAAGAGATTGCTTATATGTTGCATATAGATGAATCTCTGGTTGGTTCTCATATGACTACCAAAGGTGGAATTCAAGGTCTCCCTTCTGAGTTCCTCATCGCTCAAGCTACTATGTATGGGAAGGCCATGAGTGAGGACGCCTTTGAGGCCATATTTGTACTTCTCATCTATGGGCTAGTGTTATTCCCCAACATCGACAAGTTTGTGGATGTGAACGCTATTAGGATTTTCTCTACTCTTAATCTCGTTCTGACTCTGTTGGGTGACACTTATTTCTCTTTGCATATGAGGAATGCGAAGGGTGGTGGTACCATTGTGTGTTGTTTGCCTCTGTTGTACAAGTGGTTTATTTCGCACTTGCCACAAACGGTCGCCTTCAAGGAGAACAAAGGATGTCTACGGTGGTCCACGAGACTTATGTCTCTCACTAATGATGATATCTTTTGGTACAACCGTGTATATGATGGTGTGCAGATTATCGACTCTTGTGGTGAATTCTCCAATGTACCTCTTCTTGGTACATGTGGTGGGATTAACTACAACCCTATTTTGGCATGACGTCAGCTTGGGTTCCCCCTAAAGGATAAATCTAATAACATTTTGTTAGAGGGTGTATTCTTTCAGGAGGGTAAAGATCCCCAAGACTTGAAGGGCAGGATAGTTCGCGCTTGGCGCAAGATCCATAGGAAGGGAAGAAAGGAGCTTGGTCTGAAGAACTGTATTGCTTTGGAACCCTATACCTCTTGGGTTAGAAGGAGAGATTCCAAGTACCTTATGCCTTACGAGTATCCAAGACCTACACCTTTGGTTATGGCTAGGCCTTCAACCCTCCCTGACCAAGGAGTAAAGGAGTTGAGAGACGAAGACTGTTCGCGTGCTTGGATCCGTGAACGAGAAGAGCTACTTCAGCAGCTGAGAGAGAAGGATGCTTTGATAGAGTTTCTTGAGCACCAGGTTATTGATGAACCTAATGATGTGTTGACTTCTCTTCTTCCTCAGTCTTCCAAGCTCTGGAAGAGGAAGTATGATCGACTCGCCAAAGAGAAGGCAGATATGGAGGCAGCCTATGAGAGGGAGGCGAAGAGGCTTCGTGCAGCTTATCTTCCGGTATCCAGAGCTTTAGATGATTGTTTCTAGGGTTCCATAGGATGTTCATTTTCCTTCTCTCTTGTGTTGTATTTGGTTACCAAGACTGTACTTCTTTGGTGTAAAAATGTTTTCCAGATATTATTGATGCGATTTTTCCATATATGTCTAAATGATTAATATTTTTTCAATATTTGCAAATAGGACTCTAAAGTTCCTCTGATTAAAAAATAAATCATATGCACAAGCATTGCATGCATCATGTGCATAAGCAGGTTTTGCTCCAGGCTTCTTGTTCTATGGTCTAACTCTGTGTTCTTCATTTATATTGAAGACAAGCTGACTCACCGATACTACACTCGAGCCAACGCTTCAAGAATAATGGATCATCTGGAGCAAAAGAACCGTGAACTCAAGGAGGAAGTGGCCAGATTGACTGCCCTGATGGAGTCTTTCATAGCCGCCTAGAGCCAGTCGTCTCCGACACCTTCAACTCCTCCCCAGAGGACAGTCATCTTCGAGATTGCCTCTTCAACTGTGCATGCGGCCAATGCCCATTTTGCACTAACTGCTATGCCAGGCGGGTTTCCTTGGGAGATGCCTCCCAACTTTGTTCCTGAGGGTGTTGCCCCACATTTGCTTCTCTGCCGGCATCTAGCCCGGTCCTCGTCGTTCCACCTCCTGTCGTGCATACTATGCCCAGAGTAGACGACACCATCTACCTGTAGCGGTGTATTCGTCGCTATATGATTTATTGATTAAACCATAAGCAAAGCATACAATGAATCGAGTCGCCACCGCACTTTTATTTATCCTAAGGACTGGTTAAAAAGCGAACAAAAACCTAAGAAGTTTTACACGTAGAAAACTAATGAAAAAGATCAGAGAATCTGGGTAAGGGGTAAATTACGCAATGGGAAGGTGTTAGGCACCCATCACGTCCTAGGTACTCCTAGGGAGCCCTTTTCACACTTGTTGTATAAAAATGTTTATTTGTTTTTGACATATTGTGCAAACATGAATGGGATGATGAGAAAAGAATGTACAAATTAGTTATTTTTGTGTTTGAACGGATGAACCCGTTGCCTACGTACCTTCCATCAAAGGTAAGGATCAAAACGCCGTAGTTCGGCTAAAAGATTTCCAAAAATTTGTGAGTTCATTTTAAAACACAAGCATTAAGGTTTTTCATTACCAATGGGAGAAAACTCAACCCGAATTAACAATCCACCATGCGAGGACGGCTTCAACATACTGGTGAGGGGTTAACCCTATAATAAGTATGGAAGACTTACAATCAACTCACTAAGGATAAGGTAAGATTTACATCAACCACTATGGTAATTAAAACCTAAGGCTAATGCATGAAAACATATTAACAATGGACAAAGCCAAAACAATTGAATGGGTGAAGTTAATTGATTATGAGTATCCACAAAATATGGTCAAGGTATGATTAAGGTTGATTCAAAGACGTGTTATGAAAAGGAGTTTGAAAAATCAAGGACTTATGGTCCAAGTTTCTAATTTGAAAAGACATGAAGATGTTTGCACAACAAGTCAAAAGTTTTTGAAAGCAAAGTGTGAAAAGGTTTAGGACAAAGAGGGTATGGATGATGGAATGTAAAACTTCTTAAAAAGATTCACCTCTTGAAATCATATAGAAGATGATTCAAGTGTGTCCTTAGGAATAGCAACAAAGCAAGCAAATAAAAGGCAAGGTGATACCGGATGCCATCAATGGACTTATACCAATCTCACAAACAAAAGCGGATATCGGATACCAATAGATGGATTTACACCAATCTCCTAAAACAAAACAATGATACCGGATGCCATCAATGGTCTTATTCCAATCTCACAAAGCAAAAGCGGATATCGGATACCAATAAATGGGTTTATACCAATCTCCTAAAGTAAAACAAAACTTGGATGTCAGATGCCAATCTATCTGGACTTATACTAACCTCCAAAGGATGATCATAGGAATACAAATGCCAACAACATGGTCTTACAATTGCATCCTCACATACAACAAACAAACAAAAGCACCAGGCTAAGAGGATATGAGTGACCAATGAAAAGGTCTTACACTTTATCCCTTCCAAATCATAGGAACAATGGCCAAAGAACATGGTCTTACAATTGTCCTCAATGGGTAAACTCAAACAAACCACAAGATATGAAATGATGGTCATGCAATAATGAGCAATCAATGATGATAAGTGCACAAAGGCAAGCAAGCAAACATGTATAAATGCAACAAGCAATCAATCAAACAAAGTCATTTAGCACCCACTATAACCAAACAATTAGGCTCAATCAAAGGGTTAGACTTTAAAAGTCAACTGGAATAGGGTAAATGGTGTTCTTAACCTTGACATTGAGAGCCAAGGTGAAGCAGATGAAAGGATATGAGGGGTGTGCCTCATCACTCTTATCCCTAGTCAGGGAGAGCATTGAATATCAGAAGGTGTGGGAGTTCAGAAAGATGGAACTCTCTCCACAAGTTAAAGACTCGATAGATCTTGGGTTTTTTACTCACTATGCATCAACACATGTGGTGTGAGCAAGGTGAGTGACTCACAGAATAGTAGGAGATAGGCTACATATCTCTTTTGTCTACCAATTGCCTCATATGAGGTCTTTACCTGCTTGGGGACAAAGTTAAACAATCACAAATATTGCCTCTTAAGGAGGACTTCAGACAGGTGCCTGGCTAAATAACAAGCCAGGTCTTCCAGACTACATGGAGACAAGAGAGTCTACCTCAATGCTTAAGCAAAGCAAAGCAATAGCAAGTTCTCAAAGGAACTAAAGCGACTATGGTACCTGAAATCAATCAAATATAATCAGTATCCCAATCACAAAGTCAAAACAGACAAGTTATGAACCAACAGTCAACACAATCAATCATATGTGCAAAGCACAAACTCAAAGCAAATGAGTTAGCATCCTACAAAACACACCAAGTTAGTTCATGATAATCAAATAAACCAAAATCAATCAACTTGAATTAATCTCCTTAAAGCAATTGCTTCTTTAACCTGAAAAAACAACTCAAATGTGAGAAGTAAGACCACTAGGACAAGCCTAGGGTCAAAAGGAGGTGAAAAATTCTAAACAGCAAGTGAAAATTGATCAAAATCAAGATTTATCAAACAAGAATAGAATCCAATTGGTCTCACATCAAAACTATGCACCAACTCCATTTCATACACAAAACATGTCAAACTATGCACTTGGGAATCACATTGGAGCAAACAGAATGATCACAATCAAACCAATACCAAAATATTTCAATAAATTCCAAGAAAATTAAAATATAAACAAAACACATTCAATGAGCTACATATCAAATTTCATGCTATTTGGACCAGAGGAAGTAAGTCAATGAAAATCATAAAGTCAACACAAGTTCATACAAGCTCATACATGGCATCAAAACATGCATCCACTTCAACCAATCATAAAACAGAGATAAAAGATGATAAATGAATGGGACTAAAACCATGGCAAACCTCAAGATGTCTACAATACATATGCCAAATTTCAAATCCATCCAATTAATAACCAGAATTTCACAAATCAAATGGGAACATGTATCACAAAAAGTCAACAAATGACTAAACAGCAAATAAAATCCCAATCAAATAGGAAATGCCTTCAAAAATTCCAGAAAAATTCACATGTAAAGTTAACATCTAGATGTAATCTCATGCAAAAATCCAGAGCAAATCATGTTCAAAAAGCATAGAAGATAAAATCAAGAAGATGCACAAAGCATGGCATGGCACAAAATGTAACACTCCAAAGATCATATCATATCTCTCAATCCAGGAACTCAAAAATTACAAACCACATATCAAAGTGACCAGGAGTGAGTCTAAAATGCACATGTAAAATTTCACACATTTCCAATTAGGCATCAAGATTTAATGAAAGAAATGGTAGGACATATGCAAGAAACATACATGAACAAAGATATTAGACCAAAATAAAACACAGCCGTGCACAACTTGTGTTATCATGCCTATAAAAAACTAGATGAAAAATTGAGATCAATGCAAAAATCCCCATACAATTTGGATCATCCATGAGGTTTTTATGATTTTTTGAAGTTTAATCAAGAAAATGCAATAAACATTAAAACATAAAATGAATTTAAATGCTGCAGTGGCAAACTTGTAAATATGCCGCGCCACAATGAAACGCGGCGTTTCATTAAAATGCCATGGCGCATTCTGATTGGTCCAAGGGCGCGGGAAACAGAAATTTTGAACGCAAGGCGGGAAATATGGATCAAACGCGAAAACAGAAGCGAAAATTTGAACACAACCTCGTGTTCTTCATGTTCATACTGGTCAACAGCAAATCATCACAAAAATCATCGTGCCATATACCAATCGAATCATCACATCATGTAGATCACTAATCTAACAAGCAATTAACCTTAATCTACTCATGCTAACCAGATCGAGCTAAATAAGTTTCACATTCAAATGTTCAGATCTACATATCTTCAACAATACTTGATGAAATTAAGTGATCTAAGTTGCAGTGAGTTCTATGTTCCACGATCTACCTAAGCCACATGTTGATTTCAAGAATCGAAGGTTTCGAAATCTCACCTTATGATGAAGCTGCTGTTGAATCCGTGCGAATTTTGCTTGGAATTGCCAAAACAGATGTTGATTGATGATGTGGAAGATGAATGGTAAAGATTCTTCAGCTCAAAACAGCTCCAGCTCGAAGGAAATTCAAAATGCCATGTGAAGCTCCAAGTGCAACAGTGATGATTCTTCAAGGTTTTGGCCACGATCTTGTTCAACAGTTCTTCAATATCCTCTACAAATGATGATCAATACAAAAAGAAGCAAAAAGAATGATGAATTCTTGATGAACAAGTGAAAAAAGTGTGAAGAGAAATTGAGAGAATTTGGAAGTTTTTGGTTTGGGATCTGAGCAAATGATTGTGGATCTCGAATTCAATTATGATTAAGGCTTTATATGATGTACTAATCCAATTTGTTAAACAAGATTAGCAAGAATGATGTGAATTAGTGAAATGCACTTTCATGTTAAGTGGCCAAAATGCCCTTTTCCAATTGCAGCCAATGGAACAGTAAAAGTGCAGCTGAAACAAGTCATATTTTCCATTTAGAATGTGTTGGAAATGGTTTGAAGTGCAAATGACATGTATTTTTCAAATTGACTATTTTTCACACCAAAATGCAAAATGAACACTTGAAAAATGGACTTTTGCTATGATGGTTTTTGATGAAATGTGATGATGCATCATGAAAGTTCATGTCAAATGTGGTTTGCTCAGAAAAGAATCACCCAATTTGGCCTTTCCATTCAAAAGTTATGGCACTTTGAATTTCAACTTTTTCTGAAAATGATTTGATCATAACTTGCCCACCAAAAATGAGAAATGGGTGTTCTTGGACTTTTTGGAAAGGCAAGAGCAAGATCTTCAACTTTCATGTTGGACAAATTTTTATTTGAAGCTTGCTTGGACATGTAATTTTGTGGAGAATGACTTTCCATTTTTGGCAGCTGGAAATTACAGGTCCTTACTATTTTGGGAAACTTTTTGTCTGACCTCAAATCCTTCACTGTGGATGTTTGAAATGTTATATGAGGCTTGTATGAACATGAATGAGACCTTTCCAACCATCTCATACCATCAAATTCCTGATTAAATGCACAGTTGACCGCAGTTGACTTTGTTAGGGTTTTGGTTGACTGAGCCATGCTTTGATGAATTTCAAGCCTCTTTCTCTTGAGATCTTGATACCAAATGATACCATAACTCATATGAACCTCTTATGAATAATCATGGTGCCGAAATTCTTCAAGAATGGCCACCATCCATTGCTCAATGACTGATCTGACTGTTTTGACCTAGTTTGCTTCATCTGCAAGAAACAAGGTTATATGACAAAATTTTTGTACTTTTGGTTAGTAAACAAATGAAAAGCAATGATATACAAATGCAATACATGCTTGGTGATCAAGAACCACACTCAGAAGATAGCCCACCCACTAGGAGGGAAGCAAAGGTGCACAATGATCCTTGAGGCAATGAATGATATGATGTGATGCCATGGGGGATCTTAGGGACAAAATTGGGGTCTTACACTACCACTCTGAGCCGTCTGAGGGCCCAGATGTCTATGAAAACATGGATGCTATGAATGATCAGTTTCTTGAGCTCCGCAAGGAATTGAAAACTCTCATAGGAAAGGACCTCTTCGGCAAGTCTGCTGCTAAACTCTGCTTAGTCCCAAATGTCAAAATCCCTGTAAAGTTCAAAGTGCCTGACTTTGAAAAATACAAGGTATTTCCCTCTCAGCCACCTGGTTTTGTATGCAAGAAAGATGTCGACTTAAACCGACAATGATCAACTTCTTATTCACTATTTCCAGGACAGTTTGTCTGGTGCTACCCTGAGATGGTATATGGGCTTGGACAACGCGAAGATCTGATCCTTCAATGACCTTGGCGAAGCTTTCGTCAAGCAACACAAGTATAACATGGATATGGCTCCCGATAGGGATCAATTGAGATCCATGTCCCAAGAAGGACAAGGAAACTTTAAAAGAGTACGCCTAGAGGTGGCGAGAGTTAGCAGCACAGATTGTGCCTCCGCTGGTAGAGAAAGAAATGACCAAGATCTTCCTGAAGACCTTGAGCTCATTCTATTATGAGCGGATGATTGCCAGCGCTCCTTCTGATTTCACCGAGATGGTGAACATGGGGATGCGTCTGGAGGATGGAGTCAGGGAAGGGCGCCTGACCAGAGAAGAAGGCTCTTCTGCCAAACGATATGGGGCGTTTGGAAAGAAGAAAGATGGTGATGCACATGCTATGACCTCCCATATTAAACCAAGAAGACCCTCAGTAAGGAGGAAGACCGTGCGTCCTGCCGGTAATCAGCATCAGGTGGCTCACTTAGCACCTGTTTTCAGGGAAAATCAGCACTATTAGCATAATAATAACCAACAACAGCAACATCAACAATATGAACAACAACAACACCGTCCTCAACAACAAGCTTACCAGCCTTGAAACAACAATCAGACTAGTACCAGCTACGAAAGGAAGAGGGTCGCCTTTGATCCTATTCCTATGACCTATGCAGAGCTTTATCCCTCTTTGATAGAGAGGAAGCTGATTACTCCACGAGACCCACCGGCTATACCTACCATCCCTCAGTGGTGGTATAAGCCCGAGCTACACTGTGTTTATCATTCCGGTGCCCTCGGACATGACGTGGAAAACTGTTACCCACTGAAGACCAAGGTTCAAGACCTTCTGAGATGTTGTATCTTGTGTTTCGAGGACGTAGGTCCCAATGTGAAAAAGAACCCATTGCCCGAGCATGGGAAATCCTCTGTCAACATGGTCCAGGGCTGCCCTGGTAAATATAAAGTCAAATATATCATCCATATTCGACAATCTTTGGTCGAAATGCACAGACTGTTGTGTGAATACAGTCATTATGAGCACGACCATGACAGATGCCGTGTCTGGACTGTCAATCAAAGAGGATGTCGCCAAGTCCGTAAAGACATCCAAGAAATGCTGGATGAAGGTGTAATTGAAATACTTCAGAATCGAGATGTTGATGATGATGAAGTCAATGTGATATCTCCGGTATTTTGGATCCCAGAGCCTGTTGCCATTCGGTACGATGGCAGAAAGCAGAAGGCTTCTCCCTCTTTGATTATTAAACCAGCTGGCCCTGTGCCATATTCTTCTGATAAAGTTGTCCCCTATCGTTACAATGCTATGGAATTGGAGGACGGGAAGGAGGTTCCCCTGCCCTCTACTTCTATTGTTAATATTGCCGATGTCAGCAGCCTGGCCCGTAGCGGTCGTGTTTTCTCGGCTCCGCCGAAGCACCAGGCTGACACCAGAAGGGAAGATGTTGCTGATTATGCCGAACACCCGGTTGGGAATGCTGTTATTGCTCCGAATCCGGCACTTGTTGCCAATAAACTTGCCTCTGTTGTAAGAACTCTTGTCTCTGCTGGCCAGAGTGGCACGATGAAAGAAGATTGTGATGAGATGCTGAGGCTCATCAAAAGGAGTGAATACAACATTGTAGATCAGCTTCTACAAACTCCGTCAAAGATCTCGGTGCTATCTTTGCTTATGAATTCAGAACCACACCGTGAAGCTTTGCAGAAGGTGTTGGATGTGGCGTATGTAGATCATGACGTCACAATAGAACAATTTGATAGTATTGTTGCCAACATTACTGCTTGTAACAATTTGAGTTTTTGTGATGCTGATCTCCCTGAAGAGGGAAGAGACCACAATTTGGCACTTCACATATCCATGAGCTGCAAGGATGATGCCATGTCTAATGTGCTGGTAGACACTGGATCATCATTGAATGTGTTGCCGAAATCCACTCTGGCCAGATTGTCATACCAGGGACCTCCCATGAGGCAGAGTGGAGTAGTGGTTAAATCTTTTGATGGGTCCCGCAAAACGGTGATTGGAGAGGTTGAACTCCCAGTCAAAATTGGACCAAGTGATTTCCAGATCACTTTTCAGGTCATGGATATCCACCCATCATATAGATGTCTGTTGGGAAGACCATGGATTCACGAGGCAGGCGCCATGACATCCATCCTACACCAGAAATTGAAAGTTGTCAAGAACAAGAAGCTGGTGGTGGTAGGGGGAGAGAAGGCTCTCCTGGTTAGCCATTTGTCTTCCTTTTCTTACATAGATACCGAGGATGAAGTTGGAACGCCGTTCCAAGCTTTATCTATTCCTGAGCCTACTAAGAAAGGAACTTCTTCATTTGCATCCTACAATGATGCGAAGTTTGCCATTGAGCATGGCACAACTGCCGGTTTAGGACAAATGATCAAGATGGAAGACAACAAATCTCGGGCTGACATAGGGTATTCTTCTGGCGCTTTCAAGAAGCATGGGCTGTTTTAGAGCGGTGGGTTCATCCACGCCGTCCAAGACGAGGAAGCTGCTGCTATTGTGGAAGAGGATACAGAGGAAGATCCTGGCAACTTTGTCATCCCTGGAGGGGTCTGCAAAAACTGGGTCGTTGTTGATGTTCCAACAGTCGTCCATAAGTCAACGTAATGTTCATTTTGTTCAAAACCCTTCTCCCATGCCAAAAGAAGGAGTGATGACATTGTTGGCTCATAAATACAATGATATTTTCATTCAATAAATTCATGTTAAATGTTTGTTTTTCCAATTATTTTCACTTTTTGCTTTTTGCATGAAATTGGTGATCACATAAAACCTTAAAAATAGAATAAAATCAATCTTTTCATCTGCATAATGATTTGCCTTGTTTGAATTCTAAAATCTTCTTTATATCAAAAATCATTATGCAGGTTGATCAAACCCATTGAACATAATGAGCCAACATCATCTCCCAACTTTGAGTTCCCTGTATTTGAGGCCGAAGAAAATTACGTTGAGGAGATTCCTGACGAGATTACCCGTCTGCTTGAGCACGAAGAGAATATCATTCAACTACATCTTGAGAATCTGGAAACAGTCAACTTGGGGTGTGAAGATTGTGTGCGAGAAGTGAAGATTAGGGCACTTCGGGAAGAATCTGTTAAGAAGGGGTTGATTGAGTTGCTACGAGAATACGTCGACGTCTTTGCCTGGTCATATGAAGGCATGCCTGGTCTAGATACTGATATCGTGCAACATTTCCTGCCTTTGAAGCCTGAGTGCGTGCCTGTGAAGCAGAAGCTCCGAAGAACTCATCCCGATATGGCAGTGAAGATTAAAGAAGAAGTTCAGAAGCAAATTGATGCGGGGTTTCTGGTGACTTCTACATATCCTCAGTGGGTGGCCAATATTGTGCCCGTGCCTAAGAAAGATGGAAAATCCAAATGTGTGTGCACTATAGAGACTTGAATAAAGCTAGTCCGAAAGATGATTTCCCTCTACCACATATTGATATGTTGGTAGATAATATAACTAAATTCAATGTCTTCTCGTTTATGGACGGATTTTCCGGATATAATCAGATCAAAATGGCACCCGAGGATATGGAGAAGACAACATTCATCACACCTTGGGGAACATTCTGTTATCGAGTGATGCCCTTCGGTTTGAAGAACGTAGGAGCCACGTATCAACGAGCTATGACTACCTTGTTTCCTGATATGATGCACAAGGAGATTGAGGTATATGTTGATGATATGATTGCAAAGTCAAGAATGGAAGTGGAGCATGTAGAGCGCTTGTTGAAGCTTTTTCAGCATTTGAGGAAGTATAAGCTCCGCCTAAATCCGAACAAGTGTACATTTGGAGTCCGTTCCGGCAAGTTATTGGGTTTTATTGTCAGCGAGAGGGGTATTGAAGTTGATCCTGCCAAGGTCAAAGAAATACAAGAGATGCCTGCGCCCAAAACTGAGAAGCAAGTCTGAGGTTTTCTTGGCCGCTTGAATTATATTTCCAGATTTATATCCCACATGACTGCCACATGTGCGCCGATACTCAAGCTCCTCCAGAAAGATCAGTCTCATGATTGGACCGAGGATTGCCATAAGGCCTTTGACAGTATCAAAGAGTATCTGTCCGAGCCGCCGATTCTGTCTCCACCTGAGGAAGGGAGGCCATTGATTATGTATCTAACAGTTCTTGAAGACTCTATGGATTGTGTCCTTGGTCAGCAAGACGAATCAGGGAAGAAAGAATATGCCATCTACTACCTGAGTAAGAAATTCACTGATTGTGAGTCTCGATACTCAATGCTTGAGAAGACATGTTGTGCTTTGGCTTGGGCTGCTAAGCGCTTACGCCAGTATATGTTAAATCATACGACTTGGTTGATATCCAAAATGGATCCAATCAAGTACATCTTTGAGAAGCCTGCTTTAACTGGGAGGATTGCCCGTTGGCAGATGTTGTTATCTGAGTATGATATTGAGTATCGAGCTCAAAAAGCTATTAAAGGTAGTATCTTGGCTGACCACTTGGCACATCAACTAATTGAGGATTATCAGTCAGTTCAGTATGACTTCCCAGATGAGGAGATTCTGTATTTGAAAATGAAAGATTGCGATGAGCCTACGCTCGATGAAGGGCCAGAGCCTGGTTCCCGATGGATCATGGTGTTTGATGGTGTTGTAAATCAATATGGAAATGGTATTGGGGCAGTGATTATTACTCCTCAAGGCACACATTTTCCTTTTACAGTAAGGCTAACTTTCAAATGCACGAATAATATGGCAGAGTATGAGGCCTGTATTATGGGATTGGAAGAGTGTATTGATCTTCGGATCAAGCATCTTGATGTTTATGGTGATTCGACCCTTGTTGGTAATCAGATTAAGGGTGAATGGGAGACGAATCAGCCTGGCCTCATCCCATATAGAGATTATGCGAGGAGGATTTCAACTTTCTTTACTGAGGTTGACTTCCATCATATTCCTCGAGATGAGAATCGGATGGCAGATGCTCTTGCTACGCTTTCTTCGATGATTATGGTGAGACTCTGGAATGAAGTTCCCAATATCATTGTGATGCGCTTGACAGACCAGCTCAGGTATTTGCAGTAGAGGAGGAGCAAGACGACAAGCCATGGTATTATGATATCAAGTGTTTTCTTCAGAGTCAGATTTACCCTCCTGGGGCATCTATGAAAGATAGGAAGACTTTGAGGAGATTATTAGGCAGTTTCTACCTCAATGGCGATGTGCTTTACAAGATGAACTTTGACATGGTTCTGCTCAGATGCGTGGATAGACACGAAGCAGACCTGTTAATGACTGAGGTCCATGAGGGTTCATTTGGTACTCATTCCAATAGACATGGCATGGCTAGGAAGATGTTGAGAGCATGCTACTATTGGCTGACAATGGAGTCTGATTGCTGCAAATATGTGAAGAAATGCCACAAGTGTCAGATTTATGCGGACAAGATTCATATTCCCCCGACACTTCTGAATGTGATTTCATCACCATGGCCTTTCTCTATGTGGGGAATTGACATGATTGGCATGATAGAGCCAAAAGCATACAACGGTGACAGGTTTATTCTCGTAGCAATTGATTACTTCACCAAGTGGGTTGAAGCGGCATCATATGCAAACGTGACCAGGCAGGTGGTTGTGAAGTTTATCAAGAATCAACTCATATGCCGTTATGGTGTGCCGGATAAGATCATTACTAATAATGCATCTAATCTGAACAACAAGATGATGAAAGAGTTATGTAGCAAGTTCAAGATTGCACATCATAATTCTTCCCCTTACAGACCCAAGATGAATGGGGCTGTTGAAACTGCTAACAAGAATATCAAGAGGATTGTCCAGAAGATGGTTGTTACATACAAAGATTGGCACGAGATGTTGCCATTTGCTTTGCATGGCTATCGTACATCTGTCATCACTTTAACAGGGGCAACCCCTTTCTCTCTTGTTTACGGCATGGAGGTTGTGCTCCCAGTATAGGTGGAGATCCCATCAATGAGAGTCTTGATGGAAGCCAAGTTGACTGATGCTGAATGGGTTCAGAGTCGTTATGATCAACTGAATTTGATAGAAGAGAAGAGATTGACTGCCATGTGCCATGGTCAGTTATATCAGCAAAGGATGAAGAAAGCCTTTGATAAGAAGGTCAAGCCTCGTGTGTTCTGAGAAGGTGACCTTGTGCTCAAGAAAGTTTTGTCTTTCACGCCCGATTCCAGGGGCAAGTGGACTCCAAACTATGAATGTCCATATGTTGTTAAGAGAGCCTTTTCAGGCGGTGCTTTGATACTTACAACTATGGATGGGGAGGATTTCACTCGTCCTGTGAATTCAGATGCAGTCAAGAAATACTTCGCCTAGAATAAAAACAGAATAGCTCGCTAAGTTGAAAACCCAAAAGGGCGGCTTAGGCAAAAATGAGCGTCTCGGTGGATTGAAAACCCGAAAGGGCGATCCAGGCAAAAGTTAGAGACATAAAAAATGAATATATATATCCCGCTAGATTGAGTACCACACCCTGGGGCAATCTAGGCAAAAATTAGGGATTTAGCAAGTAACTGCATCCTGACAAGACTTTGTTCTACAATTGTCATCTGTCAAAGATTCTCGCTCAGTCATCGTCAACTGAAGCTTCAAATACATCAGATTCAGAGTTGGTGAAGAAATGGTCATTGTGTTCAATGTAGCCCTTTTCCAATATATATCACCAATTTTCAAATTTGTAAAGATCCATGGAGTCTTGCAATTTGCAGACTACCATTCCATCAAATAAATTTGAGCCTTTATCCAATTCTTTGCACTCTTATTTGTTTCTATTCAACAAATATTTTGCATGTTTTAATTGATAAATATCATTGTTTTTAAAAAATTTATAAATTGTTTTTATACAAAGTGAACATCCACAATGACAAAATGGATACTTGGGACGTCCTCAGCACTCTCCCAAGGATGATATGATCTCTAAAAGGGTAAGACATTTGTTCATTTTCCCAGCATACTTGTATCCTCATTTATCTTTCAGGTAGTCTCCTCTGCGAGCACAGAAGAAAGTTGTACATCCCACCGAATCGCCAGAGAGTTTAGAGATTTTGGATGCGGTCTCAATCTTCTAATTCCCCAGTGAGTCTAGATTTAGCATTTGTGTTATCAATTATATGGTTTCCATCCCTTGCGTGGATTGACCTAAAATCCCTTATAGATTGATAAATTGAATATGCTAATCTTTTTGAAGAAGTTGGTTTTCCCTCACTTCAAGTTAGAAATTTCTCCGCCAGAATGAGCAGGAAATCCCTAGCATAAGCGGAGTCATCATCAAGTTTGGTTTGTAGCTTTTCCCCTGTGGACTTGTCTACTTTGATCTCTAGCAGATTAGCTCCTCGACCATCCTCAGCAGGGTTGATCCCACTTTTACTCCCCAGTATGGTCATCAGCAGGGTATCCCCAGTAGTTGCCTACGGGTAATCCCCGATTCGGTCTTCAGCAGTGTTTCCCTAGTGGAATTGTCTGATCAGAGCCCGTTTGTCATTTCCTCCCGGGCAGAGTGGTTCATGAAGATGTTTATCTTTCATTTCCCAGCGGAGTAGTGTCCCTTTCTCCTTGGCAGATATGATTTCTTCAGCAGTGCAAGGAATGTGTTGGCATTGGAACCTTCTGATTGGTGGTTGTTTCCCACAAAGTGTCATTTCCCTCTTCGATAATTTCCCCAGTAGAGTTGCTTCTACGGCAGATTTTATCCGTGTTTAGATCCTTGCCGAGATCTTTGCTTCCTGGTTATTGTTCCCCCCATCAGATTGGATGTTCTCCAGTGGGCATGGCTTTCTCTTTTAAGATGTAGTACCGGATGTTTGTCCATTGATTCCTAGACTAGTTTGTGTTAGATATGTCTGTTTGTCAGCCTTCATCATACATAAACAACGCATATACATGTATATTCTTAACATTCAGATATTCATGTTGCATTCTTCGTCATATGTCTTTGTTTGTTATCTCCTGCTATTTGGTGATACATATTTCCCCAAGCAGATGTTTGTGTCTGATCTCTCCAGGTAGAGTCAGCCCCATAAGCAGAAATTGTTTACCCTTTCTTCCATATTCCCCACTGAGTTATGTCCTCGTGGATGATTGTTCTTTCAGTTTCCTCCCAACACATATATTGGGATGAAGTTCTCCCCTGAAATATATCCTCATTGGGTTGAGTCTTGTTTCTGTGTGTCTCTCTAGTTTGTTCCTAGATCGACTCCCTTTGTTATTTCCCCTGCACTTCCCCGCATTTTAGATGAATGATTGCTCAATAACCAGTAATCGTCCATCTATTCCCCGACGGAGTCTGTGGCCTTTTACCCAGTAACCGGTAGTTGTAAGTCCTATCTTTGTGGTTTTCTACCCTCATACCAGTAGATGTAAACCCCATTTTATCCCCTTGCATAGTTAACCTTATTGTTAGTTCATCCTAACCGATGGCGGTTACTCTTCTGTGGTTTTCTACCTAATATCTGGTAGATGTAATCCCTTCCTTGTTGGTTATCTTTATCCAATATTCGATATTGATATTCCTTCACCTTTTTGAGTATATCTCCTAGTAACCAGTGATATATCTCCTGATTCATTGTCTTTTTCAATGTATCCCCAGCGAGTCATCTTTCATTTACCCTTGGTTGGTAATGATTGTTTCTCCCTTTGATTGGTCATCATTTTATACCTAGTATTCGGTATCCCGATGTCCTTTCCTTTCGGTCGATTTATCCTTTATTAACCTAGTAACCGGTTGTGGATAATCTTCCATGCGAGTATGTTATCTATGTTATGACGGTAATAGATAATATATCTCATGCGCTCTTTGGTCGAAGCCTTGTTCTTCCCCAGTCGAGTAAGATTCGTATTTCCTTATGGAATCGAATGTCCATCCTGTAATCGAGTTTGCTTTTTTCAGCCCTCCTTCTGGGTGATGAGTGTATTGGAAATATTCCCCAATTCACGCTTGGATTGTCACCTATTATATGCCCAGTAACCGGTATCCCTGGTGTTCCTTCCTTTCTGCTCCCTATTATGACTTTTGTCCCCTGTGGAGTCAGATTTCCTGAGTTGAAATATACCTTTTTAGGTTTTCCTCAGATGTTTTTGGATGTTTGATATCTCTCACCCTGATACCGGTCTTAGATATTCATTCACCCCGAGCATGTTGTTCTCTCACCCTCATACCGATGTTTTGATCACATGTCTCCCTGAGCTTATTATCCAGTAACCGATAATACCTCATTTTGTTGTTGCCTCAGATGAGTCTTGTTTGGACATTCCCCAGTGAAGTCCCTTAGCGGATTTTCCCCATTTGAGTCCGGATTTTCATCCGAGGTGTCCCTTGTGGATAGTTTTTGTTGTATTGACATATTCCCCAATACATGCATCCTTGAGTCAGCTCGAGTCCTTCCATTGATTTATTTTCATGGAATTCCTCCCCTGTCTCTCAGTATGTCTTAAGTCGTGACCTGCTCACGCAATTTATTCCCTTTCTTATCCCCATAAGAGTCCCCAGAGTCTCTGTCCCATTGAGTGTATTACTTATATGGATTGTCAGTTTCTCCTGATTTCTTTTCTTAGTTGTGGACACATATCTCCACAGAGTATTACCTTTTCGCATGCATACATTTGCATCATGAGGTATCTTAGGGACCAAAATCCGTCTCTTTGTTATTATATAAGCCCATTCTACCTCGTCGAGACGAAGATTTTAACCTTCACTTCTCCGACTAGAATGACCTTAAATAGGGGCATATGTAAGACCCCAATTTTGACCCTAAGATCCCTCATGGCATCATAACAATGCATTTGCATCTTGCCTCAAGGATCACAACATCTTGGCTCCTTACCTTTGGGTAGGAAATTTTGAGAGTTGGTTTGAAATCACCAAGCATGCTTGAATTGTATATTATTGCTTTTCTAATTTTATTTATTAACCAAAAGCACAAAAATATGTCACTAACATCTTTTGTTTGTAGCTTGAGCAGTCACAAGATCCAAAGCTTATAGGTGATTTTATGCATTGATATGGTCAAGGGAAATATGAAAGCAAGCATGGTAATGGTTCCCAAAGCTCTCATCCATAAAATATGCCTCCCAAGTATCTCAATTCATCATTTTGATCAAAGCAAACCAAAGGGTTTGAGGTTTGTTTCCCAAGGAAACCCTAATTCATCGGTGTACCAACTCTGCCTTGCTCAGGAAGCAACCTCAACCTATGGTCAAATGCAATCAAGGTAAGTTATTTAATTCATCATTTCATGCATATTTGAACTTATTTGAGTGCCCTCAATCATCAATTCATCAAGATATGAGTTTTGGACTTGAGAAGTTGATCAGTCAATTCATCTGACTATTTTTGAAGTACACTGAGACCTAACTTTTTATGTGTTTGTCAAATGGAGATGATCCCAAGAGAATAAATGTTATTAAGAACCATATGAACAACTTTCATGTTCATCAAAAATTTATTTGAAGCTTGGAAGGTAATCATCCATTTCAAGACATTATACGTCATTTTGACTGAAACCCTAATTTTGGGTCAACTTCCCAAGGATATAACTCCTTCATTTTTCATTATTTTGAGGTGTGATTAAATGAATTGGAAATCTTAGGATGCCTACTTAAAATGTTATGTTGAGAAAAATTTCAAAATCCTAAAAGAAATACATGTGATAATGCAAAACATTATAGGTCACTTTGGACCAAAAGCATTGAAATGTGAAAAAATCCAACTTCAAGTGCCCATAACTGCTTCATCAAAAATCCAAATGATGCAAAATTTAAGTCCAAATTGATTAACTTGAAAATATCTATAACTTTTGTTTTCAAGATTTTGTCATTTGGAGCTTGCATAATTGAAACAAAAGTGCTTAAAGTTTGGCCATGTTTGAAAATCTCACATGTACATGTTTTGCACCCTACACTTCATGATCACTTTTCACCAATTTCCAAGTCTCAAATGAAGTTTTAATCAACATAACAAATGATCCTCATGCAAAAAGATTTCCAACAATTACTCATAAGGTTGTGTTTCAATTATGGAAATGGCATTTTCGAAAGCATGAACAAGTTGGTACAATTTTGGAAACCATTTAAATTTGCATTGCATGAGATGATTATGCACAATCTGCACGACCAATTTGATTCCAATTAGCATCAACTTACAAATCCAAGTGGAATTGGGCCCTCCATGCGCCTGTATAGGCCCATGCATGGAAGCCCTTTCCATCCATGCACATGAGTTGATCATGCATTTCAGCTACAATCTGCTATAAATACAAGGCCAATGCTCCTCATTTCAACAACCTGAAGGCGCCCTAAATGCTGCACAATTGATTCCTCACCCACACTCAAAGGAACTCACCATTTTTTCTCTCAAATTTTTCAGATCTAAACTTCAATTGCATTGATTGATTGTAGATCTAAAGTTCCTAAGCCTCACTACCTTGATTCATAGAGCACACTGCAAGCATTAACACCAAGAAATTGTGTCTCCAAGCTCTGCAAATCAGAGTTTTACTTCTGATTTTATTTTCTTCGAATCTGCTCATATGTTGCTAGTTTCTGGCTATTGTTGTGTGATCTGAAGTCCTCTTCATAAAGGCAGTTGATTTGAGCTTTAAATTTTCAAAATCTAACAAGTTCAGTTAAACACCACATAAATTCAACCTCTGATTTCTCTTAATGTAGAAACCTAGAGTGGATTTGGTTGGCACAGGGGTGATGTACATCACCCCAGCTTTCGTTTGGTACCAAGATCGTGGCATTTGGTGCACTTTTATTTCTCTGCAATTTTTGCCTTCATCGGAAGTTGGTCGGAGAAGACGGTGGCGCAGGTCACCGTCCAATCTCCAGATCGAATCTAGCCATTCATTTTCTTTTCCAAATTTAATCCAGGCCACTCAATGTTATGACTTGTTTATTGGCTATGTGTGATTCAGTTGACTAGAGTGTATGGTGAGCACACGCTTCCTGGCCACGTGATGATCCACGTCAATTAATGAAATCAGATCAGATGCTCCACGCTTTTTCACATTTTTTAATTCTGATTTTAATTTTCTTTTATTTCTTTTAATTCCATTTCATTTTAAAAATTCACATCTCCTTCATCATTGGTCCAAAAAATGTGAGACCAATTGCATTTTTCTACTTTTAATTTCTAGTTTCTAAAAATGACTTTTAATATTTTTTATTTTATCATTTGATATTTTTTAGGAATTTTCTCTTTTCTTGTTATTTTTAATTCATTTAAAATAGTGTTTGATATTCAAAAAATCAAAAATATTTTGCCAACCTCTTTGAATGATGATAGTTCTATGAAAAATATTCTCATCAATTTATTAATTGATTTGAGATTTATTTGAGATTTTAATTCAATTAGGTTATTTTTATGCATTTTTAATTGATTAAAAATAGTTTCTGACTTCTAAAAATGCTGAAATTTTTTGTCAAACTTTGTTTGACCTTGTTGAACTTAGGATAATTCACTTGGACTTTTCAAAGTTGATTTCAAGTGAGTTTGAAGTTTGACCTTTCTTTATTATTTTAATTCAAGTTTTATTTTAATTTTGAAAAATACCAAAAATATTTTATTTGTTTCTTGACTTCTAATCTTCATCTTGCTTCTGTTTACAATTGTTTGACCTTGATCTTCTCTATCTTTGGTCAATGCTTGTTGATTATTTCATTCCATTTCCATTAATGTACTTTAATATTCATCTTCTTCTTCTTCTTCTTTTTCTTTTTGATAAATGAGTTAAAGATTGGTGGTTAGCCTTGATACATGGGTGGTTTCACCTTCCTTGATTCAAATCTAATTCAACTTGATCATGGATCAAGTGAATGGCTTTGCATTAAGGATAGGTTGCTTCCTAATCAAGCAAAGAACCTAAATCAATACAAGATCATTTCTCATCTTCTTTTGGCATGGCAAGTTGTAGGAGTTTGATTCACTAATCAAAATCTCTAACTTGTGTTGTTGCCTACATTATTATTGACCAGCCTCAGATAGTTGTGACTTCTACATAAGTCCACATACAATTGCTTAACATAGCGCTAAATTGCCTTATGGCACACTAACTCTAACACTAACTATTAACCATTAACATTTAATTCTTGCACTTTACATTTATGCAATTTACTATTCTTGTCCATATTATTCATTTGCTTTTGCCCTTTGCTCATTTGAGCACATGTTTATGTTAATGCAATTTGCCTTTTTCTCACTTAAGCACATAATTGTGTATATATTATTGTGCTTGTGCTTTTGTTTTGATTGTTGTGGACCAAATGCAAAAAATGGACAAATGGACTTAGATTCTAGGACATTCCCTATGCAAAATGGAGTAAAAAGGCCTTAATTTTGAAGATGGATTAGAAGGACCAAACCTCTAAACTCACTCTTATCCATTCTTGATTTACTTCATGGAACTTTTTGATGTGTGTGCTTTTGTGCTAGGGAATCCTATTTGAGCCAAATTGAAGAACCATTGTCATGTGCTTCAAAAGAGAAAGATACAAGAGCCATTGGGGATCTTCTAAGAGCTTGCTTGATTGATTTGATTGCTTCAGTATACACTTGCTTGCTTGCTTATTCCAAAGGATGAGAGCTACATGGATCATCAATATGATCTCAAGAGAGGAACTCCATTTGTGGTCTTGTTTCTTATCCTTCATCTCTTGTATGATTAGGACTTTAGCCATTCTTCTTCTTCCCTCCACTCTAACCCAAGCCAAAATTTTTGTGCAAACATTAACACTTGTTTTCAAACATTAGAAACCTAAGCATTATGCTTTTGATTTTCAAATTAACTTTTCATAACACTTATTTTGAATTGAATCCTTGAGTCAACATTGACCATATTTTGTAAATACTTTTCATTGGTAAATATAACTCATTCAAACACAATTGTGGTTTCAATGGCCACTTTCTTATCAAAAACTTTTCATAACCTTTAGCTATTAGGTTTGAGTTATCCTTGAGGTAGATATAATACTCACCTATATCCTTTGTGATGGACAATGAGTCTTCCATGCTTATTATAGGGTTAACCCCTCACTAGCATGTTAAAGCTATCCTCACATGGTGGATTTATGGTTTTAGGTTGAGTTTTCTCCCTTGGATAACAAAAGACCTTAAGGCTTTTGGACCCAATCAATTCACCAACTTGTTTTGAGATTTTTACCCCGAACTACGAGGTTTTGATCCTAATCTTTTTTAAGATGGTACGTTGGCAATGAGTTTATCCATCCAAACACAAAATTGTAAATAACTTGTATATTCTCTTCTCATCTCTTCAATCATGTTTGCACAAACAAATTTTTCACAAAATACCAACCTTACAACAAGTGTGAAAAGGGCTCCCTAGGAGTACCTAGGATGTTTTGGGTACTTAACACCTTCCCATTGCATAACCAACCCCCTTACCCCGATCTCGACTTGATTCGATAAATAGAAGTGCGGTGGCGACTCGACTTGTATGGTTTACCTTGGATTTAGTCAATATGTCTAATGGTAACGAATACCCCTCTACAAATAGGTTCAAAGGAGACCTTCTTACTCTCAAAGCATTGTTGTTGATTATTGTTGTTGTTGTAGTTGGTTCTTTGTTGTGGTTGTTGTTGACGTTGTTGTTGTTGAATCGGAACAGATTGATTGTTGGAATTGTTGGAAAATACAGGAATCACTGAAGAAACTTGATGTTGATGCTGACGAGGTTGAGAACTCTTTCGGACATGAGGCCTCCTCTGCCTCCCTACAGATACCAAATCAGGGCAGCACCAGTCAAATTGTCTTGGAAGTAGTGAATCAACAACTGATCATTATCAGTTTGAGTTGACATATTTCTAGCGTACATCACAAGGTGACTTAGTGGACAAGTATTTTCCTTATACTTTTCAAAGTCAGGGACTTTGAACTTTATCGGGATCTTTACATTCGGCACTAGGCAGAGCTTAGCAGCACTCTTCCCAAACAGGTCTTTTCCCCTCAAAGTCTTTAATTCTTTGCACAACTCAAGGAACTGGTCCTTCATCTCGTTCATCTTCTCATATACGTCTAGGCCGTCACATGACTCTGAATGGTAGATGGTGTCCTCAACATGAGGCAAAGTATGAACAACTAGAGGTGGCACATACATGACCGGGCTAGATGCCGACATAGAAACAAAGGTGGGTGCAAACCCTTCAGGCACAAAGTTTGGAAGCATTCACCATGGGAATCTAGTAGGTATATAAAGACCGGATTGGCTGGAAGCAACCTGAATAGTCGAGGTAGCAACCTCAAAAATAATAGTCCTCTGGGGAGGAGTTGCAGGAGTTGGTGAAGACTGATTCTGTGTGGCAAGAACAGACTCCATCATAGCAATTAATCGTGCAATCTCATCCTTCAGCTCTTTGTTCTCTTGCTCTAAATGTTCTATGGTCTTTGGTTCATTAGCACGAGTGTTGTACCGGTGAGTCAACTTGGCTGAAGCACAGAAGAATAACCAATAAGACATCTGGCAGAAGAAACCCCTGCTATGCAAATGATGCATGAAATACAATGTTTTTGTTTATTTTTAATTTCAAGGAACATATGAAGTTCTATTTGCAAGTATATATTCAAATAATAACAATAACAATTCGATTGGCCATAAAATCTCCTGTTATTCATAAAATTTGGAAGGATTACACCGAGTACAATTTCAAGAACCAAAGTACAAATACAAGAGAAAGGAAACTAATCATCCTAAGGATCCCTTAGCAACGATATCAGATTATCTGGATGTGGGCGCGTACTTCCTTCGGATGTGTCAAATCTCGGATTCAAAAGACGTCTTCATCTGAGCCTTATCAATGATAAGTTGATCAACTATCTTCTTCCAAGCACCGAAAGGTTGAGGCTTGATAGAGGAAGATTGAACCTCTGGCTCTCTATGTCTCTTCACTTCTCGATCTTCCAGAAGTTCAATAAGTGTGTCCTTGTCTTTCGACTCAAGCTACAACTCCTCATGCTTTCGGCTTAAAGCATGGAACCGCTCTTCCCACATATCTCTCTCTTGCTTCCTCTTGGCGAGTGCGTCTTCCAACTCCTCTACATCTTGGTTAGGGAGAGTTGATGGCTCAGTCACAACCAAAGACATAGGTCTTTCACAAGCATACATCATTTTCATCTCCAAAGCTCTTTTCTTCACCCAAATAGTCTAAGCTTCCAAAGCTACACAGTTGCATGGACCAATCTCGGATCTCCCTTTCTTATGCACATTATGCCAAGCACGTATCATCCTCTACTTCAAATGTTGGGGATGTTTACCCTCTTGATAGAACAAACCTTCTAACTAAGTGTTATTAGGTTTATCTCTCCAGGGGAACCCAAGTTAACAAAGAGCCAAAGCAGGGTTATAGTTGATTCCTCCTTGTGTACCAATGAGAGGTACATTAGAGAATTCACCACAACTGTCAATAATATCCACACTACTCAATGCAGAATGATACCAAACAATATCATCATTAGTGAGAGACATAAGTCTCTGGGACCACTGTAGGCATTGTTTGTTCTCCAGAAAAGCAGACGTCTGAGGCAAGTGCGAAATAAACCATTTGTACAGAAGAGGAACACAACACATAATAGTTCCACCACCTTTATAATTCCTCAAATGCAAAGAGAAAGACATATCACCCAACAGAGTAGGAACAGGATTTCCAATCAAAAAAAATCGAATGGTGTTAACATCAACAAAATCGTCAATGTTAGGGAAAAAAGTCAAACCATAGATGAGCAACACAAAGATGGCTTCAAAATCATCAATACTACTTTGTCTATGAGAAACTCAGAAGTCAACCCAAAAATACCTTCTTTCTTCACCAAATGAGCCTCAATCTCATATTTCTTCAAATCAAGAGCTTCAGCTATGATATGAGATAGGGGAATCTCCTCCAATCCACTAAACGGTACTTTGTCAGAAATGGGTATTCCCAAGAGATTGGCATACTCCTCTAACGTAGGCATAAGCTGATAATCAGGAAAAGTGAAGCATCGGTAAAGAGGATCATAGAAATGAACCAAAACACTCAAAAGTCTTTCAACCACATCAGCAGATAACACAGATAAAAGCTTCCCATGACGTTGCTTGAAGTCCAAGGGATCTAACACAAAGGATGACAACTTCCTTAGCTTTTTCAAATCCGGACATCTGAAACTGTACTTCTTAGTGTTGCTTCATCCATAATCCATGGTCTGAAAATATTTGCAAATAAGAGCTTAGTTCCTTGAAATTTTATTTTCTGTGATGAATGCCATGATGCGCATGTATGCATGAATGCAACAATCACACATAAGGCAAACACAAACAAAGGTTAAGGGATGGATCAAGTCATCATCAAGATCGATCATCCATTTTGGTGGAGTATGGTTTTCACCTTATAAACACCCAAGTTCCATTGATATTGACAAAACTTGATCGAATCAACCAAGAATCAAAGGGTTTGTTGTGAGTCATGAGCATGGAGTCAGGTTAAGAGTCATCCCAAAGGAGTGTACTAAGGGTAAAAACCTGTAGATCAGGTTCTAAAAAGTTCCCAGAGTCTTAATCCCATCTATCGGATATTACAGGGTAGGATGACTGACTCATCAACCCATAATATTCTCAAGAGAAACTCGTCTGAGTGTAGTATCGCGTAACAACTGTTATCAAGTCTACACCTGAATAGTCTCCGCACTACATCCTAAATAGGCCAAGTTGGGTTAAATTTTCTACGGTCCTCAGCTTCTCGGACTCCAAATCATAGAAAGTAATGCCTATCCACAAATAACTTGTGTGACATCAGTAACTTGTAAATGGTCTCCACTGAGTAGATGGATCTCAAACCAACTTGTTAAGGACTACTCCACACAAGTCGAACATGACTATACCATCCTCATATCTTAATTGCACTCAAGTTCGGGTTAGAACTTATCTCACCACTCAGAGATCACCAAGCATAACAAGCAGATTGTATCATACAAACAAGTATTCAAACATCAAATATACAAATATATACACATATATAAAAATTAGGTTAAACCCACTGAGGACTACTCCCCAGCAGAGTCACCACATAATTTATGCAGCGGTAAATTCATGACCATCAAGCTATGGATAGGCTTGACATCAATAAAATTAGAGTCGCCACCGCGCGTTTATTGTTTCCAAAGGAAAAGAGAAAAATACGAACAAAACCCAAAGATAAGAAGTTTTCAAATCAAAACTAATAAAATACCAAAGATTACAGGTAAGGGGGTTGGTTACACAGAGGGAAGGTGTTAGCACCCAAAGTGTCCTAGGTACTCCTAGGGAGCCCTTTTTTTATGTGTGTATGTGTTTTTGGTATAAAATGATGTTTGATAAAAATAGAGTGCGAGGATGAGAAAAGAATTATTTGATTATATTTTTGTGTTTGACAAGACCTTCAGACTTGTGCCTACGTACCAACATAAGAATGAGGGATCAAAACATCGTAGTTCATGGTAACAATTTCAAAATGAGTGAATTGCTTTTAATCAAAAGTTAAGTGAAAAGAGGCACAAAGGGCCCAAACGTTTGAATGAGTGTTAATTATTTTTGTCTTTTGAAATTTTAAGTCAATATGATTATATTTATTTACAAATTTGATTTAAGAAAAAGTTTGAAACTTCATTGGCATAGGGCCAAGGTTTCTAATTTGAAAGACATCTAAGTTTGAAATCACAAGCTAACAAAATTTTCGAAAAGAGGGAGAGATTTTGAAATTTAAGAAGTGGGAGGAGATGAAGAGACTAATCCTAATGATCAATGCATTTTGATGCACCTTCTTCTACTATTATACTTAGGCAACTCTATAGTTTATTCTATTATTTTTACTATTTTAGTGTATTTTTATATTTAAGTTTATTTTTGGTTTTATTTTATTTTCGTACTTTATTTTCAGCATAAATAGTTATTTCATACTTTGTTACTATGCAGATCATAACTTGAGCTACGAGGATCGGATTGATACGTTCTAATGTGTGTTGGAAAGCTGAGAGGATAAGCTAAATGTTTCACGTTGAAGTCAAAATCTGATTCTAAGTGAAGGAGGGTCGAATAATTCGTTGAAGTTCCAGACTTAATTAAAATAGTTAGTTTGAGCCAGTTTTTGTAATTTTCGGGTCGGATGCTATAAGGGCCCGAATTTACCTTTTATTATATTAGGTATTTCACTACTATAGAAATGGTAATTCTGAATTTTGATGATACATTATTGTTTAGAAGATTTCATAGAGAGCTAATTCCCAAAGAGTTGATCTGTTGTATTCGAATTCCACTTTGAGGTTTTTATTAATTTCAATTTAATTTCAATTTCTTTTCAATTCTTCCTATAAACTCGTTTTCTTAACTCGATTACTTTCATTTGCTTAATTAGATTGTTTCTTATAGGATAGATTTGTTTAAATTTGATTGTTTGTATGATCCTTAACTATAATCACGTTAGCGTAGCTTTTTCGTTATCGTGTTTGATAAAGTCGCATTTGCTTAATTCGCGTCTGCTTAAATCTGTTTGCTTAATTCGGAAATTAGGAACATACATCATATAATACCAATTTGCACTTGTAAGTGGGTATTGTAATCGAATAGGATTGAATCCGCTAGGAAAATGAATTATAAGAGTCGATGATAAGTCAGAAATAGATACAATAGATTAACCTATTTATCAATTTTGTTTTTACCTTTAATCATCTTCGATTTAAGTTTTAAACCTTAAAAACCCCTTCTTTCTATTCGTTCGGTTATAGCATTCAAGAGTCCTTGTGATACGATATTCGAGTGTCGCTTCCGTTTTACTACACTTTTAAACTCGTTTTTAACCCGTGTGCGACAGCGGATCAAATTGGCACGGCTGCCGGCGACTTTTGTAGATTTTAACCATTATTATAGTCTAATCATTATTATAGTCATATATGTTATTTTTTTATCTTTTTTTTGCCCTACCTTTCTTGCGTATTAGTCTTTTTGCGGTTTAGGATTAAAAAGAATAATTATGTTTTTAAGAAAATCATCTCAGCTTATTCCGATTCTTTGTCGATTCATTAGGAAAAATTAAGGATTGAAAGCCTTTATTTAGGCACTAAATAGTGGAAGCCGTTCTAAAAACCCGAAATTCCCTATTTTTCTATTTTTTATGATTTATTTTCTGTTTTGGTAGTTTCATAAAATTCCGCAAAAATTCTCAAAATTCTTAATTGACGTTATTAGATTAATTTTCGTATTTTTGTATTTTTTTTCCTTTTATTTTAATAGTTTTTTTCGTATTTCAATTGTTTTTTCTTAATAGGGACATTGTCGATATTTTACTATTTTATTGCTGCATTGCTGAATTAGTTTTGTGTTTTCTCATTGTTTGTTGATTTTTTTTCTATTGAGTTTAACATGGCTGACCAAAGAACTCTGAGAGAACTTGTTGCGCATGATGTTGATTATAATGCTTTGTGTATTGAATATCTTGTTGCTGCTAAATCCTTGATTGAGAACATGTCACTTAACTCCCAACAGTTCACAACAAGGGATAATTTTGTGGTCTAAGCAAAAGGTGTGAATGAGATTCATGTTTCTTCTTCCAACAAAGCTCTAGAACCAGAATTGATGAACTTACCTCTTTAGTGAAACAATTGATGCTACCCATTCCAACACCACCACCATATAACCCTCCACAAGCAACCACCTCTCCACATTCTGAACCTTCACTAGAGGAACTTATCAAGCAAATGGTTGTAAATAGTCTCCAATTTCAGCAGCGAACAAATTATAGTATTCAAACTTTGCAAACACAAATTGGACAGCTTGTCACTTCAATGAATACCATGCAACAAGCTCAAGGATCGAACCAACTACATGCCCAAATGGTAGTTAATCCAAAAGGCTCTAATGTGAGTGCAATTTCCTTGAGATCCGAAAAAGTTACAGAACCTGCCCTAGGAAAAAATAAAAAAATTGTTAGTGTAACACTTGGAAAAAAACCTGAACCTTCTATTGTTGTTGAGGTTGGAAAAAAGTATGTATCACCAATCCCTTTCCCATAAAGAGTACTGGAAAATAAGAAGATTGACGAGGAAGAGCATTCTGTTTTCCAAATAGAATTGCTTTCTGAAGTTGTTGATGAAGCTTATTCTAATTTGTTTCCAACTGATTTTCCAACTTTATTTGGTTTTGATGATATTTACTTATGTGATGATTGTACTAACACTAACATTTGTGTTGTTTATGCTGAGATTGATGATGCCTTGCAGGGTGATAGTGTAAATGAAGTTGTTTATGTAGCTGAAACTCTTGACGTTCCGACTGCCCCAAACATACCATCCATTGAACAACCACATTCTGTAGAGTCTAAACCACTTCCCAAGGATTCATCTTATTCATCAAAGCTTCAACTTAAGCAGAAACATAAGAAGAGAATTGAATGGACTTTGGCTGACACTCGTGATATTAGTTATTCCATCTGTATGTATAGGATATCACTTAAAGATGAAATAAAGCTAGTGAGGCAGCCCCATAATCCTTCGATTCTTGATATTGTGAAAAAGGAGATCACTTTCATTAGCCCATTCAACACTTTTACTTATCAAAGATTCTTCTTTGATCCTGGAATACAAGGCGAATGCACTAATCAAAATTTCAAGGTCAATGGGACACTACCCAAAGCTACTACACGAGAACGCGACTTTGGTAGAAGACACTGTAGAAGAACTCTCTTTGGGAAAGGCTGCTTATGCAATCACTTATCCGCCTTGACTCCTCGGGTGTGTTCTTTCCTTTCTCTCACTCTTATTTTATATTTATGGTCTTTCATTGAGGACAATGTATGTTTTAAGTGGGGGGAAGGAACCATTTATTTGTTTTGTTTTCTTTGTTTTTTCTCTGTTTTGGTTTTGCTTTGCTTTCTTAAAAAAAATTGCATGTTTTTTCCTTTGGTTTTTGAGTTACAGTTATGAGTATTTTTCTTAGTTCTCTTGACTAAAGTCTTGTGGTGTGATGTGAAAAATTTGCTATGCATTTTTAGTATGATAGGAATGACTAAACTCTAAATTATACATCATTTGTGGTAGATCAATTAACCTTGTGAGATTTTGAGCCTTATATGGATAACATACAAAACTCCATCTCTTTCTCTCTTGTGTGGTTCACTCATGTCTGTTAGTCTCTAGAACTTGAATTGACTCTTGTTGATATTGTTGTTTACTTGTGCATATTGATATGATAAAGGCAGTTTTCTTTTTTGTTTTTTAGCCAGTTAGCCAAAAAGCCAACCCTGAAATAATATCTTCCCTTGTTTGAAACCCCCTTGAGCCTATTATCCTTTTTTTTTGTTTAAAACTCATTACAAATTGAGAAGTGAAAAACAATGTTATATCACCCTATTCAAAGGGTTGAAAGAGTCTTGTTTGGAGTTGTGTGAGGTTGAATAATTATGTTTGTAATATTTCAAAAGTTGGTAGAAAAAAAAAGAAAAAGAAAAAAAGGAAATAGAAAAGAAAAAAAATGAATGAAAAAAAAAGAGAAGGATGTATACATGTCAATACATACTCCTTATAAAAAAAAGAAAAAAAAGAAGAAAAAAAAAGGAGAAAAAAATATGAACGAAAAACAGTTAATATAGAGTTGTTGAAGTGAATGAAATATTTTGTAAATTCAACTCCCGCAGTTTCTTTCAAGTCTCCTTTGTCTCTTTGAATTTTAGCCTAGTACCCCTTAGGATTTATCTCACCCTTACCTTGGCCATGTTACAACCAAATAAAAGTCCTTTTGATATTTGTGTGCATGTATTTCAATTATGGATGTTAGAGTCTTTTCAAGCTTATGGTAGTACTAACTTTCATGTTGTGCTTTGAGTATAAACAGTTAACCTAAACACTTGAGAGTTGAGTGAAATTTATCCTGTGAGGATCTTATTACTTTTGGATGTACTATTTTGTAATCTGTTTTTCTATCTTCTTTGAATGTCACAAGAAGTTGCTCACTAACACTATATTTTTGAAGCTTAGACTTAGAATTCTGCTTGTACCTTGTATCTTGATAAACTTTGGAGTTGCATGTTTTGTTTGTTCTTATTTTTTTCTTTCTGTTTTCAGTTTTGAATTTATAATTTTGCTTGGAGTGCAAAAGTTCAAGTGTGGGGGAATTTGATCAGTACATTTTGATGCACCTTCTTCTACTACTGTACTTAGGCAACTCTATAATTTATTCTATTATTTTTACTATTTTAGTGTTTAAGTTTATTTTTGGTTTTATTTTATTTTTGTACTTTATTTTTAGCATAAATAGTTATTTCATACCTTGTTACTATGCAGATCATAACTTGAGCTTCGAGGATCGGATTGATGCGTTCTAATATGTGTTGGAAAGCTGAGAGGATAAGCTAAACGTTTCATGTTGAAGTCAAAAGGTGATTCTAAGTGAAGGAGGGTTGAATAATTCGTTGAAGTTCCAAATTTAATTAAAATAGTTAGTTTGGGTCAGGTTTTGTAATTTTCGAGTCGGATGCTATAAGGGCCTGAATTTACCTTTTATTATATTAGGTCTTTCACTACTATAAAAATCGTAATTCTGAATTTTGATGATACAATATTGCTTAGAAGATTTCATGGAGAGCTAATTCTCAAAGAGTTGATCTGTTGTATTCGAATTCCACTTTGAGGTCTTTATTAATTTCAATTTAATTTCAATTTCTTTTCAATTCTTCCTATAAACTCGTTTGCTTAATTCGATTACTTTAGTTTGCTCAATTCGATTGTTTCTTATAGGATAGAGTTGATTAAATTTGATTTTTTGTATGATCCTTAACTATAATCACATTAGCGTAGCTTTTTCGTTATCGTGTTTGATTAAGTCGCGTTTGCTTAATTCGCGTCTGCTTAAATCCGTTTGCTTAATTCAGAAATTAGGAACATACATCATATAATACCAATTTGCGCCTGTCAGTGGATATTGTAATCGAATGGGATTGAATCCTGTAGATGTTTCATTGGCTGCATTTTATGTTAAAACACTAGCTAGACTCTAATGTCTTGACTGATGTCATGACATGCTTTGGAGATATTTGATTGGCTGCATTTTGTGTTAGAACATCTAACTGTACTCTGATGTCTTGATTGATGTCATGACATACTTGAGTAGTATGCTGCAGGTTTAGCTAATACAGGATTTACTGAATGTCAAACTAGATATTATGATATTCATCCCTTACAGCAGATACTGAGGTATAGAACAGTTGGTTGTCTGCTATAACTCAGTATTTAATTTCAGTCTGTTTATCAAGGGAATAACAGAACTGGCATAAGGCCTACTGTCTGAATGTCAAACTGGATGTTATGACATTCATCATTGAAAACATATATTGAATAATAGGCAGGTTGGTTTTCTGCTACAGTTCAGTATGTATCTCAGTCTGTTCTTCAGGAGGATAACGGACCTGGCATAAGGCACATTCTGTAAATGTCAAATTGGATGTTTTGACATTTATTACTGTAAGCTGATACTGAAGTGTAGACTGGTTGGTCTTTTACAGCACAACATTTTGTACAGTCTGTTTTCAGAAAAATAACAGACTTAGCATATGGTCTATGTTCTGAACGTCAAACTGAATGTTGTGACATTCATTCCTGACAGCATATGCTAAAATGTAGGATGGTTAGTTTTTCTGTTTCAGTATTTTTCTCAGGCTATTTTTTAGGAATCCAACAGCTGAGCTAAAATCCAGGAAACTAACAACTGAGTTACAATTAATGAACCTAACAAATAGGCTATTTGTTAGTACCCTAATATGTTGAAATTAGGTTAACTTGCTTGACCTTAATTTTAGGAAATACAAGTACAAGGCCCAAGTGCTGCAATATAAAAGGATGACAATCCTTCATTCAGAACTCAGGGATTTTAGGCGTGAAGATTTTATTGTTCCATCATACTTCACTGCTGTATTTTTGTGTGTCTTGTATTAGGTGTATCTTGTGAGCCAAGCAATTATCACCTAGATGATTGCATTGGACTAGGGTGTTCATTGAGTTGTAAGTGTTGTGTCACTCTAAGCTTTTAAGCGTGAGTGCTGTGTATCTTGATTAAAGCTGTTAAGCACAATCAAGAGTTGTTTGAAGTGTGACTTCACGATTATCTTTAAACTTAATTAAAGGTTGTAATCACTGAGGTGATTGAGGGGGAGTGAGTAGGAACTCTGATCTTAGTGTAAGATTGAAATTACATTGGGTAGGTATTAAGTGATAGGATTAAACAGTTGGTTTAAGGTCTGAGTTAATACTACTAATACTGGATTTCCTCCCTGGCTTGGTAGCCCCCAGACGTAGGTGTGTGTGACACCGAACTGGGTAAACAATTCCTTGTGTTATTTACTGCACTTTATTTTTAAGTTCTGCATAATTCTTGTCTGTGCAGAATTGGATGTCATAGCATCCCGTGTGACATCGAAAGTCTATTAACTAGAATTTCAATTGGCATCAGAGCAGGCACCCTGCCTGTTAATTTCTGGGTGAGATCTAGGGAAGTTACTTTCTAGTACCATGGACAAGGATGTAGGATACTCAAATAGACCATCCATGTTGGATGGTTCTAACTATGATGACTAGAAGCCTCGTATGATAGCCTTCTTGAGGTCTCTAGATAGCAAAGTCTGGAGAGCTGTCAACAAAGGATGGGAATATCCAACGAAGACAGGTAAAGATGGAATCACTATGCAAATTCCAGAAGAAGAGTGGGACAATGAGCAAGAGGCTTTAGCCCTTGGAAACTCTAAGGCCTTGAATGCACTGTTCAATGGAATAAGTAAGAACATCTTCAAACTGGTGCATCACTGCGAGCTGGCTAAAGAAGTTTGGGATACCCTCAAGATAACTCATAAAGGTACCTCCAAGGTGAGGATGTCTAAACTTCAGATGCTGACCACCAAGTTTGAAAATCTGAGGATGAAAGAGGATGGGACTATTCATGACTTCCACATGAATATTCTTGAAATTGCCAACACTTCTGGTGGCTTAGGTGAGAAAATGGCTGAAGAGAAACTTGTAAGAAAGATTCTCAGGTCATTACCTAAGAGATTTGCCATGAAGGTCACTGCTATAGAAGAGGCTCAGGATATCTGCAATATGAAGGTGGATGAGCTTATTGGTTCTCTCCAAACTTTTGAAATGGGCTTGTGTGAGAATGTGGAAAAGAAGAACAAAAGCGTAGCTTTTGTATCAAATACTGAAGAGGATTCAGAAGTAGGAAGTACTGGAGGTGATGAAAGCATATCAGAAGCCATAGCCATGCTTGGGAGATAGTTCAACAAGTTCGTAAAGAAGATTGATCAAAAGGGTAGACCTAATGTCAAGAACATCTCGTCTGACATCAGGAAAAGATCAACTTCTGAAGAAAAGTTCAACCAAGGCAAGGGAATCCAGTGTTATGGATGTGAAGGTTTTGGACACGTTAGAGCTGAATGTCCTACTTACCTCAAGATGCAAAAGAAAGGGCTATCTGTCACATGGTCTGAAGGAGATTCTGAGAGTGAATCTGCTAAACATGTCACTGCACTAACTAGTGTTTGTGCCATTGATGATGACTCAAGTGGAGATGAACTGACCTTTGATGAACTTGCTGCATCATATAAAGAGCTATGTGTCAAAAGTGCAGAAGTGCGTGTACAAGGAGAAAAGCAGAAGAAACTCATCAAGGAGCTGGAGGATGAGAAACAGAAGCATCTGACAGTCATAGATGGTCTAAATGGTGAGATAACCTTGCTGACCTCCAAGCTAGACCAAATGACAAAATCCGTCAGAATGCTAAATAAAGGAACGGACACTTTGGAAGAGATCCTAAAGGTGGGACAGAAGTCAGGGACCATGTCTGGTTTAGGCTTTGTGAAGAAATCCTCAGCTGAACTCAAACGCTCAAAGGCTGAAGTTCAGAAATTCAAGCAGAAGTCACACCCAATGTCTCAACATCAGGGAACCAGGATGAGTAACCATCAGAAGAAGAAATTTCAGAGATGGAGATGTCACTACTGTGGCAGGTTTGGTCATATAAAAGCCTTCTGCTACAGGCTGCATGGTTATCCTAACCAAACCCCTCATGTCAGACCTAAGCATAAGGCATATAAGCATAATGCCCCCATCAAGAAACGATAATGGTTTGCTAGGTTAGCTCACACAGCTCTAAGGGCATCTACTAGAGAAGACTGGTACTTTGATAGTGGCTGCTCGAGACATATGACTGGTATGGAGAATTTATTGGTGGATATACAACCTCACACTAGCAGTTATGTGACCTTTGGTGACGGTGCTAAAGGAAAAATCAAAGGTGTGGGTAAGCTGGACAGCTCTGGTGTTCCAGAACTAAATAATGCGCTGTTAGTAAAAGGACTAACTGCTAATCTCATCAGCATAAGCCAGCTGTGTGATCAAGGGTTCTATGTTCAGTTCACTAAGGAGCTATGTGTTGTGACAAATGGAGATAATCAGGAAGTTATGAGAGGATCCAGATCCAAAGATAACTATTATCCGTGGGAACCTAAAGTCTCAAACTACTCCACAATTTGCTCCTCAGCCAAGGAAGAACAGGAGGTGAAGTTGTGGCATAGACGTCTTGGTCATCTCCATTTAAGGGGAATGAAAAAGATCATATCCAAGGAAGCAGTTAGAGGAATCCCAAAGCTGCTTATTGATGAAGGAAGAGTATGTGGATAATGCCAGGTTGGCAAGCAAACCAAGATGTCACATCCTAAGCTGGGACATCCTACAACACCAAAACTCTGGAACTTTTGCACATGGACTTAATGGGACCTATGCAGGTTGAGAGTCTGGGTGGAAAGAGGCATGCCTATATGGTTGTTCATGACTATTCCAGATACACTTGGATAAGCTTCATCAGAGAAAAGTCAGATGCATTTGATGTCTTCAAAGAACTGTGCATCAGACTTAAAAGAGAAAAGGACAATTTTGTTGTCCGAATTAGGAGTGACCATGGGACGGAGTTTAAGAATTCCAAGTTTGATGAGTTTTGCTCGTCTGAAGGGATAAGACATGAGTTTTCCTCTCCTATAACTCCTCAGCAAAATGGGATAGTTGAAAGGAAAAACAGAACAATTCAAGAATCTGCCAGGGCAATGATTCATGCAAAGAAGCTTCCTATGCACTTTTGGGACGAAGCTATGAATACAGCTTGCTATGTTCACAATAGAGTTACCTTGAGAAAAGGAACCTCTTCCACTCTATATGAAATACGGAAAGGCAGAAAACCCACTGTGAAGTACTTTCATATCTTCGGAAGCAAATGTTACATTCTTACAGATCGTGAACAGAGAAGGAAAATGGATCCCAAAAGTGATGAGGGTATATTCCTAGGATACTCAACTAACAGCAGAGCCTACAGAGTGTTCAACTACAGGACCAATGTCCTGATGGAATCCATAAATGTTATTGTGGATGATAAAGAGGAAGGAATCAATGTCATAGAGGATGTTGGAACATTTCTTGATACGTCAACAGACATTCTAGTCAAGTCCGAAGAGGTATAGGAGACTCCTCCAGAATGTGAGGTAGATGCATCCAACAAAGTGCCTTCTATCAGAATTCAGAAGGACCACCCCAAGGATCTTATCACAGGGGATCCCAATAGTGGTGTGACTACCAGATCAAGGGAGAATAGCTCAAATTCCTGTTTTGTATCCAAGGTTGAACCAAAAATTGTGAAAGAAGCCCTAACTGATGAATATCGGATCAATGCCATGCAAGATGAACTGGAGCAGTTTAAATGGAATGAAGTATGGGAGTTAGTTCCACGACCTGAAGGGACTAACATCATTGGTACCAAGTGGATTTACAAGAACAAATCTGATGAGAAAGGAGTAATCACTAGGAATAAAGCAAGACTAGTGGCTCAAGGATATACTCAAGTTGAAGGGGTTGATTTTGATGAGACGTTTGCACCTGTTGCTAGACTTGAGTCAATCAGATTGTTGTTAGGTGTGGCCTGCATTCTGAACTTCAAATTGTTCCAAATGGATGTTAAGAGTGCCTTTTTAAATGGATGCTTGAATGAAGAAGTCTATGTGGAACAACCTAAAGGGTTATGTGATCCTAATCTGCCTAAACATGTGTACAAGTTGAGGAAAGCCTTGTATGGGTTGAAGCAAGCACCTAGAGCTTGGTATGAAAGGTTGACTGAATTTCTGGCCTCTCATGGGTACAGAAAAGGTGGGATAGATAAGACCTTGTTTGTGAAGGATGAAGATGGCAAAATCATGATTGCCCAAATTTATGTGGATGATATTGTCTTTGGTGGAATGTTAGAGAAAATGGTGAAACATTTTGTTCACCAGATGCAATCTGAGTTTGAAATGAGTCTGGTTGGGGAATTGACTTATTTTCTTGGAATGCAAGTTAACCAAATGGAGGATTCTATGTTTCTCTCCCAAAGCAAATATGCCAAAAACATAGTTAAGAAGTTTGGTATGGATGATGCTAGGCACAAAAGAACTCCTGCACCTACTCATTTAAAGTTAACCAAAGATGATGGAGGTCCCAGTGTTGATCAATGCTTGTATAGAAGCATGATAGGTAGTCTACTATACCTTACTGCCAGTAGACCTGATATTTCCTATGCAGTTGGTGTGTGTGCTAGATACCAAGCAGAACCCAAAGTGAGCCACTTAAATCAAGTCAAGAGGATTCTCAAGTATGTCAATGGGACTTGTGACTATGGTATGCTATACTCTCATGGCTCAGAGCCAGTCTTATCTGGGTATTGTGATGCTGATTGGGCTGGGAGTGCTGATGACAGAAAAAGCACTTCAGGAGGATGTTTCTTCTTGGGAAACAATCTCATATCATGGTTCAGCAAGAAACAGAACTGTGTATCACTGTCCACTGCAGAGGCTGAGTACATAGCAGCTGAAAGCAGTTGTTCCCAACTGGTGTGGATGAAACAGATGCTTACTGAGTACAATGTCTCTCAGAATGTCATGACATTCTTCTGTGACAATCTCAGTGCCATCAATATTTCCAAGAATCCCATCCAACATAGCAGGACCAAACATATTGACATTAGACATCACTTCATCAGAGATCTGGTGGAAGACAAAGTGATTACCTTGGAACATGTAGCCACTGAACTACAACTTGCTGACATTTTCACAAAGGCTCTGGATGCTACTCAGTTTGAAAATTTAAGGGGCAAATTGGGAATATGCCTCTCTGAGGATTTATAGCAACCAATGATGTTTGGGATGTATTGTTTAATATCTCAACCTATTAAACAATTGAAAGTGTGCTATGATTGGACAACAGATCACAGCTATGTTACTTGCTGCAAGTGTGGTAACAAGATGTTAAGGGGATATCCTAACATGAGACAGCCTATGTGCCTGCTGGACTTCAAGAAAGGGTTCATGCAGGAGTGGTTCAAGATGTCTGAATCAAAGTCATGGCATCTGATATGGGTGTATCTACTGTAAAGCAAGAGTGTGTGACTACTTGATCAAAGCTGTGAAGCAAGATCAAGTGGGTGGTGTCTTGATCAAAGCTGTAAAGCAAGATCAAGAGGGGGTATTCTTGATTGAAACTGTGAAGTAAAATCAAGATTGTGTTTCTGTCATTTGTGTGTAATTCTGTTTATTTTGGCCTGTAATTTAAAGTGTTGCTTTGGTAACATTTTTGACAAAAAGGGGGAGTAACACCTGTGATGCCCCAGGATAACAGATTATGTGATTAAACAGATATTGAAGATCCTCTAATCTAGAGGTTGTGCTACAGCTGATGTTCCACTTCTATGTGTGATGAGTGTGAGCGTGTTTATGTGTGTTGCTGGTAGAAGTTTTAGTTAACTTCTGTATGTGTGCTGATGTTAGAAGTTTTTATTTAACTTCTATATGTGTGCTGATATGTGAAGTTTTTATTTAACTTCTATGTGTGTTGAGTGTGCTGCTGCTCTGAGTGTATTAGCTAGGTTAATTTCCCTGCTAGATGTGTGTTTTCCGCTGCTGTGAACTCTGTTGTGATGCCAAGTTGTTTTAGCCAAAAATTTGCCAAAGGGGGAGTTTATAGATGTTTGATTGGCTGCATTTTATGTTAAAACACTAGCTGGACTCTAATGTCTTAACTGATGTCATGATATGCTTTGGAGATGTTTGATTGGCTGCATTTTTTGTTAGAACATCTAACTGTACTCTGATGTCTTGACTGATGTCATGACATACTTGAGTAGTATGCTGCAGGTTTAGCTAATACAGGATTTACTGAATGTCAAACTAGATGTTATGATATTCATCCCTGACAGCAGATACTGAGGTATAGAACAGTTGGTTGTCTGCTATAACTCAGTATTTAATTTCAGTCTATTTATCAAGGGAATAACAGACCTGGCATAAGGTCTACTGTCTGAATGTCAAAATGCATGTTATGACATTCATCATTGACAGCATATACTGAATAATAGGCAGGTTGGTTTTCTGCTACTGTTTAATATGTATCTCAGTCTGTTCTTTAGGAGGATAACAGACCTGGCATAAGGCACATTTTGTAAATGTCAAATTGGATGTTTTGACATTTATTACTGTAAGTTGATACTGAAGTGTAGACTGGTTGGTCTTTTACAGTACAGCATTTTGTACAATCTGTTTTCAGAAAAATAACAGACTTAGCATATGGTCTATGTTCTGGACGTCAAACTGAATGTTGTGACATTCATTCCTGACAGCATATGCTAAATTGTAGGATGGTTAGTTTTTCTGTTTCAGTATTTTTCTCAGGCTATTTTTCAAGAATCCAACAGCTGAGCTAAAATCCAGGAAACTAACAACTGAGTTACAATTAATGAACCTAACAAATAGGCTATTTGTTAGTACCCTAATATGTGGAAATTAGGTTAACTTGCTTGACCTTAATTTTAGGAAATACAAGTACAAGGCCCAAGTGCTGTAATATAAAAGGATGGCAATCCTTCATTCAGAACTCGGGGATTTTAGGCGTGAACATTTTATTGTTCCATCATACTTCACTGCTGTATTTTTGTGTGTCTTGTATTAGGTGTATCTTGTGAGCCAAGCAATTCTCACCTAGATGATTGCATTGGACTAGGGTGTTCATTGAGTTGTAAGTGTTGTGTCACTCTAAGCTTTTAAGCGTGAGTGTTGTGTATCTTGATTAAAGCTGTTAAGCACAATCAAGAGTTGTTTGAAGTGTGACTTCACGATTATCTTTAAACTTAATTAAAGGTTGTAATCACTGAGGTGATTGAGGGGGAGTGAGTAGGAACTCTGATCTTAGTGTAAGATTGAAATTGCATTGGGTAGGTATTAAGTGATAGGATTAAACAGTTGGTTTAAGGTCTGAATTAATACAACTAATAATGGATTTACTCCCTGGCTTGGTAGCCCCGAGACGTAGGTGTGTGTGACACCGAACTGGGTAAACAATTCCTTGTGTTTTTTACTGCACTTTATTTTTAAGTTCTGCATAATTCTTGTCTGCGTAGAATTGGATGTCATAGCATCCCGTGTGACATCGAAAGTCTGTTAACTAGAATTTCAAATCCGCTAGGGAATTGAAATTATAAGAATCAATGATAAGTCGGAAATCGATACAATAGATTAACTTATTTATCAATTTTGCTTTTACCTTTAATCATCTTCAAGAGTCAGTTATAACATTCAAGAGTCCTTGTGATACGATATTCGAGTGTCGCTTCCGTTTTACTACACTTTTAAACTCGTTTTTGACCTGTGTGCGATAGCGGATCACCTAAGCATAAATTTAAAAGTTAAGAGTTGAAAAGATCTGACCAATGGGATGCAATCCAACAGACAAGAATGTCATATAGAAAACCCATTTTTCCTTTGGACTTTGAATCAAGACATACTCAACAAGAAATTGGCAATATCAGACATAATGAAGGAGAGACTGACAATATTCTTCAGAAGTGAAAGAGGAGTTCTATCCAATTCATATTTGACTATTCGTGTTTAAAGCCTGTGTTATTCTTTTTGTTTCAAAGTTCATCTGAAGCCTTATGAAGGAGAGAGTGATTATATTCTTCAGAAGTGAAAGAGGATTTATATCCAATTCATATTTGACTATTCATGTTTAAAGCTTGTGTTATTATTTTTGTTGATTTCCATTTGGTATCGTAAGCAGAAAGTTAAGCTTAGATCATCTAAATTGGTATGGTCGTTCCAACCCTCCTTTATTTCTTTTGCGTATGCACCTGAGTATTTATTCTTTTGCCTATGTGTATTATGCGATTTATATATGTTTGTGTATGTTTTATGTTTGTGCATCTCATACCTTAATTTCTTAATCATTCAATGTATCGATTTAAAATTTATGCCCTTCGTTCATGGCATTCAGCTTCATGTTTCATACATTCATGCATCATCATTATTTATGTGAATTAAAAATAATCTTTTTCAATTATAATAAATGAATTTGAATTAAAATTCTCTTGATAATTTTCATTATAAAAAAGCTTAATAATTTTTACATTCATACATAACACAAAATCCATTTTTTTTCTTTCATAAGCATTAAAGATATTTTCATTTTTTTTTGTGAGTTCTTCTTTTGAAAAGTATCTTTTTACAAATTTTTCTAATAGTTTTGTCTTTTAATTTGAAATAAAGAGTTATAACTAAACCCGCGATTCGAATCATTCCCTTGAGACTTGAGCAGTTTCATTTTTTATTCGAACCAAAATTTTACAACTAATCCTGTGATTCGAATAATTCATCTGAGGTTCAAAGACTGTTCAATTTGATTCGAATCAAATTTTTAACTTGATCCAAATCAAAATATGAAAGGTCACTTTGAAAATCATTTCATTTTATTTTTCACATTTTCAAACCTCATTCCATCATTCTCTTCTTTCAACTATTACAAACTAAAATTGAGTATTTTTTAAAACATCATCACTCATCATTTCCACTCATTATCCATCATTTCTATTCAACATAATAATCCATCATCTCTATGAATCACCTTTATCAACAATGTCATATGAATATGTCTACCAAGGAAGACTTGACAAACAAAGGAACAAGCAACCATCCTCCACCTCCATTGATTATGAACCTCCTGTTCCAATTCCAAAGAGGTCAAGAACAAAGGAACAAGGTAGTAAAGCATCCACTGGTGGGGTTTTGATAAAAAAAGACAAGAGATCATCGGCTACAGGTTCCTCTTATTTAACACTTTTGTGTGGTAAAATGGATCATTTGTTGCCCGAAGACAGTATGCAGAAGTACCAAGATAAGTTTCTCTATAAACCAGTTAATCCTGAATATTTCGTTGATGCTACTGTTGAAGCTGAGTTGAAAACCAAATTCCTAAAACAATCTGTTGATAATACTTTGTTAAATTTCATTGGCTTGAAAAGGAAATAAAATCCAGATTATGTCAAGGTTTTCTACTGTAACTTGGAACTCACTTATGTAGCTCTTGACAGTAGCTTCAAGAATTAGGTTGTCAAGTTTGATTACTCTGATTTCAACAAGTACTCTGGTTTCACATATGATGGTTCTAACATGTTTAATGCAAAGGAATCTAATTATGATACAATTTTGTTTGTTTTGTGTATCTCGAATTTTGTTTATGAGCACATTGAGATGTCAACTTTAAAAATTAGTCAGATTAAATTTGATATGAGGTTACTATATTGGATTATTGTGAAGATCCTTGGTAGGAAACTGACTAATTCAAGAAGCGATGATGACAATGATCTCTTTTTGAGGTAGAGTCGCACTCACAAAACCAAAAACAACTGGGTAAGGTTCACCATTGATAGGATGATCCACTATTGGGATAATCCCAAGATACATATCTTATTTTCATCTTTTGTTCAAATGATATTATAGTTAAATGGTATTGAGTACAAAGCTAAAGAGCTCATTGAATCTCCTAAGATTCTCGATTATGGTGTTGCGGACAAGATGAGATACTACATAGATTTAAATGGTGACTACCATTATTTTGAGGATTTGGGTAGATAAATTTATGATGATAAGATGATTTAGCATGTGAAAGAAGCTGCTGAGGTGACTGGTCCATCTGTTTCTAGTGTTGGTGTTGCCTATTCTACATCATTTGATATGAAGACACTCATTCATGACATGATTTAGAAATTACTTGTAGATAATCAAGCCAGGGAAGATCAAATCATGGCACACATTGATGCACTTGCCCATGTGAGTGTAAAGAGCAAATTGAGGATAAATATTGAGTTAAAGGATGAGGTAAAGAAAGAGATTCAAGATTCTGAAGGACGTCTGGTGACTCAGATAAAAGAACTGAAAAGCTCAGTTGATTATCCTGGTAGTAATAGTTTCATCTTTCAACACGACACTGTTGTAGCAAGCATTCCATTTCCGAAAGACACTACTGTTTCACCTCATCCTCCTTCTTCGACTTATTTTCCTGATGCTTTTTCATGATATCATTTTCCATGCATCTCTTTTAGCATTTTCAGTTATAATTATGTTATTTTGGTTTGAACAACTATGTTGTGATCTATTAATTGTATTTTGATTGTTGAACATCTATGTTGTACCATGTAGATGTTATGATTTTAATTCACGTTATTTTGGTATCTCTAATATTCATTTTGTTTCTATCTTTATCTTGTTACCTTTTTCAAATTATGTATTTGTGTTGTCTTTTATATGCAATTTGTATGGTTTGTGTTTATGATTCACTAAGTATGACATTAATTATTGACTTTTGTGCTAGCTTCGATTTTACTTGTGAGTTTTGTTTTCCTCTAGTTCTCTCCTTTTATAGATTTGACAAAAGGGGAGAAGTAGTTGAGATATTGTCGATATTTACGTGCATTAGGTGTTTAATGCAGGGGGAGCTTTACATATTTTACGACTCAAATGAAGTATTGTATGATAGTCACCAGATTGACTATGCTCCACCAAATTCCAAATATCGCTTTGGTATAACTCATATACAATAATCTCACAAATTTCCAAAAAACATCAACAAGGGGGAGACTGAAAGTACGTAGTATCATTTAGTATCGTTTACGCGCTTTAAGTTTAAATTTGTGTTTTGATGTTTTACAATTCGATTATTGTCTCATTGCGTATTTGTTATTTATATGTTATCTCAATTCATCTGTGATTGTACTATTATTCCTAATTGATTGTAATCGATTCAAATGCAAAATTATAGCACTAAGAACCCTCTACATTTCATGATTATATTCATTTTATACTTGTTAGTATTTCTCTTCTTGAGCCTATGAAAATTACTATTTTGTCATTTCCATATAAGTAGCTTGAATCACAAGTTAGAAAATTTGTATTTTAATGATATGGTATTGATTCAAATCATGTGGTATATTTGATTCGAATCACTTACCTGTTGAAAATTGGAACAACCATCTGGATCAAATGATTCGTATCAAAAATTGAACATGATTCTAATCACAACCTCACTGTAGCGGTAAATTCATGACCATCAAGCTATGTATAAGCTTGACATGAATAAAACCAAAGTCGCCACCGTGCTTTTATTGTTTCCAAAGGAAAAGGGAAAAGTACGAAAAAAACCCATAAATAAGAAGTTTTAAAATCAAAACTAATAAAATGCCAGAGATTACATGTAAGGGGGTTGGTTACACAGAGGGAAGGTGTTAGCACCCAAAGTGTCCTAGGTACTCCTAAAGAGTCCTTTTTTATGTGTGTATGTGTTTTTGGTAGAAAATGATGTTTGATAAAAATAGAGTCTGGGGATGAGAAAATAATTCTTTGATTATATTTTTGTGTTTGAGAAGACCTTCGGACTTGTGCCTATGTACCAACATAAAAATGAGGGAACAAAACCTCGTACTTCGTGGTAACAATTTCAAAATGAGTGAATTGATTTTAATCAAAAGATAAGTGAAAAGAGGCACAAAGGGCCCAAAAGTTTGAACGAGTGTTGGTTCTTTTTGTCTTTTGAAATTTTAAGTTAATATGATTAGATTTATTTACAAATTTGATTTAAGAAAAAGTTTGAAACTTCATTGGCATGGCCAAGGTTTCCAATTTGAAACACGTCTAAGTTTGAAATCACAAGGCAACAAAGTTTTTGAAAAGGAGGAGAGATTTTGAAATTTAAGAAGTGGGAGGAGATGAAGAGACTAATCCTAAGCATAAATTTAAAAGTTAAGAGTTGAAAAGATCTGACCAATGGGATGCAATCCAACAGTCAAGAATGTCATATGGAAAACCCAATTTCCCTTTGGACTTTGAATCAAGCCATACTCAAGAAGAAATGGGCAATATGAGACATCGTGAAGATCAAGGCATCAAATAAAGATAGCCACATCCAAGCAAGCAAATCTCATAGCTAGCAGTCTTCTTTGTCTTCTCATGTATCAGATGAAATATTCCTTGATCAACTCAGAATAAAGCATTAGACACCAGATCAAAATAACATTTGGCACCAAGACAATGTATCAGATGAACTCAAATAAATCCCAAGACTTGCATCAGATGAAAGCTCAGTTCACAATAACTTGGTCTCTGAATGTTGGCATTGGCCAAGTCCTTTTTTCACAGGGAATGTTGCCTAATTTTAAGTCCAAAAGTTCATATCAAGATCAACAGTCCACCAAACATTTTTTAGGTTTTTTGTTGTTTATTAAGTATTTTAAGGTCCTAAGATCACAAACACAAACAAAATACACAAACAAATATATACAATCACAATATATGGCTCAAATGAGCAAAGTGAAAATGGCATAAACATAAATAAGTTTAATGAAATGTAAATGTCAATGAATGATAAATGACTTAAAAACTAAATTGCATAAAGAAAATGACTTGAAAATAAAGTAATATTAACAATAATTAGTCAAATGTTAGTCAAAAGTTAATTAGATGTTAGTAGGGTTTTGCCTATTAATTGATTAAGTCATTCTTTGGAGAATACTCAACCATCTATTCACAAGCATGGATCCTTGAACCAAGACATCTTCCATAGGAAGGAAAAAAGACCAAGTTTCCATACAATACCATGAAAGATGGGAGACTTACAATACCACTTACTAGAATGTTATGCCTTTAGGGTCAAAATTTAGCTCTATGTTAAGCAATCGTAATTGGACTTATGTAGAAGTCATAACTATCTGAGGTCGGGCAATAAAAACTTGGGTGCTAATGCATGTTAGAGATTTGGTATAATGAACCAAACTCCTAATCATTAGACGGAGTTTTCGTGTGATAGTTCCTTGTAATTAAAATGATTTAAACATTTTATCATCATACTAAAAGACCATGATTATGTTCTAATGGCTGTAGCGGCAAATTCATGACCATCAAGCTATGGATAAGCTTGACATCAGTAAAACCAGAGTCGCCATCGTGCTTTTATTGTTTCCAAGGGAAAAGGGGAAAAGTACGAACAAAACCCAAAGATGAGAAGTTTTCAAATCAAAACTAATAAAATGTCGGAGATTACAGGTAAGGGGGTTGGTTACACAGAGGGAACGTGTTAGCACCAAAAGTGTCCTAGGTACTCATAGGGAGCCCTTTTTTATGTGTACATGTGTTTTGGTATAAAATGATGTTTGCAATAAATAAAGTGTGGGGATGAGAAAAGAATTCATTAATTATATTTTTCATTTGACAAGACCTTTGGACTTGTGCCTACGTACCAACATAAAATGAGGGATAAAAACCTCGTAGTTCGTGGTATCAATTTCAAAGTAAATGAGTTGCTTTTAACCAAAATTTAAGTTTGAAAGAGGCAAAAAAGGCCTAAAAGATTAGTTCTTTTTGTCTTTTGAAATTTTCAGTCAAGTGTGGTTAAGTTCATTTACAAGTTTGATCAAGAAAAAGAGTTTGAAAATGCAATGGCATAAGGCCAAAGTTTCTAATTTGCAACCAAGTCATAGTTTAGAAATCAAAAGTGTAATGGTAAATTCAAGATCATCCAGCTATGGATAAGCTAGAGATCAATAAAACCAGAGTCGCCACCGCGCTTTTATTATTTCCAAGGGAAAAGGGAAAAAGTACGAACAAAACCCAAAAGTAAGAAGTTTTCAAATCAAAACTAATAAAATGTCAGAGACTACAGGTAAGGGGGTTGGTTACACAGAGGGAAGGTGTTAGCACCCAAAGTGTACTAGGTACTCCTAGGGAGCCCTTTTTTGTGTGCATATGTGTTTTGTACAAAAATGATGTTTACAAACAAAAAGAGTGAGGGGATGAGATAAGAATTCATCAATTATATTTTTGTGTTCGACAAGACCTTCGGACTTGTGCCTACGTACCAACATAAAAATGAGGGATCAAAACCTCGTAGTTCGTGATACAAATTTCAAAGTGGATGCATTGCTTTTATCAAAAATTAAGTTTGAAAGGCACAAAGGCCTAAAAATGGTTTGAATGAATTAGTTCTTTTTTGGTTTTTGAAAGTTTAGGTCAAGTATAGTTAAGTCTATTTACAAGTTTGATTAAGAAAAGAAGTTTGAAAATGCAATGGCATAAGGCCAAAGTTTCTAGTTTGCAAAGTGGTCAAAATTTAGAAAAATAACAAATTCAAAAAAATAAGTTTTTAAAATGAGGGAGAGATTTTGAAATTAAAGAGATGGGGAGGAGATGGAGAGACTAATCCTATGCACAAAATTAAAAGTTAAGACTTGAAAAGATCTGACCGATTGGTAGCAATCCAATAGGCAAGAATTCCATATAGAAACCCCAAATTCCCTTGGATATTAGAATCAAGCCACAAACAATGCATACAATATTAACTTGAAGAGAAAGGCATCAAATAAAGATAGCCACATCCAAGTTTTAGACACTCCATGATCTTCTTCAAATTTTCCCATGTAACAGATGAATTCCACAATGCCATAAGTCACAGGCTCAAAATAACAGCTTCACAATGATCATGTTGCAGATGAACTCAAAGGGATCTTGAATGATGTATCATATGAAGTTTCAAATTGCAATCACTTGGTTTCACAAAAGTTGGCATTGGCCAAGTCCTTTAGCATAGGAAGGTTGCCTAAATTCTAAGTCCAATTTGTCCAAGATCAAGTCAACAGTCCACACAAAAGTTTTTTAGGGTTTTTGTTCTTATTATGTACATTAATGGTCCAAGACCACACAAACAAATAAAATATACACAAGCAAGATATATCACACAATATGGTCCAAATGGACAAAAGGGAAAATGACATTAACATAAACAATTAGAATGATATGAATAATGGCAAAAATAAATAGAACTTAAAAATTAAAGTGCATTAAAAATAAAGGACTTGAAATTAAATGTTAGTTGTTAATGAGTTAGAAGTTAGTATTGTTTTGCTTTTTCTTTTCCTTTTAAGTCATTCTTTGGAGAACACTCAACCCACTTATCACAAAAATGGATCCTTGAACCAAGACATCTTCCAAAGGAAGGGAAAAAGGCCAAGTTTCCACACAATACCATGAAAGAGGGAATATTTACAATCTCACTAACTAGAATGATATGCCTTTTTGTGTCACAAATTTAGCGCTATGTTAAGCAATTGTAATTGGACTTATGTAAAAGTCACAACTATTTGAGGTCGGACAATAGAATTTTGGTGTTAATGCATGTTAGAGACATAGTATAATGGACTATGCTCATGAAACATACCACACACAAAAAGGATATGCAAAAGAGGTGTCCTAATCTCATCCATACTTATGTTGATTTTACAATCAACTAGCCTTAAGACTTAGAGATATCATAGGCCAAATGAGATGAATGCATAAAGAATGGGAATGAGATGAAGAGGAAGGGGGATGGATCAAAACTCAAATTGGTCAAAGGAGGACTTTTACCAAATTAATATCATCCATTCATTTTGGGAGATGGAATGTACATTCCACCGATCCCCTAAATCCAATGATATTAACTTGACAAAGTCAAATCAACCTTGACCAAGGCCCAACAACAAGAGTCAAACTCATACAAGTCATCACAATAGGTCAACACAATTAATTGGCATTTATTAAAATTAAAAATACTAAAATAATATATTTAAATTAAATATGGTTTGTCAAATTCCTAAAACCTCATCAAAACACCAAACAAATGGCCATGAGATTTATCATAGGTCAAACAAGGTCAAAGGACCTTTGAGAAAAAATTTCAGAATTTTTAAAGACTTAAAAGTATTTTTAAACAATTAAAAACAATCACAAAATCAATTAAATCATGAAAAATATTAATAATGATCCAAAAAATAATTTTAATTCAAAATATGAAAGAGGAAGTTTTTTGAATTTTTTTGGTGAAACTCATATTTTTTGGATCAATATTAAAATTAATATGAATTAATGAAGATAAAAGAAATAAAAGAAAAATCAGAAAATATCAAAAAACGTGGACCACTTGATCTGCCTCATTAATTGAGGTGGCAGATCAAGTGGTGAGAAACGCGCGTTCCATGGTACACGCTAGTCAACGCGCCACACACTTGGTCATTACAAGCAACGTCCCTGATTAAAACATTTTAAATCCATCCAATGGCTCAGAACACTTCCAACTCATCACCAGAGTCAACGGCCGGTCATCTTCTCCGATGACCCTGGCTGGACTCGTTCTTTCATCACCATAACATAAATGAAAAAGAAGGACAGATCTGAAAGATAAAATGGTGTCGATCACGAATATCGCCTCAATTTTAACTAACTCCACATATATATAAAGATATGAGGAGTTGAATTTTGAGGTGTGTCAACTGAGTTGCTTCGATTTGACCTCTAAGCAACTCAATCTTCTTGCCTACATTGGTAGGACTTCAGACAACCAAAGATCCAAGAGAATTGATGAGAATTGAGTGAGAATCGAAGAGATGAAGTTTTTTGAAAATTATCTCTTGCTTGCTTCAAACACGATCTGATCACACTTGAGAAGCTTGCAGGAAGTGATTAGCAAGGGTGCAAGGCTTTGGATCCTGGAGTTTTTGATTCTCCAAGAGTTGAGATTCAAACTGAATTTTCAAATTGAAAATTCTCAGGTTTTCCTTTAGAATGAGAGGGTTTGAATTGGGGGGAAAAGCTGGTGCGCAAGGTGTCTTTGAATTGAGCACAGAGGTCATGTATTTATAGCATGAGGGAGTGATATTTGCACACTTGAAATTTTTGTCCAAATTTAGCAATGTGTATGGCACGAGTGCATGGGCATGTACAGGCCCATGAGGCAATGCATTAAGGTCCAAAATCAATCATGTTGAAGTTTGAATGAAGCTTGATTGGCAAGGCAATGAGAAATGAAGTTTGTACATTTGATTTCCTCCAATGATGCAGCTCTGTTAAAGCCATGCGCACCTCTAGCAAACCTCATCCAAAATGCATGAACTTGGGTTCTTTGGAAATGTTGGATCAAGGGGAGCAAGTTTTATGTTGAACACTTTTTCATTTGGAGCTTGGATCATGGTGAATTTTGAGGTGGAAGTTTGGAAATTTCAACATGTTGAAAATTTTCCTAAGTGTAAAGTCATATATCTCAATATTCCGCCTTACTTAACTTTTTATGTGAGATATAAATGAGAAAAGTGTTGTCAACAAAGTTGTAGCTATTTCAAAGACCTTCAAAATGGTGATGAATTTGATGTCATTTGGATTTAGAATGATAGAGTTATGCATTTTTGGAAGTTTGGAAAAATCACTTGTTCAATGGTATAGGTCAAAAATGACCTATAATGTATTCTCATATCACATGCTCATAAAAGTTGAATTTGCTTCCACTCCAAACATAAAAGTTGAAGTAGACATATTGAATTTGATTGTGAAACTTAGAAATCTTTCATCTCATAAAAATTGAGCAAGTTATGTCCTTGGGAAGTTGACTCTCAAATTAGGGTTTAGACAAAATGACCTATAATGTTTGAACATATAAGATGATTTTACAAGCAACACTAGATCTAGGTCTCAACATGAAAGTTGTTTGGAATGTCATTTAGAGTCACGTTTCTCTTGGAATCATTTTCATATGGTGAAAATTGTAGGATATAGGGTCTAGGGAGACCTAGTTTTGAGCAGATGAATTCATCTGGACAACCACCATCAACCAACTTGCTAACCTTCAATTATCTTGACTTTATTGGCTAATGGTAGATCATATATGCATAAGATGATGAATTATGAAGTGTCCCTTGAAAAATTTGATCAATTGGTGAGATAGCTTGTTGGAGAAGTTACTCAAGATAACTAGTCAAACTAGGGTTTCCAAGGCAAACCACCCTCAAACTCTTGAAGAAAACTTGATCAATATGACATGTAGAGATCAATGGAACTCATATATGATGCTCATAACCATTCTTGGATCAATTCATGGTTGTGCTATTTGTTATGAGGGTATCAAACCCTAGATATGAACTTGATAGATCAATGGTGATCATGCCCTACCTACAAAAGAGTTAGGCAAATACAAAGACATATTTTTGGTATTTTGGTTAGTAAAATGATAAAATACAAGTATGATACAATCACATTATGCTTGGTGATCTCTCCCAAAAAACCCAATGAAATAGGGGTAAGGAGGATGCCAAGGTATGATCCCATTGCTAATGCATATGATGAAATTGCATGAGGGATCTTAGGGTCAAAATTGGGGTCTTACAACAAGAAAATAAGATTTTGAAAAAGGGGGTAGAGATTTGAAATTTAATAAGTGGGAGGAGATGAAGAGACTAATCCTAAGCAAAAATTAAAAGTTAAGAGTTGAAAAGATCTAACCAATAAGATGCAATCCAATAGACAAGAATGTCATATAGAAACCCAATTTTTCCTTGGACTTTAGAATCAAGCTATATCAATACACAAATAGAAAGGTGAAGAGCAAGGCATCAAATAAACATAGCCATATCCAAGCTTAGCAACTCCATGATCTTCTTCATAATCTCCCATATATCAGATGACATACTCCTTGAATGGCTCCGGATAAAGCATTAGACACAGATTCAAAGTAACAATTGCATCAAGACCATGTAGCAGATGAACTCAAAAGGGATCTCAATACTTGCTTCAGATGAAAGTTCAATTCAAGATGACTGGCTTTAGAAAAGTTGGCATTGGCCAAGTCTTTTTTGCATAGGGAATGTTGCTTAATTCTAAGTCCAGTGTCTCAAATCCAATCCAACAATCCACACATTTTTTTAGGGTTTTTGTTGGTATTATGTACATTAAGGTCAAAAGACCACAAACACAAACAAAATACACAAACAAGTATATACAATCACAATATAATCACAAGATATGGCTCAAGTGAGCAAAGTGAAAATGGCATTAAAGTAAACAATCTAAGTGGTATGAATAATGGAAAATGATAAAAACTTGAATTTAAAGTGCAAAAAGTAAATGACTTGAAATTAAAAGTTAGTCAAATGTTAGTTGGTTAGAAGTCAGTATTGCTTTTGCTTTCTTATTGTTTAAGTCATTCTTTGGAGAACACTCAACCCTCTATTCACAAGCATGGACCCTTGAACCAAGACATCTTCCAAAGGAAGGAAATAAGACCAAGTTTCCACACAATACCATGAAAGGGGGGAGACTTACAATCTCACTTACTTGAATTTTATGCTTTTGGGTCAAAATTTAGCGTTATGTTAAGCAATCGTAATTGGACTTATGTAGAAGTCACAACTATCTAAGGTCGGGCAATAGAAATTTTAGTGTTAATGCATGTTAGAGATATGGTATTATGAACCATACTCCTAAAACATACCACACTTAAAAGAAAATGGCAAAAGGGTGGACCTAATCGCATCCATACTTATGTTGATTTTGCAATCAACTAGCCTAATAATATAGAGGTATCATAGGTCAAATGAAATGGATGGGATAGTATGGGATTGAAGATGAAGAGGTAGGAGAAATTAAATAAACTCAAATTGGTCATGGGAGGACTTTTATCCAATTAAAATCATTCATTCATTTTGGGAGATGAAATGTATATTTCATCAATCCCCTATATCCCATGATTTTAATCCAACAAAGTCAAATCAACATTGACCAAGGCCCAACAACAAAAGTCAAACTCAACAAGTCAACACAAATAGCTCAACACAATTTATTTACAATTAAACAATTAAAAATCAATTAAAAATGCATTAAATTAAATTATGGTTGGTCAAAATCCTAAAACCTCTTCAAAACACCAAAGAAATGGCCAAGATATTTATCATAGGTCAAATAAGGTCAAAGGACCTTGGAGATTTTTTTTCATTATTTTTGGAAACTCAAAAGTATTTTAAACAATTAAAAATATTCACAAAAACAATTAAATCATGAAAAATATTAATATTGATCCAAAAAATAATTTTAATTAAGAAAGTGAAAGAGAAAAATATATGAAATTTTTTGGTGAAAGTCCCATATTTTTTGGATCAATATTAAAATTAATATGAGTTAATGAAAATAAGTCAATTAAAATAAAAAATAGAAAATGCTAAAAAATGTGGACCACCTGATCTTCCTCAAAAATTGAGGTGGCAGATCAAGTGGATCAGAGCGCGCTATCAATGGTGAACCCTAGTCAATGTTCCACACGCGTGGTAATCAATTTGGACGCTCAAGATTAAAACAAAATAGAAGGATCATGTGGTCTGAGACATGCCAGCGCATCGCCGGAGCCAGAGCTCCGGTCTTCTTCTCCGGTGGACCTCACCGGACTGGTCCACCTTCAACCATCACCAAAATAAAAAAGGAGGACATGAATTTAAAGTGAAAATGCTCAGGAGCTCGAATATGGCCTCAATTTCACCTAACTCCAAGTATATAGAGAGATACAAGGAGTTGAATTTTGAGGATCATGACCTGAGTTGCTTCGATTTGACCTCTAAGCAACTCAATCTTGTTGCCTACATTGGTAGGACTTCAGACAACCAAAAATCAACAAGAATAGTGGAGAATTGAATGAGAATCAAAGAGATACAAAATTCAGAAATTCACCTTCACTGCAGGTTCAGATGGACAAGATCTTGCTCTCAATTGTGCTTGGCCTTGCTTTGGATACTTGATGGAGTGGAAATAGATCAAGGAAGAAGGAGGACTCTTGGAGTTTAAATCTAAAAACAGTGGGAGATTTCAAACTCGATTTTCAATGAAAATCACCAAGCTTGTCCTTTGAATGTGGAGGTTTAGGGTTGCTAATTCAAAGCTGGCGCGCAAGGGTCCTTAATTCTGAGCATGGAGGGTTTTGTTTATAGCCAAGATCTTTGATAATTACACACTTATTTCAAAACCCAAAAATAGCAATTTCCATTGCATGGATGCATGGGCGTGTCATAGGCCTGTGTAATGATGCATTCAGGTCCAAAAATGAGTGTAAGCAAAGCTGAAGTCATGCGGAAAGGCCATGCATTCGTGTGTGAGAAATGGAACTTCAAGTCTACCAAATGGTCCTTCAACTTTAATCCATGTGAAACTCATTCATTCTTTGTCCAAATGAGATGAATATGGACTTTTTGGAAAGGTTAGATGAAGAGGAACAACTTTCATGTTGAACACTTTTTCATTTTAGGCTTGGATCATGATGAATTTTGAGGTGGCAGTTTGAAAAATCAAACATATCAAAAACAATTCTAAGTACCAAGCCATATGTTCATTTCTTCCTCCTTGAGTAACTTTTTCTATGGGCTTCAAATAAGAAACATTCCTTCATAAAAGTTGTAGCTCTCTCAAAGTACTTCAAATTGGTCACAAATTTGACCTCATTTGGATTTATCATGAAGGAGTTATTCATTTTATAAGTTGAGGAAAATCACTTGTTCAATGGTATTGGTCCAAAATGACCTATAATCTTTCCTCATATCACATGCATTTAAAAATTGAACTTGCACTTCCTCCAAACATCAAATTTGAATTAGACATATTGAAATTGATCGTGCAACTTGAATGGCTTTCATCTCATAAAAATTGATCAAGTTATGGCCTTGGGAAGTTGACCTCCAAGTTAGGGTTTAGACAAAATGACATATAATCTTTCACCATAAAAAATGACTTTCCAAGAAAAACGAGCTCTAGACCTCAACATGAAATTTTCTTGTAATGTCATTTAGAGTGACGTTGCTCTTGGAATCATTTTCATATGACAAAAATTGTAGGAGATAGGGTCTAGGGAACCCCAGTTTTGATCAGTTGACTTTCTCTGGCCAACCACCATGAGCCAACTTGCTATCTTGACATTCTCTTGACTTTTGGGACTCATGGAGGATCATATATGCATAAGATGATGTAATGTGAAGTATCCCTTGAAATATTTGATCAATAGGTGAAGAAACTCGTTAAATAAGTCACATAACATACCCAAATGAATTTGGGTTTCCAAGGCAAACAAACTCCAAACTCTTGATGATTTCTTGATAAAAAATAATATGTGAAGATCATGGGGATCCATATATGATACTTAGAGCCATAGTAAACCAATTCTTGATTGAGATCCTTGCAATGAGGGTCTCAAACCCTAGATATGAGCTTGATAGAGCATAGGTGAGCATATGCACTACCTACAAAAGAGTTAAACTATACAATGACATATTTTGGTATTTTGGTTAGTAAAAAAAAGGAAAATGAAGTAAGATACAATCACATGATGCTTGGTGATCTCTCCCAATGCAAACCCAATGAAAGAGGGGTAAAGAGGATGCCAAGGTATGATCCCAATGCTAATGTATATGATGAGAATATCATGAGGGATCTGTAAGACCCCAATTTTGTCCCTAAGATCCCTCATGGCACCATAACACTGCACTTGCATTGCCTCAAGGACCATTAGCATCTTGGTTCCCTTTGCCTTTGGGTGGGACCTTCTTGAGAGTGGTTTGAGATCACCAAGCATGCTTGAATTGTATATCATTTCTTTTCTTATTTTTGTTTACTAACCAAAAGCACAAAAATATGTCACTAACATCTTTTGTTTGTAGCTTGAGCCATCACAAGGTCAAGAGCTTCAAGGAGATCACTTATGCAATGATAAGGCCAAGAGGAGATGATAGCAAGCATGGTAATGGTTCCCAAAGCTCTCCTCCATAAAATATCCCTCCCTAGCATCTAAACTCATCATTTTTGATCAAAGCAAGTCAAAGGGTTTGAGGTTTGTTCCCTAGAGAAGCCCTAATTCATTTGTGCACCATAATGCCTTGCTCTTGAAGCAACCTCAGCCCATGGTCAAATACAATCAAGGGAAGTTCTTTAATTCATCATTTCATGCATATTTGAACTTATTTGAGTGTCCTCAATCATTAATTCATCAAGATATGAGGCATGGACTAGAGAAGTTGATTAGTCAATTCATCTGACTATTTTGAAATGCACTTAGACCTAACTTTTTATGTGTTGGTCAAATGGAGATGGTTCCAAAATAAAACATGTTCTCAAGAACAATATTAACAACTTTCATGTTCATAAAAAATTTATTTGAAGCTTCGAAGTCCATCTCCCATTCCAATACATTATACGTCATTTTGACTGAAACCCTAATTTTAGGTCAACTTCCCAAGGACACAACTCATTCATTTTTTATGATTTTGAGGTGGGATCAAATGCATTGGAAAGCTTAAGATGTCTACTTCAAGTTTTACGTTGGACAAAAGTTCAAAGTATCAAAGGAAATACATGTGATAGTGCAAGACATTATAGGTCATTTTGGACCAAAAGCATTAAAACGCAAAAAAGTCCAACTTCAAGTGCCCATAACTTCTTAATCAAAAATCCAAATGTTGCAAAATTTACGTCCATTTTGATTGTATTGAAAATATATACAACTTTGATGTTGGAGGTGTTTCCATTTAAGGCTTGCATCATCAAAACATAAGGGCTTGAACATCGGCCAACTTTAGAAACCTTGCATTGACATGTTTTGCACATCACACTTTAAACTCAAATTTCATAAATTTCCACACTCCAAATGGATTTTTGCCCAACATAACAATTGTTCCTTACATCAAGACCTTTCCAACCATTACTCACATGATCATATTTGGATTTGACAAATGGTATTTTCGAAGAGTTGAACATTTAGGCATAATTATGGAATTCACATGAAATCTTGATGCACAAGCCAATACAGCTCTAATTACACGTCCAAACCTTTGGCATTTTAGTTTATCTTGCATTTGGCATTGTTTTTGGACCTTGTACATGATCATGCAAGCCCATGCAAGGATTGTCCATGATCATGCACACGGATCAATTCATCATTTCCTTGCCATTCCCTCTATAAATAGAGACCCTATTCCATTCAAAATACACACCTGATTCAACCTGTTATGCTGCACAAATCTCTCCATAGCCATTACTAAAGGAATTTCAATTTTCTTCTAAAAAATTCAGATCTGAATTTCAGCTTCCTTGGTTGATTTTCAGACCTATAATTCTTCAGCCTTGCTTCCTCTTCATCACTAGATCTCATTGCAAGCTTTGGTTGTGAAAGATCGTGCTCTCCATACCTGCATTTCAAAGGTGGATATCAGAACTTTTTCTCTTCGAAACTCTTTGATCCTTGCTTATTTCTTGAGTTCCTTGGTCTGGTTGAAGTCCTCTCAATAGAGGCATTTGATTTGTGCTTTCAATTTTGTAAAAACATGAAGTTCATGACGAACACCATCATACTTCCATCTCTGATTTCTCCATTTATAGAAATCTAGAGTGTAAGTGAATGGTATAGGAGTGATGTACATCACTTCCTCTTTCGATTGATGCCTGGATCGCATGTTTTGGCGCACATTTGCTCTTCTGCAAATTTGAGATATCACCGGAGCTAGCTAGAGAAGACGGTGGCGCTGGCCTCCGTCCTTACTCCAGATCCAATCGTGGCCGTCCGTTTCTATTTCCAGATCTAATCCTGGTTGTCCAAACTAATGACTTATTTAAATACCACGTGTGGTTGCATTGACTGTGGAACACGTTGGACGCGCGCCTCTGGTTGCTTGGATCTGCCAGCTCAATTAATGAGCTTAGATCCAAGGGCTCTCGTTTTTTTCCATTTCTAATTTCTGATTTCTATTTTCTTTATTTCTTTTAATTCCAATTATTTTCAAAAATCAATATCTCTCTCATTTTTAATCTAAAAATTATGGGACCAATTGCATTAGTCTCCAAATAAATTCTAGTTTCCATTTCGGATTTTGAAAATTTTTATTTTGTCATTTGATATTTTTTGTGAATTTTCTCTTTTCTGGTTGTTTTTAATTCATTTTAAATAGTTTTTGATATTCAAAAAATACAAAAATATTTTCCTAACCTATTTGAATGATGATGGATCTATGAAAAATATTCTCATCAATTTTTAAATTGATTTGAGATTTATTTGAGATTTTAGTTCAATTAGGTTATTTTTATTCATTTTTAATTGATTAAAAATAGTTTCTGACTTTTAAAAATGCTGAAATTTTTTGTCAAACTTTGTTTGACCTTGTTGAACTTGGGATAAATTACTTGGACCTTTCAAGGTTGATTTGAAGTGATTTTGAAGTTTGACCTTTCCATCATTTTTATTCAAGTTTATTTTAATATTGAAAAATGCAAAAAATATTATGCTCATTGTTTGATCTCCAATATCCATCCCATTTCTGATTTCTTATTATTGACTTTGACTTTCAATGTCAATTGATCAATACATATGGATTGGTACATCTTATTCCATCTTATGCATTTTGATCTTTCCATTTCATTATCCATTCTCCATCTCCTTCTTCTTCTTCTTATTTTCTTTTTGATCAATGAGTTGAAGGTTGATAAGTTAGCATTGATTAGGGAGACTTAATCTTCCTTGATCCAAATCTATTTCATCTTGATCAATTGATCAAGTGAATGGTTTTGCATTAAGGATAGGTTGTTTTCTAAATCATGCAAAAGGCTTAAACCAATACAAGATCAATTCTCTTTTTTTTCTTTTTTGGCATGGCAAGTTGTTGGAACTCGGTTCACTAATCAAGACTTCTAACTTGTGTTGTTGCCTACATTATTATTGACCGACCTTAGATGGTTGTGATTTCTACATAAGTCCAATTACGATTGCTTAACATAGCGCTAAATTTGCTATATGGCACACTAACTACTAACACTAACCATTAACAATTAACATTTACCTTTTTGCTCTTTACTTTTATGCAATTTACTATTCTTGCACATATTATCCATTTGCTTTTCTCTTTGCTCACTTGAGCACATGTTTATGTTAATGCCATTTGCCTTTTGCTCACTTGAGCACATAATTGTGTATATATTTTTTATGCTTGTATTTTGTTTTGATTGTTGAGAACCAAATGCAAAGAAATGGACTTAGTTTCGAGGACTTTCCCTATGTAAAGAATGGAGAATTGGACTTAGATTCTAGGACATTCCTTATGCAAAATTGGAGTAAGTGGACCTTAATGATGAAGATGGATTAGAAGGACCAAATCTCTAAACTCACTCTTGTCCATTCTTGTTTACTTCATGGAACTTTTGATGTGTGTGCTTTTGTGCTAGGGAATTCTACTTGAGCTTAATTGAAGGACCATTGCCATGCTCATCCAAAGTGAAAGACACAAGATACACTGAGGATCTCTTAACAGGCTTGTTTGATGATTGTTTATGCTTTGTGATTGCTTATTCCAAAGGATGGGAGTTACTTGGATCATCTATATGATCTCAAGAGAGGAACTCCTTGTGTGGTTTTTGTTCTCTTTCCCCTCACCTTTTTTTGTTTTACTTAGGACTTTAGCCCTTCTTCTTCTTCTCTCCACTCTAACCCAAGCCAAAACCTTTTGTGCAAACATTTAACCTTTGTTTTCAAACATTAGAAACCTAAGCCTTATGCTTTTGATTTTCAAACTTTCTTTTCATAACACTTACTTAGAATTAAATCTTTAAGTCACCTTTGACCATTTTGTATATACTTCTAATTGGTAAATATAACCCATTCAAATGTCTTTTTTGTGGTTCCAGTGGCCACTTTCTTAATCAAAGTCTTTCATAACCTTTAGCTATTAGGTTTGAGTTATCCTTGTGATAGATGTAATACTCACCTATATCCTTAGCGATGGACAATGAGTCTTCCATGCTTATTATAGGGTTAACCCCTCACTAGCATGTTGAAGCTATCCTCACATGGTGGATTTGTGGTTTTAGGTTGAGTTTTCTCCCTTATATAACAAAAGACATTAAGGCTTTTGGACCAAATCAATTCACCAACTTGTTTTTTTGATATTTTTACCCCGAACTACGAGGTTTTGATCCTAATCTTTTTATAAGATGGTACGTAGGCAATGGGTTTATCCATCCAAACACAAAATGTAAGTAACTTGTACATTCTCCTCTCATCTCTTCAATCATGTTTGCACAAACAAAATTTTCACAAAACAACAACCTTACAACAAGTATGAAAAGGGCTCCCTAGGAGTACCTAGGATGTTTTGGGTGCCTAACACCTTCCCATTGCATAACCCACCCCCTTACCCAGATCTCTATTTCTTTTACTAGTTTTGTTAAAACTGTTAGGTTTTTGTTCGCTTTCTAACCATTCCTTTGGATAAATAGAAGTGCGGTGGCGACTCGACTTTTATGGTTTACCTTTGATTTAGCCAATATCTCTAATGGTAAATGTTAATACCTTAGGATTGGCATTAATTTTGTAAAACAAATAATGTAATCATCTCTGTTGTTTTAATATGTTGGGTTGAAGAAGTTCAACATCTGGACCAACATGTCATGTACGATGTCACGACATCATGTTTGTGACATCGCACATGTGTAGAAACCTGAATTAATTAATTCAGTATATATTCTAGGATTAGTGAGGATATTTGGTGAATATCCTAACTCCCATGTGGAGGTCTTAAAGACTCAATCAGAATATATATAGGCTCAAAATAAGGAGATATATATGGAGAGATTTTAGGATTGAAGACCTTGATTGTAGCAGAAAGTTTCTGCTGACTTTGTAACAGCAAAGGAGAAGTTTGCTGCGATTTCTGAAGGCCCAAATCCAGTTGGGTGATTAGGTTATAACTAGCATATTGTAACCTAGTTTTTGTAAGCCTCTTAGAATGAAAAATTAGGGGTGTGTGTGAGGTAAACCTCCCAACCTGTAGGAAGGTTACCATGTGTTTCTCAATGTTCAAAGCTGAGAGTATTTGTAACTCAAAGCCTGTAGGCAAGAGTTGTTTGTTCTTGAATGAAGTTGTGAAGCAAGTTCAAGTTGTTTAACATTACATTGTATTTGTAGTGATAGGAATGGAAACTGGAGGTTTCTAACTAGGAGTTCCTAGGTATAGATTGCATTGGGTAGGGATTAAGTGAAGAGTTGTAAATAGGGGAGTTTAACTCTGAATTAATACTGCTGATAGTGGATCTTCTTCCTGGCTTGGTATGCCCCTAGACGTAGGTCATGTTGGACTGAACTGGGTTAATAATTTGCTGTGTTTGTTTACCTTCTGTATGTTATAATCATGTCTGCCATAACTGAGCTTGTATCTCAGTCTGCTTATCAAGTTAATAACAAACCTGTTACATAGCCTTCTGTTTGAATGTCAATCAGAATGTTTTGACATTCATCATTGACAGCATATACTGAAAAATAGGCATGTTGATCTCAGTTCAGCATGTAGTTAAGTCTGGTCTTCAAGAGGATCACAGACCTAGCCAAAGGATCATAGTGAAACTGTCAAACTGGATGTCTTGACAGTTGTTCGTGTAGGCTGATACTGAAGTTGAGACTAGTTAGTCTTTTACAGTACAACAAAGTTAGCACAGTCTGTTTTCAGGAATATAACAGAATCAACATGAGGTATATGTTCTGGATGTCAAACTGAATGTTGTGACATTCACACCTGACAGCTTGTGCTAAATTGTAGGAAAATTAGTTTTTCTGTTTCAGCATTTTTCTTAGGCTATTTTTTAGGAATACAACAGCTGAGCTAAAATCCAGGAAAATAACAACTAACCTACAATTAATGAACCTAACTAATAGCCTATTTGTTAGCTCCCTAATATGTGGAAATTAGGTTAACTTGCTTGACTTTTAGTTTAGGAAACACGAGTACTAGGCCAGCAAACTGGAATACAGTAACAGGTGAAGTTCAAATCAATATTGATATATCATGCTGTGGTGTTTGATCTCTGCTGTGTCTTAGTACCAGAAGGACAGAACTAGGTGTTCTTCCATTTTAGGGTAATATAGTAGCAGATGTCGTGACAACTGTGAAAGCGTGCTTTAGTATAGGGTTTTTATTTGTATAACGGTCTTGCTGTATTAGTTACAATGTTGGATCAGATGTCATGACTTGGAGTAGAACATCTTAATTCTGACTACGCCAGAATTTCAAATGGTATCAGAGCTGGCATCCTGTTCTGTTTTTGGATGAGATCCATGGGTGATACTTTCTGGTATCTTGCAAGGAGTTATGTTAGTACTGATGTTGGAACCTGTAGAAGATTCTGTGGTTTCCCTGAATGGTCCCTTGAAGTAGGTGGATGGACTATTCATGACAGGAACTGTGAGCACCTGCCTCTGGAGATTGGCAATTGGCCTTTGTGTGGGACAACTGAGCTAGTATTGAATCATATTCAAACTTGGTATGTTCTTGGAGGCTGATCTGGTGAAGTGTGTGTTCATTGGTTGAGTTGTAATATGATTTCCGCTGCATAATACCTGGCAAAACTCAAACTCTGATGTAGTTTCCCCTCATGTGGATGAAAGGCTGCTGTATTCAAGATTTCATCATAATCTACTGAAGATGTCAAAGATACTTGAGTCTCATCAAGTCCACTCTTCATGGTAAGAATCACCTGATCACTGTTCTTGTACTCTCCTGGGCAGTGTATATGAAGACCTTGGAGACTTTCAAGGAGGGTTTGTTTCAAGGAGGTTAGACTAATGTTCTATGTGATGTTAGAACATGTTGTTCAACAAGTATGCAGCTACTGATTAAAGAGTAAATGTTTTTAGGTGTCAAACAAAGGGATACTTTGGTTTGAAACCTACTCCTGACCTGGAAGAGGATACATCTGTGTGTGCTAAGTTGACAAGGGTAGGGTCAACTGTGTGTGTGCTCAAGAAGGTCACTTTTAGAAGTCTGATCTCTAGAAGTGGAGCTGGTTGAGATGTGACATTGTGCAATCCCTGCTGTGTGCCGTATTCCTGTAGATTGATCAGGGTTGGATAGTTGTTCCCTGAAGTACTATGTTGTGTTGGAAGACAAGTCCCCTGGATGTTAGAAGTCAATAATGGGGTAACCTGACTGCTATTTCATTTAAGAGGATTGGGACCATGAATCTTGTTATTCAAACACCACGCTCAGAAGTGGCAGTTCTTTCAAGGAGTGAGAATATGAAGATTCAGTGGTTGGTTGAGGTAGTATGCTCTGGCAATGCATATCTACTATTAACTGGTGTTGTTTTGTTGTCATTAGTACTTATGGTCATCTGGAGTCTGATTGGTGTGATTGAAGTATGTATAGGTATAACTCATAGAGTTAGTTGCCACTGGTAGGGATGGTGTATGTCATGTTGAGACATTTGTGTATAATGCATGGATATTGGTGTGAAGTGTCCATGATTGTTAATTTGAGGGGGAGTTTGGCTAACCTCCTCACGTTTGGTCAGCCTAGGGTCTGGTTGGCTGTTGACCTGTGTCACATGGGTTTTGGCTGTTGTGTGACACAGTTGCACGGAAGGATTCATCTCTCTCATTCCTAAGGGTGAATCTAATCTGGAAAGATTCTCAAAACTGTTGAGGTGCTTGCAAGCAGAAGATCTTGTCACAAGAAGAGCATTTTCAAAGTATTCTTATGATGGAAGTATCTGAAAGGATAATTGGGAAAGGATTTAAGATCAATGTCTACTTGTGCCAAGTACAAGTATTTAATTGATTGTCCTTGGAGCTCCAGATAACTGATGTTCTTAAAGATGTTGGAACATCTCTTCGTCAAGACCCTGTGCAGAATCACAGGAAGGATAGTACATTGGTTTATGATCTATCTCCTTGGTGGCAGCAAGAGCATATGATCTCTGAAAAGGTTTCCTGGCAAGAAACATGTTCAGCCTTGTGGTGTACAAGAAGAAGAAGACATCATAGTCTTGATGGTGGTTACTTGGATCAGTTTATTTCTGATCTAGGTAAGGAAGTGCATTGGCTAATGCACACTGTGGAGTTAAGAACAAGTGGCAACATTCTTAACATCATGGAAACAACTTTACCTTAGGAAGTAGAATCCTTGGTATAGCTGAAGGGTTAGTCTCTAACTGGTCCTTCTGAAGACTCATGCATCAGAGTGTCTGATGTCTTTGGAGAAGAAGCAGGAATTCATCAAGGTGTGAGCTTGGATGACTTAACTGCGAACCTACAGGATGGAGGTTGTTTACTCAAACTTGGTTCCACAATCAAGTCTATGAGAGCATTGAACTCTTGTGCTGTGTAGGGAGGAAGTTCTTTCAAGTGGCAGAAGAAGGAGCTGAATTCAACAGCTAAATGTTGAAACACAATGTTGTGACATTTGGTTTAACATCAGAATCTTAGTTGGTGAAGTGGCACATCAACTTAAGATAGAAGGGTCTACAGAGTTGTAGATTGGGTACTTCAAAAAGGTCGTTCTCATTGCAGTTCTTTGGAGTTACTGGATGGAGAAGATGTTACATGTTCATGTCTTAGAGAATCTAAGTTCTGTTTAACATGTAGCTTGAAGCTCAGGTCTCACTTGGAAGGTCAGCATATCTTTGGGAGAAGTCTGATAAACTTGGAGAGGTCAAAAAGTGGCATTTGACTTTTTCATATGAGGATTCATGAAGGAGGTAATCAACCAGTGGCATTTGGTCTATCTCAGAAGTGAGTTCGAAGGATCAAGATAATCAACATATGGCAGCTGATTATTCTTGAGGAAAGTCTGAGACAAATTACTTTTGAGCAGAAAAGTAGTAAGTTGAAGACAAAAGAAGGTGTTTTCTATTCATCTCTTGGAGCTTGTGGTAGGAGTTCTAAGCTATCTATGGAAGATTATCTCTTGGAATGGGATGAGAATGTATATGTCCCAATTTGTGTCTGGTTTCTTTTGGATTAAGCTGGTGACTCAGTGATATCTGAAGATTATCAGATGGTGTTCCTTGTTATGTTGTGAGGATGTCCTAACTAATGTTAGAACATTTTGTGAAGTGGTTTTATGTTCTGGTTAGAAGAGAGATTGACACAGAGTGTGGATGTGTTCAGCCAAGAGGGTTGAACAGAGGGTGTGCTCTTGAAGACATGAAGATGTGTCTTATGTTTTCCATTCATCAAGTGGTCTGGGTTCTCTTTGAATCAGGAAATATGTGAAGGTCCAACTTTGGGGTGTTGGATATGTTCATGTGTGATCTCCAAGTTTCAAGAGGAGAGTTGGTTGTTCATGACAAGGGGAGTTCTGTCTTTGTGCTGTAAGTAATCATCAAGCCTGTGGTCTATGATGACAAGGTATGGCACCTTGTTAGTTATTGGGTTGATGTGATGTGTGTCAAGACTGAGGGAGCAGAAGAATGTCTGACCGGATGTCATGACATTGCCTTGGATAATATTGTTATATCCTTCTGAACCTTAAAGTCATGAGGAAATATGGATGTGGTGTGTCTAATTATGATAAATTAGAATAAGCCTGATTGTTACAGTTGTGTGGTACAGGGGGAGTAACCATCTACTGATGTTTGTGATTTTGGCTTTAGTGGTGCCAGATGTCAAGTCTTTACTGGTGGTACGAAAGTGGTCTTAGGAAATGTTGAAAGGAAGAATACTTGAAGAATGCAGGCAAAAGCCACGTTGAATGCTAAGACATCACGTGCAACGTGACTGACTGCATATAGGGAATAGTCTCCATGCACTGGAACTGCTTTTTTGGAAAAAAACCGTCAAGAGCTATAAAAGGTATTCAAAGATAGTCTGAGATTTTGTTGGTGATTCTCTGACTGTTTCTTAGCAAATATTAATGAATCTTGACCAAGCATTTATTCCTACCGTTAATTCCTAAGCACGGGCTGGACTATTTAAAGGATGTAATAGCTCTCTTCTTCTCACAAGAGAAGCACTCCATTCCCTCTAAATCATGGGGTATGTTAAGGTTTGGGCAAACTGCGCCTGGATCTGGTTTTGTGAGGGGTTCCTTTACAAATGTTTAGCTAAAAAGGGGGAGAGAAATATAGTCCTGAGAATATACCAGAAGCAAGTAAAATGTGGTAGCAAGCAGAAGTTGGCTTCAGGCACAGAAGTCACTAACTGGGCATATCACATGTGTCTTGTGATCTGAGTTAAGAGGACAGTTGTGTCTTGTGATCTGAGTTACATTATCTATGTACTCAGCATTACATATTCTTCTGGAAGCTCTACCGGTGAAGGGAAGGGTTCTGATGCAACTGATTCTTGTACCTCTACTTCCTCATGTACACCATCTTTGGTGTTTGTGGTGGTGGAGACAATGACAGAGATGAAGAGCATACCCATATTGGGATGTATTGTCCAGTGTAATGTTTATTTGTTTTAGCTAAAATTTGCCAAAGGGGGAGATTATTAATACCTTAGGATTGGCATTAATTTTGTAAAACAAATAATGTAATCATCTCTGTTGTTTTAATATGTTGGGTTGAAGAAGTTCAACATCTGGACCAACATGTCATGTACGATGTCACGACATCATGTTTGTGACATCGCACATGTGTAGAAAACTGAATTAATTAATTCAGTATATATTCTGGGATTAGTGAGGATATTTGGTGAATATCCTAACTCCCATGTGGAGGTCTTAAAGACTCAATCAGAATATATATAGGCTCAAAATAAGGAGATATATATGGAGAGATTTTAGGATTGAAGACCTTGATTGTAGCAGAAAGTTTCTGCTGACTTTGTAACAGCAAAGGAGAAGTTTGCTGCGATTTCTGAAGGCCCAAATCCAGTTGGGTGATTAGGTTATAAATAACGTATTGTAACCTAGTTTTTGTAAGCCTCTTAGAATGAAAAATTAGGGGTGTGTGTGAGGTAAACCTCCCAACCTGTGGGAAGGTTACCATGTGTTTCTCAATGTTCAAAGCTGAGAGTATTTGTAACTCAAAGCCTGTAGGCAAGAGTTGTTTGTTCTTGAATGAAGCGGTGAAGCAAGTTCAAGTTGTTTAACATTACATTGTATTTGTAGTGATAGGATTGGAAACTGGAGGTTTCTATCTAGGAGTTCCTAGGTATAGATTGCATTGGGTAGGGATTAAGTGAAGAGTTGTAAATGGGGGAGTTTAACTCTGAATTAATACTGCTGATAGTGGATCTTCTTCCTGGCTTGGTATGCCCCCAGACGTTGGTCATGTTGGACTGAACTGGGTTAACAATTTCCTGTGTTTGTTTACCTTCTGCATGTTATAATCCTGTCTTCCATAACTCAGCTTGTCTCTCAGTCTGCTTATCAAGTTAATAACAAACCTGTTACATAGCCTTCTGTTTGAATGTCAATCAGAATGTTTTGACATTCATCATTGACAGCATATACTGAATAATAGGCATGTTGATCTCAATTCAGTATGTAGTTAAGTCTGGTCTTCAAGAGGAGAACAGACCTGGCCAAAGGATCATAGTGAAACTGTCAAACTGGATGTCTTGACAGTTGTTCGTGTAGGCTGATACTGAAGTTGAGTCTGGTTAGTCTTTTACAGTACAGCAAAGTTAGCACATTCTGTTTTCAGGAACATAACAGAATCAGCATGAGGTATATGTTCTGGATGTCAAACTGAATGTTGTGACATTCACACCTGACAGCTTGTGCTAAATTGTAGGAAAATTAGTTTTTCTGTTTCAGCATTTTTCTCAGGCTATTTTTTAGGAATACAACAACTGAGCTAAAATTCAGGAAAATAACAACTAACCTACAATTAATGAACCTAACTAATAGCCTATTTGTTAGCTCCCTAATATGTGGAAATTAGGTTAACTTGCTTGACTTTTAGTTTAGGAAACACGAGTACTAGGCCAGCAAACTGGAATACAGTAACAGGTGAAGTTCAAATCAATATTGATATATCATGCTGTGGTGTTTGATCTCTGCTGTGTCTTAGTACCAGAAGGACAGAACTAGGTGTTCTTCCATTCTAGGGTAATATAGTAGCAGATGTCGTGACAACTGTGAAAGCGTGCTTTAGTACAGGGTTTTTATTTGTATAACGGTCTTGTTGTATTAGTTACAATGTTGGATCAGATGTCATGACTTGGAGTAGAACATCTGAATTCTGACTACGCCAGAATTTCAGTAACGAATACCCCGTTACAGGATCTTAGGGTCAAAATTGGGGTCTTACAACTTCCCCTATTTAAGGACATTCTAGCTGAGGAGGTGAAGGTTAAAATCTTCGTATTGACTCAGTAGAATGGACTTAAATAACTACATATAGAAGCAAATTTTGGTACCTAAGAGACCTCATGATGCATATGATATGAATGTAAAAATGATATTTGTGGGGAAAATGTTGCCACAAAGGAAAAGAATCCGGAGAGACCGTAAGTCCGCAGGAGTATAATGCATTCCATAAGGAAAACTCACTGGGGAGACAGAGACTCTGGGGATAAAAAGGTCGTGCGTAGGCCAGGCTACGACTTAAAACTGATGGGGGACATGAGGGATTCCATGAGAATAAATCAATGGAAAGTGTAAGACCCTAATTTTGACTCTAATATCCCTCATGGCATCATATCATTGCTCTTTGCATTTGCCTCAAGGATCATAACATCTTGGCTCCTTAACCCTTGGGTTGGGACTTGTGTGAGTTGGTTTGAGACCACCAAGCATGCTTGAATTGTATATTATTGCTTTTCTTATTTTGTTTACGAACCAAAAGCACAAAAATATTTGACTAACATCTTTTATTTTGAAGCTTAAGCAGTCATGTGATCCAAGGCTCCTAAGAGGCCCTTATGCCCATTGAAGTGGCCAGATGAAGTTGGAAGCAAGCATGACAATGGTTCCCAAAGCTCTAAATCATCATATATTCCTCCCAAGTATCTCAATTTGTAAATTTGATCAAGATAAACCAAAGGGCTTGACGATTGTTTCCCAAGGAAACCCTAATTCAACTGTGCATTGACTATGCCTTGCTCATGAAGCAACCTCAACCTATGATCAAATTCAATCAAGGTAAGTTCTTTAATTCATCATTTTATGCATATATGAGCCTATGTGAGTATCCTCAATCACTCATTCATCAAGATTTGAAGTTTGGCTTTGAGAAGTTGATCAGTCAAATCATCTAACTATTTCGAAATCCACTGAGACCTAACTTTTGATGTGTTTGTCAAATGAAGATGACCCCAAGATAAAAAATGTTCTTAAGAACCATATGAACAACTTTCATGTTCATCAAAAATCCATTTGAAACTTGGAAGGTCATCATTCATTTCAAAACATTATAGGTCATTTTGACTGAAACCCTAATTTTGGGTCAACTTCCCAAAGAACTAACTCCTTCATTTTTTATGATTTTTAGGTGAGACCAAGTGCTTTGGAAAGTTTAATACGTCTACTTCAAATTTTGTGTTGGACACAATTTCATAATCCTAAAAGAAACACATGTGATAATACAAAACATTATAGGTCACTTTGGACTAAAGCCATTGAATCTTGAAAAAGTCCAAAATTGAGTGCCCCTAACTTTCTCATCAAAAATACAAATGATGCAAAATTTAAGTCCAAATGATGCATCATTGAAACAGAAGGGCTTGAAGTTGTTCATTTTTGGTAAATTTTTTCAATGCATGTTTTGTACCTTGAACTTCATGGCTAGTTTTCATAAATTTCCAAACTCCAAATGGATTTTTGTTCAACATAGCTTTTGTTCCTTATGTCAAGACCTTTCCAACCATTACTCACATGCTTATGTTTGAATTTTCCAAATGTGATTTTCGAAGAGAGGAACTTTTATGACCATTTATGCATTTCATGTTAAATCTTGATACACAATCCATTGCCTTGCAAACTACACGTCCGATTCAACTTAGTTGATGTTCAGCATTCATTTGCAATTGGTTTTGGGCCTCACATGCGTCTGTACAGGCCCATGCATGGAGGATCCAACTTCATGCACACGAATTTGTTCACACTTTCCTTGCAGCTGTGGCTATAAATAGAATGCTTGCCTCACTCAAATGGTAACCTGAAGGCGTCTGAATCTCTGTTGAATTCATTCCCCAACCTCTCACCAAAGGAATTTGAGTTTTCACTTTTCATTTTCAAGTGTGATTTTCAACAACATCAGTTGATTATCGTCACTAATTCCTAAGCCTAGCTCTCATATCAAGCATCAGGATCAAGTTGCAAGCAAAGGATTTGTTGAATTGTGCTCATAAAAGCTGCTCTACAAAGGTTTATACCTCAACTGTTTTGCTTCGAATCTCCTAATATTTTGTGCATTGCTTGTGTTGGTTTGCATTTCTGAAATCCTCATGTGAGAGGCAAGCCAATGGTAGCTTTAATTTTGTGATTTGGTGAACTTCAGATTGAACACCTAGTTTTTCAACCTCATATTTCTTCTTCTATAAGGATATTGAGTAAAAACTAAGGTTACAGGGGTGATGTATATCACCTCATCTTTAATTTGGTATATGGATCGTGAGATTTGGTTGAGGTTGTAAAACCTGCAACTGGTGGCCGGATTATTGAGCTCGCCGGAGAAGACGGTGGTTTCCACCACCGTCCCTTACGTGGAAGCTTCATGTCCATTGGATCCATTAGCTATGATCTAATCTTGGTCACGCGTTTTGTTTACTTTTTTTAATTCAATGTATGTTGATGTTGACCAAGGAATACAATGCGTGCGCGTCTCATGACCTTCTGATCAGCCACGTCAATTAATGAGCTCTGATCAGACGCCTGTGGATTTTTCTAATTTCTTAATTTCTGTTTTAATTTCTTTTAATCCATTTATTTTCAAAAATTCATAACTTCTTTATTTGAAATGAAAAAAATATGGGACCAATTGCAAAATTTCTCTCTTAAATTCTAGTTCAATAAAATGATTTTTAATTATTTTTGTGATTCCATTTAATATTTTTGTGAATTATTTCATTTCTGTTTGTTTTTAATTCATTTAAAATACCCTTTGATATGCCAAAAATATTTTCTTAACATCTTTGGATGATGATAAGTCTATGAAAAATATTCTCATCAACTTCTTAATTGATTTGAGATTTATTTGAGATTTTAGTGCAATTATGTTATTTTTATTCATTTTTAATTATTTAAAATTAGTTTCTGTTTTCAAAAAATGTTGAGAAAATTTGTCAAACCTTGTTTGACCATGTTAGACTTATGATGATCCAATTGGACTTATCCAAGTTGATTTGAATTGGATTCGAAGTTTGACATTTATTTGTTCATTTTATTTTATGCATTATTTTAATTCCAAAAATACCAAAAATATGTTGACCTTTCTTGACTTCAAATCTTCATTTACTTCTGTTTATCATTGATTGATGTTGATTCCATTCATGTTTGATCAATGTATTTTGGTTATGTCGTTTGAATTTTCATTTTGTACATTCCATTTCCATCTTCATCTTCTTCTTTTTTCTTTTGACCAATGAGTTAATGATTTGTGGTTAGCCTTGACACATGAGAGGCTAAACCTTCTTTGATCCAAATCAAATTCAACTTGATCAAAGATCAAGTGAATTTCTTTGTGTCCAAGATAGGTTGCTTCTTGGTCAAGCAAAAAACCTAAAGTCCATACAAGGTCATTATTCTTTTCTTTTGGCATGACAAGTTGTAGAAGCTTGGCTTACTAGTCATGATCTCTAACTTGTGTTTATTTGCCTATAGTTTTATTGACCGACCTCAGATAGGTGTGACTACTACATTAGTCCACTTACGATTGCTTAACATAGCGCTAAATTGCCTTATGGCACACTAACACTAACACGAACTACTAATTACTAACTTTTAATTCAAGCATTTAATTCTTGCAATTTACTTTAATGCAATTTAATTTCTTGCCCATTTATTCATATTGCCTTTTACCTTTGCTCACTTGAGCTCATATTTATGTTTATGTCATTTGCCTTTTGCTCACTTGAGCACATTATTGTGTAAATATACTATTGCCTTGTGTTTGTTTGTTTTTGTTTGTGTGAATCCAATGCAAAAGAGGAGAAATGACTCAGAATTAGGATCTTACCTATGCTTAATGGAGTTCAAGAGCAACTAGGCCTCATGCCTTTAGAATGCTAAATTTGTTGAAGAGCAACTAGGCTTCATGCATTTAGAATGCTTAATCTTGAAGATGACATTGAAAGGACCCCTAATCTAAACTCTCTCTTTATCCATTCCTCTTATTGCATTGTGACCTTTTTGATTGTTTGTTCTTGTGTGATAGGGATTCCAAACTTGAGCTAGTTAGAAGGACCATTGTCCTGAACATCCAAGTTAAGAGAAATACAAGCCAATTGGAAGATCCTAGGAGCTCGATTGAATATTTGCTTGATTGCTTGAGTTAATTGCTTATTGCTTGCTAAGTCCAAAGGAAAGGAGCTCTTGAATCATCTTTATGATCTCAAGAAAGAAACTCCAAGGGTTTTATTCTCTTTTCTCATCTTTGCATGTTTAGGATTATCCTTTCTCTTCTCCTCTCCACTCTAACCCAAGCCAAACTCATTTTGTACAAACATTGACATTGTTTTCAAACACTAGAAACCTAGGCCATATACCTTTGATTTTTTTTCAAACTCTTTTCATTAATACTTATTTTGAATTGAATCTAAAGTCAACTTTGACTTCCTTTTGTGAATACTTCTAATTGGTAAATCCAACTCACTCAAATTGTTTTCTTAGGTCATAAACATTAGCCATAGGTTTGAGTTATCATAGTGGTTGATGTAAACCTCACCTCATCCTTAGTGATTGGACTATAAGTCTTCCATAATTATTATAGGGTGGATCCCTCACTAGTATGTTGAAGCTCTCCTCACATGGTGGATTGTTGGTTTAGGTTGAGTTTTCTCCCTCTGATGACAAAAGACCATAAGGCTTTTGACAAACCAATTCACCAACTTATTTCGAGATTTTTACCCCTAACTACGAGGTTTTGATCCTACCTTTGTGATGGTACGTAGGCAATGGGTTTATCCATTCAAAAAACAAAATTGTAAATAATTTGTACATTCTTCTCTCATCTCCCCAATCATGTTTGCACAAATATTTTCACAAATACCAACCTACCATACACCATTTGCAAAAAGGGCTCCCTTAGAGTACTAAGGATGTTTTGGATGCTTAAAACCTTCCCATTGCATAACCAACCCCCTTACCCAGATTTCTGACATTTTTATTAGTTTTTGATTTGATAAAACTTCTCGGTTTTTGTTCGCTTTCAAACCTTTCCTTTGGATAAATAGAAGTGCGGTGGCGACTCGAATTGTATGATTTACTTTTGATTTAGTCAATAAATCTAAAGGTATCGAATACCCCGCTATAGAAAGGCTCAGCTAGGGAAATAAAAGGAACATCTACTAGGGAAACGGGTAGATCAGAACAAAGCTGAAATACTCGAACCAAGCAAGAAATGGTGATCTCACTGAGGAATTACGCACTCAAACGCAATTAGGGAAGAAATGATCTTCAACACAGGAGGAACATAATTATATTATCCGCTACCGGTTACTGGGTAAAGGGGATAACAAATTCTGACAGGGAGGACATTCGTTACCGGTTAGGGTAAACATATCAAGGATGAATCGCTGAGGGAAAATAGGCAGTATATTCATTACCAGTTACTGGGTAAGAATAACCTGCTTGGAAAAGCTAAATAGGATTTACAACTACCGATTACTGGGTAGAAGACTGCAAAGGGAGAGAATATTCGTCACTGATTAAAGTGAACATATCAAGGATAAACTCAAAGGGGAAGAATATCCGTCATCGGATAAGATGAACATATCAAGGATAGACTCACCTAAGGACATTAGGAAGGATATCCGTCACCGGTTAAGATGAACATATCAAGGATAAACCACCTGAAAAAGTAGGAATTATATCTATTGGATACTGGATAGAAAAACAGAAAAGAGAATATCCGTCACCGGTTATGGTGAACATATCAAGGATAAACTCTACGGGGAGGAATAGGGATTACATCTATCAGCTACTGGATAGAATACCGAAAAGAGAATATCTGTCACCGATTAAGATGAACATATCAAGGATAAACTCCAAGGGGAAGCAGGATTTACAACTATGGGTTACTGGGCAAAAGACCGTAAAGAGAAAGAAACTTGTCACCGATTAGGATGAATATATCAAGGATTAACTCTATGGGGAATAAAAATAGGAATTACAACTACCTTTTTACTAGGTAGAATACCAAAAAGAGAATATCCGTCACCGGTTAGGCTGAGCATATCAAGGATAAACTCAGAAGGGAAAGAGTATCTGTCATCGGTTAAGATGAACATATCAAGGATAAACTTTCTAGGAGACGTGAAAACGAATCCGCCGGGGAGAAAAGGGGTTACTTTTGCCGGATATTGGATGTCGCACTTTGAAAAATGATAATGCGATCCCTCGCGATGGAACGCGGAAAAAATGTTGTTCGAAACAGAGTCGCCACCGAACTTTATTCATTCCAATTAAGGAATAGGAAAATATTGAGAAAACCTCTAAAAAATAGAATAATGGTCGTCGCAACCATATTCGGGTTTGGGAGTTGATTACGCAAGGGCAAGGTATTAGCACCCCTTACGTCCGTTGTACTCAACGGGAACCTCTTAGTCTGAATTTGCTATTTGACTGTTAATTGACTGTTATTCGCTTGCTTCAAGTGATTAAAATTGTTGATAGATATGGATGAAGACCTCATGAGGGGGAAATTGGAGGTTTTTTATTAGTGTGCTCGCGAAGATACAACAATCTCCTGCCTATGTATCCTTATGGTGCAATAAGGAAATCAGAGCATTCGTAGTTCGGGATACTACGAATATTTGGTGTGTTTTATTTTGATGAACGACTGTGTAGGTCGGCGTTCTAACGGCTAAACGATGGCTTGTCTACTCTCGGTGGAGGCTCTAGCACTGGTTTGTTGTGTGCATTAGAAAGGATTGACAGTGTTCTTTTGAAAGGGTTTTGGTCACACGGGGTGACAAGTTGATTTGATGTGTTTGGGTGTTTTGGTTTGGTTTCGATCGCACGGGGGCGAGAAGTTAGGTTTGATTTGTTTGAGATGTTTTTTGAAGAACGCCGAAAGATTAAGCAATATGGTGTACACCAATCGTCCAATTCTTTCGAGGAATAATAAGGCGATCACCTTCTACTCCCTTTTTGTTCGAACTATTTTGAAAGTTCGTTTGTGGATGTTGAATATGCACGGTAGTGAGGCATACACCTCCTACTTGCTTATTCAAGGAATAATGAGGCGTGCGCCACCTATTCCCTTATCCAAGTTTATTTAGCGTATTTTAGTCGGAAGTCGATAATTTATGCAATATGGCGTACGCCAATTATTCAAATAACCGAGAGATGGCAAGGCGAATGCCTCTCATCTTTTATCATCCGAGGTTTAAATTGTAAAAGATATGTTTAGATGTTTGTATTTGATTTGTGAAAATAGTTTGAATTTTGAATTGGTAGGTTTTGATCGAAAGATGATTTGAGCAATGTGGCGTACGCCAATTATTCAAATAATCAAGGAATGGTGAGGCGTACACCTCCCATTCTCTATTGAAGTTTAAGTTATAAAGTTGATCTTGAAACTGTGTTTGATATAATAGGTGATTTGAGTTTCTTCGATTGTGGTTTAAATTGATGACGAAGATTCAAGCAATGTGGCATACGCCAATTATTCGAATAATCGAAAGATAGTGAGGCATACGCCTCCTGTCCTTTTATTATCGGAAATTTAGAATTAAATGGTTGTAGAATTTGTAGTTGATTTAGAAAATGTGATTTGAATGTGTATGATTAAGGTTTAATCGGGTGACAAGAACTCGAGCAATATGGCGTACGCCAATTATTCAAGTGCTTGAGAAATAGTGAAGCGTACGCTGCCTATATCTTTTTATCCCAAGTTTATGCTAAAGTAGGAAATTCTTTAAAAGTTAAATGGTTTGAAAAATGATTTGAATTTGTGTTTATGAATGAAATGATGGTGAATCGATCATCTACTCGATTAATCAATAATCAAATAGGTCTCATTGTAAGAAAGCCCAAGAGTAAGGTATGTGAGGTTGATGGCGATGCATAAAAGCGATCGACTTACAAGGGTGTTTGAAAATGGACTCGACATTGAATCGAGAAATGTGATTTGTGCTTTTTGAAATTGGTTTGGATTGATGATGGATTGGAATGAAATTGAATTTGTTATTATGAAAATATGGTGGAAAAGAAACCTAATCAACATTTACTTAACAAAATCAATTAAAACTTTTGATTTAATCATTTCAATCAAACTTAATAATTATCATAATTGTCATACATAAAGACCGAAACACGGTGAAAATACCGAATTAATGTGTAGAACTTGTAACGACATAGCAACATACAAGATATCGAATTCGTTGATAAAAATCGGATTCACACAACATCACAATAAAATAGGATAATGGGCAGCCCCGACATAAATTTATTTCCATTAGTATTACAACACTAATATCATAATATTCAGGTCTAAACACAAACAAACCAAGCAAACCGAAATCTGGACCGCAACAATAACCAAAATATGAACCTTTCACACAGTACTCAAAAGCAGTCCTTATGCAAAACCAAAATCCAAGAAAATGTTCTTCTAAACACATAAATAAATAGCATTCTTATATTAACATGTAGGATATAACTATTATGCTTCAAATGTACAGGATGATGTTCACTAATGATGAGAAAATTCTTAATTAAAGATAGTAATTATCCACCAGCCTTATCATATCCCAGTTCAGTAATATTGAAGCAGTATCTAATCGAATCTTTACCTTAAGCTCTTTGAAGATAAGCCGCGACACCGTCTTTTTCAGGCTACCGTCGCGAATCAGATACTCCCAAATATCCTCAATGATAAGTTGTTGTCCTTAGGTCGTCGAGAATTTAGATCTGAGCCAAATGTCGAAGCGCTGTTGGATTTTGTTCTGCGGCTACCGGCGGTAAAAAGAATCCTGAAGAAATGGTGATGGATCGGTCTATGGCGGAGAGAGTAGAAGGTCGTTGGTCGTTGGTGGGGTTTGAGTTGTTTGGAGGTAGAAGCAAGGATGATGGGTGTTTGAGCGATGGAAACGGATAAGGTTCCCGGCGGTCGTTGAAGGTTATTCGCGGTGGATGGATTATAGATCCAGCGGTTTATGATTGAGGTGTGGATGACGGCAGTGGTTGTTTGCAGTCGAACAGGTGTTGTTTTTGGTGGTCACTGGAAGAAGAAGGATGACGGCAATGGGGTTTTACAGTAGTGGGTGTAGGTTGATGAAGGTTGTGTTTGGAAGATGAAGATGGAGGCGGAGGCGAAGGATGATGAAGTGAGGTTGTTGACGGTGTAGGTGAAGTGTGGACGGAGGGTTTACGGTGGTGGAGAAAAGCTAAACATATTTTCTCTCTTTTTTGTTTTCTTTTCAAGGGAGGTGAGAGAAGAGAGGTAATAAAGGTGAACTGGAGTGTGGGGGAGAAAAGGTAGGTTATGGTGAGGAGAAAGGAGAGGACGCGTGTTAGCTAATGAGAGAGTTCTGGTGAGGGAGGGATATGTGTGAGAGAGTGAGGGAGTCTGAGTGGTATGAGTGGCTGCTGAATTTGTTGTGAGTGGGTGAGGTAATTAGTAATGGAGAGTGAGGTGAGTTAATGCATGTGAGGTGGAGAGTAAATGAGTGGGTCATAGAATCTAATGCACATAATTTTTTTACAATTTATTATTTACTAAAAGAAATAGAATCATAAAAACAAATTCTAATTAATATTTGATTTAAATAAATTTTAATTGCTTTAATTAAATAAATAAACCAAAATATTGACCGATTAGAAATAGAAACCGAGTATAAATTTTCTTGAAAAATTAAATCGGTAACACTAAAATGGTCAGCATAAAATACACTTATTGAAAAAAATACAGCGTTTCTTCAAATTTTGAAATAAATTTGCATTGGTTAAAAGGCTCAAGCGGGTCGAAATGTAATCGATACAGTCGCTAAAAAATACAACGAGCCCACCAGGTTAAACTGTATGAACCGTAGGTTAATAATACTGGCGTCTGTGATTTTAATTTTGAAACTTTTTACCCGCTGATTTTGCATATTCTTGAGAACCAATTTAACCGATTTGTCTGTATTCTCAATAAATTCATTTTGACTGATATTTTAGGTATTATTCATGATGGAATGCATGTCATGCTGTACATATGATGCGAAAGTAAGAATGACAACAGTTTTCATACAGTCGTGGTGGAAGGTAATTAAATACGAAAAGATCCAAATTTTGTCCTTTGAAATGCAATGGAGAAATGCAGAAAGAAAATGCAATGGATTCTAACAGCACCAAGGTAATAGGGGTGGAATGCCAAATCAATGCCAACCCTCGAGTCGACATTCAAGTCTTGCAAAGGTCGTTATTGTTGTAAAGACAAATGTGGGATTGGTTTTCCGACACCAAAAGGATGACAGTGGATTTAATTGCTATCACCAAAAGGATGATAGTAATTCATCATGATTTCCCGGATCGTCATCACCAAAAGGATGATGGATAAATTGATCTTCAAAGGTAGTCATCACCAAAAGGATGATGGTGGGATTAATAACCAAAGATCGTCATCACCAAAAGGATGATGGTAAGATCAACGACAAATCTCGCTATCACCGAAAGGATGAAAGCTAGACACAATCCAAAGATTTACATTAGCAAAAGGATGATGCCCGTCACCAAAAGGATGATGGTTATTCTGATAAAGTTTCTCATTACAGAGGGTATAATATCAAGGCTATCACCAAAAGGATGATAGTTGACTCATCAACTTCAAAGACCACCGTCACCAAAAGGATGAAGGTAAGATCCAACAACAAAACCTGTTATCACCAAAAGGATGATAATAAGTCAAATAACTTCAATGATCACCATCAAAAGGATGAAGGTAAGACCAATAACAAAACTTGTTACCACCAAAAGGATGATAATAAGTCAATAACCCAAATGATCACCAACACCAAAAGGATGAAGGTAAGATCAAGACAAACTTGTTACCACCAAAAGGATGATAATAAGTCAAAACAATCACCATCACCAAAAGGATGAAGGTATAATTAAAAACAAAACTTGTTACCACCAAAAGGATGATAATAAGTCACACAACTCAAAGGATCCCCATCACCAAAAGGATGAAGGTAAGATCAAAACAAAACATTGTTATCACCAAAAGGACAATAACAAGTCGACAGTCACCATCACCAAAAGGATGAAGGTAATGTCAAACGGCAAAACTCGTTACCACCAAAAGGATGATAATAAGCACACAACGCAATTGATCACCATCACCAAAAGGATGAAGGTAAGATCAAGACAAAAACTTGTTATCACCAAAAGGATGATAATAAGTCAACAATCACCATCACCAAAAGGATGAAGGTAAGGTCAAACGACCAAACTTGTTACCACCAAAAGGATGATAATAAGCACACAACACAATTGATCACCATCACCAAAAGGATGAAAGTAAGATCAAGACAAAAACTTGATATCACCAAAAGGATGATACTAAGTCAACAATCACCATCATCAAAAGGATGAAGGTATAATTAAAAGACAAAACTTGTTATCGCCAAAAGGATGATAATAAGTCGACAATCACCATCACCAAAAGGATGAAGGTAAGGTCAAACGACAAAACTTGTTACCACTAAAAGGATGATAATAAGTCAATAACCTTAAATATCACTGACACCAAAAGGATGACAGTAAGATCAAACAAACATAACTTGTTATCACCAAAAGGATGATAATAAGGACAAAACTTCAAAACTTGTTATCACCAAAAGGATGATAATAAGCTGAAACAACCCAATGATCGCCATCACCAAAAGGATGATAATAAGTCGACAGTCACCATCACCAAAAGGATGAAGGTACTACAAAACACATGACTCGTTATCACCAAAAGGATGATAATGAATCAACAATCACCATCACCAAAAGGATGAAGGTGAGATCATAACTTCAAAACTTGTTACCACCAAAAGGATGATAATAAGTCATAATAACTTCAAATGTTGCTGACACCAAAAGGATGATAGTGGGGTTGGACTTTCCAAATGTCACCATCACCAAAAGGATGATAGCTTAAACCAAACTCCACAACCTCTATCACCAAAAGGATGATATTTAGATTGAACTGGACGTCATCACCAGAAGGATGATGGTTGAACCAAAATGACAAGGATCCTTATCACCACAAGGATCGCCGACACCAAAAGGATGACGGTAGGCTGTAATAAATGTAGAGCTCACCATTCACCAACAGGATGAAGGTTGAACCAAAACTTCAAGGATCTTCGACACCAAAAGGATGACGGTAAGATCACAAATGTCAAGGATTTATCATTACCAAAAGGATAACGGTTATCGTAAACAGGGTGATGATTAATATTATTCCTCAATGGACTTTCACCAAAAGGATGATAGTGAGAAAAATATTGGAAAAATAAGGCTACTGTCAAAGTTCAGTAGACCTGATTTGCTGGGTAGTGTTGGAACATTACTGGGTAAGATTTGCTTGGGGTATCAACAACAAAAGGTTGCAAAACCAATATTCTCTGGGGAGATGTAGTTTCTGTCAACAAAAGGTTACAGGAAACGACTCATTGAGGGACGCTCAACGCGAAACAAGGTAAGTGTTTGGAGAAACAATGTTTTGATTTAGCTAAGGATAACATCTTATCAACAAAAGGTTGAAGGATGTAACTCGATGGGGAACGCCCGATAGTAGGGTAAGAACTTACTCAGAGAAAAACAATGACTCAACTGAGGGTTGGCCTGGACGCCTACGACTAAACCTTGGATTTTGATTTGTGCTATATGCGTAAATGATATGCATGCAAAGATGTATGATATGATGCATGTGATGCATGTTTGAATGCAAAGGATGATTGGTTTGTTTGGGATTGGCCCCCCTTTTCAAAGGCAATGTCTTTTCTGGAAACCAGTGTTGGTTGCATTTGGTTTTATGTGGATGCCAACAAGGTGGGCTTTGGTTTTTTTTGGTAATTGTCGTTGTGGGTTGTATTGTTGGTTGATGGAGGGATCTGACTTCCCGACACTCGGTAGTTGATGATGTGATGAACACGCAATAGATGCAGATACTCTTGGTGCCCCAAGTTTGACCTCTTGCTGATATGTTGTGTATTTGTCTTTGAGAAGATCTTGATTTCTTCTTCTGATCCATCCGGCCAGCCTGTAACTGAGCATAGCGACGTGATCAACGCGTGATGATTATGCTTTTGATATGTCCCAAGGATTCTTGTCAACATATGATGTTGTACTGGTATGATCTTTCAACATTTTGGTTGTAAAATTCAAGCAGTCACTAATGTCTGTCGAAATTTGCTTGACAGACTTGAAGATATGGAGGGAATTTGCCCCTTGCAACTTGTCTTGCCCCAGACTGTAGGGTACCAAATGGCATTCTCCCTGAAAGGAAACCTTGGGAGTGGTTATCCGATGACGTGGTCTGAGTCTGTTTTTCCCAGCTCCTGAATCATGCCATGGTCTACCCCTGATTAGCCTTTGGGGAACTTGCCTCAGACGTACTGAGTATTGAAGTACTTTTCCTCCATGATCGACCGATGCTTGGAGATTTGTCTCATGCTGACTACTTCTTAGGTCAATATAATCAAAAGATGCCATGCCCCTGATTCATAGGATTATGAGATGGTCTTGATTCGTGTCATTTCCGATGATCAAGTGCCTCTTGAATTGTCCCTTGTTGGAATTTTCTCGATGTCAAGTACTGACTGACAATTAAGAATTATTATCCAACAAATGGTGATTTTAATGCAACAGTTATGCAAGTTTGAAAAACAATCATTCATTTGGAGTGTTGTGGTAGTGTGTGGCGAATGAACCATGTGTCTAAATGCGGTGCTTGATTTTGATAGTGTGTGAATGATAGAGCGAGAAGAGAATATTAGCAAATCTCTAGGAGTCAGTTTACTCAACCTTGTTATAGTATGCTTTCAGAATAAACCTTACTTCAATTAGGTCTTTTGAAAGTTGTAATGTGGCTTGGTTCACGGTTATTGAAATAAAAGGATATAAGGCTCAAAGTTTATTTTAACCCACCCCTTCTTCATGATGATATCCAATCCTACGTTCAGTTGATTCACACACATTCATCTTTTGCAGGTGTAAGGATAAAGATAATGATTCAAGGTCTCTTGGAATGGCAGCCACCTTATTTCGTTTTTTGGATGCCGGTGACCCTTTGATTTTGGTATGGTGGTCACTGAATATTGTTTTTTTTGTTGGAGACTTTCATTATCTCTTTCGACTTTTGTTTTGATCCCTAACTTTTGCATGGACTGCTTTGTTTGAAGCTTTAATCCATCGGGATTGCCCCTGTTTTTGCCTAAGTCTCCTTTCAGGGTGTTGGACTTAGCGGGCTCTTTCTTTGATTTTTTCTTTTGAAAATTGTGACTGCCAAGTCATTTGTCATTGAAGAACAACCGACATAAAATTTGGATTTGTATGGCCCCTTCGACACTTCAAGATGTGTGCGGAGAATGTCGTATGGTTGATCCTTGTATGGGATATTTCATCTTGTAATTTGAACGTGTAGTCAGATTAACTGAACACTACCCTGCCCCAGGTTAAGCGTAAGGGTTTTTTAGATCTGAAAGAAACTCCTACTTCTAGGCTCGAAGTGGTTGACTAGGGATTAACTCCTTATCTCTCCAGTGTTTGGGGATTTGAAACAATGCATGTACATCATCAACAAGGTTTTATCCGAAAGCATACGATCATCAATTATGAGTATTTTGTTTTCGTCATCCTCCTTCCAACATTTACTAACAATAGTGTGATGAAGAAAGTGAGGTGAAAAAGTATGTGTTTGTGATTTGCAAATGTGATAGATGAGTGAATATGAAAGATTGATTCAAAGCATGCATAATTATCTCATTAATAAGACCAAATACAAACAACAATGTTTAAAGCATACAGTACTTAAACAATTAAGAACAAATTACGAAAGTGCGAAATGGTAAAAATGGCATAATGATCGCCTTCATTCAAATGAACAGGCCTTCATCTTTGGATTCTTCGGCGGAATTGCTCTGCTTGTTCAGGTCGGTGAAGAAAGCGTCATACGGATCTTCATCACCCATCATTGATCCATGGTGACCAGATGTAGCAGAATGCTCATGGGGGTTCATGTTGACCATGGGGATCGGAAAAGGGATCGGCCCTCCTCTAGGCTGGGCAGGGTTACCATCAAGTTCAGTTACTCCAGGGATGCTAAGTGATGGCGATCCAAACTGAGCAGCAACTTTCCTGGCTTCGGCGCTAGTCTCGGCATCTTTTTCCTTCTGGGCAAGGAGCAACATTGTCTCTAGCAAGCGATCCATCTTGGCATGCATGGAGTCAATGTTTGTTCTCATCGAAACTTGGTTTGCTTCCAACTGTTCGAGTGTCAACTTGTAATTGCGGCGTGTCTCGTACCGATGTCGAGTAGTCAACGTTACCGGACAAAGGGTAGAATATGGTGTAAGTTTTTTGTTTCTGGACAATGATATGCAATGCATGTTTGATGATGTGCAAATGCATGAAATTCTGTCATGTTTTTCGCAGAGGAATACAGACTCAAAATTATCCATATGTCGAGTACATCAGTATAACTGGAAGAAGCACGGGTTTCTCTGATTACTAGAAATTCCCAAAGGTAGGTTCTAAAGTTATGTTTTCGAGGAAGGAACTTAGACTCACGGATCAGGTTCAAAACTTCCTCGTAATGGTGGGCTAGCCACATTGTGATGGGAGTTCTGAAATGGTCTAATCTAAGTGGGATTATCGTATTGTTTGAACAGGGTGTAGACCCTTCGGTTCAATACTACATAATCACCAATCATGAAAACAAAACTTGGGTTTAAGGCGAGGTCCCTAGAGTCATGGATCGTATTTAGGACCTCCCCACAATAATGGCCTAGCCACGTTGTGATGGAGACTCCAAACAGATCTACTCTAGGTGGAGTCTTCGTATTGTCCCAATGAGGTGTACACCCCTCAGTTCAATACTACACAACTCCGGGTTCTAAGTTTTTCTCGAAGCTCGGGTATGGAGCTTATCTCACAGCATACACCAAGTCCCATATCAAAGTATCAACATATTACATACAACACAAGTAATCAGAATAAAATACAGAGAGATAAACATGGAAAGAAAGAATATCTTCCAACAGTCATAGCAAAATCATACTAAGTTAGGCTAGACTCTCTCTTGCTTGGAGCAGGGTCCCCAGCAGAGTCGCTAGTCTGTCGCACCTCGAAAAATGATAATGCGATCCCTCGCGATGGAACGCGGAAAAAATTTTGTTCGAAACAGAGTCGCCACCGAACTTTATTCATTCCAATTAAGGAATAGGAAAATATCGAGAAAACCTCTAAAAAATAGAATAATGGTCGTCGCAACCATATTCGGGTTCGGGAGTCGATTACGCAAGGGGAAGGTATTAGCACCCCTTATGTCCGTTGTACTCAACGGGAACCTCTTAGTCTGACTTTGCTATTTGACTGTTAATTGACTGTTATTCGCTTGCTTCGAGTGATTAGAATTGTTGATAGATATGGATGAAGATCTCATGAGGGGGAAATGGGAGGTTTTTTATTAGTGTGCTCGCGAAGATACAACAATCTCCTGCCTACGTATCCTTATGGAGCAATAAGGAAATCAGAGCATTCGTAGTTCGGGCTACTACGAATATTTGGTGTGTTTTGTTTTGATGAACGACTGTGTAGGTCGGCGTTCTAACGGCTAAACGCTGGCTTGTCTACTCTCGGTGGAGGCTCTAGCACTGGTTTGTTGTGCGCATTAGAAAGGATTGACAGTGTTCTTTTGAAAGGGTTTTGGTCACGCGGGGGTGACAAGTTGATTTGATGTGTTTGGGTGTTTTGGTTTGGTTTCGATCGCACGGGGGCGAGAAGTTAGGTTTGATTTGTTTGAGATGTTTTTTGAAGAACGACGAAAGATTAAGCAATGTGTACACCAATCGTCCAATTCTTTTGAGGAATAATAAGGCGACCGCCTTCTACTCCCTTTTCGTTCGAATTATTTTGAAAGTTCGTTTATGGATGTTGAATATGCACGGTAGTGAGGCGTACGCCTCCTACCTGCTTATTCAATGAATAATGAGGCGTGTGCCACCTATTCCCTTATCCAAGTTTATTTAGCGTAATTTAGTTGGAAGTCGATAATTTGTGCAATATGGCGTACGCCAATTATTCAAATAATCGAAAGATGGCGAGGCGAACGCCTCCCATCTTTTATCATCCGAGGTTTAAATTGTAAAAGATATGTTTAGATGTTTGTATTTGATTTTTGAATTGGTAGGTTTTGATCGAAAGATGATTTGAGGAATGTGGTGTACGCCAATTATTCAAATAATCAAGGAATGGTGAGGCGTACGCCTCCCATTCTCTATTGAAGTTTAAGTTATAAAGTTGATCTTGAAACTGTGTTTGATATAATAGGTGATTTGAGTTTATTCGATTGTGGTTTAAATTGATGACGAAGATTCAAGCAATGTGGCGTACGCCAATTATTCGAATAATCGAAAGATAGTGAGGCATACGCCTCCTATCCTTTTATTATTCGTAATTTAGAATTAGATGGTTGTAGAATTTATAGTTGATTTAGAAAATGTGATTTGAATGTGTATGATTAAGGTTTAATCGGGTGACAAGAACTCGAGCAATATGGCGTACGCCAATTATTCAAGCGCTTAAGAAATAGAGAAGTGTACGCTCCCTATATCTTTTTCATCCCAAGTTTATGCTAAAGTAGGAAATTCTTTAAAAGTTAAATGGTTTGAAAAATGATTTGAATTTGTGTTTGTGAATGAAATGATGGTGAATCGATCATCTACTCGATTAATCAATAATCAAATAGGTCTCATTGTAAGAATGCCCAAGAGTAAGCTATGTGAGGTTGATGGCGATGCATAAAAGTGATCGACTTACAAGGGTGTTTGAAAAAGGACTCGACATTGAATCGAGAAATGTGATTTGTGCTTTTTGAAATTGGTTTGGATTGATGATGGATTGGAATGAAATTGAATTTGTTATTATGAAAATATGGTGGAAAAGAAACCTAATCAAAATTTACTTAACAAAATCAATTAAAACTTTTGATTTAATCATTTCAATCAAACTTAATAATTACCATAATTGTCTAATTAAAGTTAATATAATCAAATGATTAAATTGATTGAAAATGATTAAAACTATATTATTAAAAAACATTAATTAATCCATTAATTGATTTGGAATATAAAACTGGGATAAACGACCAAAACGACCAAAACGAGTACAAAATGATCAAATCCAATAAATCACAATCTGCTCGAAACCGGTTTATATATAGCAACCACATAATCATAGTGTCATACATAAAGACCAAAACACGGTGAAAATACCGAATTAATGTGTAGAACTTGTAACGACATAGCGACATACAAGATATCGAATTCGTTGATAAAAATCGGATTCACACAACATCACAATAAAATAGGATAATGGCCAGCCCCGACATAAATTTATTTCCATTAGTATTACAACACTAATATCATAATATTCAGGTCTAAACACAAACAAACCAAGCAAACCGAAATCTGGACCGCAGCAATAACCAAAATATGAACCTTTCACACACTACTCAAAAGCAGTCCTTATGCAAAACCAAAATCCAAGAAAATGTTCTTCTACACACATAAATAAATAGCATTCTTACATTAACATGTAGGATATAACTATTATGCTTCAAATGTACAGGATGATGTTCACTAATGATGAGAAAATTCTTAATTAAAGATAGTAATTATCCACCAGCCTTATCATATCCTAGTTCAGTAATATTGAAGAAGTATCTAATCGAATCTTAACCTTAAGCTCTTTGAAGATAAGCCGCGACACCGTCTTTTTCAGGCTACCGTCGCGAATCAGTTACTCCCAAATATCCTCAATGATAAGTTGTTGTCCTTAGGTCGCCGAGAATTTAGATCTAAGCCAAATGTCGAAGCGCTGTTGGATTTTGTTCTACGGCTACCGGCGATAAAAATAATCCGGAAGAAATGGTGATGGATCGGTCTACGGCGGAGAGAGTAGAAGGTCGTTGGTCGTTGGTGGGGTTTGAGTTGTTTGGAGGTAGAAGCAAGGACGATGGGTGTTTGAGCGATCGAAACGGATAAGGTTCCCGGCGGTCGTTGAAGGTTATTCGCGGTGGATGGATTATAGATCCAGCGGTTTATGATTGAGGTGTGGATGACGGCAGTGGTTGTTTGCAGTCGAACAGGTGTTGTTGTTGGTGGTCGCTGGAAGAAGAAGGATGACGTCGAAGGCGGAGGACGGAGGAGGACGAAAACGGAGGGTTGTTGATTTTCCGCGGTGGTTGCGATCGTGATGGCGTTCGGAAGGGAGAAAGCGAGGTGAGGTCGAAAGTGGTTTGTTTTGAAGGTGTTGATGAGGGATTTGTGGGTGATGCGTGGTTGAAGGTGAGGAGTGAACGATGGCGGTTTTGGGGTTTTATAGTAGTGGGTGTAGGTTGATGAAGGTTGTGTTTGGAAGATGAAGATGGAGGCGGAGGCGAAGGATGATGAAGTGAGGTTGTTGACGGTGTAGGTGAAGTGTGGACGGAGGGTTTACGGTGGTGGAGAAAAGCTAAACAGATTTTCTCTCTTTTTTGTTTTCTTTTCAAGGGAGGTGAGAGAAGAGAGGTAATAAAGGTGAACTGGAGTGTGGGGGAGAAAAGGTAGGTTATGGTGAGGAGAAAGGAGAGGACGCGTGTTAGCTAATGAGAGAGTTCTGGTGAGGGAGGGATACGTGTGAGAGAGTGAGGGAGTCTGAGTGGTATGAGTGGCTGCTGAATTTGTTGTGAGTGGGTGAGGTAATTAGTAATGGAGAGTGAGGTGAGTTAATGCGTGTGAGGTGGAGAGTAAATGAGTGGGTCATAGAATCCAATGCACAATTTTTTTTTACAATTTGTTATTTACTTAAAGAAATAGAATCATAAAAACAAATTCTAATTAATATTTGATTTAAATAAATTTTAATTGCTTTAATTAAATAACTAAACCAAAATATTGACCGATTAGAAATAGAAACCGAGTATAAATTTGCTTGAAAAATTAAATCGGTAACACAGCGTTTCTTCAAATTCTGAAATAAATTTGCATCGGTTAAAAGGCTCAAGCGGGTCGAAATGTAATCGATACAGTCGCTAAAAAATACAACGAGCCCACCAGGTTAAACTGTATGAACCGTAGGTTAATAATACTGGCGTCTTTGATTTTAATTTTGAAACTTTTTACCTGCTGATTTTGCATATTCTTGAGAACCAATTTAACCGATTTGTCTGTATTCTCAATAAATTCTTTTTGACTGATATTTTAGGTATTATTCATGATGGAATGCATGTCATGCTGTACATATGATGCGAATTAAAAAATGAAATCAATTTTATGAAAATTTTAATATGCCCGGACAAAATTGGGGTATGACATTGGGCAAAAAGTGAAATATTTGAAAATTGAAAAGAATATTACCAGTTACTGGGTAATAGACTCTCAGTGACCAAAAGCACCCATCTAGGTAAGATCTAGAAAGGAACGGAAAATCAAAGACTCAACCCAATGAGGATATAACTCAAGGGTAGTGGTTCCATCCAGATAATCAATTGGGGAGGAAACTGAAACAATAATCATCCACGGGGAAATAACTCAGTGGGGAATGAGAAAGGTTATATTATTTCTGCTTAAGGGACCGACACTCTACAATTGAAAGAGGACAGACAAACCACATCTTCATGGTGAAAAGATACCACCATAGTAGAGGATCAAGGAAATAATGAATCACAAAGTGTATAATGTAATGATGAAATTTATGAATGTATATGTATATGTATATGTTTACATGATAATTATGCCAAAAGAACGATCACAAAGGATACGAATGTCACTGGACTACGTCATCCATACAATACTCCGCCAATCCTCAAAGGAAGGAAACAACTGCTGGAGAGAATCGGTCACCTCAAAGGCTCAACCCTGGATGGGGAAAAGAGGAGAGAATTTGCTAAGGAAACTGCATTACCAATTCTACGGGGAATTTTAGGTCAACACCATATCAAATGGGAGACAACCTTGCAGAAGATCGAAAATCCCGCTCGAGAATCGGGTTAACAGGGGTCATGGACAACGTTGTTGGCGACTTGAGGGGAAACAAAATATGTCGAGTCGTGTGAATTACTGCAAATAGCATGCCTACAACTCGAGGGAGGCAATCATAAACTCAGCTGGGGAAACCAACGAAACCTGGTTGGAGATGCTGAAAAGTTGTTGGGGAAGAAACAGAGGTCACGTCAACTTCTTGGGGAAAAACCAATAATGCTTCACATTTAGGGCTTATTGTTTTCAGACCGTTGTTGATATTCCGTTAATTGCTTTTTAAAAGTAATTGCTTTTATTATTTAAGAAAACATGCTTTTTTTATTTTAAAACTTTAACTTCAAAATGATCATAATAAAATTTAATTCTATTTAGCTGAATAAATAAGAGTAGAAACTATTGGATAAAAGCTCAACTTTATTTAATAGAATGGTAGTCTGTAAATGACAAGACTCCATAGATCTTTACAAAAGTTGAAAAATGGTAATTTACATGGAAAATGGCTACATTAAATACATTGATCACTAATCCTTGTACCGTATTTAATATCCACTTTACCCTTGGCTTTGGTTGAAGATGAATCAGAACCAATCATTGTGCTTAAGAATGTCTTCAAGATTGAAGATCAACAGGATGCAGTTACTTGCCATGATCCCTAATTTTTGCATAAATTTCCCCAAGGTGGGGTACTCAATTTTTGCATAAATTTCCTAGTTGGTTTAGCCTACTTTTTTCCTTTGTTGTATTGTATGTTTATATTTATTCGTGACATATTTTTGTGCAAATTTGGGATGACTGTATTGTTTGTAATGTATGAATTGCTTGATATATATCAATTGCTTGTGTGCTTAGTGGTCTCTTGTGAGATGAGTTCTATACCCGAATTCGAGTGCACTTATGATAGGAGAATGGCATAGTCTTGTTGACTTGTGTGGAGTTATTCCTTAGCAAGTTGACTTGCAAGCCCATTCACTTGGTGGAGGTCTTGTTAGGATCAATAATGTCACACGAGTAGTCGTGGTTAGGCATTACTCTTTCCAATATAGACTTTAGAAGCCAAGGACCTTAGATTACCTAGCCCATCTTGGCCTATTTTAGGACGAAGCGCGAAGATCGTTCAAGTGTAAGATTTGATACGATTGTTACGCGATACTACACTCATAAGAGTCTCTCTTGAGAATATTTTTGGAATATGAGTAGTCGTTTATCCGATAATATCCGAAAGATGGGATGATGACTATGGGAACCTCTTTTAGAACATGATTGTCAGGTTTAACCATAGTACACTTTCTTTGGGTGGTTCTTAACCGAGACTCCAGGCTCGTGACTTGCAACAAACCCTTGATTCGCGGTTGATCTATTCTCGTATATCCTTAATATCAATGGAACTTGGGTGTTGATAAGGTGTAAACCATAATCCACCAAAATGGATGATTTATATTAAGGATGACTTGATCCATCCCGTAACCTTTGTATGGTGTGACTTGCTTGATCCTTGAGTGAGATTGTTACATCCATGCATTCATGCATTCATACGCATCCATATCATCAACAATGAGAAAATTTTCAAAGAACTTAAGAGGTCTATTTGCAAATTTTCAGACATGGATAAGCAAAGAAGGAATACAAAGAAGTACAGTTTCAAACAACCCGACTTGAAAGAGTTAAGGAGTTTGACATCCTGTGTATTAGATCCCTGGGAGTTCAAAGCTCGCCATGGGAAGCTTCTGTCTATTCTTGCTACTCAGGTGGATGAAGGTCTGATGAGTGTGTTGGTGCAGTTCTATGATCCTCTGTGTCGTTGCTTCACTTTTTTGGATTTCCAGCTTTTGCCTACACTTGAGGAGTATGCCTATCTTGTGGGTATACCTATCCTAGATCAGTTTCTGTTCAGTGGCTTGGAGAGAGTTCCTTCTTCCCAAGAGATTGCTGATCTGTTGCACATAGATGAATCTGATATTGGTGCTCATATGACTACCAAAGGTGGAATTCAAGGTCTCCCATCTTATTTCCTCATTACTCAAGCTACTTTGTTTGGGAAGGCCATGAGTGAGGACGCCTTTGAGGCCATATTTGTACTTCTCATCTATGGGCTAGTGCTATTCCCCAACATCGACAGTTTTGTGGATGTGAACGCCATTAGGATTTTCTCTACTCTTAATTCCGTTCCTACTCTGTTGGCTGACACTTATTTCTCTTTGCATATGAGGAATGCAAAGGGTGGTGGTACCATTGTGTGTTGTTTGCCTCTGTTGTACAAGTGGTTTATTTCGCACTTGCCTTAGACGCTCTCCTTCAAGGAGAACAAAGGATGTCTACGATGGTCCACGAGACTTATGTCTCTCACTAATGATGATATCTTTTGGTATAACTGTGTGTATGATGGTGTGCAGATTATTGATTCTTGTGGTGAATTCTCCAATGTGCCTCTTCTTGGTAAATGTGGTGGAATTAACTACAAGCCTATTTTGGCACGCCGTCAGCTTCGGTTCCCCTTAAAGGATAAACCTAATAACATTTTGTTAGAAGGTGTGTTCTTTCAAGAGGGTAAAGATCCCCAAAACTTGAAGGGCAGGATGGTCCGCGCTTGGCTCAAGATTCATAGGAAGGGAAGAAAAGAGCATGGTCCGAATAATTGTATTGCTTTGGAACCCTACACCTCATGGGTGAGGAAGAGAGCTTCTGAGTACTGCATGCCCTATGAATATCCGAGACCTACACCTATGGTTATGGTTCGGCCTTCAACCCTCCCTAACCAAGGAGTAGAGGAGTTGAGAGATGAAGACCGTTCGCGTGCTTGGGTCCGTGAGCGAGAAGAGCTACTTCAGCAACTCAGAGATAAGGATGCTTTGAAAGATTTTCTGGAGCATCAGGTTATTGATGAGCTAGATGATGTGGTGACTTCTCTTCTTCCTCAGTCATCCAGGTTTTGGAAGAGGAAGTATGATCGACTCGCCAAGGAGAAGGCAGATATGGAGGCATCCTATGAGAGAGAGGTGAAGAGGCTTCGTGCAGCCTATCTTCCGGTCTCGAGAGCTTTGGACGATTGTTTCTAGGGTTCCGTAGGATGTTATTTTCCTTCTCTCCTGTATTGTATTTGGTTACCAAGACCATACTTCTTTGGTGTAAAAAACTTTCCAGATATTATCGGTATGATTATTCCATTATATGTCTAAAGGATTAATATTTCTGAATATTTGCAAATAGATCTCTAAAAATTCCTCTGAAGAAAAATAAAATCATATGCACAAGCATTGCATGCATCATATGCATAAGCAGGTTTTGTCCAGGGCTTCTTGATCAGTGGTCTAACTCTGTGTTCTTCATTTATTTTGAAGACAAGCTGACGCACCGGTACTACACCAGGGCCAATTCTTCAAAGCTAATGGATCACCTCGAGCAAGAGAACAGAGAACTTAAGGAGGAAGTGGCTAGGTTGACTGCCCTGATGGAGTCATTCTTGGCCGCCCAAAGTCAGTCTTCTCCAATTCAATCATCAATGGATGACTTGAATGACCTACAAGTCTTACGACTAAACAGACACAAACTCTAGCTCTCTCTCTATATTTCGCTCAGTCTTGGTTGTGTATTTAAATAGGTTTTCTAAGTCCCTTTTTATAGAAGCATCCTGCTGGGCTTGGACATCTTGAAAACCCTAAATCTATTTTCCAATCAAATCTTTTTATAAAAGCTGTTTAGATCTCCTTGGAAAATAAGTAAATTTGGTTGTAATCCATGATTGAATGCGCCAGCTAGCCATATCTTCAATCATCCAAAGATTGCCATTAATTGTGCAATCACAAAACACCAGACATTCATACTCAATGTTCTGTGTACAGGATGTCATGACATCGGGTTTGACATCCTTGAAAAATCCTGCATAATCCAATAATTCCCTTTATAACTTCCAGCAGGTACAGCCATATCAGATGTCATGACATTGTGTATGTCATCTGAAATAATCTTGCATGAAGATGTCTTTCATTTAAGCTCCATCAGGTACATCCAATATCAGAAGCCTTAGCATTGTAAATGGCATTCTGAAACAATCATGCATGCACATGTTCTTGAACTCTAGCAGGTGCATAGGATATCTTATGTTAAGACATCACACATGACATCTTGTGAACACTCTTTGTTTTACCAAAATTGCTGCCAACTCTTAGAATCAACAAACTCCCCCTTTGGCAAATTTTGGCTAAAACATATATATGTCCTTTTTGTTCACAAGGTAAACTATCAGCAGTTAAACAACAGAACAGAAGTTTAATCAGCAGCAGAAGCAAAACAATTACTAGCTATGGCTACTAGTAATACACACATGCACAAGGGTACTTCTCCTCCCCCTCAATCTGTGCAACAAACAGAATTACTAGTTATGGATGCAACTAGTAAGACACACAAATACATAATGCACAAGGGTACTTCTTCTCCCCCTCAATTTGTGCATGCAACAAACATACTGACATCTACTTCAACATCAACACCTGTGCACCATATCAGACATCCTTTTTGACATCTGTAACAAACAGAATTACATTCTGTTTTAGCACCTGTGCACTCCTTTCAATAATAGTTGTCCTTCCGTCCAGCCACATACAACTTCCACAACAGCTTCCATATCAAGCACTTCTCCCCCTTTTTAGTCAAAATTGACCAAAGGTGACCAATTAGACAAAATAAATGTCTATTAGCCTAGCAGAGAATGTTAGATCAGATGTTATAACATTAAGCATGTTAAAACAAAATATTCAGGAAGTACACACCATCATTATACACAGCTGAAAGCTGAGATAATGAACAAATTCAAGGAACTCATTAAGAGCCCTAAATATTACATGACAGGCATCAATAAGGACTGCCACAAAATACATAATAAAAAAACAATCAAGACAACAGCCTCCCAAACAGCAGCCCAGCTTCCACCACACCTCCCAGTCTTCAATTCAGGATGGAACCATTAATCAGAAGAAGAAGTATCACCTTCACCTTCATCTTCATCTTCAGAACACTCAGAGCTTCTAAAGCTGCCACTGGATTGGGATTTTGGTCTTGTATTTGAGTCCTTCCCAGCCTTCTCTACTTCTTCCTTCTCCAGCCTACAAATAAGAGCTTCCAAAGCTTCTTTTCTTGCCTTGGCCACCTTCATACCCTTCTCCAATTCCTTGCAGGTATCTTTCAATTGATCAATTAGGCTTCCTTGAGATGCAGGCTCTCTTCTGTCAGATGTCATAACAACATCATTTATATGACTTCCCTCAAACAGCTTATAATGAATGGATAGAGGGGTTTTTCTTCTGCTTGGCATGTCATTTGTATTGAGTATGTCTGGTTGTTGGCTCAGGATAATACCACACATAAGGGAAGGGAAAGCAATAGGTAACTTCACAGCATTTGTAGAAGCATGTCTGATGGTTTGATCAAATATAAATTTGCCAAAATCATAGTTTATCTTGGTTCCAATAGCATGAATGATTCTTCCAAGGACAATGGAGATGGTAGAGACATGATTAGTAGGTGCCCAATTTGCTGAACCAATCTTGTGCAGAATGGCATATTTAACTGTGAGCTTACTAGCTGATAGGTGTTTCCTACTAGGCCATTCCTTAACTTGGCCAGCTGTAATAATTCTACAGACCTCATTGTCTGTGGTCTCTAGATTTACTCCTCCATCAGTTCCTATCCCTAGGAACTTGTTGATGATGGTAGGTGAAAGTTTCACACACTTACCCCTTACAAAAACTTTGCAGATCTCCCTGCTGTTTTTTCCATAAATCTCCTCAGGGATGTTCACAATGATTTCTTTGACCAAGCCCTCATAGCACTGGGGCAGAGCAGTCACAGTTTTCATAAGACCAACAGCTTTAATTAACTCCATGACTTCCTTTACTTCACTTGCCTCTTTTCCCAATTCTCTTTCAACTGCTGCCCTTCTTTGAGTCACAAACTTCCATTTGGCAGCACCATCTTCTACGTGAAAAGAGATATTGTCAAGATGAACAGCAGCCACTTTGTTTAGAGACTTCTTTACAGACTTCCTTTTAACAAGGGGGATGTCTGAGACATCGTATTCGACATCCTCATCAGATTCAGAACTCTCACTTTCTTTCTTCTTCTTGACCTCTACTTTACTCCAAGATTTGGAGGGACCTATACCAGCAACCCTTTTCTCTTTCCTACCTGTCCTTATCTCAGCCATACTCTTCGTTTTTCTCAGTCTATTAGCTACACTTGTTTTCACAAGATTGACCAACGTGTCATCTTCTTCCTCAGACCTTTCTTCCTCAATGTCCTGAGCAGTATCAGGGGACATACTAGGTAAGTTTTTTCCAAGAGAACATAGTCCCTCAGCAGCTACTTCCTTTTCTATTTTAGATGAGTCATCATCTTTCTCAGCTTGGGTTTCCACCTCAGGAGAGGGGTCCCTTCTGGACATAGGGGTAAAAATGTCCTTGACTCCATGCTCTTCATTCAGTATCCTAGTCACTAGGTTTCTTATGATGCGATCAGTAGAGTGCATGTCCTCTTTATCAGGCGTCAGGAGTGTTACCTTGCTTAGCTCCATCCATGGAAGGGGAGCCTGGAACGTCACCTGGTATCATACGCAGAGGAGTTACGTCCATCAAATCTTCATCTAAAAATTCCATGGAGGAAGTTCTAGTATGAAAGGGTTTTGAGCTAGATGTTGATGGATGTTGAGACATGTTGTTGAACTTTTGAGAAAACTTTCTTTGCCCTAGCAGAGGTTCTCTGAGAAGTTTGATGAAGATGGAAAGAATTGTGTTCAGGCAGGGCGTGCAAATGAAATAGATACTATTTCCAATACTAGGAGATGATTCATTATTAATGTGGCTTTTTCTTTTCATTGGGCAGACAATATTTTTGTTACCTTTTCCACTCCACATTAATTGCCATATTTTCTCAAGAAACCAAGTCCCTAATTTTCCCTTTTCATATTTCAGTTGGACATCATACAAATCCCTTGCAGTCCTGTTGATTAGTTGCATTTCATGTTGTAGAACTATGAGTTTGTTTTCCACATATTTTCTACATGAGTGATGAAAGCAAATAATGTACTTGGTCCAGCTGTGCTGAATATGGTCTTTGGACATAGGTGTACCATACAGGTTGTCATAATACAATGTCATAGCATTGAGTGTGACATTTTATATAATTATCAGTATTGTTGCTTTCATCTGATATCTTTTCTATCTCAATTTTCTTTGCACACATAGTCCCTTGTGTCTCAGTTCCAACAAAGCTCTCACTACCTTCAGACTTCATACCACCAGTCATATGTTCAGGTGTTTGGGCCATCATGACCTTCTCTTCCTTGAGGTTAGGTCTTAGCTTTTGGTGTAACATCCTTGTCTGACATTTTTCCTTTCCCTTGAAGGTTCTTCTTACAACTGTATTCATCTTAGAGGGGTCATCCATTTGAGAGCTCCACATGTAGCAGTTGTTTTTGGTCCTGATTCCTTTCATAATTACTTCACTGTCTTTGTTAACAGTCATACATTAAGTTTTAGTGAAGATGATAGTCAGACCTTGATCCCCTAGCTGACTGATGCTTATTATATTTGAAGTCAAGCCCTTGACCAGTAGAATATTGTCAAGTTTAGGAGCTCCAGGACACTCAAGCTTGCCTATCCCCTTTATTTCACCTTTTGCTCCATCACCAAAGGTTACATAGCTTAAGTCATGAGGGTGAAGATCAGTTATCATGTCTGAGTTTCCAGTCATGTGTCTAGAGCATCCACTATCAAAATACCACTCTTCTTTGTGAGATGTTAGACTTGTAACATTAGTCTTAGGAACGCATTGCTTCTTGTTGATAGGCATGTGCTGTTTGGGTCTGGGTTGATAGTGAGTCTGTTGATGAACAGGGGTAGGATAACCATGCAGCTTATAGCAGAAGGGCCTTGAGTGTCCAAATTTCCCACATTAATGACATCTCCATCTTTGATGTTTGCCTTTCTACTGTTTTCTCTTCTGTTGGTGTGACATATGATGTGACATCTTAGGACTGCTCTTACTCTTGCTGTATTTAGGTTTAGCTTGAGGTTTGCAACCAGTGTAACTACTTTCAGCCTTAGATTTATGGTATCCTATTCCAGATTTGGCTCCTGTGATTAGTCCAGATTGGAGAATCTTGTCTAAGGAGTCAAATCCATTGTTTAGCATCCTTACATACTTGGTTGTCTCTTCTAGTTTTGAGTTTAAGAGCATGACTTCCGTTTTTAGCTTGAAGATGGTTTCCACCTGTTCTGCCTTTTCATTCTCCAGTTGTACTATCTTCTGGCTCTCAACTTGTTGACTTTCATCTAGCTTGTCCTTCAGACCCACAACTTCTGTTTTCAATTTGGACATGGTTTCCAAGTATTCTACCTTCTCATTTTCAAGTTGAGTTATTTCTTTCTTCTGGTTTAAAACCTGCTTGCTCAGCTCTACACTTTTATGACACAACTCTCTGTAGGTAGAGGCCAATTCCTCAAAGGTAACTTCACCATCACTTGAGTCTTCATCAGATCCCCATCTTCCTGTATCACTTTCATCTGACCAGGTGGCAGCAAGACTCATCTTCTGCTTCTTAAGGTAGGTTCCACATTCTGTTCTAATGTGTCCATACCCATCACATTCATAGCACTTCACTTCTTTTCCTTCTTTGGGCTTCTCCTCTGGCCTTACTCTTCTTCCATTGCTGATGTCAGATGAGATGTTCTTGACATTTGTCTTGGATCTTACATCCATTTTATTTAACAATTTGTTAAATTGTCTCCCACCATTGCAACTTCATTGGCCCATTCTTTATCCATATCTTGACTGTTTTCCTCTTCTGTGTTGGATATGAAGGCAATGCTCTTGGTTTTCTTTTCAGTTCCATCATTCAATCCCATCTCAAAGGTTTGCAGGGATCCAATTAGCTCATCTACCCTCATGTTGGAGATGTCTTGAGACTCTTCTATGGCAGTCACCTTCATTGCAAATCTCTTAGGGAGTGACCTAAGTATTTTTCTTACCAGTTTTTCATCTGTCATCTTTTCTCCCAGGGCTCCTGACGCATTAGCAATCTCAAGGATACTCATGTGAAATTCATGAATGTTTTCATCTTCTTTCATCCTTAAGTTTTCAAACTTGGAGGTGAGCAGCTGAAGTCTAGACATCTTTACCCTAGAGGTGCCTTCATGAGTGGTCTTGAGAATGTCCCAAGCATCTTTGGTCGCTTCACAGTTATTTACCAGCCTGAAAATATTCTTGTCTACCCCATTGAATATTGCATTCAAGGCTTTAGAGTTTCCAAGAGCAAGATCATCCTCCTCCTTGGACCATTGTTCTTCAGGCTTCTTCTAAGTGGTGGCTTCTCCTTCCTTAGTAATGACAGGATGCACCCATCCTGTTAGCACAGCTTTCTAAGCCTTGTTATCAAGGGATTTTAGAAACGCCACCATTCGAGGTTTCCAATAGTCATAGTTAGAACCATCCAAAATTGGTGGCCTATGAACAAATCCTCCATCTCTCTCCATTGTACCAGAAAGTATTTCCCCTAGATCTCACCCAGAACCAGAGCAGGATGCCTGCTCTAATACCAATTGAAATTCTGGTATCAGATATAAGATGTCGAAGGTAATATTACGACACTAATATCTGTTAACACACAATGGATAAACAAAAACAGAATGGTAAAGCGAATAACACAAGCAATTGTTAACCCAGTTCGGTACAACTCACCTACTTCTGGGGGCTACCAAGCCAGGAAGGAAATTCACTAAAATAGAATTAGTTCAAAGACTCTTCGTACACTTCAACAAGTTACAGTCTTTATCACCTAATCTCTACCCGTGCAATTTCTACCTAAGCACTCTTAGATATGAGAACCCACTCACTTCCCTTACAATCACACCAGTGATTTTAAACTACAATCCCTTGTGAAAAGAAAATACTTTTCAATTACACACTCTTGATTTTACTTCACAGTTTCAATCAAGAAGACACACTCTTGATCTTGCTTCAAAGCTTTGATCAAGAAGACACACACTCTTTCTTAACAGCTTTAGAGTGACAAATTACAACCACAAATCAGTCCAATTCAACCATCAATGGATGACTTGAATGACCTACAAGTCTTACGACTAAACAGACACAAACCCTAGCTCTCTCTCTGTATTTCGCTCAGTCTTGGTTGTGTATTTAAACAGGTTTTCTAAGTCCCTTTTTATAGAAGCATCCTGCTGGGCTTGGACATCTTGAAAACCCTAAATCTATTTTCCAATCAAATCTTTTTATAACAGTTGTTTAGATCTCCTTGGAAAATAAGTAAATCTGGTTGTAATCCATGATTGAATGCGCCAGCTAGCCATAACTTCAATCATCCAAAGATTGCCATTAATTGTGCAATCACAAAACACCAGACATTCATACTGAATGTTCTGTGTACAGGATGTCATGACATCGGGTCTGACATCCTGGAAAAATCCTGCATAATCCAATAATTCCTTTTATAACTTCCAGCAGGTACAGCCATATCAGATGTCATGACATTGTGTATGTCATCTGAAACAATCTTGCATGAACCTGTCTTTCATTTAAGCTCCAGCAGGTACATCCAATATCAGAAGCCTTAGCATTGTAAATGGCATTCTGAAACATTCCTGCATGCACATGTTCTTGAACTCCAGCAGGTACATAGGATATCTTATGTTAAGACATCACACATGACATCTTGTGAACACTCTTTGTTTTACCAAAATTGCTGCCAACTCTTAGAATCAACATTCTGGAATGAAGTCCCCAATATCACTATGATGCGCTTGGACAGACCAGCTCATGTATTTGCAGTTGAAGAAGTGAAAGATGATAAGCCATGGTATTATGACATCAAATGTTTTCTTCAGAGTCAGATTTACCTGTCTGGGGCATCTGTTAAAGATAAGAATACTTTGAGGAGGTTATCTAGCAGTTTCTACCTCAATGGCGATGTGCTTTATAAGAGGAATTTTGACATGGTTCTACTCAGATGCGTGGATAGACACGAAGCAGACTTGTTGATGACTGAAGTCCATGGGGGTTCATTTGGTACTCATTCCAATGGACATGCCATGGTAAAGAAGATGTTGAGAGCAGGCGACTATTCGCTGACAATGGAGTCTGACTGCTGCAAATATGTGAAGAAATGCCATAAGTGTCAGATTTATGCGAATAAGATTCATATTCCCCCGACACTTCTGAATGTCATTTCATCACCATGGCCTTTCTCTATGTGGGGAATTGACATGATTGGCATGATAGAGTCAAAGGCGTCCAAAGGCCACAGGTTTATTCTCGTAGCAATTGACTACTTCACCAAGTGGATGGAAGCTGCGTCGTATGCAAATGTGACCAGACAGGTGGTTGTGAAGTTTATCAAGAATCAACTCATATGCCGTTATGGTGTGCCAGACAAGATCATTACTGATAATGGATCTAACTTGAACAACAAGATGATGAAAGAGCAGTGTAGCGAGTTCAAGATTGCACATCATAATTCTTCTTCCTACAGACCCAATATGAATGGGGTTGTTGAAGCTGCTAATAAGAACATCAAGAAGATTATCCAGAAGATGGTTGTTACATACAAAGATTGGCATGAGATGCTGACATTTGCTTTGCATGGTTATCGTAGATCTGCCCGCACTTCAACAGGGGCAACCCCTTTCTCTCTTGTTTATGGCATGGAGGTTGTGCTCGCCGTGGAGGTTGAGATCCCATCAATGAGAGTCTTGATGGAGGCCAAATTAACTAAGGCTGAATGGGTTCAGAGTCGTTATGACCAACTGAATTTGATAGAAGAGAAGAGATTAACTGCCATGTGCCATGGTCAGTTGTATCAGCAAAGGATGGAGAAAACCTTTGATAAGAAGGTCAAGCCTCGCGTGTTCCGAGAAGGTGACCTCGTGCACAAGAAAGTTTTGCCTTTCGCACCCGATTCCAGGGGCAAGTGGACTCCAAACTATGAAGGTCCATATGTTGTTAAGAGAGCCTTTCCAAGCGGTGCTTTGATACTTACAACTATGGATGGGGAGGATTTCACTCGTCCTGTGAATTCAGATGCAATCAAGAAATGCTTCTCCTAAAATAAAAACAGAATAGCTCGCTAAGTTGAAAATCTGAAAGGGCGACTTAGGCAAAAGAGAGCGTCTCGGTGGATTGAAAACCCGAAAGGACGATTCAGGCAAAAGTTAGAGACATGAAAAAAAAAAAATATATATATATATATATATATATATATATATATATATATATATATATATATATCCCGCTAGATTGAGTGCCTCACCCTGGGGCAATCTAGGCAAAAATTAGGGATTTGGCAAGTACGTGCATCCTAACAAGACTTTATTCTACAATTGCCGTCTGTCAGAGATCTCGCTCAGTCATCATCAACTGAAGCTTCAAATACATTGGATTCAGAGTTGGTGGAGAAATGGTCATTATGTTCAATGTAGCCCTTTTCCAATATATATCACCAATTTCAAAGTTTGTAAAGATCCATGGAGTCTTGCCATTTGCAGACTACCATTCCATCAAATAAATTTGAGCCTTTATCCAATTCTCTGCACTCTCATTTGTTTCTGTTTAGAAAATATTTGCATGTTTTAATTGATAAATATCATTGTTTTAAATAAATAAAGTTTTTATAAACTGTTTTTAAACAAAGTGAACATTCACAATGACTGAAAGGATAAATGGAATGTCTTCAGTGCTCTCCCAAGGATAGTATGATCTCCAAAAGGGTAAGACATTTGTTCATATTCCTAGCATATTTGTATCCTCTTCATCATCTTTCAGTTTGTCTCCTCAGCGAGCAGAGGAAGGTGATACACCACCAAAATCCCCAGAGAGTCTAGAGTCTTGGTCCTGATTTGTTTAGAGATGTATACCTCTAACATCCTTAGATCCCCGGAGAGTATGAGTCTAGCATCTGTGTTTTATCAATAATATGGTTGTCATCCCTTGGGTGGACTGACCTAAAATCCCTTATAAATTGATAAAAGTTGATATGTTATCCTTTCGAGGAAGTTGGTCTTCCCTCGTTGTGAATGAAAATCTCCCGCAGATTGAGCAGGAATTCTCAGCATGAGTGGAAATTCTCAGCAGGTTGGCTTGCAGTTTTTCCCCAACAAGTTTGCTTACCACTCCTCCTTAGTAGGGTTGCTCATATCAGACTTCCCCCAGATTGGGTCGACAGCAGATTATCTCCAGTATGATCGCCTTCAGTCTTTCCCCAATGGAGTTGCCTGATCAGAGCATGATATTTGTTTTTTCCTCCTTGGATAATTTCTTCCTAGCAGAGCTGGTGTTGAAGATGTGTATTTCCTTCCCCAGTGGAGCAGTGGTTCGCTCTTTTCCTAGCAGAGATGTTTCTCTAGCAGATATGAGGAAATTTGTCATTTTTTGAAACTTCTGTTCGGTGGTTGTTCCCCACAGAGTTTCATATCTCTCCCTGATAAGATTCCCCAGTAGAGTTTCTTCTACGATGGATCTTATTCGTGTTGAGCTCCCCGGTAGAGTCTCCTCTACGTCGGATTTTTTGTTTGTTTAGCAGCAAATCCCTGGCGATGGCTTTTTCAGTTGAGTAAGATTCGTATTTCCTTATGGAATCGAATGTCCATCCTGTAATCGAGTTTGCTTTTTCAGCCCTCCCTTCGGATGATGAGTGTCTTGGAAATATTCCCCAATTCAGTCTGGTTGGTCACCAATTATATGCCAAGTAACCGTTATCCCTGGTGTTCCTTCCTTCTGCTCCCTATTATGACCTTTTGTCCCCTGTGGAGTCAGATTTTCCTGAGTTGAAATATACCTTTTAGGTTTTCCTCAAATGTTTTGGATGATTGATATCTCTCACCCTTATATCGGTCTTAGATATTCTTTCTCCCTGAGCGTGTTGTTCTTTTACCCAGTAACCGGTGTTTTGATCACATGTCTCTTTTCGAGTTTATTACCCAATAGTCGGTAATACCTCATTTGTTTCTTCCTCAGCTGAGTCCTTTATGGATTTCCCCATATGAGTCCGGATTTTTATCTGAAGTATCCTTTGTGGATAGTTGTTAGGGACCAATTAGTACTACTTTTCATATAATTTTATTGGTCCCTTTTACCAATTTTTGATGTAATTACACACTTTTATTCTCACATTTTTTTATAAATGCAATTAAGTTTAATTGATGTTGTTTTGAGTAGTTATTTCACGTATTTGTTAGTTTTGTAGAGTTTTTGGACAAGAGAGCTTCAGAGTGCATAAGCATAATTTGGAAGAAGTGTTTAATGCAATTTGGAGGCATAATTTGGAAGATTAACACTTGGGAGAATTATTGTATGAAGCTTGCAAGGCAAGGAAGCTGAATTAGCTTCAGTTTGCGCCACGACCAGGGATGGTGCCGCGAACCTTGCGAAACCAGCAAGCTGTTTGTTTGGGCCAAGTGTTCTATTTTTAAGCCAGCTGTATTGTGACAGTTATGTATCTGTTTTAGGGTGCTTTTCAGTTTTAGATGAAAATGGACATTTTAGGAAAGGTTACTCTTTAAGAAAACAGAATGGAAAATAGTCATTCATTCATTCATAGTTTCACACATTGTAAGAGAAAAACAGAGTTTGTTTCACCATTGTATTTTGCTGTCCAAAATGATGATGAGGAGCTAAACCCCATTTTGTCAAGATTGGAGATAGTAGCTATTCCTATTTGTTTATGTATTTCATTTGACGCTTATATATGATAAAAGGTTATTGATGTATTGAATGATATTTTTGCCCTAAGTTGAATATTAGATTTGAGTAGTTGTTGAAAGAGATTATTTAAGTCTTGACATAAAATATATTTTCAAGTAGTGAATAAGTTGTAGAAATAGATTTATTCACTACTCTTCTTTTGTATCAACCATTAAAGATTGCTATATTGATAGTTAGGTGGAGAAATCGTCTAAAGATTAATATAGTGATTATCACAATATCATTTAGACATAAATGATATTGAGAGGATACTTGAACATCATCAATAATCTTAAATCTATATAGTTGTCATAAGGAATCATAAGCAATTTGAATAGTGAACTCCAATTTTGTCAAGCTTTTTACATTTGATTAAAACTATTTTATTGTTTTAGTGACATTTTACTCAAAAGATAACTTTTCAAACAAAACAATTTGGTTACATTATGAACTTATAACAATTTGGATTATAGAACGGCGGTAATAACAACCAATCTCTGTGGATACGATATTAAAATATTTGCCGAAAATATACTTTTCAACAAATTGGCGCCGTTGTCGGGGATTGGTGTTCGATATTACAAGCATTGCAATAATTCATTGTTTTAAGTTTTGTACTTACTATCACTCTTGTGTTTCACCTGGTTTGTTAGTTTTGTAGATTCTAGTGCATGCGAGGAAAAGCTACCGAGGAGCAATTTCAATTCGATCCCGAAATTGAAAGAACACTTCGAAAGCTCAATAGCAAAACACGAAGAAGAAGGAAACTAGCCGAAGAGAGGAATCGGAGAGAGGAAGCATCTACTTCTTCACTTGTTCGAATCAAAGAAGTGGTTGTAGATACTTTTCCAGAAAACATGGCGGATGAAACTCCTACCGAAATGTCCACTAATAGTCCAAGAAGGAATGCTCAATTTGCTCGTGGTGGAAGGAATACGGAAATGAAGACCGGAATCCTCCAACTCCTTTATGCAAATCCATTCACCGGAATGGACCATGAAGATCCGTATACCCATCTCATCAAATTTTATGAGATTGCGGGTTCTACGGGAATCGACGAAACGGGTGAAGAAGCATTATTCAAGAGGATGTTCCCACACTCCTTAGTGGGAAAGGCAAAAGAGTTGTACCTTGATCAAGCACCAAGAGTGATGACGGATTGGAATTTGTTAGAAGAGAAGTTTTTAGAAAGATATTTTCCTCAATCCCGATTCATGGAAGCCAAAACGGCTATTGCGGTATTCACTCAAGAAAGCAACGAGTCTCTAAATGAGGCTTGGGAAAGATTCAAGTCAATGTTGAGAAAATGCAAAGGCCATGGTTTTGATGAGCTCACTCAAATCCATATTTTTCTAAATGGGCTCCAATCAACTCACAAGACATTTTTGGATGCTACCGCGGGTGGTTCTCTTATGTCAAAGAATGCGGAAGAAGCAAAAGTCATTATTAACCGGATGGCACTCAATGATCGTCAAAGTCAACATGACCGTAGTCCTTCACAATGGAAACCGGGAGTTCTTGAGTTAAATACCAATGATGTCATTCTTGCTCAAAACAAGCTACTTTCTCAACAAGTGGAGTTGCTCACTCAACAAATTGCCAAGCTTCCACAACAAATGGAGGAAATTCAAGGGTCTCAAGTTCGACATCAAATAGCATGTTGTGAACTATGTCAAGGAGATCATCCAACCGGTTTTTGTCCTCCATTAGAAGAAGTGAGTTATGTGAACAATCAAAATCAAGGCTATCAAAGACAACCTCCACCTCACAACAACTCATATCCAAGAAACAATCAAGGTTATCAACCATCAAGGTTCAACAACCAAAATTTTCAACAACAAAGTCCTTATCAACACCCAAATTCTCAAGGACAACAATCGCAAGGAGGAAATTCAAAGTTAGAGGACACTCTTCAACAATTCATGTAAGCCTCCATGGCAAATCAGAAGAGCAACGAAGCAGCAGTTAAGAATTTGGAAAATCAAGTAGGCCAACTTGCGAAGCAATTGTGGGAACAAAATGCGGGATCTTCATTCTCCGTTAGCACTCAAACCAATCCAAAGGAGCATTGTAAAGCAATTGTTACGAGAAGTGGTAAAGAGTTGACAAGTGAAAAAAGTGAGGAGATTGCAGTAGAAAATGATATGGATGTTGTACATGAAAATGAGGATGTGGATTGTGGAAAGGAGAAAGTGGCAGAAACTCTTCAGTTCGCGCCGCGATCTCCCTTTGCGCCGCGAAAAGAGCAGGATCAGCAAATGACAACAGAACAACAGGGTGAGGTGGAAAGGAAGAAGGAAGCCGAGCCAAGAAAGAAGAAGAAAGGAGACAAAGGCGTGAGTGTCATTCCAACTCAACATCTACCTTATCCGCATGCACCATCAAAGAAGGACAATGCTAGACATTATGCACGGTTTATGGACATATTCAAAAAACTTCAAATAAATATTCCATTTGCCGACGCATTAGAGCAAATGCCACGGTATGCAAAGTTCATGAAGGATATTCTCACAAAGAAAAGGAGACATGTGGAAGACGAGACAATCTTGCTTGATGCACGTTGTAGTGCCATCATTCAAAAAACTCTCCCAAGGAAGGAATCCGATCTAGGCCAAGTCGTTTTACCGGTAACCATTGGAGGCACTTACATTGGTAATGGCTTGATTGACTTGGGATCTAGCATCAATTTAATCCCCCTATCCATTGTTAAAAGATTGGGAAATGTTGAGATCAAATCTACAAGGATGACTTTACAACTAGCCGATAAATCTACCACTTCACCATATGGAGTTGCTCAAGATATGCTAGTGAAGGTGGACAAATTCTTATTTCCGGTAGATTTCGTGATAGTGGAGATGGATGAGGATCGTGATGTTCCTCTAATTCTTGGAAGACCATTCATGAAAATAGCCTGGATGATGATTGACATTGATGATGGATTAATGAAAGTAAGTGTGCAAGATGAAGAGGTAACTTTCAATCTTTTTGAAGCCATGAAGCATCCTAATGACAAACATGATTCCTTCCGAATCGATGCCACCGATGAGGAAATAGTGGAGGTCGCAAACCAAGTTCATATTTCTAATTCATTAGAGAGATCTCTTATCGAAGCCTACACTGTTTTGACCGAAAATGAAGAAAAAGAGATTGAAGCAATGTTGCATGAATTAAAGTCTTGTTTAGAGCTTGCTTATCATGAAGAGACAAATGAAGATTTGGATGTGACAAAGAAAGTGGAAGAACCAAAACTAGAGTTAAAAATGCTACCTTCACACTTGAAGTATGTGTTCCTTGGTGATGATTGTACTAAATCGATGATCATTAGCAATACCTTGTCCACAAAAGAGGAGCACAAATTGATACAAGTGCTGAAAAAGAATGAAGGTGCAATAGGGTGGGTATTATCCGACTTGAAGGGTATTAGTCCTACCTATTTTATGCATAAGATTATGATGGAAGAAAACTTCAAACCCGTTGCACAACCTCAAAGTCGCTTAAATCCATCAATGAAAGAAGTAGTTCGGAAAGAAGTTGTCAAACTCTTGGAAGCCTGAATGATTTATCCTATCTCCGATAGTGAATGGGTGAGTCCGGTGCAAGTAGTTCCAAAAAAGGGTGGCATGACGGTTATCAAAAATGATAAAAATGAGTTGATTCCAACTAGAACGGTAACCGGGTGGAGTATGTGTATTGATTATAGAAGGCTAAACTAAGCTACAAGGAAAGATCACTTCCCACTACCTTTCATGGACCAAATGTTGGAAAGGTTGGCCGGCAAAAATTTCTATTATTTCTTGGATGTTTATTCGGGTTACAACCAAATTTCGGTCAATCCGGCGGATCATGAGAAGACGGCTTTTACATGTCCTTTCGGCATCTTTGCTTACCGAAGAATGCCTTTTGGGTTATGTAATGCACCAACAACATTTCAACGGTGTATGCAAGCGATATTCTCGGATTTAATAGAAGAATGCATTGAGGTGTTCATGGATGATTTCTCCGTTTATGGATCGTCTTTTGATTTGTGCTTGAAACATCTTGATGTAGTTTTTGGAATATGTGTGGAGACCAACTTAGTGCTCAATTAGGAAAAATGCAACTTTATGGTCACCGAAGGTGTTGTACTCGGTCACAAGATCTCCTCCGAAGGGTTAGAAGTTGACAAAGCAAAGGTGGAAGTCATTGAAAAATTACCACCTCCAACAAATATAAAAGGAATAAGGAGCTTTCTCGGACATTCCGGTTTTTACTGGAGATTCATCAAAGATTTTTCAAAGATAGCAAAGCCATTGAGTAATTTGCTCAACAAAGGTACGCACTTTCTTTTCGATGAGTCGTGTCTAAAAGCTTTCCTTGATTTGAAAGAAAAGTTAGTCACCCCACCCATAATCGTTGCACCAAATTGGACACTTGATTTTGAACTTATGTGTGATGCAAGCGATTATGCGGTTGGTACGGTGTTGGGTCAAAGAAGAGATAAAAAATTTCATGCTATCCACTATGCTAGTAAAGTTTTAAATGAGGCGCAAGTCAATTATGCGACTACCGAAAAAGAATTACTAGCTATAGTGTACGCATTGGAAAAGTTTAGAGCTTACTTGATAGGGTCTAAAGTTGTAGTATACACCGAACATTCGGCGATCAAATATTTGTTAACCAAGCCGGATTCCAAACAAAGATTAATTCGTTGGATTCTCTTATTGCAAGAATTTGATTTGGAAATCCGGGATAAAAAAGGTTCCAAAAACTTGGTGGCGGATCATTTGTCTCGTTTGGTTAATGTGGACATTACAAACAAAGAAGAGGAAATAACACAAGAATTTCCGGATGAAAAACTGTATGCGATTCAAGTGAGGCCTTGGTTTGCCGATTTTGCTAATTACAAGGCAACCGGTTTAACACCGGAAGACCTCACTAGTAATCAAAGAAGGAAATTCTTGGCGGATGCAAAATATTATGTTTGGGATGATCCATATTTGTTTAAAGTGGGTGTAAACAATATTTTGAGAAGGTGTGTAACAATTGAGGAGTCAAAAGACATCCTTTGGCATTTTCATAACTCTCCGTATGGAGGTCACTATAGCGGTTTGAGAACAGCCACTAAAATGCTCCAAGCGGGCTTTTATTGGTCGTCTTTGTTTAAAGATGCATATGAACACGCGAAGAGTTGTGATACATGCCAACGGAGTGGAGGAATAAGCAAACGGGATGAAATGCCTCTAACCAACATGCTAGAAGTAGAAGTTTTTGATTGTTGGGGTATTGATTTCGTTGGCCCATTCCCCTCTTCCTTCTCAAATGAGTATATCCTCGTGGTCGTTGACTATGTTTCGAAGTAGGTGGAAGCAATAGCTTCACCTAAGGCCGATGCCAAAACAGTGATTAAATTTTTAAAGAAAAACATATTCTCACGTTTTGCTGTGCCTCGGGTGTTGATAAGTGATGGAGGATCACACTTTTGCAATACACCTTTAGAAAACGTTTTACAACATTATGGTGTAAAGTATAAGGTGACCACTCCCTACCATCCACAAGCAAATGGTCAGACGAAAGTTTCTAACTGGGAAGTCAAGCGGATCCTTGAAAAAACAGTCTCGAGTTCAAGAAAAGATTGGTCTTTAAAACTGGATGAAGCTTTGTAGGCGTATCGTACCGCCTACAAAGCTCCTATTGGACTAACTCCATTTCAGATTGTGTATGGGAAGACTTGTCATCTTCCGGTAGAAATGGAGCATAGAGCATTATGGGCTCTCAAATTCTTGAACATTGACTCCACTTTAGCTGGAGAGAGAAGAAAAGGACAGCTCCATGAATTGGAGGAATCAAGGAACAACGCTTACCATTCGAAAAAAACTTTACAAGGAAAAGGTAAAAGCATACCATGATGGAAAGGTCCGTCATAAAGAGTTTAAAGTTGGAAAAATGGTACTGCTTTTCAACTCAAGACTGAAGTTGTTCCCTGGTAAGCTGAAGTCAAAGTGGTCAGGATCGTTTGTTGTCAAGGAGGTGCGCAACTATGGGGCCATTGTGGTTGAGGATCCAAAGTCATAGGAGAGCTGGACTGTAAATGGACAAAGACTCAAAGTCTACCGTAGTGGAGAAGTGAATCGGGATGTCTGTGTCATTTCCCTAACCGGACCGAGCTAATCATTGAACCGTCGAGCTCAAAACGACGTTAAACAAAGCGCTTGTTGGGAGGCAACCCAACGTTGTAAGTCTGCATTTTAAATTTTGTCAATTCTGTTGTTATGATATTCTGTTGTGTTTATTTTATGAGAAAATTGAGTTCTGCCCACTGCCAATAATTTTTCAAAAAAAATTCCTTCAGTTCGCGCCGCGAACTGAGTGGAAAAATTAAGTTCGCACCGCGAATAACTTTCGCCCAGCGAACTGAGCGTGGCAGAACCATTTAAGTTCTATTTTGGTTATTTTCTTTTCACTCTTATTTTCACAAACTTAAGATTTTCTTCAACAATCTCACTGCCCCACTTCCAAATTTCAAAACTATTTCTCTCCACTCCCAAATCCCAACTTGTTAACGAAGAACCAAGTCAATTTCAACAAGGTATGTGTGCTCTCTTCCCGTTCCTTTTTGTTTCTCACTTAGGTAAGATAGGGTTTTGCAAAAAAAAATAAAAGAAATTGGAATTAGATGTTAGAGATAACCTTGCATGTCTAAAGTGGATTCAAACTAGGAATAGGTTAGGGATTGTGGTTATGATTGCAGAAAGGTGTAAGCATTAGGAACCCTAAAAGGCACCTGGAATTTTCCTGGTTCGCAGGGTTTGCGTCGCAAACGGGCTATCGCGCCGTGAACTGGGAAATTCCAGTCTCGTGTTTTATGCTTTTGAGTGCTAACTTCTCTTATGGTCTTTTGTGTGGTTGTTCTGATTTTTGTTGCAGATGTCAAAACGAACAAAAACCACGGGCGTCGGTCCTTCTCGTTCCGTGCGACGACTCACAAGAGATGAGCATGAAGAGAGATTCGACAAATTGATCAAACGAACCATTCAACCGGAGAGAATCATCCGCTTGTCGCCAGGTGGAACTTATCGGAAGTTGGTGTTGAATTTTGAACGAAGAAAATGGAATAAGATTTGTGAACCAGAGCCGGAAATTAATTATGACATTATGCGTGAGTTTTACGCCAATGCTCTTCATCTAGAAGAGGAAGTGGCATTCCACTATCAGACAAGAGTGAGAGGAAAGACCATTTCATTCGGTAGAGACGCGATCAACGCGTATTTAGGTAATCCTCTCATCTTGGCGGAGAATGGGTGGTGCGAGTACCGTGCCAAAGAATTGGCCAACGATTGGGATCTTCCGACTGTGAGCGCTACCTTATGCCTTGAAGGAAGGACGTATGATTTAAATGATCAGGGATTCCCAAAGTCATGGAAGAGAGAAAGTTTGAATCTGGAGGCAAGGGCATATTTGGTGCTGCTTTTGAATAATATCCGGCCAAGGAGCCACAACACCACTATTCCTTTGGATGTAGGATGCCTATTGTACTACATCATGATCGGTAAATCTGTAGATGTGGCATCCATTATTGCGGGGGAAATGCGCAAAGTGGCTACTAGCGGAACAAAGTTCGATGGTAAAGCAGGTATTCTTACATATCCGGGGCTGATTATGGGACTTTGCCGAAGGGCAAATGTTCCCATGCCGGATGAGGTACATTTGTCTATCACTAGTGTTATTAATGATGCTTATCTGAATAGGTTTTTTCAGAGCCAAATGGACAGAGCCGAAGGAGCTAGGACTTCGTCCTCTCGACCCTGAGCCCGCACTACTCAAGCATTCGATCAGATGGCGTTCGCTAATTATTGCTGTGAGAGCTTTGAGGCCTCTAGGAGGTCTCAATCATTCATTTTTGATGTTATGCCGCAGCAATTTCAGAACACCTTCCTTGCACCTGAAGCCTGCACATTCCCTTCCCAGGCGGAGTATGTTGCTTATGCTAATTGGCTTGAGGGCAGGCCAGCTTTTATAGGGGGTGCAGGAGGTGGTGCGAACCATGACGATGAGATGGAGGATGTCCTTGGATCCGTTGGTGGTGGCCATGAGGAGGAAGATTGAGGAGTTTGTTGAATTAGAGTAGTTTTTATTTTGAGTTTTTTGTATTATTATTGCTTTTGTTTAATTATGATTGTACTTTTGGTGGCTTTAGTTTCACCATAACTTTGGGTTGTTAATTTGTTTTGTCAATTGCATGAATATTCTGTGAGGAATTAAGTGTGTTACGATGAATTTGATATACCAACATTTGTTTGTTTAATTGTTCTTATTCTTAAGTCAAGCTTAAAGCAACCAAGAAATGTTCGTAAAGAAGGAAGCATAGGACACTTCGAGTGGTGATGATAAGAATTAGTGTCGGCATTTCAAGCTACACTTTATCGCTTTATAGACTTAACATGAGTAGTTTGATGGTGTGTTGCAATTCCATATCATAAATTCATTGAAATACATATCATTTTTGAATCAAAATAGGACTTAACCAATTGTAAGGAAGCTTTCCATTGTACACTAAAATGAGGGAAACCGAACATTATTTCAACTCATTCTTATCATGGTAAATCATGCATTAATCTATTTTTGGGTGAAAATATTGAAAATGATAGAGGCATTGTTTGTTATGAGAAAAACCACTTGACCAAAAAGTTTTGAATCAACTAACCTTGTGAGGAGTGATCCTTAGTTAACCCCCTTTGAGCTTGCTTTAGGATTCATTTGATTGATAAGTGTAAAATCAATTGAAAATTTTGTGAATAAATGAATCCTAATTTCTTTCGTGTCAATTGAACCCTCAAACCGAGTTGTTTGCAAATTTTTCCTTTTTCTTATGTCTAAGTAGGGAGCATTATTGAATAAATTTGGTTTTGGAATCTAAAGTTGGGGAGAGTAAAGTAAAAAGAGTTGATTAGAAACTTGGAAAAATGAGTTTTTATGAAAGGGTGAAAGTATGATAAGAAACAAGAAAAAGAAATCACCCTTGAAACCATAGAGCAAAGAAAAAGAAAAGAAAGAAAAAAACAAAGAAAAGGCTCATGGTTGTGTGGATGTAAAAATCAATAAGAAAAGAAAAAAGACGGGGATCAAAGAAATGGAAATTGTATAGAGTTGAATGTATGGGAATGCTCCCTTAAGATAGGCATTTTTGTTGAATTCTCTTAATCATATCCTTTCTTGTAACCCAAGCCACATTACAACCCTTGAAAGACCTCTTGATTCTCATTTTTCACATGATTTGGTATTTGTTTTGATGACCGCATGATTTGAGTTGTTGTTGATTTAATTGCTTGGATGAGTGAAAGTAAACCTTCATGTTTATTCATCATTATTATGATGTGTGTGTAAGTTTGATTCAATTTTGACATATATGGCTTTGAATTCCTTGGTATGATTTTTGCACCCAACCATTGCTCTTATTCATGTTTTGTCTAGCAATGAGATAGGTGGATTGAGAAAGTGCCATACACTTTTGAACCATTTGAATGTCCTTGGTTAATCCTTGTTTCAATCTTTTGTGTCATTGCTTTGGTTGTGTTGGTGGAAACTTTTGTTTAGGGACAAACAAAATGATAAGTTGGGGAGAGTTGTTAGGGACCAATTAGTACTACTTTTCATATAATTTTATTGGTCCCTTTTACCAAATTTTGATGTAATTACACACTTTTATTCTCACAATTTTGTATAAATGCAATTAAGTTTAATTGATGTTGTTTTGAGTAGTTATTTCACGTATTTGTTAGTTTTGTAGAGTTTTTGGACAAGAGAGCTTCGGAGTGCATAAGCATAATTTGGAAGAAGTGTTGAATGCAATTTGGAGGCATAATTTGGAAGATTAACACTTGGGAGAATTATTGCATGAAGCTTGCAAGGCAAGGAAGCTGAATTAGCTTCAGTTCGCGCCGCGACCAGGGATGGCGTCGCGAACCTTGCGAAACCAGCAAGCTGTTTGTTTGGGCCAAGTGCTCTGTTTTTAAGCCAGCTGTATTATGACAGTTTTGTATCTGTTTTAGGGTACTTTTCAGTTTTAGATGAAAATGAACATTTTAGGAAAAGTTACTCTTTAAGAAAACAGAATGGAAAATAGTCATTCATTCATTCATAGTTTCACACATTGTAAGAGAAAAACAGAGTTTGTTTCACCATTATATTTTGCTGTCCAAACTATTTTATTGTTTTAGTGAAATTTTACTCAAAAGATAACTTTTCAAACAAAACAAGTTGGTTACACTTTGAACTTATAACAACTTGGATTATAGAACAGCGGTAATAACAACCAATCTCTGTGGATACGATATTAAAATATTTGCCGAAAATATACTTTTTAACAATAGTTTTGCTGTATTGGCATATTACCCAATACATGCGTTTTTGCGTCAACTCGAGTCTTTCCATTGAATTATTTTCATGGAATCCCTTCGTGTCTCTCAGCAAGATTCAAGTCGTGACCTGCTCACGCATTTTTACCCTTATTTCCCCCCAGAGTCTCTGTCTCCCTAGTGAGCGTATTACTCCTTTGGATTTTCAGTGTCTCCTGATTTCTTTTTCCTTTATGAACATATATCCCCACAGAGCATTAATTTTTGCATACATACATTTGCATTATGAGGTCTCTTAGGGACCAAAATTTGTCTCTTTGTTATTATTTAAGCCCATTCTACCTCGTCGAGACGAATATTTTAAACTTCATATCTCCGGATAGAATGACCTTAAATAGGGGCATCTGTAAGACCCTAATTTTGACCCTAAGATCCCTCATGGCATCATATCATTGCTCTTTGCATTTGCCTCAAGGATCATAGCATCTTGGCTCCTTAACCCTTGGGTTGGGACTTGTGTGAGTTGGTTTGAGACCACCAAGCATGCTTGAATTGTATATTATTGCTTTTCTTATTTTTTTTACTAACCAAAAGCACAAAAATATGTCACTAACATCTTTTATTTTGAAGCTTAAGCAGTCATCTGATCCAAGGCTTCTAGGAGGCCCCTATGCCCATTGAAGTGGCTAGATGAAGTTGGAAGCAAGCATGACAATGGTTCCCAAAGCTCTCAATCATCATATATGCCTCCCAAGTATCTCAATTTGTCAATTTTATCAAGATAAACCAAAGGGCTTGAGGATTGTTTCCCAAGGAAACCCTAATTCAACTATGCATTGATTGTGCCTTGCTCATGAAGCAACTTCAACCTATGATCAAATTAAATCAAGGCAAGTTCTTTCATTCATAATTGTATGCATATATGAGCCTATGTGAGTATCCTCAATCATTCTTTCATTAATATTTGAAGTTTAGCTTTGAGAAGTTGATTAGTCAAATCATCTAACTATTTTGAAATCCACTGAGACCTAACTTTTGATGTGTTTGTCAAATGAAGATGACCCCAAGAGAAAACATGTTCTTAAGAACCATATGAAAAACTTTAATGTTCATCCAAAATCCATTTGAAACTTGGAAGGTCATCATTCATTTCAAAACATTATAGGTCATTTTGACTGAAACCCTAATTTTGGGTCAAATTCCCAAAGACCTAACTCCTTCATTTTTTATGATTTTGAGGTGAGACAAAGTGCATTGGAAATTTCAAGATGTCTTCTTAAAATGTTGTGTTGGACAAAATTTCATAATCCTAAAACAAACACATGTGATAATACAAAACATTATAGGTCACTTTGGACCAAAGCCATTGAATCTTGAAAAAGTCCAACTTTGAGTGTCCATAACTTTCTCATCAAAAATCCAAATGATGCAAAATTTAAGTCCAAATTAATTTTCTTGAAAAGATCTACAACTTCGATGTTTAAAGTTTTGTCATTTGAAGCTTGCATCACTGAAACAGGAGGGCTTGAAGTTGTTCATTTTTGGTAAAAAATTTCAATGCATGTTTTGTACCTTGTACTTCGTGGCTAGTTTTCATAAGTTTCCAAACTCCAAATGGATTTTTGTTCCTTATGTCAAGACCTTTCCAACCATTACTCACATGCTTATGTTTGAATTTTCAAAATGTGATTTTCGAAGAGAGGAACTTTTATGACCATTTATGCATTTCATGTTAAATCTTGATACACAATCCATTGCCTTGCAAACTGCACGTCCAATTCAACTTGGTTGATGTTCAACATTCATTTGCAATTGGTTTTGGGCCTCACATGCGCCTGTACAGGCCCATGCATGGAGGACCCAACTTCATGCACACGAATTTGTTCACACTTTCCTTGCAAGTGGCTATAAATAGAATGCTTGCCTCACTCAAATGGTAACCTGAAGGTGCCTAAATCTCTGTTGAATTCATTCCCCAACCTATCACCAAAGGAATTTGAGTTTTCACTTTTCATTTTCAAGTGTGATTTTCAACAACATTAGTTGATTATCATCACTAATTCCTAAGCCTAGCTCTCATACGAAGCATCAGAATCAAGCTGCAAGCAAAGGATTGGTTGAATTATGCTCATAAAAGTTGCTCTACAAAGGTTTATACCTCAACTGTGTTGCTTCGAATCTCCTTATATTTTGTGCATTGCATGTGTTGGTTTGCATTTCTGAAGTCCTCATGTGAGAGGCAAGTCAATTGTGGCTTTAATTTTGTGAATTGGTGAACTTCAGATTGAACACCTAGTTTTTCAACCTCAGATTTCTTCTTCTATAAGGATCTTGAGTAAAAACTAAGGTTACAGGGGTGATGTACATCACCCTAGCTTACTAGTCATGATCTCTAACTTGTATTTATTTTGCCTATAGTTTTATTGACCGGCCTCAGATAGGTGTGACTACTACATTAGTCCACTTACGATTGCTTAACATAGCACTAAATTGCCTTATGGCACACTAACACTAACTACTAATTACTAACTTTTAATTCAAGCATTTAATTCTTGTAATTTACTTTAATGCAATTTAATTTCTTGCCCATTTATTCATATTGCCTTTTCCCTTTGCTCACTTGAGCTCATATTTATGTTTATGTCATTTGCCTTTTGCTCACTTGAGCACATTATTGTGTAAATATACTATTGCCTTGTGTTTGTTTGTTTTTTTGTGTGTGAATCCAATGCAAAAGAGGAGAAAGGACTTAGAATTAGGACCTTACCTATGCTTAATGGAGTTCAAGAGCAACTAGGCCTCATGCCTTTAGAATGCTAAATTTGTTGAAGAGCAACTAGGCCTCATGCCTTTAGAATGCTTAATCTTGAAGATGACATTGAAAGGACCCCTAATCTAAACTCTCTCTTTGTCCATTCCTCTTATTGTATTGTGAACTTTTTGATTGTTTGTTCTTGTGTGATAGGGATTCCAAACTTGAGCTAGTTAGAAGGACCATTGTCATGAACATCCAAGTTAAGAGAAAGACAAGCCAATTGGAAGATCCTAGGAGCTCGATTGAATATTTGCTTGATTGCTTGAGTTAATTGCTTATTGCTTTCTAAGTCCAAAGGAAAGGAGCTCTTGAATCATCTTTATGATCTCAAGAAAGGAACTCCAAGGGTTTTATTCTCTTCTCTCATCTTTGCATGTTTAGGATTAGCCCTTCTCTTCTTCTCTCCACTCTAACCTAAGCCAAACTCATTTTGTGCAAACATTGACATTGTTTTCAAAAACTAGAAACCTAGGCCATATGCCATTGATTTTTTTTTCAAACTCTTTTCATTAATACTTATTTTGAATTGACTGTTAAGTCAAATTTGACTTCCTTTTGTGAATACTTCTAATTGGTAAATCCTACTCACTCAAATTGTTTTCTTGTGGTTCCAATGGCCACCTTTGCCAAAGCTTTTCATAAACATTAGCCATAGGTTTGAGTTATCATAGTAGTTGATGTAAACCTCACCTCATCCATAGTGATTGGACTATAAGTCTTCCATACTTATTATAGGGTGGATCCCTCACTAGTATGTTGAAGCTCTCCTGACATGGTGGATTGTTGGTTTAGGTTGAGTTTTCTCCCTCTGATAACAAAAGACCTTAAGGCTTTTGACAAACCAATTCACCAACTTATTTTGAGATTTTTACCCCAAACTACGAGGTTTTGATCCTACCTTTGTGATGGTATGTAGGCAATGGTTTTATCCATTCAAACAACAAAATTGTAAATAATTTGTATATTCTTTTCCCATCTCCCCAATCATGTTTGCACAAATATTTTCACAAATACCAACCTACCATACACCATTTGCAAAAAGGGCTCCCTTAGAGTACTAAGGATGTTTTGGATGCTTAAAACCTTCCCATTGCATAACCAACCCCCTTATCCAGATCTCGGTTTTTGTTCGTTTTCTAACCTTTCCTTTGGATAAATAGAAGTGCGGTGGCGACTCGAATTGTATGATTTACTTTTGATTTATTCAATAAATCTAAAGGTAACGAATACCCTGCTACAGAAAGGCTTAGCTAGGGAAATAAAAGGAACATATGCTAGGGAAACGGGTAGATCAGAACAAAGCTGAAATACTCGAACTAAGCAGGAAATGGCGATCTCACTAAGGAATTACCCACTCAAACGCAACTAGGGAAGAAATGATCTTCAACACAGGAGGAACATAATTATATTATCCGCTACCGGTTACTGGGTAAAGGGGATAACAAATTCTGACAAGGAGGACATTCGTTACCGGTTAGGGTAAACATATCAAGGATGAATTGCTGAGGGTAAACAGGCAGTATATTCATTACCAGTTACTGGGTAAGAATAACCTGCTTGGAAAAGCTAAATAGGATTTACAACTACCGATTACTGGGTAGAAGACAGCAAAGGGAGAGAATATTCGTCACTGATGAAAGTGAACATATCAAGGATAAACTCAAAGGGGAAGAATATCCGTCATCGGATAAGATGAACATATCAAGGATAGACTCACCTAGGGACATTAGGAAGGATATCCGTCACCGGTTAAGATGAACATATCAAGGATAAACCGCCTGAAAAAGTAGGAATTATATCTATTGGATACTGGATAGAAAACCAGAAAAGAGAATATCCGTCACCGATTAGGGTGAACATATCAAGGATAAACTCTGCGGGGAGGAATAGGGATTACATCTATCAGCTACTGGAAAGAATACCGAAAAGAGATTATCCGTCACCGATTAAGATGAACATATTAAGGATAAACTCCGAGTGGAAGCAGGATTTACAACTACCGGTTACTGGGGAAAAGATCGTAAAGAGAAAGAAACCTGTCACCGGTTAGGATGAATATATCAAGGATTAACTCTATGGGGAATGAAAATAGGAATTACAACTACCTTTTTACTTGGTAGAATAACAAAAAGAGAATATCCGTCACCAGTTAGGCTGAGCATATCAAGGATAACCTCAGAAGGGAAAGAGTATCTGTCATCGGTTAAGATGAACATATCAAGGATAAACTTTCTAGGAGACGTGAAAACGAATTCGCCGGGGAGAAAAGGGGTTACTTTTGCCGGATATTGGGAAAAAAAGTGAAATACTTAAAAATTGAAAAGAATATTACCAGTTACTGGGTAATATACTCTCAGTGGACCAAAAGCATCCATCTAGGTAAGATCTAGAAATGAACGGTCAATCAAAGACTCAACCTAATAAGGATATAACTCAAGGGTAGTGGTTCCATCCAGATAATCAACTGGGGAGGAAACTGAAACAATAATCATCCACGGGGAAATAACTCAGTGGGGAATGAGAAAGGTTATATTCTTTCTGCTTAAGGGGTCGACACTCTACAATTGAAAGAGGACAAACAAACCACATCTGCATGGTGAAAAGATACCACCATAGCAGAGGATCAGGGATACAATGAATCACAAAGTGTATTATGTAATGATGAAATTTATGAATGTATATGTATATGTATATGTTTACATGATGATTATGCTGACAGAAAGATCACAAAGGATACAAATGTCACTGGACTACGTCATCCATACAATACTCCGCCAATCCTCAAAGGAGGGAAACAACTGCTGGAGAGAATCGGTCACCTCAAAGGCTCAACCCTGGCTGGGGAAAAGAGGAGAGAATTTGCTAAGGAAACTGCATTACCAATTCTGTAGGGAATTTTAGGTCAACACCATATCAAATGGGAGACAACCTTGCAGAGGATCGAAAATCCCGCTCGAGAATCGGGTTAACAAGGGTCATGGACAACGCTGCTGGCGACTTGAGGGGAAACAAAATCTGCCGAGTCGTGTGAATTACTGCAAATAGCATGCCTACAACTCGAGGGAGGCAATCATAAACTCAGCTGGGGAAACCAACGAAACCCAGTTGGAGATGCTGAAAAGCTGTTGGGGAAGAAACAAAGGTCACGTCAACTTCTTAAGGAAAAACCAATAATGCTTCACATTTAGGGCTTATTGTTTTCAGACCGTTGTTGATATTCCTTTAATTGCTTTTTAAAAGTAACTGCTTTTATTATTTAAGAAAACATGCTTTTTTATTTTAAAACTTTAACTTCAAAATGATCACAATAAAATTTAATTCTATTTAGCTGAATAAATAAGAGTAGAAACAATTGGATAAAAGCTCAACTTTATTTAATAGAATGGTAGTCTCTAATGACAAGACTCCATAGATCTTTTCAAAAGTTGAAAAATGGTAATTTACATGGAAAAGGGCTACATTGAATACAATGATCACTAATCCTTGTACCGTCTTTAAAATCCACATTACTTATGGCTTTGGTTGAAGATGAATCATAACCAATCATTGTGCTTAAGAAAGTCTTCAAGATTGAAGATCAACAAGATGCAGTTACTTGCCATGATCCCTAATTTTTGCATAAATTTCCCCAAGGTGAGGTACTCAATTTATCGGGATAATTTTAGATTTTATGTCTCTAATTTTTTCCTAGATCTCCCTTTCAGGTTTTCAATCCACCGAGACACTCATTTTTTCCTAAGCCTCCCTTTCGGGTTTTCAACTTAGCGAGTTGTTCTTTTCTTTTTTAGGCGAAGTATTTCTTGACCGCATCGGCATTCACAGGACTAGTGAACTCTTCACTATCCATAGTTGTAAGAATCAAAGCACCGCCTGAAAAGGCTCTCTAAACAACATATGGGCCTTTATAATTAGGAGTCCATTTTCCTCTAGAATCTGGTTTGAAAGATAGAATCTTCTTGAGCACAAGATCACCTTCTCTGGACACACGAGGCCTAACCTTCTTGTCAAAAGGTTTCTTCATTCTCTGCTGATATAACTGTCCATGACACATGGCAGTCAACCTCTTCTCTTCAATCAAATTCAGCTGGTCATACCTGGTCTGACACCATTCAGCTTCAGTCAACTTGGCTTCCATATACACACATAATGATGGGATCTCAACCTCTACGAGGAACATACTTTCTATGACATAAACAAGTGAGAAAGGGGTTTCCCCTGTTGAAGTGCAGATGGATGTACGATACCCGTGCAAAGCAAATGGGAGCTTCTCATGCCAATCCTTGTACGTCACCATCATCTTCTGGATGATTTTCTTGATGTTCTTGTTCACAGCTTCAACAACCCCATTCATCTTAGGTCTGTAAGGAGAATAATTATGATGTGTAATCTTAAAGTCTTTTCAAAGAGCTTCTATCAAATTGTTATTCGAGTTCGAACCATTATCAGTAATGATCCTACTTGGCACACCATAACGGCATATAATATGATTCTTGATAAACCTCACAACAACCTGTTTGATTACATTCGCATATGATGTCGCTTCAACCCACTTTGTGAAGTAGTCAATAGCCACCAAAATGAAACGATATCTGTTTGACGCTTCGGGCTCAATCATGCCAATCATATCAATTCCCCACATGGAGAAGGGCCATGGAGAGGAAATGACATTCAACAGTGTCAGAGGGACATGAATCCTATCTGCATAGATTTGACACTTGTGACATTTCTTCACAAACTTGCAACAGTCTGATTCCATTGTCAGCCAATAGTAACCTGCTTTCAATATCTTCTTAGCCATAGTGTTTCCATTAGAGTGAGTACCAGAGGAACCTTCATGGACTTCAGTCATCAATAAGTTTGCTTCGTGCCTATCTATGCATCAGAGCAGAACCATATTGAAGTTTCTCTTGTAAAGCACATCACCATTTAGGTAGAAGTTTCCAGCTAATCTCCTCAAGGTTTTCTTATCTTTCAAGGATTCCCCAGGCAGGGATATCTGACGTTGGATAAAACAGTTGATATCAAAATACCACGGCTTCTCATCCTTGATCTCTTCAACAACAAACACATGAGCTAGCCTATAAAGATGAATCATAGTCAAATTGGGAACTTCATTCCAATATTTCACCACAATCATTGAAGCCAACGTTGCAAGAGCATCTGCCATCCGGTTTTCGTCTCGGGGTATATGATGAAATTTAACCTTTGTAAAGAACGTTGAAATCCTCCTTACATAGTCTCTGTATGGTATCAAACCGGGTTGATTCGTCTCCCATTCACCTTTGATTTGATTTACAACCAAAGTTGAATCCCCATAGACGTCCAAATACTTGACCCTGAGATCAATGGCCTATTCAAGCCCCATAATGCAGGCTTCTTACTCTGCCATATTGTTTGTACACTTGAAAGTCAATCTAGCTGTAAACGGAAAATGAGTGCCTTGAGGAGTAATAATCACTGCCCCAATGCCATTACTGTATTGATTAACAGCTCCATAAAATACCATGCCCCAACAGGAACCAGGTTCTGGCCCTTCTTCAAGCAATGGTTCATCATAATCCTTCATTTTCAAGTACAAAATCTCTTCATCAGGAAAATCATACTGCACTGACTTGTAATCTTCAATCGGTTGGTGAGCCAAATGGTTAGCCAAGACACTACCCTTGATTGCTTTTTGAGATCGGTATTCAATATCATACTCGGATAACAACATCTGCCAATGGGAAATCCTCCCAGTTAAAGCAGGCTTCTCAAAATATACTCGGATATCAGCCAAGTGGTATGATTCAACATATATTGGCGCAGACGCTTAGCAGCCCAAGCCAATGCGCAACAAGTCTTCTCAAGCATAGAATACCGAGTCTCACAGTCGGTGAGCTTCTTACTGAGGTAGTAAATAGCATATTATTTCTTTCTAGTTTCATCTTGCTGACCTAGAACACAACCCATACTATCTTCAAGCACATTCAGATACATGATCAATGGTCTTGCTTCAACAGGAGGAGATAGAATCGAAGGCTCAAGCAAGTACTCTTTGATACTGTCAAAAGCTTTCTGGCAATCTTCGGTCCGATCACAAGACTGATCTTTCTGAAGAAGCTTGAATATAGGCGCACATGTGGCAGTCATGTGTGAAATGAATCTTGAGATATAATTCTAGCGGCAGATGAAACCTCTGACTTGCTTCTCAGTTTTGGGCGCAGGCATCTCTTGTATTTCTTTGACGTTGGCAGGATCAACTTCAATACACTTCTCGCTGACAATAAAGCCCAATAACTTACCAGAATGAACACCACATGTACACTTATTGGGATGCAACCGGAGTTTGTACTTCCTCAAATGCTGGAATAACTTCAACAAATGCTTAACATGTTCTTCTTCATCACTGTATTTAGCAATCATATCACCAACATAGACTTCGATCTCTTTATGCATCATATCATGAAAAAGAGTGGTCATTGCTCTTTGGCATGTTACACTAGCATTCTTTAAACCGAAAGTAATCACTCTATAACATAATGTTCCCCAGGGTGTAATGAATATGGTCTTCTCCATATCTTCGGGTGCCATTTTAATCTGATTATAATCGGAAAATCCATCCATAAATGAAAAGACTTTGAATTTAGTTGTATTGTCTACCAACATATCAATGTGTGGCAGAGGGAAATCATCTTTTGGGCTAGCTTTGTTCAAATCTCTATAATTGACACACATGCAGACTTTTCCATCCTTCTTTGGAACAGGCACAATATTGGCAACCCATTGCGGATACTCGGCAATAACAAGGAAACCAGCATCAATCTTCTTTTGCACTTCTTCTTTGATCTTCACTGCCACATCAGGATGAGTCCTTCTCAACTTCTGCTTGACTGGCGTGCATTCTAGTTTCAACGGCAATCTATGCTACACAATCTCAGAATCTAAACCAGACATGTCTTGATAGGACCAGGCAAACACATCTGAATACTCTCGAAGAAGATCAATCAACCCCTTCTTCACTTCTGGACACAGTTGAGACCCAATCTTGACTTCCTTCACATCATCTTCGGAGCCCAAGTTGATTAACTCAATCTACTCTTCGAATGGCTAAATGGCTTTTTCCTCGTGCTCAAGTAGACAAGACAATTCATCAGACGTTTCTTCATCACTTTCTTCCTCAGCCTCAAACATAGGGAATTCAAAGTTTGGAGAAAGAGTAAGATCATTCTATTCAATGGGTTTAGAAACCAACCTGCATAATGATTTGATATTTTGATTTTAGAGAAGTGAATTGTGACAAAATATTATGCAGATGGACAATTATTACTTACTTATGTTTTTTGTGATTACCATTTTCAGAAAAGCAAAAAGTAAAAATAAAAACATCATAGATGTGAATAGAAGTGCATTTTATTAATAATCAAATTAAAAGATGCAAAACAATGTTCTCTTCTCCCTTAGGCATAGGAAAAGGATTTTCAAAAACAATAAAGCAATTACTTATAATGATGAACAATAATAGGAACATCGATAGCGGTCCAATTGTTGCAAGCTTTTCCATGCGTCACAAAATTGGTGCAGTTTTCATCTTCATCTCCCTCGATCACTGCAGCTAAGTGTTGCTCATTACCATGAATGAACGCTCCACTATGGAAACTAGGTTGCATATCTTCAACTGACGACCCTTGTTGGAAACCCAAACCAGCTCTGCTCTTGTTCTTGGCGACCTCTACCATCCGGCCCCACTGATCAGAATTACTGTCTTCAACAATGTTTTGTGCATCTTTAAAAGAGGACATGGGTGCCCCAACTCTCTTTGCTTCAGCAATAGATAGAGACTAGAACGGAGTTCCAATCTCATCCTCAGCTTCAACAAATGAGAAATATGACAAGTGGCTCACCAACAGAGCCTTCTCTCCACCGACGATAACAAGCTTACCATTCTTCACAAACTTCAACTTCTGATGCAGAGTTGACGTCACAGCTCCCGCCTCATGTATCCACGGCCTTCCCAATAAGCAACTATAGGCCGGATGGATATCCATTACTTGGAAAGTAATTTGGAAATCACTCGGACCTATCTTCACTGGAAGGTCCACTTCTCCTATAACAGTTTTGTGAGAACCATCAAAAGCTTTGACGATTACGCCATTGTATCTCATTGGACCTCTTTGATACGACAATCTGGAAAGAGTTGATTTCGGGAGTACATTTAATGAAGAACCGTTATCGACTAATACATTGGACAGTGCATCCTCCTTACAATTCATTGATATGTGCAACGCTAAGTTGTGATTTCTGCCTTCCTCAGGAAGTTCCTCATCACAAAAACTCAAGTTGTTGCAGGAAGTAATGTTAGCCACAATATGATCGAACTAGTCTACTATTACATCATGCTCTACATAAGCTTGCTCCAATACTTTTTGCAATGCTTCTTTGTGTGCCTTCGAATTCATGAGCAGAGAAAACACTGAAATTTTGGAAGGAGTTTGGAGTAGCTGCTCCACCACATTGAATTTGCTTTTCTTTATCAAACGGAGTACCTCATCATCATCATCATTAGGCTTCAAAGTGCTGGGCTCACCAAACTTACATCTTGGAGCGCTAACCGAATTCACCACAGGCACATCTACCTTCTTACTGACATCCTCCACATCCTTCGGGAACACAGGCCCAAAAACACGACCATTATTGGTCACCTTTGTTACATCAGCGATACTCACAACAGAGTTGGTCGTAGGCAATGGAACCTCTTGACCATTCTCTAACATATTTGCATTATACTGATATGGAACAGCTCTATCGGATACATACGGGACTGGACCCGGTAACCGTATTACCAACGGTGATACTAATCTATTGACATTGTTACTATTACTGCTATCAAACTGAATTGCCACCCGCTCTAGGGTTTCGAACACAGTAGCTATCACATTAACATCATCTACATCCCTTGATTGTTGAATCTGAATCACATTCTCGTCCATCAATCTCGATATCTCTCTTGAAAATCGAACACCCTCGAGGGTTCACACTGCAGACTGTTTAACTATCATGATCATGCTCACAACCACTAATAGTACACAGGGTTTTATGCATCTCAACCAAAGATCGACGAATACGTTGCACATCAAACACCCGGAAACTCCCTGGACAGCCATCTACCATGTTGACAAAGGAATTACCATGAGCAGACAATGGGTCTGCTTTAACATTTGGCGCACGGTCCTCAAAGGACACCATCCCACTCTTCACAAACTTCTGGACCTCGTACTTCAACGGGTAGTAGTTTTTAGTATCATGGCCAGGAGCCCCTTGATGAAAGGCACAATGAAGCTCTGGCTTATACCACCATGGAAGTGGTTCTGGTATTTGCTGGGGATTTCTTGGTTGGAGTAGGGTCTTGAGAACCAGAGACGGATATAACTCAGCGTATGACATAGGAATATGGTCGAAAGAGACCTTCTTCCTCTCGAAATTCTGTTGTTGTGGGGTATTATTAGTGTTGTTATAGTAGTTGTTTGTTCTTTGTTGTGGTTGTTGTTGACGTTGTTGTTGAACTAACACTGATTGATTATTGGAAAACACTGGAATAACATATGATACTTGATGATGGTGTTGACGGGGTTGCAGACTTCTTCTGACATGAGGCCTCCTCTACCTCCCAACTGATACTGCATTGGTCTCAACTTCCTTCTTCTTAGTGAAACTGTTATTATACCTCTTGCTCGAAGATACCTCTTCTTTAGACAACCGTCCCTCACGGACACCTTCTTCTAACCTCATCCCCATATTTACCATTTCGATAAAGTCACTAGGGGCACTAACAATCATTCGCTCATAATAAAATGAGCTCAGGGTCTTGAGTAAAATCTTAGTCATCTCATTTTCTTCCAATGGAGGGTTGATCTGAGCAGCTAGCTCTCTCCATCTCTGGGCATATTCTTTAAGCGTCTCCTTGTCCTTCTGAGACATCGACCGAAGTTGGTCCCTATCTGACACCATATCCATATTGTACTTATACTGTTTCACAAAAGCCTCACCCAAATTGTTGAATGTGCGGACACTCGCACTATCCAAGCCCATGTACCACCTCAGAGCGGCACCAGTCAGACTATCTTGAAAGTAATGAATCAATAACTAATCATTATCGGTTTGCGTCGACATCTTTATAGCATACATGACAAGATGGTTGAGTGGACATGTATTCCTCTTATACTTTTCAAAGTCAGGGACTTTGAATTTCATCGGTATTTTTATGTTGGGAACCAAGCAGAGTTCAGCAACACTCTTGCCAAACAGATCTTTTCCCCTCAAGGTCTTCAACTCCTTTCGCAACTCAAGGAATTGGTCTTTCATCTCGTCCATTTTCTCATAAACATATGGACCCTCAAACGGCTCGGAATGGTAGATGGTGTCTTCAACACGAGGCAGTGTGTCAACAACTGGAGGAGGAACAGACATGACCGGGCTAGATATCGGCATGGAAGAAAATGTAGGGGCATAACCTTCAGGAACAAAGTTGGGCGGCATTCCCCATGGGAATCCGGCAGGCATGGCAGGAGAAAACTGAGTGGCAGGCACGATTGAAGTCACAACCTCTGAAATGGAAGTCCTCTGAGGAGGATGAGTTGCAGGCATTGGAGAAGATTGACTTTGAGCAGTTAACACAGACTCCATCATGGCAGTCAAGCGGGAAATCTCGTCCTTCAGTTCTCGATTCTCTTGTTCCAAGTGTTCCATGATTCTCGGATGATTGGCGCGGGTATTGTATCGATGAGTCAACTTGCCAGAAGCACGAAAGAATAACCAATAAGACATCTGGCGGAAGAAAACCTGCTATGCAAATGATGCATGAAATGCAATGCTTTGATTGTTTTTATTTTCAAGGAACATACTATTTTATTTGCAAATATATAATAACAATTTTAACAATTTGACTGACCATAAAAATCTATTTTATTCTTATAATTTTGGAAGGATTACACTGAGTACATTTTCAGAAACCAAAAATACAAATACAAGAGAAATGGAAACTAGTCATCCTAAGGATCCCCTAACAACAGTTTCAGATGATATGGCTGCAGGCGCGTACTTCCTTTGGATGCGTCGAATCTCAGACTCAAAAGAAGTCTTCATCTGAGCCTTCTCAAGGAAAAGCTGATCTACAATCTTCTTCCAAGCAACGGAAGGTTGAAGCATACTAGAGGAAGATGGACCCTCTGGTTGTTTCTCCCTCTTCACTTCTTGGTCTTCAAGAAGCTCAATAAGTGCATCTTTGTCCTTAGACTCTAGTTGCAACTCCTCATGCTTTCTGCTCAATGCATGGAAATGCTCATCCTACATATCCTTCTCTTGCTTCATCTTGGAGAGTGCGTCTTCCAACTCCTCTACATCTTGGTTAGGGAGAGTTAATGGCTCAACCATAACCATAAACATAGTGAAGGAGAAGGGTGATCCATAACACAACGGAATTTAAAATTTCTCCTTTAGTGATCCTTATGAATAGGCATGATCAATGATAGAATCATTACCTCTTGTGGAGATTGTTACCTTTGATGCAGATCTATGGAGCGATCACGAACGTTAAACGATGACAACGCCTCTACTCAGTCCACATGAACGAATTCCTTCAATCTCAGTGCTAGCTGCTACGAATGAAGGCTTTGAGTGAGAGAGAGAGAGAGAGAGAGAGAGAGAAACGAAATTGCAACTGCTCAAATGCTTCTACACAAGGGTTCTATTTATAGAACCACTTGTGTGGGTTGCAATCTAAAAAAGCCCACTCAAGTGTATGTGGCCCATATCTTATAATATGCCAAAATCACTTAAGCGCGTGGTACCTTACCATATTTCGTATTCTACTTAAGTACACCGTACCTTACGATGTTCTAGAATTCACTTAAGTGCACCGTACATTACGGTATTCTTTAGTTACTCTATCTCTCATCAATCCGTCCTTTTGTGTGTGACCCTGTAGGTTTTCACGGCATTGGCAATTATATTAAATCACGTATTTAACATAATAAATAGTGAGCGGTATCTAGCAACACATCACTGCTACCCAAGACACAAAAATATCATGTGATGTGACAAATCCTTTTGTGATAATACTTATGTGTATAATTACCCTTTTTCCCTTATGTCTATATTGAACACAAGGCATAGACCGTGTCATCCTTGTTGTCGCAACCTGAAAAATGGAATGCGAAAAAAACAACCGGCGAAGAAAGACAGGAGAGTCGCCACCGTGCGTTATTTATCCCAAAGGAGGGAAAGGAAACGCTCGAAGTAAACATGGAAAAAGGAAACGACAAGACAGGGTCTCGCAACCAAATCTTGGGTTCGGGAGTCGATTATGCGAAGGGAAGGTAATAGCACCCCTACGCATTCGTAGTACTCTACGGGATCCACTTTTGTAGTTCTTGTCTAAAGGGTGTGGGTTTATCTTGTGTTGTTTACTGAAAGAAGGGTCAAAAGAAAATGACTCGCACGGATGTCGCATCCACTGCATACGTATCTCATCTGAGTATGAGAATCAGAGTCTTCGTAGCTCGGCTGACCTAGGGGTTAGGGGGAATTGTGCTCGCTAAAACATCGCGTCTTATGCCTACGTATCTCATCTGGAATAAGAATCAGAGCAAGTCGTAGTTCGGCTAACTACGGGGTTATGGATTGGGTTTTGGACGAACGACGTTACTACGCAATCTACCGGATGCTCGACCTTTGGAGACTTACTCGCCTGTAGTATAAGGAGTTAACGTGTTCTTAGGAGAAGAAAAATCAATGAATTTGTTTGCGTTTTAGGAACGCTCAGGCAAAAGGGAAATCCTAGACGAAGGAACCTGCATAAAGTAAACACAAAAACATTGCCTCCTATCGAGGTCTTCCAGCTAGGAAAGCAGTAAAATGCGGGATAAATGTAAAAGTACCACACGGATGAAGATCCGAGGTAACAACAATTAAAGGAACGATAAACCCTGAGATCCTTACAAGCTAACATCATCAAAGAAAGTGGGTCAGTACAGGTAATCGGAATGAACCTCCAGGGGGTATCCCACAAATAAGGTGGGAAACCACGCAAGTTATCCATGCAAAAGTCATGTGAGCCCTCACAAAACAAAACTCAACAAACAGGTTAGAGAAACAAGATAGGGTAACCAAGAGTTGCCCCCAAATCAAAATGTAACCACATGAATCATGCCCTTTCAATTCACAAAAAGCAACCAAGGGTAGGAGGCCTAAACCTCTTGTTAAACACATGCATCAAAAGGGTATCAAATTCACCCATAATACCTCATACATTCAGAGCATTCAAATTGAAGGCGTAGAATAATGGGAATAGGGCAAACCTGATTGGAGAGCTTGATTGAAATTGAGTTGCACCCGTGAGGTTTACAAAACGATCTTTAGGGTTTATGTGAGGCAAAGGTGATTCTGTGCAGTTGAGTTCCCTTCAGGGTTTGGAGGTTGCTCTGAACTCTGTCAGCTCTTCTCTCACTATCTTTTTCCTCCAGCCAGGGTAATAGAAATAGAATGAAATTTTGTTTCACTGAAACTCTGAATTTATAACCTGATTTTTGTGAACCTGTGGGCTCAAATGAGAGAGGTCCAAGTCCAAGATTTTTTATTTATTTATTTATTTATTTATTTATATTTCATTTTTCGTTTTTTTTTTCGTTTTTTTTTTCCAAAAAACGTGTGTTTCGCCTAGCGAGCATGACGACTCATGAACAAACCTTTGCTCCTTCAAGATTAACGTTTTGACTGACGAATAGACCCCTGTTGGAAGTAACTCAAGTCTTTCCCTTTTGTTGACTGATCATCTAAATAGAACCCACAAAGTGTCCTGGATGATGTTCAAGCTTCTTGGAGCTAATCCCGATTGACATGATGAAATGCAATGTATCTAATGTTAAATGACCTAAAAATGAATGCGTGAATAAGAAGGGAAAATTTTGGGGTGTTACAGCTGCCCCTATTCAGTCATCAGCTAACCCGAGCAGGATGAAAGCGAACAGCTTATCAGACAAGCAGGGTGAGCTGTGATTGAATACTAAAGACAGACCAAAAATTTGCGCTCCGAGGACACCACAAAAATGCTGAAATACACCGCACTGTTTATTTCTCTTCCGATCCTCTAGCTGAATCTGAATCTGAATCAATCTTCTGATTTAATCTGGAGTTTCGATCCTCTGACTGAATCTATACTCAATTTAGTCCTCTGGTTGGATGTTAATTTTGATCCTCAGGCTGGATACGATTTTGATCCTCGGGCTGGATACGATTTTGTTTCGATTCTCTAGCTGAATCCATGATTCTCTGGGTGAATCTACTTCGATCTTCTGGCTAGATCTGAATTGTTTCGATTCTCTGGCTGAATCTATTTCCGGTCTTCGGGCTAGACCTGACTTCGATCTTCTGGCTAGATCTTCTTCGATCTTCTGGCTAGATCTCCTTTGTTTCGATTCTCTGGCTGAATCTATTTTCTTTGATTCTCCGGCTGAATCTACTTCGATCTTTTGGCTAGATCTGGATTGATTTGATGATAAATTCCCATCATCAGGATCTCGCATCTGAGACATGCGCTGGTTGACTCTCTTTCGAAATCTGCGCCCAATCTTCATGTTAGATATGCAGCTTCGAGAATATCCCACTCTTGGGCTTCGTACATATTCTTCAGGCTAGAACATGTTATAACGACTCTTCGATTAGACTTTGTTTTTTAAATGCGATCCACGGGCTGGATCCTCTTGTAGGCTGATTTTCTGTTGAACTGTCAATTTATTCCTCTAGCTGGCTGGCTGGGGAAATAACGCTCGTAGTCGACTCTCTGGCTGAATCTTCAAATTGAACCTCAGGCTGGCTCATTGGAAAACGATTCTCAGGCTGAATCTTTGAATTGAACCTCAGGCTGGCTCTTGGGAAAACGATTCTCAGGCTGAATCTTTAAATTGAACCTCAGGCTGGCTCTTGGGAAAACGATTCTCAGGCTGAATCTTCAAATTGAACCTCAGGCTGGCTCTTGGGAAAACGATTCTCAGGCTGAATCTTCAAAAATGACCCTCAGGCTGGATCACTCACACTTGATCCTCTGGCTAGATCTCATGACTCTGGTTGTAAAGTAATTCTTCAGTCTGCTTGGAAGAACCTGTTTATCAGCTTATGTGTATGTTTGATATGCATGCAAATGCAAATGCAAATGTTATGCATGATGCAAAAGAAAAAAGAAATCTGCTTGGGGAAGCAACTCTAGTAGGGAGCGGATCGCTGTATCAATCCTTGAATGCTCTGTGGGGAACAATCCGTCTTCCGGGACCGGGGAGCCACCGAAAATAAATCGGCCTTTTTTGAAAAGTTGACCTTGCTGGGGAAGTATCAACTATGGAAACTTTGCTTGGCGAGGCTCTGCGAGGAGAGTCTGTGAGGAAAGCACTTCCTGGGGAAATGTCGTATGAATCGACCTTTGCTGGGGATATGGACTTGCTAATCGTCCTCAAGCTGGGGATTAGAACAAATCTGTTAGAAATAATCTGCTGGGGGAATGAGATGAACACTGGGAACACCACCCTCTTGTCTGTTGGGTATGCGACTACTCCGCTGTTGCTGGGAAGATACAGTCTGGCACTGTCAACTCCACTGGGGATATATAGTCTGGATACTGTCAGCTCTCCTGGGGATAGGCTCTGCTGAGGAGAGACTTTGTCAACCGCTTGGGGGTGAGGATTCATGACTTGGCATCCGGTTCCTGTGACCTGTAACCAAAAAATACATGTATGCCCCGGGGAATTACTCGTTTTGAATTCATCGTCCGGGATTAAGCACATTCAAAGCAATTTTGACTGTTTTCCTGTGCAAGTCGTCTGTAAAAGCCACCATTATATTTATATGCAATATGTTTCCTCAAGAATTCAGACATCTTTTGCAAACAAACTGATAAATGAAAAGTAGAGAGGCTTTTTAACTGAATTATTCAACTTTTGTTGGTTGAAACATTTGTGCCAGGAATAGGCGAGTACATCAGGAAGCTGATCCCTGGAAAGAGGCGATCGCTATAAATTGAACAAGAGAAACTATCCTAATGGCAATATGGAAACGGGGTCCCCCTGAGTTTCGACTCTGCTATGGCTCGTATGTCCTCAAGACACTCTGCTCATCTTGCTTTCTGAAGTGGATGGTTAGACGATCTTTAACCTTCGAAGATTACCGGATTGAATGAAACGGCGATGTAACACAGGTGAACTCAGGTTGCAGTCATTCGCTTATTCCCTAACTTTTGCATGGACCGCCCTTTTGGGTTTTCAATCCACCGGGATACCCTTTTTTTCCTGAGTCGCCCTTTCAGGTTTTCGACTCACCGGGTGTACATTTTTCTTTTTATATCCCTAATTTTTGCCCGAACCTCTTTATTCTTTTTTTGGTTCGTCGGGATGCCCTTTTTTTGCCTGGACTATTCTTTTTACTGTCCAGCGGGTCTATTTTATGCGAAGTATTTTTTTTACTGCATCTGAGTTGACAGGGGATGGGAAGTCTTCGCCATCCATGGTTGTTGTGAAAGAATTCTTTAACTTGAATTAACTTTTAATGATAGCAAATTGTGTGATCATCATCCAAATTGGTTGTGCATTGCATTACATGATATATTTGTGTTCTTACTTTGTAATTCATCCCATTCTATTGTTGCATAACCACACATATAAGCCTACATTGAAAATTTCCTTTAAAATAACAATTAAAATGCATTTTATGTCAGTATGTATCAATACATGACCCTTTGCATCGATACATGTAGCCTGTGATTAATCACAAAACAATTCTTGTTCAGTATGCATCGATACATACGAACCATGCATCAATACATGGAAGGCCAAAAACTCTGTGCATCGATACACACGACACCTGCATCGATACATGACTACTTGAGTCAGCCTGTGCATCGATACATACGCATTGGGCATCGATACATATTAGTGTAAAATTCACATGCATCGGTACACACGATTCCTGCATCGATACATGATTAATTAATTTCACCAAAAATCTATACAACTTACAGTATGCATCGATACACACTTCTATGTATCAATACACAGAGTTGTTTTAAGTCATAACAGCAACTGTTTCTTGAAGGATATAAATACAGGGTTCAACAGCAGGTGGTGAAAACGAATTCATTGAGGGAAAACAATTGAACACAGATCAAAAGCAGTGTTGGAGCAATTGTTTTGTGAGCACATAGAAACCTGAAAGAGACTTCATCTTCTTCATCTTCTCAATCACTCTTCTTCAAGAACATTTACACATAACAATTCTTGTTCTTTGGATTAAAGAAGCATTGAGATAACGTTCAGTGGTACGATCAAGGATCTAGCTGTGGGTTGCAGTGGAACGATCGAGGATCTAGCTGAGTCGAAGATTGAAGGGGGTTTCTAGGAAAAACCTACTGGTTTGTCCTTCAAGAACTGGTGTGTTCTTGAGGGTTTGGGAGTCACATTTGCAGAACAGATTCAGCCGCAGCGTTGCGTTTGGAGATCGGGGGATTTCGCAAGCAGGTCGTGGAACCGGTGAATTGTTTGCAACTTTGTGCAGGAAAATCTTGATCGAGCTCAGATCAAGTGAAGGTTTATACAAGAAGAGGTTCTTGGAGTTTAGAAATTCTGTCTTTGTATCAAAACCTTGTATCAACGGATTCGGCAATAATTGATAATCAAAAGTTCTCAATTTCATTTGAAATTGAGAGGGAGACGTACCCACACGCGAGGACGACGTGGGGAACTTCCTTAACAAATCTCTGCGTATCGTACTCTTACCTTAATCTTCTTTACGTTTCAAAACTGTTTTGCAATTTCTGTTAGTGTGTGGTGATTGATCATATTTCTGGACAGCAGTGATAATAAAACCTTTAGTCATACACCATTGTTGTTTATCATCAAACACTCACACACCAACTGTTTGACAAAACGGTTAACTTGATTGTGTTCATTGGAAATAGTATTTGAGGATAAGCGCATTCAATCTGTTAAAATTCTGTGTGTATTATTTCTGTCATTCTCATTAAAATCCAGCAACTGTACTTGCGTGTCCGGCTTTCTAGTAGCAGTTCAGAATAGACGGAAGTCGATTCGGGACTGCTTTTTCCGTTGTTTTTGAAAACTCTGACTAAACGTTAAATCCGTTAATTTTATAGAGGTGATCTATTCACCCCCCCTCTCGATCACTAGCCACACCGTCTAACAAGTGCTATCAGAGCGCCGGTTCGCTGGTGCTCTGTGGCTGCCTGTAACAGTATGGATTCTGAACCAAAGGGGGCGTATAATAGAGCGCCTATTTTCAACGGTGAAAACTATGGCTACTGGAAAGACTGCATGCGAGTTCATATAAATTCTGTGGATAGGTTAGTATGGGCTGCCATTGAAAACGGTCCGTTTCAAATTACAATGACTAATGCGGCTGGCGCCATAGTACCTAAACCAGAAGATGATTGGAATGAGAAAGATGAAAAAAAGTGGTCGTGTGATTGGAGAGCTCGAAACATGTTAATTTCAGCACTTGGTGTTGATGAGTATTATCGAGTATCACATTGCACGACAGCTAAAGAAATGTGGGACGCTTTAGAAGTTGCCCATGAGGGTACTACTGAAGTAAAACAGTCCCGCATTAACACACTCAATCAAGAGTTTGAACTCTTTCGCATGAAACAAGGAGAATCCATCTCCGACATGCAAAAGAGATTCACCCATCTAACTAACCGATTGAATGCTCTTGGAAAACCTATTTCCAATGAAATTGCTACTAATAAAATTCTCAGGTGTCTAAGCAGGGAGTGGCAACCTAAAGTTACAGCAATCAAGGAAGCCAACGATCTTACAAGACTTACGATTACAACACTGTTTGGAAAGCTGGAAGAACATCAGCAAGCTTTGGAAAGTCTTGAAAAATATGAGAATAAAAGTAAGAAGGAAAAGGAGAAGAAAAGAGACAAAGAGGGAGAGAAGAAGCCAATAGCTCTTGTGGCTTCTAGCTCTAAGTCCTCACGAAAAGAGCAAAGCGACAATGATTCAAGTAGTGACAAAGACTCGGATGATAAGGAAATAGGACTGTTTGTAAGGAGATACAATAGATTCATTCGAAAGAATGGAGTCAAGCATTCCGACAAAAATCTCATGAAGTTTCGAAGACAATCCATAAATTCGAAACAAGAAGAAAACAAGAAGAGTAGAGGAAGAGGATCATGCTTTAATTGTGGTAAATCCGGACACTTTAAAACGGACTGCCCTATGAAGTATAAGGACCAAAGAAAAGACTCACCAAAAGGGTACAGCAAGCAAAGAAGAGCGTATATTGCATGGGAAAGTGATAGTGATTCATCAAGCACACAAAGCTCAAGTGATGATGATGAAGCTGCAAATCTGTGCCTTATGGCTCACACAAAAATTCAGTCCTACCACAAGAAGAAAAGCAATGACAAAAAGGTAAAACAAGCCTATTTCAATAACTTCTCCTCTATGTCTTTTTCGGAATTAAAAATAGCTTTTGAAAAACTGCATAACGAAGCTGTAGATGCTTTTAAACGACTTGCTTCCGACAAACATATCTTCTCTTTTTTGGAAGGTAAAGTAAACAAAGCTGAAATTGATTTAGAAGCATTGAAAACTAGTATTGCAGAAAATTCAAAAACTACTGACATTGACGGATGTAGTAGAGTTAGGTATTGTGACGCTTGTTATGTTTGGCAAAAAGAGGTAAACACTCTTAAGGTCAAACTAGAGAAAGCGCTATAACCTAAAATTACTTATGCCGTTGACCCCAAGTTGTTTAAGAAGTCATTGAATCCTCCATATGCAAAATACTCTTTTATTTTAAAGGATTCAATGAACAAGAAACAACAAACACATCATCATGGTTTATGTCATTATTGTTGTCATGCTGGCCATACCATTGAGAAATGCAAATTTAGGAGATTTCTAGTCCCTAAAGGTATTTATCAATGGAAGCCAAAAGGCAACCATGTTAACACTTACCCTCTTGGACCCAATGAAAATTGGGGACCAACTTCTCTCTTTTGATGTTGTAGGATGAGTGCCTTGCCTCCGTAGATAGAAGGTGGTTTCTTGACAGCGGCTGCTCAAGGCACATGACCGGTGACATATCGCTTTTTATAGATTTCAAGGCAAAGAAAAAGGGATATGTTACTTATGGAGACAACAACAAAGGAGCTATACTCGGCAAAGGTAGTGTAGGTAATCCCTCCACCACTACTATTTCAAATGTCCATTTAGTTGAGGGACTTAAACACAATTTGTTAAGCATAAGTCAACTATGCGACATGGGCTATAAAGTTTCGTTTACAAAAACTTGCTGCATAATTGAACATGCTGAACAAAACATTGTGTTTAAGGGTGTAAGAGTAAACAACATCTATATGCTTGACTTGTTTGATGTACCGTTAACAAATACTAAATGTCTAGTCACCTTGAATGATGATTCTTGGCTTTGGCATAGACGTTTAGCTCATGTTAACTTCGATTTGCTAAACAAGGTTGTATCTAAGGATCTAGTAGTTGGTCTACCAAAAATAAAATTTTCAAAAGACCACCTATGTGACGCGTGCCAAATGGGAAAGCAAACAAGGGTGTCTTTTAAATCTAAAAATGTAATTTCAACTTCACGACCCCTTGAGCTTCTCCATATGGACCTCTTTGGACCTTCTAGGACAAAGAGCCTAGGTGGAAACTACTATGGCTTTGTAATAGTTGATGACTACTCTAGATTCACTTGGACTATATTCCTTCATAGCAAAGATGAAACTTTTTCTGCTTTTAAAAATTTTGCAAATCTGTCCCAAAACAAAATGAATTCCAAAATAGTTACAATTCGTAGCGATCATGGTGGTGAGTTTCAAAATTATCACTTTGAGAAGTTTTGTGACAAGTATGGCATTGAGCATAACTTTTCAGCCCCTCGCACTCCACAACAAAATGGCGTTGTGGAGCGTAAAAATCGTGTTTTAGAGGAGTTGGCAAGAACAATGCTTAATGAGGGTGGATTACCAAAATACTTTTGGGCTGATGCTGTTAGCACAGCCTGTTATGTCCTAAACAGAATCTTAATTCGCCCTATTTTGAACAAAACTCCTTATGAACTTTTGAAAGGAAGAAAACCAAACTTGTCACATCTTCACGTATTCGGTTGTAAATGTTTTGTTTTGAATAACGGTAAGGAAAACATTGGGAAGTTTGATGCAAAAGCGGATGAAGGTATTTTTCTTGGTTACTCAATGTCAAGTAAAGCATATAGAGTGTATAATAAGCGTTTACTTACTGTTGAAGAGTCGGTTCATGTTTCTTTTGATGAGTCTTATCCGAAAAATGTCGGAAAAGGTATTTCTTTTGATGACGCAGGTGTATCTACAGAAGACATACTCAAGGAAGCTGTTGAGGAAATTGATCAGTCCAAAACAGCTGCCCATGAGAAGGAGGAAGATACAAGTCATGAAGAAATTGAGGAAGAAAAGACAGCTGAAGTGAATGATCTTCCAACAGCTTGGAGATCCTCAAAAGACCATCCCATCGACAACATTTTGGGAGACATTTCAAAGGGAGTAATGACCCGGTCTAAGATAAGTAACTTTTGTTCTCACTTCGCGTTTGTTTCACAAGTAGAACCTAAAAATGCCAAAGAGGCCTTGATTGATGAATTTTGGCTAATGGCCATGCAAGAAGAGCTTAATCAATTTAAAAGAAATGACGTTTGGGAACTTGTCCCTCGTCCGCGAGATCATCATATCATAGGCACTAAGTGGGTTTTTAGAAACAAGCTTGACGAAAACGGAGTGATTACTAGGAACAAGGCACGCTTAGTAGCACAAGGATATAACCAAGAGGAGGGCATAGACTATGAGGAAACTTATGCTCCAGTTGCTCGCCTCGAAGCTATACGTCTTTTGCTTGCCTATGCGTGTTCTAAGGATTTTAAGCTTTACCAAATGGACGTAAAGAGTGCCTTTCTTAATGGTGTCATAAATGAAGAAGTATATGTTTCACAACCTCCCGGTTTTGAAAATGCTGAAAATCCAGATCATGTTTACAAATTAAAAAGAGCTTTGTATGGTCTTAAACAAGCCCCTCGGGTTTGGTATGAAAGGCTTAGCAAATTCCTAATTGATCATGGATATTCAAGAGGTAAAGTGGACAATACTCTCTTTATTAAACACAAAGGGAAGCACATTCTTTTAGTTCAAGTTTATGTCGACGACATCATATTTGGTTCAACTAACATACACTTGGTCGAAGAATTTTCTAAGGTTATGCAGGGTGAATTTGAGATGAGTCTAATGGGGGAGCTAAACTACTTCCTAGGACTGCAAATAAAGCAACTTGATGAAGGTACTGCAGTATGTCAAACAAAATACTGCAGAGAACTACTCAAGCGCTTTGGAATGAATGACTCAAAATCAATCGACACTCCAATGCCTACCAACGGAAATCTAGAAAAGGATGAGCACGGTAAGTGTGTAGATGTCAAAAGATTCAGAGGTATGATTGGATCTCTCTTGTATCTTTCTGCTTCTAGACCTGACATCATGTTTAGTGTTTGCATGTGTGCACGCTATCAATCAAATCCTAAAGAATCGCACCTAAAAGCGGTGAAGCGCATATTTAGATATCTTCATGGAACATCTAAATATGGGCTTTGGTATTCTAAAGGAAGTGATTGTAGCCTAGTAGGGTACTCCGATTCTGATTTTGCTGGCTGCAAATCAGATAGGAAAAGTACAAGTGGTACGTGTCACCTATTTTCAAACTCCTTGGTCAGTTGGCACAGCAAAAAGCAAGTTTCTGTGGCTTTGTCAACTGCAGAGGCCGAATACGTTGCAGCCGGTAGTTGTTGCGCTCAGATTTTATGGCTTAAGCAGCAACTACAAGACTTCAACATTCAACTCAAACGTATTCCTATCAAATGTGACAACACTAGTGCCATAAACCTTACTAAAAACCCTGTTTTACACTCACGCACTAAACACATAGAGATTAGACATCATTTCCTTCGCGATCATGTTGAAAAAGAAGACGTTGTCTTTGAGCACGTTGACTCCAAAAATCAGCTTGCTGATATTTTCACTAAACCATTGGCAACGGAACCTTTCTTCAACATACGTCGTGAATTAGGAATCTTAGATCTATCTCATTTGATGTCATAAGCATGTTACATCTTAATTATATTATGCCTCACCGTGTGTGACAAGCACTGTTTTAGATGTCAATTATCCTTCACAAGATCTCTCCAACAGAGGTAATATCAATCCTTTCTACAATTTTCTTATTGATTAGTGATTGTGTATGTTAAAACAAATATGCTTACTCTAGTTGATGTAAAATTTGCTTGAATATACTTCCTGTCTATAATGTGTGTTCATTAACAATCTGATTTCTGAGCAAAATTATCATGACATAGTGCAACTGCATAATCATACTGCATTAAAACTCATTAAAAACCAGTTCAGCATCAGTATGTATCGGCACATACGAAGCCTGCATCGATACATATACTCTGAAATTAAATTTTTTGAAAAACTGCTTCAGTATGCATCGATGCATCTATCGCATGTATCGATACACAAGGCAATTGTAAACACTAGGCATCGACGCATCCATCGCATGTATCGATACACATGACAATTTTGAAATACTTGGCATCGACGCATAACTCTCTGCATCGATACTTACTGCTGTCATCTGAATTAAATGCATTCTTTTTCTCTCTCATGCATCGACACATCAGCCAATCATCTCACTTCCTATCTCATTACTTCATCTCATCTGCCCTCAAAAACCCCAAAACCAGTGGCTAACCCTAATCCTTCTCATCTTCACTCTCTCACAAACTTGGTAAAACCCTAAATCTCATATCACCATGCCTCCACGCACCATCCCAGCCAGAGCCAAAGGAAAAGGAAAGGGAAAGGAAGCAGCCGGTACGTCTCAGCAACCACCAGATGTTCCTTCAAATGCCTTAGACATTCTTCATCCTGCCATTGCTGCTGAATTTGAGGAATCATTCAAGGCCAGGTTGGTAATGAAACCTCATATCTTTGATAAAACAGATGCTGTTCATCTGCACCTAAATGAAGTAGTTGAACTGTTACATGCACAAAGACTTGGGTCCTTTCTATCTACAAAAGATGACTATCATGAGGATTTCATCCGGGCCTTTTATGCTGGTTTACAAACTGGTACAGGCTATATGTTCCGGTGTTCTATCGGAGTCAGAACATATACCTTTGAAGCTTGTAATTGGGAAACAGTGTTTCAAATGCCGCTTCCGTCGATGGCTTTCAAGTCCTGGCATGACCTGCATTTTGATCCTGAATTTGACCTGAAGGACTTTACAACTTCTATCCTAAAGATTGATAGACCGTTGAGTGAGGACGAACACGTCACGTCAGGTATGATCAAACAAACTCCGCGTATTCTTCACTGGATCATTACTCACATTCTGCGTCCAACCAACAGTGGCCACTCTCGGTTGGATAGGCCTAGCATACATCTTCTCTACATTCTGCAAAATAAGATTCACTTAAATTGGGCGAACTACTTTGTAAAACGTCTATTTTATGTGCGAGACAGCTCCAAAACTGTGGCGCTAGGGTATGCCTCTCAAGTAATGAAAATTCTCAAGTTTTGGAAAGTTACAATACCTATTGTGCCTCTCCTATCTCCATCTGCAGCTCAAGAATTTGATTCTGCCACTCTATCGCATATGGGATATCGATGGGACAAAGACCGCAAGTGCTTCTACTTTTTTGAAAGAAAATCCAAAACCAGAATTTACAACTTTGACGTGCCTTCGGAACGCATCCATGTTGCTGAAGAACAGCCTGATGAAGAAATGCAAGATGCGCCTGAAACAGATGTGCCTCAAGCTGAGGCCAATACTGGTTGGGGTGAGTGGGTGCCACGAAGGTGGTCTCCCACCAACTACGTACCTGAACCTACAGCCCCTCCATTCGCCGGTGGTACTTCAGCCTCAACACCAAATGCGGACATCACTCACATGCTTCAACAGATGGAAATCGTCAACAAAGAACGCCATGAAGAAGCACGGTACTGGCATGTTCAACAAACTGAATGGCACAACGAGCATCGGGACTGGCATGATGAGCATACACGGATGTATCACAATCAACACGCTTGGCACCAAGACTTGGTTAAATGGCATCAGGTTTTCTACAACGAAATGTCCGGCTTTATGGATGATTGCCGTGAAAACCCTGGGATTATGGACAGCTTTAGAAGCACTGAAGTTCAGAATCGATTTAGGCGATACTCCTTCATGGGCCAAAATCCAGACACAATGCCTCCTCCTCCGCCTCCGCCAAGCTACCGAGATCCTGACAGACATGATGAGGAGTCCTGTGGTGGAAACAATCCAAATTAACCAACCACCCTTTCATCTCACTGCATTTCATTTCATATTGCTCATGTTTTATTTTGTTGCACATTATATGGTTTAGCTTATGTAACTCTTAAACTTGTTCGCACACTTAAAATGCTTTTCAATTTCTGTTTACCTCTATTTGTTATTGCCCTTACTGTTTGAATGATTCTTTGTGAATGATTCTTTAACTTGCAGCTTCTTTCTTCGTGATTGATAGCCTTTTATCCATTTTTGCCATGCCCTGCTTCACTTTCTGCTTGATAACTTTGGTTCTTCCTCTTTTTGATGTTGACAAAGGGGGAGAAAAATGCAGATATGCACAAACTCAGGGGGAGTATCACACATCTTGCCAAGAATTTGCCATCATCAAAAAGTGGGAGTTTGTGAAAGAATTCTTTAACTTGAATTAACTTTTAATGATAGCAAATTGTGTGATCATCATCCAAATTGGTTGTGCATTGCATTACATGATATATTTGTGTTCTTACTTTGTAATTCATCCCATTCTATTGTTGCATAACCACACATATAAGCCTACATTGAAAATTTCCTTTAAAATAACAATTAAAATGCATTTTATGTCAGTATGTATCAATACATGACCCTTTGCATCGATACATGTAGCCTGTGATTAATCATAAAACAATTCTTGTTCAGTATGCATCGATACATACGAACCATGCATCAATACATGGAAGGCCAAAAACTCTGTGCATCGATACACACGACACCTGCATCGATACATGACTACTTGAGTCAGCCTGTGCATCGATACATACGCATTGGGCATCGATACATATTAGTGTAAAATTCACATGCATCGATACACACGATTCCTGCATCGATACATGATTAATTAATTTCACCAAAAATCTATACAACTTACAGTATGCATCGATACACACTTCTATGTATCAATACACAGAGTTGTTTTAAGTCATAACAGCAACTGTTTCTTGAAGGATATAAATACAGGTTTCAACAGCAGGTGGTGAAAACGAATTCATTGAGGGAAAACAATTGAACACAGATCAAAAGCAGTGTTGGAGCAATTGTTTTGTGAGCACATAGAAACCTGAAAGAGACTTCATCTTCTTCATCTTCTCAATCACTCTTCTTCAAGAACATTTACACATAACAATTCTTGTTCTTTGGATTAAAGAAGCATTGAGATAACATTCAGTGGTACTGTAGCGGTGTATTCGTCGCTATATGATCTATCGATTAAATCATAAGCTAAGAGATACATGAAAAATTTCGAGTCGCCACCGCACTTTTATTTATCCAAAGGATTGGCTAAAAAGCGAACAAAAGCCTAAGAAGTTTTACACGTAGAAAACTAATAAAAAGATCAGAGATTCTGGGTAAGGGGTAAATTACGCAATGGGAAGGTGTTAGGCACCCACTACGTCCTAGGTACTCCTAGGGAGCCCTTTTCACACTTGTTGTAAAATATTGTTATTTGTATGACATAAACATTGTGCAAACATGATTGGGATGATGAGAAAAGAATATACAAGTTTTATTATTATTGGGTTCGAACGGATGAACCCGTTGCCTACGTACCTTCCATCAAAGGTAAGGATCAGAACGCCGTAGTTCGGCTAAAAGATTTCCAAAAGTGGGTTAGGTTCAATTTTAAACACAAACCCTAGGTCTTACGTTATCCACGGGAGAAAACTCAACCTTATACAAACAACAACGTCCACCATGTGAGAAAAGCTTCAACTGGCCAGAGAGGGGTTAACCCTATAATAGGCGAGGAAGACTTACAATTCAATCACTAAAGACAGAAGGTGAGATTGACATCAACCACTAAGATAAATCAAACCTATAGCTCATGTATGAAAAGATTAATGGACAAAGCCAAAACAAGTGAATGAGTGGAGTTAATTGATTGTGATTATGAAAATGGAGTCAAAGTATGATTAAGATCAATTCAAATAAGTATTATGAAATGAAGTTTGAAAAAGGTCAAGGACTTGAGTCCAGGTTTTTAGTTAGAAAAACATGAAGATGTTTGCACGACACTTATGTCAAGTTTAAAAGATAAGGTGTGAAAAGGTTCTAAGACGTAATGAATGATGAATGGATGAGGATGGATTGTAAAACTTCTTAGAAGGTTCACTTCTTGAGATCATATGGGAGATGATTCAAGTGTGTCCTTTGGAATAGCAATGGATAATAACAAGCAAACAAAGCAAGCAAAAGCGGATATCGGATGCCAATCAATGGTCTTATACCAATCTCCTAAAAACAAAACGGGATGTCAGAAGCCACTCAATGGACTTACACCGATCTCCACAGGCAAAGAAATAAAAGCGGATACCGGATACCAATAGATGGATTTACACCAGTCTCCTAAAACAGAACAGGATATCAGATGCCACTCAATGGACTTACACCGATCTCCTCAAAAGAAAAGAACAAAGATGAAATATGGAAGTCAACTGCCAATCTATCTGGACTTAGGTTAACTCCACAGTATGCTCACAGGAAATCCAATGCCACATCACAGGGGCTTACAATGGATCCTCCCATACAAGAACAAAAGCAACAATATGATCACAGGTACGCAAATGCCAACTTACAGGGACTTATAATTGCAACCTCTCATACAAACAGATGAAAAAAAACTATGATCACAGGAAAGCAGATGCCAACTTACAGGGACTTATAACTGCAACCTCACATACCAACCAAACAGATCAAATTATGATCACAGGATAACAGATGCCAACTTACAGGGACTTATAACTGTATCCTCACATACACACAGATAAACAGAAGATATGAGTGACCAATGAGGTCTTACACTCTATCCTTCCATATCACAGGAGCAAATGCCAAAGCAATGGACTTACAATTGTCCTCAATGGGCAAACAACAATGATAACATCACAAAACAAATGAGATGATCATGCATTAATGGCAATTGATGATGATGATAAATGCATAGCATACAGGCAAGCAAGTGCACATGAAGCAAATCAAACAATCAATGAATAGCAAACAACACACTCTATAGCCAAACAATGGGGGCTCACACAAGAGGGTTTGACTTTAACAGTCCACTGTAATAGGTAAAGGTCGCTCTTAACCTGGCCATTGAGGGGCTCAGGTGAAGCAGATGAAAAGGAGATGAGGGGTGTGCCTCATTGCTTCAATCTCAAATCAGAGAGAGCATCAAAGAAAGTGTGGGAGTTCAGAAAGTAGGAACTCTCTCCACATTATTGACTCGATTAGATCTTGGGTATTTATCTCATTGCTTCAACCATGTAATGGGAGCAAAGAGAGGACACACTGAATAGTGGGGGATAGATTGCTTATCCCTACCTTCCACCAATTGCCTTACTTGAAGGACTTTTCCTGCTTAGGACAAATATAAACAAACACAGGCATTGCCTCTTAAGGAGGACTTCAGACAGTTTGCCCGGTCAAATAACAGACCGGGTCTCCAGACTACATGAAGAAGAAGTAATTATACCTCAAAGCAAATGCTATAAAGCAAAGCAAGCAATCAAGTTCAAAGAACTTAGGCAACTAAAGTACCTGAAAAAAGTCAAACTCATTAGTAAACAAGTCAACAGTCAAAATCAAAAGGAAATAACCAAATAGTCAACCACAGAGGGACCAATTGTGCAAGGCACAAAGACTCAAGCATGTGAGTCACCTACAAAACAAAGGTTAGCACATCACATAATTCAACTCAAACAAATATTTGAATGATCCTCAAGGCAATGGTGCTTAACCTGAAACAGATGAACTCAACATAAGCTCAGAAGACCACTAGGACTAGCCTAGGGTCAAAGATGAAAGAAAAAAAAGTCAAACAGCAAAGGAAAGTCAACCCAAACCAAATTTAATCATTCAAGAAGCATTTTCAATTGGATTCATAACCAAATCATGCATTATGATCATTTCATGTGCAAAGCAATGCAAATCATGGCAAGAGAAGCATACAAAAGTCAACAGCAAAGACTTCATTCAAAAGTCAACTCAAACATTTTCAAAAATCATGAAATAAATCACACTCAATCCTAACATCTAACATGGTATACATGTCAAATTTCAATGCATTTGGATGAGAGGAAGGCAGTCAATTAAAATCATGAAGTCAAGCCAAGTTCAAGTAAGCATGGTGAAAGTCAACAAGCAAGGGTCAACTTCAAAAAATCATATCAATTTGAAAACAGAAGATAGATGAGTGAGATTAACACCAATGCAAAGCTTGAGATGTCTAGTTATCACATATGAAATTTCATGGACATACAATATGATTTGAGAATTTCACAAAAGATTTGGCAATGCATAGCACAAAAAGTCAACAAATGACCAAGTATGGAAGAAAATTCTCAATCAAATGGGAAACAGCAAGATTAATTCCAAGAAAATTCATACATCAATTAGACATACAAGGGATTATTCATGCAAAATTTGAAGTGATTTGGATGTGGGGAAGTGTGTGAACAAAATTTGTAAAAATGCATGATCATGGCATAGCACCAAATGCAACACACAATCTTCAAAAAATCATAACTATCAATCCACAAATGATAAATGCACAAACTTGATATGGAAATGAAGGTCAATGTGTCTAGTTCTACCACAAAAAATTTCAAGCTCATTGGATGCAATATGACAATTTCACAAAGAGAATGGCACAATGTATCATTTTGGCATACATGTCAAGAAAATAATTATCAATTAAAAACCAGCCAATGGAAAATTAATTAAAATTCACCATAAAATAGTAGACATCTTTGTGAACATGTGGAAAAAATTTCAAGATTTTTGGATGAAATTTGAATGAGAAAATGATTTGTGAAATTGGGTGAAATATTGGATGAAATATGAGCAAGCTAGCATGGCAAGTGGTCAAATGTAAGTCAACGGGTGGCAAATGTGTAACATGCTTGACCAACTTAATGAAACGACACAGCTTTGGCCTACACAACGAAATGTTGTGATTGGCCAGCTGCTAAGGGAATAGTACACGACCAATGGGGCTTCATGTTTTGGTTTTCATGCAACAAACCCCTAGGGTTTCTAATCAGCAGGGCAATGTTCATCTTATCTTCCAGCAATCCAACAGACAAAATCAACTAACAGCAGCATGCAACATTCAGTGCTCATCATCAAAGCATCAACCATAAAACAAAACAACATAACATCATTACTAATCATCAGCTAACAACCAAACCAACACAAACATCATGAAAAATTCTGGAAAAGATGTCGGGTTTCAAAACTGCATCAATTTCATGGTGTCTTCAAGCAAGCATCAACAATCATCATGCAATCAAAACAACAGCACATAACAGCATAGCATTTTATGTAATCCACAACCAAAAATTCAACCAAGCCTCATGTAACAGCAGCAGTATTTTAGCAGTAACATTATGTGTTCAACATCAGTGTTTATCATCAAACCAGTCCAACAAACAACATAACAGAAGCAACATCCTCTTCATCAAACAGCATTCCACCAAAGTCACACAACAGCATGAATTTTAGCAAAGGTTCAAGACAGCAACATGGCTCTAGCAGCCTGGCTTGGAAACAACAGCAGGGTATTGGTTTTAAAACAACAGCAACAACCATCATTATCATGTGCTCATCATGTTTAAAAAAAAATCATCAAACAAGCAAAAACACAACAGCAACATGGTTTTAGCATTGCAGCAGAATGGCATGTTCATAATATTTTAAACTGCAGCAAGGCAACAGCAAGGCATCGTGTATTCACCAACACCCAAACAAAATTATGAACAACAAATGTAATATAACAAACATGCAGCAAACAAGTAGCCACAAGCCCACACACGACAGCAGGGCAGTTGCTCAACATTCACACAGGCAATTTCAAACAGACATAATGACCAACATGGCCAATGGAACATCAAGCAAACTTTGACCAACAACCAAGCAAACAGTAATCCTGGAAATTCTGGGCAGCATAGGTTTCGAAACAGCATGGGATTTCATCATCAAACAACAATGTGGAAATCACATGGCAACAAACATTCATGATGCTCATATAGCAAACAGCAAAACAACATACATGAGATGGATTTCTGGGAGAAAGTAACAGGGTTTATCAGCATGGTTCAGCATGGTTATCATGTTCAAAAAACAACAACATTAAAATCAAGCCAAGCAAAAAAGACCAACAGCATATACTAACAACAGCAGCACAATGCATTCATCATCATGTACTTATCATAACAGCATCAAGCAGACAGCAATGGTAATGATCATTTATCATTTTAGCAAGCCTAGCTAACAGCAAACAACATAATCATGGGAGTTTCTAGTCATGGTTTGTGGTTTAAATAACAACAGCAGGTTTTAGCTAGCAGGGTGTAGCAGCATGGTATTCATCATCATGATTCAAACAACAAACCAAACAACAACATTCAAATGCAGTTCATGAGAGTTTTCTAAACTGCAGTAAGGTTCAGCAATAGCAGCAACAACTCATGTTCATCATATAATCAAAACAAGCTCATCATCAACATGCATTCTCAACCAAAATTCAAGAGGCATGGCAGCATATGTTTGTCAGCATCATATCAAACAAAATAAAAGTACACGACAGCATATAAACAGCATTAGGGTTTGGCAGCATGGTTTGACAGTATGGCTCATGGTATTTTCAAACAAATTTAGCCAACATCCAAACAGCATCAAACAGGTTTTGAGCAAAATTACTTAATGGCAAGGCATATGGCAATGTTCACATAGCAACCAAACAACAATATGCAACACAGTACATGTGGTTTTTCTGGGCAATATTCAAGCATAACAGCATCAATTTCAGCAGCATTTATCAATTCAACTCCATGGTTCAACAATCATCCAATAAGTTTTCAAGCAAAGACACACAAGGGCATGGTATAATGACCATCAAACAAACATTAGCCAACAACCAAAAACATTGATCATGGAAATTTTGGACAGGGTTGGTTCAAACAGCAGCAATGGTTTCATCATCATTATGTAAAAATCATCAAGAATCAAAGTGCCCAAAAAAATGAAACCAAACATGCCAATAGCATCATTAAACCTCCAGCAACAAGAATATGGTATGCAATTTCAACAAATCAAACCCAACAAGGCAAATCGATGAAAAATGCATATGCTCACTAAAATAGCAATCCTTATATCTCATAGCATAGTCATCCATTTAATGTGATTCAGAGCTTAAGTCAACCTACCAAACAAGACCTACATGGTGTGTAGCAAGACTTAAGAAAACAATGAAGTCGAAAAATTCACCTGGTTTGGAAAACCCAATGAAACAGTGCAGTTTGTATGCTTCCAGCTCAATCAGAGGTCCAATATGCTTTTGGAGTGAAGAAACTTTGAAGAACCTTGACTCACACTTGCTTGAAATCCTTCCAAACTCTCACTGCCATGTTTGATGTGCTTGGAAAACAGAACAAAGACTGGAGTTCCAGCTGGTGATTAAGGCCGTAACAACGCTCCAAAAGATGTTCTGATGATGAAGGATGCAAGAGAACTCGAGCTCTTTTAATGGTTTGTGCAGAAATTGGGTTTTTGCCAAAATGCAAGAATGAGAGAAAATGTCCTTTAAGTCTGTGGAGGCTGCGATTTCTTGGTCTCTAGGGTTGCTTTGTGGCAGAAAAACAATTTATATATGACTGTCTTAAGGAATGCTTAATCATATTTAGCTAAAAGATGACCAAATGCACATTTGCTAATCTTTGTACAAGTGAAGTGGAGGTGTGAATTGGCACAAATTTGGGCCTGCTACAGGCTGCAGACAGACTGTATGTTTGCTGTTTTGTGGCTGCACATGAATTGCTGTACTTGATTTGTTCAAATGAAGCCAATTGCCAATTTTGTCCATTTTGCATTTTAATTCAAAATGATGGGAAAATGGTGGTATGATGATGGTTTTAAGCTTGAGGCAAGTTTCAAATATGATTTTAAACCTTTCCCAATTGGCCAAAGTGAGAAAAAATGCATAAATCAAAAAGTCAACTGTGAGTCAAACTTTGATTTTAAAGGAATAGGTCCAAAAATGCCATTTTGAATGGTAAGGTTTTAGGTCATGAAATTTATATTTTTGGAAAGAGGATGAAAAATGTGATGTGTAGGAAAAAACCCCACCAAATTTGGCCTTATGGTTTGAGAGTTATGGCTTGTTGAAGTTCAAAAATTGGTGAAAATGATTTGATCATATCTTGACAACCACACATGGGATTTTGATGTTCTTGGACTTTTTGAAAATGGGAAGACAAGATCTTCAACTTTCATGTTGGGCAAAAATTCATTTGGAGCTTGTATCATGATGTAAGTTTAAGATCAAGAAGTTTCCATTTTTGGTAGTTGAAATTACAGGTCCACTTTCTATTTCTGGAAAATTTCTGATTGACTTGATTTTCTTCCATGATGAGGTTGAACATGATAGATGAGGTTTATACAAGCATGAATGAACTCCTTCAGATCAATTCTATCCATCAAATCCTTGATTAAATCAATAGTTGACCAAGTTTGACTTTTCTAGGGTTTTGGACTGATTGAACTTCTTCTGATGATTTCAAAACCTGATTCCTTGAGAACTTGACTTCAAATGATATCACAAGTTGTATGAACTTGTGATTATTGATCATGGTGCCCAAATTCTGCAAGAATGGCCACCATCCATTGCTTTGACTGATCATTGACCAACTTTGACCTAATTGCTGATGATTGCTTCCACTGCAAGCAACAAGGTTAAACAGACAATATTTTTGTACTTTTTGAATGATAAACATATGAAAGCAAAGATATACAAATGCAAAGTATGCTTGGTGATCAAGAAACAAACCACAAGGCAATCTACCCACTAGGAGGGGACAAAGGCATGCAATGATCCTTGAGGCCATGATATGAATGATATGGGCCATGAGGGATCTTAGGGCCCAAAATTGGGGTCTTACAAATGCCCCTATTTAAGGTCATTCTAGCCGGAGAAGTGAAGTTTAGAAATCTTCAACTCGACGCGGTAGAATGGGCTTAAATAACAGTAATGAGACAAATTTTGGTCCCTAAGAGACCTCATGATGCAAATGTATGTATGCAAAAGACACAAATTCCGTGGGGAATATGATTCACACAGAAGAAAAGACGATCCATCGGAGTAATACACTCACCAGGAACAGAGACTCTAACAAGACTCTATGGGGATAATAAAAGAAAAAGAAATGCGTGGACAATACACGACTCTAAACTGGGGAAAAACAAAACTGACACAACGTGAACAAGACACGACTCTGATTAGAAAACCAGAAAAACAGACTGGAGAATTCACTGGGGAGTGAAGGACTCACACTGGGAAGGAATTCCAAAGGAAAATAAATCCATTGGAGAGACACAAGCTGACTCCTGGAGGAGAAGCAACAGGAAGTTTCACTGGGGAAGGCAACAAAGAAATGAGATATTACCAGGCATACGGGTAACAAACTCAGGAAAATCTGACTCCACGGGGTACCGAGGTCATAATAGGGAGCAGAAAGGAGGGAACACCAAGGATACCGGTTACTGGGTATATAATAGGTGACCGACCAAAGACGTGAATTGGATTTCACTTCCAAAACACTCATCATCCTGAAGAGAGCTAGAAAGGCAAACTTGTTTATAGGATGGACATTCAATTCCACAAGGAAAATGAATCTTACTCTGAGGGGAAAACAATCAAAAGATTGCCTCAAGAGCGAACGAGATATAATATCCATTACCGTCAGAACGTGGATAGAATACTCAGATGAGACATATTATTCATTACCGGCAGACCGTGAATAATATACTCGAAAGGAAAATTATCCTGAACCGGTTACTGGGTTGTTTATAGGATAAAATCCGAAGACGTGAATTGGTTTTCACTTCCAAAACACTCATCATCCGAAAGGAGGGCTTGAAAAAGCAAAACAACTTAAAGGATGGGCATTCGAATCCACAACGGGAAAACGAATCTTACTCAAATGGGGACACAAATCCAAAGAGTGCATGAGATATAGTATCCATTACCGGCAGACCGTGGATAAGATACTCGCATGAGATATATTATCTATTACCGTCAGAACGTAGATAATAAACTCGCATGGTAAGAAACACCAGAGATACCGGTTACTGGGTATATAATAGGTGATCTACCGAAAACGTGAATTGGATTTCACTTCCAAAACACTCATCATCCAAAACACAAACTGGTTAACGGATGGATATTCGATTCTACAAAGAATACGAATCTTGCTCAGTTGGGGAAAATCAACAAAGGATTCCAACTAAAGAGCGCATGAGATATATTATTCATTACCGGCAGACCGTGAATAATACACTCGCATGAGATATATTATCTATTACCGTCAGAACGTAGATAATATACTCGAAAGGCAAAGACACCAGAGATACCGGTTACTGGGTATATAATAGGTGACTAACCAAAAAGGGAGACAATCGATACCAAGCATCCGGGTAAACGAAAGACAACTCAAAGGATAAATTGCAAGCATCCGGCAATTATCCGACAACAAGAATATTCGACTCCACAAAGGGAAATAACGAATCTTACTCGACTGGGGAAACACAAAAGGCTTCGACTGAAGAGTGCATGAGATATATTATTCATTACCGGCAGACCGTGAATAATATACTCGCAAGGAAGATTATCCAAAACCGGTTACTGGGTTGTTTAAGGATAAAATCCGAAAAGAAAGACATCGGGATACCAAATTAGGTATATAATGATAACCAATCAAAGAAGCAACAGACATTACCAACAAAAGGGTGAATGAAAGGCGAACTGCTGAGGATAAATTGCAAGCATCCGGCAATTATCGACAGAAGACTAGCTGGGGATGCACTGGTAAACAACCAATGATCCGGGGAACAAATCATGAGCATACGGTGAAAAGACCCACTGGGGATAAAATTGCTAGCATACGGCAATTATCCATAAAAGACTTGCTAGGGATATATAAGTGCTGATCTGAGCAACTTATACAAGCAAAAGGAAAATCATCATCAAATATTGAATGAAGATAACCACAAAATTAGGGTTTACATCTACCGAATACGGGGTAGAAGACCAAAACTCCGCGTGGGGATAGAACAAATCACAAATCCGCACGGGAAACCAAAATAGGGTTTATAACAAACCACAAACTGCTAAAAAGCAGGAAAATAGGATTTACAACTACCGGTATACGGGTAGAAAACCAAAACTCTGGCTGGAGAATAAAAGGTGTATAACCACAAATTCTGTTAAGAAAGCCAGGAAAAGTAGGACTTATAACTACCGGTTATGAGGGTAGAGGCCCAAAGACATTCCGCTGGGGGACAACCCACTGGGAAACACAAGACATCTGACAAATAGCCGATTCGGGAATAATCCGAAAGGACAGACTGAATCAAAACATATCCTAATGAGGATGTAACTCAAATAGGAACATCCATCCCAATATATGTGTTGGGAGGAAACGGAAGAAACCGTCATCCACGAGGATATATCTCAGTGGGGAACTGCAGAAGGAAAGACAAACATTTTCTGCTTATGGGGCTGACTCTATATGGAGAGATTTTAAACACCCGACATCTGCTTGGGGAGATCTGTAAAGAGATCCATATCACCATAGCAGGAGACACGACAAACAAAAGATATATGGCAAGAAATGCAACATGAATATCTGAATGTTTATGAATGTGCATGAATATGCGTGATTTATGTTTGATGAATGCTGACAAAACAGACAATTCTAACACAACAGGTTCAGGAACAAACGTCCGGTATTATACTTCCAGGGAAATAAACCAACTGGAGAGCCAATCTGCGAAGATCTACATGCTGTAAAGCAAAGATCTGCAAGTACTGCTGAAGAAACAGAGAATCAGAGACATCAGGAAACAACCCAATCAGGGTACAGAAAGTCACAACGGGCAAGACAGCCACCAAGACAAATCTGTAGAGGAACAAGAGAAATCCCAAAGTATATCTGCAGGGGATCCCAGTGTCGACTGAGAAACAAAAGTGCATTGCACAAGCACGAACTGCTGTAGAAGCAAATCCACACAACTCCACTGGGGGACAACCCACTGAGGGAGAATGATATCATCCAGATAGAATCTTAACTGCATAAGCAACTCTACTGGGGAAAACTGTCGGCTACTCTCTTGGGGAACAACCCACTGAGGGAGGATAGACCAAACAAGCAGATTCTGCAACGAACCACTCCACTTGGGGAGAATATACAAAGCAAACTGATCACAACAAGTAGATTCTGCAATATAAGCCACTCTACTAGGGATCACAAACAGTCAGGAAATCAAATCCGTTCACTGGAGGCTAGAGCCATCATCCGACCATATCGGGGAATGAAAGAGTATTCAACAGGCGAAACTGCCGCAACAAACACTCTGCAGACTATGCTGAGGAAAAGATGGTTGCAATACTGGGATGTCAACCCAATCAACCACTGCTCAGGAAAATAAATCCTGCTCTGCTGAAGAGAAAAACTCTGATGGAGAGATAGCAACAATTCCGCAGACGACTTCGCCGGGGAAAAGGTAAAGTACCGGGTATCAAACCACTGACTTACCAAGTCTTCAAAAGAAAACAACCGTGCTGAGGAAACAGACAATTCCGCTGGCACACTGCATGGGGAAAAGCGGTAACAACTCCACTTACAACCCTGGTGGGGATATTAATAACAGCTCTACTCACAATTCCGAGGGGAGTATCAATCAATCAGTTATACTCATGACTGCGCTGAGGAGACAAATAAAGTCGGGGGATCTGACCCACTGGAGAAAGTGACGGGGCACCAAGGTGACAAACCATCAACCACCGAAATTTCACAAGAAAACACCCATGCTAGGGGAAAACTGCTGCTGGAGAGAACGAAGTCTTCAACAACACATCACTTGCAACTGTACTGGGGAACAACCCCAACAACAACTCTGCTTGAGGAACAACCCCAACAAAGATCTGAAGAAAGAAGATACCACCAAACCAGGAATATGAACCAATGTCTTACCTGTTGGAAATCATGCCACCCTCGGGAGAGCACTGAGATATTCTTGAGTATCCTTTCAATCTTGTGAATGTTCACTTTGTTTAAAACAACAATTTTGAAAAAATTGATTTGTTTAAAACAATGACATTTTTATCAATCTAAAACATGCAAAACATTTGTTGAATTGAAACAAATAAGAGTGCAAATAAATTGGATAAAAAGCTCAAATTGATTTGATAGAATGGTAGTCTGCAAATGGCAAGACTCCATAGATCTGTACAAATTTGAAATCAGTGATATATATTGGAAGAGGGCTACATTGAACATAATGATCCTTTCTCTACCAATTTGAATCTCGATGTATCCGAAGCTTCAGTTGACGACGAATCGAGAATCTTCTGACGAAATGACGACTGATGAACCAGAAAGTCTTGTCAGGATGCAGTTACTTGCCAAAATCCCTAATTTTTGCCTAGATTGCCCCAGGGTGAGGTACTCAATCTAGCGGGATGCAAATATTTTCTTTTTTCAAGTCTCTAATTTTTGCCTGGATTACCCTTGCGGATTTTCCACCGAGACGCTCATTTTTGCCTAAGCCGCCCTTTCGGGTTTTCAACTTAGCGAGCAATTCTGTTTTTTCATTCTTCTTTTTCTTCATTTGCATATACTTTTTTCTAGGCAAAGTATCTCTTAACTGCATCTGAATTCACAGGACGAGTGAAATCCTCCCCATCCATTGTTGTAAGGATCAAAGCACCGCCTGAAAAGGCTCTCTTAACAACATATGGACCCTCGTAGTTTGGAGTCCACTTGCCCCTGGAATCGGGCGCGAAAGACAAAACTTTCTTGAGCACGAGGTCACCTTCTCGGAACACACGAGGCTTGACCTTCTTGTCGAATGCTTTCTTCATTCTCTGCTGATACAACTGACCATGACACATGGCAGTTAAACGCTTCTCTTCAATTAAATTCAACTGGTCATATCGACTCTGAATCCATTCAGCATCAGTCAACTTGGCTTCCATCAAGACTCGCATTGATGGGATCTCCACCTCTACTGGGAGAACGGCTTCCATGCCATAAACAAGAGAGAAAGGGGTTGCCCCTGTTGAAGTGCGTACAGACGTACGATATCCATGCAAAGCAAATGGCAGCATCTCATGCCAATCTTTGTACGTGACAGTCATCTTCTGGATAATTCTCTTGATATTCTTGTTAGCAGCTTCAACAGCCCCATTCATCTTAGGTCTGTAAGGAGAGGAATTATGGTGTGCAATCTTAATTCAGCGCACAACTCATCCATCATCTTATTGTTCAGATTGGATCCATTATCAGTAATGATCCTCTCTGGCACACCATAACGGCAAATCAACTGGTTCTTGATAAACTTCACAACCACCTGTCTGGTTACATTCGCGTACGAAGCGGCTTCAACCCATTTGGTGAAGTAATCAATTGCTACGAGAATAAAACGATGTCCATTGGACGCTTTCGGCTCAATCATGCCGATCATGTCGATTCCCCACATAGAGAAAGGCCATGGTGATGAAATCACATTCAGGAGTGTCGGAGGAATATGAATCTTATCCGCATAAATTTGACACTTGTGACATTTCTTCACATACTTGCAACAGTCAGACTCCATTGTCAGCCAATAGTAGCCTGCTCTCAACATTTTCTTAGCCATGGCATGTCCATTGGAATGAGTACCAAATGAACCCTCATGGACCTCAGTCATCAATAGGTTTGCTTCGTGTCTATCCACGCATCTGAGCAAAACCATATCAAAATTTCTCTTGTACAGCACTTCACCACTGAGGTAGAAACTGCCTGACAACCTTCTCAAAGTTTTCCTATCTTTCACAGATGCCCCAGGCGGGTAGACCTGGTTCTGGAGGAAATTCTTGATATCAAAATACCAAGGCTTGTCATCTTTCACTTCTTCAATTGCAAATATGTGAGCGGGTCTATCCAAGCGCATCACAGTAATATTGGGAACATCATTCCACCATCTGACAACAATCATGGAAGCAAGCGTAGCAAGGGCATCTGCCATCCGATTATCCTCTCGAGGAATATGATAAAATTCAACTTCTGTAAAGAAAGTTGAAATTCTCCTCGCATAATCTCTGTATGGGATGAGACCTGGTTGATTTGTCTCCCATTCACCTTTGATCTGATTGACAACCAAAGCTGAATCACCATAGACATCAAGATACTTGATTCTCAAATCAATGCATTCTTCAAGTCCCATAATACAGGCTTCATACTCCGCCATATTATTCGTGCATTTGAAAGTTAGCCTTGCTGTAAACGGAATGTGCGAACCCTGGGGATTAACAATTACTGCCCCAATTCCATTTCCATATTGATTAACAGCGCCATCAAACACCATCGTCCATCTGGAACCAGGTTCTGGACCTTCATCAAGTGTAGGCTCATCGCAATCTTTCATCTTCAAATACAGAATTTCCTCGTCTGGGAAGTCATACTGAACAGACTGATGATCTTCAATTGGCTGGTGCGCTAGATGGTCAGCCAAGATACTACCTTTGATAGCTTTCTGAGCTCGATACTCAATATCATACTCAGACAACAACATCTGCCAACGGGCAATCCTCCCAGTTAAAGCAGGCTTCTCGAAAATATACTTAATTGGATCCATTCTGGATATCAACCAAGTTGTATGATTTATCATGTACTGGCGCAAACGCTTAGCTGCCCAAGCTAAAGCACAGCACGTCTTCTCAAGCATAGAGTACCGAGACTCACAATCAGTAAACTTCTTACTGAGGTAGTATATAGCAAACTCCTTCTTCCCTGATTCATCTTGTTGACCGAGTACACAACCCATCGAGTCTTCAAGAACTGTTAAGTACATAATCAGAGGTCTTCCTTCCACAGGCGGAGACAAAATCGGAGGTTCAGACAGATAATCTTTGATACTGTCGAAAGCTTTCTGGCAATCCTCGGTCCAATCATGAGACTGATCTTTCCGGAGGAGCTTGAATATCGGCGCACATGTGGCAGTCATGTGGGATATAAATCTGGAAATGTAGTTCAAGCGGCCAAGAAAACCTCGGACTTGCTTCTCAGTTTTGGGTGCGGGCATCTCTTGTATTGCTTTGACCTTTGCAGGATCAACCTCAATACCTCTTTCACTTACCACAAAACCCAACAACTTTCCGGAACGGACTCCAAAAGTACATTTGTTCGGATTCAGACGAAGCTGGAATTTCCTCAAACGCTGAAAAAGCTTCAACAAATGCTCAATATGCTCAACTTCCGTTCGGGACTTAGCAATCATATCATCAACATAGACTTCTATCTCCTTGTGCATCATATCATGAAACAAGGTAGTCATAGCTCGTTGATACGTGGCTCCGGCGTTCTTCAAACCGAAGGGCATCACTCGATAACAGAATGTTCCCCAAGGTGTGATGAATGTTGTCTTCTCCATATCCTCTGGTGCCATCTTGATTTGATTATATCCGGAAAATCCGTCCATAAAGGAAAAGACTTTGAATTTAGCTGTATTGTCTACCAACATGTCAATGTGTGGTAGAGGAAAATCATCTTTTGGGCTAGCTTTATTCAAATCTCTGTAGTCAACGCACATACGGACTTTTCCGTCCTTCTTAGGAACAGGCACAATATTGGCCACCCATTGAGGATATGTCGAAGTCACCAGAAACCCCGCATCAATTTGCTTCTGAACTTCCTCTTTGATCTTCACTGCCATATCTGGATGAGTTCTTCTGAGCTTCTGCTTCACAGGCACGCACTCAGGCTTCAAAGGCAGGAAATGTTGCACAATATCTGTATCTAAACCCGGCATGTCTTCATAGGACCAAGCAAAGATATCTGAATATTCTCGTAGCAAGCTGATCAAATCTTCCTTAACAGACCCTTCAAGAAGTGCCCCAATCTTCACCAGGCGCTCACAATCTTCAGATCCCAAGTTGACTGTTTCCAAGTCTTCGAGATGCGGCTGAATGATCTTCTCTTCGTGCTCAAGGAGACGGGTGATCTCATCAGGAATCTCTTCAACGTCATCTTCCTCTGCCTCAAATACAGGGAATTCAAAATTGGGAGATGGCGTTGGATCATTATGTTCAATGGGTTTTAGGATCAACCTGCATAATGATTTTGGTTAAGAAAAACTTCAGAATTTAAGCAAGCAAATCATTATGCAGATGAAAGAATGTTGCTTTTACAGCTTTTATTTTGTTTTTATGGTTTTTTGTGATCACTGATTTCATAAAAAAAGCAAAAAGTGAAAACAAAGGAAAACAAATGTTTAGACAATGCAAAAATTGAATGAAAATATCATTGTATATATGCTTTGCCAACAATGTCATCACTTCTCCTTTTGGCATGGGAGAAGGGTTTTAAACAAAATGAACAATTACTCTGATCTATGGATAACTGTAGGAACATCCACAGCGACCCAATTGTGGCAGACACCACCAGGAATAATAAAATTGTTCAGATCTTCTGCATCTTCTTCTTCAATGATAGCAGCGGCTTCCTCTTCTGCAGGTTGATCAGCATGGATGAATCCTCCACTCGTGAACAGACCTTGCTCATTGCATGCCCCAGAACCATAGCCAATGCCAGCCCGGGATCGATTATCTTCAAGTTCAAGCATTTTCCCTAATCCAGCGACTGCACCACATTCAATGGCCAGCTTAGCATCACGGTAGGAAGTGAATGAAGGAGACTTCTTCTCGATTGGTTTATCAATAGATAAAGCTTGGAACTGAGTTCCAACTTCATCCTCTGCATCAATGTACGAGAAAGAAGACAAATTACTGACCAGGAGAGCCTTTTCTCCCCCTACTACAACCAATTTCTTGTTTTTCACAAACTTCAGCTTTTGGTGTAGGGTGGATGTCACGGCGCCAGCCTCGTGAATCCATGGTCTGCCCAAGAGACAGCTGTATGATGGGTGAATATCCATTACTTGAAAAGTGATCTGGAAATCACTTGGTCCGATTTTGATTGGGAGATCAACTTCCCCAATCACGGTCTTACGCGACCCATCAAAAGCTTTAACAACAACCCCACTCTGCCTCATAGGAGGACCTTGATATGACAATCGTGAGAGTGTGGATTTCGGCAATACATTCAGAGATGATCCAGTGTCCACCAGTACATTGGACATTGCATCAGATTTGCAATTCATTGAAATATGTAAGGCCATGTTGTGGTCTCTTCCCTCCTCAGGGAGATCAGCGTCACAAAAGCTCAACGTGTTGCAGGCAGTGATATTTGCAACAATGCTATCAAATTGTTCCAGGGTGACGTCGTGATCGACATATGCCAAGTCCAAGACTTTCTGCAGAGATTCCCGATGAGGCTCTGAATTCAGCAATAGAGAAAGAATAGAAATCTTGGAGGGCGTGTGTAGAAGCTGGTCTACAATATTGTACTCACTCTTTCTGATGAGCCTCAGCATCTCATCAGATTCTTCATCAACAATGCCACTCGGGCCAACAACTGAAGAAATGGGAGTTTTTTGTACGGAGGAGGAAGGCTGGGCAACAGCAAGTGCCGGATTCTGAACATTCACAGCATTCCCTACCGGGTGCACAACAGTATCAGAAGCAACAGCCTTGGCAGGCGCAGAAAATACACGACCACTGCGGGTCAACCCACTAACATCAGCAATAGTGGTCACGGAAGTTGACGGCAAAGGTACTTCAACCCCATCCTGGACAGCAACAGGATTGTACCGGAACGGTACGGCTTGATCAGATGAATAGGGCACAGGGCCAGCTGGTTTAATAATCAAAGAAGGTGAAGCCTTAGGCTTGTTGCTATTGTAGCGAATAACAACAGGCTCTGGCAATTTGAACACCGGGGAGATAACACTCACTTCGGGCTCAACTGTATCCACATTGCGATTCTGGAGAACCTCAATGGTACCTTCATTCAACATCATCTGCAGCTCTCGGCGAACCTGATCACAACCCAAGCGGTTAACAGAACAGACACGGCACTTATCGTGGTTATGCTCCAAATAACTGTGCTGACACAGCATCTTATGTAATCCAACCAATGACTGCCGGATATGACTGATGTACTTCACCTTGTATTTCCCAAGGTCTTCCTGGATCATATTCACAGATTTCCCATGCGAAGGCAATGGGTTCCGGGTGACATTCGGGTTTGAGTCTTCAAAACTCAGAATTCCGCTTCTCATAAGGTCTTGAACCTTATTCTTCAGCGGGAAACAGTTCTCAACGTTGTGGCCCGGAGCACCGGAATGGTAGACACAATGCTGGTCTGGTTTGTACCACCATTGCGGATTTGCAGGAATTGCAGGAGGATCCCTGGGTGAAACCAACTTTCTCTCCAACAAGGAGGGATAAAGCTCTGTATATGTCATCGGAATAGGGTCGAAGCTGACCTTCTTCCTATCATAGTTCACATTTGCTTGATTGGTTGTACTTCCACGAGGCTGGTAAGCCTGTTGCTGTGGACGTTGCTGTTGCTGTTGATATTGCGGTTGGGGATATTGCTGCTGATGCTGATATTGTTGAGCATTATCCTTGAATACAGGCGCCACACTAGCCACCTGATGCTGATGTCCGGCACGATGTGCAGGCTTCCTCTGAACAGAGGGTCTTCGATGCTTGGGCTGAGACTGCACAGCATGAGCTTCGCCTTCTTTCCTCTTAAACGCTCCATACCGCTTAGAGGAAGAACCATCATCTTTTGCTAACCGTCCTTCACGGACGCCTTCTTCAAGACGCATCCCCATGTTCACCATCTCGGTGAAATCAGAGGGAGCGCTGGCCACCATTCTCTCATAATAAAATGACCCAAGAGTCTTTAGAAAGATCTTGGTCATCTCTTTCTCTTCTAATGGTGGAGTGATTTGAGCTGCCAGCTCACGCCATCTCTGGGCGTACTCCTTGAACGTCTCTTTGTCCTTTTGTGACATAGACCTGAGTTGATCTCTGTCAGGCGCCATGTCAACATTGTATTTATATTGCTTGACGAAAGCTTCGCCAAGATCATTGAAAGAGCGGATGTTGACGCTGTCCAGGCTCATGTACCAACGGAGGGCAGCACCAGACAAACTGTCTTGAAAGTAGTGGATCAAGAGTTGATCGTTGTCTGTCTGCGTAGACATCTTTCTGGCATACATGACCAAGTGTGCCAAAGGACAAGTGTTCCCTTTATATTTTTCAAAGTCTGGGACCTTGAATTTAACAGGTATTTTAACACCGGGAACTAGACAAAGTTCGGCTGCTGACTTGCCGAAGAGATCTTTGCCTCTGAGAGTTCTCAATTCCTTTCTCAGCTCAAGGAATTGGTCGTTCATAGCATCCATTTTCTCATGAACATCTGAGCCTTCAGAAGCTTCAGAGTGATAAATGGTGTCGTCTACCCTCGGCATGGTATGCACGACAGGAGGAACAGGTATAGGGACCGGGCTAGATGCCGGCATTTGAGCGAATGTAGGAGCTGGCAGATCAGGCATAAAGCCGGGAGGCATCCCCCAAGGAAAACCGGGAGGCATGGCATTAGGCTGCTGGGCACTGACAGGCACCGACGACGTAGCTATTTCTGATATAACCGTCCGCTGAACGGGAGTTGCTGGCTGTTGAGGAGCAGGCTGATTCTGGGCAGCAAGGAGTTGCTCCATCAATGCGCCAAGTCTGGCGACTTCATCTCTCAAACTCTGGTTCTCTTGTTCCAACTGCTCCATAATTCTCGCAGAGTTGACCCTCGTATAATACCGGTGAGTCAGCTTGTCTTCAAAATAAATGAAGAGCAACAGTTAGAACCGGAAGACCAGAAAAATGGGTACCTGTTTATGCAAGAATGATGCATGAAATGCTTTGTGCAAATGCTTTGTTTTTCAAGGAACCCTTAGGGTTTTGTTTGCAATATTTTGAATATTAAACATTTTGATTTTCATGGAAAATATTTCATTCAAAATATTAGACAAAGAAATACAGCATTCTTTTAAATATTACAAAGAGAAAAGGTAAATGACATCCTATGGATCCCTATTAGCTCGGGATGCTGGAAAACGAGAAGTGTACAACTTCTTGATCTCTCTCTCATAGGCAGCCTCCATATCAGCTTTCTCCTTTGCAAGTTGATCATACTTCCTTTTCCAAAATTTGGATGACTGAGGAAGTAGAGAAGTCCAAGCGTCGTTCGGATCGTCGATCACTCGGCGCTCGAGAAATTCAATCATATCATCTTTCTCCTTGAGCTGCTGCAGCAATTCCTCTCTCTCGCGGATCCAAGCACGCGAAAGGTCTTCTTCTCTCAACTCCTCTACACGTTGGGTAGGGAGGGTTGAAGGCCCAGCCACATCCAACAGTGTAGGTCTTGGATGATCATATGGCATCAGGTAGGTGGCAGCCCTCTGTCTGACCCAAGAGGTATAGGGCTCCAAAGCAATGCAATTCTTTGGACCCAATTCATTCCTACTCTTTATGCGAATATTGCGCCAAGCGCGGACAAATCTGGCTTTCAGGCCTTGGGGATCTTTACCCTCCTGAAAGAACACACCTTCTAACAGAATGTTATGGGGTTTATCCTTTAGGGGGAACCCAAGCTGACGACGTGCAAGCGTAGGGTTGTAGGTAATCCCACCACATGTACCAAGAAGAGGCACATTGGGGAATTCCCCACAAGAATTGATGATCTGAACGGTATCATACACGCGATCATACCAGGTGATATCATCATTGGTGAGAGACATGAGTCTCTGAGACCACCGTAGACATCCCTTGTTCTCCTTGAAAGCAACTGTCTGCGGCAAGTGCGAAATAAACCACTTGTACAGCAGGGGTAAACAGCAGACAATGACTCCTCCATTCTTCATATTTCTCAAATGCATGGAGACATAAGCATCACCCAACAAGGTCGGAACCGGATTAAGGACTGAAAAGATCCTAATAGCGTTCCTGTCGACGAACTTGTCGAAGTTGGGAAACAGCACCAATCCATAGATAAGCAATACAAATAGAGCCTCAAAGGCATCTTCACTCATGGCCTTCCCATAGAAGGTAGCTTGGGCAATGAGGAACTCGGAAGGAAAACCCTGAATTCCGCCTTTGGTAGTCAGATTAGCTCTAATCAGATCTTCATCTATGTGCAACAGACTGGAAATCTCTCGAGCAGATGGAATACCCTCTAAGCCACTGAATGGCACTTGATCCAGAATAGGAATCCCAATAAGGTGAGAGTATTCTTCCAAAGTCGGCAGCAACTGGAAATCCGGAAATAAGAAGCAATGATAGAGCGGATCGTAGAACTGAGCAAGAGTGCTCATCAATCCCTCATCCACCTGAGTAGTCAGCAACGGCAGAAGCTTCCCATAGCGAGCCTTGAAACCCAAGGGATCTAATACATATGATGTCAGATTCCTTAACTCTTTTACATCGGGCTGCTTAAAGCTGTACTTCTTTGTATGCCTTTTCGGTCTTTCCATGTCTGAAAATTTTGCAAATAACCCTTTAAGTTCCTTGAAAATTTCCTCTTTTGATGACATGAATGCGGATGAATGCGTGAATGCATGAATGCAACAAACACACTCAAGGATCAATCAAAGCACACCAAACAAAGGTCGTGGGAAAGCTCTATGTATCCCTAATATCAATCATCCATTTTGGTGGATTTAGGTTTTCACCTTATCGACACCCAAGTTCCATTGATATTAACGGTACATGAACCGGTTCAAACATTCCTAATATCAACCAGCCGCTTTGATGGATTTTAGGTTTTACACCTGATCCGGGATCCATTGATATTAACAATGTTTGAACGACTCAACCACGAATCACGGGTTTGTTGAGAGTCACGAGCATGGAGTCTCGGTTAAGAACCACCCAAAGGGAGTGTACTAGGGTTTATACCTGCCAGACATGTTCTATCAGAGGTTCCCATAGTCATTGTTCCATCTTTCGAATATTATCGGAGGAACGAATACTCGTATTCCAAGAATATTCTCAAGAGAAACTCTTATGAGTGTAGTATCGCGTAACAATCGTATCAGAACTGACATCTGAACGATCTCCGCACTACGGTCCTAAAAATAGGCCAGGATGGGTTTGGTAAACTAAGGTCCTTGGCTTCTGCGGAACATGATTGAAAGAATAATGCCTAACCACAAATAACTTGTGTGACATTATTAGTTCAACATGACCTCCACCAAGTGAATGGACTCGCAAGTCAACTGGCTAAGGACTACTCCACACCAGTCAACAAGACTATGCCATTCTCCTATCCTAGAGAGCACTCGAGTTCGGGTATAGAACTCATCTCACAGATCACCAAAGCAAACAGCAAATGTATATCAAGCAATTCACACATTACAATCAATACATTCATCCCAAATTGTACAAAAATATGTCAGATAAAGAATAACAATATAGCACAACAAGGGTGAAAAGTAGGCAATACCACCAGGGATTCTAGTGAGTATCCCCAGCAGAGTCGCCACTTTTCTGTAGCGGTGTATTCGTCGCTATATGATCTATCGATTAAATCATAAGCTAAGAGATACATGAAAAATTTCGAGTCGCCACCGCACTTTTATTTATCCAAAGGATTGGCTAAAAAGCGAACAAAAGCCTAAGAAGTTTTACACGTAGAAAACTAATAAAAAGATCAGAGATTCTGGGTAAGGGGTAAATTACGCAATGGGAAGGTGTTAGGCACCCACTACGTCCTAGGTACTCCTAGGGAGCCCTTTTCACACTTGTTGTAAAATATTGTTATTTGTATGACATAAACATTGTGCAAACATGATTGGGATGATGAGAAAAGAATATACAAGTTTTATTATTATTGGGTTCGAACGGATGAACCCGTTGCCTACGTACCTTCCATCAAAGGTAAGGATCAGAACGCCGTAGTTCGGCTAAAAGATTTCCAAAAGTGGGTTAGGTTCAATTTTAAACACAAACCCTAGGTCTTACGTTATCCACGGGAGAAAACTCAACCTTATACAAACAACAACGTCCACCATGTGAGAAAAGCTTCAACTGGCCAGAGAGGGGTTAACCCTATAATAGGCGAGGAAGACTTACAATTCAATCACTAAAGACAGAAGGTGAGATTGACATCAACCACTAAGATAAATCAAACCTATAGCTCATGTATGAAAAGATTAATGGACAAAGCCAAAACAAGTGAATGAGTGGAGTTAATTGATTGTGATTATGAAAATGGAGTCAAAGTATGATTAAGATCAATTCAAATAAGTATTATGAAATGAAGTTTGAAAAAGGTCAAGGACTTGAGTCCAGGTTTTTAGTTAGAAAAACATGAAGATGTTTGCACGACACTTATGTCAAGTTTAAAAGATAAGGTGTGAAAAGGTTCTAAGACGTAATGAATGATGAATGGATGAGGATGGATTGTAAAACTTCTTAGAAGGTTCACTTCTTGAGATCATATGGGAGATGATTCAAGTGTGTCCTTTGGAATAGCAATGGATAATAACAAGCAAACAAAGCAAGCAAAAGCGGATATCGGATGCCAATCAATGGTCTTATACCAATCTCCTAAAAACAAAACGGGATGTCAGAAGCCACTCAATGGACTTACACCGATCTCCACAGGCAAAGAAATAAAAGCGGATACCGGATACCAATAGATGGATTTACACCAGTCTCCTAAAACAGAACAGGATATCAGATGCCACTCAATGGACTTACACCGATCTCCTCAAAAGAAAAGAACAAAGATGAAATATGGAAGTCAACTGCCAATCTATCTGGACTTAGGTTAACTCCACAGTATGCTCACAGGAAATCCAATGCCACATCACAGGGGCTTACAATGGATCCTCCCATACAAGAACAAAAGCAACAATATGATCACAGGTACGCAAATGCCAACTTACAGGGACTTATAATTGCAACCTCTCATACAAACAGATGAAAAAAAACTATGATCACAGGAAAGCAGATGCCAACTTACAGGGACTTATAACTGCAACCTCACATACCAACCAAACAGATCAAATTATGATCACAGGATAACAGATGCCAACTTACAGGGACTTATAACTGTATCCTCACATACACACAGATAAACAGAAGATATGAGTGACCAATGAGGTCTTACACTCTATCCTTCCATATCACAGGAGCAAATGCCAAAGCAATGGACTTACAATTGTCCTCAATGGGCAAACAACAATGATAACATCACAAAACAAATGAGATGATCATGCATTAATGGCAATTGATGATGATGATAAATGCATAGCATACAGGCAAGCAAGTGCACATGAAGCAAATCAAACAATCAATGAATAGCAAACAACACACTCTATAGCCAAACAATGGGGGCTCACACAAGAGGGTTTGACTTTAACAGTCCACTGTAATAGGTAAAGGTCGCTCTTAACCTGGCCATTGAGGGGCTCAGGTGAAGCAGATGAAAAGGAGATGAGGGGTGTGCCTCATTGCTTCAATCTCAAATCAGAGAGAGCATCAAAGAAAGTGTGGGAGTTCAGAAAGTAGGAACTCTCTCCACATTATTGACTCGATTAGATCTTGGGTATTTATCTCATTGCTTCAACCATGTAATGGGAGCAAAGAGAGGACACACTGAATAGTGGGGGATAGATTGCTTATCCCTACCTTCCACCAATTGCCTTACTTGAAGGACTTTTCCTGCTTAGGACAAATATAAACAAACACAGGCATTGCCTCTTAAGGAGGACTTCAGACAGTTTGCCCGGTCAAATAACAGACCGGGTCTCCAGACTACATGAAGAAGAAGTAATTATACCTCAAAGCAAATGCTATAAAGCAAAGCAAGCAATCAAGTTCAAAGAACTTAGGCAACTAAAGTACCTGAAAAAAGTCAAACTCATTAGTAAACAAGTCAACAGTCAAAATCAAAAGGAAATAACCAAATAGTCAACCACAGAGGGACCAATTGTGCAAGGCACAAAGACTCAAGCATGTGAGTCACCTACAAAACAAAGGTTAGCACATCACATAATTCAACTCAAACAAATATTTGAATGATCCTCAAGGCAATGGTGCTTAACCTGAAACAGATGAACTCAACATAAGCTCAGAAGACCACTAGGACTAGCCTAGGGTCAAAGATGAAAGAAAAAAAAGTCAAACAGCAAAGGAAAGTCAACCCAAACCAAATTTAATCATTCAAGAAGCATTTTCAATTGGATTCATAACCAAATCATGCATTATGATCATTTCATGTGCAAAGCAATGCAAATCATGGCAAGAGAAGCATACAAAAGTCAACAGCAAAGACTTCATTCAAAAGTCAACTCAAACATTTTCAAAAATCATGAAATAAATCACACTCAATCCTAACATCTAACATGGTATACATGTCAAATTTCAATGCATTTGGATGAGAGGAAGGCAGTCAATTAAAATCATGAAGTCAAGCCAAGTTCAAGTAAGCATGGTGAAAGTCAACAAGCAAGGGTCAACTTCAAAAAATCATATCAATTTGAAAACAGAAGATAGATGAGTGAGATTAACACCAATGCAAAGCTTGAGATGTCTAGTTATCACATATGAAATTTCATGGACATACAATATGATTTGAGAATTTCACAAAAGATTTGGCAATGCATAGCACAAAAAGTCAACAAATGACCAAGTATGGAAGAAAATTCTCAATCAAATGGGAAACAGCAAGATTAATTCCAAGAAAATTCATACATCAATTAGACATACAAGGGATTATTCATGCAAAATTTGAAGTGATTTGGATGTGGGGAAGTGTGTGAACAAAATTTGTAAAAATGCATGATCATGGCATAGCACCAAATGCAACACACAATCTTCAAAAAATCATAACTATCAATCCACAAATGATAAATGCACAAACTTGATATGGAAATGAAGGTCAATGTGTCTAGTTCTACCACAAAAAATTTCAAGCTCATTGGATGCAATATGACAATTTCACAAAGAGAATGGCACAATGTATCATTTTGGCATACATGTCAAGAAAATAATTATCAATTAAAAACCAGCCAATGGAAAATTAATTAAAATTCACCATAAAATAGTAGACATCTTTGTGAACATGTGGAAAAAATTTCAAGATTTTTGGATGAAATTTGAATGAGAAAATGATTTGTGAAATTGGGTGAAATATTGGATGAAATATGAGCAAGCTAGCATGGCAAGTGGTCAAATGTAAGTCAACGGGTGGCAAATGTGTAACATGCTTGACCAACTTAATGAAACGACACAGCTTTGGCCTACACAACGAAATGTTGTGATTGGCCAGCTGCTAAGGGAATAGTACACGACCAATGGGGCTTCATGTTTTGGTTTTCATGCAACAAACCCCTAGGGTTTCTAATCAGCAGGGCAATGTTCATCTTATCTTCCAGCAATCCAACAGACAAAATCAACTAACAGCAGCATGCAACATTCAGTGCTCATCATCAAAGCATCAACCATAAAACAAAACAACATAACATCATTACTAATCATCAGCTAACAACCAAACCAACACAAACATCATGAAAAATTCTGGAAAAGATGTCGGGTTTCAAAACTGCATCAATTTCATGGTGTCTTCAAGCAAGCATCAACAATCATCATGCAATCAAAACAACAGCACATAACAGCATAGCATTTTATGTAATCCACAACCAAAAATTCAACCAAGCCTCATGTAACAACAGCAGTATTTTAGCAGTAACATTATGTGTTCAACATCAGTGTTTATCATCAAACCAGTCCAACAAACAACATAACAGAAGCAACATCCTCTTCATCAAACAGCATTCCACCAAAGTCACACAACAGCATGAATTTTAGCAAAGGTTCAAGACAGCAACATGGCTCTAGCAGCCTGGCTTGGAAACAACAGCAGGGTATTGGTTTTAAAACAACAGCAACAACCATCATTATCATGTGCTCATCATGTTTAAAAAAAAATCATCAAACAAGCAAAAACACAACAGCAACATGGTTTTAGCATTGCAGCAGAATGGCATGTTCATAATATTTTAAACTGCAGCAAGGCAACAGCAAGGCATCGTGTATTCACCAACACCCAAACAAAATTATGAACAACAAATGTAATATAACAAACATGCAGCAAACAAGTAGCCACAAGCCCACACACGACAGCAGGGCAGTTGCTCAACATTCACACAGGCAATTTCAAACAGACATAATGACCAACATGGCCAATGGAACATCAAGCAAACTTTGACCAACAACCAAGCAAACAGTAATCCTGGAAATTCTGGGCAGCATAGGTTTCGAAACAGCATGGGATTTCATCATCAAACAACAATGTGGAAATCACATGGCAACAAACATTCATGATGCTCATATAGCAAACAGCAAAACAACATACATGAGATGGATTTCTGGGAGAAAGTAACAGGGTTTATCAGCATGGTTCAGCATGGTTATCATGTTCAAAAAACAACAACATTAAAATCAAGCCAAGCAAAAAAGACCAACAGCATATACTAACAACAGCAGCACAATGCATTCATCATCATGTACTTATCATAACAGCATCAAGCAGACAGCAATGGTAACAGCATCAAGCCTAGCTAACAGCAAACAACATAATCATGGGAGTTTCTAGTCATGGTTTGTGGTTTAAATAACAACAGCAGGTTTTAGCTAGCAGGGTGTAGCAGCATGGTATTCATCATCATGATTCAAACAACAAACCAAACAACAACATTCAAATGCAGTTCATGAGAGTTTTCTAAACTGCAGTAAGGTTCAGCAATAGCAGCAACAACTCATGTTCATCATATAATCAAAACAAGCTCATCATCAACATGCATTCTCAACCAAAATTCAAGAGGCATGGCAGCATATGTTTGTCAGCATCATATCAAACAAAACAAAAGTACACGACAGCATATAAACAGCATTAGGGTTTGGCAGCATGGTTTGACAGTATGGCTCATGGTATTTTCAAACAAATTTAGCCAACATCCAAACAGCATCAAACAGGTTTTGAGCAAAATTACTTAATGGCAAGGCATATGGCAATGTTCACATAGCAACCAAACAACAATATGCAACACAGTACATGTGGTTTTTCTGGGCAATATTCAAGCATAACAGCATCAATTTCAGCAGCATTTATCAATTCAACTCCATGGTTCAACAATCATCCAATAAGTTTTCAAGCAAAGACACACAAGGGCATGGTATAATGACCATCAAACAAACATTAGCCAACAACCAAAAACATTGATCATGGAAATTTTGGACAGGGTTGGTTCAAACAGCAGCAATGGTTTCATCATCATTATGTAAAAATCATCAAGAATCAAAGTGCCCAAAAAAATGAAACCAAACATGCCAATAGCATCATTAAACCTCCAGCAACAAGAATATGGTATGCAATTTCAACAAATCAAACCCAACAAGGCAAATCGATGAAAAATGCATATGCTCACTAAAATAGCAATCCTTATATCTCATAGCATAGTCATCCATTTAATGTGATTCAGAGCTTAAGTCAACCTACCAAACAAGACCTACATGGTGTGTAGCAAGACTTAAGAAAACAATGAAGTCGAAAAATTCACCTGGTTTGGAAAACCCAATGAAACAGTGCAGTTTGTATGCTTCCAGCTCAATCAGAGGTCCAATATGCTTTTGGAGTGAAGAAACTTTGAAGAACCTTGACTCACACTTGCTTGAAATCCTTCCAAACTCTCACTGCCATGTTTGATGTGCTTGGAAAACAGAACAAAGACTGGAGTTCCAGCTGGTGATTAAGGCCGTAACAAGGCTCCAAAAGATGTTCTGATGATGAAGGATGCAAGAGAACTCGAGCTCTTTTAATGGTTTGTGCAGAAATTGGGTTTTTGCCAAAATGCAAGAATGAGAGAAAATGTCCTTTAAGTCTGTGGAGGCTGCGATTTCTTGGTCTCTAGGGTTGCTTTGTGGCAGAAAAACAATTTATATATGACTGTCTTAAGGAATGCTTAATCATATTTAGCTAAAAGATGACCAAATGCACATTTGCTAATCTTTGTACAAGTGAAGTGGAGGTGTGAATTGGCACAAATTTGGGCCTGCTACAGGCTGCAGACAGACTGTATGTTTGCTGTTTTGTGGCTGCACATGAATTGCTGTACTTGATTTGTTCAAATGAAGCCAATTGCCAATTTTGTCCATTTTGCATTTTAATTCAAAATGATGGGAAAATGGTGGTATGATGATGGTTTTAAGCTTGAGGCAAGTTTCAAATATGATTTTAAACCTTTCCCAATTGGCCAAAGTGAGAAAAAATGCATAAATCAAAAAGTCAACTGTGAGTCAAACTTTGATTTTTAAAGGAATAGGTCCAAAAATGCCATTTTGAATGGTAAGGTTTTAGGTCATGAAATTTATATTTTTGGAAAGAGGATGAAAAATGTGATGTGTAGGAAAAAACCCCACCAAATTTGGCCTTATGGTTTGAGAGTTATGGCTTGTTGAAGTTCAAAAATTGGTGAAAATGATTTGATCATATCTTGACAACCACACATGGGATTTTGATGTTCTTGGACTTTTTGAAAATGGGAAGACAAGATCTTCAACTTTCATGTTGGGCAAAAATTCATTTGGAGCTTGTATCATGATGTAAGTTTAAGATCAAGAAGTTTCCATTTTTGGTAGTTGAAATTACAGGTCCACTTTCTATTTCTGGAAAATTTCTGATTGACTTGATTTTCTTCCATGATGAGGTTGAACATGATAGATGAGGTTTATACAAGCATGAATGAACTCCTTCAGATCAATTCTATCCATCAAATCCTTGATTAAATCAATAGTTGACCAAGTTTGACTTTTCTAGGGTTTTGGACTGATTGAACTTCTTCTGATGATTTCAAAACCTGATTCCTTGAGAACTTGACTTCAAATGATATCACAAGTTGTATGAACTTGTGATTATTGATCATGGTGCCCAAATTCTGCAAGAATGGCCACCATCCATTGCTTTGACTGATCATTGACCAACTTTGACCTAATTGCTGATGATTGCTTCCACTGCAAGCAACAAGGTTAAACAGACAATATTTTTGTACTTTTTGAATGATAAACATATGAAAGCAAAGATATACAAATGCAAAGTATGCTTGGTGATCAAGAAACAAACCACAAGGCAATCTACCCACTAGGAGGGGACAAAGGCATGCAATGATCCTTGAGGCCATGATATGAATGATATGGGCCATGAGGGATCTTAGGGCCCAAAATTGGGGTCTTACAGGTACGATCAAGGATCTAGCTGTGGGTTGCAGTGGAACGATCGAGGATCTAGCTGAGTCGAAGATTGAAGGGGGTTTCTAGGAAAAACCTACTGGTTTGTCCTTCAAGAACTGGTGTGTTCTTGAGGGTTTGGGAGTCACATTTGCAGAACAGATTCAGCCGCAGCGTTGCGTTTGGAGATCGGGGGATTTCGCAAGCAGGTCGTGGAACCGGTGAATTGTTTGCAACTTTGTGCAGGAAAATCTTGATCGAGCTCAGATCAAGTGAAGGTTTATACAAGAAGAGGTTCTTGGAGTTTAGAAATTCTGTCTTTGTATCAAAACCTTGTATCAACGGATTCGGCAATAATTGATAATCAAAAGTTCTCAATTTCATTTGAAATTGAGAGGGAGACGTACCCACACGCGAGGACGACGTGGGGAACTTCCTTAACAAATCTCTGCGTATCGTACTCTTACCTTAATCTTCTTTACGTTTCAAAACTGTTTTGCAATTTCTGTTAGTGTGTGGTGATTGATCATATTTCTGGACAGCAGTGATAATAAAACCTTTAGTCATACACCATTGCTGTTTATCATCAAACACTCACACACCAACTGTTTGACAAAACGGTTAACTTGATTGTGTTCATTGGAAATAGTATTTGAGGATAAGCGCATTCAATCTGTTAAAATTCTGTGTGTATTATTTCTGTCATTCTCATTAAAATCCAGCAACTGTACTTGCGTGTCCGGCTTTCTAGTAGCAGTTCAGAATAGACGGAAGTCGATTCGGGACTGCTTTTTCCGCTGTTTTTGAAAACTCTGATTAAACGTTAAATCCGTTAATTTTAAAGAGGTGATCTATTCACCCCCCCTCTCGATCACTAGCCACACCGTCTAACAGTTGTTAGCATCAAAGCTCCGTCAGAGAAAAACTCTTTTAACCACGTATGGACCCTCATAGTTCGGTGTCCATTTGCCCCTGTGATCTGTGTTGGGAGGAAGAATTCTTTTGAGTACTAATTCACCGACTTGGTACTCCCGAGGGCGCACTTTCTGATCAAATGCTCTCTTCATCCGTCTCCGATATAGTTGGCCATGGCATATAGTTGCTAGTCTCTTTTCCTCAACTAGGCTCAGCTGATTGTATCGAGAACGGACCCATTCTGCTTCATCCGGCTTCATTGTTGGTGCAGGGAAAAGTTATTCTGGCACAAAATGGCATATGAACCCCCTCCGGCGTGATTAACACTGCACCAACTCCGCGACCATTGACGTTGACCGCCCCATCAAACATCATAATCCATTTGGATTCAGGGTCAGGCCCCTCCTCCGGGAGTGGTTCCTCGCAATCTTTCGATTTGAGAAACATGATGTCCTCATCAGGAAAGTCGAACCTCATAGGTTGGCAATCATCAATCGGTTGCTCGGCAAGATAGTCTAACAAGACACTTCCTTTGATGGCTTTTTGTGAGGTGTTTTGGATGTCATACTCTGTCAGCATCATTTGCCACCTAGGAACCCTTCCGGTAAACGTTGGCTCTTCAAAAATATACTTGACTTGATCCATCTTTGATATTAATAGAGTCGTGTGAATCAACATATACTGTCTTAGTCGACGAGCAGCCCATGCCAAAGCGCGGAAAGTTTTCTCGAGCAGTGAGTATCTTTGTTCACAGTCGGTAAACTTTTTGCTAAGGTAGTATATTGCATGCTCTTTTCGACCTGACTCGTCATGCTGACCGAGCACACAACCCATTGACCTTTCTAACACAGTCAAGTACATGATCAACAGTCTTTTCCTCTCGGCCTGTAGACTGGCCCCGATCTTGATCTCTTTCTTGTCGTCCTCGGTACCAATGTTGACGGTCTCAATCACTTCCTGATAAGGTGTAATAGCTCGGTCCTCCTGTTTCAACAACCTGGCTAACTCCTCAGGCAATTCACAATATTCCTCAGCCCCTTCTTCGGCTTGATAGATAGGATTGTCGAAGTCATACTTGGCCATAGTAGTGTCGTTAGCAGTGAGATCTGGGTGATCAGTTTTACGAGGTGTTTTTTGGAAAGAAAAAACGAAAAAGAAACATTGCCGTTTTTGTAAAAGTAAAAATAATTGAAAGAAAGAGAACACAAAATTGTTTGCAAAATCTGTCCTTTATTGATGATGAAAATAATTGCGAAATGTAACTAAATGGATGGCCCTACAGATGAGTCATTACACCTTGGTCAAAGTGTAAGACTTTATTATGCATGTGATAAAAGGAAAACAATAAAAATTACTCCTTCAGTAGAGTAAACCAGACGACTTTTTCAGACGACCAATTGTCGAGCTTTTCTCCTGGGACACACGGGCGAATCCAGCTATCTAACTCACAGTCGCTGTCAGCCTTGTCTTCATCTGCAGCATTGACGGTGTGGGGAGAAACCAAACCCCCGCTGGAGAAAGTACCGGCTTCATTCTTCTGAGACCCCGGAGTATACCCCAATCCAAACTTGTCTTCTTTTATGATTGGCTCCACAAATTTTCCCCAGCTTTGGGCATTACCAGCCTTAACCACTTCAACAGCTTGCTTGTAATAAGAGATAGAAGTCCCAACCTTCTCAGACTCAGGTGAAAAGACAGTTTCGGGTGCGACCTCACTGATGTTTATGGCTTCGAAGCCCTGACACAGCATCTCATGCATCTCGCCATCCATCTCCACATACTTAAATGTAGACAGGTGGCTAACAAAAATATCCTCTTCACCACAGACAATGACAATCTGACCTTCTAGTCCATATTTGAGCTTCTGGTGGAGAGTAGAAGTAACAGCACCGGCAGCATGAATCCAGGGCCGACCTAGCAGACAGCTATAGGCAGGCTGGATATCCATCACATAAAAGGTACTCTTGAATACATGTGGTCCAATCTTAACTGGAAACTCAACTTCTCCACAGACAGCTCGCTTAGAGCCATCAAAAGCCCTCACAACTAAATTACTTGGCTTCAGGGTGGCGTCATCGCAATCCAACTTCATCAAGGCTTTCTTTGGAAGAACATTCAGAGAAGAGCCTGTATCAACCAAGACATGGGAAAGCACCGTCCCTTTGCATTCCATTGTGATATGCAAGGCTTTGTTGTGATTCCTGCCCTCAGATGTTAGGTCATAATCCGTGAAACCTAGCACATGGCTAGAGTTTACATTTGCAACTACCGACTCCAGATGGTTAACAGTTATCTCTGGTGGAACATAGGCCATATTCAGTACTTTCAACAAGGCTGCTCTGTGTGCCTCAGAGCACATCAATAGTGAGAGAATGGAGATCTTTAAGGGTGTCTGATTTAGCTGGTCGACTACCTTGTAGTCACTTTTCTTGATAATCCTCATAAACTCATCCACTTCCTTCTCGAATGCGGTCTTAGGAGGAGCTTCCTCGGTAGTAACCTATTCGGTGGATACCTGTTTTCCTTTAGCCTTGGCAGCTGCCTCAACTTCAGCATTCGTGCGCAATGTTGATGGTGCAAATAGGCGTCCACTGCGAGTGAAGCCACCAATTCCTCCAACATTGTCTACAGCGGAGCTACCAATGTCAATGTCTTCTTTGTTAACTTTCTGCCCCTGGCAGTAGATATCAGCCCCATAGTGTCACGGGATAGCACTGTCTTTCTCATACGGAACACGTCCTGGTACCGTGATGGTGACCGGACCAATCAAAGTCGGTTGAGGGTTGTCAGAGTAAATTGGTGCTGGACTTTCTGGGAAATATATTGTTCTCAGAGTGGGTCTCTCGGGAACATATATTTCTTCAGGAGTGAAATAAAATGTTACTGTTGACACATCATTCTTCACTGGACGAGTCTGATCGAACTGAAGACAACCTTCATCTATTAGTTGCTGAATACCCCTTTCTCAAACTGTCACATCCGTTCTCGGCAGCTTGACAATTTCCGCACTCTTCCCCACAACCCGGGAAAATCTGTCCTTTCAAAACTCGGTCTTTAACTACCGATAGCGAAGTCTTCACTTTAGTCACATCAGAAACCAAATTCAAAGTTTCCCCACTATCAACAGCATTAATCCTCTGCGCGCCGTGAGTTGGCATCGGGTTTTGGATAACATTAGGCACCGGAGAAAAATTGATGGCCTGGGCAAATCTCAAATCTTGTACCTTTAGCTGGAGAGCTTTGCAATTATTTGTAGTATGGCCAGGTGCGTTGGAGTGAAAAGCACATCTGGTGTTGACATCATAACCTCTAGGCAGATTGTTGGGATTGACCGGTGGGGCCAGAGTTCTCAACGTAATCAGATTCATGTTAATCAGTTTGGGAAGTAATACAGAATAAGGCATTGGGATTGGCTCAATGACCCAGTCCGCCTGCCTTGGACGTTGTTGATAGTGTCTCTGCTGACCCGGATTACCTCCTTGTTGTTGATTGTTGTACTTGGGTTGCTGTTGCGGATGATATTGCGGTTGAGGAACAGGTGTTGGAATAGTGACTGCGGCCACTTGATCTTGATAATAATTAGGGCGTCCTCTGCCCCTGCCTCTGCCGGCATATACAATGCTCGTCTCACCTTCTCTTCTTCGCTGACCGTTACCAGCAAATGGTTTCTTGGGAACTGATGAGTTGGAAGCACTGTTGTCTTGAATTTGGCCCATCTTCAACAGACTCTCGATCCTTTCTCCAGCAATCACTATCTCTGCAAAACTGATTGACGGGCAAGCAGCCAATCTCTCGATATAATTGCCTTGAAGAGTGTTCATGAACATGTCCGCCATCTCCCTTTCAGACATAGGGGGTTGGACGGATGCAGCAATCTGTCTCCAACACTGAGCATATTCTCTAAAGGTTTCCTTGGCAGTCTGAGACATTCCTTGCAACAAGGTCTGATTTGGAGCCATGTCCAAGTTGTATTGATATTGCTTGATAAAAGCCTCTGTCAAGTCTTTCCAGCTCTTGATGGTAGTGCGAGACAAATGAGAATACCATTCACGAGAAAATCTAGTTAGACTGTCTTCAAAATAGTACATCCACAGATTTTCATCTTCCGTGTGAGCTCCCAACCTTCCCAAATAAGATTGGAGATGAGTGCGTGGGCAAGAAGCCCCGTTGTATTTCTCAAAAGTAGGGGGTTTGAACTTGTGAGGGATCCTTACTCCCTGAACCAGACCAAGATTGGTGACATCAAAACCTAATGAATTTTGAGACTCCAAATATTTGAGCTTCTCAGCAAGCTCATCCATACGGCGAGTGGTCTCGAGTGCCTCGTCGTGCAAAGAAAATTGATCATACTGACAATCTTCAGTAACGGGGCGTCCGTTAATCCGAATCCCTTGATTCACATTGTACCTTCCGCCAATACCATTCCCAACATTTCCCGTGTTGCCAACATTACCCGGGTTTCCATCAACATTTGCGTTACACGCGTTTCCAGTGTTCACAGGGTTATCAGCGTTCCCAGGGTTACCAGGGTTCCCAGGGTTACCAAGGTTCCCAGGGTTACCAGGGTTACCAGGGTTCCCCTCAGCACTTGGTATTTCCACCTCTGGATCGGGCCTTGGTTGCTCAACCAATTCCTTCAGCTTCGCCTGGCCTTCTGCCATACCAGTCATCAATTTCATGAACTGATCCATCCTTTCACGCATATCAGCTAGTTCTTTCTGTATCTGGTCCATTGCTAGTCGTGGACGGTTTTCCTTTGTCGGGTACCTGTGAACTCGCTTGGGACCAATAACTGCCTGGAACAGGGAACACACATTAGACAATGCGGTGACACCTGCAAAACAAACAAGGGTTAGTATGCATGGTATGCGATGCACTGCTTATTCGATTTTAAGGCCCCCCCTTAAAAAGGGAATACCCTGCAAATGAATAAGCATGAGATGTTGGATGCAAATATGCAAATGATGTTATGCAATGCAATGGCATGTCAATCAGGATGGCTAGATCCGCTTGAACATCTGTCAGGTTGCGCTGCCTGGAGAGAAATTAAGAGGATCAAGCAAAGCACACCAAACAAAGGTCATGGGATGGATCATGTTATCCTTAATATCAACCATCCATTTTTGGTGGATTATGGTTTACACCTTATCAACACCCAAGTTTCATTGATATTAAGGATACCTGAATGGATCAACCATGAATCAAGGGTTTGTTGCAAGTCACGAGCATGGAGTTTAGGTTAAGAACCACCCAAAGGGAGTGTACTAAGGTTTAAACCTGCCAAACATGTTCTACAAAAAGGTTCCCATAGTCATAATTCCATCTTTCAGATATTATTGGAGGAACGACTACTCGTATTCCAAAAATATTCTCAAGAGAGACTCTTATGAGTGTAGTATCGCGTAACAATTGTATCAAATCTTACACTTGAACGACTTTCGCACTAAATCCTACGAATAGGCCAATATGGGTTTGGTAAACTAAGGTCCTTGGCTTCTAAGGTCTATATTGGAAAAAGTAATGTCTAACCACAACTTACTTGTGTGACATTATTGATCTCAACATGACCTCCACCAAGTGAATGGGCTTGCAAGTCAACTTGCTAAGGAATAACTCCACACAAGTCAACAAGACTTTGCCATTCTCCTATCTTAATTGCACTCGAGTCCGGGTATAGAACTCATCTCACAAACAGAACCAGCAGATACGGCAGTCATATGTACACAATGCAATAAAGCAGGTAAATGTTGAAAGATAAATAACTGTACAAAAGAATAAACACCCAATAAACAAGAAACCTACAAAAGCTATGAGGGACTCGCTTAGGGAAACCGGGTCCCCAGCAGAGTCGCCAGCTGTCGCAACCTGAAAAATGGAATGCGAAAAAAACAACCGGCGAAGAAAGACAGGAGAGTCGCCACCGTGCGTTATTTATCCCAAAGGGGGGAAAGGAAACGCTCGAAGTAAACCTGGAAAAAGGAAAGGACAAGACAGGGTCTCGCAACCAAATCTTGGGTTCGGGAGCCGATTATGCGAAGGGAAGGTATTAGCACCCCTACGCATCAGTAGTACTCTACGGGATCCACTTTTGTAGTTCTTGTCTAAAGGGTGTGGGTTTATCTTGTGTTGTTTACTGAAAGAAGGGTCAAAAGAAAATGACTCGCACGGATGTCGCATCCACTGCATACGTATCTCATCTGAATATGAGAATCAGAGTCTTCGTAGCTCGGCTGACCTAGGGGTTAGGGGGAATTGTGCTCGCTAAGACATCGCGTCTTATGCCTACGTATCTCATCTGGAATGAGAATCAGAGCAAGTCGTAGTTCGGCTAACTACGGGGTTATGGATTGTGTTTTGGACGAACGATGTTACTACGCAATCTACCGGATGCTCGACCTTTGGAGACTTACTCGCCTGTAGTAGAAGGAGTTAACGTGTTCTTAGGAGAAGAAAAATCAATGAATTTGTTTGCGTTTTAGGAACGCTCAGGCAAAAGGGAAATCCTAGACGAAGGAACCTGCATAAAGTAAACACAAAAACATTGCCTCCTATCGAGGTCTTCCAGCTAGGAAAGCAGTAAAATGCGGGAAAAATGTAAAAGTACCACACGGATGAAGATCTGAGGTAACAGCAATTAAAGGAACGATAAACCCTGAGATCCTTCCAAGCTAACATCATCAAAGAAAGTGGGTCAGTATAGGTAATCGGAATGAACCTCCAGGGGGTATCCCACAAATAAGGTGGGAAACCACGCAAGTTATCCCTACAAAAGTCATGTGAGCCCTCACAAAACAAAACTCAACAAACAGGTTAGAGAAACAAGATAGGGTAACCAAGAGTTGCCCCCAAATCAAAATGTAACCACATGAATCATGCCCTTTCAATTCACAAAAAGCAACCAAGGATAGGAGGCCTAAACCTCTTGTCAAACACATGCATCAAAAGGGTATCAAATTCACCCATAATACCTCATACATTCAGAGCATTCAAATTGAAGGCGTAAAATAATGGGAATAGGGCAAACCTAATTGGAGAGCTTGATTGAAATTGAGTTGCACCCGTGAGGTTTAGAAAACGATCTTTAGGGTTTATGTGAGGCAGAGGTGATTCTGTGCAGTTGAGTTCCCTTCAGGGTTTGGAGGTTGCTCTGAACTCTGTTAACTCTTCTCTCACTATCTTTTTCCTCCAGCCAGGGTAATAGGAATAGAATGAAATTTTGTTTCACTGAAACTCTGAATTTATAACCTGATTTTTATGGACCTGTGGGCTCAAATGAGAGAGGTCCAAGTCCAAGATTTTTTATTTATTTATTTTATTTTATTCGTTTTTCGTTCTTTTTTTCATTTTTTTTTTCATTTTTTTTTCAAAACACGTGTGTTTCGCCTAGCGAGCATGACAGCTCATGAACAAACCTTTGCTCCTTCAAGATTAACGTTTTGACTGACGAATAGACCCCTGTTGGAAGTAACTCAAGTCTTTCCCTTTTGTTGACTGATCATCTAAATAGAACCCACAAAGTGTCTTGGATGATGTTCAAGCTTCTTGGAGCTAATCCCGATTGACATGATGAAATGCAATGTATCTAATGTTAAATGACCTAAAAATGAATGCGTGAATAAGGAGGGCAAAATTTGGGGTGTTACACTTGTCTAGTTCAACATTGGGCCCATAGACATTTATCATGTTACACAGGATGGGCAAATTCGATCTAGGTCACTCATGTCCCTTAGAATGCTTCGTGGAGTACCCATCAACTGTCTTTATGGTCATCCAGTTACGGACAATGTTTGATCAGCAATAAGGCACTCGACTCTACATCTAGGGTCCATAATGGTTTCAGGTCGAAGGGTGGTATACACCATTATCACCATGAGAATAACTTATGACACTTTGCATAATATTCTATATAGTATTCTCATAGCGGGTCAATCCAGTATAAATATTACTCTTAATATTTATACCTATGTTTAAGACTTGATAACTCCTTATCCATGATCCATGAGATGTGATCATCAGTCTATATACATAATAGTCTTAATGCTTTAATGTTATCCCACTTCACAATAAAGCTCGACTATGGATACTTTAGGAATAATGTCCTTATGTTTAATGTGATCTCATCATTAAGTCACACTTGATACATTAAACGGACTATCTATTCTAGGGACTTTATTAGAAAAACATAATAAAGAAAAATCCTTTTATTATTAATAAATAATTCGATACAAGTACCAAAATTATTGGCCTCTAGGGCTTACGCCAACACATAGGTGTCTCACAAGCATACATCATCTTCAATTCCCAAGCTCTCTTCTTCACCCAAAGAAAGTAAGCTTCCAAAGCTACACAGTTGCACAGACCAAGCTCGGATCTTCCTTTCCTATGCATATTGTGTCAAGCATGCACCATCTTCTGCTTCAAATGTTGGGGATCTTTACCCTCTTGATAGAAAAGACCTTCTAACTGAGTGTTATTAGGCTTGTCTCTCAAGGGGAACCTAAGTTGACGACGAGCCAAATCAGGGTTGTAGTTGATTCCTCCTTGTGTACCAATGAGAGGCACATTAGAGAATTCACCACAATAATCAATAATATCCAAGCTACTCAATGGGGAATCATACCAAACTATATCATCATTAGTGAGAGACATAAGTCTCTGAGACCACCTTAGACATTGTTTGTTCTCCACAAAAGCAGGCGTCTGAGGCAAGTGCGAAATAAACCACTTGTACAGAAGAGGAACACAAAATACAATAGTTCCACAACCTTTAGAATTCCTTAGATGTAAAGAGAAATACATATCACCCAACAAAATAGGCACGGGATTCCCAATCAAGAAAATTCTAATGGCATTAACATCAACAAAACCGTCAATGTAAGGGAACAAAGCCAACCCATAGATGAGCAACACAAAGATATCTTTACAAGCATCCACACTACTGGCTTGAGCAAAGGCAATAGCTTCCTTGATGAGGAACTCAGAAGTCAACCCAAATATTCCTCCTTTATGCACCCAATGAGCCTCAATCTCAGACTTCTTCAGATGAAGAGCTTCAGCTATAAGATGAAATCTGGGAATCTCCTTCAATTCACTAAAAGGCACTTTGTCAGAAACGGGTATTCCCAAGATATGGGCATACTCTTCCAACGTAGGCATAAGCTGATAATCGGGAAAAGTGAAGCAACGGTAGAGAGGGTCATAAAATTGAACTAATACACTCAAGAGTCCTTCAACTACATCAGTGGATAACACAGATAGAAGCTTCCCATGGCGTTTTTTGAAGTCCAAGGGATCTACTACAAAAGATGATAGCTTCCTTAACTCTTTCAAGTCGCGACATCTGAAACTGTACTTCTTAGTGTTCCTTCGTCCATAATTCATGGTTTGAAAATATTGACAAATAAAGCCTCAGTTCCTTGAAGTTATTTTTTCATGTGGTGAACGTTATGATGCGCATGAATGCAACAATCATAAATAAGGGATCACACACAAAGCAAACAAACAAAGGTCAAGGGATGAATCAAGTCATTTTCAAGATCAATCATCCATTTTGGTGGATTATGGTTTTCACCTCATAAACACCCAAGTTCCATTGATATTGACAAGACTTGATTGGAACAACCAAGAATCAAGGGTTCATTGTGAGTCACGAGCATGGAGTCAGGTTAAGAACCATCCCAAAGGAGTGTACTAAGGAGAAAACCTGTAAATCATGTTCTAAAAAGTTCCCATAGTCTTAATTCTATCTATCGGATATTATAGGTTAGGATGACTGACTCATCAACCCATAATATTCTCAAGAGAAACTCGTCTGAGCGTAGTATCGCGTAACAACTGTTATCAAGTCTACACTTGAACAGTCTCCGCACTACGTCCTAAATAGACCAATATGGGTTAAATGTTCTACGGTCTTCAGCTTCTCAGACCCCAATCAGAGAGAGTAATGCCTAACCACAAATAACTTGTGTGACATCAATAGCTCGAAAAGGGTCTACACTGAGTATATGGGACTCAAGACAACTTGTTAAGGACTACTCCACACAAGTCGAACATGACTATACCATCCTCCTATCTTAATTGCACTCAAGTTTGGGTTAGAACTTATCTCACCACTCAGAGATCACCAAGTACAACAAGCAGATTATATCATACAAACAAATATACATACACCAAATATACAATTATATACACACAAAAAAGTAGGCTAAACCCACTGGAAACTACTCCCCAGCAGAGTCGCCACTTAATTTCTATAGCGGTAAATTCATGACCATCAAGCTATGGATAAGCTTGACGTCAATAAAACCAGAGTCTCCACCGTGATTTTATTGTTTCCAAGGGAAAAAGGGAAAATTATGAACAAAACCCAAAGATAAGAAGTTTTCACAGGAAAGGGGGTTGGTTACACAGAGGGAATGTGTTAGCACCCAAAGTTTTCTAGGTACTCCTAGGGAGCCCTTTTTTGTGTGTATATGTGTTTTGGTATAAAATGATGTTTGCAATAAATAGAGTGTGGGGATGAGAAAAGAATTCATTAATTATATTTTTCGTTTGACAAGACCTTCGAACTTGTGCCTACGTACCAACATAAAATGAGGGATCAAAACCTCGTAGTTCGTGGTATCAATTTCAAAGTAAATGAGTTGGTTTTAACAAAAATTTAAGTTTGAAAGAGGCGCAAAAGGCCTAAAAGAGTTTGAATGAGTGTTAGTTTTTTTTGTCTTTTGAAATTTTTAGTCAAGTATGGTTAAGTTCAGTCATAAGTTTGATCAAGAAAAAGAGTTTGAAAATGCAATGGCATAAGGCTAAAATTTCTAATTTGCAACCAAGTCATAGTTTAGAAATCACAAGCAAAGAAGATTTTGAAAAGGGGGAAGAGATTTGAAATTTAAGAAGTGGGAGGAGACGAAGAGACTAATCCTAAGCAAAAACTAAAAGTTAAGAGTTGAAAACATCTGACCAATGGGCTGCAATCCAATAGACAAGAATGTCATATAGAAACCCAATTTTTCCTTGGACTTTAGAATCAAGCAATATCAATACACAAATAGCAAGGTAAAGAGCAAGGCATCAAATAAAGATAGCCACGTCCAAGCTTAGCAACTTCATGATCTTCTTCATAATCTCCCATGTATCAGATAACATATTGTAGCGGTTAATTCATGACCATTAAGTTATGGGTAAAATTAACGTCAATTAAACCAGAGTCGACACCGCACTTTTATTGTTTCCAAAGGAAAAGGGAAAAGTACGAACAAAAGCCAAAGATAAGAAGTTTCAAATCAAAACTAATAAAATGCAAGAGATTACAGGTAAGGGGGTTGGTTATGCAGAGGGAAGGTGTTAGCACCCAAAGTGTCCTAGGTACTCGTAGGGAGCCCTTTTTGTGTGTACATGTGTTTTGGTATAAAATGATGTTTGTGATAAATAAAGTGTGGGGATGAGAAAAGAATTCATTAATTATATTTTTGTATTTGACAAGACCTTCGGACTTGTGCCTGCGTACCAACATAAAGTGAGGGATCAAAACATCGTAGTTCATGGTAACAATTTCAAAGTGAATGAGTTACTTTTTAACAAAAGTTTAAGTTTAAAAAAGGAAAAAAAGGCCTAAAAAGGTTTGAATGAGTGTTAGTTCTTTTTGTTTTTTTGAAATTTTAAGTCAAGTATAGTTAAGTTCATTTACAAATTTGATTAAGAAAAGAGTTTGAAAATGCAATGGCATAAGGCCAAAGTTTCTAATTTTCAATAAGGTCTAAGTTTAGAAAACACAAGCAAAGAAGATTTTTAAAAAAATGGGGGAGAGATTTGAAATTAAAGAAGTGGGAGGAGATGAAGAGACTATTCCTAAGCAAAAATTAAAAGTTAAGAGTTGAAAAGATCTGACCAATTGGATGCAATCCAATAGACAAGAATGTCATATAGAACCCCAAATTTCCGTTGGACTTTAGAATCAAGCAATATCAATACACAAATAGCAAGATGAAGAGCAAGGCTTCAAATAAAGATAGACACATCCAAGCTTAGCAACTTCATGATCTTCTTCATAATCTCTCATGTATCAGATGACATACTCCTTGAACGACTCAGAATAAGGCATTAGACACAGGTTCAAAGTAACAACTTCATCAAGATCATGTAGCAGATGAACTCAAAAAGGGGTCTAAATACTTGCATCTGATGAAAGTTCACTTCACAAGCACTTGGTTTCAGAAAAGTTGGCATTGGCCAAGTCCTTTTGCATAGGGAATGTTTCCTAACCCTAAGTCCAATGTCTCAGATCAAATCCAACATTCCACACAATTCTTTTTTAGGGTTTTTGTTGTTATTATGTACATTAAGGTCAAAAGACCACACACACAAACAAAATACACAAACAAGTATATACAATCACAATATAATCACAAAATATGGCTCAAGTGAGCAAAGTGAAAATGGCATTATAGTAAACAAGTTAAATGGTATGAATAATGACGAATGAATAAAGACTTGAATTTAACGCACAAAATGTAAATGACTTGAAATTAAAACTTAGTCAAATATTAGTTGATTAGGAGTTAGTATTGCTTTTGCTTTTTTTGCTGTTTAAGTCATTCTTTGGAGAACACTCAACCCACTATTCACAAGCATGGATCTTTAAACCAAGACATCTTCCAAAGGAAGGAAAAAAGGCCAAGTTTCCACACGATACCATGAAAGGTGGGAGACTTACAATCTCACTTACTAAAATGCTATGCTTTTAGGTCAAAATTTAGCGCTATGTTAAGCAATCATAATTGGACTTATGTAGAAGTCACAACTATTTTAGGTCGTGCAAAAGAAATTTTAGTGTTAATGCATGTTAGAGATATGGTATTATGAACCATACTCCTAAAATATACCACACTTAAAAGAAAATGGCAAAAGGATGGACCTAATCTCATCCATACTTATGTTAATTTTGCAATCAACTAGCCTTAGGATATAGATATATCATAGGTCAAAGAAATGGATGGGGATAGAATGGGATTGATATGAAGATGGAGGGGAAGTGAAATCAACACAAATTGGTCAAAGGAGGACATATATCAAATTAAAATCATTCATTCATTTTGGGAGATGAAATGTTCATTTCATCAATCCCCTAAAACCAATGATTTTAACTTAACAAAGTCAAATCAAACTTGACAAAGGCCCAACAACAATAGTATAACCCAACAAGTCAACACAAATTGCTCAACATAATTTATTTGCAATTAAACAATTAAAAATACATTAAATTAAATTATGGTTGGTCAAAAATCCTAAAACCTCATCAAAACACCAAATAAATAGCCATGAGATTTATCATAGGTCAAACAAGGTCAAAGGACCTTGGAGAAATTTTTTTATTATTTTTGGAAACTTAAAAGCATTTTTAAATAATTAAAAATATGCACAAAAACAATTAAATCATGAAAAATATGAATATTGATCAAAAAATAATTTTAATTCAAAAAATTAAAGAGAAAGATATTTGAGAATTTTTGGTGAAAGTCCCATATTTTTTGGATCAATATTAAAATTAATATGAATTAATGAAAATAAAACAATTAAACTAAAAATCAGAAAATGCAAAACTACATGGACCACTTGACCTCCCTCATTAATTAAGGTGGCAGATTAAGTTGCTCCCAGCGTGCATCCCATTGTGGACTAGAGCCAATGCACTGCACAAGTTGTAATTGAAACCAACGCTCAGGATTAAAACAAAATAGATGGATCCTATGGTCAGAGACATGCCAATGCACTGCCAGAGATGGTGCTCCTGTCTTCTTCTCCGGTGGACCTCACCGGACTGGTCCACCTAAACCATCACAAAAATGAAAAAGGAGGACATTAATTTAAAGTAAAAGTGCTCAGGAGCTCGAATCTGGCCTCAATTTTACCTAACTCTAAGTATATTAAAAGATACAGTGAGTTGAATTTTGAGGATCATGATCTGAGTTACTTCGATTTGACCTATAAGCAACTCAATATTGTTGCCTACATTGGTAGGACTTTATACAACCAAAAATCAACAAGAATTATGGAGAATTGAGTGAGAATCGAAGAGATGAAAATTTCGGAAATTCACCTTCACTGCAGGTTCAGATGGACACGGTCTTGCTTTGAATTGTGCTTGGCCTTGCTCTGGATGCTTTTTGGAGTGGAAATGGATCAAGAAAGAAGCGGGACTCTTGGATATTTGAATCTCAAAACAATGGAGATTCAAACTCGATTTTCAATGAAAATCCTCAAGGTTATCCTTTGAATAAGAGGGTTTAGGGATGGTGATTCAAAGCTGGCGCGCATTGGTCCTCAATTCAGTGTGAAAGGGATTCTATTTATAGCCAAGGCATTGTTATTTGCGCACTTGTTTCAAGCTTTCACAAATAACAAAATGGATTTGCATGGATGCATGGGCGTGTGATAGGCCCATGTGATGATGCATTCAGGTCCAAAATCATGTGTAAGCAACACTGAAGTCATGTTAATGATCGCGACTTAGTAAGTCTATGTGAATCGTGACTTCAAGTCCACGTTCCTATCGCATAGCTTTAAAGATTATCGAACCCACAAGGACTAATAATTGAATGTATCATGGTCTAATGTTGCTATGTAAATTTAAGGCTGATGATCATTTTAAGATTGGAGGGATGAAGAGAAATAACTATAACGTAAATAGAATATTAATAAAGATATGAGATATAGGGGCTATCGGTATGTAACGTATCAAACTTCGGGGATTCGATAGATAGTTGGTTTAATCTTATTGGTTAAAATATTCTTTAGTAGAAATTATTTATAGAAAGGACTTAGTCTCACACTCTCGTTTTTATTGACTCTGACCATACTCCTAAACCAGAATGCTTGACTCTCGCGGTCTCATTTTGAATTTAAAAGTAATTTTTGAATATAAATAAAGTCTAATTAATCCTAAAGCGATCTCGATGTGTTTAGGATTAATGCCTAGTTTCAGCTATCTGGTTAAAATCTCAAACTTTCGTTCTTGTTGACCGTAACCTTAGTTTGTTTTGTACTCTCGTAAGTAAAACAGTTTGATTAAAATAAGAAACTAAAACCGGAAAAATAAGTTTTATAAAAACTAACACCAATTATTTATGAATCCCTTCGTTTCGGAGGTCTTTACATACCGATACCTAAGGGTTTAGTCATACATGGATCCGGTAGCAGACATAGTATTTGGGAAATCAAACATGCAATATGGCATAAATAAATAAAACAGTAATCAAAATAAAACCTCGATTGCGAATTAAGAATTGGAACTGAATCTTGATTCTTTGATTAGAATAATGTCAGCAGGCTTTGGCAATGAATAACCATTACAATTGAATCCCAAAAGCATAAATAATAAAGCGCAACAGTCCCCGATGTGGAGAAATTATCACTTTTACAAAGTAAGAAAACTGCCTAGAAAACTAAAAGAAAAATAAATTCTGACTATAATTAATCGTCGCTTCAAAACTGGAAGAAGAGAGAGATCCTGAGCGAGTCTGAGAGATCCTTTATATATATTTTCCACAATCATTAATATGTAGCAAAGGTGGGTGGATTTGTGGCTACAAAAGTGGAGAAAAAGGTGGAAAACTAGGTTGTGGCGGTTGCCACAACCCTAGTCTTTGAATGAGAGGCGAGCGCCACCTTTTTAGGATTTGGCGCCACCTCTTAAGGCTTGGTGGCGGGCGCCACCTCCTCCTTGGGTCAATATGGCGGGCGCCACATACCCTAGATAATGGGCGTCACAAGCCCATTTGCTTTGGTGGCCCATTATCTCTTATAAAACTCCATTTTCTTCTCTTTTTCTTCCCTTTTTCTTTCCTTTTTGCTATTTTCCATTTTGCTTGCTCTAAACCTTTTAATCGATAAATACCTGCAATAAACATAAAATATTGCATAATAATAAGTGTTAATCAAGTAAAAAGCAATGCATATGGAGCCAAAAATACGATACATTTTCGTGTTATCAAACTCCCCCATACTTAAACCTTTGCTTGTCCTCAAGCAAATGCCGCGTATATGAATAAAACGCTTTGTAAAATATTTGCAGCATACATTATCAAGACTCGTAGAAGACACAGTTGCATTCGGATACTCATTCTAGTCTATAAACTTTTACTTTGGTTCAAAATTGTATTAACAGGTACTCACTTCCACACTAAGGGTATCGTTGGAACACATAGTTACGATGTTGCAACCATAAGTCTCCCTCTTATACAAATCAATCTGAATCATGTTGTCATGCCTAAGCCTACCTTACTAAACCTTCTTTCTATCCTTTTTCATTCTGGCGCAATCACATTAAGCCTGTTATCCTTTCACATTCATGGCAAGATAGTCTGTTAGTGACTATGATCTCGTCATTATTTCTTTCTTTCGTTTTTGCACTTTGGCTCAAATAACAGTTAAAGATGGTTATACTGTTGGGCTAAACGACTGGGTGAGGATCACCTAACTTAGAGGGAACAACATTTTTCATACATTTCGTAATCTTTTCTTCTTTTAAACCTGAGATCATACACTTATTTGCATCGACTTCTTGTGTAGTGTGTGTTTAAGATGGTGCTGACTGCTAGATAAACTACTTAAGGAAATATTAAAGGATAGAATGTAAGGCTATAGCATGACAAATACTCAAATCGATCTTATATTTGGGAGATTTAAGGTGTTAATATGATACCAATCTTGTAAAGTTTTTCCAAATCTCTACAATTCAACCTCAGTTTTATTTATATATTAGAATTTTCAAAAGATGCATTGTATCTCTAAGTCTAGATTTTTGCAAAAAATTGTTGGTATGACTTAAGCAGATGGGTGAATTAATAAATAACGGAAACTACGCATAAAGACTCGATATCACATTGATATTTAACTCGACTTACACTCTAACAAAAATAACAAAAGGAAATAACAATAACAATAATTTAAATCTACCTAGAAAGCGATAAATAAAAGCGGTAAAGCTTCCTCCCCCATACTTAAACCTTACATTGTCCCCAATGCAATGACATAAGATAGGAAAGGAAGGTAGAACCTGTGTATCCTGCTACTGGCGCCTTCTGCCACGTGTACATGCATATCCACCATTTCCTGGGTTGTGAGGTGGCGTGTAGTTTTGGAGATCTTCCACACGCATTGTCAATGTTTCCATTTCATCGATCAAGCCAGGCATGTTCTGTTAGGTTCTGAAGGCGTAGTCGTGCTGATCATGCTGCATTTGGTGAAGGATTTGCATCATTTCAGTTTGTTGAGCTTCCATGTTTTGGATTTGTAGGTCGCGCTGAGCGTCTAATTCGCTATGCCGCAGTAGTTCAGCATATATCTCATCAAGAGTGGCTGGTGCCACATTTCTTCTTATGGGTCTTTGACTGGAGGATGTACCTGCAACATTTTCAAAGGACATGTGTGTGGTGCCACATTGCTCCGGAATATGATCCTCATCGGTGTCCCCGCCAGCAGCTACATTCTTAGGAATGTGTGCGTGGACTTGGTTAGGCACCAGATCATTAGTATAACAATAATTATCCGGGTTGCGCACGTCTGTGCGGTTTGGATTTGGGAGGATAAAATCTTGTAACACATTATTTGCAATTATTAAATTAAATTTATCGTCACTCCTTTGTTTTACTAGTTTCATGCTCCTTGCCATGTCAATGTCAATGGCATGATGCAGGAGCGGGGTTAGCCTGGAGAATTTTTCTTCGAGTCCTAGGACTCTGGCTATGGAGGTTATTAAACCTCCAAAAATAACCGGTCCTCGCTTTGTATTGACAATGGTCTGCATGTGTGCTAGCATAAAAGGGACGATATTCACCTTTTGTGGCAAAAATGTGGCGAACAAATAAAAGAGTTCTTTTTTGTTCACCTTGCTAGAATTTGCTCAGCCAAAAATGGTGGACGCCAATATTTGGCGGAAATATCGAATAGCCATGTTGTGAATTAAAGTGACTCTGTTTCCCTCAAAACTATGGGTTATTGTACCAGTTATTGCCCTCCAAAATGGTTGGAAGGCGCGTTGCCAACCCTTTGTATCTGGGACCTCACTTATCACGCCATCCCCATGGGGGAAATGTAGCAGGTCCACTAGTTGGGAAAATGTAAGGGCGTATTCGACGTTAAATAAATGAAACTGGACAGTCCCACTGGAGCAGTTTGTGTTGGGTGTGGGACTAAAAATTAACGAGCTTAGGAATTCTAGTGTTAATTTAGCATAGACAGGGTCCTTGAGAGATAGACAATAATTTATATTTAAAGTGTCTAGCATATAGTTAACACTATCTAGAATTCCTAAGGCAAATAAACAGGGTTCATCGGCGTACCTTGTTAATTCGATCTTTCTTGCGCTAAGAAACGTGTACGTCTCCTCTTGTAATTCGTCTGGTTCGCCGTTTCTGAACACTATTTCATATTCCCTCATCTGTGCCATAATGAATTTCACACTCTTTGAGTAATGTAGTGAGAATAGAGCAAGAGAGGAGAGAAATATGTAAATGAGAGATGTGGTTTGTTGAGGTTATGTTGGTGGTTTATATAGAGGTGATGGTGGTTGGAAAATTGTTTGGTAAATAAATTGCATTTACAGTTTTTAATGTCTTCGTCAAAGAGTTTTTGAAAGTGGTTGAATGGCATTAAGGCATTCTCTTGCATGCAAGGGACAACATCATAAAGTGATTTGAATGGTCAAAATACACAGCCTGCGCGTGCAAGCTTGTGTAGTGGCTTGCGCCACTTTTGCTGTTTGTGGCGGGCGCCACTAGGGCCTTGTGGCGGGCGCCACAACCCTCACATGGGTGCCACGGTTGTGTGTGGCAGGCGCCACATGCAGTGTGGTCTTCTCCATGTGTGTGCCTTTATAGTTGCTTTGACCATAAAATTTCAGTGGAATTTAGTTTACCCATAATATATAGTGTATAGGAGTAATAAACATGATATAGTGAAATGGAATTAAATCGCAAAGTTGACGAATAAAAGAATGGAGTAGACGGGAGAAGATGAAATAATTTGTCTACTGGAATAAAAAGAACTGAAGTAATTAAATAAATCCCAATGTGTAAAAGCAAATAACAATAAAATTATAAATAAGAAAATAAAATAAAAGTCAGTAAATCGGTAATATTCCAATAAATTAGCCATTACGGCAGCTGCTGGTAGGAGGAGCGAACGAGTAGAAGTGTTGGTTAATGTGATCCAGGTTCTCTGTCACTACATCCATAAAGCCATGGAATTCCACGCGCAGGGTGCTCAGCTCACCTCTCAGATTGGTGACATCTGTCTGAACAACTTCTATGGCAGCAACATGATCGGTGAGAGGTGCAGCAGGTATAACTGGGGCATGTGATTCAACGTCGGAGAGATAATTGTTATAGTGATCAAAGATTTGGGGTGTCTCTGGAGGTGTGCGTGGTGCATCTGGTGGTCCATCCAAATCATAGAGCCAATTGTTCCTATCATGTATACTCGTCCTTGGGTCTGGCAGGGTAAACAGGTGTACTACTTGGCTGTTAATTAGGAATTCAAACACATTCGGGCCTAGGTCCCTAATGATACCTGTGTTGACACAAAATCGGATGTTCATAGGTCGTATAACCCTGACGAGTGGGTAGTACAGTCCCATGGCATTTGCTATCATGGTCACTAAGCCTCCCACTAAGATTGGTCCATAGTCTTCCTGTGCTATACGGTGCAAATTAGCTATCATGAATGTAGCGACGTTAACAGGCCGGGCTTGTGATGCACAGTACATTATAAAGAGTTCGTCTTTGAACACAAAGGTTCTGTTATTTTCCTTTCCAAATAGGGTGGGAGCTAGGATCTTATGAAAGTAACAAATGGCAAGGTTATGGATGTTCTCTGATTGCATAAGGTTTGGCTCGGGATGGTCGTTTCCTCTGATGCTACCCCAAAAGAGGTCTAATTGATGGTCTACAAGTATGTCCTCCTGGGTAATGGTAAAGGTATCAGGGCCATTAGGGCATCCTAGGAGTTCAGCCATTTCCCTGTGGATGTAGCGGTAGTCATTATCAAATAACCTGAAGGTGATTAGGCCTTTGTTAAATCCCATACCATGGTTTGGCAGGTACACTAGGGAGCTTAGAAATTCTAAATTCAACCTACTGGTGGAACTAAATTTTCTTTTGATAGCAAAGGTGTCCCAGCCTAGTTGGTTAATTAGGAACATAACACTTCTCTTATACCTAATTTGGTCATGGTGTGTTCATCTGGTTACAAGGTTAGTGTCATTTCTCTCTGAGCTAGAGCCTCAAAACGTATCCTTTGAGCTCTGCCTCTGAAGATTATATCCATGTAATCTACTTGTTTCATTGTGATAGTCAGTAGCTAGATAAAATCAAGTAGATAATAACATTAAGTTAGTAATGGTCGATAATACAGAAAGGTACCGATTAACTTTATGAGAAATAAGAAAGAAAAGAAAAAATGAAAATTAAGCAGTACTAATAATTATAAATTTGGGTAATGAAATTAAATAGTTAAAGACAGAGTGTGGGTTGTCTCCCACCAAGCGCTTTGTTTATTGTCGTAAGCTCGACAGAAATAGGATAGGTGTTATTCTTTTGAATGAGCGCGGAGCTCTGCAAGCTTTAGATTTGCAATGTAATCATTGTTATCAATGTTGTGGTAATGTTTCAAACGTTGGCCGTTTACTATGAATGGTTCGCTCGTTTTTCCTTTTATCTCTATTGCTCCATTCGGAAAGATATTGGTAATTTCGAAGGGACCGGACCATCTAGAACGAAGTTTTCCGGGAAAGAGTCTGAGGCAGGAGTTAAACAGGAGTACTTTGTCCCCTTCCTTAAACTCTTTCCTTAATATGCGATTGTCGTGCCATTTTTTTGTTCCTTCTTTATAGATTCGGGCATTCTCGTACGCATCTAGTCTAAGTTCCTCTAGTTCGTGGATATATAATATTCTTTTTTTGCCTGCGGCAGTGTAATTGAGATTAAGGGTATTAATGGCCCAAGATGCTTTATGTTCTAATTCTACCAGCAGATGACATGATTTTCCATAAACTAGCTTAAAAGGTGTGGTTCCTGTTGGGGTCTTATAAGTTGTCCTATATGCCCACAGGGCTTCTGGTAATTTTGAGGACCAATCTTTCCTAGAGGTGGCAACTGTGTTTTCTAAGATTTGTTTAATTTATCGGTTTGAGACTTCTACTTGCCCACTCTTCTGTGGGTGATAGGGTGTTGCTACGCGGTGCCGTACTCCATATTTCAGTAATAGCTTTCCAAAAATCCTTGAAATAAAATGGGAGCCACCATCACTAATGACTAGTCTCGGCACTCCGAATCTAGGGAAAATTATTCGCTTAAAGAGTCTAATTACCACTCGTGTGTCATTCGTTGGAGAGGCTATGGCCTCAATCCCTTTCGATGCGTAATCGAATGCAACAAGGATATACTTGTTACCAAAAGAGGATGGAAAAGGTCCCATAAAATTGATTCCTCAAACATCGAAAACTTCTACTTCCAAAATTCCTTTAAGCGGCATTTTGTCGCGTCTAGATATGTTGACACCGGTCGCAATTTGTGATGGATGTCGCTCCCCAGATTTCCCGAATCGAAGTACAAACGCGAAGAAGAGTGGCGCGGAAAAAGAGTAGAGTCGCCAGCTATGTACTTTTATCCCAAGAGGAGGGAAAGGTAGTACTGCATAACCAAAAGGGAACGGATAAAACAAAGTCTCGAACCAAAGAAAACTGAGTAAGGGGGCCGGTTACGTGAAGGGAAGGTTATCGCACCCCTTCACGTCTGCGGTACTCCACAGGATCCACGCTTGCTATTTATGTCTAAAGTGTGTGTATAAAAAGTCCTATATGCGATGCGAAAAAGAGAAAATCAAAGTAGGGAAAAGAAAGAGTTATTGCTCGCACAGGCCCTACCCTGCTGCATACGTATCTCAAGAAGGATTGAGAATCAGAGCACTGTAGCTCAGCTAACCTATTTTTGTTTGTTTTGTGTTTTTTAGATGAACGACGTTGCTACGCAATCTACCGGATGCTCGACCTTTGGAGACTTACTCACCTATAGTAGAAGGAGTTAACGTGTTATTAAGAAAAGAAAATCAAAGAGTTTGTTTGTGTTTTTTAGATGAACGACGTTGCTACGCAATCTACCGGATGCTCGACCTTTGGAGACTTACTCACCTGTAGTAGAAGGAGTTAATGTGTTCTTAAGAAAAGAAAATCAAAGAGTTTGTTTGTGTTTTAGGAATGCTCATGCCAAAAGAAAGTCCTAGACGAAGGAACCGTGCTACCTTAATTGACATGCAAACGAGAGACTATACGAAGCCTAGCAGTCCTATGGGGAGACGATCACACCACACAAAAACATATAGCATAAAGTAAACACACTAACAAGGGGGCTCAAACATATATGGATAGGGCTTTAGTCAAGAGGGATCATATCAACCTCAACAAACAAGCCATGGAAAGGTAATCAAATGGGCTCTTAACCACTGACATCGAACGTCAGGGTGAGCAGATCAAAAGGCTAATGAGGATAAGACCTCATAGCTCTTAACCCTGTACAGGGTGAGCTCATGACAAAGTGTGGGGGTTTAGAAAGATGGAACCCTCTCCACTGACTGACCGGACAAAAGATTTTGGGCTTTTGTTCTGAAGCATCGACACGTAGTGCGAGCATAAAGAACGACACACTGAATAACGGGGGATTGACTACTAATTCCTTTTATCCGTCAATTGCCTCTTCATGGAGGTCTTTAGCACTGGTGCCTCCTCTTGGAGGTCTTTGGGCGCAAAAGTAAACACACAAAACATTGCCTCCTATCAAGGTCTTCCAGCTAAGAAAGCGGTAAAATGCTGGAAAAGATGTAAAAGGGATCAAGAGATCTACCACACGGATAAAGATCCGAAGTAACAACAACTAAAGAAACAAGAAACCCAGAGATCTCTCAAGCTAGCACCATCAAAGAAAGCAAGTCAGCAAAGCAATCAGAATAAATTTCCAAATGGTATCCCACAAATAAAGTGGAATACCAAGCAAGCTATCTCTTTAAGAGTCATGTGAGCCCTCACAAAAACTCAACAAACAAGTTAGAATAACAAGATGGGGTTCAATTAAGAGTTGCACCAAACAAAAGAATCATAGCAACAACAGTGTCAGGTAAACAGTGCACGGATGCAATAGAAAACATGTCACAACAAAGGATGAATGATGAAAGAAGGATACAATAGCACCAAGTCAGAAGTTACATCAATTCAATAAGTGTCTCAAGAACTCAACTCAGCAAGATCAAAGCAAAAGCATTAAAGATCCAAAGATGCATCAAAGTCAAACAAGTCAACATACAAGTTCAAAGTGCTTCAACTTCAACAATGAGTCATAAAAGGTAAAGGCATGAGGCAAGGGTCAAGGATTAGACAATCAAGCATACAAACAGAACCAAATGACTCCTAAAATATCAATCAAAAGTCATTTAAATCCAACTTAGCAAAGTGGAAGTCAATCATGTCCAAAGCACCTCAAAATGCAACAAAAGCAATATAGACAAGTTCATGCAATTATGTGTCAAGATGAAATGAATATGGCAGCAAGGTATGCACATCATAAGCATGTCAAATGAGCTATGTAATCAATATGCAAACCCCCAAGTTCATATTATAAGCATAGAATCACTTTTGGACCAAAATCAAACAAAGTGTATCATGAAACTCTAATGCGTCTTTCATGCTCAAAGGAATGCAAAAAGGAGCTCATTATGAATAAATGCACAAAGACGTGATAGAAGCATCATAGAACAGGGGAGAAAACATGTGCAAAGGCACCGAACCAGAATCAAAGTGTAACCACATGAATCATGCTATTAAAGTTCACAAAAGTTCGCAAAAACAACCACGGATAGGAGGCCTAAACCTCTTGTCAAACAAATGCATCAAACGGGTATCAAAACTCAAAGTCACAGGGCAAGGATCCACACATCAAGACATGACATACATACTAAAACATGTGCAAAAGGATTGGTTTCAACACTCAAAGGAAGTGGCACAGGTGTCTCATGCTAAGCAAGCATCAAAATAGGGACTAAAATGCAAACATCAACTTCAAAAATCCAAATCAAATTGAAAATGCATCCTAAATTCATGGTAATTTAACACAAGGTTCCACTAAGCATATATAAACGTCATGCAAAAAATCAGGAGCATCCAGATTCATTTGATATGAAAACAAAAATAAATAAATTGAGAATGCAAAAACATGTCCTAAAATGCAACATTTTAAATTCACGTGTCAAACCTTAGCAAAATGACATAGAAAATAACCAAACCAGTTACCACATATTATTATCACGTATGAGGATGGTGTGTGCAAAGGCTTGGGTCGGAATGGTTAAAATATGGGATTTCATGAAGGTTTGAATGCAAATGGTCAAAAATGCACATAAGTGAATCAGAAATTCATATTAAATTCCACGTGTCATGAAATAATTGGGTAATGGTACCAAAAAATCAAGGACTCATAAGGGATCACTCACAAAAAATTTCAGATTTGGTTAAGTATTTTTGCTATTTTAAAAAAATAAAATAAAACGGGGTGAAATATGTACATGACATGTGACACATATGCAACAATGTCAATTGGTCACACAAGTCACTTAAGTGACTAAAAAAAAACGAAAATCAGAAAAAATGTGGGCCTTTGGATCAAAAGAAAAGTCAAAGCGATCCAACGGCCATGGGATCGTCTTCTTCCTCAAGACACTCCGGCCATGAACAGTAACGCCGGTGGGATTCCGGCCACCCACGGCGGCGGCCTCCTCCACGCGCGGCCCAGAACTTCACGAAAATGGGGCTACCCCTAAACCATATGCTAGGAACTCAAAAATCACATTAGTTTTTCATGAATCCTCACTAATCTCTCAAATCACAACCAACAAGTTTGAACATCAAAACTTTAAATCAATATTTCTCACTCAATATTGTATCATTTTAAAAAGTAAACACATCTACATCATCACCATAGTATGTAGTTTCATTTAGGCATAAGAAATCAGCGAAATAAGAGAGTCGAAATTTGAGTTACCGGAAATGGTGCCTTCCGAAACTTCAGTATGGTGATGAGATAAGCTCCAGAATACCTCCCTTGAACTTCTATGAATGTTTGCTACCTTTGGTTGTGCTTGAAACGGTCCAGATCTTGAGATTCAAGAAGCAACCTCCATTAAAGCTCTGTTTAGAAACTGCTTGGAATGGCTCGAATGAAGGGTGGTTTGTGATCCTTAGAGTTGTAGATCAAGAATATGCTATTGGTTTTCATTTTCCATGGATGTATGGAGGGATTTGATGAGAATAAAGTATGATATGATTTTTGGAAAGTGAGATTTTCAGTGTGTATGGAGGTTGCACGAATTAGGGTTTTGCTCAATTTCATTTTTAGAGTTTATCCTCTGATTTTTGTGGCTTGGTGGGCTCAAATGAAAGATTTTCAAGTCCATGATCCTTTTGGCTATTTTTGGAAATACCCCCCTTATTTGCACATGGACAACCTTGTTTAATGCATTAATCTTCTCTTGAGACTTGATTAATCATGATTATATGAAAGAAATAACACAAAATGATGTCTAATGTCAATTTTGCAAAGGTGTAATTTTTGTGCATGCATGACTTTTCCACACATGTGGGAATGCATGGGCTCAAATTCCAAGGTGGATTTGGCCCAAAAAACAATGCTGAATAAATTCCCAATGATTGGCAAGTGAGAATATTCCATGATGTCATCTTGTGTCCTTTTGACTTTTCATGAAAGAAAGCTTGAAAAATGACTTGCACCATTGATGAATCATGCAAAATTATAGGTCATTTTGCATGCCACTTTGAAGTATTTCTCAAAACAAAACCATAGCAAAAAGAGCCACACCAATTGGACTTGTCAACCTCAAGTTATGCCTTTTTAAACCCTTCATGCACACTTCATCATTCAAGAACCATAACTCTTCAACCATTCATCATATGGCCTTGAAATAGGACTTTTTGGAAAGGGGAGATAAAGATCAACAACTGTCATGTCTGAGAAAAAGTTCAAAACTGCCCTTGCTTTTGATAATTTTCTTGGTACATGAGCAAGCTCGCTAGGCGAGTGAGGTAGCGAGGCCTCGCTAGGCGAGCACTCACCGAGGTTCCAGCGAACACTCCCAGACTTGGATAAAAGCATAGCTAGCAAATACTCGCTAGGCGAGCATCCAGCGAGCAGGTTAGCGAGCAATTCCAGTAGCAACATCATCAAGGTTCGCTGGAGCGAAGGAGGAAGCGTGGGCTTCGCCTAGCGAAGGATTGCTCGCCTAGCGAGCATGACAGCTCAGGAAGTTTCTTCTGGGCACAGGTGACTCTGGTGGCTTATTTTGGGGCTCGCTAGGCGAACCATTCTGCTCGCCTAGCGAGCATGACAGCTCAGGAACCAGTCCTATAACTAGCAGGGGCTACTTTTGGGAAAGGGGAGGCAAAGATCTACCACTTTCATGTTCTGAGAAAAAATTCATTCGGAGCTTCCTTGGTGATGAAAAATCAAGTTGAAGCTAGGTCAAAATCCTTCCAAATTTGGAAACTTCACAATACGGGTCATCTTTCCAAATTTGGTAACTTGTGCACTGGACCTTTGTTCCTTCAAGATTAATGTTTTGAATGATGCATAGATCCCATTTGAACATGTTGGAAGTATCTCAAGTCATTCCCTAGCCATTTGACTCTCAGTTGACCAATAGTTGACTTTTGACTTCACAGTTGAATTTTGAACTGTATTGAGCCCATTAAGCTTGATCCTTTAGAGAAAACCTCTGAAAATGAAACCCTAGCTCCCAAGAGCTCTACACAACATCCATAAGACCTTCAAACCAAGAATGCATCTCAATCCTTGAGGAACCCTACTTTGACTTTGATACCCAGATGAATACAAACTTCCTTGAGTGTTGAGAAAAACCCTAGTTGATGCACAATTTCCCTTGTGTTGACTGATCATTCAGATAGAAACCACAAAGTGACTTGGATGATATCCAAGCTTCTTGGAAGACAAACTCTTGGAGCTAATTCTAATTGACATGATGAAATGCAATATGAAATGTTAAATGACCTAAAAATGAATGCATGAATGAGGAGGGCAAATTTGAGGTGCTACAATCGCGATATGGATATCTTTCCACATAGTGGGCCAAAAGAGGTCGGCTTGCAAGATCTTAGCGCAAGTCTTCGAGGTGCTTGCATGTCCTCCATAGGGAGCAGAATGACAGTGGGAGATTACCTTTTCTACCTCATCCTCAGGGACACATCGACGGAAAATGTCGTCGGCGCCTCTCTTGAAAAGTAGAGGCTCATCCCAATAGTAGTGTTTTAGACCGTGGAAGAATTTTTTCTTTTGTTGGTAGGTCAAGTCTGGCGGAAGCACCCTAGCTGCTAGATAGTTGACGAAGTCAGCGTACCATGGTAGTATGGTTTGGGTGTGAATTGCCTCCACTGCCTCGTTTGTTTTGGTATCCTTATGGGTTAACGCATCTTTAGTTTATTGCTTTCCAGTTGGGCTATGAGTCTTTCGTACGTAAAATCATCGTTTATAGGCACTCGTTCAGGTTCAATACCTTCCATTCTGGACAAGTTATCGGCCACGACATTTTCAGTGCCTCTTTTATCCTTGATTTCTAGGTCAAACTCTTGTAATAGTAAGATCAACCTTAGGAGTCTTGGTTTGGCGTCTTTTTTGTTTAACAGGTACCTAATTGCAGAATGATCGGTATAGATAATTATCTTTGCTTCTACTAGGTAGGAACGGAATTTATCCAGAGCGAACACTACGGCTAAAAGTTCCTTTCTTGTGGTGGCATAGTTCATCTGTGCAGGGTCTAGGGTTCTACTTGCATAGTATATTGCATGAAGTTTCTTATCCCTTCTTTTTCCTAAGATTGCGCCTACAACATAGTCACTAGTGTCACACATGATTTCAAAAGGTAATCTCCAATCGGGAGGTTGCATGATAGGTGCGGTAATAAGAGCTGTTTTCAGTTGTTCAAACGTCGCTAGGCATTTGTCGTCAAAGATGAATTCGGCATCTTTCATCAATAAGCCAGTCAATGGTTTGGTGATTTTTGAGAAATCTTTAATGAATCGCCGGTAGAAACTGGCGTGTCCTAAGAAGCTTCGTATTTCTCTTACGGTTTTCGGAGGTTGGAGGTTTTCTATAACTTTTATTTTGGCCTTATCGACTTCAATCCCCTTGTCGGATACTATGTGTCCGAGCACGATCCCTTGTCGGACCATGAAATGGCATTTTTCCCAATTTAGCATGAGGTTCACTTTTACGCATCTTTTTAGTACCATTTCAAGATTCGATAAGCATCCTTCAAAGCTCTGTCCACATACAGAGAAATCGTCCATGAAGACTTCCATGATGTCATCTATGAAATCAGCGGAAATTAACATCATGCATATTTGGAATGTTGCGGAAGCGTTACACAGTCCGAATGGCATTCATCGGTAGGCGAATGTACCATAGGGGCATGTGAAGGTCGTTTTCTCTTAGTCGTCGGGATGAATAGGAATTTGGAAAAATCCTGAGTAAACCATCTAGGTAGCACAAGTGAGAATGCTTAGCCAATCTTTCAAGCATTTGATCGATAAACAGTAAAGGAAAATGATCCTTCTGAGTGGCTTTGTTTAATTTTCTATAATCAATACACATTCTACTTCCAGTAACCACTCTTTGTGCTATAGATTCTCCTTTTTCATTATTCACAATTGTGACGCCTCCCTTCTTTGGTACGACATGTATTGGGCTGACCCATTGACTATCGGATATCGGGTAGATAATACCTGCTTCTAACAGCTTTTATACTTATTTCTTTACTACATCACTCAGAATGGGATTTATCCTTCTTTGATGTTCTATAGAGGTCTTATTGTCTTCCTCTAGCATTATGCGATGCATGCATATGGAAGGGCTTATTCCTTTTAGATCTGAGATATTATAGCCTAAAGCAATTGGGTATTTTCTCAAAATGTGTAGAAGCTTTTCGGTCTCTATCTGACCTGAGTCTGCATTTACTATTACAGATCGCTCAAGTTCAGTGTCTAGGAATTCGTACCTTAGATTTTTGGGTAACGACTTAAGTTCTAGGGATGGTTTCTTTGGGCAAGGCATATGATCGGGTGTTAGTGATAGGCATTCGCTTAGGCTGTCATCTTGGTATTCCTTACTTAAATTTTCATCTTGTTCATTCTCCATTTCTCTTATGCATTCGCCGATGACATCTAGTAGACAACATGTATCGTCTATAGCTGGTGCCTTTAGGAATTGCGTCAAAATGAATTCGACTTTTTCCTCACCAACTTCGAAGGTTAGCTTGCCTTTCTTAACATCTATAATAGCTTCGGCTGTAGCTAGGATTGGTCTTCCTAATATGATAGGGATGTTGGAATCCTCTTTTATATCCATGATTATAAAATCAGTAGGAATATAGAATTGTCCTATGCGCACCAGAATGTTTTCTAGCATACCTAAGGGAAACTTAACATAACAGTTTGCAAGTTGTATCGACATTCTCGTAGGTCTTAGTTCTCCCGTTTTTAGCCTTTCGCATATGGACAAGGGCATTAAACTAATACTGGCTCCTAACTCTCATAGTTCTTTGTCGATGACAAACTTTCCGATTATACAGGGTATGGAGAAACTACCTGAGTCTTTCAGCTTAGGAGGCATATTGTTTTGTATTATGGCGTTACACTCAGCAGTAAGTGTAACGGTTTCGTTATCCTCTATCTTCTTCTTATGAGATAAGATTTCCTTGATAAACTTAACATATGATGGCATTTGAGTTATGGCTTCTATAAAGGGTATTGTAATATTCAATTGTTTTAGAAGCTCTATGAATTTTTTAAATTATCCTACACTTTTAGATTTAACAAGTCTTTGAGGATAAGGGATAGATGGTTTATATGGTGGTGGAGGCACATAAGGTTCTTTTTTCTCTACGGCCTCTTCCTTTTTATCTTTCTCTTGTTCGTCTTCCTTCTTAGTTACCTTACCTGGTTCTTGATGCATGGATGGGTTTTGAGTTCTAGGGTCAGTCGGTCCGTCTAGTTCTGTCCCACTTCATAGTATAATGGCATTTGCATGGCCTTTCGGGTTTGGTTGCGGATGTCCAGGAAATGTGCCTGCAGGAGCCGCAGTAGGTGCTTGTTTTTGAGCCACTTGCGAGATTTGTGTTTCCAACATTTTGTTGTGGGTGGCTAATGCGTCTACCTTGTTTGCTAACTGCTTGATTTGCTCACTAGTGTGTATGTTTTGATTTAGGAAATCCTTATTCATTTGGGCTTGGGTAGCTATAAAGTTTTCCATCATTATTTATAAGTTTGATTTCCTAGGAGCATTTTGAGTATTTGAGGCAGCTTTGTGATATCCTGGTGGTACAACTGGTGCTTGGTTAGGTGCATACAATGCATTATTATTTTTGTACGAAAAGTTAGGATGGTTCTTCCAACCTGGTTATAGGTGTTTTAGTAGGGTTTCCTTGAGCATAGTTCACCTGGTCTGTGGAGGTTCCTGTCAAGAGTTGACATTCTAGGGCAGTATGCCCTTGAACTCCACATATCTCGCAGTTTGGTGCTACGACAGCCACAGTGGCTGCTGGTGTTATGGTCAAGTTGTCTACCTTCTGAGTCAGAGCATCTACCTTGGCGTTGACATGGTCAAGACTGCTTAATTCGTACATGCCGCCCTTCGGTTGAGGTTTCTCTATAGAGGTTCTTTCGCTTCCCCATTGGTAATGATTTTAGGCTATACTTTCGATGAGTTGATAGGCCTCCTTATATGGTTTATCCATCAGTGTGCCACCTGCGGCGGCGTCTATTGTCAATCTTGTATTGTACAAGATACCGTTGTAAAAGGTGTGAATGATCATCCATTCTTCTAGTCCGTGATGTGGACAAAGCCTCATTATGTCTTTGTATCTCTCATAAGCTTCAAAAAGTGATTCATTATCCTTTTTTTAAACCCGTTTATTTGGGCTCTTAGCATATCCGTCTTACCAGGTGAGAAATATCGGGCTAAGAAGACTTTCTTCAACTCGTTCCACGTAGTGACAGAGTTGGATGGTAGAGACTAGAGCCAAGCTCTAGCTCTATCTCTTAATGAGAATGGGAAAAGACAGAGTCTTATAGCTTCTGGGCTGACACCATTCGCTTTCACTATCTCTACGTATTGGAAAAATACTGACAAGTGTAGGTTCGGGTCCTCCGTGGGACTACCTGAAAACTGATTTTGTTGTACGGCTAACAACAGCGAGGGTTTTAGCTCAAAATTGTTGGCCTCGATGGCAAGGGCAGTGATGTTGTTATGTGGTTCATCCTGCGAAGGTATTACGTAGTACTTAAGAGGACGGTTTTGCACTCCTTCGGCCAAATCTAGTTGAATACTTGATTCAAAAGTAGGGACGTTAAGGTCAGAAAGATTTAGCTTGATACGATGTTCCCGTATAAAGTCTCGTATCCGATGTTCAAATCTAAGATAACGCTCGGGTTCATCGAATTGTAGCTTTAATTTCTTGCCTCGAGAGCGAGCACTTGGCATACACTGAATAAATGTAGAAAGGGAAAAAGAATTGTTTGCCTTCGTCTATACTGGGAAACACTGGAGTTACGATATCAACTAAATTAGGCCCCAGGCAACGGCGCCAAAAACTTGATCGCGGCTTAGTATGTCTATGTGAATCGTGAGTGCAAGTGCACAGTCCTATCATAAATTTTTAAAGATTATTGAACTCACAGGGACTAATAATCGAACATATCATGGTCTAATATTGCTATGTAAATCTAAGGCTGATGATCGTTTTAAGATTGGAGGGATGAAGAGAAATAACTATAACGTAAATAGAATATTAATAAAGATATGAGATATAGGGGCTATCGGTATGTAACGCATCAAACTTCGGGGATTCGATAGATAGTTGGTGCAATCTTATTGGTTAAAATATTCTTCAGAAGAAATTATTTATAGAAAGGACTTAGTCTCACACTCTCGTTTTTATTGACTTTGACCATACTCCTAAACCATAATGCTTGGCTCTCGCGGTCTCATTTTGAATTTAAAAGTAATTTTTGAATATAAATAAAGTCTAATTAATCCTAAAGCGCTCTCGCTGTGTTTAGAATTAATGCCTAGTTTCATCTATCTGGTTAAAATCTCAAACTCTCGGTCTTCTTGACCGTAACCTTAGCTTGTTTTGTACTCTCGTACGAAAAGCAGTTTGATTAAAATAAGAAACTAAAACCGGAAAAATAAGTTTTATAAAAATTAACACCAATTATTTATGAATCCCGTCGTTTCGCCGGTCTTTACATACCGATACCTAAGGGTTTAGCCGGACATGGAACCGGCAGCAGACATGGTATTTGGGAAATCAAATAGGCAATATGGCATTTGGCATATGGTATTTGGGAAATCAAACAGACATGGTATTCGCGTTATCAATTAACAAGCCATGCATTTGTGAATGGAAAGTGGAAGTTCAAATATGCCAAATGGTCATCCAACTTTAAGTCATGCGCAAGTCACTCATACTTTGTCCAAATGGGATGAATTTAGGCTTTTCAGAAATTTTAGATCAAGAGGAACAACTTTCATGTTGAACACTTTTTCATTTGAAGCTTGGATCATGATAAATTTTGAGATGGAAGTTTGGAAAATCAAACATATAAAAAAAAATCTAAGTACCAAGCCATATGTTCACTTCTTCCACCTTGAGTAACTTTTTTTATGGGCTTCAAATGAGAAACATTCCTTCACCAAAGTTATAGCTATCTCGAAGTCCTTCAAGTTGGTCACCAATTTGACCTTATTTGGATTTAGCATGAAGGCGTTATGCATTTTAGAAGTTGAGGAAAATCACTTGTTCAATGGTATTGGCCCAAAATGACCTATAATGTCTCCTCATATCACATGCATTTAAAAGTTGAATTTACTATTCCTCTAAACATCAAAGTTGAAGTAGACATCTTGAATTTAATTTTACAACTTGAATGGATTTCATCTCATAAAAATTGAGAAAGTTATGGTCTTGGGAAGTTGACCTCCAAATTAGGGTTTAGACAAAATGACCTATAATTTTTCACCATAAAACATGACTTTCCAAGCAAAACTAGATCTTGACTTCAACATGAAAGTTGTTTGGAATGTTAGTTAGAGTAACTTTTCTCTAGGAATCATTTTCATATTACAAACATGGTAGGAGATAGAGTCTATGGAACCCCAATTTTGATCAGTTGAATTCCTCTGGTCAACCGCCATGAATCAACTTGATAGCTTACTATTCTCTTGACTTTTGACTCATGGAGGATCATATATGCATAAGATGATGAAAAGTGAAGTATCCCTTGAAATATTTGATCAATTTGTGAAGAAGCTTGTTGAAGAAGTCATATGAGATACCCAGATGAATTAGGGTTTCCAAGGCAAAGCAACTCCAAACTCTTGATGATTTCTTGATCAAAATAACATGTGAAGATCATGGGTATTAATACATTATACTTAGAGCCATAGTAAACCACTTCTTGATTGAGCTCCTTGCAATGAGGGTCTTAAACCTTAGATGTGAGCTTGATAGAGCATAGGGGAGCATGTGCACTACCTACAAAAGAGTTAAACTATACAATGACATATTTTTGGTATTTGGGTTAGTAAAATAAAGCTAAATGAATTATGATACAATTAAATGTGTTTGGTTATCTCTCCCAATGCAAACCCAATGAAAGAGGGATAAGGAGGATGCCAAGGTGTGATCCCAATGCTAATGCATGTGATGATAAATAGCATGAGGGATCTTATAGTCAAAATTAGGGTCTTACACATACTCCTTGAATGGATTAGAATAAGGCATTAGACACATGTTCAAAGTAACAATTGCATCAAGACCATGTAGCAGATGAACTCAAAAGGATCTCAATACTTGCTTCAGATGAAAGTTCAATTCACGATGACTGGGTTCAGAAAAGTTGGCATTGGCCAAGTCCTTTTTGCATAGGGAATGTTGCCTAATTCTAAGTCCAGTGTATCAGGTCCAATCCAACAATCCACACAAATCTTTTTTAGGGTTTTTCTTGTTATTATGTACATTAAGGTCAAAAGACCACAAACATAAACTAAATACACAAACAAGTATATACAATCACAATGTAATCACAAGATATGGCTCAAGTGAGCAAAGTGAAAATGACATTAAAGTAAACAAGTTAATTGGTATGAATAATGGCAAATGATAAAGACTTGAATTTAAAGTGCAAAAAGTAAATGACTTGAAATTAAAAGTGAAGGAGAATAACGATCCAAAACGCAGCAGAATTTAAAATTTTCTCCTTTAGTGATCCTTACGAATGGGCATGATCAGTGATAGAATCGTTACCTCTTGTGACGATTGAAACCTTTGATGCAGATCTACGGAGTGATCACGAACTGAATGATGACAACGCCTCTACTCAGTCCACACGAATGAATTCCTTCAATCTCAGTGCTAGCTGCTACGGATGAAGGTCTTGAGTGAGAGAGGGAGAGAGAAAAAGGAAAAATGCAACTGCACTAAATGCTTCTGCACAAGGGTTCTATTTATAGAACCACTTGTGTGGGCTATAAGCTAAAAATTCCACTTAAGTGTATGTGGCCCATATCTTATAATATGCCAAAATGACTTAAGCGCGTGGTACCTTACCATATTTCGTATTCTACTTAAGTACACCTTATTTTACGATGTTCTACAATTCACTTAAGTGCACCGTACCTTACGGTGTTCCTAAGTTACTCTATCTCTCATCAATCCGTCCTTTGTGTGTGACCCTGTAGGTATGAAGACTTTCTTGGAATCATGCATATTAAAGCGACTCAGCACTTTGTCTATGTATGTACTCTGGCTTAGGCCAAGCAGTTTTTGTGATCTATCTCTATAGATTCTGACTCCTAATATATAGGCTGCTTCACCTAGGTCCTTCATAGAAAAGCATTTCCCCAACCAAGACTTTACTTGTTGTAGGGTAGGGACGTCGTTTCCAATGAGTAATATGGCATCTACATATAATACCAGGAAAATGATCATTCTCCCACTAACCTTCTTGTAGACACAAGGCTCATCTTCGTTCTTGATGAATCCATATTGTTTTACTGTTTCATCAAAACAAAGATTCCAGCTTCTGGAAGCTTACTTCAATCCATAGATTGATCTTTGTAACTTACATATCTTTTGGTCTTCTTCTGGTATGTCAAATCCTTTAGGCTGTGTCATGTACGCATCCTCAAGAAGATTCTCACTAAGGAAAGCAGTTTTTACATCCATCTGTCATATTTCATAATCATGATATGCAGCGATAGCAAGTAAAATCCGAACAGATTTAAGCATTGCAACTGGTGAAAAGGTTTCATCATAGTTAACCCCATGAATTTTTTTGTATCCTTTTGCAACCAGTCTTGCCTTATAGGTATGTACCTTACCATCCATGTCAGTCTTCTTCTTGAAGACCCACTTGCATCCTATAGGGTTAACTCCTACAGGAAGCTCTACCAAGGTCCAAACTTGGTTTGTGTACCTGGAATCCATTTCAATTTTCATGGCTTCTAGCCACTTCTCAGACTCGGGACCAGTTATGGCCTCTTGGTAGGTCAAAGGCTCATCTTGATCCATGAGTAATACATCACCTCAAAGGACTCTAATTTGTGTTTCATTAAATCCACATAACCATATCTACTGAAATCATCAGTGAATGTGATGAAGTACTAAAAACCTCCTCTGGCTGGTATGTTCAGTGGTCCACATACATCAGTATGTATGAGGGCCAAAAGATCATTAGTTCTTTCACCTTTTCCTGTGAATGGAGACTTTGTCATCTTTCCAATTAAACAAGATTTGCATGTCTCATATGATTCATAATCAAAAGAGTCCAAGAGTCCATCTTTATGGAGTTTGGAAATGCATTTCTCATTTATATGGCCTAATCGACAATGCCAAAGGTAAGTTTGATTTAACTCATTAGGTTTCATCCTTTTAGTATTAATGTTATAAATAGGAATTTCGAGATCAATGACATGTAGTCCATTGTTCATTTGTGCAGTAGCATAGAATATATCATTCAAATAAATTGAGCAACAATTGTTCTTTATTATAAATGAAAAACCAAACTTGTCCAGACAAGAAACGGAAATAATATTCCTGCTAATTGTAGGTACATAATAACAGTTTTCTAACTAAATTATTAAACCACTAGGTAAAGTCAATACATAAGTTCCTACAGCTAAAGCAAAAACCTTTGCTCCATTGCCAACTTGTAGGTCAACATCACCTTTTGCCAAATCTCTACTCCTTTCTAGCCCCTGCACATTTGTACAAATGTGAGAACCACATCCAGTATCTAATACCCATGATGCAGAAGTAGATTATTAATTTCAATAACAAAAATACATAAAGTTGAAGTCTCTACTCCATTCTTCATATCTTCCAGGTACTTTGGGCAGTTTCTCTTCCAGTGTCCGGTCTTACCGCATTGGAAGCAGGTGCCTGCCTTTGTTATGCCTCCACTAGGCTTCAAAGAAGCAACAGTGGGTCTGGGTGTGGCAACTTCCTTGCCTTTCCCTTTATCACCCTGCTTGGTGGGCCTTTTGTTCTGTCTCTTTCCATTTCTGATCATCAGAATGGACTTCCCTTTTGACTTCAGATTCTGCTCAGCAGTTCTTAACATGGCTAGCAGTTCAGGAAGAGATTTGTCCATATCATTCATATTGAAATTTAGGACAAATTGACTGAACCTATCTGGCAACGATTGCAAGATCAAATCAGTTGCAAGTTCCTTTCCGAGGGGAAAACCCAACCTCTCAAGGTTTTCCACATACCCAATCATCTTGAGCACATGGGGACCTACAGGGGCTCCCTCAGCTAACTTGCCTTGAAAAAGGGCTTTTGAAACTTCAAACCTTTCATGTCTTGCTTGCTCTTGATAGAGCATCTTCAGGTGTTCGATCATATCGAACGTTGCCATGTTCTCATGTTGCTTTTGTAACTATGAGTTCATTGTAGCTAGCATGAGACAAGCAGTTTCATTGGCATCATCGACATGCTTCTTATAAGCATCTCTTTCTGCCTTAGATGCAGAACTAGGAGGTTCCTCTTCAGGAACAGGTTTCTCCAAGACATACAGCTTTCTATCATGTTTGAGGACAATCCTCATATTTCGGTGCCAATCCAGAAAATTTGTCCCAGACAATTTTTCCTTGTCAAGGATTGACCGCAAAATATTGTTAGAGGTGTTTGTTGTCATGGTAATCTACATGAAAATAATGAAAATATTGAAGGTGAGAAAAACAAGAAAGGGGGGGTTTGAATTGTTTGGAAAATAAGCGCTTTTTCAAAATAAAAATCACACAAGGAATTTATACTGGTTCGCTTATAACACAAAGCTACTCCAGTCCACCCGGCCAAGGTGATTTCGCCTTCAACAAGGACTTAATCCACTAATCTTGAAAGATTGATTATAAACAACGTCTAAGAGAAAGATCTCTTAGTCCTCTCAAGTATACAGACTGCGAAGAGTCACTTGAGGAAATAAAAACAAGGATAAAGACTTATGTAATCTAGAGTGCTTCTAAGATAAGCAAATATTACAACAGCAAGAACAAAGTGTTTCATGTTCTAAGCAAAAGCTTCGTGAAGATTGAGAGAATAAAACGTGTTTATGTGTGTTGATGTTTCAGTATATGCTTGTAGTGTTAATGTTGATTTGCAGTCCTGTATATATAGGAGTGAAGTAGTCGTTGAAAGTGATGGCCAATAATTTGAATTAATGCCATAACTTATATAGCTTCTTGCCAAGACAACTTTCTCTCCTCGAATGACTACTTTCCAAATATAGTTCCTTTTCATTTGAATTTGGAGTTTAACGTCTCTTTCTGTATTAGGAAATCCATTTCCAAGCCTTTATTTGAAGTTAACGTTACTCTTTCTTTATTAGGAAATCCAAGATCTGAGTCTTCGTGTTTCTGGGATTCTTGGAATATTGCTATCTAACTTCTGATGTTGATCTCTTTGAGTTCTGATGGTTTCTTCAGATAGCGCTGAGAGCTTCTGGAGTTTGACATACCGTTGTTTAGAGTCAGAACTTCTAGAGCGTACTTCTTGTTCAGATGCTTCTGATATTTTGCTGTTTTGCTTAGAGTTAGACTTTCTTGAACGTGTTTCTACTTCAGATGCTCCTGGTCTTCTGATAATTTGTATCTGATATGATTCTGTATCTGATGATTTCTTCCTTCTTTCCTTAGAACCCTGCACACTTAGAAACTTTTCGTTAGGGTGCCATTTTGGTTTCATCCTTTGTTATCATCAAAATCATGGAATCTGTTGTAGAACATTTTTTGTTCTTACAATCTCCCCCTTTTTGATGATGACAAAACAAACTTAATTAGCAGATGAAACATAAACAATATCAGATCAGATAGACAAGAGCTCCCCCTGAGATAGGCTAGGGAGTTCAGAAGTTCTTACCAGAGCTTCCAAGCAATGAGGTTTCTTGATACCTTCTGCAATTTCTTAAGTCTAGTGTTAGATAAATTTATTTTTAAGAAAAATATGTTGCAGAGTGCTTAAGGTATTTAGACAGTATTTTCATCAGAGCTATTAATGACTTCTCCCCCTTTTTGTCAGAATCAAAAAGACATAGCAAAAAAAAATAATTCAAGAGAAAAACATTGTATTCAGATAAAAAGGCAACAGAGACAAGGTCAAAAAGAACAAGTAAACATCAGAAACAAAACAAGCAAACAAAATCCTAAGTGCCTAGGGGTTGGGAGGCGGAGGCATTCTCTGAAGCAATTGAGCTAGCATGTTCTGAATGTTGTCGTTGACAGTGTCTTGTTTATCCATTCTGGCACGGAGTTCCTTCTGATCTTTCTTCAGTTCTTCCAGCGCCTGGAGAACCATAGGAACAACAGATGAGGACTCCCCCTGAGTCAGAGCCTGCTGTGCTTCAGCAGCGGCCTTTGCTTCAGCTTCAGCAGCAGCCTGTGCTTCAGCTTCGGCAGCAGCAGCAGCATCGGCCAGAGCTTTAGCTTCAGCTTCCTTTGCCCTTAGGATTTCAGCTTCCCTTGCTTTTTCTTCCTCCAGCCTTCTGGCTTCCTCTTCAGCTTCTCTAGCAAGTCTCTCCTGTAGTCTTGCCTCAGCATCTCTGATGTAGCCATTTCTGACTTGCTCAGAGATGTTCTTCAGTTTAAAAGCCTCAGAGGTCATCCAGCCAATGACTCTGTTCCAGTGTGTCCTTACAGAGTCAGGATCATCACTGACTTCAGAGTTAATGGTCAGAGACTTGACCTTTTGTACTGAAGCCCCTGCGACCAGCATTATGGCTTCCTCAAGGGTAGGTACGGAAAGGTTAGTTTCAGAGGTTTGAGGTGAAGAGGTTGGAGGGCTGAGGTTTAATGTTAGAGGTTCAGGTTCAGCTTCAGGTTCAGGTTCAGCAGAGGTGTTTGGAGGGGTGATATCAGAGGTGTGGAGGTCAGAGGGTTGAGTTTCAGAAGGTTGGTCTTCAGAAGGGATGTTGGTTGTTTGTTCTGGGGGAGGTGAAGTTACTTCAGATTGTGTTGGTTGTTGTGAAGCGAGGTTTTGAGCCTGAATTTGGGCTAGGGTTGGAGAGTTAGGGTCAGAGTATTCTGGGTCAGAGGAGAGGTTAAGGTATGGAGGTGATTCTGGGGCTGAAGATGATGAAGAGGAAGTGGTAGTGTGAGCAAGATTAAAATTAGGTAGAGGTTGTGAGGTTCTGGTTGTAGAAGGTAGGGTTTCAGAGGTTGTGTATATAGGTGGTGTTGGGAGAGGATTAGAAGAAGCCATAAGATGTTCAGAGGGAATAGAGGGAGCAGACGTACCAGTAGTTACTTGCAGAGGCGCTGGAGATCTGGTTCCAGAAGTTTCTCCTAGCCTTGCTCTCTTTGCCTTTGAAGACTTCTTTGAAGAGGGACCTCTTTTGAACCTAACAAAATCTTCTTCTGAATCTAGACAATCATCCAGTCTGAAGTCAGAGATGTCGACTCCTTCATCCTTCAGACGCTGCATATAGAAGAGGATAGCGTCTCTGGGTTCATTCTTATAGAACCTTGCAAGACCATGGGGCAGCTTCCTCTGATCTTTCAAGGCGTCCCAGGAGGTGTCCAGCGTGGGTCTGACTTGAATCTTTTTCAAGATTCCCATACTCTTCAGATTTCTGGCGTTCAAAGGCTTTCCAGTATCTATTGCCAGATCTTCCATAAGCTTGTTCTTCTCCAGATGATCTACAAGCCCATTTTCGATGAAGACATCAGACAGAAGTCTTCCCAGAGGGATGTAGGATCTGGGTTTCATGTTGTTTCTTGTCTCCCTTATAGAGTCTCTGAGATATCTGAAGAGTAGTGCAGGAAGGCAGAGCTTCAAGCCCTTGTGAATGCAATATAGAATGCACTTCTGATCTGTATTGATGTAGTCAGAGGAGTTTGATGCTGGGCGATGATGAATGGTTCCCAGAATGATCTTGAGCCATACTCTGAGGTTCTGATGAAGCTCTTTGTTCTTTGAAGGATTGCCTTCAGTGTTGAGTTTGAAAATGGTTGGATTTATTTCCTGAGTAACGCGCCTTGACCTAGGGTTGATGTTGTAGATCCTTATTCCTCCATCTTTCTCCATGTTCAGTAAAGAAGCAATTGACTTTTCAGTAATCACTATCTTTACCCCCAATACGTAGGAGACGATGAAATGGTCATCAGCGTCAGCAAATCTCCAGAATTCTTTGATGAGATTTGGGTAAACAGGGCCATAAAGCCTTTGGAAGTAGTTTTCCCACCCTTGTAGACGGAGTTCTTCAGTAAGATCTACTCCATTTCTCTTCATGTTGTTGAAGTCCACTAGAGTTTCACACAAAACTTCCAGTCCCTCAAAGGGAGTTGCTAGGTTTATGTGGGGTTCACGATCAAGAACATGGGGTTCCTTGTACACTGGAGTAATGGAAACGCCTGTAACTGTTGGAGTGGAAATGCTTGAACTATGGGCTGTGGCGTTGGATTCCATTTGTTGAGAAAAATTGAAAACTTGTTGTTGTTGAGCATCCATAGTTGATGAAGAAAAAGATGAAGATGAAGAGTTTGTAGAAATGCTTCAGAGAGGGTTTGAGAGTGAGTGAGAGGGATAAGTGTGTGAAATGTGAGAGGAGTGTTTAAATACCCTAAACGAAAAACACATGCAAAACGACACACAATTCAGCGTTGGCACAAAACACAAGTTAGCACGCTTGGGGGAAAAATGATTAAGGCTCATTAATGAATGTCTAATCCCAACAGTATGCACACTGCTCGAGGAGATCTTAAACGTTTGCCCTTGATTTTTCTTCTGGACAGCTGTCTAGAAGTTCTAGGGTTAGACGCTAAGTGCTTCACGTGTTTTGATGTATCTGATCTTCAGGAATACCAAAGGATTGGTTCCTGGAGATTTCTAACTCAGATATCTTCTTAACTGGTAGAAGTATCAGAGTCAGAGGCAGAAGCACATTTGTTTATGTCAGAGTCTCATTTTACATCTTCAGAGCCATACTTCATTCGGGGCAATTTTGAATGTTCAGATTTTCTAAGATAAAAAGAAATCTATCTTCAGCTAGAGGCTTAGTAAAGATATCTGCCCATTGATGATCTGTATCAATGAACTTCAATGTTACTATCCCTTTCTGAACATAGTCTCTGATAAAATGATGTTTTATTTCAATGTGTTTAGCTCTGGAATGTAGAATGGGATTCTTACTTAGACAAATGGCAGCAGTATTATCACAGAAGATAGGAATGTTACTCTCGAAGATTTGTAGATCTTCTAACTGATTCTTCATCCAGAGCATCTGAGTTGTGCACAGTGATGCTGAGATATATCCTGCTTCTGCAGTAGATAGAGCAATAATTGACTGTCTCTTGCTAGCCCAGGATATCAGATTGTTTCCCAGAAGCTGGCAATTTCCAGATGTGTTTTTTCGTTCTAATCTATCTCCTGCATAATCTGCATCACAGTAACCCGAAAGTCTATACTCTGATGTTTTCTCATACATCAGGCCCAGGTTAGGAGTTCCTTTCAGATACTTGAGAATTCTCTTAACTGCTGTTAAATGAGATTCTCTAGGATCTGATTGGAATCTGGCACAGAGACAGACACTAAAGAGAATATCAGGACGAGTAGCAGTCAGATAGAGAAGAGAGCCTATCATACCTCGATAGAGCTTCTGACAAACCTTTTTGCTTACTTCTTCCTTTTCAAGAATGCACGTCGGATGCATGGGAGTTTTTGCAGAGTTGCAGTCAGCCATATCAAATTTGTTTAGAACATCTTTAATGTATTTGCTTTGATGAACGTATGTAACTTCTGAAGTTTGGTTAATTTGAATTTCCAGAAACAACTTTAGTTCTTGCATTAAGCTCATTTCAAATTCTGCCTGCATTAACTCAGAGAATTCTTGACAAACAGAGGCGTTAACTGAACCAAAAATAATATCATCAACGTATATCTGGCATATCATGAGATCATTGTTAAGGTTCTTACAGAAGAGTGTGGAGTCAACTTTCCCTCTGATAAAATTGTGTTCCAGAAGAAAATTGCTTAAACGTTCATACCAAGCTCTGGGAGCTTGTTTAAGTCCATATAAAGATTTTTTAAGTTTAAAAACATGTTCTGGAAAATTTGGATTTTCAAAACCTGGAGGTTGGTTGACATACACTTCTTCTGAAATATAACCATTAAGGAATGCACTCTTGACATCCATTTGATATAATTTGATAGAGTGGTTTATAGCAAAAGATACAAGAAGACGAATAGATTCTAACCTTGCGACTGGAGCAAAGGTTTCATTATAGTCAATACCTTCTTGTTGACTATAACCTTGAGCTACCAGTCGAGCTTTATTTCTGACAACTTCTCCTTTCTCATTCAGCTTGTTTCTGAATAACCCATCTGGTTCCAATAACGTGAGTGCCTCTGGGCTTTGGAACAAGATCCCAGACATCATTCTTTGTGAATTGATCTAATTCTTCTTGCATGGCTGAAACCCAGTCGTTATCTTGAAGTGCTTCATCACAGGACGTAGGCTCAATCAGAGACACTAGTCCCAGAGGAGTATCTTTAGAGGTCCTGAAGGTAGATCTGGTTCTGACAGGTTCGTCCTTGTTTCCCAGAATCAAATCTTCAGATACGTTGATACGACTTTTGACTTTCTTTGGGATTTCTGGAGATTTAATTTCTTCAGAGTTCTGAGTGACAGTTGCTTCTGGAGTTTTATCAGATCCTGCAAGAGTGATTTCTAAATCTGCAAAATTTTCAACTAGCTTTGACTTTTCAGGGTCAAGCTTATCATCAAATCTGACATGAATTGATTCTTCCACAATTTTGGTTTCTGTGTTGTATACTCTGTAGCCTTTAGAGCGTTCTGAGTATCCTAACATAATACCTTTCTGTGCTTTGGAATCGAACTTGTTCAGATGTTCTTTAGTGTTTAAGATAAAGCAAGAACATCCAAAAGGATGAAAATATGAAATGTTTGGTTTTCTTCCTTTACACAGTTCATAGGGAGTCTTTTCCAGAATAGGTCTTATAGAGATTATATTCTGAATGTAACACGCTGTATTTACAGCTTCTGCCCAAAAGTGCTTTGCCACATTAGTTTCATTGATCATGGTTCTGGCCATCTCTTGGAGTGTCCTATTCTTTCTCTCTACAACTCCATTTTGTTGTGGAGTTCTAGGACAGGAGAAATCATGGGATATTCCATTAGAGTCAAATAATTCCTCAAAATCTTTGTTTTCAAATTCCCCACCATGATCACTTCTGACTCTAATAATTTTAGAGTCAAATTCTTTTTGCACTTTGGAGCAGAAATTAGTGAATACAGAGTGAGACTCACTCTTGTGCTTTAGGAATTTCACCCATGTCCAGCGGCTATAATCATCAACAATGACTAGTCCATACTTCTTTCCATTGACTGATGCTGTTTTCACAGGACCAAATAAGTCAATGTGGAGAAGTTCCAGAGGCTTAGAGGTAGAAACAACATTTTTCTTTTTGAAAGACGTTTTTGAAAATTTTCCTTTCTGACATGCCTCACATAGAGCATCTGAAGAAAACTTTAGTTTAGGTAGGCCTCTGACTAACTCGAGTTTATTTAGCTGAGAAAGTTTCCTCATGCTAATGTGGCCCAAGCGTCTATGCCATACCCATTGCTCTTTATGAACCGACATCAGACATTTAACATTTTGTTCTTTTAAATCAGAAAGATTAATTTTATAAATGTTGTTTTTCCTCTTGCCTGTGAAAAGGACAGAGCCATCGTTCTGATTAACGGCTTTACATGTTTTTTGATTAAAGATTGCATCATAACCGTTATCACTTAATTGACTTATGGATAACAAGTTATGCATTAATCCTTCTACGTAAAGGACATCAGATATAGAGGGAAGAGTACCATTACCAATAGTTCCGGAGCCTCTGATCCTTCCTTTCTGATCTCCTCCGAAGCCTACAAACCCAGCGTCTTTAAGTTCCAGACTTTGGAACATAGACTTTCTTCCCGTCATGTGTCGCGAGCATCCAGAGTCCAGGTACCATGACTGGTGTCTGAACTTTGCTGCATAGGATATCTGCAACATAAACAATCTTATCTTTCGGTACCCAGAATCTCTTGGGTCCTTTCTGATTAGTTTTCCCAAAGTTTCTTATAACTTTGGGTTTTCTAGCATTTTCAAATTTTTGTTCTTGTGTGTGTGTATAGTGATACGAAAATGGAGATTTAAGTTGGTCACTAGTAGGAGTTTTATCTTCCTTAGGATCATACCCAATTCCCTTTTTATTGTTCTGATTGACTCCATAAATCATGGATGCCATAATACTCCTACCTATTCCATTTTTCAGAAATTCTTGAAAGGCTTCTTCGTATTCATAAATTAATTTATTTGAAGTTTGTGGTGCTTGAGACAACGCTTCTTCTAATTCTAAGCTTTTTCTTTTTGCTCCATCTCTTTCTAATGTTAAAGATCTGATTGTATCTTCCCGCGCTAGAATTGTCATCTCAAGCTTGCCACATTCTTCAAATTTTGCTTTAAGACAACCTTTTATGTTTTTAAGCTTTTGTTTTAATTTCTGATATGAGCTAAGAGTTTCTGACAAGCATGATTCTAGATCAGATCGAGAGAGTTCAGAAAATACCTCTTCAGATTCTTCATCTGAGCTGCTCCTGGATGTGGTAGCCATAAGTGCCACGTTGGCCTGTTCATCAGAGTCAGATTCTGATGACCCAGATTCACTATCATCCCAGGTAGCCATTAATCCTTTCTTTGTCCTGAAGGTATTTTTCTTGAAGCTTTCTTTTCTAGAATTGTCTTTCTTTAGCTTGGGGCATTCATTCCTGTAGTGACCTGTTTCTTTACATTCATAACAAGTAATATCTTTGTTAGTTTTACCTTTTGAGGTTGATTCTGATCGATCCCCTCTGGGTCTTGGTCTTTTGAAGTTGTTGTTCCTCTTTTTCCAGAGTTGTTTAACTCTTCTGGTCAGGAGGGACAATTCTTCTTCATCATCAAAATCTTCTGGTTCAGAGTCATCAGTATCTTCAGTTTCTGCCTGGAGAGCTTTGGTTCTGTCAGGTTTGCGTCTTTCATATCTGGACTTTAATGCTACGGACTTGTTCCTTTTCTGAGGCTCATCTTCCTCTAGTTCTATCTCATGGCTTCTAAGGGAACTGACAAGTTCTTCAAGACTGATATTGTTCAGATCCTTTGACAGCTTCAGAGCAGTAACCATGGGTCTCCATTTCTTTGGCAGACTTCTGACTATCTTTTTGACGTGGTCTGCAGTTGTGTATCCTTTGTCTAGAACCTTGAGACCTGCAATCAGAGTTTGGAATCTAGAGAACATTGCCTCTATAGCTTCATCATCTTCCATTTTGAAAGCTTCATATTTCTGGATAAGCGCCAGAGCCTTTGTCTCTTTGACCTGAGAGTTTCCTTCATGAGTCATCCTTAGAGAGTCAAGTATGTCTTTGGCTGTTTCTCTGTTGGTGATCTTTTCATACTCGTTGTAAGATATAGCATTGAGGAGTATGGTTCTGGCCTTGTGATGATTTTTGAAAACTCGCTTCTGATCATCTGACATCTTACTTCTGGGAACTTCAGCTCCATCCTCTGTGACAGGAGGTTTGTATCCATCTGTGACAATGTCCCAGAGATCAGCATCATAGCCTAGAAAGAAACTTTCAATTCTATCTTTCCAGTAATCGAATTTCTCTCCATCAAAGACAGGAGGCTTAGCATTGTAACTATCCTTTTCATTTGTGTGGGCCATAGTTTTTCTCGTTCTAGATCTCTCTACACTGTTAAGTGTTTGATTAGAAAATCAATAATAGAGCCGGAGCTCTGATACCAATTGAAGGTGAGAAAAACAAGAAAGGGGGGGTTTGAATTGTTTGGAAAATAAGCGCTTTTTCAAAATAAAAATCACACAAGGAATTTATACTGGTTCGCTTATAACACAAAGTTACTCCAGTCCACCCGACCAAGGTGATTTCGCCTTCAACAAGGACTTAATCCACTAATCTTGAAAGATTGATTACAAACAACGTCTAAGAGAAAGATCTCTTAGTCCTCTCAAGTATACAGACTGCGAAGAGTCACTTGAGGAAATAAAAACAAGGATAAAGACTTATGTAATCTAGAGTGCTTCTAAGATAAGCAAATATTACAACAGCAAGAACAAAGTGTTTCACGTTCTAAGCAAAAGCTTCGTGAAGATTGAGAGAATAAAACGTGTTTATGTGTGTTGATGTTTCAGTATATGCTTGTAGTGTTAATGTTGATTTGCAGTCCTGTATATATAGGAGTGAAGTAGTCGTTGAAAGTGATGGCCAATAATTTGAATTAACGCCATAACTTATATAGCTTCTTGCCAAGACAACTTTCTCTCCTCGAATGACTACTTTCCAAATATAGTTCCTTTTCATTTGAATTTGGAGTTTAACGTCTCTTTCTGTATTAGGAAATCCATTTCCAAGCCTTTATTTGAAGTTAACGTTACTCTTTCTTTATTAGGAAATCCAAGATCTGAGTCTTCGTGTTTCTGGGATTCTTGGAATCTTGCTATCTAACTTCTGATGTTGATCTCTTTGAGTTCTGAAGGTTTCTTCAGATAGCGCTGAGAGCTTCTGGAGTTTGACATACTGTTGTTTAGAGTCAGAACTTCTAGAGCGTACTTCTTGTTCAGATGCTTCTGATATTTTGCTGTTTTGCTCAGAGTTAGACTTTCTTGAACGTGTTTCTACTTCAGATGCTCCTGGTCTTCTGATAATTTGTATCTGATATGATTATGTATCTAATGATTTCTTCCTTCTTTCCTTAGAACCCTGCACACTTAGAAACTTTTCGTTAGGGTGCCATTTTGGTTTCATCCTTTGTTATCATCAAAATCATGGAATCTGTTGTAGAACAATTTTTGTTCTTACAAATATAAGTATCAATAACATATTTAATTAGGCCTTTAATTAAATATGCTCCCACTATTTTACTCAAAACAAATGACCCTCACCATTTGATTCGGAAAATCCCGTTGGAAGATTTTCTAGTGGGTCGAGGTCCACATTTCACTTTGTTTTAAGTCCGTGTAGGTGGATTACACAAAACTAGGTTATTTAGGTAGGAACTCCTTCCAATTGTATCTAATACAACTCTCGAATATTTTAGTTGGGTGAATAACTCCTTATTCCAATCCATCACATGGATCATTTCCAACTCTTGCTTCTAAACACATATAATCTTATTATAATTTGTTTAGTTAAGTTTGACCCATTGTTTTAGCAATTGGATATTACAATCATCCCATCGCACCTTACTAATATAGAGCATGCACCTCGCGTAGGCGAAACCTACATTATTCGATACTAGTCTTGATGAGTGCTAAAACTTGGAAAGCTTAAACTTAATATTTAATTTGAGGGAATTGCAATTATTCTGATTTCACCGGCTTATTTATCATATAAATCGTCTCTCACGTGCATCAACATACATTCACATGCATCAACATACACAATGAAACAGTTATGGCCCCTAGCGCAATTGTTCTCCCAAGCCAATGAGAGAACCTAAGTTAACCTAATAACGATCTAAGCTTCTCCAAGCAAGACCTTCAAGGTTGTCCTCCTTTGATATTGAATTCTTCTCTTTCTTCATAACACTACATTACAGAAGAAACTCGTTTTACATACGAGGGAGTGAGATGAGAAAAGAAGTTACATTAAGAGATTAAAAGGAGGCATGACACGCAGGTCGTATTTTAAAATCCCAAAACAAAATGAAGGAAAACTAAGGTCATAACCGATCACCACAAAATGAAAGCTTTAAGTGAGAGAGAGAGAGAGAGAGAAACGAAAAATGTAACTATACTAAATGCTTCTGCACAAGGGTTCTATTTATAGAACCACTTGTGTGGGCTATTAGCTAAAAAACCCACTTAAGTGTATGTGGCCCATATCTTATAATATGCCAAAATCACTTAAGCGCGTGGTACCTTACCATATTTCGTATTCTAATTAAGTACACCATACCTTACGATGTTCTACAATTCACTTAATTGCACCGTACCTTACGGTGTTCCTAAGTTACTCTATCTCTCATCAATCCGTCCTTTGTGTGTGACCCTGTAGGTTTTCGCGGTATTGACAATTATATTAAATCACGTATTTAACATAATAAACAGTGAGCGGTATCTAGCAACACATCACTACTATCCAAGACACGAAAATGTCATGTGATCTGACAAATCCTTCTATGATAATACTTATATGTACAATTACCCTGTTGCCCTTATGTCTATATTGAACACAAGGCATAGATTGTGTCATCCTTGTCCAGTTCAAGATTGGGCCCATAGACATTTATCCTGTTACGCAGGATGGGCAAATTCCATCTAGGTCACTCATGTCCCTTAGCATGCTTCGTGGAGTACACATCAACTGTCTTTATGGTCATCCAGTTACGGACAACGTTTGATCAGCAATAAGACACTCGACTCTACATCTAGGGTCCATAGTGGTTTCAGGTCGAAGGGTGGTATACACCATTATCACCATGAGAATAACTTATGACACTTTGCATAACATTCTATATAGTATTCTCATAGCGGGTCAATCCAGTATAAATTTTACTCTTAACATTCATACATATGTTTAAGACTTGATAACTCCTTATCCATGACCCATGAGACGTGATCATCAGTCTATATACATAATAGTCTTAATGCTTTAATGTTATCCCACTTCACAATAAAGCTCGACTATTGATACTTTAAGAATAGTGTCCTTATGTTTAATGTGATCTCATGATTAAGTCATACTTGATACATTAAACGGACTAGCTATTCTAGGGACTTTATTAAACAAACATAATAAAGAAAAAGCCTTTTATTATTAATAAATAATTCGATACAAGTATCAAAAGTATTGGCCTCTAGGGCTTACACCAACAATCTCCCACTAGCACTAGAGCCAATCAGGCATACCCCTAATGCCCATAGATCTAGTATGGCTATCATGCTTCTGCTGTGCAAGAGGCTTTGTCAGTGGGTCAACAATATTGTCAAGTGTAGGTACTCTGCATATTTTCACATCTCCTCTATCTATTATCTCTCGAATGAGGTGATAACGCCTAAGTATGTGTTTGGATCGTTGGTGAGATCTAGGCTCCTTTGCTTGTGCGATAGCACCATTGTTATCATAATAGAGACCAATGGGATCCACAATGCTAGGAACTATGCCAATTTCACTAATGAACCTTTTGATCCAAACAACTTACTTTGCTGCACCTGAGGCAGCAATATACTCGGCCTCGGTTATAGAATCAGTAACTGTATCTTGCTTTGAACTTTTCCAGCTTACAGCGCTACCATTTTAGCGAAACGCATAACCAGATTGTGATCTAAAGTCATCCTTATCTGTCTGGAAGCTAGCATCGATGTATCCAATTACAGCTAGCTCTTCCTGACCTCCATATATCAAGAATGAGTCCTTAGTCCTTCTCAAATACTTAAGGATATTCTTGACAACTACCCAATGAGCATCACCAGGATCAGATTGGTACCTACTCGTTGCACTTAAAGCATACGAGACATTTGGTTGAGTACATAACATGGCATACATGATAGATCCTATTGTAGATGCATATGGAATCTTATTCATGTGATCCCTTTCTTCCTTAGTCGAAGGGGATTGTGTTTTTGATAGACACAGGCTATGTTGCATAGGTATGAATCCTTTCTTGGAATCATGCATATTAAAGCGTCTCAGCACTTTGTCCATGTATGTACTTTAACTTAGGCCGAGCAGTTTTTGTGATCTATCTATATAGATTCTGACTCCTAATATATAGGCTGCTTCACCTAGGTCCTTCATAGAAAAGCATTTCCCCAACCAAGACTTTACTTATTGCAGGGTAGGGACATCGTTTCCAATGAGTAATATGTCATCTACATATAATACCAGGAAAACGATCATGCTCCCACTAACCTTCTTGTAGACACAAGGCTCATCTTCGTTCTTGATGAATCCATATTGTTTTACTGTTTCATCAAAATGAAGATTCCAGCTCTGGAAGCTTGCTTCAATCCATAGATTGATCTTTGTAACTTACATATCTTTTGGGCTTGTTTTGGTATGTCAAATCCTTCAAGCTGTGTCATGTACATATCCTCAAGAAGATTCCCATTAAGGAAAGCAGTTTTGACATCCATCTGCCATATTTCATAATCATGATATGCAGCGATAGCAAGTAAAATCCGAACAGATTTAAGCATTGCAACTGGTGAAAAGGTTTCATCATAGTCAACCCCATGAATTGGTTTATATCCTTTTGCAACCAGCTTTGCCTTATAGGTATGTACCTTACCATCCATGTCAGTCTTTTTCTTGAAGGCCCACTTGCATCCTATAGGGTTAACTCCTACAGGAGGCTCTACCAAGGTTCAAACTTGGTTTGTGTACATGGAATCCATTTCAGATTTCATGGCTTCTAGCCACTTCTCAGACTCGGGACCAGTTATGGCCTCTTGGTAGGTCACAGGCTCATCTTGATCCATGAGTAATACATCACCTTGATCGGTTATGAGATATCCATATCTCTCAGGTAGTTGACGTATCCTGCCTGACCTACGCTGGTCTTGTTCTACTTGAGCAGGTTGCTCTTCCACAACTACTTATGTTTCCTGCTCTAATTCCTCCATAGGTGTATCAATGCTTTGTGATTCTTGAATTTCTTCAAGCTCTACTTTCCTCCCACTGATTCCTTTGCAAATAAAATCCTTTTCTAGGAAAACTCCAGTTCGAGCGACAAACACTTTTCCCTCAGAAGGATTGTAGAAGTAATACCCTCTTGTTTCTTTAGGATACCCCACAAATAAGCATTTGTCAGATTTGGGCTCAAGCTTAGTTGAAATTTGTCGTTTCACATAAACCTCGCAACCCCAAATCTTCATGTAAGACATATGTGGTTTCTTACTACTCCATATCTCATATGGTGTCTTCTCAACCTTTTTGGATGGAACACGGTTAAGTGTGTAAGCTGTTGTCAATAGTGCATGTCCCCAAAAGGAGTTTGGAAGATCGGCGTGACTCATCATGGATCGGACCATGTCTAACAGGGTTCAATTTCTTCTCTTAGATACACCATTCCATTTGAGTGCAAGGATCCAGGTTTAAGACCCTAAGATCCCTCATGTTATCTCATTGTATGCATTGGCTTTGGGATCACACCTTGACATCCTCCTAATCACTCATTCATTGGGTTTGCATTGGGAGAGATCACCAATCATATTTTATTGTATCATACTATATTTTTATTTATTTACTAACCAAAATATCAAAAATATGTCTATGTATAGCTTTGTTTCTTTTGTAGGTAGTGTGTGCATCCACCAATGCCTCATCAAGCTCACAATTAGAGTTTGAGACCCTCATGCAAGGAGATCAATCAAGAGATGATTCACATTAGTTCTAGACATAATATATGGATCCCCATGATTTTAACTTATCATCTTGATCAAGAAATCATCAAGAGTTTGAAGCTTGTTTGCCTTGGAAGCCCTAATTCATTTAGGCATCTTGTGTGACTTCCTCAGCAAGTTTCTTCAAAATTTGATCAAATATATCAATATATACTCCATATTATATCATATTATACATATATTATACTCCATGAGTCCCAAAGGTCAAGATAACTTCAAGTTTGCAAGTAGGTTCAAGGTGGTTGACCAGAGAAAGTCAACTAGTCAAAACTGGGAATCCCTAGACCCTATCTCCTACAATGTTTGTCATATGAAAATTATTCCAAGATATAAGTTACTATTTATGACATTCCAAAAAACTTTCATATTGACATCAAGATCTAGGTTTTCTTGGAAAGTCATTTTTATGGTGAAAGATTATATGTCATTTTGTCTGAGCCCTAGTTAAGAGGTCAACTTTCAAGGACCATAACTTGCTCAATTATTATGAGATGAAGGCCAACCAAGTTTCATGATCAATTTAAATATGTCCTATATAACTTTGATTCTTTGAGAAATGTTAAATTCAACTTTCAATGGCATGTTCCAAGAGAAAACATTATAGGTCATTTTGGACAATTACCATTGAACAAGCAATTTTCCTCAAATTCTAAAATGCATAACTCATTCATGAAAAATCTAAATGAGGTCAACTTTGTGACCAAATTTAAGAGGATGGAAAGATATACAACTTTGATGAAGGAACTTTTTTCATTTTAAGCTCATAGAAAAAGTTATTCAAGGTGGAAAAAATGGATATATGACTTGATACTTAGAAAATTTTCAAATATGTTTGATTTCTCAAACTTGCACCTCAAAATTCACCATGATAAAAGCTTCAAATGGAAAAGTGTTCAGCATGAAAGTTGTTCCCCTTGATGTCACCTTTCCAAAAAGTCCAAGATCACTTCATTTGGACAAGATTTGAGGGACTTGCGCATGGCTCCTTTGTTGGGTTTATTTTGGAAAGTTTTGGATTCAAATGCTCATTTTTCTTTGCATGCTTCCATGTGATGACCTTAGTATTCATTATGCATGAATTTAAGTTGGATTACATCATTCTATAGGACCAAATCATTTCCCATGCATCCATGAACCATTGTTACTAATTTTGGCAAATTTTCAAAGGGGTGCAAGAGTGAATTCAATTGCCTATATAAACAAGTCCTTGGCTTCAGAAATAACACACACACCTTGCCCAAGATTTTCCAAGAGATCTCAGAACCTTACACCATAAAATTACTTACAGATTTCTTTGAAATCGAGTTTAAATTTCACCTTCTGTTTTGAAGTTCAAACTCCAAGGATTCATAGCCATTTTCATCTCAATTGATCACTGCAAGCAAGAGGAGGAAGAATCAAGCAAATTAAGATCGAGATCAAGCCAATTTGAAGCTACCTGAAGGTGATTTTTTAGAAACCTTGAGCCTTCGATTCTCTCTCAATTCTTCACCGTTCTCTTTGATTTTTGGTTGGCTGAAGTCCTACCAATGTAGGCAACAAGACTGAGTTGCTTTGAGGTCAAATCGAAGCAACTCAGATCATGAACCTCAAATTTTAAATCCATGTATCTTTCAATATACTTAGAATTGGAAGAAATTGAGGTCAGGTTCGTGCTCATGAGCATTGGAACTGGAAGAAATGGAGGTCAGATTCGTGCTCATGAGCATTTTTTCTTCAAAAACATATACTCACATTTAATTTTCCATTTGGTAGAGAGTGGACCAGTCCGGTGAGGTCCACTAGAGAAGATGACCGGAGCTAGGGCTCCGGTGGTGCATTGGTAAGGTCCAAGCCATCTGATCTGGTTTCCATGTTCTAATCTTGACAGTCTCTTTTGATTACCACGCGTGTGATGCTTTGACCTTGGTCCATCGTGGATAGCGCGCGTGGCCATCAGATCTGCCACCTCAATTAATGAGGGAGATCTGATGGCCCTTGTTTTTTGCATTTTCTGATTTTTCATTTAATTACCTTATTTTTGTTTAATTCATAATAAATCCATTTTTAATCCAAAAAATATGAGACTTTCACCAAAAAACTTTAAATATTTTTCTCTTCCATATTCTGAATTAAAATTATTTTTTGGATTAATTTTGGTATTTTTCATGAATTAAATGTTTTGTGCATATTTTTAATTGTGTAAAAATACTTCTGACCTTTTAGAAATCTTGAAATTTTTTGTCTAAGGTCCTTTGGCCTTGTTTGACCTAGGATAAATCCCTTGGTCATTTATTTGGTGTTTTGAATGGATTTTAGGTTTTGACCAAATAAAAATGTATTTTTATTCATTTTTAAATTGATTTTTAATTGATTAAATGTTTAAAAATATTGTTGAGCCATTTTTATGGTCTTATGATGTTTGACTTTCTATTTGGGCCTTGGTCATGATTGATTTGAGTTTTGTTGGATCAAAACCATTGTATATAGGGGATTGATGAAATATACATTTCATCTCCCAAAATTAATGGATGGTTTTGATTTGATGAAATTCCTCTCATGATCAATTTGTGTTTCTATCTTCCCCTCCCTCTTCATCTTCATCCCTATTATTTCCCATCCCCCCATTTCACCAATGAAATCTCTAATGTCTAAAGGCTAATTGATTCATCAATGACCTTGTGTCAGATGAATCAATACAAGTGTGACTGAGATAGGTCCTTCCCATTTTCTTTTAGTGTGTGGTAAGTTTTAGGAGTTTGGTTCTTTGTACCAAATCTCTAACATGCATTAACAACTATATTTTTATTGTCCAGCCTCAGACAGTTGTGACTTCTACATGAGTCCAATTACGATTGCTTAACATAGAGCTAAATTTGACCCTCAAGGCATAACATTCTAGTAAGTGAGATTGTAAGTCTCCCATTCTTCATGGCATTGTTTGGAGACTTGACCTTTTTTCCTTTCATGGGAGCTAGTGGCATACTTGTTGAATTATCCAAGTTGGAGCCCTTCTCATGGAAGATGTCTTGGTTTAAGGATCCATACTTATGAATGAATGGTTGAGTGTTCTCCAAAGAATGACTTAATCAATTAAAACTCACCACTAACTTAACACTAACCATTGACTAACTCTTATTCATTGTGCTTTTACTTTCAAGTCATTTACTTTATGCAATTTAAATTTCAGTCATTTATCATCCATTGCCATTTACATTTCATATAACTTGTTTATGTTTAAGTGCTTTTTCACTTTGCCTATTTGAGCCATATCTTGTGATTGTATATATTGTTTGTGTATTTTGATTTTGTTTGTGGTCTTAGGACCATAAAACACCTAATAACAACAAAAACCCTAAAAAACATTTGGAGGACTGTTGGAATTTGATCTGAGCTTTTGGACTTAGAATTAAGCAACTTTCCCTGTGCTAAAGGACTTGGTCAATGCCAACATCTGAGACTAAGCTATCCTTGATAACTTTCATCTGATGCAAGACATTGGATCTCTTTGGTTCATCTACTACTCTATCTTTGTGCTTAAATTTTATTTTTATTATGATGATGTCTGATGTTTTGTTCTGAGTAGATCAAGGAACATTTCATCTGCTATATTGGAAGACAATGAAGACTGTTAGATATTGGAATGCTTGCTTAGATGTAGCTATCTTTATTTGATGTCTTGATCTTCATGATGTCTGGATATTTCTCATTGTTTTGATCATTGCTTAATTAAAGTCCAAAGGAAAATGGGTTTCTATATGGCATTTTGGTCTGTTGGATTGTATCTCATTGGTCAGATCTTTTCAACTCTTAACTTTTAAATTTGTGTTTAGGATAGCCTCTTCATCTCCTCCCACTTCTTAAATTTCAAAATCTCTCCCTCTTTTCAAAAACTTTCTTTGCTTGTGATTTCAAACTTAGACATGTTTTAATGACTAGAAACTTTAGCCTTATGCCAATGAATTTTCAAGTTTTTTTCTTAAATCAAACTTGTAAATAAGCTTAACCATATTGACTTAAATTTCAAAAGACAAAAATAACTAACAACTTCACTCAAATTTTTGGCCTTTTGTGCCATTTTCTTATTAAACTTTTGTTAAAAGCAATTCACCATTTTTTTTGATTTTTTTACCCCGAACTACGAGGTTTTGATCCCTCATTTTTATTTTGGTACGTAGGCACAAGACCGAATGTCCTGTCAAACACAAAAATATAATTAGTGAATTCTTTTCTCATCCCCACACTCTATTTTATCAAACATCATTTATACCAAAAAACACATGCACACATAAAAAAGGGCTCCCTAGGAGTACCTAGAAAATTTTGGGTGCTAACACCTTCCCTCTGTGTAACCAACCCCCTTACCTGTAATCTCTGGCATTTTATTAATTTTGATTTGAAAACTTCTTATCTTTGGGGTTTGTTCGTACTTTTCCCTTTTCCTTTGGAAACAATAAAAGCGCGATGGTGACTCTGGTTTTATTGACGTCAAGTTTATCCATAGCTTGATGGTCATGAATTTACCGCTACATCAGGCCATTACAAAAATGATTGTCCTAAGCTGAAAAAGGACAGAATGCCTAAGAAGAATGTTTCTAAATGCAAGAAGGGGCTGATGGCTACATGGGATGACTCAGAATCAGAAAAAGAAGATTCAGACAAGGAACAAGCCAATGTTGCATTGATGGCAACAACAACTAATCCAGAAGATTCTAAAGAACCAGAAGATAAAGTATTGTCACAATCAGAATCAGACTTCGATTCTGAAGAGGTATTTTCTAACCTATCTCATTCTGATCTTGAATCATGTCTCTCTGAAATGCTGGAAAAGTACTAGAGTCTTCAGAGTAAGTACAAGGCCCTTAAACAAGTCCAAGTAGTTGCTTCTGAAACTCGCAGTGAGCTTGGGAAAGATATTTCAACTCTAAATGAAAAAGTATTTTCTTTAGAAAGTAACAACTCTGCTTTGAAAAGCAAAATTTCAAAACTAGAGGAGGAAATATTCTTAGAAGCTTTTGGTACTGATTGTGTCATTAGATATTACGGTCGCCATTAGATATTACGGTCTTCCCGTCATTAGGGATTACGATCGTCATCGCCTCTAGGTGCAATTTTTCTACAGAAAACACAGAAAAACCCTGAAAATGAAAAGTTTTAAAACTACTCTAACACATTCAAATCATAACAATGCTCAAAACATGTTAAACATAGAACAATCCCAAAAATACAAAGTTTTAAAACTACTATATTGGTTCACAATAATGCACCAATATATCATCAATTAATAAGACAAACATGGATTCAAATAAGATCAAAGATGCAATTTCAATAGAAACACTAAAAAAACCCAAGTTTTCCCCTAACATGTTATAAATCCCCAAAAATAATTTTGGAAACCACTAATCTAAGAAACCTCTAAATGAAAAAGTATTTTCTTTAGGAAGTAACAACTCTGCTTTGAAAAGTAAAATTTCAAAACTAGAGGAGGAAATAGTCTTAGAAGCTTCTGGTACTGATTGTGTCATTAGATATTACGGTCGTCATTAGATATTACGGTCATAATTTTGTGGATGATAACGAGGATGATAGATGACGATCTAGCCACAAAATTTGAGCATGCAAGTCCTATTTTCTCCTTTCTTTACCTTTTCTACATTTCCATTTTTCTCTTTCTCATCTTTTCTAAATTCTGATTTTGTCAATAAAAAAATGAGAGAAATAAAGAAAAATGACCAATTTGTCCTCTAAAAGATCCAAAAATTAATTATGCCACTTAGTTCTAAAATTACCACACTAACCTCTAATGTTTATTATTAATTCCTTTTTAAAATACCACATTAACTTCAAATGTTTAGGATTAATTCCTTTTTAAAATACCACATTAAATTCTAATGTTTAGGATTAATTCCTTTGTAAATAATAACATTAGGCTCTTAAAATAAATATATATATATATATATATATATATATATATATATATATATATATATAATATATATATATATATATATATATATATATATATATATATATATATATATATATATATATATATATATATATATATATATATATATATATATATATATATATATATATATACTTTGTATTTATTTGATCATTAAATTTAGGCTTAACTAATATTTTTGTTTACATATTTTACCTGATTCACAAAATTGATTCATTTATTTTAAATTTAAATAATTTTGGTCATACATTTATATTTAAAATTAACAACTTTTTATTTTTTAAATGATAAATTTATTACAAAACATGATAAATTATTATATAAAAATCTACTGTGGAATTTTATAGATAAAATTTGAATAAAAATAAATATATGATTAATTTTTTATGAAAAACGTGAGAAAGAGACAAAAATCATTTGAATTTAAAATAGAGTAATTAATTTCGTGAATTAGATAAAATATATAGACCAAATCTGTAATTTAATTTTAAATTTATAATATTTGAAAAATCTTATTTTATTAGTTAATTATTTAATTAATTACACTACATCTATATCGTTATATTTTTCCTCCTCCCTCTAACTTTAATGTGTATATATGTATACAATTAAAAACATGTACGGTATGCATAGTATAAAGAGAATTTATACAATCACCTAATAAGAAATTATTAATCTACAATTTGTTTTAAATTATTAGTGTAATAAAATTGTTTAACACAATGTACATCATTTATTGAATAATAATGTAAAATCATTTTATATTGTATTTCAAAAATACATTTTTTATTTTAAAATACAAATCAAAATTAAATTTTGTGAGAGGTGGTGAAAATGAGGTTTCTATATGTATACCAAAAAGGCTATCATGTCATGTGTCATGCAGTGGGATTCGCGATAAGTAACATAGAATGCCACTTATGTGGAAGTACTAAGGTTTGTTCTATGATCGAAACGTGTTGGGTTTCTGACAGCACTCACGCAGAGTAAAATAATCAAGTTAATCGAATGCGAAAACGGTTAATTGGAGTAATGTTTTGTTTTGTGTGGAGGGGACCACTTAGCGTGCTGACTTGTTTCGATGCATTTTTATTAGTATCCACACAAACCGAGAGATTGCCTTACATGCCACTACCATGATTTTTTTTTTTAAAATGCCATTCGTTGACAAAAAATCCTGGATGACATTTTTTTGTCCTGTAGTGGGATTAAAATATTATTTGACAGGGTTCTCCATCCTAGATGACGGACGCTTCCAGAGGTGCAGTTGGGGTCCTCCATCTGGGATGGAGTGTGCATTAAAATATATTTTTTTGTTTTTTAATTTTAGAAAATATATTAAATAATTATAATAACTTTTTAATAATAAAAATAAAATAAAATATTATATTTAATAAAAAAAATATATAATTTTAAAAAAAATAATTAACTATTTTGATATATAATATTTTTCATAATTATTTAATATTAATTAGTTATATTTACTTTTACATATAATTTGTAATAAATATATAATACTAATTAAGAAATATTATTAATAATAATTAATTAATTAAAATTTCGAAATTATATTTTTTTCTGTAATATTTGTTATAAATATTTAATATTACATAATATTTCGAAATTAATTTAAAAAAAGAGAAGTTTCAATTTTTTTTAATTGAACAATGAATATTTTTAATGATACTTACAATAAATTTATTAAAAGTAAATTTATTAATATTTGTAATTAGTATATAATAATAATTAAAAATTAATATTTATAACAATTAGTTAATTAATTGTTTTAAAAATAAATTGTTCTAAAATTAAAATAAATAATAAATAGTGACATATTATTAGCAAATAATATTTAGATGAAGTTGTTATTATGTTGTAATTTGTCCTGTGCTGTAGAAGATAATGTTACGCTTCTAATAGAACTTATTTTTGGAAAAAGGAAATACACGAAATATAATGAAGATTGAATATACTAAAACTTCAGACATAACTAAGTAGAAGGGCCAGGCCTGGTTGGACATTTTCTGCGCATATGTCATATTTCTCGACAAATACCACACCTCCTTTTTTCTTTTTCAACGTTGTCCATTTCAGTTCTAATCCGACAACTGTTTGGGCGACCTTTCTTGTTTCTCCGCATGCGGTCGTTGTGGAATAGCGTGTCACCTTCATAATGTGGCCAACTTGTTTCGGTCTGGATCCCGATGAAACTTTCCTCATAGACCTTAAATACGTTTACAACTTTGAACACGTCAGCTATATGCACATAATAGTCTTGTCTTATGCTTGAACACGCTGCAATAACATGTGAGCAAGGGACATGAAACGTTTGGAATCTTCCACACTCACACGTAAGATTCTGAAGGTCGACGTTGTAATGGGTAGTCGGTCTGCCGTCACTATGATGAACAGTCTCCTGGACCAGGAAGCAGAATCTCTCACGATCAAATTGCATGACTGTGTGGCTATTTGATTTGATTACTTCCTCCTCAATTCCCTTCATGCAGTTTTCAGTGAACAGTTTGCCAGAACCCAACATTTTAGTCCAATCATGTCCTCTTTTCCCAAACAGTGTGCCCATTCGATAATATGTTGATTTTACCAAAGCGGTAATAGGTAGGTTGCATGTGGATTTTAAAATTGAGTTCATCGATTCTGCGAGGTTGGTAGTCATATGACCCCAACGTTTCCCTCCATCAAATGATCTCGTCCATTTTTCTCTTGGAATATTGTTTATCCATTGCAACGCTTCTATGTTAACCTTACGTATCTCTCCCCTGTAGTATTCATATGTTGCCTCATTTAATGCACACCCTGAAAATGAAAAGGAAAACTAAATTAGTATGTAGAAGTTAATTTAAGATATGGTAACAAAGATATTTTTTTGGAAGGTACCCATGTTAATAATTTTTTTCCGAAGTTCCTTGTCTCTGAATTCCCTCATGAAATTTTGAGCTATGTGTCTGATGCAATAGACGTGTGAGGAGGGAGGGTGTTGCCAGCCATTATCCGGGTTATTATAGGCACTCTTTATTGACTGATGTCGATCTGATATCAAACATAGGTTGGATTGTGGTGTCACATGCATTCTAAGATTTCTCAAGAAAAAACTCCATGCTTCTTCGGTTTCACCCTCTACCAATGCAAAAGCTATTGGAAATATGTTCCTATTTCTGTCTTGTGCCACATCCATTAACAAAGTTCCCCTGTACTTTCCTTTTTTTTGGATGGGTGATAAACATAGGGGAACTAGTGATAACATTCAAGCATTAGTAAGTGATACTTATCATTCTGATAATTGTTTTACATTTGCTTTGTTTTTTTTTTAACAAATCAAAATATATTATGTATGTGTTATTTTGTTTATTGTTTTTCTCTACATGTATCAGGTGGAACCTGAAAGAGCTTTTAGAACCCGAAATCATAAGTTAATTGATGCCCCACATTATATTCAACCTTTTTTGGATACCTCTGGTTTTGCAAACATCGTAAAATTGAAGGATATATTTATTGATACAAGTTTCATATATGCTCTACTTGAACGATGGAGACCCGAAACACATACCTTTCACTTCCCAACCGGTGAGTGCACTATAACCTTAGAAGACGTAAGTATGCTTTTGGGTCTACGCGTCAATGGGAGAGCCGTCGTAGGACCATCCGAGATCAGTGCAAGTGCATGGACCACGTTTTTGGGCCGTCAACCTCCAGAAAATCACATTAAAGGTAGACGTGTTCGTATCTCTTGGTTAAAACAAATACTAGAAGAAACTCTAATATCTGAGAATACCTCCCATGACGAACTCATTATATACACAAGAATTTATATTATATTGTGCATCTTCCTAACTTTATTCCCTGATAAATCGACAAAAGATGTACATAGTATGTGGATACCATTTGTTCAGGATTTGGGTAAGTGTGGTGAATATAGTTGGGGATCAGCTGTGTTAGCGTATCTATACAGGGAAATGTGTAAAGCTGTTGACGTTGATGTTGATGGTATGGGGGGTGTGTTATTCTACTACAAACATAGGGATTTACACGATTACCATTTATAGCACCAATTACTTTTGCAGTTCCAAGTCATCCATATGCATCAATGTAAGTCTTAATATTTCCATGAAAATCCATTTCTTTACATTTCTGTTCTCTGTGTCATATAAGATGTTAATCTTTCAACTTAATGCTGCTCTACTTTTTAGATGGGCTTCGACCAACAAGAAAAAAAATTGCTCTAGAAATCCTCGTCACTACCTTGATGGGTATCGTGTCATGCTCGATCACATGTCGTCAACAAACGTAATTTTGGTTTGACTAGTTTTTTTATTACATGACACTCAAACAATAAATGGTAAACTTACGTATTTCTTTTAATACAATCACAGTTTATATGGAGGTCGTATCTTGGATACCCCCCTTGGAGAATGATGATCATTTGATTTGGAGCGCAACAACATCAATCTTGTGCTTTTGGATCGTTGAAATGCATCAATCAGATAGGGTCAAATTGCAATTTGGGTATTATCAAGACATACCCAATCCACCTAAATGCCTACAAGAAGAACATACCATGACTATGCAAGACTCATGGAATTATAGTTACACAACGTTGAATAGAAACGAACAACAACTTTGGGAAAACAGACACCGGCTGTGTTTGACTGGGGTAACGTTTCAGGGAGAAATGAAGCCAACCGAAGAATATATTAATTGGCTACGACATCTTCCATTACAATACGCGTCAATTGAGCAACTACTTATTGACCCCCGCCAACATTGTAACACATCACAAATGTCGACTGCACCACGACCACCATTAAGAAACCCCCGAACAAGAATGCCTCCCAACCAATATTATACACAAACTTCAACTTCCACCCAACATGAACCACAAGGTCAATATACACAACCCTACCAACAACAAACACAAAACACCCAATACCATCAACCAAACTACCAAACCCAAACACAACACACTTCATACCAACAACCAAACTTCCACACAATAACCCAACAAACACCTAATAACTACCCATACCAAACACCACAAAACCCAGTACACTACACTTCTCAAACCCAACAACAACCATACATACGCCCCCCACATAACTACACACCCATCCCACCACCTAACTTTGATTACTCTACTACACATCAATAATCAACAACCACCGATGTGAACGACTATTACATCGCAACCATAGAAACTTCAAACCCAAACCCAGCCTCATTCACACAAATATTAAATAACTTTTCTCCTAGTATGGATTTTGAAAATTTTGAGGCATTCGAAAATTTTCGTGAGCAACCACCCATTCTTCAAACCACTGATATTCCCTCATCAACTAATGCCCCTACTATACCTACCTCAACACAACCATTAGGTCGTGGTCACCGCGTTCGAGTACGTGCAAGATGTGGAACTGGTAGTCATTTCGTCGATGAAGATCCCAATCAATGTCGCAATTAATTGTTTTTAAATCTACTTTTCATTGTAATTATCGTTTTTAATTAATATTATATGAAATTATATTTTTTATTTCATTTATAAAGTTTACTAAAATTAATATCTAATCATCGATTAAATAATTTATTCTTAATAAATTTATTGTAACTATCATTAATTTTCTTTTTTATTAAAAGTATTACGTAACAATTAAAAAAAATTGAAACTTCTCTTTTTTTAAATTAATTTCGAAATATTATGTAATATTAAATATTTATAACAAATATTACAGAAAAAAAATATAATTTCGAAATTTTAATTAATTAATTATTATTAATAATATTTCTTAATTAGTATTATATATTTATTACAAATTATATGTAAAAGTAAATATAACTAATTAATATTAAATAATTATGAAAAATATTATATATCAAAGTAGTTAATTTTTTTTTTAAAATTATATATATTTTTTATTAAATATAATATTTTATTTAATTTTTATTATTAAAAAGTTATTATAATCATTTAATATATTTTCTGAAATTAAAAAACAAAAAAAAAATATTTTAATGCACACTCCATCCCAGATGGAGGACCCCAACTGCACCTCTGGGGGCGTCCGCCATCTAGGATGGAGGACCCTGTCAAATAATATTTTAATCCCACTACAGGACAAAAAAAGTGGTATACTGGGAAAAAAATTTCAACGAATAGCATTTTGAGAAATTTTTTTCATGGCAGTGGCAATAATGTCAATCTCTCACACAAACCTAGCCTTTTCAAATGTCAGATCAATCAGATCATATGGTTGCATTCCACAAATATTTGAGTTTATACCCAACATTTTCAGAATATTTTCCATTACAATAACCTAAATAGTCAAATTTCCAACAAAGTTTTTAATATATCCAACTAAAAAAAGAGGATGTATATCAAGGAGATTTTAATTATAATTTTATTTTTGTTTTATGCGAATTTGACAAATTTATGATTTTTTTTTAAATTATATTTTATTTATATAAAAAAATGTATGGCAGGAAAAATAGGTAGAAAATGTGAAATCTATGAAAATTTTGTAAAAAACATAAGTAAAACTAATAAACACAATATTATAAATGAAATTGGCGGGTTCAATAAAAACTAGGAGAACGAATCAATTGGTTTGATTTGTCTTTTTTTTTAAGTTGAGTATAATCAACATTTTGTTAGAAATTTGAATGTTTTGATTATTTGGATTAAAGAATCGGTTACAATAGTAAAAAAACTAACATTTTCAATCAAATACGTGTTTACTATTGTTTTTAGTAAATTAAATCACAACATTAATTTACTTTTCAGATTAAACTCGAAAAAATTCTTAAGACATATTGTGAAAAAGTGTTTGAGAAAATATATTCATTCTTTATAACTTAACGTTTGAATGTAGAACAATCAGATGAAAATCGCAAGAAGTAAAAATGCAAAATTGCTTGAAAGATAAAGTGAATGTCGAAAATTATGAAAATAAATAAAGTAAAATGCTTGAATTTAAAAGTGGGACACATATTCATATACTTCTGACAAATTCCTTTATCTTTCTAATTTGGATATTTGAATTCTATAGAGAACAACAAATGAAAAATGTGAGCCCTTGTTACAGAGATCAAATCGACTTATATACATAAATAACTGTCGACAACGGTCAACTCTCCAGCATTCGACATGTGCACTATTACGTGGTATTTTGTCGTCTGATTTGCTTCCAAATTTTGAAATTCGGACCCTTGGTATGGGTAATAAAATCTGATTTTTGTTTGTTTGTTTTTAACTTTGTTTATTGATACATTGTTTCCATTTCTTTGATTTTGATATGCCATTTCTTATTTTATTATAGACATAATAATTGACAAACAACCGAGATACAAACATGATCAACTGGCCTAACATGCTTCAGTGTGTAGGGAGAAAAATAGACTCATATGACCCGCAACTTGAGAATCTTCATGTGCTACTGAGGTTCCGTCAACCTAAGGTCATGTATCTTCAACTCATGATGAAACACCTACTACTCCCGTTTTCTAGGAGGCATCGAAGACACTTCATTACTTCCTCTATATGCACACCATGTTGCAGTTCATGTGTGGGAGGGAGAGGTAGCATAAATATTTTATTACTCTTTAAAACATTTGTTTTATACTAATTGAATTGTCTGGCGTTGATGCTTTTATTTGTGTAGTATTTTGACACATTGAAATGTATAAACCATGGTAGGAAGATATCAAAGATGTCGCAACCTGATGGACCATGGTTTTAAGAAGTTTTGGAGCTATCTGGGTTGAAGGACTTCAATATGAATGGATATGGTTATATTGACCATGTTAAGTTTTCTGCATTTGTTGAGAGATGACAAATATAGACATCATCGTTTTATCTTCTGATCGGTGAAATGGCTATCACACTTGATGGTGTATCATGCCACTGTTAGCCAAGAAATTCTAATGTACCAATTCAAAAAGGGAATTAGCTGGAATTTATGCACAAAAACAAGGCAAGGTTACATGCCTTTTGACCAGAGACCTTGAAGCAAAACATCAGTGTTTGACATTGAATGATTGGGTTTGGTACTTAGTAAAAATCTTCAAGGATTTGGTTATTCGTCAATTCGACAAGTCAAAGGAGCTTCGACTGAAGAAGATTCAAAATTCAAACTAAATAATTGTGTTTTGGTCCTATCCAAACACCAAAGACACGAGGAAATCAATAGAAGGCAGGCCAAGCATGTAGAGGTGGCTTGTCGGATGGAAGACAGTTGAACATTGAAGATAATTAGGTTCATAGTACTATAAATAGGGATTCTATTGTTAGGATACGGGGGGTGGCAAGATCATTATGAACTTCAATACAAACTCAAAGTACCCATACGTAACCGAGAAATAAGTCTCTGAAGAAAATGTATTTTCCTACCAATTTATTATTTATGCAAATAAAGTTCTTTTTCATTGAACCTACATTTACTTGTTTTCATCTTTATTCAAGTCACTAATTTCGACTTAGTCAAAATCATTGATACATTTGTTTTCAAACTTAATCATTTTTCCAAAGTAGTCAACATTGAATGCAAATATCCGACAACATTAATGTTCACTTTCTTTTCCCAGAAATTTAGCATAACTTGTCCCAAAATTTACTAGTTTTGTCCTTAAAGCAATAAATTTAAAACTAAGTGATTATTTGTCAAAAGCACAGGTGAACAAATTGGCACGCCTAGTGGGACATGTTTGTGCAAATTATTGAATTATTTACTTTAAAGAGTGTTGTATTTTATTTATTTGTCGTGAATTTTTTCTTGTGTCGAATAATGTTTTATGCATTTGGACTTTTATGCGCTTGAGAAATGGTAGAACTTTAGTTGAAATGGTACTCCTTAAGAACACGACACTTCCCCAAAATAACACTTCAGATACTGAACAACTTACCGCATTGACAATCAGAACGAAAGAAAACACAAATCCCATAGGGAATAATGAACTTATCCTTACCCCATTAACAAGTGTGACATCAATGCTAGGGATGATGGTTTCATTGCATGTGGCAACAAGCATTCCAACTACTCCCAGGCCGACGCACATTGCTATAGGAGATCCTAGGCCTTCTTATTTGCAAAGTTTTACAACGCCGTTGGTTTATAGGGATTTCCCTTATGGTATTCCAACTACGATGATGGCAGGACTACAAAGTAACACGTCAACATATGCAGATAATAATGTAAAAATAACGTCTCCTTTAAATCAATAGGTAGCGTCAGAGTTTGCCATTAGCAACCCTGGTCGAATAACACAACCTAGAGGGAGTTAGTTTGTCCTCCCAAATACATCTTCCTTAACAACGAATTCCATGGTGTTCATAAGATAGCAAATGGATTAAATTAACCACATGATGATTAACATGCTTACTCAACAAATTGGTACATTGTTCAATCCCATAATTCAGAATATTAACAAAAGTTACCAATTACTGGCCAATCAAATGGGTCGAATAGTCAATTTTTTTTTGTTCCCCCCGAGCCCATGCATAACCAATTCTCAAATTGTGCCAGCCAGGCCAATAGGGATACCTGACAATGGAGTTGCCCCTGTTAATAAAGGGCAACTATAGCAAGAAAGACTTCGACTCGGACCCCTGTGCTTGGGGGAGGAGAAGAGTATATAGGTCAAGTTAACCCAAAAATAGTTATGGTAGATAGGAACCAAGATGTTGAAGAAGTAGTCAGGAATGTTAGACAAGATAACTTAACGGGGAAAAATAATTTAGCCCACATAGTCAAAAACATCCTAGCCCATAATGTCCTTAATGTAGGATACATAGGCCAAATTTTGTGTCTCCTTTGTCTGATTATGTCCTGCAAGTAGATCCCCATAGGAGATGAAAGGTCCCTAAATTCACCAAGTTTTCAGGAGACACAAGTGAGTCGATTATCAAACATATCACTCGATACCAGACTGAAGCAAGAGATATAGCGAATAACGAGAATATGAAAATGAGATTCCCCCCAAATTTTCTAACAAAAAATGCCTTTACATGGTTCACAATGCTTCCCCTTCATTCCATACATAATTAGAACCAATTGGAGAGAGTGTTCCATGAATAATTTTATATGGGACAGTCGAAGATTAGTCTCAAAGAATTGGCTAGTGTAAGGCACAAAGCGCCTGAGTCAATCGATGATTACCTAAATAAGTTCAGGTTGTTGAAGGCAATGTGCTTTACCCAATTGCCTGAACATGAATTGTTTGAAATGGCAGATGGGGTATAGACTATTCTATTATAAACAAACTAGATACACAATATCTGAGAGATATGGCTCAGTTGGCTGATAGGGTTCGACAGGTCAAACGCGTGAAGGCCAGAACGAGAAAAATCCATAAAAAGAGAAGGTTTTCCATATAGAGACAGATGAGAGAGACCATGAATATGATGTAGAATACAAGGAGTTCGAAGAAAGAGACATAAATATGGTAGAACTTAAGCTATGACCTCCCTAAGTTTGTAAACTATTGAAACCGTCCGATGGAAAGAATCCGGTCAAACCAGAAAATGACAAATTTATCGCCAAAATGTACACCTTCGACGTAACTAATTCCGACGAGATTGTTGACCTCTTAGTTGATGATGGAAAAATTATCATCCCTAAAGGGCTAAAGACGCCACCTTTGGAGCAACCAAAGAAAAAAGGATTTTTCAAGTTTCATAATTTTTTGGATCATAAGACTTTTCATTGTGTCCTATAGAGGGATTTGGTGCAAGAAGCATTGAACGAGGGAATGTTGAAGTTTGCCGATAAGGCCAAAGCCCCAATGCAGGTGGACTTTAACCCTATACAAATCAAATATATATACTATGTTAAACCACTCGAATGTCTAATGGTCGAGGTTACTAAGAGCCTCGATGTGGCAACAAAAGTTTCTGAGTTGGAGTATGCCGAGAAAGTAAGAGTGGTTTACCCCACTGTTGAGGAGGAACTCGTGGATTTCCTCAATATATGCAAATTGAAAGGCTCAGAAGTGATGTTGTGTCCCAGGTGTAAAGTTGTATTTGATAGAAAGGCTACTAAAGGTAATGAGAAAACTATGCCCCAACCTTCTATTGGGGGAAAATGACCCCAGTCGAGGCCAAATTATGCTTTCAACAGAAATGTGTCCCGTATAGGACATAAAATGTGGCCACAGGCTACAAAGAAGATTGACATAAGACCTATACGCCTCATCCGAATGCTCCATTTGGGAAGTGGATACACCCCCACAATATAACATACACCAACCATAAGAATGGGGAGGTGTTGGCACTAAACATGACTTAGACACACTTGAACAACCCTCATGCCACCAATAACCATGCTTACAGTCCAAATTACAAGGGGAAAACCCCATGACTCGAACACAATAGTGAAGGTATCAACGCCAGAAGAAAGTGTTCATAGAAATGCTACGTTCTAATAGAAACCAAAACCAAGAGATGGATAACTAGTTGGCCAAAAGTCAAGTTAAAGAAAGAGTATTTCCCCCACCATCACCTACTAAACCTAAGGTCGAACTGGCGAAAAGGCCAGTAAAGGAGAGGGTTGGCCCTCTTTTACCAACCGACAAGAAAGAGGGTAAAGACAAAGATTGGGAAATGATAGCAGATAATTTCTCAGAGTTAGAGGGAAATTTTGTTGTCCTATGCAACGTAGTGTCAGTGCTACCCATCGAATACGACGTGGTGACTGACGCGGAAGAGGAATACTCTGTAGAATAGACGGTTGAGCACAAGTCAGTTTGTTATTATATGATGAATAATGGATGTGTCGGAGAGTAGAATGTCGTCTTTGAGAAACCAAATATAAGGATAAATAGCCATCTAAAACCATTTTTCATCAAAGCAAAGACTGACAATCATGCTGTCAACAAGGTCCTAGTTGATAGTGGTGCAACAGTGAACCTGATGCCACTTTCCCTATTAAGAAAGATAGGGAAGTTTGACACCATCCTAAGGCCTCATAACTTGGTGCTTTCCAATTATGAAGGAAAGATTTGCCACTCTTTAAGGGAAATCCATGTAGATTTTATTGTCAGAACTACAGTTTGACCAACCTTTTTCACGGTCATTCCTTCTTAAGCTAATTATAACTTATTGCTAGGGAGGGAGTGGATACATGGCTTTGGTGTCGTCCCATCATCTATCCATCAAAGAATATCAATATGGAGGGAAGACGACATTGAAAGAGAGAAAAACACACAAATGGGGGTTGAATTATGTTGGCTTTTCTCAAACTTTTTCAACTTCTGCTTTTGCTTCTGATTGAACTTGGTTAAAGACTGAACCTTCAGTTTAGAGTCTGAATCAAAGTTACTCAGAGTCTGAAATCTCATATTTCTTTATCCGATTTTAAAACAGAATTTAACTCAGATATAAGCAAATAATAGCAGTGGAATAGTTCATAAGCAAATAAAGGAAAACAAGATACACAAGAAGTTATCGTGATTCCTCTCACAACTTGAGATATCCCAATCCCCTTGTACTTCCAAGGGATTTCCACTATAACCAAACTGATTACAAATGCTCAGGAACACAAGCAAGAGACTTCCTTTGCTTACACACACAAGTATAAAACTTCCTTGCTCAAACACACAAGTTTGAGACTTACTTGCTCAAACACACAAGTATGAGACTTCCTTGCTCTAGCACACAAGATAAAGACTTTAAATGCTCAAGCATACAAGCAAGATACTTCTGATTCTATAACAAATTGTTAAGACATTTGGTTAAAAACTACACTTGATATACAATCAGAGGTGTAGACAAAATACAACTTATAAAGACTCGAAGACTTAAGAACTTATAAAATATATAAGTGTTAAGATGTTCTAAGCCTAAAAATATTGACATAATAGCTTCTCTTTGATTGTCAAGTTTCAGAGTCTTGTAGTATGGTGTATTGTTGTATGGTAGTATTCTTCTTCAAGTCTACAGCTCCTTATATAGAGAAGAGAGAAAAGAGGCGTTGAAGACTTTCACCAAAAGGTTGGTTAACCTTTGTACTTAATTAGACACATTAAGACAACACTTTTCTATAAAAGGAATTATTCATTAAGGCTTAGGCATCCAAGAAGAGATTTTTCCTTAAGTCTTCACAGGATCAAAAAATATTTGAGTCTGTAAGAGTTGTCTTGGTAGAAGAACTTCTGATTCAGAGGCTAACTTTCCTTCATAATTCACTCTTAAAAGGCTGATCATATTAGAGTTCACTTCTTGGCTTCTGAAGCTTCAAAGTCTGGGTCACTAGAGGCTGACTTTCTTCAGAGTTGACTTCTTCAGAGTATAGATCTCCATCAGAGGCTGAGTCTTCATAAGTAATCTTCAAAGCCAGAGTTTGATATTTAAATGCAGATTCCTTAAGCAATTCTTCATTTGTTCTTAATGATATTATCCTGCATACTTGAACAGATGTTAGAATACCCATTTGTTCTTTAAATACTTTGTTATCAAAATCCAAGTATTTAAGAATAATGGTTTTAAATTTAATTAACTTGTTGATATCAGGATCAGAGGTTTGTAAGCTCCCCCTGAGTCTGATAGTCCAAAGGGTGAGGTTTTTAAGCCCCCCCCCCCTAAGTCATATCCAGGTTAATTAAATCTCTTTTAATTGACATGTTAACATGAGTGGGATGTTTTTCTCATGGCTCTAGGATAGAGTGATCAAGACTGTGTAATGTAGTAAAGAATCTTGTAAAATCATTCCAACTAAATGAAAGTTTAACCAATTTTCCTTTTTGCAAAGATACTCCTTTTTATTTTCTCTTAATTCATTTAATGATCCCCTGATAGAGAAGTCTAGGAATTATTTCATCCAATTAAGCCCAAAATAAGGATAACTAGGGAAAGAAAGACTATTTTTAATTTATACCAGAAATCATAATAATTCCCAATTAATATAGCTCAGAGATGAGCAAGCACAACATAATATAAAGGATAAAAAATAATCCAATAGATACATCATACAAAAACAGACAAAGAATCATTCGGATAAGTGACATACAAGTGAACAAAAGATATTCAAATAAAAACAACTACCACTTATATGTTATCAAAGACAATTGCATATAATTCTTAATTTAAGAGGCTGAGATGCTTCAGAGACATTTGTTCATCAGAAGCTGTTTTAGAGCTTCTAATCACAGTAGCTCCTGACCATCATCAGACTCTGATCCTCCATTCACAACCCAACACTATTTTGTTATAAAATGCATGTTTTGATACTTTTTAATCAAATATTTAAATATTAATAGGCTTGGAAAATAAATCAGCTCATTGATGATCAATATCAATGAAATGTATATCTATTGCACCCTTCTGAACAAAATCTCTGATAAAATGATGTTTGATTTCAATGTGCTTGGTTCTGGAATGTTGAACATGATTCTTTGTCAAAGAAATAGCAATAGTATTATCAAAGAATATAGGTATACTGATCCCACAAATCTAATAATCTACCAACTGATATTGCAAAATATCAGGTTTAGAAGTTGTTAAGTAGAGTGAGGAACCAACCATAGCTTCATACAACTTATGAGCGACTTTGGAGTTTTCTTCTTCCTCGTTCAGATTACATGTTGGATGTATAAGAGTGTTCATGACTTTGTAGTCTCCAAGCTTGAACTTCTTCAGAAGCTCTTTAGTATATTTAGACTGATGAACATAAACTCCATTTTTGCTTTGGTTGATCTGAATTGCCAGGAAGAACTTCAATTCCCCATTAAGCCCATTTCAAATTCAGTTGGCATAGACTCAGAAAATTCTTTGCACATAGATGCATTAGTAGAACCAAGAGTTATGTCATCAACATAAACTTGGAAAATCAAGATTTCCTTATTCAGAGTATTTCTGAACAGTGTTGTGTCAACTAAACTCTTTTGGAAGCCATTTTCTAACAGTAAATTACTTATTCTCTCATACCAAGCTCTTGGAGCTTATCTGAGTCCATAAAGTGATTTCTTAAGTTAAAAAAAAATCTGGGTGGGATGAGTCCTCAAACAAAGGAGGTTGTTTGATATACACTTCTTTAGAAATGACTCAGTTTAAGAAAGCACTCTTGACATCCATTTGATATAAAATAATATCACAATTAACAGCATAAGAGAGAATAAGTATGATTGCCTCTAACCTTGCAACTGGTGCAACCGTTTTAGAGAAATCTATACCTTCTTGCTGACTGTAGCCTTGAGCTACCAGTCTAGATTTGTTTCTTATCACCTCTCCTTGCTTATTCACCTTGTTTTTGAACACCCATTTTATTCCAATGTTATTCTTCTGATGAATTTTGGGAACCAGATCCCACACATCATTCCTTTGAAACTAGTTTAGTTATAGACAGGAATGTCCCAACATAATGTGCTCATCTCTAAATGCAGATCTTATTTTCAAAGGACTATCTTTATTTCTAATGATCAGCTCTTATGGATGAGAAGACTTATACTTGAAGTTTCTAATGGATTGCACAACTTCTTGAGAGTCAAAAGAAGATTCTTCAGAATTTGCTTCAGATTCAAAAAGAGCTATTATCAAAAGCGTCTTGTAATTTATAATAAGATAAATCACTAGTAAGCTCAAGTTTAGAAGGACTTACTTATTTCTTCTTCCTTCCATTATCCATAAGACAAATCCGGGCCGATTCTACACTTGGAGTGAAGCTTTCACCGCTTGAGGAATCACTTGCACTCTCACAAGCTACATAAGCTCTTCTAGATTTACTAGGCTTCTTGTGATGCCTTCTTTCTTTGTCTTTATTAATCATGGGACATTCCTGTCTATAGTGACCAATTTCACCATAATTATAATAAGAGCTTCTAAATTTAACTTTTCTATTCTCACCATCTTTTGAAGACTTGGATTCCCTTCTAAATTTTGCTAAGTTTCCTTTGGAGTGCTTGACCTTATTCTTTCGAATATACCTTTGTTATCTATTGACAAATATCCTAACATCATCATCATCGAAGATCTTGTCATCCCTTTCTTCATACTCACTAGGCTCATTCTTTGAGGACTTAAAACTAGAAGTCTTTAGAGCAAAGGAGTTCTTCTCTTCCAACTTGTCTTTAACTTTCTCTTTCTTCATCATCTTTTCATATTCTTTTTCATGTTTTTTCAAGAAAGTGAGTTCTTGCTCATGTTCTTTCAATTTACCAAACAAAGTAGTAAGATCAAGTGCTTTAAGATCATTCGTCTATTTGATATCGGTGACTTTGGGTTTCCATTCCCTATTACGACATCTTAAAACTTGTTAGTAGCAATAACATTAGAGATAGGATTACATAGAGTATTCAATTCATTAATAAGATGTGTGAATCTCTTTTACATATCGGCAATGGTTTCTCCATGCTTCATACGAAAGAGTTCAAACTCTTGGTTCAATGTGTTTATCCTAGCTTGTTTGACTTCATTAGTTCCCTCACAGGCGACTTTTAATGTGGCCCATATAGCCTTGGAGGTTTCACAATGAGAGACACGATAATACTCATCAACAACTAATGCGGATATGAGAATATTTTATGCTTTCTAATCATGAGACCATAATTTTTCATCATTATCATTCCATTGATTTTCCGACTTTGGTACGATGAATCCTTCACCATTAGTCATTGTAATTTGATTAAGACCATTGGCGATGACATCCCATACACCCTTATCAACAGAGTTGATATGGATACACATACAAGCTTTCTAATAGCCATGATTTTCGTCAGTGAAAATAGGTGCTCTATTATACGCCCATTTAGGTTCGGTATCCATTATCTAATAAGAAAATCTTAAGACCGGAAACAACCGGAGCTCGTCATACCACTTGTTAGACGATATGTCTAGACCCAAAGGGGGTGAATAGATCCCAAATTAAAAAATCATTTGAAACATTGATTTAGAAAATTTTATGGCGTGTAAGCAATTTAAAATATTTCCCGGATCCAAAATCGTCTAACCAAACCTTCTATTGAATAATGTCACTATAAGCATATTGTAGCAGTGTATTCGTTACCATTGGAGATATTGACTAAATCTAAGGTAAACCATACAAGTCGAGTCGCCACCGCACTTCTATTTATCCAAAGGAATGGTTAGAAAGCGAACAAAAACCTAAAAGTTTTATCGAATCAAAAACTAGTAAAAATGTCAGAGATCTGGGTAAGGGGGTTGGTTATGCAATGGGAAGGTTTTAAGCACCCAAAACATCCTAGGTACTCCTAGGGAGCCTTTTTGTACTTGTTGTAAGGTTGGTAATTTGTGAAAATTGATTTGTGCAAACATGATTGAAGAGATGAGAAGAGAATATACAAGTTTATTTACATTTTGTGTTTGGATGGATAAACCCATTGCCTACGTACCATCTTAAAAGATTAGGATCAAAACCTCGTAGTTCGGGGTAAAAATCTCAAAATGAGTTGGTGAATTGATTGGTCCAAAAGCCTTAAGGTCCTTTGTTATCCAATGGAGAAAACTCAACCTAAAACCACAAGTCCACCATGTGAGGATAACTTCAACATGCTAGTGAGGGGTTAACCCTATAATAAGCATGGAAGACTCATTGTCCATCACTAAGGATATAGGTGAGTATTACATCTACCTCAAGGATAACTCAAACCTAATAGCTAAAGGTTATGAAAAAATTTGCTTAAGAAGGTGGCCTTTGAAACCACAAAAATAGTTGAATGGGTTATATTTACCAATGGAGAGTATTTATAAAACATGGTCAAAGTTGACTTAGAGATTCAATTCAAAATAAGTGTTTAAGAAAAGAAAGTTTGAAAATCAAAATCACAAGGCTTAGGTTTCTAATGTTTGTAAAGAAGTGTTAAATGTTTGCACAAAAGGTTTTGGCTTGGGTTAGAGTGGAGGGAAGAAGAAGAATGGCTAAAGTCCTATACAAGAGATAAGGGATAAGAAACAAGACCACAAATGGAGTTCCTCTCTTGAGATCATATTGATGATCCAGGTAGCTCCCATCCTTTGGAATATGCAAGCAAAATAATGGTAAGCCCAAGCAACAATCACACAAGTCTCTTAAGAGATCCTCAATGCATCTTGTCTCTTTCACTTTGGGTGAACATAGCAATGATTCTTCAATTTGAGCTCTCATAGGATTTCCTAGCACAAGAGTACACACATCAAAAGTTTCATGAAAACAAGTCAAGAATGGACAAGAGTGAGTTTAGAGATTTGGGTCCTTCTAATCCATCTTCACATCAAGATCCTTTTACTCCAATTTGCATAGGGAAAATTGAAATTCTAGTTAACAGACTTTCGATGTCACACGGGATGTTATGACATCCAATTCTGCGCAGACAAGTATTATGCAGAACTTTAAAAGTAAGTGCAGTAAATAACACAAGGAATTGTTTACCCAGTTCGGTGTCACACACACCTACGTCTGGGGGCTACCAAGCCAGGGAGGAAATCCACTATTAGTAGTATTAATTCAGACCTTAAACCAACTGTTTAACCCTATCACTTAATACCTACCCAATGCAATTTCAATCTTACTCTAAGATCAGAGTTCCTACTCACCCCCCCTCAATCACCTCAGTGATTACAACCTTTAATTATATTAAAGTTTATAGTGAAGTCACACTTCAAACAACTCTTGATTGTGCTTAACAGCTTTAATCAAGATACACAACACTCACGCTTAAAAGCTTAGAGTGACACAACACTTACAACTCAATGAACACCCTAGTCCAATGAAATCATCTAGGTAATAATTGCTTGGATCACAAGATTCACCTAATACAAGACACACACAAAATACAGCAGTGAAGTATGATGTAACACTAAAATCTTCACACATAAAATCCCCGAGTTCTGAATGAAGGATTGCCATCCTTTTATATTGCAGCACTTGGGCCTTGTACTTGTATTTCCTGAAATTAAGGTCAAGCAAGTTAACCTAATTTCCACATATTAGGGTACTAACAAATAGGCTATTTGTTAGGTTCATTAATTTTAGCTTAGTTGTTAGTTTCCTGGATTTTAGCTCAGCTGTTGGATTCCTGAAGAATAGCCTGAGAAAACTGCTGAAACAGAAAAACTAACCAACCTACAATTTAGCATATGCTATCAGGAATGAATGTCACAACATTCAGTTTGACGTCCAAAGCATAGACCATATGCTAAGTCTGTTATTTTCCTTAAAACAGACTGTACAAATTTGTTGTACTGTAGAGGACCAACCCGTTCATACTTCAGTATCAGCTTACATTAATAAATGTCAAAACTTCCAATTTGACATTTACACATAGAGCCTTATGCCATGGTCTGTTGTTCTCTTGAAGAACAGACTGAGATACATATTGAAATGTAGCAGAAAACCAACCTGCCTATTATTCAGTATATGCTGTCAATGATGAATGTCATAACATCCAGTTTGACATTCAGACAGTAGGCCTTGTGCCAGGTCTGTTATTCTCTTGATAAACAGACTGAAAATAAATACTGAGTTATAACAGAACACCCACTGTTCTATTCCTCAGTATTTGCTTTCAGGGATGAATGTCATAACATCTAGTTTGACATTCAGTAGATCCTGTATTAGCTAAACCTGCAGCATACTACTCAAGTATGTCATGACATCAGTCAAGACATCAGAGTACAGTTAGATGATCTAACACAAAATGCAGCTAATCAAACATCTCCAAGGCAGGTCATGACATCAGTCAAGACATTAGAATCCAGCTAGTGTTTTACCATAAACTGCAGCCAATCTAACATCTACAAACTCCCCCTTTGGCAAATTTTTGGCTAAAACACTTTGGCATCACAACAGAGTACACAGCAGCGGAAAACACACATCTAGTAGGGAAAAAACCTAGCTAATACACTCAGAGCAGCAGCACACTCAACACACATAGAAGTTAAATAAGAACTTCACATATCAGCACACACACAGAAGTTAAATAAAAACTTCTAATAGCAGCACACAAAAACACACTCACACTCATAGAAGTGGAGCATCAGCTGCAGCACAACCTCTGGATTAGAGGATCTTCAATATCTATTTAGCAAGAAAATAATCTGTTGTCCTGGGGCATCACAGGTGTTACTCCCCCTTTTTGTCAAAAATGTTGCCAAAACAACACTTTAAATTACATACCAAAATAAACAGAATTACACAAATGACAGAACCACAATCTTGATTTTACTTCATAGTTTCAATCAAGAATCCTCCCTCTTGATCTTGCTTTACAGCTTTGATCAAGACACCACCCACTTGATCTTGCTTCACAACTTTGATCAAGTAGTCACACACTCTTGCTTTACAACAAGTACGCCCATATCAGATGCCATGACTTTGAGTCTGACATCTTGAACCACTCCTGCATGAACACTTTCTTGAAGTCCAGCAGGCACATAGGCTGTCCCATGTTAGGATATCCCCTTAACATCTTGTTACCACACTTGCAGCAAGTAACATAGCTGTGAGCTGTTGTCCAGTCATAGCACACTTTCAATTGTTTAATAGGTTGAGATATTAAACAATACATCCCAAACGTCCTTGGTTGCTATAAATCCTCAGAGAGGCATATTCCCAATTTTCTCCTTAAATTTTCAAACTGAGTAGCATCCAGAGCCTTGGTGAATATGTCAGCAAGTTGTAGTTCAGTGGCTACATGTTCCAAGGTAATCACTTTGTCTTCCACCAGATCTCTGATGAAGTGATGTCTGATGTCAATATGTTTGGTCTTGCTGTGTTGGATGGGATTCTTGGAAATATTGATGGCACTGAGATTGCCACAGAACAATGTCATGACATTCTGAGAGACATTGTACTCAGTAAGCATCTGTTTCATCCACACCAGTTGGGAACAACTGCTTCCAGCTGCTATGTACTCAGCCTCAGCAGTGGACAGTGATACACAATTCTGTTTCTTGCTGAACCATGATATGAGATTGTTTCCCAAGAAGAAACATCCTCCTGAAGTGCTTTTTCTGTCATCAGCACTCCCAGCCCAATCAGCATCACAATACCCAGATAAGACAGGCTCAGAGCCATGAGAGTATAGCATACCATAGTCACAAGTCCCATTGACATACTTGAGAATCCTCTTGACTTGATTTAAGTGGCTCACTTTGGGTTCTGCTTGGTATCTAGCACACACACCAACTGCATAGGAAATATCAGGTCTACTGGCAGTTAGGTATAGTAGACTACCTATCATGCTTCTATACAAGCATTGATCAACACTGGGACCTCCATCATCTTTGGTTAACTTTAAATGAGTAGGTGCAGGAGTTCTTTTGTGCCTAGCATTATCCATACCAAACTTCTTAACTATGTTTTTGGAATATTTGCTTTGGGAGAGAAACATAGAATCCTCCATTTGGTTAACTTGCATTCCAAGAAAATAAGTCAATTCCCCAACCAGACTCATTTCAAACTCAGATTGCATCTGGTGAACAAAATGTTTCACCATTTGCTCTGACATTCCACCAAAGACAATATCATCCACATAAATTTGGGCAATCATGATTTTGCCATCTTCATCCTTCACAAACAAGGTCTTATCTATCCCATCCTTTCTGTACCCATGAGAGGTCAGAAATTTAGTCAACCTTTCATACCAAGCTCTAGGTGCTTGCTTCAACCCATACAAGGCTTTCCTCAACTTGTATACATGTTTAGGCAGGGTAGGATCACAAAACCCTTTAGGTTGTTCCACATAGACTTCTTCATTCAAGTAGCCATTTAAAAAGGCACTCTTCACATCCATTTGGAACAATTTGAACTTCAGAATGCAGGCCACACCTAACAGCAATCTGATTGACTCAAGTATAGCAACAGGTGCAAACGTCTCATCAAAATCAACCCCTTCAACTTGAGTATATCCTTGAGCCACTAGTCTTGCTTTATTCCTAGTGATTACTCCTTTCTCATCAGACTTGTTCTTGTAAATCCACTTGGTACCAATGATGTTAGTCCCTTCAGGTCGTGGAACTAGCTCCCATACTTCATTCCTTTTAAACTGCTCCAGTTCATCTTGCATGGCATTGATCCAATATTCGTTAGTCACAGGATCTTCCCGGTTAGGGTTGCAAGACTTAGAGCTGGAGGAATTAGACATGGTCGTGTAGGAGGTTGAGTCGGATTGGTGCGACATGCTGAAAATCTCGGAGGAGAGTTGAACAGTTTCTTTGGGAGAAAGTTTGCAAGACTGAAAGTTGAAACGATGGAATAGGAAACGCTTGTTGCACGAGCAATGTCTATTATATGTTGACCAATCAGAGTGCACTATTAATTGTTTAATAAGTTGACTTACTAAACAGTAAATAACTAACATCATTAGTTGCTATAATTTCTCAGAAGCGCACATTCCCTCTTTGCCCCTAACTTTGTCAAACTGAGTAGCATCCAATGTCATGACATTATGAGTGACATTGTACTCAGTCTGCATCTGGTTCATCCATACCAGTGGTGAACACCTGCTACCAGAAGCTAGGTACTTAGCTTCTGCAGTGGACAATGATACACACTTCTGTTTCTCCCTTGCTACTACACCATTTGTATGAGGTCCAATAGGTGAGGATGACTCATGGCTTTCAATCTGATATTTTCCACAGTCTTTTCTTTCATCCATAAGCAGATTTGGGATTCCTCTAATTGCTTCCTTGGATATGATCTTCTTCATTCCTTTTAAATGAAGTTGTCCAAGTCTTCCATGCCACAACTTCACTTCCTGCTCTTCCTTGGCTAAGGGGCACTTTGAGGAGTAGTGTGAGACTTTAGATTCCCATATATAACAGTTATCTTTGGATTTGTCTCCTCTCATAACTTCCTGATTGCAGCCATTCATCACCACACATCCTTCCTTAGTGAATTGTACATTGAAGCCTTGATCACATAGCTGGCTTATGCTGATGAGATTAGCAGTTAGTCCTTTTACTAACAGCACATTACTCCGTTTTGGAACTCCAGGACACTCTAGCTTACCAACACCCTTGATTTCTCCTTTAGCTCCATCACCAAATGTCACATACCTGGTAGCATGGGGTTATAGATCCACCAATAAGTTGCTCATCCCAGTCATATGTCTTGAGCAACCACTATCAAAATACCAGTCTTGTCTGGTAGATGCCCTTGGAGATGTGTGAGCTAGTTTAGCAACCCATTGTTGTTTCTCAATGGGGATATTATGCTTAGATGCCTGCTGCTTAGGTCTGACTTGAGGTATCTGATTAGCAACCCATTTTTGTTTCTTAATGGGGGCATTATGCTTAGATGCCTTCTGCTTAGGTCTGACTTGAGCATTCTGGTTAGGATAACCATGCAGCCCGTAGCAGAAAGGTTTTATGTGACCAAATCTACCACAGTAGTGACATCTCCATCTCTGAAATTTCTTCTTCTGATGGTTACTCATCCTGGTTCCCTGATGTTGAGACATCGGTTGTGAGTTCTGATTGAGTTTCTAAACTTCAGCCTTTGATCTTTTGAGTTCAGTTGAGGATTTCTTAGCATAGCCTAAACCAGACATGGTTCCTGACTTCTGCCCCACCTTTAGAATCTCTTACAAGGTGTCAGTTCCTTTATTCAGCATTCTGATGGATTTAGTCATTTGTTCTAGCTTAGATGTCAGCACAGATATCTCACCATTCAGACCATCTATGACTGTCAGCTGCTTCTGTTTCTCAGCTTCCAGCTCTTTGATGAGTTTCTTCTGCTTTTCTCCTTGGATACATACTTCTGCACTTTTAACACACAATTCTTTATATGAAGCAGCAAGTTCATCAAAGGTAAGTTCATCTCCACTTGAGTCATCATCAGAGGCACAGACACTGGTCAGAGCAGTGACATGTTTAGCAGATTCTCCTTCAGATTCACTCTCAGAATCTCCTTCGGACCAGGTGACAAATAGCCCTTTCTTTTGCATCTTGAGAAAGGTAGGGCATTCAGCTTTAATATGACCATAACCTTCACATCCATGGCACTGGATTCCCTTGCCTTGAGTGACCTTTTCTTCATATTTTGACTTTCTACTGATGTCATATGAAGAGTTCTTGACATTGGGTCTACCCTGTTGATCAACCTTCTTTATGAACTTGTTGAACTGTCTTCCAAGCATGGCTATGGCTTCTGAAATGCTTTCATTTCCTCCAATGTTTCCTTCTTCTGAATTCTCTTCAGTATTTGATACAAAAGCTATGCTTTTGTTCTTCTTTTCAGCATCCTCACACAAGCCCATTTCAAAATTTTGGAGAGAACCAATAAGCTCATCCACCTTCATATTGCAAATATCCTGATCCTCTTCTATAGCAGTGACCTTCATGGCAAATCTCTTAGGTAATGACCTGAGAATCTTTCTTACAAGTTTCTCTTCAGCCATTTTCTCACCTAAGCCACCAGAGGTGTTGGCAATTTCAAGAATATTCATGTGGAAGTCATGAATAGTCTCATCCTCTTTCATCCTCAGATTTTCAAACTTGGTGGTCAGCATCTGAAGTTTAGACATCCTCACTTTGGAGGTACCTTCATGAGTTATCTTGAGGGTATCCCAAACTTCCTTAGCCATCTCACAGTGGTGCACCAGTCTGAAGATGTTCTTACTTATTCCATTGAACAATGCATTCAAGGCCTTAGAATTTCCAAGGGCTAATGCCTCTTGCTCCTTGTCCCACTCTTCTTCAGGAATTTGCACACTGACTCCATCTTTACCTGTGTTCGTTGGATGTTCCCATCCTTTGTTAACAACTCTCCAGACTTTGCTATCTAGAGACCTTAAGAAGGCTATCATACGAGGCTTCCAGTCATCATAGTTAGAACCATCCAGCATGGGTGGTCTATTTGAGTATCCTACATCCTTGTCCATGGTACTAGAAAGTAACTTCCCTAGATCTCACCTAGAAATTAACAGGAAGAGTGCCTGCTCTGATGCCAATTGAAATTCTAGTTAACAGACTTTTGATGTCACACAGGATGTTATGACATCCAATTCTGCGCAGACAAGTATTATGCAGAACTTTAAAAGTAAGTGCAGTAAATAACACAAGGAATTCTTTACCCAGTTTGGTGTCACACACACCTACGTCTAGGGGCTACCAAGCCAGGGAGGAAATCCACTATTAATAGTATTAATTCAGACCTTAAACCAACTGTTTAACCCTATCACTTAATACCTACCCAATGCAATTTCAATCTTACTCTAAGATCAGAGTTCCTACTCACTCCCCCTCAATCACCTCAGTGATTACAACCTTTAATTATATTAAAGTTTATAGTGAAGTCACACTTCAAACAACTCTTGATTGTGCTTAACAGCTTTAATCAAGATACACAGCACTCACGCTTAAAAGCTTAGAGTGACACAACACTTACAACTCAATGAACACCCTAGTCCAATGCAATAATCTAGGTAATAATTGCTTGGCTCACAAGATTCACCTAATACAAGACACACAAAAAATACAGCAGTGAAGTATGATGTAACACTAAAATCTTCACGCCTAAAATCCCCGAGTTCTGAATGAAGAATTGCCATCCTTTTATATTGCAGCACTTGGGCCTTTACTTGTATTTCCTGAAATTAAGGTCAAGCAAGTTAACCTAATTTCCACATATTAGGGTACTAATAAATAGGCTATTTGTTAGGTTCATTAATTGTAGCTTAGTTGTTAGTTTCCTGGATTTTAGCTCAGCTGTTGGATTCCTGAAGAATAGCCTGAGAAAACTGCTGAAACAGAAAAACTAACCAACCTACAATTTAGCATATGCTGTCAGGAATGAATGTCACAACATTCAGTTTGACGTCCCAAGTATAGACCATATGCTAAGTCTGTTATTTTCCTTAAAACAGACTGTACAAATTTGTTGTACTGTAGAGGACCAACCCGTTCATACTTCAGTATCAGCTTACATTAATAAATGTCAAAACTTCCAATTTGACATTTACACATAGAGCCTTATGCCATGGTCTGTTGTTCTCTTGAAGAACAGACTGAGATACATATTGAAATGTAGCAGAAAACCAACCTGCCTATTATTCAGTATATGCTGTCAATGATGAATGTCATAACATCCAGTTTGACATTCAGACAGTTGGCCTTGTGCCAGGTCTGTTATTCTCTTGATAAATAGACTGAAAATAAATACTGAGTTATAACAGAACACCCACTGTTCTATTCCTCAGTATCTGCTGTCAGGGATGAATGTCATAACATCCAGTTTGACATTCAGACAGTAGGCCTTGTGCCAGGTCTGTTATTCTCTTGATAAACAAACTGAAAATAAATACTGAGTTATAACAGAACACCCACTATTCTATTCCTCAGTATCTGCTGTCAGGGATGAATGTCATAACATCCAGTTTGACATTCAGACAGTAGGCGTTGTGCCAGGTCTGTTATTCTCTTGATAAACAGACTGAAAATAAATACTGAGTTATAACAGAACACCCACTATTCTATTCCTTGACATTCAGTAGATCCTGTATTAGCTAAACCTGCAGCATACTACTCAAGTATGTCATGACATCAGTCAAGACATCAGAGTATAGTTAGATGATCTAACACATAATGCAGCTAATCAAACATCTCCAAGGCAGGTCATGACATCAGTCAAGACATTAGAATCCAGCTAGTGTTTTACTATAAACTGCAGCCAATCTAACATCTACAAAAAGTCCTAGAAACTAAGTCCATTTGTCCATTTCTTTGCATTTTGGTCCATAACAGTCAAAACAAAACACAAGCACAATAATATATACACAATTATGTGCTCAAATGAGCAAAAGGCAAATTGCATTAACATAAACATGTGCTCAAGTGAGCATAGGGAAAAGCAAATGAATAATATGTACAAGAATAGTAAATTGCATAAAAAGTAAAGAGTAAAAAGTAAATGTTAATGGTTAATAGTTAGTGTTAGTAGTTAGTGTGCCATAAGGCAAATTTTGCGCTATGTTAAGCAATCGTAATTGGAGTTATGTAGAAGTCACAACTATCTGAGGCCGGTCAATAATAGTGTAGGCAACAACACAAGTTAGAAGTCTTGATTAGTGAATCAAGTTCCAACAACTTGCCATGCCAAAAAGAAGAAGAGAAATGATCTTGTATTGGTTTAAGTCTTTTGCATGATTTAGAAGACAACCTATCCTTAATGCAAAGCCATTCACTTGATCATTTGATCAAGATGAATTAGGTTTGAATCAAGGAAGATTAAACCTCCCTAATCAATGCTAACTTATCAACCTTCAACTCATTGATCAAAAGAAAAGAAGAAGAAGAAGAAGAAAAAGGAGATGGATAATGGAAATGAAGAACATAAGGTGCATTAAGTAAAAAATGGAATGTACCAATCCATAAATGTTGACCAAAGATAATGAGAATCAAGGTCAAACTCTAAAAACAGAAGTGGGATGAAGATTGGATGTCAAAAAATAAACAACATATTTTTGGCATTTTTAATATTTAAAAATAAACTCGAATTAAAATATTAAAGAAAGGTCAAACTATAAATTCACTTCAAATCAACTTTAAAAAGTCCAAGTGAATTATCCCAAGTTCAACAAGGTCAAACAAAGTTTGACAATTTTTTTTAGCATTTTTAAAAGTCAGAAACTATTTTTAATCAATTAAAAATGAAGAAAAATAACCTAATTGAACTAAAATCTCAAATCAATTAATAAATTGATGAGAATATTTTTCATAGACCCATCATCATTCAAATAGGTTGAGAAAATATTTTTGTATTTTTTGAATATCAAAAACCATTTAAAATGAATTAAAAATAACCAGAAAAGATAAAATTACTAAAAAATATCAAATGACAAAATAAAAAATATTAAAAATCAGTTTTAGAAACTAGAAGTTAAAAGAGAAATAATGCAATTGGTCCCATATTTTTTGGACCAATAATAAAAGAGATATGAATTTTTGAAATAAAAGAAAATAAAGAAAAATAAAATCAGAAATTAGAAAATAGAAAAAATCAGGAAGCGTTGGATGGATCCTCATTAATTGACGTGGAGGATCTGATGGTCATGAGCTGCGCGCGCACCATAGTCCAAGGTCAATGAGAAACACAACGAATTAAATAAAGTCATATCATCCAAGGGCCACGATTCAAACTGGAAACATGATCAAACGGTCTACATGTGATCTTGCAATGAGACGGTGGCCAGCGCCACCGTGTTCTCCGGTGAGCTCCGGCGAGGGCCAAAAAAACACAGAGGTTCAAATGCTCAACAAAATGGACGATCTAGGCACCGTTCGAAAGGTGAAGTGATGTACATCACTTCTATACCACTCACTTCCACTCTAGATCTCTATTAAGAGAGAAACCAGAGATGGAAGCTTGATGGTGTTCATCATGAACTTGCTCGATTTCAAAAATTAAGCATACAACAATGATTCCTCTATAGAGAGGACTTCAGACAACACAATATCAAGGCCAATGGATCAAGGAATAAAGAGATTCGAAGCAAAAACCAGTTGATCCACACGTTTGAATTATGAAGATTTGAGTCCCTTTCCTTGGTTCCTTTTGCAAAACAGAACTTCAATGGATCAAATGATGAAGGTTTAGGAACTTTAGATCTGAGAATTCAACCAAATGCAATTGAATTTCAGATCTGAATTTTGGAAGAAAGATGAACTTAGTTCCTTTGGTATGGTTGAGGATTCACTCTTGCAGCATTTCAGGCGCCCTTAGGTTGGAAAATTATGAAGCATAGCACATGTATTTATAGTTGGAAATGGCTGAGCAAGTGAGTTTACTCGTGTGCATGGCAAATGGATTTCTCCTTGCATGAGCTTGTGTGATCATGTGAAAGGCCTAATGAAGATTGGAAGGACCTGCTGAGCTTTGTGCATTGCAAATGAACGTGTACATTGAGTATAAACAGCTCATGCATGGCAATTTGAATGGAATTTCACAAAATGCATTCAATCTTCAAGTCTTCGAAAATGGGGCTTCCAAACTCCAAATGCCACCTGTTGAGTAATGGTTAGAGAGCTTGTTGCATAAGGAACAAATGATATGTTGATCAAAATTTCAATTGGGCCTTGGAAATTAGTGAATTTTGAGTTTAAAGTGTAAGGTGCAAAACATGCATAAGTGGAGTTTCCAAATTTGGCCAATGTTCAAGCCCTTCTGTCACAATGATGCAAGCTCCAAATGATAAAACCTTCAACATGAAAGTTGTATATCTTTTCAATACAATCAATTTGGAATTAAATTTTGCATCATTTGGATTTTTAATGAAGAAGTTATGGGCACTTGAAGTTGGACTTTTTTCCTTTTCAATGCATTTGGCCCAAAATGACCTGTAATATTTTGCATTATCACATGTATTTATTTTGATATTTTGAAATTTTGCTCAACATATCATTTGAAGTAGGAACAATAAGCTTTCCAATTCATTTTGTCCCACATCAAAATCATGAAAAGTGAGTGAGTTATGATCTTGGGAAGTTGACCTAAAATTAAGGTTTCAGTCAAAATGACCTATAATGTCTTGGAATGGATGATGATCTTCCAAGCTTCAAATCAATTTTTGATGAACATGAAAGTTGTTCATATTGTTCTTAAGAACATATTTTATTTTGGGATCATCTCCATTTGACTAATACATAAAAAGTTAGGTCTCGGTGCATTTCAAAATAGACAGATGAATTGACTGATCAACTTCTCAAGTCCACAACTCATATCTTGATGAATTGATGATTGAAGAAACTCAAATAAGTTCAAATATGCATGGAATGATGAATTAAAGAACTTCCCTTGATGGTATTTGACCATGGGCTGAGGTTGTTTCATGAGCAAGGCATTGTTGATGATCAGATGAATTAAGGTTTCCTTGGGAAACATACCTCAAATCCTTTGACTTGCTTTGATCAAAATGATGAATTGAGATACTAGGGAGGAATATTTGATGGATGAGAGCTTTGGGAACCATTGCCATGCTTGCTTTCATCTTCTCTTGATCTTATCATTGCACAAAGGATCTCCTAGAAGCTTTTAAACCTTGTGATTGCTCAAGCTACAAATAAGCAATGTTAGTGACATATTTTTGTGCTTTTGGTTAATAAATAAAATGAGAAAAGCAATGATATACAATTCAAACATACTTGGTGATCTCAAACCACTCACAAGATACCTCCACCCAAAGGCAAAGGGAACCAAGATGCTTATGATCCTTGAGGCTATGCAAATGCAATGTTATGATGCCATGAGGGATCTTAGGGCCAAAATTGGGGTCTTACAGATGCCCCTATTTAAGGTCATTCTAGCCGGAGAAGTGAAGGTTAAAATCTTCGTCTCGACGAGGTAGAATGGGCTTAAATAACAACAAAGAGACGAATTTTGGTCCCTAAGAGACCTCATGATGCAAATGTATGCATGCTGTAACACCTCAAATTTGCAACCCCCCCATTTGTACATTAATTTCATTTTTAGGTCATTAACATTGCATTAACATTGCATAGGGCATTGCATTTCATCAATCAAAAGTGGTTAGGAGGATTCATCTGTGCAAGAGAGCAAAGGTTTTCCATGAGATAAAGGCCCTATGGTTGTTCTAGAGAGCTTATGTGAACCCAAGGTTCATTTTGATTCCATTTGGCCAAGTGTTGAAAGCTCAAAGTCCACAGTGCATTTTCAGGTCATCTGGGGCCCATAAAAGTCAACTGCAAGTCAACTGAGGGCTACGAGGTGGAGAAATGGTTTGAGAAACTTCATTCATGTCCCAAAGAGGTTTATTCATCATATCAAACTCATGCCTTGAAGGATTTGAAGCCAGATCAAAAGTTTCCCAAAATGGAAAGTGACCTGTAATTTCAAGTTTCCAAAAATGGAAGGGTTTTGGACCAACTTCAACTCAATTTTCCAACATCAAAGAAGCTTCAAATGAATTTTTATCCAACATGAAAGTTGAATATATTTCTCTCCCATTTCCAAAAAGTCCAAGATCATGAGCATCTGATGAATGGTTGAGGAGATATGATCCAATCATTGCCAATTGTGCATGGAACTTCAAAAGGCCATAACTTTTGACTCATAATTCCAATTTGAGTGGCTCTTTTTGCATTTTTCTTCTCATGACATGAAGTTTCCAAACCAATCATCACATTTGCATGAATTTTCATCATGTGATCACTTGCTATTTCATGTCCATTTTGGAGGGAAATTGAAAAATTTAAAAATGGTGCATTACATGAACTTTTTACCATTGCCAATGTGTTTTAAAAATGATTTTAAGTGCATTTGAGCTGGTAAGGGTTACTGTTGACGTGTGCATGCTTCACACACCCTCCAATTTTTCATTTTTTGCCATGCACCTTATCTTGATTAAATTTAACTAAACCATGCCTAATTTGGATTAAGAGTGGATTAGTGAAGCATATATATTCATAATCACAACAGAATTGGGGATTTTTTTTTCTGGATCTAGATCTCACAATTTTCTCTCCCTCCAAATTTTTCTCATAATCAAAATTCAAATTTCTTCAACATAACACCTTGTTTTTGTTGAAGATTCATGATCAGTGAGTGTGATTGAGTGTGAATCCAGCATTTGTTTGAAGAATTGGAGCCATAATCGAGCATTTGAAGTTCAAGAACATTGCCATGGAAGTTGATTGGTGAGCTAGATCTACACGTTTCCAAGCCTCAAATTCTTCATCAATCATCACTACAAGTATTCTGGAGCTGATTTGGATCATTACAAGCGTTGAATCGTGCGAATCCAGAACCTGCTCTTCAAGAGGTAGGTTTTTCGACCTTCATAATTCTCAAATCCATGTACATATTTGTGTAGATCTTTTAACCCTAAGAATTCTGAGCTAAATTTCATGAAAAATGATGCATTATTGAGTGAGTTATGTGTGATTCAAGTTTGTTGCACAAAAATGTTTTGCATCGATTCTCTTTGATCGTGTGGAATTGAGCTTAGATATTAGTTGATCTGCGTTCACCATTGGAAGAGCTTCATGTTGATGTAAGAGTTTTGAAGTTCTGGAAAAAATTTGTGTGAGCATGTACTGTTCATCTTCATCTTCGTGAGGAAGATGAAGATCTTCATCTTAGGGTTCGTCTTGTGACGGTTTAGTGTCCATTCTGGGTTCGCTAGGGTTTTTGCCCAAAACGACAGCGTTTCATGCTTGGCACGCGCATTTTGAATTCGTATCGTGTTCGATCCTTGGCGCAACCTGTAACACCCCAATTAAAATAAGCTAATTATTTAATTTAAATTAATATTTTATTTATTGATTTAATTGAATAATTGGAAGTTTGGATTAATATTATTATTTGTGGAATAATAATTATTGGGATTATTATTATTGGATTATTATTTTATGATTGGAATAAAAGTGGAAATCAGTAAAAAGGTCCCATTTGGTAAAAAGGTTTATTGTTTTCACGTGAAAAAGAAAAAGAGGCAGAACGTGGAAAAGGGCAAAAAGAGAACCAAGAACAAGGGTTGAAGGGAGGAAAAGCTTGAAGCTGCAGAATTTCCCGAATTAACTCAGGTAAGGGGGGTTTATCATCAATTAACGGGTATTATGGGATGATATGTACTGGGTAGTAATAGACCATTGTTTTACCTATGATTGGATGATATATGTTGAATTTGTGAACTGTTGAGATGCACGAAAATTGGAATATGATTGAAGAATTCGTAGGAATATAGTGTGGAAATGTTAGACCTTGTGGAATCGAATAGGATCTGTTTTGAGTTAGACAATAGGAAGGAATTTTGTATGAAAATTGGACTGTAGAAGGTTGAATCGGGTAGATCTCGTAGCAGAGAAAGCCATTGCAGATCTGAGAACTCTGGTCTCTGGTCATACGCGTATGGCACTAGGCAATACGCGTATGAGATGTTGGTACGCGTATGGGGGGAAGCCTTACGCGTATGGGTGGAAAAGATGGCATTTTGAACGTGAATTGGTCTCTGTTGGTACGCGTAATGGGAAGTTGTTACGCGTAGCGTACGCGTATGAGACAGGTGATACGCGTATGAGTTGGGCGAGGAAATGCGCAATACGCGTATGAGAGTGGGCAGTACGCGTATTGAGTTGGCCAGGTTTGGGCAATACGCGTATGGCATGGGCAATACGCGTATGGGCAGAGTTGGGATTTTCCTGAACTGTGGTTGTGCAGTTTTTGGTTGTTGAGGCTGAGTGATGTACTTAGCTGAGATATGATGTGATAGGGATCATTTCCCGTTGTTTTGAGTGGTATAGGTATTAGTAGAGCGGGCTAATACTGTGTTTGCTTTTGTGGCATGATATGATATGCTTTTGTGATTAATTATGTTGATGATGTGTGATGGTATACATGATGATGTGAATGTATACATGTGTGAATAGACTGTATTATGGCTTAGAGTGTGAGCATGTGTCTATTCTTGATTATTGTTGATGTTGCATTGCTAGGTGATTAGCATGCATGTTGTGGCCCATTTGGGGTGGTAGCTAATTCCCATGGTGAGGAATTAGTGAGTATATCATTTGATTGTTGTTGTTGATGTTTGCATGCTAGGTGATTAGCGTGCATTTCATGGCCCATTTGGGGTGGTAGCTAATTCCCATGGTGAGGAATTAGTGAGTGAGTCACTATGTCTCAAATGAGTGGGACTAGTGAGCTTGGTAGCCGTGCCTGGATTTGGACGGTGAGGTTGAACTATATGTTCACAAATAGTCGGTACCGCATGCATAGAGTCTCATTGCATAATGAATGTATGGCATATGATATGAGTGGATGTATTCCAGTATCATTTGTGTGTTGTGTGTTGCGGTGTTAATGATTGAATATGATGGAGGTTTGTACTGTTGAGTATGATGTTTGAATGAATATTACTGTGCTGATTGCGTAGTCTAATTAGGGTGAATTAATGTGTTAATTACTTGGCATTACATGTTGTTCTATAATGCTTATTATATTGATTGAGGAACTCACCCTTACGCCTATTTTTCAGGTAACGAGAAATGAGTTGAGTAGAAGCTAATGCTTGGAGTCTAGAGTAGTTCTTATGGGTCATGCTCTGATAGATGTAACATCGGGAGGGGATGTCTTAATTGATTTGATATTGATTGTTGATGATTTACATGTATTGTGTTACATGTTTTACATTGAGTTGAATTTTATTCCGCTGCGAATTATGCAAAGAACCTTATTTTGATTAAATAAATGAGCATGACAGGATATTTTAATGATTTTGGTGAGATGATTGTGTGACACCCTTCGGGGCATAATTACTCTGATGAATATATTGTTATTTTAATTATAATAATTTGGGGTATTTAGAAGGGTGTTACATTAGTGGTATCAGAGCATAGTCGGTCGTGTCGAGTCGTAATTATTCTGTTTCCCCTGTACGGGATAGGTGTTGTGTAACCCTATCAGTACTTATTTGTTTAGCTTGTTTGGGTTTCAGAATAGAGATGGCTGGAAGAGGTAAAGATGATGCTGCGATTGCTGAGGCTCTGGGTATGCTAGCTGGAGTACTTGGAGGAAATCCGAATGTTATGGGAATGGGAGCTGCTCGTCAGTTGAGTGAGTTCCAGAAGAACAATCCTCCAATGTTCAAGGGAGCATACGATCCAGATGGTGCTCAGAAATGGTTGAAGGAAATAGAGAGGATCTTCAGAGTAACTGAGTGTGCTGATAACCAGAAGGTCAGGTTCGGTACACATATGCTGTCAGAAGAAGCTGATGATTGGTGGGTTGCTACCCGCACTGAGTTGGAAACTGCTGGAGATACTGAGATTACTTGGGCAGTGTTCAGAGAGAGATTTCTGAGGAAGTACTTTCCAGAGGATGTCAGAGGAAAGAAAGAGATAGAGTTCTTGGAATTGAAGCAGGGTAACAGGTCTGTTACGGAGTATGCTGCTAAGTTCACAGAGCTGTCGAAGTATTATACTCCCTATGCTGAGGCTGCTGGGGAATTTTCAAAGTGTGTGAAGTTTGAGAACGGGTTGCGTCCCGAGATCAAGCAGGCGATTGGATATCAGAGGATTAGAGTGTTTTCTGATTTGGTTGACTGTTGCAGGATTTTTGAACAGGATTCCAAGGCCAGAGCTGAGAGCTATCAGCAGAGGGTTGATAGGAAAGGCAAGAATCAGATTGATCGTGGAAAACCGTATGCAGCTGGCAAAGGTTTTCAGAGACAGAGTGGGATGAAGAGGCCTAGTGGGGGAGACTCTAGTGCTCCTGCTAAGTGTTACAGATGTGGTCAGGCTGGACATCGTATCCATGAGTGTACCAGTAATGAGAAGAAGTGTTTCAAATGTGGAAAAGGTGGTCATTTGGCTGCGGATTGCCGATTGAAGACTGTGACTTGCTTCAACTGTGGAGAGGTGGGCCACATCAGTCCACAGTGCCCTAAGCCGAAGAAAGAGAACCAGTCGGGAGGCAAGGTTTTTGCTTTATCAGGTTCTGAGACTTTTGCAGATGATCGTTTGATCCGAGGTACGTGTTATATTAATGGCTTTCCTCTTGTAGCTATTATTGACACAGGTGCGACTCATTCTTTTATATCTTTGGATTGTGCTGTGAAACTTAAGTTAGAGATATCTGAGATGCTTGGTAGTATGGTGATTGATACTCCTACGAAGGGTTCAGTGACTACTACTTCGGTTTGTTTGAGTTGCCCTCTGAATATTTTTGGTAGAGATTTTGGGATAGACCTTGTGTGTCTTCCATTAGTGCAGATTGATGTTATCTTGGGTATGAACTGGTTGGTGTTTAACCGGGTTTCTATCAATTGTTTTGATAAGACTGTGATATTTCCTGAGATTGAGGAAGGAAAGAGTTTATTTCTATCTGCAAGGCAGGTGAATGAGGAAGTAGCAGATGGGGCAGAGTTGTTTATGCTGTTAGCGACTTTGGAAGCTAAAGATAAACTGGTGATTGGCGATCTCGCTGTGGTGTGTGATTTTCCTGATGTGTTTCCGGAAGAAGTGAATGAATTACCGCCAGAGCGTGAAGTCGAGTTCTCGATTGAATTGGTACCTGGTATTAGACCGATATCGATGGCTCCGTACCGTATGTCTGCTGTTGAGTTAGCTGAATTGAAGAGTCAGTTGGAAGATCTGTTGGATAAGAAATTTATTCGTCCGAGCGTGTCACCTTGGGGTGCACCAGTGTTGCTGGTTAAAAAGAAAGAAGGTACTATGAGGTTGTGTGTGGACTACAGGCAATTGAATAAAGTGACGATCAAGAATCGGTATCCTTTACCGAGGATTGATGATTTGATGGATCAATTGGTTGGTGCGAGTGTGTTCAGCAAGATAGATTTGAGGTCTGGGTATCATCAGATACGTGTGAAAACTGAGGATATTCAGAAGACTGCTTTCAGAACAAGGTATGGACATTATGATTATTCTGTAATGCCTTTCGGTGTGACTAATGCACCTGGAGTATTTATGGAGTATATGAATAGGATTTTCCATCCGTACCTAGATCAGTTTGTGGTGGTGTTTATTGATGACATTTTGGTGTATTCGAAATCTGAAGAAGAGCATGTTGAGCATTTGAGAGTGGTTTTGGGAGTTCTACGAGAAAAGAAGTTATTTGCTAAACTGTCAAAGTGTGAATTTTGGTTAGAGGAGGTTAGTTTTCTTGGGCATGTGATTTCTAGAGGTGGTGTTGCCGTTGATCCTTCTAAGATAGAAGCGGTGTCTAAGTGGGAAGCTCCGAAGTCAGTTTCCGAGATAAGAAGCTTTCTTGGACTTGCAGGTTACTATAGGAAGTTTATTGAGGGATTCTCTAAGTTGGCGTTACCGTTGACAATGTTGACCAGAAAGGGGCAAGCGTTTGTTTGGGACTCAAAATGTGAAGAAGGTTTCCAAGAGTTAAAGAGAAGGTTGACTACTGCTCCTATTCTGATATTACCGAGTTCGTCGGAATTATTTGAGGTTTATTGTGATGCTTCATTGTTGGGTCTAGGTGGTGTGTTGATGCAGAATAAGCAGGTTATAGCTTATGCTTCGAGGCAACTAAGGGTTCATGAGAGGAACTATCCGACACATGATTTAGAGTTGGCAGCTGTGGTATTTGTTCTGAAGTTATGGAGGCATTATTTGTATGGATCAAGATTTGAAGTTTTCAGTGACCATAAAAGTTTGAAGTATTTGTTTGATCAGAGAGAGCTGAATATGAGACAGAGAAGATGGTTAGAATTTCTGAAGGATTATGATTTTGGTTTGAATTACCATCCGGGTAAAGCAAATGTAGTGGCTGATGCATTGAGTCGGAAATCCTTACATATGTCTATGTTAATGGTTAAAGAGTTGGATTTAATTGAGCAGTTTAGAGACTTGAGTTTGGTGTGTGAGAGTACTCACAATAGTGTTAAACTGGGAATGTTGAGATTAACGAGTGGTATTCTGGGTGAGATCAGAGAAGGTCAGAGATCTGACATGCTTTTGGTTGATAAGTTGACTTTGGTAAACTCAGGTCAGGGTGGTGAATTCAGAGTTGATGAGAATGGTATTTTGAAATTTGGTAGTCGGGTGTGTATTCCGGACGTTACTGAACTTAAGAAGAGTATTCTGGAAGAAGGACATCGTAGTGGTTTGAGTATTCATCCTGGAGCTACGAAGATGTATCATGATTTGAAAAGGTTATTTTGGTGGCCGGGAATGAAAAGAGAAATTGCAAGTTTTGTGTATTCCTGTTTGACTTGTCAGAAGTCGAAGATTGAGCATCAGAAGCCGTCTGGGCTAATGCAACCGTTGACTATTCCAGAGTGGAAGTGGGACAGTATCAGTATGGATTTTGTTTCTGGTTTGCCGAGGACAAGTAAGAATTTCGAGGCTATTTGGGTGATTGTTGATAGATTGACGAAGTCGGCTCATTTCATTCCGATCAGAATGGATTATCCGTTAGAGAGGCTAGCCGAGTTGTATATTGAGAAGATTGTAAGTTTGCATGGTATTCCGTCGAGTATTGTTTCGGACAGAGATCCTAGATTTACATCAAAGTTCTGGGAAGGGTTGCAGAGGGCTTTGGGAACTAAGCTGAGATTGAGTTCTGCATATCATCCGCAAACTGATGGTCAGACTGAGAGGACGATTCAGTCATTAGAGGATCTTTTGAGAGCTTGTGTTTTAGAAAAAGGAGGTGCTTGGGATTGTTATTTGCCTTTGATTGAGTTCACCTACAACAATAGTTTTCATTCGAGTATTGGTATGGCACCGTTTGAAGCTTTGTATGGTAGGAGATGTCGGACACCTTTATGTTGGTATGAGTCCGGTGAGAGTGCGGTGGTTGAACCGGAGATTGTTCAACAAACTACGGAAAAGATTAAGATGATTCAGGATAAGATGAGAATTGCTCAGAGTCGTCAGAAGAGTTATCATGATAAGAGGAGGAAATCACTTGAATTCCAAGAGGGAGATCATGTGTTTCTTCGTGTTACTCCGATAACTGGTGTTGGTCGAGCCTTGAAGTCGAAGAAGTTGACACCTCGATTTATTGGTCCTTATCAGATTTTGGAGAGGATAGGGGAAGTAGCCTATCGTATCGCTTTACCGCCGTCACTTGCGAATTTGCATGATGTTTTCCATGTGTCTCAGTTGAGGAGATACATTCATGATCCGTCGCATGTAGTCCAAATAGATGATGTACAGGTGAGAGATAACCTGACTGTTGAGACATCACCTATGAGGATCGAGGATCGAGAGTTGAAGCAGTTGCGGGGTAAAGAGATTGCCTTGGTGAAGGTAGCTTGGGGAGGACCAGCAGGTGGCAATGTGACTTGGGAACTTGAGAGTCAGATGAAGGAGTCTTATCCGGAGTTGTTCGCTTGAGGTATGTTTTCGAGGACGAAAACTCTCTTAGTGGGGGAGAGTTGTAACACCCCAATTAAAATAAGCTAATTATTTAATTTAAATTAATATTTTATTTATTGATTTAATTGAATAATTGGAAGTTTGGATTAATATTATTATTTGTGGAATAATAATTATTGGGATTATTATTATTGGATTATTATTTTATGATTGGAATAAAAGTGGAAATCAGTAAAAAGGTCCCATTTGGTAAAAAGGTTTATTGTTTTCACGTGAAAAAGAAAAAGAGGCAGAACGTGGAAAAGGGCAAAAAGAGAACCAAGAACAAGGGTTGAAGGGAGGAAAAGCTTGAAGCTGCAGAATTTCCCGAATTAACTCAGGTAAGGGGGGTTTATCATCAATTAACGGGTATTATGGGATGATATGTACTGGGTAGTAATAGACCATTGTTTTACCTATGATTGGATGATATATGTTGAATTTGTGAACTGTTGAGATGCACGAAAATTGGAATATGATTGAAGAATTCGTAGGAATATAGTGTGGAAATGTTAGACCTTGTGGAATCGAATAGGATCTGTTTTGAGTTAGACAATAGGAAGGAATTTTGTATGAAAATTGGACTGTAGAAGGTTGAATCGGGTAGATCTCGTAGCAGAGAAAGCCATTGCAGATCTGAGAACTCTGGTCTCTGGTCATACGCGTATGGCACTAGGCAATACGCGTATGAGATGTTGGTACGCGTATGGGGGGAAGCCTTACGCGTATGGGTGGAAAAGATGGCATTTTGAACGTGAATTGGTCTCTGTTGGTACGCGTAATGGGAAGTTGTTACGCGTAGCGTACGCGTATGAGACAGGTGATACGCGTATGAGTTGGGCGAGGAAATGCGCAATACGCGTATGAGAGTGGGCAGTACGCGTATTGAGTTGGCCAGGTTTGGGCAATACGCGTATGGCATGGGCAATACGCGTATGGGCAGAGTTGGGATTTTCCTGAACTGTGGTTGTGCAGTTTTTGGTTGTTGAGGCTGAGTGATGTACTTAGCTGAGATATGATGTGATAGGGATCATTTCCCGTTGTTTTGAGTGGTATAGGTATTAGTAGAGCGGGCTAATACTGTGTTTGCTTTTGTGGCATGATATGATATGCTTTTGTGATTAATTATGTTGATGATGTGTGATGGTATACATGATGATGTGAATGTATACATGTGTGAATAGACTGTATTATGGCTTAGAGTGTGAGCATGTGTCTATTCTTGATTATTGTTGATGTTGCATTGCTAGGTGATTAGCATGCATGTTGTGGCCCATTTGGGGTGGTAGCTAATTCCCATGGTGAGGAATTAGTGAGTATATCATTTGATTGTTGTTGTTGATGTTTGCATGCTAGGTGATTAGCGTGCATTTCATGGCCCATTTGGGGTGGTAGCTAATTCCCATGGTGAGGAATTAGTGAGTGAGTCACTATGTCTCAAATGAGTGGGACTAGTGAGCTTGGTAGCCGTGCCTGGATTTGGACGGTGAGGTTGAACTATATGTTCACAAATAGTCGGTACCGCATGCATAGAGTCTCATTGCATAATGAATGTATGGCATATGATATGAGTGGATGTATTCCAGTATCATTTGTGTGTTGTGTGTTGCGGTGTTAATGATTGAATATGATGGAGGTTTGTACTGTTGAGTATGATGTTTGAATGAATATTACTGTGCTGATTGCGTAGTCTAATTAGGGTGAATTAATGTGTTAATTACTTGGCATTACATGTTGTTCTATAATGCTTATTATATTGATTGAGGAACTCACCCTTACGCCTATTTTTCAGGTAACGAGAAATGAGTTGAGTAGAAGCTAATGCTTGGAGTCTAGAGTAGTTCTTATGGGTCATGCTCTGATAGATGTAACATCGGGAGGGGATGTCTTAATTGATTTGATATTGATTGTTGATGATTTACATGTATTGTGTTACATGTTTTACATTGAGTTGAATTTTATTCCGCTGCGAATTATGCAAAGAACCTTATTTTGATTAAATAAATGAGCATGACAGGATATTTTAATGATTTTGGTGAGATGATTGTGTGACACCCTTCGGGGCATAATTACTCTGATGAATATATTGTTATTTTAATTATAATAATTTGGGGTATTTAGAAGGGTGTTACACAACCATATTTCAAATGTTTTCATCATTTATGCATTTCCCTCCTTATTTTCCATGTACATGATCCTTTTGATTTCAATTTTTTTTTCCAACTTCAAAAATGCATAACAAATTGAAAAATGACTCAAATAATTCCAAATTTTTTGTAGCATGATCCTCTGTTTGTCTAGTATTTTTTGATGATAATTGCTGAAGTTGTGCCTGGCTGGTTTTTGATTTGTGTTAGACTATTTGATCATATGTACACTTGTGACCTTGCCTTGCTCTTTCTATTGTGAAATGCTTGATATTGATCCAAATGCATTGAAATTTTTCATGATTGTTCCTAACATGTTAATGGATGTTTGAGACTTGGTTTGATATTTTTCTCATTTGCCATTTCTGTTTTACACACATGTTTGCATGGTGTGACAATTTGTGTCACACATTTGGTTGATCAACTTGTGCAATTTAATTTCCATATCAAATGATCTTTTTTGGTTCTGATTTTTTGTATGATGATCATGTTGGATGTGTTGAATGCTCATGAATTTTTCCAGAATTATTTGAATCATTTCTGTTTTGATTTGGAATTTTCATTCTCAATGTCCATTTGTGAGCTTTGAAATTGTCTTTGACTTTCCTTGCACATGAAATGCCTTTGCTTGATGATTTTGTTCTGGTCCTTTTTAGGACATGTTAATATGTGTTTGAAGTTGCATTGTGTTGAATTTCAGCCCCTGTTTTGAATTTTTTCTTCACCTTTGACCCTAGGCTTTGACCTAGTGGTTTTTACTTACATGTGAGCTTTGAATTTCAGGACCAAGCATCTAATCTCCATGGTTGATGTTGCCTCATCATTTGAATGTTGATATTTGCTATTGATTGCTAACATTTGGTTGTTTTGTAGGTTGATGATAATTCACTTGAGTTTGCCTTATGGCTTATATGTTGTGCATTGGGATTGTCTGTTTGTTGATTGACTGTTGTCTGTTTGTCTGAACACTGTACTGATTTGTTTAGTTGTTTACACAAGTACCTAAGTTGCTTTAAGTTCATTGGAAATTTGCTTGTGGTTGGCATACCACTTAGGTATAATCCCTGTTCTTCATGTAGTCTGGAAGACCTGTCATGTTACTTTGGCAGGCACCTGTCTGAAGCCCTCCTTAAGAGGCAATGTTTGTGCTTGTTTATCTTTGTGCCCTGTACATTCAAAGACCTCCTAAGTGAAGAGGCATTGGTAGATAGAAGGGATGTGCAATCCATCCCCTGCTATTCAGTTGTGTCTTTCATCTTGCTCACACCATGTGTTGATGCACTTTGAATAAAAACCCAAAATCTTGTTCATAGAGTCAGTCATTTGTGGAGAAGAGTTCCTTCATTCTGGACTCCCACACTTTCATTGTTTCAAAGCTCTCCCAGGCCAGGGATAAGAGATATGAGGTCTTACCCGCATTTCCCATTTTATCTGCTTCACCCTAACTCTCAATGTTAGGGTTAAGAGCAAACAACACCCTTTCCCAGTTGGCTTGTTTGTCGAGGTTGATATGACCCCTTGACTAAAGCCCAACCTTGTGTGAGCCGATTGTTTGCATATAGTGTGTGATACTTGGGCTTGTGATTGCTCATGTGCTGTTTAGGCTAGCTTGCTTCCTGTGCAAGTTAGGATTAGAGACCTCAACTTAGAGATCGTATGCATGACAACTTCTAGGCTCGAGTCGTAGTCTCCCTAGTAGCTTGTTATCTCCCTAGTCTCTAGTTAGGAAGTTTTTCCCTGTTAAGGGGAACTACGTCGCCCTGATCCTCATACCAGATGAGGTACGTAGGCAGGAGATGAGCTGATCTCTCCGGGCGCCCTTTTTCTTTTTCAACCTTTTTGTTTGTGTTGTTTGTCTGGAGTCTGACGTAAGCCCAGCGATTGGCAGTCAGTTTCCTGTCTGTGTTCCTTTGTTCGGAGTCTGACGTAAGTCCAGCGATTGGCAGTCGGTTTCCTGTGTGAGTTTTGGTTTGGAGTCTGACGTGAGTCCAGCGATTGGCAGTCGGTTTCCTGTTTGTGTTCTGTTTGGCGTGCGTTAGCCGAGCTACGAGTGCTCTAATTCTTTCTCTGGTCAAAGAAGATACGTATGCATAGGATGCGACATCCTAGCGAGCATGTTTCCCATATTCCCCGAACTACGTCGACTCTGATGTTTGTGTCTGACAAACTACGTAGGCCCAGGATGCGATGTCCTGCCGAGTCTCCTTCTTCCGTCTTTCATCTGTGTTTGATTCTAGCGTGTGTGCAGTTCTTGAGCAGTTATTTAGCAACCTTATCCTATTCTATTGAGCGTGGATCCCGTCGAGTACAACGGATGCGTAGGGGTGCTAATACCTTCCCTTCGCATAACCGACTCCCGATCCTATCAATCTCTGGTCGTGAGACCATTCCTTTCCAGGTTTACTTCGAGCGTTTCCTTTCCCTCCTTTGGGATAAATAACACACGGTGGCGGCTCTGTTTCTTCTCCCGCCGGTTTTTTCGCGTAATGCGACAGCTGGCGACTCTGATGGGGACTAAGAGAAGTTGACCTCCTGCTGGTCCATCTTCCCTAAGCGAGTCGATCCTAACGCTCTTTAGGATAGTGTTGGTTGCTTTTACTGCTTTCTTTATTGCATTTATGATTATGATGTGATTGTATATATGTGAATTATGTGTTTGCATGCATCATATTATCATTGTGTTGGCTGTGTATCTGTTTCTCTGTTGGGTGGGAATCACCAGAGGTAAAAGGCCCAATACCCAGGCTATGAGTGAACTTTAGGACACCTAGGAATAGAGTGATTCATGGGAAGCGGGTGGTATAGCGCCACTTAGCGGAACATGATGTCACGAGCAGTTCAGATCCTGATGGGGTATTATCGTTGCATACATCTGGTGTGTACATGATGATATTCTTGAAAGGGTTGTTTATCCTGCGTTTCTCTTGACCTTACCCTAGCCTAGATGACACCCGTGAGTGGGGAGGGTTTGAATCATTTTACAGGTACTGTTGGTGACTTGATCTGTTGGTGACCGTATCCTGTTGGTGACTCTTGGCTTTGTTGGTGACTTGATTCTGAAGTATGGGTTCCAGATGACTTTGGGTTCCAGATGACTTTGATCTGTGGTTTCAGATGCCGAATTCATGCCGAAGCTCTGATCCTGTGCCTTGTGATGCACAGCCAGCCAGTCATAGTTGCATCATTTGCATCATAGCATGTTTATTTTCAAAAGAAAGTAAAAAAAATTGAAATGAAAAAATGAATGATGAAAAATGCAAAAAAGGAACAGTTAACCCGCATACGCATATCCTTTTTCAGGATCATTCATGATGAACATCATACGCATCATACACATCATATACATATCACTCTTGCATTACAGGTGTTCTTGAGGAGACTTCTCACTCGGGTTCCTGTTCAGGCAGGATTGCTGATCAACGTCCGCACCGCTACGCTACGAGACTGAATCAACAGAGAAGTATGGATCAAGTTCAAGCTGAGTTGGCAGAGATGAGGTCTAACATGGCCCAATTTATGAGCATGATGCAAGGGGTCGTTCAAGGGCAAGAGGAGCTGCGAGCCTTAGCCCAGAGACAGGAAGCTGTGATTCCACCTGTCAACCGCAACTCACCAGAGGGAGTCCCTGTTAATGACAATGTTGCTGCTACTATTCCCGTCAACACCTATGCTGTGGGTGATGAGTTGAGGGGTATCAGAATCAATGGACAACCTATTGCTGCTGAGACTGTTAATGTTAGAGCAACCCGTGCTCCAGTTCGTCATCCTGCTCCGTTGGTTGATAGGCAAGAGGATATGTTTACTCTCCTCAGTGAGGATGATAAGGTTGTAAGGATTGAAGAGACAGATAGGAAAGTTGATGCCCTAGCTGAGAAGATTAGAGCCATGGAGTGTCAGAACTCTTTGGGATTTGATGTAACCGATATGGGATTGGTTGATGGGCTGAGAATTCCTTATAAATTCAAGGCGCCATCTTTTGATAAATATAATGGCACTTCTTGTCCTCGCACTCATGTGCAGGCCTACTACAGGAAGATCTCTGCATACACAGATGATGAGAAGATGTGGATTTACTTTTTCCAAGACAGCTTGTCTGGAGCGTCTTTGGACTGGTACATGGACCTGAGGAGAGAATCCATTAGAAGCTGGAGGGATTTGGGTGAAGCCTTCTTGAGGCAGTATAAGCACAACATGGATATGGCTCCGAGCCGAACTCAGCTGCAGAGCTTGTGTCAGAAGACTGGTGAGAGCTTCAAAGAGTACGCCCAGAGGTGGCGTGAGTTAGCGGCAAGAGTGAAACCTCTGATGCTGGAGAGAGAGCTGACTGACATGTTCACCGGGACCTTGCAGGGTGTGTTCATGGACCGCATGGGGAGTTGCCCGTTCAGTAGCTTTTCTGATGTTGTTGTCTGTGGGGAGAGGACTGAGAGTCTCATTAAAGCAGGAAAGATACAAGATCATGGCTCTTCAAGCTCTTCAAGTTCTAAGAAGCCATCCTCTAGGGCACCCAGAAGGGGAGAAGGTGAAACCAATGCTGTACACCGTCGGAGGAATGTGAACAGAGGACAGTATCGTCAGGCTGCTGCTGTGACTATTCCAGCAACTCAACAATAGCAAAGAAGACCAACTCAGCAATATCAACATCAACAACATCGTCCTCAACAGCAGGCTTACCAGCCTCACAATGGTAATTAAGCTAGTACGAGTAATGAGAGGAAGAAGATCACTTTTGATCCGATCCCTATGTCATACGCAGAAATGTATCCCTCATTGATAGAGCGGAACTTGATTACTCCCAGAGACCCGCCGGCTATACCCATCAACCCTCGGTGGTGGTATAAGCCTGATCAGCATTGTGTGTATCATTCGGGTGCTCCTGGTCATGATGTGGATAGTTGCTTTCAGTTGAAGATTAAGGTTCAGGACCTTGTGAGATCAGGTATTCTGAGCTTTGAGGACTTAGGTCCCCATGTTAATCGCGCTTGAAAACAGCAAGTCCCGGGCTGACGGTGGCTGTTCTTCTGAGGTATTCAAAGAAAGAGGGTTGTTCAAGAGTGGAGGTTTTATCCACGCCGATCAGAGTGAAGAAGCTGCTGCTATTCTGGAAGAAGATGCAGAAGATACTGACATTTGTCATCCCTGGCGGGATCTGCCACAATTGGGTCGCTGTGGGTGTTCCTACAGTTGTTCATAAGTCAGAGTAATAATCACTTTGTTTAAAAAACCCTTCTCCCATGCCAAAAGGAGAAGTGATGACATTGTTGGCAACATTTGTGCAATGATATTTTCATTCAAATAAATTCGTGTTAAAACATTTGTTTTTCCATTTGTTTTCCCTTTTCGCTTTTGGCATGAAATTGGTGATCACAAAAAACCCTAAAAACAAGAATAAAAGCAATCTTTTCATCTGCATAATGATTGCCTTGTTTGATTTCCAAAAAGCTTTTATATTCAAAATCATTATGCAGGTTGATTCTTAAACCCATTGAACATAATGATCCAACGCCATCTCCCAATTTTGAATCCCCTGTATTCGAAGCAGAGGAAGATGATGTTGAAAGGATTCCTGACGAGATTTCCCGACTTCTTGAGCAAGAAAAGAAGATCACTCAGCTGCATCTCGAGAATCAGCAAAACAGTCCAACTGGGGCATTACAAATGTAATAAAAAAAAAAGAGAAAGAGGAGGGTGCAAAATCAAAATCAAAATCAAATCAAAATCAAAAGAAAGAAAAAAATAAAGAAAGAAACAAAAGAATAATAACACCCTCAAATCCGAAGTTGACTGATGCTGAATGGATTCAGAGTCGTTACGACCAAGTGAATCTGATCGAAAAGAAGAGATTAACTGCCATGTGTCATGGTCAGTTATATCAGAAGAGAATGAAGAAAGCATTCAATAATAAGGTCAAGCCTCGTGTGTTCCGAGAAGGTGACCTCGTGCTCAAGAAAGTCTTGTCTTTCGCGCCCGATTCCAGGGGCAAGTGGACTCCAAACTATGAAGGTCCATATGTTGTCAAGAGAGCCTTTTCAGGCGGTGCTTTGACACTTACAACAATGGACGGGGGAGGATGTCACTCGTCCTGTGAATTCAGATGCAGTCAAGAAATACTTCGCCTAAAAAGCAGAATAGCTCGCTAAGTCGAACACCCGAAAGGGCGGCTTAGGCAAAAAAGAGCGTCTCGGTGGATTGAAAACCCGAAAGGGCGATCCAGGCAAAAGGTAGAGACATTGAAAAAAAGAATTTGCATCCCGCTAGATTGAGTACCTCACACTGGGGCAATCTAGGCAAAAATTAGGGATTTGGCAAGTAACTGCATCCTGACAAGACTGTGTTCTACATCTGTTATCCGCCAGGAATTCTTGATTCGTCGTCAACTGAAGCTTCAAATACATCAAAATTCGGAATTGGTAGAGAAATGGTCATTATGTTCAATGTAGCCCTCTCCAATATATATCACCAGTTTCAAACTTGTACAGATCTATGGAGTCTTGCCATTTGCAGACTACCATTTCATCAAATCAATTTGAGCTTTTATCCAATTATTTGCACTCTTATTTGTTTCAACTCAACAAATGTTTTGCATGTTTTAATTGATAAGGTATCATTGTTTTCAAAATAAACAAATTTTTCACAAATTGTTCTTAAACAAAGTGAACATTCACGATGATGGAAGGATACTTAGGAGATCCGCAGTGCCCTCCCAAGGGTGGTATGATTCCCAACAGGGTAAGACATTTGTTCATATCTCGAGCATAACTGTATCTTTTTCCTGCAGAACCTTTCATGGTTTCTCCTCAGCGAGGTTGCTCAGTACAATGTTGGTTGAAGTTGTTCATCTTCATTTCCCTGGCAGTACAACATTTTTCCTCCAAGCCCTATTAGCACCTATGGTGGTTACATCCCCAGTGGAGTGCTGTTTGGGCCCTATTGTGGGGCATCCCCAGTAGGTTGCTGTTTGAACATTTTTGTGGGACAGTTCCCAAGCAGAGTGTTTGTTGAAGACTTCAATTTTTCCTCTCTCCAGCAGAGCAGTCTTCTCCTCTCCCCAGCATGGGTGCTTTTCTTTGGAAGATTCGGTATTTGGTGGATTGACATCCCAGTACTCCGTCACTTCCTCGGATAGATTCCTCAGCGGAGTTGTTAGCATGATGAACTCTACCTATCCCCATCAGAGATCTGGTTGCTTCTTGGTATCTCTGATCCCCAACATGAGTTGCTGTTGTGGCAGTGTTTGCCTGTGCATTGAACTTTTTCTCCGGTTGTGAATGATGATCCCTCCGAAAGCCTCTTGTGGCCTTTCTCCCCTGCAGGATGTTGTGGTTCCCTGATGTCCCAGTCTCCAGCAGGTTTTCTTTGCTCTCTGGTGATTTTGGCCTTCCCTCTGGAAGGGTAGTACCGGGTGGTTGATCCCTGGACCTATGTGTGTTAGACATGTCTGTTTGTCAGCATTCATCATGCATAATGCATATGCGCATAATCATAACATTCAGATAGTCATGTTGCATCTTTTGTTGTGTATCTGTTGATGGTTGTCTCCTGCTAATTGGTGATACAGATCTCCCCAGTAGATCCTCCCCAAGCGGATGTTGGTGTGTCTGATCTCTCCATATAGAGTCAGCCCCTTAGGCAGAAAGTGTCTATCATTTCCTTCTGCACTCCCCGCTGAGTTATATCCTCGTTGATGACAGTTGTTTCTGTTCCCTCCCTACACACATAACGGGATGGGTTTTCCCTATTGAGTTCTTTCCTCATTAGGATGAGTCTTGATTCAGTTTGCCTTTTTGGATCGATCCTAAATTGGCTTCCTATTGGCTGTCTCTTGTGCTTCCCTGTGGTATAAATGAATAGTTGCTCACTAACCGGCACTCATTCATCTTATCCTCAGCGGAATTTGTTGGCTTCTACCTACTAACCGGTAGTTGTAAGTCCTATCTTCACGGTCTTCTACCTACTAACCGGTAGTTGTAAATCCTATTTTCTCCCATTCTGTTCCTTAGCAGATTGTTGTGGTCTTCTACCTACTAACCGGTAGATGTAAACCCTCTTTTCTCCCCCTTGTGGAGTCAACCCTTGTGCTCATCCTAGTCGATGACGGTTACTTTTCCATGGTTTTCTACCTACGAACCGGTAGATGTAATCCCCTCTTTGCGGTTATCATTATCCAGTTTTCGGTATTGATAGTCCTTTTCCCTTTTGGATATTTGCTTTGATTAAGAAATCTTATCCCCAGCGGGTCTTCCCCTTCCTTTTGGATAATTGCTCCGAGTAAGCCATTTTATCCTCGGTGGGTCCTCTTTCATTCATCGTTTACCGGTAATGTTTGTGGTTTCCCCTTTTGATTGGTCATCTTTAGATATTTAGTCCGGTATCCCGATGCCTTTCTTTTCGGTTGATTTATCCTTTGACAACCTACAACCCGGTTAAGGATAATCTTCCATGCGAGAGTATTATCTACGTTTTGACGGCTATAGATAATACATCTCATGCACTCCTCGGTCGAAGCCCTTCGTGTTTCCCCAATCGAGTAGGATTCATTGTCCCTTTGCGGAATCGAATATTCTTTCTACCCCAGTTGTTTGGATAATTGCCTTGTGTCGCATCGCGCGAAAAACCGGCGGGAAAAGAAAGAACAACAGAGCCGCCACCGTGCGTCATTTATCCCAAAAGAGGGAAAGGAAACGCTCAGAGTAAACCTGGAAAGAACATGGTCTCGCGACCAAAGAGAATGGGTTCGGGAGTCGGTTATGCGAAGGGAAGGTATTAGCACCCCTACGCATCCGTAGTACTCTACGGGATCCACGCACACTAGAAAGGAAAATTGGTTGCTAAACACTGCTCAAACTCACACATACTGGCTGAAAGAAACGCAAGAGACTGACTGAAACTGACTCGGCGGGATGTCGCATCCTGGGCCTACTTAGTCTATCAGGCATAGACATCAGAGTCGAAGTAGTTCGGACTGGGGAAACGACACATGCTCGCTAGGATGTCGCATCCTATGCATACGTATCTTCTCGGACGAGGGAAGAATCAGAGCATTCGTAGCTCGGCTGACACGCACACAAACAAACACTGGCAGAGGCAAACGTGGAGCCTGACTGCCAATCACTGGACTTATGTCAGCATCCGAACCAAAACACACACAAGGAGGCAAACATGGAGCCTGAATGCCAATCACTGGGCTTACATCAGCATCCGAACCTAAACACACACAAGGGGGCAAACATGGAGCCTGAATGCCAATCACTGGGCTTACATCAGCATCCGAACCTAAACACACACAAGGGTGGTCAAGACACAAAGGTGGAAAAAGAAAAAGGGCGCCCGGAGAGATCAGCTCAATCTCCTGCCTACATACTCCATCTGGTATGAAGATCAGGGCGATGTAGTTCCCCTACGCAGGGATAAAGGACTAGCCTAACCAGATAACAGAGGGAGACACAACACTAGGGAGACTACGACTCGAGCCTAGATGTTATCATGCAAAATCATCCCTAAGTTAAGGTTTCTAGCTAAATGGCACAAGGGCCAACCTGTCCTAAGTATGGCTCACACAGGAAGCAAGCCACACACACTTAACTTGCACAGGAAGCAAGCCAAGCAAAACCTAACTTGCACAGGAAGCAAGTCTAAACTAATCCTAACTTGCACAGGAAGCAAGTCAAACTATCCTAACTTGCACAGGAAGCAAGTCAAACTATCCTACAAGCACAGATAACACACGCTATACACAAACAAGTGGCTCAAACAAGGGTTAGGTTTTAGTCAAGGGGTCATATCAACCTCGACAAACAAACCTCTGGAACTGGGTGAATGTTGCTCTTAACCTTGCCATTGAGGGGCTAAGGTGAAGCAGATGAAAGGATGAAGTGAGGATGAGACCTCACAGCTCTTATCCCTGGCCTGGGAGAGCTCAAGACAAGAATGTGTGGGTTCAGAAAGTGGGAACCCTTCTACACATTTAAAACTGACTCAACTGTACCATTGTACAAGATCTTGGGTTTGTATCTGCAATGCATCAACACAGTGGTGTGAGCAAGGCAGATGACACACTGAATAGTGGGGGATAGATTGCATATCCCTACCTTCCACCAATTGCCTCTTCACTTAGGAGGTCTTTGACTCTATGCAAGGACAAAGTTAAACATCCACAAACATTGCCTCTTAAGGAGGACTTCAGACAGTTGCCTGGCCAAGTAACAGGCCAGGTCTTCCAGACTACATGAAGTAAAAGAGACATACCTCAATGCAAATTGCTTATACAAGCAAAGCAAAGCAAAAAGTTCACAAGGAACTAAGCAACTAAAGCACCTGAAACAGTCAAGCAGATGTTAGTATGCAACTTCAAACAAAACAAACAGAAACAGAAACCAACAGTTAATTGGAGGCACATGGATGTGCAAGGCACAAGGCTTATGGCATGTGAGCCAAGCCACCTACAAAACAAAGATGTTAGACAACAATTATTTAACCAAGCTCAGTCAAAAGAATGGGTCACAATGGCCATTTGGTGGTCAACCTGAAATCACAAGCTCAAAGGTGAGTAACAGGACCACTAGGGCAAGCCTAGGGTCAAAAGTGAATGAGAAAGTCAAAACAGCAAAGGATAAGCATCCAAAATCATGTTCAAACCATTAAGAAACAAAACCAATTGGGTTCACATTCATACCACTGTCATCATTTCATGAACCAATTAGGTCAAAGTAAGGCAAACAGAAACCCACAGAAGTCAACAGAAAGACTTGATTCAAAACCAATCTAAACATTTTTCAAAAATCACCAAATAAATCATGATCAAACCTAACACATAGCATGGTAAGCATGTCAAATTTCATCCCATTTGGACAAGTGGAAGGCAGTCAATGAAAATCAGAAAGACAAAGTCAATTTGAACATGCTCAATGAAGTCAACCAAACATGCATCAACTTAGAAAAATCATAAGTCTAGAATGGTGTATGATAAATTAATGGGACTAAAACCATGGCAAAGATTAGGATGTCTAGTTATCTCATGCAAGATTTCATGTCCATCCAATAAAGTATGAGAATTTCACAAATGAAATGGGAACATGTGTCACACAAAGTCAACATTTGACTAGACAGGGAGGAAAAATCTCAAACAAATGGAAAATAGTTCAATTAAATCCAAGAAAATTCACACGTGAACTAGGCATACAAGAGTAGGTTCATGCAAAATTTGAGGTCATTTGGATGTCAAGAAGCATGGCAATGAAAATCATGAAGTTGGTCATCAATGGTGTGACACAAGTTGTCACACCCTAATTCAAAAAATCATATCTCACAAACCACAAATGATAAATTCACAAACTTTATACCAAAATCACCATGAAGGTGTCTAGTTTAAGCACAAAAAATTTGAGAGCCATTGGATACATTCTCATCATTTCACAATTGATTTGGCAAAGTGTACAAAATTTGGTCACATGTCACAAACCCTAAGGCCATTTAAAAACCATCCATCCAAAAATTCTGGAAAAATAATGATAAAAACGTAGAGATCATGATGAACACAACACAAAAAATCCCACTCAATTTGGACCAAAAATGAGCAAGTTGTGAATTTTGGAAGATTGATGAAATTATTGAAGAAATTAATTGAATTTATATGGAGAAAATGGCATTTTGGTAAATAACCCAGTCACTTATCAAAACGACCGTGTTTTGGTCCAGAAAATGAAATGTTTTGATTGGCTGGAGGGAGAAAAGTCATGCACACAAAAATGGACCAAAATCTGGGCAAATTTGGGATTAGGGTTCTTATCAAAAAATCGTGATTTCTCAATTCTTCCCCAAAGTGTCAATTAAGCATACCATTGTAAACATCAAACACCATACAACAACAATCCAAACCCTAATTTCATCAATTTGAACTATACAACAAGAAATCACAAGAAACATTTTCAAACATCAAACTTTATCTCATCATTTCTTCATGGACAGGCAATCATTTTCAAAAAGGAAAACAACATGATACTCAGCATTAAAAAAACTATTCAAAACATGTCTCAATTTTAGAAATGGTGGAAGTTGAAAACTTACCAATTTGGAGGGCAGTTTGTGTTCTTGGTGTTGTTTTGTGATGCCTTGCCAAAACAGATGAGCCTTCAACTTGCCAATGATGGAAAATGATGATGGTATGGCTCAAGGCATTTTGGAAGTGCTTAGATCATGGACTGTCAAAGTTGAAAAATGCAAATGAGGTTTTGGTGCTGCTGGCAGTTGGTTTGTGCTTGACAGGTTCTTTGGAGTTTGTCCAAACAAAATTCAAATGCAAATAGCCAAAGGTGATTTGGGAGGGTGTATGGTTTGAGCAATGGCCAAAGGTTGAATGCAGGGTTTGGGCAACCTTGGTTTTGGACAGGTTTAGGAGTTTGGCCAAAGCAAGGTGAATTTTGTTTTTTTTGGTGGCAAGGCAATGTTTGTTAATGAGAAACTGAGATGGACAAAGGCAAGGCAAGGTTGAGTTTGTTATGTTGTTTTGTTGGCTTTGTTGTGACAGTAAATTGCAAATGGCAAGGCAAGGTTTGTTATGAAATTTTTGAGGAATGGCCAAGGGTTTTGGTTATAATAGATGAAGTTTGTTGGTTGCCCTCGAATGGATCTGAGCAGAATCCTTTTTGATCATGCCCTCTTGCTGTTACTGCTATTACCAGTCCCCACCAATATGCCTTGCTGTTACTGTCAATGGTTGTTCTGTGCTGCAGACAGGTTTTTGAAATGCTTGAGTTTGGACAGAGTGAATGAGGTTAGGTCATGTTGGTTTGGTGGCTGCAATTGATTTTTAAGGCCAGGCTTGGTTTGACAAATGATGAGAGATTGGCTTTTGCATTTTTGACATGAAGATTCCCAATGGCAAGGTGATTTAGGTCTTGCTATGTTGGTTGTGGCAAGGCCAGGTTTTAGTTGTTTTGAAACTTGGACAGAAAATGCAACATACCAAGATTAAGAATGGAGATGAATGAATGAGATTGGTTTTGGAGTTTGTTGGTCATGCTGCTGTCATTGGTATAGCAGGGTCAAATTGACAAGGCAAGAAGGTGAGTTTGAGGTTTGTTTGTTTGCAATTCTTGGTTTGCTACTGGCCTTGGACAGGAAAATGCAAGGTGAAGGCAAGAGTCAAAAAACATAACCATCTGCTGCAGTGTGGCCTATTATCTTTTTTGACAGAAAAAACATGGTGGTTTGTGGGGTTTTAGAAGTTTGGACAGGAAAAAATGGGAATGCAATGCAAGCAAGTTAGGTTTTTTAGTCCATTTGTTTTGGACAGAAGGAGTGACATACCAAAGCCAAGGTAAAAATGAGGGAGTATGTGCTTTTGTTCATGGCAGAAAAATAGTGAGGAGCATTGTGCAGAGCAAGGCAAGGCAAGGCAATTAGCAGGTTTTCTCAGGAAATGCAAGGCCAGGCTTGGCAAAATGCAAGGGGAGGTTGTGGAGAATGGGAAGTTGGTCTGCTGTTTTTTTGACAGGAAAAAGCAGGGTGAGATTTTAACAAAATGAAGGAAAGATTCGTTGGTTTTCTGTCCAAGGCATTGTTGTGTTTCAGATTTTTTTAGCCAAGCCTATGAGATGATTCTTGAGGGAGTAATTTGTTGGTCTGCTATTGGTTTATGGCAGGGAAATGGTGAAGAATGGTGTGCAAGGCAAGGTAGGGTTTGGTCTGTCCATGCTTTGCTGCTGCAGTACATTGCCCTAGTCTTCCAAAATGACAGAAAATTCCCATCCCTAAAACCTGCTATGTGACATGGTAACAGCATGGTTCATAGAGGTAAGGTTGTTTTGAATTGTACAGCAAGGTGTGGTTTTTGGAGATTTGGACAGAATCCTTGGAAAAATAGCAGGGGCCCTTCTTTGAATGAATGTGGTTTGCAGGTTTTGTTGGAACTGTGGAGTTTGGCCAGCTTCAATTGGATTTCAAAGGACAGCTAAATGCACAATGCCTGCTGGACAGTACAAGGCCAGGTTAGGTTTTGGTGTTTGACAGCAATTTTATGAATGCTAAGCAAGCAAGGTTACTGTTGAATGGATCTGAGCAGAATCCATTTTGATCATGCCAAAAAGTGAGTGAGTTTTTGTGAATGAGCTTCCTTCTATCCGTTTACCCTTGGCCAAGAGTCCTGTGATGTCTCCTTGCTGTTACTGCTACCACTATTTCCAAAAAAGACAGAAAATGCATTACCAAGAAAAACTGCTATTGAGTGTCCCTTTTCTTTTGTGGCAGGGCAGTTTTTACTGTGGTATTTGACAGAAAATCATGGGCAAAAATCTGCAATGTGGTGGTACAAGTATGGTTGCAAGAGGTATGGTTCATGAATTGGACATGTCCTTTTTGCCAAAACTCAAGTGAGCAAGCATGGCTATGTGTACTTGTTGGTTGTTTGGCTGCATAATGAGGTCTCAACATGACAGAAAAATGATCAAGAATGCTGCATAATTGCTGTCCTCTTGAGGTACAAGGCAAGGCATGGTGGAAGCATAGACAAGCATGGTGCAATGGTACTTTTCTTGTAATTCAAGCAACCAAACAAGATTCACATGTTTTGCATAATTTGGCTTTGCAAACACACTTAAAATGATATTTATGAGCTGTTCCAATTGGCCAAATGTTGAAAAAATGCTTGAGTCAAAAAGTCAACTCTTGGTCAAACTTTGAATTTAAATGAAAAAGGTCCAAAAATGCCATTTTGATTGGTAAGGTTTTAGGTCATGAAATTTATATTTTTGGAAAGAGGATGAAAAATGTGGTTTGTAGGAAAAAACCCCACCAAATTTGGCCAAACGGTTTGGGAGATATGGCCCTTTGAAGTTCAAGATTTTCTGAAATCGATTCGATCATAACTTGCCAACCACACATGGGAATTGGGAGTTCTAGGACTTTTTGGAAATGGGAGAACAAGATCTTCAACTTTCATGTTGGGCAAAAATTCATTTGAGGCTTGTATCAAAATGTAAGTTTGAGAATCAAAACTTTCCATTTATGGCAGGTTTCAGTTACAGGCCCAGTTTCCATTTTGGGAAATTCATGATCTGGCTTCAAATTCTTCCATGATGGTGTTTGGCATGATGTATGATGACTATTTGGACATGAATGAACTCCCACAAACCAATTCCAATCATCAAATCTCTGATTAAATGGACAGTTGACCAACAGTTGACTATTAGGGTTTTTGTCTGATTATGCATTGACTGATGAATTCCAAACCCTAATTCCTTGAGAATTTGACTTCAAATGATGTCCCAAGTTGTTTGAACTCTTTGTTATTGATCATGGTGCCCAAATCCCACAAGAATGACCACCATCCACTGCTTTGACTGACAATTGACTTTTCTAGGGTTTTTGACTGTCTGTGTATGACCTGCTGACCTCTGAGCCTTCAACCCTTGACATGAACTCTTCAAATAGACCTCCAAGTCATGTGAACTTGTTGGACAAACCCTAAGGCCTTGATTCAATGAGAAATTCCTTTGCTTGCTTGGTTGACTGATCAGGAGATTAGTTTGACCTAATTCTTGACTGCTTGCACTTGAGGCAACTGAGGAACAATGCAAATGCTATGCAATGGATCATGACATGCTATGACCTAACATGAAAATGTATGCATAATGATAGGTGCAAATTTGAGGTGCTACACCTTGTTCACGCAATTTATACCCAGTGAGTCATCTCTCGTCTACCCTATTGTTGTTGGTAACGATTGTTTCTCTTTTCGGTCGATTTATCCTTTGACAACCTACAACCCGGTTATGGATTATCTTCCATGCGAGTATATTATCTACGTTTTGACGGCTATAGATAATACATCTCATGCGCTCCTTGGTCGAAGTCTTGTCCTTCCCAGTCGAGTAAGATTCGTATTCCTTATGGAATCGGATATCCATCCTTTAACAAGTTTGCTTTCGCTCTCTTCAGGATGATGAGTGTTTTGGAACACACACCAATTCACGATTTCGGTCGATTTATCCTTTGACAACCTACAACCCGGTTATGGATAATCTTCCATGCGAGTATATTATCTACGTTTTGACGGCTATACATAATACATCTCATGCGCTCCTTGGTCGAAGTTTTGTCCTTCCCAGTGGAGTAAGATTCGTATTCCTTGTGGAATCGAATATCCATCCTTTAACATGTTTGCTTTCGCTCTCTTCAGGATGATGAGTGTTTTGGAACACACACCAATTCACGATTTCGGTCGATTTATCCTTTGACAACCTACAACCCGGTTATGGATAATCTTCCATGCGAGTATATTATCTACGTTTTAACGGCTATAGATAATATATCTCATGCGCTCTTTGGTTGACGTCTTTTCCTTACCAGTTGAGTAAGATTTGTATTCCTTGTGGAATCGAATGTCCATCCTTTAACAAGTTTGCTTTCGCTCTCTTCAGGATGATGAGTGTTTTGGAACACACACCAATTCACGATTTCGATCGATTTATCTTTTGACAACCTACAACCCGGTTATGGATAATCTTCCTTGCGAGTATATTATCTACGTTTTGACGGCTATAGATAATATATCTCATGCGCTCTTCAGTCGAGGTTTTGTCCTTCCCAGTTGAGTAAGATTCGTATTCCTTGTGGAATCTAATGTCCATCCTTTAACAAGTTTGCTTTCGCTCTCTTCAGGATGATGAGTGTTTTGGAACACACACTAATTCACGATTTCGGTCGATTTATCCTTTGTCAACCTACAAACCGGTTATGGATAATCTTCCTTGCGAGTATATTATCTACGTTTTGACGGCTATAGATAATATATCTCATGCACTCTTTGGTTGAACCCTTTGTTTGTTTCCCCAACTGAGTAAGATTCGTATTCCTTGTGGAATCGAGTGTCCATCCTTTAACAAGATTGCTTTTCTAGCTCTCTTTAGGATGATGAGTGTTTCGGAACACAAACCAATTCACGATTTCGGTCGGTCACCTGTTACATGCCTACAACCCGGTATCCTTGGTATTCCTTCCTGTCTGCTCCCTATTGTGACCTTGGTCCCCTGTGGAGTCAGATTTTCCTGAGTCAAAATATGCCTCTTCAGGTTTTCCTCAGATGTTTTTGCTTGATTAATATCTCTCTCGTACACTGGTCTTAGATATTCCTTCTTCCCGAGCTTGTTACCTACTAACCGGTAACACCTCTCCCTTTCTTGCTTCCCCAAGAGAGTCTTTTCTAGACAATTGCTGCTGCGTTGGCGTCTTCCCCAATACATGCATGTTCCCGGCAGGGGCATCTTGTTCAGATTTCTCCCATTCATCCGTTGATGTCTGGTTGAGTACTTCCTATTCGTCCGTTGGCGTCTAGTCGTGGTTTCTTTCTCCCATTCATCCGTTGATGTCTGGTTGAGTCCTTCCTATTTGTCCGTTGGCGTCTAGTCGTGGTTTCTGTCTCCGAAAAAATCAAAATCCCCAGTAGAGTCGTTGGTAAACGTCTTGTCGGGTCCCGTAATAAATACTAAATCCCCCATTGGAAGCTGCCATTGGTGAACATTCTTTTCTTTGCTTCATCCCCCGCATAGTGCAAATTCCAGGTTCTTTTGGTATTCAATCCCTGATTACCTTGAAAGTATGACATTTGTTGCTCTCATCCGTTCAGGTTCTCAGTTGATTGAATAGGGGCAGCTGTAGCACCTCAAATTTGCACCCCCCATTTGTACATTCATTTCATTTTTAGGTCATTAACATTGCATTAACATTGCATAGGGCATTGCATTTCATCAGTCAAGAGTGGTTAGAAGGATTCATCTGTGCACGAGAGCAAAGGTTTTCCATGAGATAAAGGCCCTATGGTTGTTCTAGAGAGCTTATGTGAACCCAAGGTTCATTTTGATGCCATTTGGCCAAGTGTTGAAAGCTCAAAGTCCACAGTGCATTTTCAGGTCATCTGGGGCCCATAAAAGTCAACTGCAAGTCAACTGAGGGCTAGGAGGTGGAGAAATGGTTTGAGACACTTCATTCATGTCCCAAAGAGGTTTATTCATCATATCAAACTCATGCCTTGAAGGATTTCAAGCCAGATCAAAAGTTTCCCAAAATGGAAAGTGACCTGTAATTTCAAGTTTCCAAAAATGGAAGGGTTTTAGACCAACTTCAACTCAATTTTCCAACATCAAAGAAGCTTCAAATGAATTTTTATCCAACATGAAAGTTGAATATATTTCTCTCCCATTTCCAAAAAGTCCAAGATCATGAGCATCTGATGAATGGTTGAGGAGATATGATCCAATCATTGCCAATTGTGCATGGAACTTCAAAAGGCCATAACTTTTGACTCATAATTCCAATTTGAGTGGCTCTTTTTGCATTTTTCTTCTCATGACATGAAGTTTCCAAACCAATCATCACATTGCATGAATTTTCATCATGTGATCACTTGCTATTTCATGTCCATTTTGGAGGGAAATTGAAAAATTTAAAAATGGTGCATTACATGAACTTTTTACCATTGCCAATGTGTTTTAAAAATGATTTTAAGTGCATTTGAGCTGGTAAGGGTTACTGTTGACGTGTGCATGCTTCACACACCCTCCAATTTTTCATTTTTTGCCATGCACCTTATCTTGATTAAATTTAACTAAACCATGCCTAATTTGGATTAAGAGTGGATTAGTGAAGCATATATATTCATAATCACAACAGAATTGGGGATTTTTTTTTCTGGATCTAGATCTCACAATTTTCTCTCCCTCCAAATTTTTCTCATAATCAAAATTCAAATTTCTTCAACATAACACCTTGTTTTTGTTGAAGATTCATGATCAGTGAGTGTGATTGAGTGTGAATCCAGCATTTGTTTGAAGAATTGGAGCCATAATCGAGCATTTGAAGTTCAAGAACATTGCCATGGAAGTTGATTGGTGAGCTAGATCTACACGTTTCCAAGCCTCAAATTCTTCATCAATCATCACTACAAGTATTCTGGAGCTGATTTGGATCATTACAAGCGTTGAATCGTGCGAATCCAGAACCTGCTCTTCAAGAGGTAGGTTTTTCGACCTTCATAATTCTCAAATCCATGTACATATTTGTGTAGATCTTTTAACCCTAAGAATTCTGAGCTAAATTTCATGAAAAATGATGCATTATTGAGTGAGTTATGTGTGATTCAAGTTTGTTGCACAAAAATGTTTTGCATCGATTCTCTTTGATCGTGTGGAATTGAGCTTAGATATTAGTTGATCTGCATTCACCATTGGAAGAGCTTCATGTTGATGTAAGAGTTTTGAAGTTCTGGAAAAAATTTGTATGAGCATGTACTGTTCATCTTCATCTTCGTGAGGAAGATGAAGATCTTCATCTTAGCGTCCGTCTTGTGACGGTTTAGCGTCCATTCTGGGTTCGCTAGGGTTTTTGCCCAAAACGACAGCATTTCATGCTTGGCGCGTGCATTTTGAATTCGTACCGTGTTCGATCCTTGGCGCAACCATATTTCAAATGTTTTCATCATTTATGCATTTCCCTCCTTATTTTCCATGTACATGATCCTTTTGATTTCAAATTTTTTTTCAAACTTCAAAAATGCATAACAAATTGAAAAATGACTCAAATAATTCCAAATTTTTTGTAGCATGATCCTCTGTTTGTCTAGTATGTTTTGATGATAATTGCTGAAGTTGTGCCTGGCTGGTTTTTGATTTGTGTTAGACTATTTGATCATATGTACACTTGGGACCTTGCCTTGCTCTTTCTATTGTGAAATGCTTGATATTGATCCAAATGCATTGAAATTTTTCATGATTGTTCCTAACATGTTAATGGATGTTTGAGACTTGGTTTGATATTTTTCTCATTTGCCATTTCTGTTTTACACACATGTTTGCATGGTGTGACAATTTGTGTCACACATTTGGTTGATCAACTTGTGCAATTTAATTTCCATATCAAATGATCTTTGTTAGTTCTGATTTTTTGTATGATGATCATGTTGGATGTGTTGAATGCTCATGAATTTTTCCAGAATTATTTGAATCATTTCTGTTTTGATTTGGAATTTTCATTCTCAATGTCCATTTGTGAGCTTTGAAATTGTCTTTGACTTTCCTTGCACATGAAATGCCTTTGCTTGAAGATTTTGTTCTGGTCCTTTTTAGGACATGTTAATATGTGTTTGAAGTTGCATTGTGGTGAATTTCAGCCCCTGTTTTGAATTTTTTCTTCACCTTTGACCCTAGGCTTTGACCTAGTGGTTTGTACTTACATGTGAGCTTTGAATTTCAGGACCAAGCATCAAATCTCCATGGTTGATGTTGCCTCATCATTTGAATGTTGATATTTGCTATTGATTGATAACATTTGGTTGTTTTGTAGGTTGATGATAATTCACTTGAGTTTGCCTTATGGCTTATATGTTGTGCATTGGTATCGTCTGTTTGTTGATTGACTGTTTTCTGTTTGTCTGTACACTGTACTGATTTGTTTAGTTGTTTACACAGGTACCTAAGTTGCTTTAAGTTCATTTGAACTTTGCTTTGCTTTGCTTGTAGTTGGCATACCACTTAGGTATAATCCCTGTTCTTCATGTAGTCTGGAAGACCTGTCATGTTACTTTGCCAGGCACCTGTCTGAAGCCCTCCTTAAGAGGCAATGTTTGTGCTTGTTTATCTTTGTGCCCTGTACATTCAAAGACCTCCTAAGTGAAGAGGCATTGGCAGATAGAAGGGATGTGCAATCCATCCCCTGCTATTCAGTTGTGTCTTTCATCTTGCTCACACCATGTGTTGATGCACTTTGAATAAAAACCCAAAATCTTGTTCATAGAGTCAGTCATTTGTGGAGAAGAGTTCCTTCATTCTGGACTCCCACACTTTCATTGTTTCAAAGCTCTCCTAGGCCAGGGATAAGAGCTATGAGGTCTTACCCTCATTTCCCATTTCATCTGCTTCACCCTAACTCTCAATGTTAGGGTTACGAGCTAACAACACCCTTTCCCAGTTGGCTTGTTTGTCGAGGTTGATATGACCCCTTGACTAAAGCCCAGCCTTGTGTGAGTTGATTGTTTGCATATAGTGTGTGATACTTGTGCTTGTGATTGCTCATGTGCTGTTTAGGCTAGCTTGCTTCCTGTGCAAGTTAGGATTAGAGACCTCAACTTAGGGATCGTATGCATGACAACTTCTAGGCTCGAGTCGTAGTCTCCCTAGTAGCTTGTTATCTCCCTAGTCTCTGGTTAGGAAGTTTTTCCCTGTTAAGGGGAACTACGTCGCCCTGATCCTCATACCAGATGAGGTACGTAGGCAGGAGATGAGCTGATCTCTCCGGGCGCCCTTTTTCTTTTTCAACCTTTTTGTTTGTGTTGTTTGTCTGGAGTCTGACGTAAGCCCAGCGATTGGCAGTCGGTTTCCTGTCTGTGTTCCTTTGTTCGGAGTCTGACGTAAGTCCAGCGATTGGCAGTTGGTTTCCTGTGTGAGTTTTGGTTTGGAGTCTGACGTAAGTCCAGCGATTGGCAGTCGGTTTCCTGTTTGTGTTCTGTTTGGCGTGCGTTAGCCGAGCTACGAGTGCTCTGATTCTTTCTCTGGTCAGAGAAGATACGTATGCATAGGATGCGACATCCTAGCGAGCACGTTTCCCATATTCCCCGAACTACGTCGACTCTGATGTTTGTGTCTGATAAACTACGTAGGCCCAGGATGCGATGTCCTGCCGAGTCTCCTTCTTCCGTCTTTCATCTGTGTTTGATTCTAGCGTGTGTGCAGTTCTTGAGCAGTTATTTAGCAACCTTATCCTATTCTGTTGAGCGTGGATCCCGTCGAGTACGACATATGCGTAGGGGTGCTAATACCTTCCCTTCGCATAACCGACTCCCGATCCTATCAATCTCTGGTCGTGAGACCATTCCTTTCCAGGTTTACTTCGAGCGTTTCCTTTCCCTCCTTTGGGATAAATAACGCACGGTGGCGGCTCTATTTCTTCTCCCGCCGGTTTTTTCGCGTAATGCGACACATGCAAAAAGGTAATACTCTGTGGAGATATGTGTCCACAAAGAGGGAAAGAAATCAGGAGAAACCAACAATCCAATATGAGTAACACACTCAATGGGACAGAGACTCTGAGACTCTTATGGGGATAGAAAATGGGATAAATTGTGTGAGCAGGGCACAACTTAGATTTACTGAGAGGCACGAGAGAGATTCCATGAAAATAAATCAATGGGATAGCCCGAGCTGACTCAAAGGCGCATGTATTGGGGAATATGCCAATACAGCGGAACTATCCACAAAGGATACTTCGGATAACAATCCGGACTCAGATGGGGGGGAAAAATCCACTAAGGGATCTCGCTGGGGAACATCCAAACAGGACTCTTCTGAGGAAAAACCAGGATGAGGTACTACCGGTTACTGGGTAATAAGCTCAATGAGACATGTGATCCGAACACCGATATAAGGGTGAAAGAACAACATGCTCGGGGAGAATGAATATCTAAGACCAGTATAAGGGTGAGAGATATCGAACATCCGAAATCATCTGAGGCAAACCCAAAAGGGTATGTTTTGACTCAGGAAATCTGACTCCACAGGGGACGAAAGTCATAATAGGGAGCAGAAGGGAAGGAACACCAGGGATACCAGTTACTGGGCGTATAATAGGTGACCAACCGAGGCGTGAATCGGGGAATATTCCCAAGACACTCATCATCTAATAAGAGGGCTAACAGCAAACTCAACTGTAGGATGGGCATTCGACTCCGCAAAGGGGATACAAATCTTACTCGACTGGGGAAGAACAAAGACTTCAACCGAAGAGCGCATGAGATATATTATCTATTACCGTCAGAACATAGATAACATGCTCGCATGGAAGATTATCCATAACCGGTTACTGGGTTAATAAAGGATAAATCTACCGAAAAGAAAGGACATTGGGATACCGAGAACCAGGTATAAAATAATGACCAGTCAAAGGGAGAAACAATCATTACCGGCAAACGGCAGATGAAAGATGACTCGTTGGGGGATACATTGACACAGGCAATGATCCGGGAGATATACTCAAAAGGGGGAGGGACTATCAATACCGAATATTGGATAATGATAACCGTCAAGGAGGGGATTAAACCTACCAGATACTAGGTTGGAAACCACGGAAGAGTAACCGTCAAGGAGGGGATTACAAAAAGTTAACTCTGCCAAGGGGGATAAATAAAGGATAATCTCCAGAAGCCAAATCTAGGAACAAACTAGAGATGCACAATGAAACAAGACTCATCCCTATGAGGATATAACTCAATGGGGGGTCCAACCCAATATATGTGTTGGAAGGAAACAGAAACAACCATCATCCCCGAGGACATAACTCGGTGGGGAATATGGAAGAAAGGATAAACATTTTCTGCTTATGGAGCTGACTCTTCATGGGGAGATCAGACACAAACGATCTGCTTGGGGAATATATTACCGTCTAGCAGAAGATATCGAACAAAGATATATGGCAAAGGATGCATCGTGAATCTCTGAATGTTAAAACTATGCATATATGTATAGTTTATGTATGATGAATGCTGATAAACAAACATTTATAACACAGACAGGTCCACTGATCGATTGGGTAAACATCCGGTACTACATCTCAAGGGAGAAAAGTCAGGCTCAAAGGAGAACACCCTATCTGTCGGGGAACAAAGATCTCTGCAGGGGAATGAACAACAACCACTCCAGCTGGGAACAGGATCACGACACAGATAAGTTCAGCTGGGGGAAGCCACTCCGCCGAAAAAGTATCAAGAGTGGCAATGGATCCTCGTGGGGGTACAACCACCAATCAGAAGCTTCCAAGGGTCAACCAAACCAAAAGCTCACACCTGCTGAGGAGGAAGGAGGCTGAAATATCTTTACCATACACTCTGCTCGAGAGGAAAAACACAAAAAGGCTTCAGAGGAAGAGGATACACACATGCCAGGACTATGAACAAATGTCTTACCCTGTTGAGAATCGTACCGTCCTTGGGAGAGCACTGAAGACATCCCGAGATCCTTTCATCATTGGGAATGTTCACTTTGTTTAAAAAAACAAGTTATGAAACGTTTGTTTATTTAAAAACAATGATATTCCTCAATTAAAACATGCAAAACATTTGTTGAATAGAAACAAATAAGAGTATAAATAATTGGATAAAGGCTCAAATTCATTTGATGGAATGGTAGTCTGCAAATGGCAAGACTCCATAGATCTTTACAAATTTGAAACTGGTGATATATATTGGAAAAGGGATACATTGAACATAATGACCATTTCTCCACCCATCCTGAATTCGATGTATTTGAAGCTTCAGTTGAAGATGACTGAGCGAGAAACTCTGCCGGATGACAATTTGTAGAAGGCAGTCTTGTCAGGATGCAGTTACTTGCCAAATCCCAAATTTTTGCCTAGATTGCCCCAGGGTGGGGTACTCAATCTAGCGGGATACATATTCATTTTTTTTATGTCTCTAACTTTTGCCTGGATCGCCCTTTCGGGTTTTCAATCCACCGAGGCGCTCATTTTTGCCTAAGTCGCCCTTTCGGGTTTTCAACTTAGCGAGCTATTCTGTTTTTATTTTTAGGCAAAGTATTTCTTGACTGCATCTGAATTCACAGGACGAGTGAAATCCTCCCCATCCATAGTTGTAAGTATCAAAGCACCGCCTGAAAAGGCTCTCTTGACAACATATGGACCTTCATAGTTTGGAGTCCACTTGCCCCTGGAATCGGGCGCGAAAGATAAGACTTTCTTGAGAACAAGGTCACCCTCTCAGAACACACGAGGCTTGACCTTCTTATCAAAGGCTTTCTTCATCCTTTGCTGATATAGTTGACCGTGGCACATGTCGGTCAATCTCTTCTCTTCAATCAAGTTCAGCTGGTCATAACGACTCAGAATCCATTCAGCATCAGTCAACTTGGCTTCCATCAAGACTCTCATTGATGGGATCTCCACCTCTATTGGGAGTACAACCTCCATGCCATAAACAAGAGAAAAAGGGGTTGCCCCTGTTGAAGTGAGGACAAATGTACGATATCCATGCAAAGCAAATGGCAACATCTCATGCCAATCTTTGTATGTAACAACCATCTTCTGGATAATCTTCTTGATATTCTTATTAGTAGCTTCAACATCCCCATTCATCTTGGGCCTGTAAGGGGAAGAATTATGATGTGCAATCTTGAACTCACTACATAACTCTTTCATCATTTTGTTGTTCAAGTTAGATCCATTATTATTAATGATCTTATCTAGAACACCATACCGGCATATGAGTTGATTTTGATAAATTTCACGACCACCTGCCTGGTCACGTTCGCATACGATGCCGCTTCAACCCATTTGGTGAAGTAATCGATTGCTACGAGAATGAATCTGTGACCGTTGGACGCTTTTGGCTCTATCATGCCAATCATGTCAATTCCCCACATAGAGAAAGGCCATGGTGATGAAATCACATTCAGAAGTGTCGGAGGAATATGAAATTTATCTGCATAAATCTGACACTTATAGCTTTTCTTCACATATTTGCAGCAGTCAGACTCCATTGTCAGCCAATAGTAGCCTGCTCTCAACATCTTTCTAGCCATGGCATGTCCATTGGAATGAGTACCAAATGAACCCTCATGGACCTCAGTCATTAACATGTCTTCTTCGTGTCTATCCACGCATCTGAGCAGAACCATTTCAAAATTTCTCTTATAAAGCACTTCGCCATTGAGGTAGAAACTGCCTGACAATCTCCTCAAAGTCTTCTTGTCTTTCATAGATGCCCCAGGAGGATAAATCTGGCTCTGAAGAAAGCACTTGATATCATAATACCATGGCTTATCATCTTGTACCTCCTCTACTGCAAATACATGAGCTGGTCTGTCCAAACGCATCACAGTGATATTGGGAACTTCATTCCAAAGTCTAACCACTATCATCAAAGCAAATGTAGCGAGAGCGTCTGCCATCCGATTCTCATCTCGAGGAATATGATGGAAATCAACCTTAGTAAAGAACGTTGAAATCCTCCTCGCATAATCCCTATATGGAATGAGGCCAGGCTGATTCGTTTCCCATTCACCTTTAATCTGATTAACAACGAGGGCCGAATCACCATAAACATCAAGATGCTTGATCCTAAGATCAATGCATTCTTCCAATCCCATGATACATGCCTCATACTCCGCCATGTTATTCGTGCATTTGAAAGTTAGCCTCGTTGTAAAAGGAACATGTGTGCCCTGAGGGGTGATAATCACTACCCCAATATCATTTCTGTATTGATTCACAGCGCCATCAAACACCATGCTCCATCGGGAACCTGGCTCTGGCCCTTCATCGAGCGTAGGCTCATCGCAATCTTTCATTTTCAAATACAGAATCTCCTCATCTGGGAAGTCATACTGAACTAACTGATAATCTTCTATTGGTTGATTTGCCAAGTGGTCAGCCAAGATACTACCTTTTATCGCCTTCTGAGCTCGACACTCGATGTCATATTTAGATAACAACATCTGCCAACGGGAAATTCTTCTAGTTAAAGCAGGCTTCTCAAAGATATACTTGATTGGATCCATTTTGGATATCAACCAAGTCATATGATTCAACATATACTGGCGTAAGCATTTAGCAGCCCAAACCAAAGCACAACATGTCTTCTCAAGCATTGAGTATCGAGACTCACAATCAGTAAACTTCTTACTCAAGTAGTAGATAGCATACTCTTTCTTTCCCGATTCATCTTGCTGACTAAGGACACAACCCATTGAGTCTTCAAGAACTGTTAGATACATAATCAACGGTCTCCCTTCCACAGGCGGAGACAAAATCGGAGGTTCAGACAAATACTCTTTAATGCTATCAAAAGCTTTTTGGCAATCCTCGGTCCAATCATGAGACTGATCTTTCCGGAGGAGCTTGAATATGGGTGCACATGTGGCATTCATGTGGGATATGAACCTGGAAATATAATTCAGGCGGCCAAGAAAACCTCGGACTTGCTTCTCAATTTTGGGCGCAGGCATCTCTTGTATTGCTTTGACCTTTGCAAGGTCAACCTCAATACCTCTTTCACTAACAATAAAGCCCAATAACTTGCCGGAACAGACTCCAAATGTACACTTGTTAGGATTCAGACGAAGCTTATACTTCCTCAAACGCTGAAAAAGCTTCAACAAGTGCTCTACATGCTCAACTTCCGTTCTCGACTTTGCAATCATATCATCAACATATACCTCGATCTCCTTATGCATCATATCATGAAACAAGGTAGTCATAGCTCGTTGATACGTGGCTCCGGCGTTCTTCAAACCGAAGGGCATCACTCGCTAACAGAATGTTCCCCAAGGTGTGATGAATGTTGTCTTCTCCATATCCTCGGGTGCCATCTTAATCTGATTATATCCGGAAAATCCGTCCATAAATGAGAAGACATTGAATTTAGCTGTATTGTCTACCAACATATCAATGTGTGGTAGAGGGAAATCATCTTTCGGACTAGCTTTATTCAAGTCTCTATAGTCCACACACATTCAGACTTTTCCATCTTTCTTAGCTACAGGCACAATATTGGCCACCCATTGAGGATATGTAGAAGTCACCAGAAACCCCGCATCAATTTGCTTCTGAACTTCATCTTTGATCTTTACTACCATGTCGGGATGAGTTCTTCTGAGTTTCTGCTTCACAGGCACGCACTCAGGCTTCAAAGGCAGGTAATGTTGCACGATATCTGTATCTAGACCAGTCATGTCTTCATATGACCAAGTGAAGACGTCGACATATTCTCGTAACAACTCAATCAACCCCTTCTTAACAGATTCTTCTAGGAGCGCCCCAATCTTCACTTCTCGCACACAATCTTCGGACCCCAAGTTGACTGTTTCCAGATTCTCAAGATGCGGCTGAATGATCTTCTCTTCATGCTCTAGTAGATGGGTAATCTCGTCAGGAATCTCTTCAACATCATCTTCTTCCACCTCAAACACAGGGAATTCCAAGTTGGGAGATGGTGTTGGATCATTATGTTCAATGGGTTTTGACAACCTGCATAATGATTTTGGATATAAAAGAGATTTTAGAATTCAAATAAAGCAAATCATTATGCAGATGAAAAGATTGATTATTATTCTTATTTTTAGGGTTTTATGTGTTCACCAATTTCATGCAAAAGTGAAAAGGGAAAATAATTGGAAAAACAAACATTTAACATGAATTTATTGAATGAAAAATATCATTGTATTTATGTGCCAACAATGTCATCACTTCTCCTTTTGGCATGGGAGAAGGGCCTTTAAACACAATGAACATTACTTTGACTTATGGACAACTGCCGGAATATCAACAACGACCCAATTATTGCAGATCCCTCCAGGGATGATGAAATTGCCAGAATCCCCTTCCTCTTCTTCCAAAATGGCAGCAGCCTCTTCATCTTGACCCGTGTGGATAAATCCACCACTCTTGAACAACCCTTGCTTGTTAAAGACCCCAGAAGAATAGCCTATGCCAGCCCGGGATTTATTGTCTTCCAACTCAATCATTTGCCCTAAACCAGCAGTTCCACCATGCTCAATGGCCAATTTCGCATCTTTATAGGAAGAAAATGAAGGAGTTCCCTTCTTAACAGGTTCAGCAATGGATAAAGCTTGGAACGGAGTTCCCACTTCACCCTCAGCATCTATATAAGAGAAGGAAGACAAATGGCTAACCAGGAGAGCCTTTTCTCCCCCTATCACCACCAGCTTCTTGTTTTTCACAAACTTCAATTTCTGGTGTAGGGTGGATGTCACGGTGCCAGCCTCGTGGATCCATGGTCTGCCTAAGAGACAACTATACGATGGGTGGATGTCCATAACCTGGAAGGTAATCTGGAAATCACTTGGTCCGATTTTGACTAGGAGATCAACCTCACCAATCACAGTTTTGCGAGACCCATCGAAAGCCTTCACAACTACTCCACTATGCCTCATGGGAGGCCCCTGATAAGATAACTTCGTAAGCGTGGATTTTGGCAATACATTTAATGACGACCCAGTGTCCACCAGCACATTGGACATGGCATCATCCTTACAGCTCATAGATATGTGTAATGCCAAGTTGTGGTCTCTTCCCTCCTCGGGGAGATCAGCATCACAAAAACTTAAGCTGTTACAAGCGGTGATGTTTGCAACAATACTGTCAAATTGTTCTATCGTGACGTCGTGATCCACATACGCCACATCCAACACCTTCTACAGAGCTTCTCGGTGTGGTTCTGAATTTAATAGCAATGATAACACAGATATTTTGGACGGCGTTTGCAGAAGCTGATCTACAACGTTATACTCACTTCTCTTGATGAGCCTCAACATCTCATCACAATCTTCTTTCGCATTGCCACTCGGGCCAGCAGAAGCAGGAGTTCTCAACGTAGAGGAGGGCTTAGCAACAAGTGCCGGATTCGGAGCGCTCACAGCATTCCCAATCGGGCGTTCAACAAAATCAGCATCAACACTTCCTCGAGCGTCAGCTTGAGGCTTCGGCGGGGCCGAAAAAACACGACCGCTGCGGGTCAAGCCACTAACGTCAGCAATATTAACAACAGATGAAGAGGGCAAGGGCACCTCTTTCCCGTCTTCCACTGCTACAGCACTGTAGCGATAGGGGACCGCCTTCTTAGAAGAGTACGATACAGGGCCGGCTGGCTTGATGGTCAGAGTAGGGGAAACCTTCTTCTTGTTACCATCATACTTGATGACAACAGGCTCAGGTATCCGGAATACCGGAGAAATCACGTTGACTTCGACATCATCTTCGTCAACATTTCTGTTCTGAAGGATCTCAATGACTCCTTCATCAAGCATTTCCTGAACATCCTTGCGCACTTGGAGACAACCTCTCTGATTGACAGAACAAACTCGACATCTATCGTGGTCATGCTCATAATGGCTATAGTCACACAGCAAACGATGCATCTCAACCAACGATTGTCGGATATGACTGACATATTTAACTTTGTACTTGCCAGGGCAGCCCTGGACCATATTGACAGATTTCCCATGCTCGGGCAATGGGTTCTTCTTCACATTCGGGCCTACGTCCTCGAAAAATAAAATCTCGCTTCTCACAAGGTCTTGCACCTTGGTCTTCAAGGGATAACAATTCTCCACGTCATGTCCGGGAGCACCGGGATGATATACGCAGTGAAGCTCAGGCTTGTACCACCACTGGGGGTTAGCAGGTACAGCGGGAGGGTCTCACGGAGTAATTAACTTTCTATCAATCAACGATGGATAGAGTTCAGCATAAGTCATCGGAATTGGATCAAAGGTGACCCTCTTCCTCTCGTAGCTGGTGTTGGCATTGTTGCTATTGTTTCGAGGCTGGTAGGCCTGTTGTTGTGGACGATGCGTTTGTTGCTGAGATTGTTGTTGTTGATAATGCTGAGCTTCTCTGAAAACAGGCGCTATGTGAGCCACCTAATGCTGGTTGTTGACTGGGCGAGCAATCTTCCTCTTCACAGAGGGTCTTCTCTTGACATGGGAAGACACAGCATGTGCCTCTCCCTCCTTCTTCTTTGCAAAGCTTCCATATCTCTTTGCTAAAGAGCCTTCATCTCGAGTTAAACGTCCTTCACGGACCCCCTCTTTCAGTCTCATTCCCATGTTCACCATCTCGGTGAAGTCTGAGGGAGCACTGGCTATCATCTTTTCATAGTAAAAAGAACTCAAGGTCTTCAAAAAGATCTTGGTCATCTCCTTCTCCTCAAGAGGTGGCACTATCTGAGCTGCCAACTCGCGCCATCTCTGGGCATATTCTTTGAAGGTCTCTTTCTCTTTCTAGGACATTGCCCTCAGTTGGTCCCTATCAGGAGCCATATCCACATTATATTTATATTACTTGACGAAGGCCTCGCCAAGATCATTGAAAGAGCGGATGTTTGAACTTTCCAGGCGCATGTACCACCGGAGAGCGGCACCAGACTGACTTTCTTGGAAATAGTGGATGAGCAATTGGTCATTATCAGTTTGCGTCGACATCTTGCGAGCATACATCACAAGATGGCTGAGAGAGCATGTGTTTCCCTTATACTTTCAAAGTCAGGTACTTTGAATTTAATAGGGATCTTCACGTTGGGCACAAGGCACAACTCAACAACACTTTTACCAAAGAGGTCTTTCCCCCTCAGGGTCTTCAGTTCCTTGCGAAGCTCAAGGAATTGGTCTTTCGTATCATCCATCTTCTCATAAACATCTGGACCTTCAGATGGTTCAGAATGGTAGATGGTATCTTCAACTCTTGGTAGTGTGTGCACAACGGGAGGTGGCACTGAGAGGACCGGGCTAGATGCCGGCAAAGAAGCAAGAGTAGGAGCAAAACCCTCTGGTATAAAATTGGCGGGCATTCCCCACGGGAACCCGACCGGCATAGATGGCGCAAAATGGGTTGTTGCAGCAGGCACAATAGATGTCACGATCTCTGAAATGACCGTCCTCTGGGGAGGAGTTGCAGGTGTTGGGGAAGACTGGCTCTGGGCAGCCAAGAATGACTCCATCAGGGCAGTCAGTCTGCCTACTTCTTCCTTCAGCTCGCGGTTCTCTTGTTCCAAATGATCCATCAATCTCGATGAGTTGGCTCTGGTGTAGTACCGGTGAGTCAGCTTGTCTTCAAAATAAATGAAGAACACAGAGTTAGACCATAGGACGAGAGCCTGGAGCAAAACCTGCTTATGCACATGATGCATGCAATGCCTGTGCATATGATTAGTTTTTTTTTATTTCAGAGGAACTTTAGAGTTCTATTTGCAAATGTTGGAAATATTAAACATTTTATCGCTCATGGAGATATTTCGTCAATAATATCTGGAAATGATTTTTCATCAAATAAGTATAGCATGAGTAATAAAATACAAGAGAGAAGGAAATCGATCATCCTATGGATCCCTAGAAACAATCATCTAAAGCTCGAGAGACTGGAAGATAAGATGCACGAAGCCTCTTCACTTCCTCCTCATAGGCTGCCTCCATATCTGCTTTTTCCTTGGCGAGTCGATCGTACTTCCTCTTCCAAAACTTGGAAGACTGAGGAAGTAGAGAAGTCCATGCATCATTAAGATCATCAATAACCTGATGCTCGAGGAACTCTATCAAATCATCTTTTTCCTTGAGTTGCTGCAGCAACTCTTCTCGTTCACAGATCCAAGGATGTGAACGGTCTTCATCTCTCAACTCCTCTACTCCTTGGTCAGGGAGAGTTGAAGGCCTAGCCACAACCAAAGGTGTAGGTCTCGGATACTCGTAAGGCATGAGGTACTCAGAAGCTCTCCTCCTAACCCAAGCAGTATAAAGTTCCAAAGCAATACAATTCTTCGGTCCCAGCTCCTGCCTTCCCTTCCTATGAATCTTGCACCAAGCGCGGACCATCCTGCTCTTCAGCCCCTGGGGATCTTTACCCTCCTGAAAGAACACACCCTCTAACAGAATGTTATTGGGTTTATCCTTTAGGGGGAACCCAAGCTGACGACGTGCCAAAACGGGGTTGTAGCTAATCCCACCACATGTACCAAGAAGAGGTACATTGGAGAATTCTCCACAAGAGTCGATGATCTGCACACCATCATACACGCGGTTGTACCAAGAGATATCATCATTAGTGAGAGACATATGTCTCGTGGACCACCGTAGACATCCTTTGTTTTCCTTGAAGGCGACCGTCTGTGGTAAGTGAGAAATAAACCACTTGTACAACAGAGGCAAACAACACACAATGACACCACCACCCTTTGCATTCCTCATATGTAAAGAAATATAAGCGTCACCCAATAGAGTCGGAATGGGGTTAAGAGTAGAGAAAATCCTAATAGCGTTCACGTCCACAAACTTGTCGATGTTGGGGAACAATACCAGTCCATAGATGAGAAGTACAAATATGGCCTCAAAGGCATCCTCACTCATGGCCTTCCCATACATGGTAGCTTGAGCGATGAGGAACTCAGAAGGAAGACCTTGAGTTCCACCTTTGGTGGTCATATGAGCACCAACCAGATATTCATCTATATGCAACATGTCTGCTATCTCTTGAGAAGTAGGAATACTCTCTAAGCCACTGAACGGCAACTGGTCTAGAATAGGTATACCCACAAGGTAGGCATACTCCTCAAGCGTGTGCAAAAGCTGAAAATCCGGAAACGTGAAGCAACGGTACAAGGGATCATAAAACTGCACCAATACACTCATCAATCCTTCGTCCACCTGAGTAGTCAGAAGAGGAAGAAGCTTCCCAAAACGAGCCTTGAAACCCAAGAGATCTAATACATAGGATGTCAAATTCCTTAACTCTTTCAAGTCGGGCTGTCTGAAACTATACTTCTTTGTATTCCTTCTTGGTCTTTCCATGTCTGAAAATTTGCAAATAGACCTCTTAAGTTCCTTGAAAATTTTCTTATTATTGATGATATGGATGCAAATGGGTGCATGAATGCAACAATAACAGTCAAGGATCAATCAAAGCACACCAAACAAAGGTCATGGGATGGATCGTGCCATCCTTAATATCAATCATCCATTTTGGTGGATTATGGTTTACACCTTATCAACACCCAAGTTCCATTGATATTAAGGATACATGAATAGATCAACCATGAATCAAAGGTTTGTTGCAAGTCACGAGCATGGAGTCTCAATTAAGAACCACCCAAAGGGAGTGTAATAGGGTTTAAACCTGCCAACCATGTTCTACAAGAGGTTCCCATAGTCATCATCCCATCTTTCGGATATTATCGGATAAACGACTATTCGTATTCCAAAAATATTCTCAAGAGAGACTCTTATGAGTATAGTATCGCGTAACAATCGTATCAAATCTTACACTTGAACGACTTTCGCACTACGTCCTAAGAATAGGCCAAGATGGGCTTGGTAAACTAAGGTCATTGGTTTCTAAGGTCTATATCGGAAAGAGTAATGTCTAACCACAACTACTTATGTGACATTATTGATCCCAACATGACCTCCACCAAGTGAATGGACTTGCAAGTCAACTTGCTAAGGAATAACTCCACACAAGTCAACAAGACTATGCCATTCTCCTATCCTAAGTACACTCGAGTTCGGGTATAGAACTCATCTCACAAAGATCACCAAGCATACAAGGAATTAATATTCAAGCAATTCAATCATTACATACAATACAGTAATCCCAAATTGCACAAAAATATGTCACAAAATAATATACAATACAATACAACAAATATGAAAAGTAGGCAAAACCCACTAGGAAAATGTCTCCCCAGCAGAGTCGCCACTTTTTTGTAGCGGGGTATTCGTTACCATTAGAGATATTGACTAAATCTAAGGTAAACCATACAAGTCGACTCGCCACCGCACTTCTATTTATCCAAAGGAATGGTTAGAAAGCGAACAAAAACCTAAAAGTTTTATCGAATAAAAAACTAGTAAAAATGTCAGAGATCTGGGTAAGGGGGTTGGTTATGCAATGGGAAGGTTTTAAGCACCCAAAACATCCTAGGTACTCCTAGGGATCGCTTTTCGTACTTGTTGTAAGGTTGGTAATTTGTGAAAATTGATTTGTGCAAACATGATTGAAGAGATGAGAAGAGAATATACAAGTTTATTTACATTTTGTGTTTGGATGGATAAACCCATTGCCTACGTACCATCTTAAAAGATTAGGATCAAAACCTCGAAGTTCGGGGTAAAAATCTCAAAATGAGTTGGTGAATTGATTGGTCCAAAAGCCTTAAGGTCCTTTGTTATCCAAGGGAGAAAACTCAACCTAAAACCACAAGTCCACCATGTGAGGATAGCTTCAACATGCTAGTGAGGAGTTAACCCTATAATAAGCATGGAAGACTCATTGTCCATCACTAAGGATATAAGTGAGTATTACATCTACCTCAAGGATAACTCAAACCTAATAGCTAAAGGTTATGAAAAAATTTGCTTAAGAAGGTGGCCTTTGAAACCACAAAAATAGTTGAATAGGTTATATTTACCAATGGAGAGTATTTACAAAACATGGTCAAAGTTGACTTAGAGATTCAATTCAAAATAAGTGTTTAAGAAAAGAAAGTTTGAAAATCAAAAGCATAAGGCTTAGGTTTCTAATGTTTGTAAAGAAGTGTTAAATGTTTGCACAAAAAGTTTTAGCTTGGGTTAGAGTGGAGGGAAGAAGAAGAATGGCTAAAGTCCTATACAAGAGATAAGGGATAAGAAGCAAGACCACAAATGGAGTTCCTCTCTTGAGATCATATTGATGATCCAGAAAGCTCCCATCCTTTGGAATATGCAAGCAAAATAATGGTAAGCCCAAGCAACAATCACACAAGTCTCTTAAGAGATCCTCAATGCATCTTGTCTCTTTCACTTTGGGTGGACATAACAATGATTCTTCAATTTGAGCTCTCATAGGATTTCCTAGCACAAGAGTACACACATTAAAAGTTTCATGAAAACAAGTCAAGAATGGACAAGAGTGAGTTTAGAGATTTGGGTTCTTCTAATCCATCTTCACATCAAGATCCTTTTACTCCAATTTGCATAGGGAAAAGTCCTAGAAACTAAGTCCGTTTGTCCATTTCTTTGCATTTTGGTCCACAACAGTCAAAACAAAACACAAGCACAATAATATATACACAATTATGTGCTGAAATGAGCAAAAGGCAAATTGCACTAACATAAACATGTGCTCAAGTGAGCAAAGGGAAAAGCAAATGAATAATATGTACAAGAATAGTAAATTGCATAAAAGTAAAGTGCAAAAGGTAAATGTTAATGGTTAGTGGTTAATAGTTAGTGTGCCATAAGGCAAATTTAGTGCTATTTTAAGCAATTGTAATTGGACTTATGTAGAAGTCACAACTATCTGAGGCCGGTCAATAATAATGTAGGCAACAACACAAGTTAGAAGTCTTGATTAGTGAATCAAGTTCCAACAACTTGCCATGCCAAAAAGAAGAAGAGAAATGATCTTGTATTGGTTTAAGTCTTTTGCATGATTTAGAAGACAACCTATCCTTAATGCAAAGCCATTCACTTGATCATTTGATCAAGATGAATTAGGTTTGAATCAAGGAAGATTAAACCTCCCTAATCAATGCTAACTTATCAACCTTCAACTCATTGATCAAAAGAAAAGAAGAAGGAGATGGATAATGGAAATGAAGAACATAAGGTGCATTAAGTAAAAAATGGAATGTACCAATCCATAAATGTTGACCAAAGATAATGAGAATCAAGGTCAAACTCTAAAAACAGAAGTGGGATGAAGATTGGAGGTCAAAAAATAAACAACATATTTTTGGCATTTTCAATATTTAAAAATAAACTTGAATTAAAATATTAAAGAAAGGTCAAACTTCAAATTCACTTCAAATCAACTTTAAAAAGTCCAAGTGAATTATTCCAAGTTCAACAAGGTCAAACAAAGTTTGACAAAAAATTTCAGCATTTTTAAAAGTCAGAAACTATTTTTAATCAATTAAAAATGAAGAAAAATAACCTAATTGAACTAAAATCTCAAATAAATCTCAAATCAATTAATAAATTGATGAGAATATTTTTCATAGATCCATCATCATTCAAATAGGTTGAGAAAATATTTTTGTATTTTTTGAATATAAAAAACCATTTAAAATGAATTAAAAATAACCAGAAAAGAGAAAATTACTAAAAAAATATCAAATGACAAAAAAAAAATTAAAAATCATTTTTAGAAACTAGAAGTTAAAAGTGAAATAATGCAATTGGTCCCATATTTTTTGGACCAATAATAAAAGAGATATGAATTTTTGAAATAAAATGAAATAAAGAAAAATAAAATCAGAAATTAGAAAATAGCAAAAATCAGGAAGCGTTGGATGGATCCTCATTAATTGACGTGGAGGATCTGATGGTCATGAGCTGCGCGCGCACCATAGTCCAAGGTCAATGAGAAACACAACGAATTAAATAAAGTCATATCATCCAAGGGCCACGATTCAAACTGGAAACATGATCAAACGGTCTACATGTGATCTGGTAATGAGACGGTGGCCAACGCCACCGTGTTCTCCGGTGAGCTCCGGCGAGGGCCAAAAAAACACAGAGGTTCAAATGCTCAACAAAATGGACGATCTAGGCACCGTTCGAAAGGTGAAGTGATGTACATCACTTTTATACCACTCACTTCCACTCTAGATCTCTATTAAGAGAGAAACCAGAGATGGAAGCTTGATGGTGTTCATCATGAACTTGCTCGATTTCAAAAATTAAGCATACAACAATGATTCCTCTATAGAGAGGACTTCAGACAACACAATATCAAGGCCAATGGATCAAGGAATAAAGAGATTCGAAGCAAAAACCAGTTGATCCACACGTTTGAATTATGAAGATTTGAGTCCCTTTCCTTGGTTCCTTTTGCAAAACAGAACTTCAATGGATCAAATGATGAAGGTTTAGGAACTTTAGATCTGAGAATTCAACCAAATGCAATTGAATTTCAGATCTGAATTTTGGAAGAAAGATGAACTTAGTTCCTTTGGTATGGTTGAGGATTCACTCTTGCAGCATTTCAGGCGCCCTTAGGTTGGAAAATTATGAAGCATAGCACATGTATTTATAGTTGGAAATGGCTGAGCAAGTGAGTTTACTCGTGTGCATGGCAAATGGATTTCTCCTTGCATGGGCTTGTGTGATCATGTGAAAGGCCCAATGAAGATTGGAATGACCTGCTGAGCTTTCTGCATTGCAAATGAACGTGTACATTGAGTATAAACAGCTCATGCATGGCAATTTGAATGGAATTTCACAAAATGCATTCAATCTTCAAGTCTTCGAAAATGGGGCTTCCAAACTCCAAATGCCACCTTATGAGTAATGGTTAGAGAGCTTGTTGCATAAGGAACAAATGATATGTTGATCAAAATTTCAATTGGGCCTTGGAAATTAGTGAATTTTGAGTTTAAAGTGTAAGGTGCAAAACATGCATAAGTGGAGTTTCCAAATTTGGCCAATGTTCAAGCCCTTCTGTCACAATGATGCAAGCTCCAAATGATAAAACCTTCAACATGAAAGTTGTATATCTTTTCAATACAATCAATTTGGAATTAAATTTTGCATCATTTGGATTTTTAATGAAGAAGTTATGGGCACTTGAAGTTGGACTTTTTTCCTTTTCAATGCATTTGGCCCAAAATGACCTGTAATATTTTGCATTATCACATGTATTTATTTTGATATTTTGAAATTTTGCTCAACATATCATTTGAAGTAGGAACAATAAGCTTTCCAATTCATTTTGTCCCACATCAAAATCATGAAAAGTGAGTGAGTTATGATCTTGGGAAGTTGACCTAAAATTAAGGTTTCAGTCAAAATGACCTATAATGTCTTGGAATGGATGATGATCTTCCAAGCTTCAAATCAATTTTTGATGAACATGAAAGTTGTTCATATTGTTCTTAAGAACATATTTTATTTTGGGATCATCTCCATTTGACTAATACATAAAAAGTTAGGTCTCAGTGCATTTCAAAATAGACAGATGAATTGACTGATCAACTTCTCAAGTCCACAACTCATATCTTGATGAATTGATGATTGAAGAAACTCAAATAAGTTCAAATATGCATGGAATGATGAATTAAAGAACTTCCCTTGATGGTATTTTACCATGGGATGAGGTTGCTTCATGAGCAAGGCATTGTTGATGATCAGATGAATTAGGCTTTCCTTGGGAAACAGACCTCAAATCCTTTGACTTGCTTTGATCAAAATGATGAATTGAGATAATAGGGAGGCATATTTGATGGATGAGAGCTTTGGGAACCATTTACATGCTTGCTTTCATCTTTTCTTGATCTTAACATTGCACAAAGGATCTCCTAGAAGCTTTTAAACCTTGTGATTGCTCAAGCTACAAACAAGCAATGTTAGTGACATATTTTTGTGCTTTTGGTTAATAAATAAAATGAGAAAAGCAATGATATACAATTCAAACATGCTTGGTGATCTCAAACCACTCACAAGAGACCTCCACCCAAAGGAAAAGGGAACCAAGATGCTTATGATCCTTGAGGCTATGCAAATGCAATGTTATGATGCCATGAGGGATCTTAGGGCCAAAATTGGGGTCTTACACATACGAATTGACATACATTAATCATATGGACCATAAACGACATGCAAAAAGAACATGCGAAAATCATATGAATTGACATACATCAATCACTGTAAGCAATTTAGCATAATGTCACTATAAGCATATGAATTTACATACATCAATTGGACATTGTTGGAATTGATCATACATGAATTATCTTATATGTCTAAAACATCAATCATATAGACCATAAACAACATGCGAAAAGAAAAAGATAACACACAAAAACGAAAAAAGAAACGATATTACCTTGCTTGTGAAATGATGAGGAACGCACTCTTATGAAGTATGCTTGTTAAGAAACGTTAGATAGACAAGATATATTCAAAGTGAATTAGCATAATATTTAGGTAAGTGTTGAGATGTCAAGAATTCCTAATTCCCGTTGAATGTTAAAGAAGGATTTTGTCCCAAGTGGTTTTGTAAAAATATCGGCTAGTTAATTTTTACTAACAACATGCTCAAAATGGACGACACCTTTTTCAACATGATCGCGTAGGAAGTGATGACGAATCTCAATATGCTTAGTACGAGAATGTAGCACCGGGTTCTTAGTTAGGTTAATTTCACTAGTGTTTTCGACAAAATTGGAATACATCTTAGTTTTATATCAAAATCAAGTAATTATTATCTAAGCCACAAAATCTGAGCACAACAACTATTAGCCACTACGTATTTCGCCTCGACAGTTGACAAAGCAACTGAAACTTATTTCTTGTTATGCCAACTAACTAAGGAATTTGAAAATATGTAATAAGTCCCAATCGTGCTTTTCCTATCCGCCTTGCAACCGACAAAATCGAAATCGGTGTAACCAACTAAGGTACAATCACTCCCTTTGGAATACCAAAGCCCATAATTCGAATTACCATGAAGATACCTAAAAATACGTTCGATGACTTTGAGATGACATTCCTTAGGGGCCGATTGATACCGGACACACATACAGACACTAAACATGATATTTAGACTTGCAATGAGATATATAAGAGAACCGATCGTACCTCTATATTACTTCACTTCCACATCCTTACCATTTTTGTTCCTTTCCAAGTTATCGATCGTAGCCATCAGAGTGTTAATCGACTTTGCGTCAACCATGCCAAATCACTTTAGCAAGTCCTTGAAATACTTGGTTTGACAAACAAATGTTCCTTCATTTAGTTGTTTGATTTGAAGACCTAGGAAGTAATTTAGCTCTCCCATAAGGCTTATTTCAAACTCTCCTTGCATAAGCTTAGAAATATATTTGACAAGTTGCATATTAGTAGATTGAAAGATTATGTCATCAACATATACTTGTAAAAGAAGAGTATCATTTCCATGGTGCTTAATAAAAAGAGTAATGTCCACCTTTCCCCTTAAGTACCCTTGATTAATCAAATACTTGCTTAGTTGTTGTTTACCGTGAAAATTGGTAAACAATCTCTGGTCTCCAAAAATGGTTTACTTTACAGGATCAACCAGTGAATCCTAGGACATGTGCTCTTGTCAAATTATATTTGAAAATCAATGAACACTTCGGAAATGCCCATGATTTAATAATATTGTTTAAATCTTAGAAGTAGAATTTGTAAAGGAATTGCAATAAAAAGACTTCAGAGTAAATTGCAATAAGAAAGAGTAATTGATAAACTATAAATGAATTTAATTAAAATAAATATGTGGTGATTCATACGTACATTCTCAACAATCTCTTTTCTCAAACACAGTTAGATACTTAGAGTAATTTTTGAGTATTTGTACAATGACTAAACACACGGAAATCCTATACACTAAGACCCCTATTTATACTAAGTCATAAATAATCTCTATCAACGGTTTTTCCTCTAGAAAACAACATGTTTCGCTTGCATGTATTCATTTCGTCGTAGCTTTATACACTTCCTTTTAGATAAACGAACAAGGACAAGACAAACATTTATCATCCTTATTCAAAATTCAAAACCTTTCGTCGAAGGCAAATTCAGTATTACTTCCGTCAAAGTTGCAGTCTAAACCCAGGGATATTTCTAAGTCTTAAAGCCAACATTTCCTTCGTATACAAAGGACCTCTTAGACACGATCTCTCAAACATACTTTCTGTCAAAGTCAAAACATCATAAACATATTTCTTTTGCCCATCATACTCAAACCAACCTTGACGTCGAAATCTCAGCTAACAAATTGACCCCAAAAAATGTCATTTTCGACCAAATGGAGAAAAAGGCATTTTTTGAAAGTCTCTTTCGATGCCACAGACTTTCCATCTTCTATGACGTCATGATCATCATGACACCTTTCCTCAAACGTCTTCTCAAAAGCATGCGAGAATACTTTTTACAATCATCACGCACCTAGCTCCTAGGAGATCGTGGGCTAGCTCAACGACCACCGTTCCATCGCTTGCTCTCCGACTGGCATGTTGTCGCGGTAAATTCATGATCATTAAGCTATGGATAAGCTAGAGATCAAATAAAAAGAGTCGCCACCGCGCTTTTATTGTTTCCAAGGGAAAAGGAAAAAAGTACGAACAAAACCCAATAGTAAGAAGTTTTCAAATCAAAACTAATAAAATGTCAGAGATTACAGGTAAGGGGGTTGGTTACACAGAGGGAAGGTGTTAGCATCCAAAGTGTCCTAGGTACTCATAGGGAGCCCTTTTTGTGTGCATATGTATTTTGTACAAAAATGATGTTTACAAATAAATAGAATGGGGGGATGAGAAAAGAATTCATTAATTACGTTTTTATGTTTGGCAAGACCTTCGGTCTTGTGCCTACGTACCAACATAAAAATGAGGGATCAAAACCTCGTAGTTCGTGATACAAATTTGAAAGTGGATGCATTGCTTTTAACAAAAATTAAATTTGAAAGGCACAAAGACCTAAAAATGGTTTGAATGAGTTAGTTCTTTTTGGTTTTTTTTTAAGTTTAAGTCAAGTATAGTTAAGTTCATTTACAAGTTTGATTTAAGAAAAGAAGTTTGAAAATGCAATGGCATAATACCAAAGTTTCTATCTTTTTGCAAAATGGTCAAAGTTTGGAACAAAATAAGTTCAATCAAAGAAGATTTTGAAAAGGGAGAGAGAGATTTTGAAATTAAAGAAATGGGGAGAAGATGAAGGGACTAATCCTATGCACAAAATTAAAAGTTAAGAGTTGAAAAGATCTGACCAAATGGGTAGAAATCCAATAGACAAGAATGACAATAGAAATCCAGAATTCCCTTGGACTTTTAGAATCAAGCAACACACAAATGCACAATTATATTATCATGAAGAGCAAAGACATCAAACATAGATAGCCACATCCAAGATTTAGCCATTCCATGACCGTCTTCAAGATTAGCCCATGTAGAAGATGAATTCCACAAGTCACAGGTTCAAGATAACATCTTCACAATGATCATGTTGTAGATGAACTCAGAGGGATCTTGAATGATGTATCAAATGAAGTTTAAAATTGCAAGCACTTGGTTCCTCAAAAGTTGGCATTGGCCAAGTCCTTTAGCATAGGAATGTTGCCTAAGTTCTAAGTCCATTTGTCCAAGATCAAGCCAACAGTCCACACAAAAGTTTTTTTAGGATTTTTGTTGTTATTATGTACATTAATGGTCAAAGACCACACAAACAAGCAAAGTATACACAAACAAGATATATCGCACAATATGGTCCAAATGGACAAAGTGAAAATTGCATTAACATAAACAATTAGAATGATATGAACAATGGCAAATGAATAAAGGCTAGATTTAAATGACATTAAAGTAGATGGCTTGAAATTAAAAGTTAATTGTTAATGAGTTAGAAGTTAGTATTGTTTTGCTTTTGCTTTTCATTTTAAGACATTCTTTGGAGAACACTCAACCCACTTATCATAGGCATGGATCCTTGAGCCAAGACATCTTCCAAAGGAAGGAAAAAAGGCCAAGTTTCCACACAATACCATGAAAGAGGGGAGACTTACAATCTCACTAACTAGAATGCTATGCCTTTTATGTCACAAATTTAGCGCTATGTTAAACAATCGTAATTGGACTTATGTTGAAGTCACAACTATTTGAGACCGGGCAATAGAATTTTGGTGTTAATGCATGTTAGAGACATAGTATAATGGACTATGCTCATGAAACATATCACACACAAAAAGAATATGCAAAAGAGATGGCCTAATCTCATCCATACTCATGTTAATTTTTTCAATCAACTAGCTTTAGGACTTTGAGATATCATAGGCCAAATGAGATGAATGCATAAAGAATGGGAATGAGATGAAGAGGGAGGGGAATGGATCAAAACTCAAATTTGTCAAAGGAGGAATTTTGCCAAATTAATATCATCCCTTCAAGTTGGGAGATGGAATGTACATTCCATCAATCCCCTAAATCGAATGATATTAACTTGACAAAGTCAAATCAACCTTGACCAAGGCCCAACAACAAGGGTCAAACTCAAACAAGTCATCAAAATTGGTCAACAAAATTATTTGGCATTTATTCAAATTGAAAATACTAAAATAAGGCATTTAAATTAAATATGGTTTGTCAAATTCCTAAAACCTCATCAAAACACCAAATAAAGGGCCATGAGATTTATCATTGGTCAAACAAGGTCTAAGGACCTTGGAGAATTTTTTTTAGAATTTTTAAATACTTAAAGGTATTTTTAAACAATTAAAAACAAATTCAAAATCAATTAAATCATGAAAAATATTAATAATGATCCAAAAAATTATTTTAATTTAGAATATGAAAGAGGAAATTATTTGAATTTTTTTGGTGAAACTCTCATATTTTTTGGATCAATATTAAAATTAATATGAATTAATGAAAATAAAGAAATTAAAATGAAATTCAAATAATCAGAAAAAACATGGACCACTTGATCTCCCTCATTAACTGAGGTGGCAGATCAAGTGGCCAGAAGCGTGCGTTGGTTGACTCGAGTCAACGTGGCACATGCTTGGTATTTAAAAGCAACACACAAGATTAAAACAATTTGAAAAGGATCAATGGCTCTGAACCATGCTAACACATCACCGGCGTCCAAAGGTCGGTCATCTTCTCCGGTGACCCTGGCCGAACTGATTCACTCATCATCATCAAGAAAATGAAAAAAAAAGAAGACATGATCTGAAAGAAAAAATAACGTAGAGCACGAATTTGACCTCAATTTTAACTAACTCCACATATATAGAAAGATATGAGGAGTTGAATTTTGAGGTGTGTCAACTGAGTTGCTTCGATTTGACCTCTAAGCAACTCAATCTTTTTGCCTACATTGGTAAGACTTCAGACAACCAAAGATCCAAGATAATTGAGTGGAATTAAGAGAGAATCGAAGAGATGAAATTTTCTGGAAAATACCTTCAATGCAGGTTTGGATTCAACTATTCTTGCTTTGGCACGTGCTTGATCTTGCTCAGGATGCTCGCAGGTGTATATTAGAATGCACAAAAGGTCTTGGATCCCTGGAGTTTTGAATCTCAAAACCGTGAGAATTCAACTCAATTTCCAATGGAAATTCTCAGGATTATCCTCTCAAATAGAAGGGTTAGGGGTTTAGGATCAAAGTTGGCGCGAATATGTGTTGAATTCTAAGCATATGGAGCTCTATTTATAGATGGATCATGTGATATTTGCACCTTCCAAATGACTTTCCAAAATTGGCAATGAGTGATGCATGTGTGCATGGGCGTGTACAGGCCATGAGATCATTCCATTTGATCCACAATTGAGTGTGAGTAAGTCTGAAATCAACTTGGAATGCAAGGCAAATGTACATGGAAGCTTGAAGTTTGATCTTTGCCAAATGATGATGCCATGTTCATGCCATGCGCAGCCCTAGCATATCTTGTCCAAAATGGATGAATTTAGACTTTTTGGAAAGGTTAGATCAAGGGGAACAACTTTCATGTTCAACATTTTTTCATTTGGAGCTTGGAACATGAATAATTTGAAGTGGAAGTTTGGAAATTTCAACATGTTGAAATTTTTTCTAAGTGTCAAGCCATATATCTCAATATTCCACCTTGCTTAACTTTTTATGTGAGCTTCAAATTAGAAAAGTGTCTTCATCAAACTTGTATCTATTTCAAATACCTTCAAAATGGTCATCAGTTTCATGTCATTTGGATTTGGGATGATAGAGGTATGCATTTTTGAAGTTAGGAAAAATCACTTGGTCAATGGTATAGGTCAAAAGTGACCTATAATGTAACCTTATATCACATGCTCATAAAAGTTGAATTAGATCTCACTCCAAACATCAAAGTTGAAGTAGACATCTTGATTTTAATTTTTCAACTTGGAAATCTTTCATCTCATAAAAATTGAGCAAGTTATGGCCTTGGAAAGTTGACTTTCAAATTAGGGTTTAGACAAAATGACCTATAATGTTTCAACATAGAAAATGATTTTCCAAGCAAAACGAGCTCTAGGTCTCAACACGAAAGTTGTTTGGAATGTCATATAGAGTAACGTTTCTTTTGGAATCATTTTCATATGGTGAAAATTGTAGGAGATATGGTCTAGGGAGACCCAGTTTTGATCAAATGAATTCATCTGGCCAACCACCATCAACCAACTTGCTAACCTTCAATTATCTTGACTTTCTTGGATCATGGTAGCTCATATATGCATAAGATGATGAATTTTGAAGTGTCCCTTGAAAAATTTGATCAATTGGTGAGATAGCTTGTTGGAGAAGTTACTCAAGATACCTAGTCAAACTAGGGTTTCCAAGGCAAATCACCCTCAAACTCTTGAAGAGAACTTGATCAATATAACATGTGGGAATCAATGGAACTCATATATGATGCTCATAACCATTCTTGTATCAATTCATGGTTGTGCTCTTTGTCATGAGGGTCTCAAACCCTAGATATGAACTTGATGAATCAATGGAGATCATGCCCTACCTACAAAAGAGTTAGGCAAATGCAAAGACATATTTTTGTATTTTGGTTAGTAAAATGATAATATACAAGTATGATACAATCACAAAGTGCTTGGTGATCTCTCCCAAAACAAACCCAATGAAAGAGGGGCAAGGAGGATGCCAAGGTATGATCCCAACGCTAATGCTTATGATGAAATTGCATGAGGGATCTTAGGGTCAAAATTGGGGTCTTACAGCTGCCTCTATTTAAGGACATTCTAAATGAGGAGGCGAAGGTTAAAATCTTCATGTCGACTCAGTTGAATGGGCTTAAATAACAACATATAGAAACAAATTTTGGTCCCTAAGAGACCTCATGATGCAAACGGTATGAATGCAAAAGTTAATAATCTGTGGGGAAATATTGCCACAAAGGAAAAGAAATCAGAGAGGCCGAAGGTCCGCAGGATTATAATGCATTCCATTAGGAAAACTCATTGGGGAGACAAAGACTCTGGGGATAAAAGGAGTTATGCGTAGGCCAAACTACGACTTAAAACTACTGGGGGACTCGAGGAATTCCATAAAAACATGGAAAGACTCATCCAGGGAAACAACAACATCTGCAGGGGATACGAGTAAGCCAGGATGAAACTGAAATACTTGAATCTTGAAGGGAAAAGCGATTTCACTAAGGAAATGCACACTCAACTCAACTGGGGAAGAAAAACTTCAAAGTAGAAGGAGTAGAAATCTATTATCTACTACCTGTTACTGGGTGAGGAGATAATAAATATCTAACAGAGAGAACATATGTCATTGGTTAAGATGAACATATCAAGGATGGCTCGCTGAGAAATTCCAGGAGGAATATTCATTACCGGTTACTGGGTAAAAATAGCCTTGCTGGGGAAAACTGCAGAAAATAGGATTTACATCTACCAGTTACTAGGTAGAAGACCAAAGATGAGAATATCCGTCATCGGTTAGGATGAACATATCAAGGATAAACTCAACAGGGAAGAAAATCCGTCATCGGTTAGGATGAACATATCAAGGATAGACATGCTTGGGAAATGTCAAGGAGGATATCTATCATCTGTTAAGATGAACATATCGAGGATAAACCAATTGAACAAAAAGTAGGAATTACATCTATCGAATGCTGGATAGAAGACCATCAAAGAGAAAATCCGTCACCGGTTAAGATGAACATATCAAGGATGGACTCTGAGAGGGGAGAAAATAGGAATTATGTCTATCAGTTATTGGATAGAATACCAAGAGAGAGAATTCGTCACTAGTTAAAGTGAACATATCAAGGATAAAATCTGCGGAGGGAACAAAAGCAGGATTGACAACTACCAGTTACTGGTTAGGATGAACATATCAAAGATTAACTCTCTGGAAAACAAGAATAGGGATTACAACTACATTTTTACTGGGTAGAATACCAAAGGTGAGAATATCCGTCATCGGTTAGGATGAACATATCAAGGATAAACTCAGGCAGGGGAGAGAAAGATATCCGTCACCGATTAGGATGAACATATCAAGGATATACTTTCTAAGGAATAGATCCACTAGGGACTCTACTGCTGGGAAAACTGGGATACTTTTGCCGGGTATTGGGCAAGAAGTAACAAACTGCAAACTAAGAAGAATATTACCAGTTACTGGGCAATAAACTCTTAGGAGACTCGAAACATCTATCTAGGTAAGAGCTAGAAAGAAACAATCAATCAAAACTCAAACCAATGAGGATATAACTCAAGGGGAGTGATTCCATCCAGATAAACATCTGGAAAGGAGACTGAAATAATAATCATCCACGAGGAAACAAACTCAGCTGGGAAGAGGAGAAAGGTTAAAGTCTTTCTACCTAAGGGGCTGACACTCTATAATTGAGGGAGGATAGACACTGAAATTTGCATGGGGATAAAGTACCGCCATACAGAGAATGAGAATCTCAAACTAACAAGTTAATCAGATATGCAAATATGCAATTATGAAATTATATGAATGTATATGTATATGATGATTATGCTGACAAAACAATCACAAAGGATACAAAGGTGTCACAAAGAATTTGAATCATCAGTACAATCCTCGGTTAATCCACAAAAAAGAGGGAGACAACTGCTGGAGAACAGAGAAATCACAAACCAAAGGCTCAAACCCAGCCGAGGGAGGAGATCTTTTAAGGAGAGGCGAAATTATCGAGTCTGCAAGGAATTTTAGGTCAACACCATATCAAATGGGAGACAACCATGCAGAAGATAAACACAAAGTAGCTGCTCAGAAACCAGGAGGGAACTCTGACTGGGAGCGAGTCGGATGGCGACTGGTAGGGAAACCAATGCGATATATTGGGGAAAGACCTTACTCTGCTAAAGATCAACCCTGTTGGGGAATACAAAAACACTGTCGGGAAATAACACGCCGAAAGGTCCTGAACCAACCAACTTAGCTGGGAAAAAGAATCGGAACTCCGCCAGGGAGCAAACACTCCGCAGGGGAACCGGATCAACACAAACAACTAGGGATACCTGAAGGGTTAACTGCTTGGGGAACCTCTGATGCTCAATACTTCAGGACTTGCTACTCTTTTGAAGTGCTGTCGATACTTTTTTTTTTAATTTGCTTTGAAAATTTCTTGCTTTTATATGTTTTTAAGAAAAAGATTTTGATTAAAATTTTAAATTTTCAAAATGATCATAATAAAATTTAAACTATTGGCTGAAGTAAATAAGAGTAGAAACAATTGGATAAAAGCTCAACTTTATTTAATGGGATGGTAGTCTATAAATGACAAGACTCCATAGATTTTTACAAAGTTGAAAATGGTAATTTATATGGAAAAGGGTTACATTGAATACAAATGATCCTTAGTCCTTCTACCAACTTTTGATATCCACTGTGCTCTTGACCGTTGCTGGGATGATGAATCGACGTCAACCCTTGTACTCAACAAAGTCTCTAAAATTGGACAATCAATAGACTGCAGTTACTTACCATAATCCCTAATTTTTGCATAAGTTGCCGCAAGGTGGGGTACTCAACTTATCGGGAAATTTTCTGTTTTTTATGTCTCTAACTTTTGCCTGGACTGCCCTTTCGGGTTTTCAATCCACCGAGACGCTCTTTTTTGCCTAAGCCGCCCTTTCGGGTTTTCAACTTAGCGAGCTGTTCTTTTCTTTTTTATGCGAAGTATTTCTTGACTGCATCTGCATTCACGGGACGAGTGAACTCTTCACCATCCATAGTTGTAAGAATCAATGCACCACCTGAAAAGGCTCTCTTAACAACATATGGGCCTTCATAATTGGGAGTCCAGTTTCCCCTAGAATCTGGTTTGAACGACAAGATCTTCTTGAGCAAAAGATCTTCCTGAACACACGAGGCTTGACCTTCTTATCAAAAACTTTCTTCATCCTCTGCTGATATAACTGACTATGACACATGGCAGTCAATCTCTTCTCTTCGATCAAATTCAACTGATCAAACCTGGTCTGACACCATTCAACCTCAGTCAACTTGGATTCCATGAGCACGCGCAATGAAGGAATCTCAACCTCTACGGGGAGCACTGCTTCTATACCATACACAAGTGAGAAAGGGGTTTCCCCTGTTGAAGTGCGAACAGATGTACGATACCCATGCAAAGCAAATGGGAGAATCTCATGCCAATCCTTGTACGTGACAACAATCTTCTGAATAATCTTCTTAATGTTTTTGTTCGTAGCTTCAACAACTCCATTCATCTTGGGTCTGTAGGGAGAAGAATTATGATGTACAATCTTGAAGTCTTTGCAAAGAACTTCCACCATATTGTTATTCAAGTTCGATCCATTATCAGTAATGATCTTGCTTGGCACACCATAACGGCATATAATCTGATTCTTGATAAACCTTACAATAACTTGCTTGGTTACATTTGCGTACGATGCTGCTTCAACCCATTTTATGAAGTAGTCAATTGCCACCAAAATGAAACGATGTCCATTCGAAGCTTTGGGCTCAATCATCCCAATCATATCAATTCCCCACATGGAGAAGGGCCATGGGGAAGAGATGACATTCAATAGTTTCGGAGGAACATGAACCTTATCAGCATATATTTGGCATTTGTGGCATTTCTTCACAAACTTGCAATAGTCAGATTCCATTGTCAGCCAATAGTAACCTGCTCGCAACATTTTCTTCGCCATTGCATGTCCATTGGAATGAGTACCAAAGGAACCTTCATGCACTTCGGTCATCAACAAGTTTGCTTCTTGTCTATCCACACATCTGAGCAAAACCATGTCGAAGTTTCTCTTATACAGTATTTCACCACTCAAGTAGAAATTACCGACCAATCTTCTCAAAGTCTTCTTATCTTTCAAAGATTCCCCAGGCGGGTAAATCTGATTTTGGAGGAAACATTTGATGTCGTAATACCAAGGCTTCTCGTCTTTGATCTCTTCAACAACAAACACATGAGTTGGCCTATCAAGACGCATCATAGACAAATTAGGAACTTCATTCCAATACTTCACTACAATCATTGATGCCAACGTTGCAAGAGCATCTGCCATCCGGTTCTCATCTCGAGGGATATGGTGGAACTCAACCTTTGTAAAGAAAGTTGAAATCCTCCTCGCATAATCTCTATATGGTATTAAATCAGGTTTATTTGTCTCCCAATCACCTTTGATCTAATTCACAACCAAAGATGAGTCTCCGAAGACATCTAAATACTTGATTCTGAGATTCATGGCCTCTTCAAGCCCCATAATGCAAGCTTCATATTCTGCCATGTTGTTTGTACACTTGAAAGTCAATCTAGTTGTAAATGGTAGGTGCGTGCCTTGAGGAGTAATGATCACTGCCCCAATGCCATTTCCATATTGATTAACAACTCCATCAAATACCATGCCCCAACGGGAACCAGGTTCTGGCCCTTCTTCAAGCAATGGTTCATCACAGTCTTTCATTTTCAAGTACAAAATCTCTTCATCAGGAAAATCATATTGTATTGACTGATAATCTTCAATTGGTTGGTGAGCCAAATGATCAGCCAAGATAATAACATCTGCCAATGGGAAATCCTCCCAGTTAAAGCAGGCTTCTCAAATATATACTTGATCGGATCCATTTTGGATATCAACCAAGTGGTATGATTCAATATATACTGATGCAGAAGCTTAGCAGCCCAAGCCAATGCGCAACAAGTCTTCTCAAGCATAGAATACCGAGTCTCATAGTCGGGGAACTTCTTACTGAGGTAGTAAATTGCAAATTCTTTCTTTCCAGTCTCATCTTGCTGACCAAGAACACAATCCATACTATCTTCAAGCATAGTCAAATACATGATCAACGGTCTTCCCTTAACAGGTGGAGACAAAATCGGAGGCTCAAGTAGATATTCTTTGATACTGTCAAAAGCTTTCTGGTAGTCTTCGGTCCAATCACAAGACTGATCTTTCTGAAGAAGCTTGAATATAGGCGCACATGTGGCAGTCATGTGGGAAATGAACCTGGAAATATAATTCAAGCGGCCGAGAAAACCCCTGACTTGCTTCTCAATTTTTGGCGCAAGCATCTCTTGTATTGCTTTGACCTTGGCAGGATCAACTTCAATACCCTTCTCACTGACAATAAAGCCCAACAACTTACCAGAATGAACACCAAAAGTACACTTATTGGGATTCAAGCGGAGTTTATATTTCCTCAAACGCTGGAATAGCTTCAACAAATGCTCAACATGTTCCTCTTCATCAATTGATTTAGCAATCATGTCATCAACATAAACTTCAATCTCTTTATGCATTAGATCATGAAAAAGAGTAGTCATTGCTCTTTGGTAAGTCGCACCAGGATTCTTTAGACCGAAAGGCATCACTCTATAACAGAATGTTCCCCAAGGTGTAATGAATATGGTCTTCTCCATATCTTTGGGTTCCATCTTGATCTGATTATATCCGGAAAATCCATCCATAAACGAAATGACTTTAAATTTAGCAGTATTGTCTACCAACATATCAATGTGTGGCAGAGGGAAATCATCTTTCGGACTGGCTTTATTCAAATCTCTACAGTCAACACACATACGGACTTTTCCATCCTTCCTTGGTATAGGCACAATATTGACCACCCATTGCGGATACTCAGCAGTTACAAGGAAACCAACATCAATATGCTTCTGCACTTCCTCTTTGATCTTCACAGCCATATCAGGATGCGTTCTTCTCAACTTCTGCTTGACTGACGGGCATTCTGGCTTCAACGACAATCTATGCTCCACAATCTCAGAATCCAAACCAAACATGTCTTGATAGGACCAAGCAAACATATCTGAATACTCTCGAAGAAGATCAATCAACCCCTTCTTAACATCTAGACATAGGCGAGACCCAATCTTTACTTCCTTCACATCATCATCGGAACCCAAATTAACTAACTCGACCTGCTCTTCGAACGACTGAATGGTCTTTTCATCTTGCTCAAGAAGACGAGATAATTCATAACTCACTTCTATATCACTTTCCTCCTCGACCTCAAACACATGGAATTCAAAATTTGGAGAAGGAGAAGGATCATTGTATTCAATGGGGTTTGGAACCAACTTGCATAATGATTTGATATTTTGATTTTAGAGAAGTGAATTTGTGACCAAATATTATGCAGATGGACAATTATATTATTTATTTATGTTTTTTGTGATTACCATTTTCATAATAAAGCAAAAAGTAAAAATAAACATCATAGATGTGGATGAATAGAATTAATTTTATTAATGATCAATTTGGAAATGCCCAAACAATGTTCACTTCTACCTTAGGAGAAGGATTTTAAAAATATATAAAAGCAATTACTTAGATCAATGCAAAATAACAGGAATATCAACAGCAGTTCAATTGTTGCAAGCCTTTCCATGCGTCACAAAATTAGTGGAGTCTTCCTCTTCGTCATCCTCTAGCACAGCAGCTAAGTGTTGTTCATTGCCATGAATGAACCCTCCGCTACGGAAGCTAAGTTGCATATCTTCAGTCCTTGCAGTTGATGAACCTTTCTGGAACCCCAAACCGGTTCTGCCTTTGTTGTCGGAGACCTCTACCATGCGCCCCCATTGATCAACATCGCCTTCTTCCACAATCTTCTTAGCATCTTTCAATGAGGACATAGGTGCCCCAACTCTCTTTTCAACAACAATAGATAAGGCTTGGTACGGAGTTCCAACCCCATCCTCAACTTCAACATAAGAGAAAGATGAAAGGTGGCTAACTAACAGCGCTTTCTCTCCACCAGCAATCACGAGCTTTCCATTCTTCACAAATTTAAGCTTCTGCTGCAAAGTTGAAGTAACAGCTTCTGCCTCATGAATCCAGGGCCTTCCTAACAAGCAACTGTAGGCCAGGTGGATATCCATTACTTGGAAAGTAATTTGAAAATCACTCAGACCTATCTTAACTGGAAGGTCCACTTCACCAATAACTGTCTTGCGTGAACCATCAAAAGCTTTGACGATTACACCGCTATACCTCATAGGCGCTCCTTGATAATATAGCTTTGACATAGTTGACTTCAGAAGCACATTCAGTGACGACCCGGTATCAACAAGCACATTTTACAAAGCATCCTCTTTTCAATTCATAGAAATGTGCAAAGCCAGATTATGATTTCTTCCCTCCTCAGGGAGTTCTTCATCACAAAAGCTAAGATTATTGCAACAAGTGATGTTAGCCATGATATGATTGAATTGATCCACTGTAACATCATGTTCTACAAAAGCTTGTTGCATAACTCTCTGCAGTGCTTCTCTGTGTGCTTCAGAATTCATGAGCAGAGACAACACTGAGATATTTGAGGGGGGTTGGAGCAGCTGCTCCACCATATTCAACTCACTTCTCTTAATTAACCAAAGTACCTCATCATCATTGTTGGCCTTCGCATCGCTGGATTCACCAGACTTACCCTTTGAAGCACCAACTAGATCTGCAACAGGCACTTCTACCTTCTTACTCACAACTGATTCCTCCTTATCCTTTGGGAATACCAACCCAAACACTCGACCACTGCGGGTCACCTTGGTAACATCAACAATGCTCACCCCTGAACTAGTCGTAGGTAACGGGACATCTTGACCACCTTCTATCATTGTAGCATTATACTGATATGGTACAACTTTATCAGATGAATACGGGACTAGGCCCGCTAAACGTATTACCAACAACGATACTGATGTATTGCTGACATTGTTACTGTTGCTGATGTCGTACTGAATTACCAACCTCTTTGGATGCTTGAAAATGGGCACTATGACATTTACATCGTCATCTACATGAAGGGATTGAACAATCTGAATCATGCCTTCATCCATCAGTCGCTGGATGTCCCTTTTTGCAGTTTTACAATCCCTCGGGCTAACACTACAAATAGCACAACCATCATGGTCATGCTCACAATCACTTACCAAACAAATATTCTTATGCATCTGTACTAAGGATCTCCTACTAAAACACACATCAAAAACTTTGAATTTGCCAAGACAACCATCCACCATATTCACAGAAGAGTTCCCATGGGCGGGCAATGAATTTGCTTTCACCTTCGGTGCACGGTCCTCGAAGGACACCATTCCATTCTTCATCAGCTTATGAACCTCATACTTGAGTGGGTAACAGTTCTCTATATCACGTCCGGGTGCTCCTTGATGAAAAGCACAATGGAGTTCAGGTTTATACCACCAAGGAAGTGGCTCTGGAATCTGTTGCGGGTTTCTTGGTCGGATCAGGTTCCTGAGAATCAAGGATGGATACAATTCTGCATAAGACATAGGAATTGGGTCGAAAGAAACCTTCTTCCTCTCAAAGTTTTGTTGATGATGATTGTTGGTATTGTTGTTGTTGTAGGTGTTTGTTCGTTGTTGCGGTTGTTGTTGTTGACGTTGTGGTTGTTGAACTGGTGTTGATTGTTGATTAGAAAACACAGGGACAACGGAAGATACTTGGTGGTGATGTTGATGGGATGATGGATTCCTTCTAATCTGAGGCCTCCTCTTCCTCCCACTACTTATTGCATTCGCTTCATTGTCCTTTTTCTTGCTGAAATTTCTACCATATCTCTTACTGGTCGATGCCTCATCTTTTGACAAACGTCCCTCTCAAACTCCTTCCTCAAGCCTCATCCCCATGTTTACCATTTCGGTAAAGTCACTAGGGGCACTAGCAATCATACGTTCATAATAAAATAAACTCAGGGTCTTTAGAAAGATCTTTGTCATCTCTTTTTCCTCCAAAGGAGGAGTGATCTGGGCAGCCAATTCCCTCCATCTCTGCGCATACTCTTTGAATGTCTCCTTATCTTTCTGAGACATAGACCTCAGCTGGTCTCTATCAGGCGCCATGTCCACGTTGTACTTATACTGCTTGGAAAAAGCCTCTCCCAAGTCAATGAAAGTACGAACGCTTTCACTATCCAACCCCATATACCAACGGAGCGCAGCACTGGTCAGACTATCCTGGAAATAATGAATCAACAGTTGATCATTATCGGTCTGAGTAGACATCTTGCGAGCAAACATCACTAGATGACTGAGCGGAAAAGTATTCCCCTTATACTTTTCAAAGTCAAGCACTTTGAACTTCACTGGGATCTTGACATTGGGCACTAAACACAACTCAATCGCACTCTTCCCAAACAAGTCCTTACCTCTCAGCGTCTTCAATTCCTTGCGCAACTCAAGAAACTGATCCTTCATTTCATCCATTTTCTCATAGACACCCGATCCTTCAGACGGCTCAGAGTGATAAATGGTGTCCTCTACACGAGGTAAGTTGTGCACAACGGGAGGTGGCACGGACATGACTGGGCTAGATGCCGGCATGGAAGCAAAAGTAGGCGCAAAGCCTTCAGGCACAAAGTTGGACGGCATTCCCCACGGGAATCCGGCAGGCATAGTGGGCATAAAATGAGCGGTAGCAGCAGGCATGGTAGAGGTAGCCACCTCTGAAATAATTGTCCTCGCAGGAGGAGTTGCATGCGTTGGAGAAGATTGACTATAAGCAGCAAGAACTGACTCCATCATGGCAGTCAGGCGGGCGATCTCGTCCCTTAGCTCTCTGTTCTCTTGCTCTAGATGCTCCATAATTCTGAGATGATTGGCGTGGGTATTGTACCGGTGAGTCAACTTGGCTAAAGCACAGAAGAAATACCAATGAGACATCTGGCGAAAGAGAAAACCTGCTTATGGAAATGATGCATGAAATGCAATGCTTGATTATTTTTTTTTATTTCAAGGAACTTACTATATCATTTGCAAACATATATATCAACAATTGCAATAATTTTTATATGACCAAAAATCATTTGTCATTTATATAATTGGAAGGATTACACTGAGTACAATTTCAGAAACCAAATGAAAAATACAAGAGAAAAGGAGACTAGTCATCCTAAGGATCCCTAACAACGTCAGAAGATCTGGCTGAAGGCGCATACTTCCTTCGAATGCGACGGATCTCGGTCTCAAAAGAAGCCTTCATCTGAGTCTTCTCAAGGACAAATTGGTCAACAATCTTCTTCCAAGCAACGGAAGGCTGAGGCATGCTAGAAGATGAAACCTCTGGCTCTCTCTGTCTCTTCGTCACTCAGTCTTCAAGTAGCTCAATAAGTGCATCTTTTTCCTTAGACTCCAACTGCAACTCTTCATGCTTCTTGCTCAAAGCACGAAAACGCTCTTCCCACATTTCCTTCTCTTGCTTCATCTTGACAAGTGCGTCTTCCAACTCCTCTACATCCTGGTTAGGGAGAGCTAATGGCTCAACCACAACCATAGACATAGGTCTTTCACAAGGATAAGGCATCCTCAATTCCAAAGCTCTCTTCCTCACCCAAATAGTGTAAGCTTCCAAAGCTACACAATTGCACGGACCAAGCTCGGATCTTCCTTTCCTATGCACATTATGCCAAGCATGCACAATCTTCTGCTTCAAATGTTGGGGATCTTTACCCTCTTGATAGAAAAGACCTTCTAAAAAAGTGTTATTAGGTTTGTTTCTCAAGGGGAACCCAAGTTGACGACGAGCCAAAACAGGGATGTAGTTAATTCCTCCTTGTGTACCAATGAGAGGCATATTAGAGAATTCACCACAACTATCAATAATGTCCAAACTCCCCAAAGAAGGATCATACCAAACTATATCATTATTAGTGAGAGACATAAGTCTCTGAGACCACCTTAGACATTGTTTGTTCTCCACAAAAGCAGGTGTCTGCGGCAAGTGCGAAATAAACCACTTGTACAGAAGAGGAATGCAACAGACAATAGTCCCACCACCCTTGGAATTCCTGAGATGCAAAGAGAAATACATATCACCCAACAAGGTAGGCACAAGATTCCCAGTCAAGAAAAGACTAATGGTGTTAACATCAACAAAACCGTCAATGTTAAGGAACAAAGCTAATCCATAGATGAGTAACACACAGATAGCCTCAAAAGCATCCACACTACCAGCTTGAGCAAAAGCAGTAGCTTCCTTGATGAGGAAATGAGATGGCAACCTAAACAATCCTTCTTTCTTCACCCAATGAGCCTCTATCTCAGACTTCTTTAAGTGAAGAGCTTCAGCAATAAGATGAGATCTGGGAATCTCCTCCAATCCACTAAAAGGTACTCTACTAGAAATAGGTATCCCCAAGAGATGAAAATACTCCTCCAATGTAGGCACAAGCTGGTAACTCGGGAAAGTGAAACAACGGTAGAGAGGATCATAGAACTGCACCAATACACTCAAGAGTCCTTCAACTACATCAGCAGACAAGATAGACAAAAGCTTTCTATGGCGTTGTTTGAAGTCCAAGGGATCTAATACAAAAGATGCTAGCTTCCTTAACTCTTTCAAGTCGGGACATCTGAAACTGTACTTCTTAGTGTTCCTTCGTCCACAATCCATGGTCTGAAAATATTTGCAAATAATACCTCAGTTCCTTGAAATTTTCGTGTGATGAATATTATGATGCGCATGAATGCATGAATGCAACAATCACAAATAAGGGATCACACACAAGGCAAACAAAGATCAAGGTATGAATCAAATCATTATCAAGATCAATCATCCATTTTGGTGGATTATGGTTTACACCTTATCAACACCCAAGTTCCATTGATATTGACAAGACTTGATTGGATCAACCAATAATCAAGGGTTTGTTGCAAGTCACGAGCATGGAGTCTGGGTAAGAACCATCCCAAAGGAGTGAACTAAGGATAAAAACCTGAAGATCATGTTCTTAAAAGTTCCCAAAGTCTTAATTCCATCTATCGGATTTATAGGTTAAGATGACTGACTCATCGACCCATAATATTCTCAAGAGAAACTCGTTTGAGTGTAGTATTGCGTAACAACTGTTATCAAGTCTAGACTTGAACAGTTTCTGCACTACGTCCTAAATAGGCCAAGAGAGGGTAAATGTTCTACGGTCCTCAGCTTCTCAGACCCAAATTAGAGATAGTAATGCCTAACCACAAATACTTGTGTGACATTTCCGAATCCAAAAGAGTCTCCACTGAGAAGATGGATCTCAAGCCAACTTGTTAAGGACTACTCCACACAAGTCGAACATGACTATACCATCCTCCTATATTAATCGCACTCAAGTTCGGGTTAGAACTTATCTCACCACTCAGAGATCACCAAGCACAACAAGTAGATTGTATCATACATACATATATACAAACATCATATATATACAAATATATACACACAAAAAGTAGGCTAAACCCACTGGAGACTACTCCCCAGCAGAGTCGCCACTTAATTTCTGTAGCGGTAAATTCATGATCATCAAGCTATAGATAAGCTAGAGATCAAATAACAAGAGTCGCCACCGCGCTTTTATTGTTTCCAAGGGAAAAGGGAAAAATTACGAACAAAACCCAATAGTAAGAAGTTTTCAAATCAAAACTAATAAAATGTCAGAGATTACAGGTAAGGGGGTTGGTTACACATATGGAAGATTGTAGATGTTTGATTGGCTGCATTTTATGTTAAAACACTAACTGTACTCTGATGTCTTGACTGATGTCATGACATACTTGAGTAGTATGCTGCAGGTTTAGCTAATACAGGATTTACTGAATGTCAAACTGAATGTTATGACATTCATCCATGACAGCAGATACTGAACTATAGAATAGTTGGTTTTTCTGTTATAGCTCAGTATTGAGTTCAGTCTGTTTTTCAGGAGAGTAGCAGACCTGACACATAGCCTACTATCTGAATGTCAAACTGGATGTTATGACATTCATCATTGACAGCATATACTGAATAATAGGCAGGTTGGTTTTTCTGCTACAGTTCAATATTTATTTCAGTTTGTTTTTCAAGAGGATAACAGATCTGGCATATGGCCCATTGTCAAAATGTCAAACTGGATGTTATGACATTATTCTCTGACAACTGATACTGAAGCATAGACTGGTTGGTCTTTTACAGTTCAACATTTAGTACAGTCTGTTTTCAGGAAAATAACAGACCTAGCATATGGCCTATGTTCTGGACGTCAAACTGAATGTTATGACATTCATTCCTAACAGCATATACTAAAGTATAGGATGGTTAGTTTTTCTGTTTCAGTATTTTTCTCAGGCTATTTTTCAGGACTCCAACAACTGAGCTAAAATCCAGGAAACTAACAACTAAGCTACAATTAATGGACCTAACAAATAGCCTATTCGTTAGCACCCTAATATGTGGAAATTAGGTTAACTTGCTTAACCTTATTTTTAAGAAATACAAGTACAAGGCCCAAGTGCTGCAATATAAAAGGATGGCAATCCTGATTTCAGAACTCAGGGTTTTTTAGCGTGAAGCATTCATTGTACCATCATACTTCACTGCTGTAGTTTTATGTGTGTCTTGTATTAGGTGTAACTTGTGAGCCAAGCAACTATCACCTAGATGATTGCATTGGACTAGGGTGTTCATTGAGTTGTATGTGATGTGTCACTCTAAGCTTTTAAGCGTGAGTGCTGTGTATCTTGATTAAAGCTATTATGCACAATCAAGAGTTGTTTGAAGTATTACTTCACCATTGACTTTAAACTTAGTTAAAGGTTGTAATCACTGTGGCGATTGAGGGGGAGTGAGTAGGAACTCTGGTCTTAGTTTAAGATTGAAATTGCATTGGGTAGGTATTAAGTGATAGGATTAAACAGGTGTTTAAGGCCTGAATTAATACAGCTAATAGTGGATTTCCTCCCTGGCTTGGTAGCCCCCAGACGTAGGTGTGTGTGACACCGAACTGGGTAAACAATTCCTTGTGTTATTTACTGCACTTTACATTTAAGTTCTGCATAATTCTTGTCTGCGCAGAATTGGATGTCATAACATCCTGTGTGACATCGAAAGTCTGTTAACTAGAATTTCAAAGATGTTAGCGCCCAAAGTGTTCTATGTACTCCTAGGGAGCCCTTTTTGTGTGCATATGTATTTTGTACAAAAATTATGTTTACAAATAAATAGAATGGGGGGATGAGAAAAGAATTCATTAATTATATTTTTGTGTTTGGCAAGACCTTCGGTCTTGTGCCTACGTACCAACATAAAAATGAGGGATCAAAACCTCGTAGTTCGTGATACAAATTTCAAAGTGGATGCATTACTTTTAACAAAAATTAAATTTGAAAGGTACAAACGAAGTCCTAAAAATGGTTTGAATGAGTTAGTTCTTTTTTTTGAAAGTTTAATTCAAGTATAGTTAAGTTCATTTACAAGTTTAATTTAAGAAAAGAAGTTTGAAAATGCAATGGCATAAGGCCAAAGTTTCTATCTTTTTGCAAAGTGGTCAAAGTTAGGAACAAAATAAGTTCAATCAAAGAAGATTTTGAAAAGGGAGGGAGAGATTTTGAAATTAAAGAAATGGGGAGAAGATGAAGGGACTAATCCTATGCACAAAATTAAAAGTTAATAGTTGAAAAGATCTGACCAAATGGGTAGCAATCCAATAGAAAAGAATGTCAATAGAAACCCAAAATTCCCTTGGACTTTTAGAATCAAGCAACACACAAATGCACAATTATATTATCTTGAAGAGCAAAGGAATCAAATAAAAATATAGCCACATCCAAGCTTTAGCCATTCCATGATCTTCTTCAAGATTAGCTCATGTAGCAGATGAATTCCACAAGTCACGACCATATTGTGTGATATATCTTGTTTGTGTATACTTTGCTTGTTTGTATGGTCTTTGACCATTAATGTACATAATAACAACAAAAACCCTAAAAAACATTTGTGTGGACTATTGGCTTGATCTTGGATAAATGGACTTAAAACTTAGGCAACATTCCTATCATAAAGGACTTGGCCAATGCCAACTTATTGAGGAACTAAGTTCTTGCAATTTGAAACTTCATTTGATACATCATTCAAGATCCCTCTGAGTTCATCTGCAACATGATCATTGTGAAGCTGTTATCTTAAACTTAGCGCATGAAAGGCATGAGTCAACAGCAAAGCATCCAGCATTATTGAAAGTCATAAGATCCAAAGGACACGATTCAATCTGGAAACAAGATCAAACGGTCCAGATTTAAACTGGACATGATGAAGCCACCGGAGCCACCGTCTTCTCCGGTGAGCTTCCAGATTCCGGCCAAAATGCAGAACTTCAAAAGGCAACCAAAACGTGCGATCTATACATCAATAGAAAGCTAAGATGATGTACATCATCTCTATACCATCCATTTTCCTTCTAGATCTCTATGATTTGAGAAATCAGAAGTTGAAAAAATCTGGTGTTCATCATGAACTCAATGAATTGTAAAAATTAAAAGCATAAACATGATGCCTCTATTGAGAGGACTTCAGCCAACACAAAATCACAGCCAATAGGTCCAAGGATTGGGAGAATCGAAGAGAATACCAGTTGGAGTTTAAGTTTGAGTTCTGGTGATTTGAGCTTGAAACCTTGCTTGCTTTATCAAAACAGAAGTTCAATGAAGTGTATAATGAAGTGTATAATGAAGGTCTAGAACCATTAGATCTATGAATACAACCAGATGAAGCTGAATTCGAGATCTGAAATTTTTTGAGAAAAATGCAATTGCTTCTTTAGTGATGGTTGGGGAATGAATTCTGCAGCATTTCAGGTTGAATTGGGTGCCCAAAATGGAGGGAATGAAGTCTCTATTTATAGAGGAATTGGCAAGGAAGGTGTGGGAGGATCCGTGTGCATGAATTTGGATACCACTTGCATGGGCTTGCATGATCATGCACAAGGCCCAAAAGCAATGCCAAATGCAAGCTGAGTTCAAATGCCAAGGGTTTGGACGTGTGATTTGCTCTGAATTGGCTTGTGCAACAAGATTTCAACATGAATTCCACAATTGAACCTAATCATTCACCTCTTCGAAAATACCATTTAGAAAATCCAAGCATAGGCATATGGGTAATGGTTGGAAAGGTCTTTGTATGAGGAACAAATGTTATGTTGCTCAAAAGTCCATTTGGAATTTGGAAATTTATGAAATTTGAGTTTAAAGTGTGATGTGCAAAACATGTCAAGGCAAGGTTTCTAAAATTGGCCAACTTTCAAGCCCTTCTGTTTTGATGATGCAAGCTTCAAATGAAAAAACCTCCAACATCAAAGTTGTATATATTTTCAAGGAAATCAAAATGGACTTAACTTTTGCATCATTTGGATTTTGGATGAAGAAGTTATGGGCACTTGAAGTTGGACTTTTTTTACTTTTAATGCCTTTGACACAAAAGGACCTATAATGTCTTGCATTATCACATGTATTTCCTTTGAGATTTTGAAATTTTGTTCAACATAACATTTTAAGTATACATCTTAAGCTTTCCAATACATTTAATCCCACCTCAAAGTCATAAAAAATGAATGAGTTATGTCCTTGGGAAGTTGACCCAAAATTGGGGTTTCAGTCAAAATGACCTATAATGTATTGGAATGGAATATGGTTTTCCAAGCTTCAAATCAAATTTTTATGAACATGAAATTTTTTTATATTGTCCTTAAGAACATTTTTTCTTTTGGAACCATCTCCATTTGACCAACACATAAAAAGTTAGGTCTCAGTGTATTTCAAAATAGTCAGATGAATTGACTGATCAACTTCTCAAATCCATGACTCATACCTTGATGAAGTGATGATTGATGATACTCAAATAAGTTCAAATATGCATGAAATGAAGAGTTAAAGAACTTCTCTTGATTGTATTTGACCATGGGCTGAGGTTGCTTCATGAGCAAGGCATTGTGGTACACATATGGATTAGGGTTTCTTTGAAGAACCAAGCCTCAAACCCTTTGACTTGCTTTGATCAAAATGATGAATTGAGATGCTAAGAAGGCATATTTGATGGATGAGAGCCTTGGTAACCATTACCATGCTTGCTTTCATCTTCTCTTGGCCATATCATTGCACAAAGGATCTCCTAGAAGCTTTTGACCTTGTGATTGCTCAAGCTACAAACAAAAGATGTTAGTGACATATTTTTGTGCTTTTGGTTAGTAAATAAAATGTGAAAAGCAATGATGATACAATTCAAGCATGCCTGGTGATCTCAAACCACTCACAAGGAGTCCCATCCAAAGGTAAAGGGGACTAAGATGCTCAATGATCCTTGAGGCTATGCAATGCAATGTTATGATGCTATGAGGGATCTTAGGGACAAAATTGGGGTCTTACATCGTTCAATTGCCTCGACGATTTTAAGCTTATGTTTGCTAAAAAAAATTTAAGGTAAGCTATGTAAAATGAATTTATAAATAAATAAAGCTTTGGAGATATATGAGAGATTTACATGATTGAATTTCATCCACCATATGAGCATGTAATTTACCAATCAGTTATGCACAATCTAAACATTTGTCAATATCATCATGTATCGCTCACAACAGGGTTCATGTCTAAACTTTCATCGAGATTTCTACCATATTGTTTAATCAACAATCTCTCATCCTATCAAACAATATGGAGCATTAAGACTCGATACTCACGTGAATGTTAAAACTAAATTTATGTCTAGAGTTTAGCGTCTAATAGATAATTATCTTATATCTAGTTTCGAAGAGTATTTCTCAATAACAATTCAAATCAATAGATAAACAAGTAAACAAGGATAACATTGATATAGATTCGTGAATAGATTATATATAATGACATGATTAATAAAAATATATACTCTAGAAGTGAACTTACATGCAATCCCAACAAGAAAGATACAGAGAGAAGAATGAAGATGAGCAAACATCCACCGTGATTTCTCAACGATAGAGGCAAATCCAACTTCGGATCTTCAAGAAGCACCATAACTTGTTGTTTCACTGATTCTCTAACTCTCCAAACTAAAAGAATTTTATTGATGGAAATGGGGTTAGAATTTCCCAAAACCATGCATAAAAATCTGATTTTGACCTATTTATACAAATTTGAGATTTTACTGCCCATTTGTCCCTCAGAAATGTATCAAACCATCATTGTAAAATATCTACATTCGCCCGACGACCAAGTCCTCGCTCGTAGAACTCAAAATCTCAGATCCTTGCCCGGTGACCAAGGTAAGTTTTTCTCTTGGCATTCATTTTTCTGCTATCGCCCCGAGCTCGTCAAAGCTCACCCGACGAGCTCGCTTCCTGCTAGCCACTGCCCGCTCGACGAGCATGCTTTATTTTCAACAAATAGTTTTTCTCCTAACATCTTGGCTTTGTGCCTTTATTATTTAGTTTCCTACATACATAAAACACACACCAAGGACACCAAAGCAAAAATCAAAATATATAACATTCTATAAAAAAATCAGGGAAATTAATTATTGAAATCGCAAATTAGAGCTGATAAATGCCAAGTTTTTATGTACAAAAATAGTCAAAATTTGCACTTATCAAACTCTCCCCAACTTAAAACTTTATTTGTCCTTAAACAATGGTCAAACAAATCTAAATAAACAAGAGCAACTATCAAGCAATCATGATCAACAAGTTTTTACAAACGTAAACCAATGTATGGTTCAAATTGCAAAAGTGTTCACCACTATAGTACAATGACACCATGAACATGAAACAAATTATAAACACAAAACACATGTCAAAATTCTAAAGCACCACAATTTAAAAAATGAATCACACCTAACACACAACTTCATCGATGGATGAAGAACAAACATGAGGGACTTGAATCACACCCAACTATCTTACTAACATATATATCAAATTATGAATTTATTAAAAAAAATCATACTGAAAGTATGAAACACAAATCACAAGGACTTCAAAGGTTATAATGTGGCTTGGGTAACAAAGAAAGTTCATTTCACAAATTTCATTCACATTTCTCTCGTTCCTCAATTGTTATACCATTCCACACAACTTATTAGCACAAAACCTTTTTGCTATTTTTTTTTCTTTTTCATGGCTTTTTATTTTTATTTTCTTTTTCTTTTCTTTTTCACTTTTCTCTTTCTTTTTTCAAATTTTTCTTTTTCTTTCTCGATCTCTTAGCAAAAAACATTTTCTCCCCAACTTGAATAGTGTGCTGTGCAAAACATGTCAAGGCAAGGTTTCTAAAATTGGCCAACTTTCAAGCCCTTCTGTTTTGATGATGCAAGCTTCAAATGAAAAACCCTCCAACATCAAAGTTGTAGATCTTTTCAAGACAATAAAAATGGACTTACATTTTGCATCATTTGGATTTTTGATGAAGAAGTTATGGGCACTTGAAGTTGGACTTTTTTTGACTTTTAATGCCTTTGACACAAAAGGACCTATAATGTCTTGCATTATCACATGTATTTCCTTTGAGATTTTGAAATTTTATTCAACATAACATTTTAATTAGACATCTTAAGCTTTCCAATGCATTTGATCCCATCTCAAAATCATAAAAAATGAATGAGTTATGTCCTTGGGAAGTTGACCCAAAATTAGGGTTTCAGTCAAAATGACCTATAATGTATTGGAATGGAAGATGGTTTTCCAAGCTTCAAATCAAATTTTTATGAACATTAAAGTTGTTCCTATTGTCCTTAATAACATTTTTGATTTTGGAACCATCTCCATTTGACCAACACATAAAAAGTTAGGTCTCAGTGTATTTCAAAATAGTCAGATGAATTGACTGATCAACTTCTCAAATCCATGACTCATACCTTGATGAATTGATGATTGAGGATACTCAAATAAGTACAAATATGCATGAAATGAAGATTTAAATAACTTCCCTTGATTGTATTTGACCATGGGCTGAGGTTGCTTCATGAGCAAGGCATTGTGGTGCACAGATGGATTAGGGTTTCTTTGAAGAACCAGGCCTTAAACCCTTTGACTTGCTTTGATCAAAATGATGAATTTAGATGCTAGGAAGGCATATTTGATGGATGAGAGCCTTGGGAACCATTACCATTCTTGCTTTCATCTTCTCTTGGCCATATCATTGCACAAAGGATCTCCTAGAAGCTTTTGACCTTGTGATTGCTCAAGCTACAAACAAAAGATGTTAGTGACATATTTGTATGCTTTTGGTTAGTAAATAAAATGTGAAAAGCAATGATGATACAATTAAAGCATGCCTGGTGATCTCAAACCACTCACAAGGAGTCCCACCCAAAGGTAAAGGGGACTAAGATGCTCAATGATCCTTGAGGCTATGCAATGCAATGTTATGATGATATGAGGGATCTTAGGGAAAAAATTGGGGTCTTACAGATGCCCCTATTTAAGGTCATTATAGCCAGAGAAGTGAAGGTTAAAATCTTCGTCTCGACGAGGTATAATGGGCTTAAATAATAACAAAGAGACGAATTTTGGTCCCTAAGAGACCTCATGATGCAAATGTTTACAGAATGATAACACTCCGTGGGGATATCTGTCCACAAAGGTAAAGACAATCAGGAAACACTGACAATCCACATGAGTGATACATCCCATGGGTCAAAAAAAACCTGGGGACTCTTATGGGGATAAGAAAGAATTACGCGAGCAGGGCACGACTCAAAATTTGGGGAGCAGAATTCCAAAGGGAATAAACCAATGGAAAGACTCGAGCTGACTCAAAGACGCCCGTATTGGGGAATATACCAATACAGCAAAACTATCCACAACGGATACTTCGGATAGAAATCCGGACAAAAGCCATCCACTAAGGGACCTCGCTTGGGATGTCTAAAAAGACTCTCCTGGGGGAGCAGCGAGATGAGGTGTTACCGGTTACTGGGTAACAAGCTCGATGAGACATGTGATCTGAACACCGACATAAGGGTCAGAGATACAACATGCTCGGGAAGAGATGAACATCTAAGACCGGTATAAGGGTGAGAGATATCAAAACTCCGAATCATCTGAGGAATACCTAAAGGGTATATTTCAACTCAGGGAAATCTGACTCCACAGGGGACAAAAGTCATAATAGGGAGCAGAAAGGGAGGAACACCAAGGATACCGGTTACTGGGCATATAATAGGTGACCAACCAAGGCGTGAATTGGGGAATATTTCCAAGACACTCATCATCCAACAGAGGGCTAAAAGCAAACTCGATTATAGGATGGACACTCGACTCCACAAAGGGAATACAAATCTTACTCAACTGGGGAAGAACAAAAGGCTTCGACCGAAGAGTGCATGAGATATACTATCTATTACCGTCAAAACATAGATAATATACTCGCATGGAAGATTATCCACAACTGGTTACTGGGTTAATAAAGGATAAATCGACCAAAAAGAAAAGGTATCGGGATACCGAAACTAGGTATATAATGATGACCAATTCAGGAGAGAAACAATCATTACCAACAACAACAGGGTAGATGAAAGATGACTCGCCGGGGATAAATTGCGTAAACAGGGCAATTATCCAGGCAAAAGAGGGAATATCAACATCGAATATTGGATGAAGATAACCACCAAGGAGGGGATTACACCTACCGGCTATTGGGTAGGAAACCACGGAAAAGTAACCGTCGTCGATTATGATGAACCAAAGGTTAACTCTGCAAAGGGGAGAAAATAGGGTTTATAACTACCGGTATCAGGGTAGAAAACCACAGACTCCGCCGGGGATAAGTTGAATGATTACTAATTACTGAGCAATTATTCATTTATACCGCGGGGAAACAAAGGAAACAGCTTCAAGGGGCCAAATTAGGAACAAACCAAAAAGGCAAACTGAATCAAGACTCGTCCTAATGAGGATATAACTCAATAGGGAAGCCCATCCCAATATATGTGTTGGGAGGAAACAGAAACAACCATCATCGACGAGGACATAGCTCGGTGGGGAATATGGAAGAAAGGATAGACGCTTTCTGCCTATGGAGCTGACTCTATATGGAGAGATCAGACACACACATCTGCATGGGGAGACCTATATCACCAAATAGCAGGAGACAACAAACAAACGATATATGGCAAAGAATGCAACATGAATATCTGAATGTTATGATTTATGCATGCATATGCGTGGTTTATGTATGATGAATGCTGACAAACAGATATATCTAACACACACAGGATCCAGGAATCTACCACCCGGTACTACCCCTCAAGAGGGAAAACCAAAATCACCAGAGAGCAGATAATCTGCCGGAGATCAGAGATACCAGGAAACAACAAAATCTATGCAGGGGAGGAATCAATAATCATCCCGGTCGGGGATAGGAGTTACAATGAGACCACTTCCACCACATGAGCAGCTATACTGGGGAGTCTATCCGATGGATAAAGGGATTATGGGGACCAACCACCAAAAATCGAATCTTCCAGAGAGGACACATCTGCTGAGGAGGAAAGATCATTGCTCGGCTGAAGGGTAGGGAGGTGAATAACCTCAACGAGCACTCTACTTGATGGGGATAAACCACATCAATATTCTGGAGGAAGAGGATACAGTTATACCAGGGATATGAACGAATGTCTTACCCTGTTGGAGATCATGCCACCCTTGGGAGAGCACTGAGGATCTCTTAAGTGTTCTTTCGTCTTTGTGAATTTTCACTTTGTTTGAAAACAATGATATGAAGAAAATTTATTTGTTTTAAAACAATGATATTTTCTCAACTAAATTATGCAAAACATTTGTTGAATAGAAACAAATAAGAGTGCAAATAATTGGATAAAGGCTCAAATTTATTTGATGGAATGGTAGTCTGCAAATGGCAAGGCTCCATAGATCTTTACAAGTTTGAAATTGGTGATATATATTGGAAAAGGGCTAAATTGAACATAATGACCATTTCTCCACCAATTCTGAATTCGATGTATTCGAAGCTTCGGTTGATGACGAATGAACGAGAATCTTTGACGGATGATAATTGTAGAACAAAGTCTTGTCAGGATGCAGTTACTTGCCAAATCCCTAATTTTTGCCTAGATTTCCCCAGGATGAGGTACTCAACCTAGCGGGATATAAATATTCATCATTTTTTCATGTCTCTAACTTTTTCCTGGACCGCCCTTTCGGGTTTTCAATCCACCGAGACGCTCATTTTTGCCTAAGCCGCCCTTTCGGGTTTTCAAGTTAGCGAGCTATTCTGTTTTTATCTTTAGGCGAAGTATTTCTTGACTGCATCTGAATTCACAAGACGAGTGAAATCCTCCCCATCCATAGTTATAAGTATCAAGGCACCACCTGAAAAGGCTCTCTTAACAACATATGGACCTTCATAGTTTGGAGTCCACTTGCCCCTGGAATCGGGCGCGAAAGACAAGACTTTCTTGAGCTCAAGGTCACCTTCTCGGAATACACGAGGCTTGACCTTCTTATCAAAAGCTTTCTTCATTCTTTGTTGATATAACTGACCATGGCACATGGCATTCAATCTCTTCTCTTCAATTAAATTCAACTGGTCATAACGACTCTGAACCCATTCAGCCTCAGTCAACTTGGCTTCCATCAAGACTCTCATTGATGGGATCTCAACCTCTACTGGGAGTACGGCCTCCATGCCATAAACAAGAGAGAAAGGGGTTGCCCCTGTCGAAGTGCGGATAGATGTACGATATCCATGTAAAGCAAATGGCAGCATCTCGTGCCAATCTTTGTACGTAACAACCATCTTCTGGATAATCTTCTTGATGTTCTTGTTAGCAGCTTCAACATCCCCATTCATCTTTGGTCTGTAAGGAGAAGAATTGTGATGCGCTATCTTGAACTCACTACACAGTTCTTTCATCATCTTATTGTTCAAGTTAGATCCATTATCAATAAAGATCTTATCTGGCATACCATATCGGCATATGAGTTGATTCTTGATAAACTTCACAACTGCCTGCCTGGTCACATTTGCATATGATGGCGCTTCAACCCACTTGGTGAAGTAATAAATTGCTACGAGAATAAATCTGTGTCCATTGGACGCTTTCGGCTCTATCATGCCAATCATGTCAATTCCACACATGGAGAAAGGCCATGGTGATGAAATCACATTAAGGAGTGTCGGAGGAATATGGATCTTATCCGCATAAATCTGACACTTGTGGCATTTCTTCACGTACTTGCAACAGTCAGACTCCACTGTCAGCCAATAGTAGCCTGCTCTCAATATCTTTCTAGCCATGGCATGTCCATTGGAATGATTACCAAATGAACCCTCATGGACCTCAGTCATCAACAAGTTTGCTTCGTGTCTATCCACGCATCTGAGCAGAACCATTTCAAAATTTCTCTTATAAAGCACATCGCCATTGAGGTAGAAACTGTCTGACAATCTCCTCAAAATCTTCCTATCTTTCGCAGATGCCCCAGGTGGGTAAACCTGGTTCTGAAGGAAACATTTAATGTCATAATACCATGGCTTATCATCTTTCACTTCTTCTACTGCAAATACATGAGTTGGTCTGTCTAAACGCATCACAGTGATATTGGGAACTTCATCCCACAACTTTACCACAATCATGGAAGCAAGTGTGGCAAGAGCATCTGCCATCCGATTCTCATCTCGAGGAATATGACGGAAGTCAACCTCAGTAAAGAACATTGAAATCCTCCTTGCATAATCCCTATATGGAATAAGACCAGGCTGACTCGTCTCCCATTCACCCTTAATCTGATTAACAACGAGGGTCGAATCACCATAAACATCAAGATGCTTGATCCTTAGATCAATGCATTCCTCCAATCCCATAATACAGGCCTCATACTCAGCCATATTATTCGTGCATTTGAAAGTTAGCCTTGCTGTAAAAGGAATATGTGTGCCATGAGGAGTAATGATTACTGCCCCAATACCATTTCCATACTGGTTTGCAGCGCCATCAAACACCATACTCCATCGGGAACCAGGTTCTGGCCCTTCATCGAGTGTAGGTTCATCAGAATCTTTCATTTTCAAATACAAAATCTCCTCATCTGGGAAGTCATACTGAACTGACTGATAATCCTCGATCGGCTGGTGTGCCAAGTGGTCAACCAAGATACTACCTTTGATAGCTTTTTGAGCTCGATACTCAATATCATACTCAGATAACAACATCTGCCAACGGGAAATCCTCCCAGTTAAAGCAGGCTTCTCAAATATATACTTGATTGGATCCATTCTGGATATCAACCAAGTCGTATGATTTAACATATACTGGCGTAAGCGCTTAGCTGCCCAAGCCAGAGCACAACATGTCTTCTCAAGCATTGAGTATCGAGACTCACAATCAATGAACTTCTTACTCAAGTAGTATATAGCATACTCTTTCTTCCCTGATTCATCCTGTTGACCAAGGACACAACCCATTCAATCTTCAAGAACAGTCAGATACATGATTAATGGTCTTCCTTCTACAGGTGGAGACAGGATCGGAGGCTCAGACAGATACTCTTTAATACTGTCAAAGGCTTTTTGGCAATCCTCGGTCCAATCATGAGATTGATCTTTCCGAAGGAGCTTGAATATCGGCGCACATGTGGCAGTCATGTGGGATATGAATCTGGAAATGTAATTCAAGCGGCCAAGGAAACCTCGGACTTGCTTCTCAGTTTTGGGCGCAGGCATCTCTTGTATTGCTTTGACCTTTGCAGGATCAACCTCAATACCTCTTTCACTAATAATAAAGTCCAATAACTTGCCAGAACGGACTCCAAATGTACACTTGTTGGGATTCAGACGAAGCTTATACTTTCTCAAACGTTGAAAAAGCTTCAACAGGTGCTCTACATGTTCAACTTCCATTCTTGACTTAGCAATCATATCATCAACGTATACCTCAATCTCCTTGTGCATCATATCATGAAACAAGGTAGTCATAGCTCGTTGATACGTGGCTCCGGCATTCTTCAAACCGAAGGGCATCACTCGATAACAGAATGTTCCCCAAGGTGTGATGAATGTTGTCTTCTCCATATCCTCGGGTGCCATCTTGATCTGGTTATATCTGGAAAATCCATCCATAAATGAGAAGACATTGAATTTAGCTGTATTGTCTACCGACATATCAATATGTGATAGAGGGAAATCATCTTTCGGACTAGCTTTACTCAAGTCTCTATAGTCCACACACATCCGGACTTTTCCATCTTTCTTAGGCACGGGCACAATATTGGCCATCCATTGAGGATATGTAGAAGTCACCAGAAACCCCACATCAATTTGCTTCTGAACTTCCTCTTTGATCTTCACTGCCATATCGGGATGCGTTCTTCTGAGCTTTTGCTTTACAGGCACGCACTCAGGCTTTAGAGGTAGGAAATGTTTCACAATATCAGTATCTAGACCAGGCATGTCTTCATATGACCAGGCGAAGACATCGACGTATTCTCGTAGCAATTCAATCAACCCCTTCTTAACAGATTCTTCCAGGAATGCCCCAATCTTTACCTCTCGCACACAATCTTCAGACCCCAAGTTGACTGTTTCCAGATTCTCAAGATGTGGCTGAATGATCTTCTCTCATGCTCAAGTAAACGGGTGATCTCATCAGGATTCTCTTCAACATCATCTTCCTCTGCCTCAAATACAAGGAATTCAAAATTGGGAGATGGCGTTGGGTCATTATGTTCAATGGGTTTGATCAACCTGCATAATGATTTTGGATATGAAAAGATTTAGAATTCGAACAAGGCAAATCATTATGCAGATGAAAAGATTGATTTTATTCTTTTTTAGGGTTTTATGTGATCACCGATTTCATGCAAAAAGCGAAAAGGGAAAATAATTGGAAAAACAAACATTTAACATGAATTTATTGAATAAAAATATCATTGTATTTATGTTGCCAACAATGTCATCACTCCTCCTTTTGGCATGGGAGAAGGGTTTTTAAACAAAGTGATCATTGCGTTGACTTGTGGATAACTGTAGGAATATCCACAGCGACCCAATTGTTGCAGATCCCTCCAGGGATGATGAAATTGCCCGAATCCTCTACATCCTCTTCCAAGACAGCAGCAACTTCTTCATCCTGACCAGTGTTGATGAAACCTCCACTCTTGAATAACCCTTGCGCGTTGAAGACCCCAGAAGAAAAGCCAATGCCAACCCGGGACTTATTGTCTTCTAACTCAATCATTTTTCCCAAACCAACAGTTGCACCACACTCAATGGCCAACTTCGCATCTCTATAGGAGGTAAATGAAGGAGTTCTCTTCTCAATAGGCTCATCTTTAGATAAAGCTTGAAAAGGAGTTCCAACTTCATCCTTAGCATCTATATACGAGAAGGAAGACAAGTGGCTAACCAGGAGATCCTTTTCCCCCCCTATCACTACCAGTTTCTTATTCTTCACAAACTTCAATTTCTGGTGTAGGGTGGATGTCACGGTGCCAGCCTCGTGAATCCATGGTCTGCCTAAGAGACAGCTGTATGATGGGTGGATGTCCATGACCTGGAAGGTGATCTGGAAATCACTTGGTCTAATTTTGATTGGGAGATCAACTTCCCCAATCACAGTTTTTCGAGACCCATCGAAAGCTTTCATAACAACTCCACTTTGCCTCATGGGAGGCCCTTGATATGACAGTCTTGAGAGAGTGGACTTTGGCAATACATTCAAGGATGACCCAGTGTCCACCAGCACATTGGACATGGCGTCGTCTTTGCAATTCATAGATATGTGTAATGCCAAGTTGTGGTCCCTTCCCTCCTTAAGGAGATCAGAGTCACAGAAACTCAAATTGTTACAAGCGGTAATGTTTGCAACAACGCTATCGAATTGTTCTATTGTGACATCATGATCTACATATGCCACATCCAAAACTTTCTGCAGAGCCTCTCTATGTGGTTATGAATTCAGAAGTAATGATAATATGGATATTTTGGATGGCATTTGTAGAAGCTGGTCTACAACGTTGTACTCGCTCTTCTTGATGAGCCTCAGCATCTCATCACAGTCTTCTTTCACATTGCCGCTAGGGCCAACAGAAGTAGGAGCTTTCAGTACAGAGGAGGGTTTAACAGCAAGTGCCGGATTCGGAGAATTCACCGCATTCCCAATCGGGCGTTCAACAAAATCAGCATTAGTTTGAGGCTTTGGTGGTGCTGAAAACACACGACCGCTGCGGGTCAAACCACTTACATCAGCGATGTTCACAACAGAGGAGGATGGCAAAGTCACCTCTTTCCCATCTTCTACAGCAACAGTGTTGTAACGAAAGGGAATCACCTTGTCAGAAGAATACGGTACTGGACCAGCATGCTTAATGATAAGAACAGGAGAAACCTTCTGCTTGCTACCATCATACTTAATGGTAACAGGTTCGGGCATCCGGAATACTAGGGAGATCACGTTGACCTCAGGTTCATCTTCATCAACATTCCTATTCTGAAGGATTTCAATGACCCCTTCGTCCAGCATTTCCAGAAGATCCTTGCGCACCTGGCGACAACCCAATCGGTTAACAGGGCATATTCGGCATCTATCATGATCGTGCTCATAGTGACTGTACTCGCATAGCAACCGATGCAACTCGACCAGAGACTGTCAAATATGACTGACATATTTGACCTTATATTTGTCAGGGCAGCCCTGGACCATGTTGACAGATTTCCCATGCTCGGGCAATGGGTTCTTCTTCACGTTAGGACCTACGTCCTCAAAACACAGAATGCCACACCTCATAAGGTCTTGAACCTTGGTCTTCAAAGGATAGCAATTCTCCACGTCGTGGCCAGGAGCACCAGAATGGTATACACAATGCAATTCGGGCTTATACCACCACTGGGGGTTAGCAGGTATAGCCGGTGGGTCTCTCGGAGTAATCAACTTCCTCTCTATCAAAGAGGGATATAATTCTGTGTACGTCATCGGAATAGGATCAAAAGTGACCCTTTTCCTCTCGAAACTAGTGCTGGTTTGATTACTGTTTCAAGGCTGGTAGGCCTGCTGTTGCGGACGGTGCTGTTGCTGATATTGCTGAGGTGGTTGTTGATTGTTGCTAAGTTGATTGTCTCTGAAAACAGGTGTTATATGAGCCACCTGGTGCTGGTTACTGGCGGGACGCACAGACTTCCTCCTCATAGAGGGTCTTCTTGGTTTCACATGGGAGGTCACAGCATGTGTCTCTCCATCTTTCTTCTTCGCAAACGCCCCATAACGTTTGGCAGAAGAACCTTCTTCTCTAGTTAGACGTCCTTCTCTAACCCCTTCTTCTAAACGCATCCCCATATTCACCATCTCGGTGAAGTCAGAAGGAGCGCTAGAAATCATCCGCTCATAATAGAATGAACCCAAGGTCTTCAGAAAGATCTTGGTCATTTCCTTCTCTTCTAGCAGAGGCACGATCTGTGCTGCCACCTCTCGCCACCTTTGGGCATACTCTTTGAATGTTTCCTTGTCTTTCTGGGACATGGCCCTCAATTGATCCCTATCGGGAGCCATATCCACATTGTATTTATATTGCTTGATGAAGGCCTCGCCAAGATCATTGAAGGATCGGATGTTCGCACTGTCTAACCCCATGTACCATCTCAAGGCAGCACTGGATAAACTGTCCTGAAAGTAGTGGATGAGCAACTGGTCGGTATCAGTCTGAGTAGACATCTTCCTGGCATACATGACCAGGTGGCTGAGAGGACAAGTGTTTCCTTTGTACTCTTCAAAGTCAGGGACCTTGAATTTCACGGGAATCTTCACGTTGGGAACCAAACACAGTTCGGCAGCAGACTTGCCGAAGAGATCCTTTCCTCTAAGAGTCTTCAATTCCTTACGAAGCTCAAGAAATTGATCATTCATAACATCTATCTTCTCATAGACATTTGGGCCCTCAGACGGCTCAGAATGTAAGACGGTGTCGTCTACCCTAGGAATGGTATGCACGACGGGAAGAGGAACAACAAGGACCGGGCTAGATGCCGGCATAGAAGCAAAAGTGGGAGCAGGACCCTCAGGCATGAAATTAGGAGGCATCCCCAACGGAAACCCGGTTGGAATGGCTGTAGGAGCAAAGTGTGCGCTGACTACAGGCACAGTAGAGGAGACAATCTCTGAGATAACTGTCCTCTGGGGAGGAGTTGAAGGCGTTGGAGAAGACTGGCTCTAGGCAGCCAAGAATGATTCCATCAAAGCACTCAGTCTGGCCACTTCTTCTTTGAGTTCACGGTTTTCTTGCTCTAGTTGATCCATCAGTCTTGCAGAGTTGCTCTAGTGTATTACCGGTGAGTCAGCTTGTCTTCAAAATAAATGAAGAGCACAGAGTTAAACCACAGGACAAGAGACCAGAAACAAAACCTGCTTATGCACATGATGCATGCAATGTTTGTGCATATGATTTGTTTTTATGTTTCAAAGGAACTTTAGGGTTTTACTTGCAAATTTTGGAAACATTAAGCATTTATCGCATATAGAAATATCTCATAAAATAATATCAGGGAAATAAGTACAGCACTGTCAATCATGTACAAGAGGAAATGAAAATAATCATCCTATGGATCCCTAGAAACAATCATCTAATGCTCGGGACACAGGAAGATAAGATGCGCGAAGCCTCTTCACTTCCTCCTCATAAGCTGCCTCCATATCCGCCTTCTCTTTGGCGAGTCGATCGTACTTCCTCTTCCAAAACCGGGAAGACTGAGGGAGTAGAGAAGTCCATGCATCATTAGGGTCATCAGTAACCTGATGCTCAAGGAACTCTATCAAAGCATCCTTCTCTTTAATCTGTTGAAGCAACTCTTCACACTCACGGATCCAGGCACGTGACAGGTCTTCGTCTCTCAACTGCTCTACTCCTTGATTAGGGAGGGTTGAAGGCCCAACCACAATCATAGGTGTAGGTCTCGGATACTCGTAAGGCGTGAGATACTCAGACGCTCTCTTCCTTACCCAAGCAGTATAAGGCTCCAAAGCGATACAATTCTTAGGACCCAACTCCTTCCTTCCTTTCTTATGAATCTTGCGCCAAGCGCCGACCATCCTAGCTTTCAAGCCTTGGGGATCTTTACCCTCCTGAAAGAACAAACCCTCTAACAGAATGTTACTAGGTTTATCCTTTAGGGGGGACCCAAGCTGACGACGTGCTAAAACAGAGTTGTAGTTAATACCACCGCATGTACCATGAAGAGGCACATTGGAGAATTCACCACAAGAGTCGATAATCTGCACACCATCATACACACGGTTGTACCAAGAGATATCATCATTAGTGAGAGACATAAGTCTCGTGGACCACCGTAGACATCCCTTGTTCTCCTTGAAAGCGACCGTCTGAGGTAAGTTAGAAATAAACCACTTATACAATAGAGGCAAACAGCACACAATGGCACCACCACCCTTTGCATTCCTCATATGCAAAGAGAAATAGTTATCATCCAACAGAGTCGGAACGAGATTAAGAGTAGAAAAGATCCTAATAGCGTTCACATCCACAAACTTGTCGATGTTGGGGAACAACACTAACCCATAGATGAGAAGTACAAATATGGCTTCAAAGGCATCCTCACTCATGGCCTTCCCATAGATAGTAGCTTGAGCAATGAGGAACAAAGAAGGGAGACCTTGAATTCCACCTTTGGTAGTCATATGAGCACCAACCAGAGATTCATCTATGTGCAACATGTCAGCTATCTCTTGAGAAGTAGGAACATTTTCCAAGTCACTGAACGGCAACTGATCCAGGATAGGTATACCCACAAGGGTAGGCAAAAGCTGAAAGTCCGGAAACGTGAAGCAACGGTACAAGGGATCATAAAACTGCACCAATACACTCATCAATCCTTCATCCACCTGAGTAGTCAGAAGAGAGAGAAGCTTCCCAAAACGAGCTTTGAAACCCAAGGGATCTAGTACATAGGATGTCAGATTCCTTAACTCTTTCAAATCTGGTTGCCTGAAGCTGTACTTCTTTGTATTCCTTCTTTGTCTTTCCATGTCTGAAAATTTTCCAAATAAACCCCTTAAGTTCCTTGAGAATTCTCTTCATTATTGATGATATGGATGCAAATGGATGCATGGATGCATGAATGCAACAATCACACTCAAGGATCAAGCAAAGCACACCAAACAAAGGTCATGGGATGGATCATATCATCCTTAATATCAATCATCCATTTTGGTGGATTATGGTTTACACCTTATCAACACCCAAGTTCCATTGATATTAAGGATATATGAACGGATCAACCATGAATCAAGGGTTTGTTGCAAGTCACGAGCATGGAGTCTTGGTTAAGAACCACCCAAAGGGAATGTACTATGGTTTAAACCTGCCAAACATGTTCTACAAGAGGTTCCCATAGTCATCATCCCATCTTTCGGATATTATCGGAGAAACGACTACTCATATTCCAAAAATATTCTCAAGAGAGACTCTTATGAGTGTAGTATCGCTTAACAATCGTATCAAATCTTACACTTGAACGACTTTCGCACTACATCCTAAGAATATGCGAAGATGGGCTTGGTAAACTAAGGTCCTTGGCTTCTAAGGTCTATATTGGAAAGAGTAATGTCTAACCACAACTTACTTGTGTGACATTATTGATCCCAATATGACCTCCACCAAGTGAATGGACTTGCAAGTCAACTTGCTAAGGAATAACTCCACACAAGTCAACAAGACTACGCCATTCTCCTATCCTAAGTGCACTCGAGTTCGGGTATAGAACTCATCTCACGAAGATCACCAAGCATACAAGGAATTAATATCAAGAAAATTAATCATTACATATAATACAGTAATCCCAAATTGCACAAAAATATGTCACAAAACAATACAATACAACAAGCATGAAAAGTTGGCAAAACCCACTAGGCAAATATCCCCAGCAGAGTCGCCACTTTTCTGTAGCGGGGTATTCGTTACCATTAGAGATATTGGCTAAATCCAAGGTAAATCATACAAGTCGAGTCGCCACCGCACTTCTATTTATCCAAAGGAATGGTTAGAAAGCGAACAAAAACCTAATAGTTTTAACAAAAACTAGTAAAAGAAACAGAGATCTGGGTAAGGGGGTTGGTTATGTAATGGGAAGGTGTTAGGCACCCAAAATATCCTAGGTACTCCTAGGGAGCCATTTTCATACTTGCGAAGGTTGTTGTTTTGTAAAAATTTGTTTGTGCAAACATGATTGAAGAGATGAGAAGAGAATATACAAGTTTATTTACATTTTTATGTTTGGATGGATAAAACCCATTGCCTACGTACCATCTTATAAAAAGATTAGGATCAAAACCTCGTAGTTCGGGATAAAAATCTCAAAATGAGTTGGTGAATTGATTGGTCCAAAAGCCTTAAGGTCTTTTGTTATCAAAGGGAGAAAACTCAACCAAACCACAAATCCACCATGTGAGGATAGCTTCAACATGCTAGTGAGGGGTTAACCCTATAATAAGCATGGAAGACTCATTGTCCATCACTAAGGATATAGGTGAGTATTACATCTACCACAAGGATAACTCAAACCTAATAGCTAAAGGTTATGAAAAAATTTTATTAAGAAAGTGGCCATTGGAACCACAAAAAACACATTTGAATGGGTTATATTTACCAATTAGAAGTATATTTGAAATGGTCAAAGTTGACTTAAGGGTTCAATTTAATATAAGTGTTATGAAAAGAAAGTTAGAAAATCAAAAGCATAAGGCTTAGGTTTATAATGTTTGAAAACAATAATTAAATGTTTGCACAAAAAGGTTTTGGCTTGGGTTAGAATGGAGAGAAGAAGAAGAATGGCTAAGTCCTAAGCAAAACAAGAGGGTAAAGGAAAAGAAATGAACCACACAAGGAGTTCCTCTCTTGAGATCATATTGATGATCCAAGTAGCTCCCATCCTTTGGAATAAGCAACCACTAAGTATAAGCAACCAATCAAGTCTCACAAGAGATCCTCAATGTATCTTGTATCTTCCACTTAGATGAACATGGCAATGGTCCTCCAATTAAGCTCAAATGGAAACTCCTAGCACAAAAGCACACACATCAAAAGTTCCATGAAGTAAAACAAGAATGGACAAGAGAGAGTTAGAGATTTGGTTCTTCTAATCCATCTTCATCATTAAGATCCTTTCACTCAAATTTTGCATAAGGAAGGTCCTAGAAACTAAGTCCAATTCTCCATTTCTTTGCATAGGTAAAATCCTAGAAACTAAGTCCATTTCTTTGCAGTTTGGTCCACAACAATCAAAATAAAACACAAGCACAATAATATACATACAATTATGTGCTCAAGTGAGCAAAAGGCAAATGGCATTAACATAAACATGTGCTCAAATGAGCAAAGGGAAAAACAAATGGATAATATGTATAAGAATAGTAAATTGCGTTAAAGTAAATTGCATAAAGTAAATTGCATAAAGTAAATGTTAATTGTCAATAATTAGTGTTAGTAGTTAGTGTGCCACAAGGCAAATTTAGCGCTATGTTAAGCAATCGTAATTGGACTTATGTAGAAGTCACAACTATCTGAGGCCAGTCAATAATAATGTAGGCAATAAACACAAGTTATGAGTCTTGATTAGTGAACCAAGTCCCAACAACTTGCCATGCCAAAAAAGGAGAAGAGAATTGATCTTGTATTGGTTTAAGCCTTTTGCATGATTTAAAAGACAACCTATCCTTAATGCAAAGCCATTCATTTGATCAATTGATCAATATGAATTAGATTTGAATCAAGGAAGGTTAAATCCCTCTAATCAATGCTAACTTATCAACCTTCAACTCATTGATCAAAAAGAAAAAGAAGAAGAAGAAGAAGAAGAAGAAGGAGATGGATAAGAGAAAAGGAAATGACAAAATGGTAAAAGAAATATAAACGCATAAAATGGAACATCATGTACCAATCCTCATATGTTGACCAATAACATTGAAGGTCAAGGTCAAACAATCAAAAACAGAAGTGAGATGAAGATTGGAAGTCAAGAAAAGAATAAAATATTTTTGGCATTTTTAATATTAAAAATAAACTTGAATTAAAATAAATGGAAAGGTCAAACTTCAAAATCACTTCAAATCAACCTTGAAAGGTCCAAGTGATTTATCCTAAGTTCAACAAGGTCAAACAAGGTTTGACAAAAAATTTCAGCATTTTTAAATGTCAGAAACTATTTTTAATCAATTAAAAATGAACAAAATTAATCTAATTGAACTAAAATCTCAAAGAAATCTCAAATAAATTCAAAAATTGATGAGAATATTTTTCATAGATCCATCATCATTCAAATAGGTTAGGAAAATATTTTTGTATTTTTTGAATATCAAAAACTATTTAAAATGAATTAAAAATATCCAGAAACGAGAAAATTCACAAAAAATATCAAATGATAAAATAAAGAATATTAAAAATCAGAAATAGAAACTAGAAATTATTTGGGAAATAATGCAATTGGTCCCATATTTTTTGGATAAGAAATGAAAGAGATATTGATTTTTGAAAATTATTGGAATTAAAGAAATTAAATCAGAAATTCAGAAAATGGAAAAAACCACAAGCGTCTGATCAAGCCTCATTAATTGACGTGGCTGATCAGATGGATGTGAGATGCGCACGCATGAAAGGCATGAGTCAACAGCGAAGCATCCAACATTATTGAAAGTCATAAGATCCAAAGGACACGATTCAATCTGAAAACAAGATCAAATGGTCCAGATTTAAACTGGATATGATGAAGCCACCGGAGCCACCGTCTTCTCCGGTGAGCTTCCAGATTCCGGCCAAAATGCAGAACTTCAAAAGGCAACCAAAACGTGCGATCTATACATCAATAGAAAGCTAAGATGATGTACATCATCTCTATACCATCCATTTTCCTTCTAGATCTCTATGATTTGAGAAATCAGAAGTTGAAAAAATCTGGTGTTCATCATGAACTCAATGAATTGCAAAAATTAAAAGCATAAACATGATGCCTCAATTGAGAGGACTTCAGCCAACACAAAATCACAGCCAATAGGTCCAAGGATTAGGAGAATCGAAGAGAATACCAGTTGGAGTTCAAGTTTGAGTTCTGGTGATTTGAGCTTGAAACCTTGCTTGCTTTATCAAAACAGAAGTTCAATGAAGTGTATAATGAAGGTCTAGAAGCATTAGATCTATGAATACAACCAGATGAAGCTGAATTCGAGATCTGAAATTTTTTTAGAAAAATGCAATTGCTTCTTTAATGATGGTTGGGGAATGAATTCTGCAACATTTCAGGTTGAATTGGGTGTCCAAAATGGAGGGAATGAAGTCTCTATTTATAGAGGAATTGGCAAGGAAAGTGTGGGAGGATCCGTGTGCATGAATTTGGATACCACTTGCATGGGCTTGCATGATCATGCACAAGGCCCAAAAGCAATGCCAAATGCAAGTTGAGTTCAAATGCCAAGGGTTTGGACGTGTGATTTGCTCTGAATTGGCTTGTGCAACAAGATTTCAACATGAATTCCACAATTGAACCTAATCATTCACCTCTTCTAAAATACCATTTAGAAAATCCAAGCATAGGCATATGGGTAATGGTTGGAAAGGTCTTTGTATGAGGAACAAATGTTATGTTGGTCAAAAGTCCATTTGGAATCTGAAAATTTATGAAATTTGAGTTTAAAGTGTGATGTGCAAAACATGTCAAGGCAGGGTTTCTAAAATTAGCCATTTTTCAAGCCCTTCTCTTTTGAGGGTGCATGGTTCAAATGAAAAACCCTCCAACATCATAGTTGTAGATCATTTCAAGTCAATCAAAATGGACTTAAATTTTTCATCATTTGGATTTTTTATGAAGAAGTTATGGGCACTTGAAGTTGGACTTTTTTGACTTTTAATGCCTTTGACACAAAAGGACCTATAATGTCTTGCATTATCACATGTATTTCCTTTGAAATTTTGAAATTTTGTTCAACATAACATTTGAAGTAGACATCTTAAGCTCTCCAATGCATTTTATCCCACATCAAAATCATAAAAAACGAATGAGTTATATCCTTTGGAAGTTGACCCAAAATTAGGGTTTCAGTCAAAATCACCTATAATGTATTGGAATGGAAGATGGTTTTCCAAGCTTCATATCAATTTTGATGAACATGAAATTTGTTCATATTGTCCTTAATAACATTTTTGCTTTTGGAACCATCTCCGTTTGACCAACACATAAAACGTTAGGTCTTAGTGTATTTCAAAATAGTCAGATGAATTGACTGATCAACTTCTCAAATCCATGACACATACCTTGATGAATTGATGATTGAGGATACTCAAATAATTTCAAATATGCATGAAATTAAGAGTTAAAGAACTTCCCTTGATTGTATTTGACCATGGGCTGAGGTTGCTTCATGAGCAAGGCATTGTGGTGCACAGATGGATTAGGGTTTCTTTGAAGAACCAGGCCTCAACCCTTTGACTTGGTTTGATCAAAATGATGAATTGAGATACTAGGAAGGCATATTTGATGGATGAGAGCCTTGGGAACCATTACCATGCTTGCTTTCATCTTCTCTTGGCCATATCATTGCACAAAGGATCTCCTGGAAGCTTTTGACCTTGTGATTGCTCAAGCTACAAACAAAAGATGTTAGTGACATACTTTTGTGCTTTTGGTTAGTAAATAAAATGTGAAAAGCAATGATGATACAATTCAAGCATGCCTGGTGATCTCAAACCACTCACAAGGAGTCCCACCCAAAGGTAAAGGGGACTAAGATGCTCAATGATCCTTGAGGCTATGCAATGCAATGTTATGATGATATGAGGGATCTTAGGGACAAAATTGGGGTCTTACAGATGCCCCTATTTAAGGTCATTCTAGCCGGAGAAGTGAAGGTTAAAATCTTCGTCTCGACGAGGTAGAATGGGCTTAAATAATAACAAAGAGACGAATTTTGGTCCCTAAGAGACCTCATGATGCAAATGTTTACAGAATGATAACACTCTGTGGGGATATCTGTCGACAAAGGTAAAGACAATCAGGAAACACTGACAATCCACATGAGTGATACATCCCATGGGTCAAAAAAAACCTGGGGACTCTTATGGGGATAAGAAAGAATTACGCGAGCAGGGCACGACTCAAAATTTGGGGAGCAGAATTCCAAAGGGAATAAACCAATGGAAAGACTCGAGCTGACTCGAAGACGCCCGTATTGGGGAATATACCAATACAGCAAAACTATCCACAACCGATACTTCGGATAGAAATCCGGACAAAAGCCATCCACTAAGGGACCTCGCTTGGGATGTCTAAAAAGACTCTCCTGGGGGAGCAGCGAGATGAGGTGTTACCGGTTACTGGGTAACAAGCTCGATGAGACATGTGATCTGAACACCGACATAAGGGTCAGAGATACAACATGCTCGGGAAGAGATGAACATCTAAGACTGGTATAAGGGTGAGAGATATCAAAACTCCGAATCATCTGAGGAATACCTAAAGGGTATATTTCAACTCAGGGAAATCTGACTCCACAGGGGACAAAAGTCATAATAGGGAGCAGAAAGGGAGGAACACCAAGGATACCGGTTACTGGGCATATAATAGGTGACCAACCAAGGCGTGAATTGGGGAATATTTCCAAGACACTCATCATCCAACAGAGGGGTAAAAGCAAACTCGATTATAGGATGGACACTCGACTCCACAAAGGGAATACAAATCTTACTCAACTGGGGAAGAACAAAAGGCTTCGACCGAAGAGTGCATGAGATATACTATCTATTACCGTCAAAACATAGATAATATACTCGCATGGAAGATTATCCACAACTGGTTACTGGGTTAATAAAGGATAAATCGACCAAAAAGAAAAGGTATCGGGATACCGAAACTAGGTATATAATGATGACCAATTCAGGAGAGAAACAATCATTACCAACAACAACAGGGTAGATGAAAGATGACTCGCCGGGGATAAATTGCGTAAACAGGGCAATTATCCAGGCAAAAGAGGGAATATCAACATCGAATATTGGATGAAGATAACCACCAAGGAGGGGATTACACCTACCGGCTATTGGGTAGGAAACCACGGAAAAGTAACCGTCATCGATTATGATGAACCAAAGGTTAACTCTGCAAAGGGGAGAAAATAGGGTTTATAACTACCGGTATCAGGGTAGAAAACCACAGACTCCGCCGGGGATAAGTTGAATGATTACTAATTACTGAGCAATTATTCATTTATACCGCGGGGAAACAAAGGAAATAGCTTCAAGGGGCCAAATTAGGAACAAACCAAAAAGGCAAACTGAATCAAGACTCGTCCTAATGAGGATATAACTCAATAGGGAAGCCCATCCCAATATATGTGTTGGGGGGAAATAGAAACAACCATCATCGACGAGGACATATCTCGGTGGGGAATATGGAAGAAAGGATAGACGCTTTCTGCCTCTGGAGCTGACTCTATATGGAGAGATCAGACACACACATCTGCTTGGGGAGATCTATATCACCAAATAGCAGGAGACAACAAACAAACGATATATGGCAAAGAATGCAACATGAATATTTGAATGTTATGATTTATGCATGCATATGCGTGGTTTATGTATGATGAATGCTGACAAACAGATATATCTAACACACACAGGATCCAGGAATCTACCACCCGGTACTACCCCTCAAGAGGGAAAACCAAAATCACCAGAGAGCAGATAATCAGCCGGAGATCAGAGATACCAGGAAACAACAAAATCTATGCAGGGGAGGAATCAATAATCATCCCGACCGGGGATAGGAGTTACAATGAGACCACTTCCACCACATGAGCAGCTCTACTGGGGAGTCTATCCGATGGATAAAGGGATTATGGGGACCAACCACCAAAAATCGAATCTTCCAGAGAGGACACATCTGCTGAGGAGGAAAGATCATTGCTCGGCTGAAGGGTAGGGAGGTGAATAACCTCAACGAGCACTCTACTTGATGGGGATAAACCACATCAATATTCTGGAGGAAGAGGATACAGTTATACCAGGGATATGAACGAATGTCTTACCCTGTTGGAGATCATGCCACCCTTGGGAGAGCACTGAGGATCTCTTAAGTGTTCTTTCGTCTTTGTGAATTTTCACTTTGTTTGAAAACAATGATATGAAGAAAATTTATTTGTTTTAAAACAATGATATTTTCTCAACTAAATTATGCAAAACATTTGTTGAATAGAAACAAATAAGAGTGCAAATAATTGGATAAAGGCTCAAATTTATTTGATGGAATGGTAGTCTGCAAATGGCAAGGCTCCATAGATCTTTACAAGTTTGAAATTGGTGATATATATTGGAAAAGGGCTAAATTGAACATAATGACCATTTCTCCACCAATTCTGAATTCGATGTATTCGAAGCTTCGGTTGATGACGAATGAACGAGAATCTCTGACGGATGATAATTGTAGAACAAAGTCTTGTCAGGATGCAGTTACTTGCCAAATCCCTAATTTTTGCCTAGATTGCCCCAGGATGAGGTATTCAACCTAGCGGGATATAAATATTCATCATTTTTTCATGTCTCTAACTTTTGCCTAGATCGCCCTTTCGGGTTTTCAATCCACCGAGACGCTCAATTTTGCCTAAGCCGCCCTTTCGGGTTTTCAACTTAGCGAGTTATTCTGTTTTTATTTTTAGGCGAAGTATTTCTTGACTGCATCTGAATTCACAAGACGAGTGAAATCCTCCCCATCCATAGTTGTAAGTATCAAGGCACCACCTGAAAAGGCTCTCTTAACAACATATGGACCTTCATAGTTTGGAGTCCACTTGCCCCTGGAATCAGGCGCGAAAGACAAGACTTTCTTGAGCACAAGGTCACCTTCTCGGAACACACGAGGCTTGACCTTCTTATCAAAAGCTTTCTTCATTCTTTGTTGATATAACTGACCATGGCACATGGCAGTCAATCTCTTCTCTTCAATTAAATTCAACTGGTCATAACGACTCTGAACCCATTCAGCCTCAGTCAACTTGGCTTCCCTCAAGACTCTCATTGATGGGATCTCCATCTCTACTGGGAGTACGGCCTCCATGCCATAAACAAGAGAGAAAAGGGTTGCCCCTGTCGAAGTGCGGATAGATGTATGATATCCATGTAAAGCATATGGCAACATCTCATGCCAATCTTTGAACGTAACAACCATCTTCTGGATAATCTTCTTGATGTTCTTGTTAGCAGCTTCAACAGCCCCATTCATCTTTGGTCTGTAAGGAGAAGAATTGTGATGCGCTATCTTGAACTCACTACACAGTTCTTTCATCATCTTATTGTTCAAGTTAGATACATTATCAGTAATGATCTTATCTGGCACACCATATCGGCATATGAGTTGATTCTTGATAAACTTCACAACTACCTTCCTGGTCACATTTGCATATGATGCCTCTTCAACCCACTTGGTGAAGTAATCAATTGCTACGAGAATAAATCTGTGTCCATTGGATGCTTTCGGCTCTATCATGCCAATCATGTCAATTCCCCACTTGGAGAAAGGCCATGGTGATGAAATCACATTCAGGAGTGTCAGAGGAATATGGATCTTATCCGCATAAATCTGACACTTGTGGCATTTCTTCACGTACTTACAACAATCAGACTCCATTGTCAGCCAATAGTAGCCTACTCTCAACATCTTTCTAGCCATGGCATGTCCATTGGAATGAGTACCAAATGAACCCTCATGGACCTCAGTCATCAACAAGTCTGCTTTGTGTCTATCCACGCATCTGAGCAGAACCATTTCAAAATTTCTCTTATAAAGCACATCGCCATTGAGGTAGAAACTGCCTGACAATCTCCTCAAAGTCTTCCTATCTTTCGCAGATGCCCCAGGTGGGTAATCCTGGTTCTGAAGGAAACATTTAATGTCATAGTACCATGGCTTATCATCTTTCACTTCTTCTACTGCAAATACGTGAGCTGGTCTGTCTAAACGCATCACAGTGATATTGGGAACTTCATTCCACAACTTTACCACAATCATGGAAGCATGTGTGGCAAGAGCATCTGCCATCCGATTCTCATCTCGAGGAATATGACGGAAGTCAACCTCAGTAAAGAAAATTGAAATACTCCTTGCATAATCCCTATATGGAATAAGACCAGGCTGATTCATCTCCCATTCACCCTTAATCTGATTAACAACGAGGGCTGAATCACCATAAACATTAAGATACTTGATCCTTAGATCAATGCATTCCTCCAATCCCATAATACAGGCCTCATACTCAGCCATATTATTCGTGCATTTGAAAGTTAGCCTTGTTGTAAAAGGAATATGTGTGCCATGAGAAGTAATGATTACTGCCCCAACACCATTTCCATACTGGTTTACAGTGCCATCAAACACCATACTCCATCGGGAACCAGGTTCTGGCCCTTCATCGAGTGTAGGTTCATCATAATATTTCATTTTCAAATACAAAATCTCCTCTTCTCGGAAGTCATACTGAACTGACTGATAATCCTCGATCGGCTGGTGTGCCAAGTGGTCAGCCAAGATACTACCTTTGATAGCTTTTTGAGCTCGATACTCAATATCATACTCAGATAACAACATCTGCCAACGGGAAATCCTCCCAGTTAAAACAGGCTTCTCAAATATATACTTGATTGGATCCATTCTGGATATCAACCAAGTCGTATGATTTAACATATACTGGCGTAAGCGCTTAGCTGCCCAGAGCACAACATGTCTTCTCAAGCATTGAGTATCGAGACTCACAATCAGTGAACTTCTTACTCAAGTAGTATATAACATACTCTTTCTTCCCTGATTCATCCTGTTGACCAAGGACGCAACCCATTGAATCTTCAAGAACAGTCAGATACATGATCAATGGTCTTCCTTCTACAGGTGGAAACAGGATCGGAGGCTCAGACAGATACTCTTTAATACTGTCAAAGGCTTAGCAATCATATCATCAACGTATACCTCAATCTCCTTGTGCATCATATGATGAAACAAGGTAGTCATAGCTTGTTGATACGTGGCTCCGACGTTATTCAAACCGAAGGGCATCACTCGATAACAGAATGTTCCCCAAGGTGTGATGAATGTTGTCTTCTCCATATCCTTGGGTTCCATCTTGATCTGGTTATATCCGGAAAATCCATCCATAAATGAGAAGACATTGAATTTAGTTGTATTGTCTACCGACATATCAATATGTGGTAGAGGGAAATCATCTTTCGGACTAGCTTTATTCAAGTCTCTATAGTCCACACACATCCGGACTTTTCCATTTTTCTTAGGCACGGGCACAATATTGGCCACCCATTGAGGATATGTAGAAGTCACCAGAAACCCCGCATCAATTTGCTTCTGAACATCCTCTTTGATCTTCACTGTCATATCGGGATGAGTTCTTCTGAGCTTTTGCTTTACAGGCACGCACTCAGGCTTTAGAGGTAGGAAATGTTTCACAATATCAGTATTTAGACCAGGCATGTCTTCATATGACCAGGCGAAGACATCGACGTATTCTCGTAGCAATTCAATCAACCCCTTCTTAAAAGATTCTTCCAGGAGTGCCCCAATCTTTACCTCTCGCACACAATCTTCAGACCCCAAGTTGACTGTTTCCAGATTCTCAAGATGTGGCTAAATGATCTTCTTTTCATGCTCAAGTAAACGGGTGATCTCATCAGGAATCTCTTCAACATCATCTTCCTCTGCCTCAAATACAAGGAATTCAAAATTGGGAGATGGCGTTGGGTCATTATGTTCAATGGGTTTGATCAACCTGCATAATGATTTTGGATATGAAAAGCTTTAGAATTCGAACAAGGCAAATCATTATGCAGATGAAAAGATTGATTTTATTCTTTTTTAGGGTTTTATGTGATCACCGATTTCATGCAAAAAGCGAAAAGGGAAATAATTGGAAAAACAAACATTTAACATGAATTTATTGAATGAAAATATCATTGTATTTATGTTGCCAACAATGTCATCACTCCTCCTTTTGGCATGGGAGAAGGGTTTTTAAACAAAGTGATCATTACGTTGACTTGTGGATAACTGTAGGAATATCCACAGCGACCCAATTGTTGCAGATCCCTCCAGGGATGATGAAATTGCTCGAATCCTCTGCATCCTCTTCCAAGACAACAGCAACTTCTTCATCCTGACCAATGTTGATGAAACCTCCACTCTTGAATAACCCTTGTGCGTTGAAGACCCCAGAAGAAAAGCCAATGCCAGCCCGGGACTTATTGTCTTCTAACTCAATCATTTTTCCCAAACCAGCAGTTGGACCACACTCAATGGCCAACTTCGCATCTCTATAGGAGGTAAATGAAGGAGTTCTCTTCTCAATAGGCTCATCTATAGATAAAGCTTGGAAAGGAGTTCCAACTTCATCCTTAGCATCTATATACGAGAAGGAAGACAAGTGGCTAACCAGGAGAGCCTTTTATCCCCCTATCACTACCAGTTTCTTATTCTTCACAAACTTCAGTTTCTGGTGTATGGTGGATGTCACGGTGCCAGCCTCGTGAATCCATGGTCTGCCTAAGAGACAACTGTACGATGGGTGGATGTCCATGACCTGGAAGGTGATATGGAAATCACTTGGTCCAATTTTGATTGGGAGATCAACTTCCCCAATCACAGTTTTTCGAGACCCATCGAAAGCTTTCACAACAACTCCACTTTGCCTCATGGGAGGCCCTTGATACGACAGTCTTGAGAGAGTGGACTTTGGCAATACGTTCGGGGATGACCCAGTGTCCACTAGCACATTGGACATGGCGTCGTCTTTGCAATTCATAGATATGTGTAATGCCAAGTTGTGGTCTCTTCCCTCCTCAGGGAGATCAGAGTCACAGAAACTCAAATTGTTACAAGCGGTAATGTTTGCAACAATGCTATCGAATTGTTCTATTGTGACATCATGATCTACATATGCCACATCCAAAACTTTCTGCAGAGCCTCTCTATGTGGTTCTGAATTCAGAAGTAATGATAATACGGATATTTTGGATGGCGTTTGTAGAAGCTGGTCTACAACGTTGTACTCGCTCTTCTTGATGAGCCTCAACATCTCATCACATTCTTCTTTCACATTGCCGCTAGGGCCAACAGAAGTAGGAGCTTTCAGTACAGAGGAGGGTTTAACAGCAAGTGCCGGATTCGGAGAATTCACCGCATTCCCAATCGGGCGTTCAACAAAATCAGCATTAGTTTGAGGCTTTGGTGGTGCTGAAAACACACGACCGCTGCGGGTCAAACCACTTACATCAGCGATGTTCACAACAGAGGAGGATGGAAAATTCACCTCTTTCCCATCTTCTACAGCAACAGCGTTGTAACGAAAGGGAATCGCCTTTTCAGAAGAATACGGTACTGGACCGGCAGGCTTAATGATAAGAACAGGAGAAACCTTCTGCTTGCTACCATCATACTTAATGGTAACAGGTTCGGGCTTCCGGAATACTAGGGAGATCACGTTGACCTCAGGTTCATCTTCATCAACATTCCTATTCTGAAGGATTTCAATGACCCATTCGTCCAGCATTTCCTAAAGATCCTTGCGCACCTGGCGACAACCCAATCGGTTAACAGGGCATATTCGACATCTATCATGATCGTGCTCATAGTGACTGTACTCGCATAGCAACTGATGCAACTCGACCAGAGACTTTCGGATATGACTGACATATTTGACCTTATATTTGCCAGGGCAGCCCTGAACCATGTTGACAGATTTCCCATGCTCGGGCAATGGGTTCTTCTTCACGTTAGGACCTACGTCCTCAAAACACAGAATGCCACACCTCACAAGGTCTTGAACCTTGGTCTTCAAAGGATAGCAATTCTCCACGTCATGGCCGGGAGCACCAGAATGGTATACACAATGCAATTCGGGCTTATACCACCACTGGGGGTTAGTAGGTATAGCCGGTGGGTCTCTCGGAGTAATCAACTTCCTCTCTATCAAAGAGGGATATAATTCTGCGTACGTCATTGGAATAGGATCAAAAGTGACCTTTTTCCTCTCGTAACTAGTGCTGGTTTGATTACTGTTTCGAGGCTGGTAGGCCTGTTGTTGCGGACGGTGTTGTTGCTGATATTGCTGAGGTGGTTGTTGATTGTTTCTATGTTGATTATCTCTGAACACAGGTGCTATATGAGCCACCTGGTGCTGGTTACTTCCGGGACGCACAGTCTTCCTCCTCACAGAGGGTCTTCTTGGTTTCACATGGGAGGTCACAACATGTGTCTCTCCATCTTTCTTCTTCACAAACGCCCCATAACGTTTGGCAGAAGAACCTTCTTCTCTGGTTAGACGTCCTTCTCTAACCCCTTCTTCTAAATACATCCCCATATTCACCATCTCGGTGAAGTCAGAAGGAGCGCTAGCAATCATCCGCTTATAATAGAATGAACCCAAGGTCTTCAGAAAGATCTTGGTCATTTCCTTCTCTTCTAGCGGAGGCACGATCTGTGCTGCCACCTCTCGCCACCTCTGGGCATACTCTTTGAATGTTTCCTTGTCTTTCTGGGACATGGCCCTCAATTGATCCCTATCGGGAGCCATATCTACATTGTATTTATATTGCTTGACGAAGGCCTCACCAAGATCATTGAAGGATCGGATGTTCACACTGTCTATCCCCATGTACCATCTCAGGGCAGCACCGGACAAACTGTCCTGAAAGTAGTGGTTGAGCAACTGGTCGTTATCAGTCTGAGCAGACATCTTCCTGGCATACATGACCAGGTGGCTGAGAGGACAAGTGTTTCCTTTGTAATTTTCAAAGTCAGGGACCTTGAATTTCACGGGAATCTTCACGTTGGGAACCAAACACAGTTCGGAAGCAGACTTGCCAAAGAGATCCTTTCCTCTAAGAGTCTTCAATTCCTTGCGAAGCTCAAGAAATTGATCATTCATAGCGTCCATCTTCTCATAGACATCTGGGCCCTCAGACGGCTCAGAATGATAGATGGTGTCGTCTACCCTAGGCATGGTATGCACGACGGGAGGAGGAACAACAAGGACCGGGCTAGATGCCGGCATAGAAGCAAAAGTGGGAGCAGGACCCTCAAGCATGAAATTAGGAGGCATCCCCAACGGAAACCCGATTGGAATGGCTGTAGGAGCAAAGTGTGCGCTGGCTGCAGGCACAGTAGAGGAGACAATCTCTGAGATAACTATCCTCTGGGGAGGAGTTGAAGGCGTTGGAGAAGACTGGCTCTGGGCAGCCAAGAATGATTCCATCAAAGCACTCAGTCTGGCCACTTCCTCTTTGAGTTCACGATTTTCTTTCTCTAGTTGATCCATCAGTCTTGCAGAGTTGGCTCTAGTGTAGTACCGATGAGTCAGCTTGTCTTTAAAATAAATGAAGAGCACAAAGTTAGACCACAGGACAAGAGACCGGAAACAAAACCTGCTTATGCACATGATGCATGCAATGTTTGTGCATATGATTTGTTTTTATGTTTCAAAGGAACTTTAGGGTTTTATTTGCAAATTTTTGAAACATTAAGCATTTATCGCATATAGAAATATCTCATAAAATAATATCAGGGAAAGAAGTACAGCACTGTCAATCATGTACAAGAGGAAAGGAAAATAATCATCCTATGGATCCCCAGAAACAATCATCTAATGCTCGGGACACAGGAAGATAAGATGCGTGAAGCCTCTTCACTTCCTCCTCATAAGCTGCCTCCATATCCGCCTTCTCTTTGGCGAGTCGATCGTACTTCCTCTTCCAAAACCGAGAAGACTGAGGGAGTAGAGAAGTCCATGCATCATTAGGGTCATCAATAACCTGATGCTCAAGGAACTCTATCAAAGCATCCTTCTCTTTAATCTGCTGAAGCAACTCTTCACGCTCACGGATCCAGGCACGTGACAGGTCTTCGTCTCTCAACTCCTCTACTCCTTGATTAGGGAGGGTTGAAGGCCCAGCCACAATCATAGGTGTAGGTCTCGGATACTCGTAAGGCATGAGATACTCAGACGCTCTCTTCCTTACCCAAGCAGTATAAGGCTCTAAAGCGATGCAATTCTTAGGACCCAACTCCTTCCTTCCTTTCTTATGAATCTTGCGCCAAGCGCCGACCATCCTAGCTTTCAAGCCTTGGGGATCTTTACCCTCCTGAAAGAACACACCCTCTAACAGAATGTTACTAGGTTTATCCTTTAGGGGGAACCCAAGCTGACGACGTGCTAAAACAGGGTTGTAGTTAATCCCACCGCATGTACCAAGAAGAGGCACATTGGAGAATTCACCACAAGAGTCGATAATCTGCACACCATCATACACACGGTTGTACCAAGAGATATCATCATTAGTGAGAGACATAAGTCTCGTGGACCACCGTAGACATCCCTTGTTCTCCTTGAAAGCGACCGTCTGAGGTAAGTGAGAAATAAACCACTTATACAATAGAGGCAAACAACACACAATGGCACCACCACCCTTTGCATTCCTCATATGCAAAGAGAAATAGGTATCACCCAATAGAGTCGGAACGGGATTAAGAGTAGAAAAGATCCTAATAGAGTTCACATCCACAAACTTGTCGATGTTGGGGAACAACACTAACCCATAGATGAGAAGTACAAATGTGGCTTCAAAGGCATCCTCACTCATGGCCTTCCCATAGATAGTAGCTTGAGCAATGAGGAACAAAGAAGGGAGACCTTGAATTCCACCTTTGGTAGTCATATGAGCACCAACCAGAGATTCATCTATGTGCAACATGTCAGCTATCTCTTGAGAAGTAGGAACATTCTCCAAGCCTCTGAACGGCAACTTATCCAGGATAGGTATACCCACAAGATAAGCATACTCCTCAAGGGTAGGCAAAAGCTGAAAGTCCGGAAACATGAAGCAATGGTACAAGGGATCACAAAACTGCACCAATACACTCATCAATCCTTCATCCACCTGAGTAGTCAGAAGAGGGAGAAGCTTCCCAAAACGAGCTTTGAAACTCAAGGGATCTAGTACATAGGATGTCATATTCCTTAACTCTTTCAAATCTGGTTGCCTGAAGTTGTACTTCTTTGTATTCCTTCTTTGTCTTTCCATGTCTGAAAATTTTCCAAATAAACCCCTTAAGTTCCGTGAGAATTCTCTTCATTATTGATGATATGGATGCAAATGGATGCATGAATGCAACAATCACACTCAAGGATCAAGCAAAGCACACCAAACAAAGGTCATGGGATGGATCATATCATCCTTAATATCAATCATCCATTTTGGTGGATTATGGTTTACACCTTATCAACACCCAAGTTCCATTGATATTAAGGATATATGAACGGATCAACCATGAATCAAGGGTTTGTTGCAAGTCACGAGCATGGAGTCTTGGTTAAGAACCACCCAAAGGGAATGTACTACGGTTTAAACCTGCCAAACATGTTCTACAAGAGGTTCCCATAGTCATCATCCCATATTTCGGATATTATCGGAGAAACGACTACTCGTATTCCAAAAATATTCTCAAGAGAGACTTTTATGAGTGTAGTATCGCGTAACAATCGTATCAAATCTTACACTTGAACGACTTTCGCCCTACAACCTAAGAATAGGCCAAGATGGGCTTGGTAAACTAAGGTCCTTGGCTTCTAAGGTCTATATTGGAAAGAGTAATGTCTAACCACAACTTACTTGTGTGACATTATTGATCCCAATATGACCTCCACCAAGTGAATGGACTTGCAAGTCAAGTTGCTAAGGAATAACTCCACACAAGTCAATAAGACTACGCCATTCTCCTATCCTAAGTGCACTCGAGTTCGGATATAGAACTCATCTCACGAAGATCACCAAGCATACAAGGAATTAATATCAAGCAAATCAATCATTATATACAATACAGTAATCCCAAATTGCACAAAAATATGTCACAAAACAATACAATACAACAAGCATGAAAAGTTGGCAAAACCCACTAGGCAAATGTCCCAGCAGAGTCGCCACTTTTCTGTAGCGGGGTATTCGTTACCATTAGAGATATTGGCTAAATCCAAGGTAAATCATACAAGTCGAGTCGCCACCGCACTTCTATTTATCCAAAGGAATGGTTAGAAAGCGAATAAAAACCTAATAGTTTTAACAAAAACTAGTAAAAGAAACAGAGATCTGGGTAAGGGGGTTGGTTATGTAATGGGAAGGTGTTAGGCACCCAAAACATGCTAGGTACTCCTAGGGAGCCCTTTTCATACTTGTGAAGGTTGTTGTTTTGAAAAAATTTGTTTGTGCAAACATGATTGAAGAGATGAGAAGAGAATATACAAGTTTATTTACATTTTTGTGTTTGGATGGATAAAACCCATTGCCTACGTACCATCTTATAAAAAGATTAGGATCAGAACCTCGTAGTTCGGGATAAAAATCTCAAAATGAGTTGGTGAATTGATTGGTCCAAAAGCCTTAAGGTCTTTTGTTATCAAAGGGAGAAAACTCAACCAAACCACAAATCCACCATGTGAGGATAGCTTCAACATGCTAGTGAGGGGTTAACCCTATAATAAGCATGGAAGACTCATTGTCCATCACTAAGGATATAGGTGAGTATTACATCTACTACAAGGATAACTCAAACCTAATAGCTAAAGGTTATGAAAAAATTTGATTAAGAAAGTGGCCATTGGAACCACAAAAAACACATTTGAATGGGTTATATTTACCTATTAGAAGTATATACAAAATGGTCAAAGTTGACTTAAGGGTTCAATTTAATATAAGTGTTATGAAAAGAAAGTTAGAAAATCAAAAGCATAAGGCTTAGGTTTATAATGTTTGAAAACAATAATTAAATGTTTGCACAAAAAGGTTTTGGCTTGGGTTAGAATGGAGAGAAGAAGAATAATGGCTAAGTCCTAAGCAAAATAAGAGGGTAAAGGAAAAGAAATGAACCAAACAAGGAGTTCCTCTCTTGAGATCATATTGATGATCCAAGTAGCTCCCATCCTTTGGAATAAGCAACCACTAAGTATAAGCAACCAATCAAGTCTCACAAGAGATCCTCAATGTATCTTGTATCTTCCACTTAGATGAACATGGCAATGGTCCTCCAATTAAGCTCAAATGGAAACTCCTAGCACAAAAGCACACACATCAAAAGTTCCATGAAGTAAAACAAGAATGGACAAGAGAGAGTTAGAGATTTGGTTCTTCTAATCCATCTTCATCATTAAGATCCTTTCACTCCAATTTTGCATAAGGAAGGTCCTAGAAACTAAGTCCAATTCTCCATTTCTTTGCATAGGGAAAATCCTAGAAACTAAGTCCATTTCTTTGCATTTTGGTCCATAACAATCAAAACAAAACACAAGCACAATAATATACATACAATTTTGTGCTCAAGTGAGCAAAAGGCAAATGGCATTAACATAAACATGTTCTCAAATGAGCAAAGGGAAAAACAAATGGATAATATGTGTAAGAATAGTAAATTGCGTTAAAGTAAATTGCATAAAGTAAATGTTAATTGTCAATAGTTAGTGTTAGTAGTTAGTGTGCCACAAGGCAAATTTAGCGCTATGTTAAGCAATCGTAATTGGACTTATGTAGAAGTCACAACGATCTGAGGCCGGTCAATAATAATGTAGGCAACAAACACAAGTTAGGAGTCTTGATTAGTGAACCAAGTCCCAACAACTTGCCATGCCAAAAAAGGAGAAGAGAATTGATCTTGTATTGGTTTAAGCCTTTTGCATGATTTAAAAGACAACATATCCTTAATGCAAAGCCATTCATTTGATCAATTGATCAAGATGAATTAGATTTGAATCAAGGAAGGTTAAATCCCTCTAATCAATGCTAACTTATCAACCTTTAACTCATTGATCAAAAAGAAGAAGAAGAAGAAGAAGGAGGAGATGGATAAGAGAAAAGGAAATGACAAAATGGTAAAAGAAATATAAATGCATAAAATGGAACATCATGTACCAATCCTCATATGTTGACCAATAACATTTAAGGTCAAGGTCAAACAATCAAAAACAGAAGTGAGATGAAGATTGGAAGTCAAGAAAAGAATAAAATATTTTTGGCATTTTTAATATTAAAAATAAACTTGAATTAAAATAAATGGAAAGGTCAAACTTCAAAATCACTTCAAATCAACCTTGAAAGGTCCAAGTGATTTATCCTAAGTTCAACAAGGTCAAACAAGGTTTGACAAAAAATTTCAGCATTTTTAAAAGTCAGAAACTATTTTTATTCAATTAAAAATGAATAAAAATAACCTAATTGAACTAAAATCTCAAATAAATCTCAAATCAATTCAAAAATTGATGAGAATATTTTTCATAGATCCATCATCATTCAAATAGGTTAGGAAAATATTTTTGTATTTTTTGAATATCAAAAACTATTTAAAATGAATTAAAAATAACCAGAAAAGAGAAAATTCACAAAAAATATCAAATGATAAAATAAAGAATATTAAAAATCCGAAATAGAAACTAGAAATTATTTGGGAAATAATGCAATTGGTCCCATATTTTTTGGATAAAAAATGAAAGAGATATTGATTTTTGAAAATTATTGGAATTAAAGAAATTAAATCAGAAATTCAGAAAATGGAAAAAACCACAAGCGTCTGATCAAGCCTCATTAATTGACGTGGCTGATCAGACGGATGTGAGATGCGCACGCATGAAAGGCATGAGTCAACAGCGAAGCATCCAGCATTATTGAAAGTCATAAGATCCAAAGGACACAATTCAATCTGGAAACAAGATCAAACGGTCCAGATTTAAACTGGACATGATGAAGCCACCGGAGCCACCGTCTTCTCCGGTGAGCTTCCAGATTCCGGCCAAAATGCAGAACTTCAAAAGGCAACCAAAACGTGCGATCTATACATCAATAGAAAGCTAAGATGATGTACATCATCTCTATACCATCCATGTTCCTTCTAGATCTCTATGATTTGAGAAATCAGAAGTTGAAAAAATCTGGTGTTCATCATGAACTCAATGAATTGCAAAAATTAAAAGCATAAACATGATGCCTCAATTGAGAGGACTTCAGCCAACACAAAATCACAGCCAATAGGTCCAAGGATTAGGAGAATCGAAGAGAATACCAGTTGGAGTTCAAGTTTGAGTTCTGGTGATTTGAGCTTGAAACCTTGCTTGCTTTATCAAAACAGAAGTTCAATGAAGTGTATAATGAAGGTCTAGAAGCATTAGATCTATGAATACAACCAGATGAAGCTGAATTCGAGATCTGAATTTTTTTTTAGAAAAATGCAATTGCTTCTTTAGTGATGGTTGAGGAATGAATTCTGCAGCATTTCAGGTTGAATTGGGTGTCCAAAATGGAGGGAATGAAGTCTCTATTTATAGAGGAATTGGCAAGGAAAGTGTGGGAGGATCCGTGTGCATGAATTTGGATACCACTTGCATGGGATTGCATGATCATGCACAAGGCCCAAAAGCAATGCCAAATGCAAGTTGAGTTCAAATGCCAAGGGTTTGGACGTGTGATTTGCTCTGAATTGGCTTGTGCAACAAGATTTCAACATGAATTCCACAATTGAACCTAATCATTCACCTCTTCGAAAATACCATTTAGAAAATCCAAGCATAGGCATATGGGTAATGGTTGGAAAGGTCTTTGTATGAGGAACAAATGTTATGTTTGTCAAAAGTCCATTTGGAATGTGGAAATTTATGAAATTTGAGTTTAAAGTGTGATGTGCAAAACATGTCAAGGCAAGGTTTCTAAAATTGGCCAACTTTCAAGCCCTTCGGTTTTGATGATGCAAGCTTCAAAGTAAAAAACCTACAACATCAAAAATGTAGATCTTTTCAAGACAATCAAAATGGACATACATTTTGCATCATTTGGATTTTTGATGAAGAAGTTATGGGCACTTGAAGTTGGACTTTCTTGACTTTTAATGCCTTTGACACAAAAGGACCTATAATGTTTTGCATTATCACATGTATTTCCTTTAATATTTTGAAATTTTGTTCAACATAACATTTTAAGTAGACATCTTAAGATTTCCAATGCATTTGATCCCACCTTAAAATCATAAAAAATGAATGAGTTATGTCCTTGGGAAGTTGACCCAAAATTAGGGTTTCAGTCAAAATGACCTATAATGTATTGGAAAGGCATATGGTTTTCCAAGCTTGAAATCAAATTTTTATGGACATTAAAATTGTTTATATTGTCCTTAAGAACATTTTTGCTTTTGGAAGCATCTCCATTTGACCAACACATAAAAAGTTAGGTCTCAGTGTATTTCAAAATAGTCAGATGAATTGACTGATCAACTTCTCAAATCCATGACTCATACCTTGATGAATTGATGATTGATGATAATCAAATAAGTTCAAATATGCATTAAATGAAGAGTTAAAGAACTTCCGTTGATTGTATTTGACCATGGGTTGAGGTTGCTTCATGAGCAAGGCATTGTGGTGCACAAATGGATTAGGGTTTCTTTGAAGAACCAGGCCTCAAACCCTTTGACTTGCTTTGATCAAAATGATGAATTGAGATGCTAGGAAGGCATATTTGATGGATGAGAGCCTTGGGAACCATTACCATGCTTGCTTTCATCTTCTCTTGGCCATATCATTGCACAAAGGATCTCCTAGAAGCTTTTGACCTTGTGATTGCTCAAGTTACAAACAAAAGATGTTAGTGACATATTTTTGTGCTTTTGGTTAGTAAATAAAATGTGAAAAGCAATGATGATACAATTCAAGCATGCCTGGTGATCTCAAACCACTCACAAGGATTCCCACCCAAAGGTAAAGGGGACTAAGATGCTCAATGATCCTTGAGGCTATGCAATGCAATGTTATGATGCTATGAGGGATCTTAGGGATAAAATTGGGGTCTTACATCGTTCAATTGCCTCGACGATTTTAAGCTTATGTTTGCTAAAAAAAATTTAAGGTAAGCTATGTAAAATGAATTAATAAATAAATAAAGCTTCGGAGATATATGAGAGATTTACATGATTGAATTTCATCCACCATATGAGCATGTAATTTACCAATCAGTTATGCACAATGTAAACATTTGTCAATATCATCATGTATCGCTCACAACAGGGTTCATGTCTAAACTTTCATCGAGATTTCTACCATATTGTTTAATAAACAATCTCTCATCCTATCAAACAATATGGAACATTAAGACTCGATACTCACGTGAATGTTAAACCTAAATCTATGTCCTAGAGTTTAGCGTCTAATAGATAATTATCTTATATCTAGGTTCGAAGAGTATTTCTCAATAACAATTCAAATCAATAGATAAACAAGTAAACAAGGATAACATTGATATAGATTCGTGAATAGATTATATATAATGACATGATTAATAAAAATATATACTCTAGAAGTGAACTTACATGCAATCCCAACAAGAAAGATACAGAGAGAAGAATGAAGATGAGCAAACATCCACTGTGATTTCTCAACGATAGAGGCAAATCCAACTTCGGATCTTCAAGAAGCACCATAACTTGTTGTTTCACTAATTCTCTAACTTTCCAAACTAAAAGAATTTTATTGATGGAAATGGGGTTAGAATTTCCCAAAACCATGCATAAAAATATGATTTTGACCTATTTATACAAATTTGAGATTTTACTGCCCATTTGTCCCTCAGAAATGCATCAAACCATCATTGTAAAATATCTACATTCGCCCGACGACCAAGTCCTCACTCGGAGAACTCAAAATCTCAGATCCTTGCCCGGCGACCAAGGTATGTTTTTCTCTTGGCATTCATTTTTCTGCTATCGCCCCGAGCTCGTCAAAGCTCACCCAGCGAGCTCGCTTCCTACTAGCCACTTCTCGCTCGACGAGCATGCTTTATTTTCAACAAATAGTTTTTCTCCTAACTTCTTGGCTTTGTGCCTTTATTATTTAGTTTCCTACATACATAAAACACACACCAAGGACACCAAAGCAAAAATCAAAATATATAACATTCTATAAAAAAATAAGGGAAATTAATTATTGAAATCGCAAATTAGAGCTGATAAATGCCAAGTTTTTATGTACAAAAATAGTCAAAATTTGCACTTATCAAACTCTCCCCAACTTAAAACTTTATTTGTCCTTAAACAATGGTCAAACAAACCTAAATAAACAAGAGCAACTATCAAGCAATCATGATCAACAAGTTTTTACAAACGTAAACCAATGTATGGTTCAAATTGCAAAAGTGTTCACCACTATAGTACAATGACACCATGAACATGAAACAAATTATAAACACAAAACACATGTTAAAATTCTAAAGCACCACAATTTAAAAAATGAATCACACCTAACACACAACTTCATCGATGGATGAAGAACAAACATGAGGGACTTGAATCACACCCAACTATCTTACTAACATCTAGATCAAATTATGAATTTATTCAAAAAAATTCATATTGAAAGTATGAAACACAAATCACAAGGACTTCAAAGGTTGTAATGTGGCTTGGGTAACAAAGAAAGTTCATTTCACAAATTTCATTCACATTTCTCTCGTTGCTCAATTGTTATACCATTCCACACAACTTATTAGCACAAAACCTTTTTGCTATTTTTTTTTCTTTTTCATGGCTTTTTATTTTTATTTTCTTTTTCTTTTCTTTTTCACTTTTCTCTTTCTTTTTTCAAATTTTTCTTTTTCTTTCTCGATCTCTTAGCAAAAAACATTTTCTCCCCAACTTGAATAGAACCAAATATTATCATTTGAATGCTCCCAAACTTTCTAAGGAAAGGGTAAAAATTCAAACCACAATTTATGATTGAGGGTTCAAGAAAAAATCTCAGAATCCAATCTAAAATCAACAATGAACTAATTAGTTATGTACAAGTTCCAAAAGTTAACATCAAAATGGATCCTGACACAAAGCTCAAAGGGGGTAAGCAAATTCTCACTCACTCACAAGGTAGGCTACTTTTTAGTCAAGTAGTTATGCTCAAAATTAAACAAAATGCCTTGATCATTTTCATGCTTTCATACAATTCAACATAAATGAATGATTAAACATGATAAAATCGAGTTAAAACAAGGATTGTTGGTTTCCGGTGCATATAGTAAACAATGGATGTTTTCTCACCTTTAGTTATGATCTAAAGTGATTTAAAGATGAACATGTATTGCAAAAGAATGAATGACATGATATTTGTACAAATTACAAGTTTCATATTCATGTTATGTTCTAGAAAGTATTAAACATGTACCTTGACCATGTATTAAATTTTCAGCTCATATTATTACCATACAAATGCAAGTTGAAACATTCAAACTTGAAATAGTAACTCAATGCTTTTTTAAGTCATTCAAAAATAAAATTTGAGAACAAACACAAAAATTTCTAAAACTATTAAAATTAAACTAAACTAATATATTATCTACTTGAAACAAATTAAACTAAATAAGTATAAAGAAAGTATATATACAATATAGACAAACTTATATACAAGTATCTATACACTATACACACATGTACAAAGCTTAAAAAATATAGAAACTATTGCGATGATTTCAATATTGAAACACCAATCCCCGACAATGGCACCATTTTGTTGGTTGCTGTAAAGTAGCAAGCAAAAGTAAGTATTTCGATTTTTATTGTCTCCACAAGGATTAGTGCAACATCAATATCGTTCAAGGGTCTCTATGATTTTAAGCTTATGTTTGCTAAATTTTTTTTAAAGTTAAGCTATGTAAAACGAATGAATAAATAAATAAAGTTTCAGAGAGATATGAGAGCTTTACATGATTGGATTTCATCCACCATACGAACATGTAATTTATCAACCAGTTATGGACAATCTAAACATTCGTCAATATTATCACATATCGCTCACAAAAGGGTTCATGTATAAACTTCTGTCGAGAGTTCAACCGTATTATTTAATCGACGATCTCTCAGCCTATGAAATAATACGGAGCATTAAGACTCGATACTCACACGGATGTTAAACTTAAATCTATGTCTAGAGTTTAGCTTCTAACAGATGATTATCCTATATCTAGATTCAAAGAGTATTTCTTATTAACAGTTCAAATTAATAGATAAACAAGTAAACAATGATAACATCGATATAGATTCATGAATAGATTATACAAAACACAATGATTAATAAAAATACATACTATAAAAGTGAACTTACATACAATCCTAACAAGAAATATACAAAGAGAAGAATGAAGATGAACAAACATCCACAGTGATTTCCTAACGATAGAGGAAGATCCAACTCCGGATCTTCAAGAAGCACCATAACTTGTTGTTGAAGGTAGAGAAAAACAAGAAAGGGGGGTTTGATTTGTTTTCACGGACAATAAAAACTTTTGGAAGTGCTACACACAAAAAACTAATAACAAGCAACACGTAAGTTTATCCTGGTTCGCTTTAAAATCAAAGCTACCCCATTCCACCCGACAAAGGTGATTTCTCCTTCAATAAGGACTTAATCCAATAATCTATAAAGATTACAACAAACATCTAAGAGTACAATTATCTCTTAGCCCTCTCAAGTCTACAGACTTCACAAGTCACTTGAGGAAATTTACAACAACTATTTTAGAATTACAAGAAAGTGTTTAGTGCTTCTAGATAAGAAATATGAAAACAATAAGAACAATGATCAAAAATCACACTTAGAGCAACAACTCGTGTGATAACGTAAAATAAGAATTTAGTGTATGAATGGATTTTGATGTGCAAAATTCTTATAAGATAGCTTCGTATTTTGATATGATAATAGTTGGACCTTTTTATAGTGTTGGGAGATGATACCGTTGAATGGAGCATTGGTGTTGATATCTTGCCAATAATAGGACTTAATGACATTAATTTTAGTGTCCTTTCCATAGAAATTTTAGGAGAGTATTAAATATTATCCATATAGAGATTCATACCATATTTGGAATACTTCGTTGTTAAGTTCTTTATTCTGATCTATTGGGCATGATTCAGAGTGCACGGAATCAGATTATTTTCTTAAGATCTTGTATTCTTCAGATAGTTGCCTGTTGTGTTTTCTTCAGAAGTTCTTGACTGATCTCTAATTAGAAATTCTTCTGATGTAAGGATCATCAGAGTTTTCATATGTGGGATCCTTCAGATACAGAGTTTCAGAGTCTTTAGATGACAGATGTTGTGGACATCGATGTCTTTAACGTTAGAGTGAATACCTTTAATTCTAAGTCAGCTGTTAAGGACTTTTGTGATGTCAGATGTTGTTTCATCAGATTCATTTTTCATTAGAGTCCTGCACACTTAGATAATTTTACTAGGGTACAAAAATATTTCACTCTTTGTTATCATCAAAACTAAGAGATAAATTGCAGAACCAAAATCTTATTCTAATAATCTCCCCCTTTTTGATGATGACAAAACTTCAGACTATTGATGAAACAATGATACTCCATAATAATAAATTCATAGTCAGATATATTATGACCCCCTGAGATAAGCAAGCTCCCCCTAAATCTAATACTTAGAGAGTTTAGAGTTTCTTACCAGAGCCTCTTATGTTGCTTAGCTTGTTTCTTAGATATTTTAATTTGATACTTCCTGCAAGAACACTTAGACTGTGCAATATATTTAGAATTCCAGGATGTAAGAAGTGCATTATGAGAATCAAATATTAATTTCATCAGAAGACTATTTAATTATTTCCCCCCCTTTTTGTCAAACTCAAAAAGACAATCGAGAAAAACATATAGTGCAAACAAAATTTCATTAGATAATCTGAGAGAAGTACACAGAAAGGAAAACCATAGTGGTCAAAACACTTAAATAAAAAAAACAAAACATAGAGCCTAAGGTTCCTAAGGGTTTGGAGGAGGACGCATCCTCTAAAGCAACTGAGCCAGGAGGGTATGAATGTTGGAGTTGACAGAGTCTTGTTGATCGAGTCTGGCTCTTACAAGCTGTTGTTCCTTATGTAGTTCTTCTAGAGTCTTGAGCACCAGCGGAGCAAGGTCAGATTTTGAGGACTCATCTTGAGTCAGAGAAACTTCTTTTGCCTTAGGAGCTTCTTCTGCAACAATGTGTGCTGCTTTGTCAGGGTCAGCCTTGGCTTTAGCTTTAGCTTCAACTTCAGCAGCAGCCTCATCAACAACGTTTTCTTCGACTTCCTTTATCGCCTGCTCTTCAGCTTCCAAACTTTCCTTTTCTTCATCTTCCTGGAGTGTTTTCTCTTCAGCTTCTCTGGCCAGACGAGCCTATAGCCTCTCCTCATATTCTCTGATGTAGCCATTTCTGACTTGTTCAGAGAGGCCTTTCAGCTTAAAGACCTCAGATGTCATCCATTTGAGAAATCCATTCCATTTGTTCATCACTTCAGAGGGATTATCACCTAGGCTGGATTGTTCAAACAGTGTTCTGAGCTTCACAGTTGAAGATTCTGAAAATAAAGCAACTGACTCTTCCAGGGTGGGGAAGGTTGGTTCAGGTTCAGATGATGGATTAATGGGTTCTAATGAAGTGTGAGTGGTTTCAGTGGGAGGTTCGGAGGGTTGTTCAGTGGGAGGTTCAGATGGAGGTTATGTTCGAGGTTTAGATCATGGAGGCACGGAGGTTTCTGGGACATATGGAGGTTGGTTAGATAGTGTTATGGCTTGGAGTTGGACCAATGTTGGAGATGGAGGGTCAGTGGTTTCTAGTTTTTCAAAGTCAGAAGAAAGGTCATAGTATGGTGGTGATGAGGGAGTTGAGGAAGGAGGTGAGAAGGGTTCATTCAGAAGTAAGGCTTCAGATATAGGAAGTGTTGTGGTAGTGATGTTGAATTGTTGTAGAGCGGGTGAGAAAGGGTTAGAGTTGCGAGGTTTAGAGGGAGTTGGAATAGATATGGTGGGTTCAGATGGGGTATAGGTAGAAGATGGTTGAGGTATAGAGGAATATATTTGATTTAAATTAGAATTTGAAGGAGTTTCAGAGGGATATGACTTACTTGAAACAGATGAGTCCAAAGGCATAGGCAATCTGGTTTCTGCAGGTTTTTCCAGCTTCAGAGTCTTCTTCTTCGACTTCCCCTCAGAGGGCTCTCTCATACTCTTCATGAAGTTGGGTGGATGTTATGGTATACAATCCACTGAGAACTATGAGATATCCACTCCGTGAGATGCCAGATCCTGGAGGTAATGGGCAATGACCTCTGGAGGATCTATCTTGGAGAATAGATAGAGACCATTAGGAATATTTCTCTGATCCTTCAGAGATTCCCAGGATGTGTCAAGAGTTGGTCTGGCTAAGACTTTCTCAATGACCCTCATGCTCTTCATATTTATGGCATTCAGAGGCTTGCCAACATCTACAGTAACATCTTCCATCAGGTTGTAGGATATTAGATGGTCCACCAACCCACTTTCGATCAGAACGTCAGAGATGAGCCTCCCCATAGGGATGCAGTTTATGGGCTTCATGTGGTTCCTTGTATCTTTGACTGAATCCCTCAGATACTTGAAGAGTAACACTGGCAGATTCAGCTTCAGTCCCTTATGAAAGCAATACAAGACACACTTCTGATCTGTGTTGATGTAGTCAGAAGATTTTAAAGCTGAACGGTGGTGGATGGTACCCAGAATGATCTTCAGCCAGACCCTCAGATTCTGGTGAAGTTCCTTGTTCTTTGAGGATTTCCCGTCTGAGCTCTATTTGAAAATAGTGGGAACAATCCTGGGACATATACCTTATCCTAAGGTTTATGTTATAAATCCTTCTTCCCCCAGTTTTCTCCATATTCATAAGCCAGAGCCTATATTATAAGCCCATTGATGGTCTATATCCATGAATTTTAAACTTATTACCCCTTTCTGAACATAGTCTCTAATAAAATGGTGTTTCATTTCAATGTGCTTTGCTCTGGAATGTAAAATAGGATTCTTCCTTAAACATATGGCAGCAGTATTATCGCAAAAGATATGGATGTTACTCTCATATATCTGAAAGTCCTCAAGCTGGTTTTTCATCTAGAGCATCTGAGTGCTGCATAATGAAGCTGGGATGTATTATGCTTCTGCAGTTGAGAGTGCAATGGTTTATTGTCTTTTGCTAGCCCATGAGATGAGGTTTCCTCCAAGAAACTGATAGTTCCCATATGTGCTTTTACATTCCAATCTATCTCGAGCGTAATCTGCATCACAATACCCAGAAAGCTTATACTCTGATGTTTTCTTATACATTAGGCCTAGGTTAGGTGTTCCTTTCAGATACCTTAGCATTCTCTTAAAAACAGTTAAGTGAGATTCCCTTGGATCTGACTGAAATCTAGCACAGAGAAAATGCTAAATAATATATCTGGACGTGTAGCAGTCAGATAGAGAAGAGAACCTATCATACCTCGATAGAGTTTCTGATAAACCTTTTGACTTACCTCTTATTTTTCTAGAATGCAAGTGGGGTTCATATGAGTCTTTGCTGGTTTGCTTTCTGACATCTCAAACTTCTTCAGAATGTCTTTTAATTTTGTTTGATATACATAGGTAGCATCTGATGTTTGATTGATTTGAATTCCCATAAAGAACTTTAGTTGTTGCATCAAACTCATTTCGAATTCAGCCTGCATTAGTTCAGAAAATTCTTGGCAGACAGAGGGGTTAGCCAAACCAAAAATCATGTCATCAACATATATCTGAAAGATCATAAGGTTGTGTCTGATGTTTTTACAAAAGAGCATAGAATCGACTTTGCCTCTGATATAATCGTTTTCCAGAAGAAAAGAACTCAGTCTTTCATACCAAGTTCTGGGAGCTTGTTTTAGACCATAAAGAGATTTTTTTAGTTTAAAAACGTGTTTTGGACATTTTGAGTTTTCAAAACCAGGAAGTTGATGAACATACACGTCTTCAGAAATATATCCATTCAGAAATGCACTTTTGACATCCATCTGATATAGTTTAATGGAGTAATTTACAGCAAAAGATACAAGTAGACGGATAGATTCTAACCTGGCGATTGGAGCAAAGGTTTCATTGTAGTTAATACCTTTTTCTTGACTATAACCTTGTGGCACCAATCGTGCTTTTTTTCTGACCACTTCACCCTTTTCATTGAGTTTGTTTCTGTACACCCATTTGGTTTAAATCACGTGGGTTTCCTTGGGTTTTGGTACAAGATCCCAGACATCATTCTTTGCAAATTGATCAAGTTCTTCTTTCATTTCCAGGATCCATTCTTTGTCTTGAAGTGATTCTTCGTTGGATGTTGGCTCTATCAGAGATACTAGTCCCAAAAGTGTTTCTTCAGAACCTTTGAATGTTGATCTTGTTCTGACACGTTCGTTTTTGTTCCCCAGAATCAATTCTTCAGAAACATTTTGTCTATTTCTTGGTCTTTTATGATTTAATGTGACTTCAGGTGCTTCTGACGTTCCGTTTTCTGCCTCTTCAGATTCTTTAACCTTTTCCTTAGAACCTGCAAGTGTTATCTCCAATTCTGCAAAATTCTCAACTAGCTTTGAATTTTGAGAGTCAAACTTATCATCAAATTTGACATGTATTGATTCTTCCACAATTAATGTTTTTGTATTATATACTCTATAACCTTTAGAGCGCTCTGAGTATCCCAACATAATACATTTTTGTGCTTTTGAGTCAAACTTGTTCATAAGGAGTCTTCTCTAGAATAGGTATAATAGAGATTCTATTCTTAATATAACACGTTGTATTCACCGCTTCAGTCCAGAAGTGCTTAGCTACATTTGTTTCATTGGTCATGGTTTTGGCTATTTCTTGGAGAGTCCTATTCTTTCTTTCTACAACTCCATTTTGTTATGGAGTTCTAGGACAAGAGAAATCATGGGATATTCCATTAGAATCAAAAAGCTCTTCAAAAAGGGCCAAATATTTCACATTTCATGTTTGCAGACGACCTCTAACCAAATGAGTTGTGCGAAAGATATTATGGGTACTTTATGTAACATGTCAGAGCAATGTGTGAGCAATGATAATACTAGAATTCTCTTCTCGAGGAACACTTCTACTTGGGTGAGAAGAGATCTTATCAGGATGTCTGGCTATAAGGAAACCAAGGAGTTGGGAATTTACTTGGGAGTTTCGGTAATGGGAAGAAGACCTAGAAGAAGAGACTTTAACCATATCATGGAGAACATTAAAGCTAAACTAACGATATGGAAAACTCAACATTCATCTTTTACAGGTAGAGCTACGTTGGCCAAGGTGATTATTGAAGCAATACCAACCTATACAATGATGAACTGTGCATTACCAAAGGCTTATATCAAGGAGATTTAAAAACTATATAGGGACTTTATCTAGGGTGATTCAAAGGATCATAAGCACATCCATGCAATCAAATAGAGTGGCATAGTGCAACATAGATACATGAGGTTTTTGGATTCATAAATTTGGTTGACATGAAAAATGCCTGCATGATCAAGCATGTCTGCAAGCTGAAGAAAGGAGAGAACCATAACTGGTGTCAAGTCCTCAGGGGAAAATATGAGAAAAATAACAGCAACATTGGGAGTGTTAGTGCCAAATTTCAGGAATCGAGCCTTTGGAAGCATATTATGAAGAACTAGTCTATCATGAATGATTCCACAATCTGGGACATTGGTAATGCATGAAGTTTAATGTTTAGAATGATTGTTAGCTCCAATCGAGTATGGTTCTTAAGGATTTGGTTCATGATTTGCAAGATCATTAAGTGGATAGAGTTGTGGACTTGCGGGATAGTAATGTAGATTGGAATCTAAATCTTTTTGAAAGCCTCTTCGATACTAAACTATTGCAAAAATCAGATCTATTCACCTGTTTACCTAGAAAATCGATAAATAACCGCCGATCTTCCAAATTTCTAATTTTGGTTACTCGCAAGATCGATCAGATTGATCCTAGGACATGTGCTAAGTGTTTTAGAAATATGGTAGTAACGAATATTCAATATTAAGCGTCAAATCAGAGTTTAAAAGAAAACTAACAACAAAGGGTGAGTTTAATGAAGAAATCTTAAATCAGCGTTTGAAAACTAATAGAAAAGGGTGAAGTAAACGACAAAAATCATAAAGGATTTAGAAATGACAAAGTAAATGTCGCAAGTGCAGGAATCTTAATACTGTAAAGTAAATGTTGAAAGCAGGGAAAGAACGAAGAAATCTTAAAACTGCAAATGACAAAGTAAAAGGAAGGTGTTTGAAAAGAAGAAGTAAGGAAGTATATTTCTGGAAAAAAGTAAATACAAATTTATATTGCTTTGAAATATCTAACAATGGTGTAGACAACGTACATTCTATGCTTTACAATTCTTCTACACACGAATACTTAGTAAATTTACAGATTTTGTACACAATTTCACACACACTTTTCTAACATTAAGACCCTATATTTATATTGGATTGAGATAACCACTTTGATGGTTCTTCAATCGCGTAGAGACACATGGCGCCTTGCATGCGCGTATTCATTCACCATGCTCCACGTGTGCTCTCACGGTTTCTGACGAAGGCGGAGTTCCCTCCCTTATTTAAATTTTGAATCTTTGATCGAAAATCGTTTTCAACTGCTTCTCTAAAGAACTGCTCTAAAGTCTCAATTTTAGGCTTAATCTTTATCCACCTAGCCAAGTCGACTCACTTCCAGCTGGTCGAATACTACTTCTTGGTCGAAACCAGTTGTGCATATTTGTTTTCCAATTTTGGTAATTCTTGATGGGCGTCGAAAATATGAGCTAACAAATTGCCCCCCAAAAATGTTATTTTCGACACGTGTTAGAAAAAGACATTTTTTGAGACTTTACTTCGACGCCTTAATAACTCTGACACTGTGCCAAGTGTCTCAATGTTGGTAGAACTTTTCAGTTCCTTCAACTTGTCTGGTGACGTCAGAGTCATCATTGTCTCTTTCCTACTCACGTCTTTTCAGCCCAGAACAAAATATTTTTTGCTTATCACGTTTCCTAGCTTCTAAGAAATCATGGGCTACAACATTAATTATCATCTCCATTACGCTGCCCAAGGGAGACACGTGTCCCACTAACTAATCCACCATTAGTACTGATTTGAAACGTTTTTTCTTCCAAGCATGCCTATAAAACCCAGTTACTTACCCATTTCACATTTTTCTCACATCTTCTCTGAATCTCCAAGCACTCAAGCTCTCATTTCTTCAAATACTCTTTAACTAAACCCAGACTTCTTTCAAACCCTATCAATGGCCACCTCAAACAAAGCTCTTAAGGGATCATGAGTCTCTGTCAAAACCACCGCCAACAGGCCTAAAGCTCCAAAAAAGATCTCTGAACTTCCTCTATTCTCTATGCTACCTACTTCACTCGCAGTTGGCAACCGTCAATACATACCAGAGCCTCAGACAGAAGAGCAACGCAGATTTTACGCTTCTCAGGTACTTATTCATGTTTCTATCTCTGAAAAAACTTATGCATTATCTGGTCCCTTAGCTGAGTTAGATGTTGATGCTAGCAAACTTAGAGAATTTTTTCCCTCATACCACAAATGCAAACCCATAGGGAAGGCTAGACACCCTAGAACTACCTCCACTGAAAACTCTCAGGCTGGGGATACTATAGATCTGAGGTTTATGAATAATGGTTTTAGAGCCTCCCGTGCTACTCCAAGTTTTAAAGATCCTACTGATTACCTAAATTGGTTAACCAAAGTAGAGAAATAGAAACCGCGGGCTTGGAAAGACATAGGAATATATGACCTGATTATACTGTCGAAACTGAATTTAGATTATAACCCTCCTATGTTGATTTCCTTATTCTACTTCTGGGACAATACACATTATACCTTCCATCTTCCTTGCGGAATGGTCGCACCAACTCTCTTCGACATGGCCGCCATCACAAGGATAAAACCCACTGGACATACTTATGATCCTGACATCGATTCTATGGATACTATTTCCTTTTCGACCACTAGAGCAGTGTATTCAACACACATTACACATTACCATGATAAAGATACTGATGGTGTCTCTGACATGGAGCACATAGCTTTTTTGGCTTTGTGGTTGTCACATTCCGTGTTTTGTTCGAAATCCCTACAAGTTGCCAAAAAATATCTTACTCTGGCCAACCAACTGCACACGGGGCACGATATCTGCCTAAGTGAGATGATCCTGGCAAGCCTTTACAAATCCTTGAGCGATGAAGTGGCTCAACTTAAGAATTTGGGGGATAAAGGGAACCTTCTTCTATCTTGCCCTTTTTGGTTACTACAACTTTGGCTCAATGCCACTTTCGAGGCCACCCTGCCGAACAAGGGCCTCATCGTTGAGGATGCTGAGGGAATCCGGAACAGAAGGGCCGAAGGCCCAAAATTAGCTCAACTAACCCTTATGGACGAAGGACAAGCTCTCCAGCCAACCTTCATGAGTTATATCATGATGTTTTCTAAGCGTCATGTCTTCACTTCGAGCATGGCCCCATTCGCCCTCAGGAAATTGGCCCCAAGTGGTTTACTAGGACCTTCCCCTCTCAATCTAAGAAACAGGAGGCGGAATCATTGCTGATTTGGGAAGCCTTTTTTCACTCCCAGGATTCTAACCCTTCGATTTAACCCTTCGAAGGTAGAAATTACTTTGATAACCTACCAACCCAACCTTGTTTCTCGACAATTTGGGTTGGTTCAGGTCCTCCCAAAGTTCTTGTACGACAATAAAATTAATCTCTTTCTCCATAATACAGTCCATACTGAAACCACTGCTTTCAAACAAATAGCCAACTATACTGGCAGAACCCAGCTTACTCCATTCAACTTCGAGCCCAACTTCCTCTGCAGTCGAGAATTTGGGAAATGGTGGGCTAAGTACTACGTCGAAGAATTCTGTGATGTCACCTCCTTTATTCAACTATTTGACAAAGCTTTTCTTCTTGTGCAGGAAAAGACCAGGAAAGGTACTTATACTCTTATAAGAGAAATTCAAGCTTTTCAAAGCTATTTTGAAACTGCCTATCGAGCTAATGATCTTAGTCTAACCATCCGTGAAGTAGCTGTTACGCTTAAAGAGAATTTTTCAAAGAAAATGGAAAACTTAAAGATTCCCTCATACGTTCCTCATGAGAAACACTATGAAATGGCTCTTGAAATGTTTCCCCCAAAGTTTCCTCCATTTCCTAATGCTGACTTCATAGTGGACCTTGCCCCTCCATTTCCAGATTGGTTTATTTGTGGAGATTCTATTAAAATACTTCGACAACAATCTCATAAAAAAGCTCAGCGGGTGGTCGCGACTAAGCATACTTTAGGCAGTTTCAAGGGGCATCTTCATATAGGGATCGAAGATGTGCGAATCGAATCAGACATATATGAAGGTGTGACATAGGAGGTTTACCTCGAAGTATATTCCCTTTGAAAGCCATTTGCTCTCGGCTAACACTGATTGTTTTATATTATTCTTGTTTAGCTATCAAGATTCCACCCAAGAAACCCACCAGCAAAAGACCAATCGAGTCGAAGACCGAAGGAGGCAACAAGCCTGTTAAGATACCCCTTTTTCCTTGTTCTTTTGTCTTTGTTGTACATTGATGATACTAATATTTCATTCTTGGCTCAGGCTGCTCGAAAACCTATAGTGAGCCCCTTAAAAATACAAAAGCCTACTGTCGTCCCCATCATCGTAGAATCTGACGAAGATGATTTGTCGCCTGTTCTCGACCTAACTTCTAGGAAGAGGAATTCACAGCCAAAGGCCACTGATGCTTCGTACCAACCTCCGGTCAAACTTCCAAGGAAAAGGCCTGCTGCATTTATTATCCAAGAGCCCACTCCCGAGGAGATGGCGAAGGTAGCAGCGACCCAAAGTGAGAGCGATAACTCTAGCCCTGGGGTCGGAGGCGATAAGGTATAACACACTTCTCTTTACCTTACTTAACTTGTTTACCTCTTTTATCCATTTATACCTTTTGATCGTATTGATTTTAGGGTGGTGCAAGCACTGTCGTTCTAACTAAGAAGACAACCTCCTTTATGCCTGTCTCTGCGCCCGATGTTTTAAATAGTGTTGGAGAACCTACTTATTGACCATCATATGAAAATGGGTCTATAAGTGAGATTAACCAACCTCTATTTGGTGACCTCGACGCTTCACCACCAAAAACTGCTACTCATAATTCTCAAACCAGTGACTCTGGTCACGAAACCGATTCGAGGGAAGAAGATGGGGCCAAAGGTAATCTAGAACCTATGGTTGAGGATGAGTTAGTTGAAGACGAGGAAACCCCTGGGTATGATTTACATACAGCTGAAGGAGCAAATCATCCCCAGGGAGAAGGTTGGGCGTTGAAGACATGGTTGTGGAGGATGCGAATGAAGGAAACCCCACCACCAACCCTGATGATGTCGAAGGCCTTAAAAAGGGAAAAGGCTAATGTAGGAGAAGAGAAAGCTCGAACTCAAACTCCTGTTACTCCTATTATGGTTGACGTTCTGACGATCGGAGTTTCGTCGAGTAGTATCGGAGCCTTTTCTGCAGAAAAATTGGTTATCCTGAAACGAAGTCAGCCCCTTGAGTATTTGAAAGCTATGCTAAACTCCATGGAGAGTTCTTCTGACCAAAGCCTTAGTACTTCAGTGTCTGAATATCAACCTTTGAGCACCCATGCAGGCGAGGTCCTTTCTAAGATCAAAGACAAAGTCTTCAAAGGTGACTTGTTTCTGTTGCTGCTGGCTGATCCTTCTGCCCCTTTGACTCTAAAGGCTCTTCTCAGCCAAGTCCACCTACTAGAAGCTTCTCCTGAAGTGGAAAACGTTATTTTGGAGATAGGAACTATGATCAACCATGATGTTACAGATTATAAGTTTCTACCTTAGCTCACAGGGGAAATAGAGAAGAAGTCTGGTTCTGAGGCTGCTGTCTAGGATGCTGCCACCGAATCCACCAATAGGGAAATGGGATTGGAACAAACCAAACAAAAGAACAAGGAAAAGGTCGAAGCTCACAATCGTAACATCACTTCCTGGAGGAAAGAAATAGAAGAACTTCAAGCGAAGATCTTTGATGCCGAAAAAGACAAAAATCAACTATTAGAGTTGACGAAGCTTTAATGGCGTAAGAGATATCATTTGGCATGGAATTTGTCAAAAAGGCTCGACAACTCGAGTCTGATATTAAACTTTTGCGACCAAAGATATCTTTGTGTGAAAAACGGCTAGAGCTCTTTAAGGCGAAGTATCTTCAGATCAAGGCCAACCTTCCCTTTTAGTGATGCTTTCTTTATTATGCAATGTAATGAAATTTTCTTTGGAACTAATATTGGTCTTTTGGGCCTATGACTTCAATATCACCATTTTGGCATTCTTACCATATTGGCTTTGTTTTATTTATATGATTATTCGTCTCTTATTTTTACTTCTTAGATTATCGGTTTATATTTTTTTCAAATATTTCCCATTTACTCTTAGAATCCTTTTGTCTTCACTAAGCTCTTCGATTTCATAGGCACCATTAGAGAATATCTGTAAAACCTGGAAAGGGCCTTCCCACTTTGGGGACCACTTCCCCAAGGCTCTATCTTTTGGATCCATTGGAAGAATCACTTTCCAGACCAAGTCTTCGGGTGCAAAACTTTTAACTTTCACTTTCTTATTATAAGAGATTTCTACTCTCTTCTTTTGTCGTTTTAGCAATTCTAAGGTATTTAACCTTTCCTCGTCTAAATCAACCAATTCATCCTACATCATGCTCCAATATGATTCTGTTGGGAGTTCATGTGCCTTTGAATCCTTGTGGATTGTAGGTGAATTTCTACTGGAATAACAACATCATGGCCAAAAGTTAGGCGAAAGGGGGTCGACTTAGTAGCCTCTTTGGGGGAGGTTCGACATGCCCACAAAATCTGGTCTAGAGTTTTGTGCCAATTCCTAGGCCTCTTCCCTACATGCTTTTTAATCATACCAATGATCACTTTATTGGCAGCTTCAACTTGTCTATTGGCCTGAGCATAATAAGACGTTGACGTTAATAATTAGAAGCCCATTTCTTTGGAAAATTCTTGCATTTTCCGACCAGTAAATACTGATCCTTGATCCGTTATGATCATCTCCGGGATTCCAAATCCATAAATAATGTGCTTTTGGATAAATTCGACCACATCCTCTTGATTCACATTTGGTAAGGGTATAACTTCAATCCACTTTGTAAAATAATCAACTCCCACCAATATATATCTTTGACTTTTAGATGATGGAGGTCGGATTTCTCCAATCAAATATAAAGACCAACCCCTAAATGGACAAGGCTTCATGATAGAATGTAATTCACTTGCAGGGATGTGTTGTATGCCCGCATGCATCTGACATTCTTAGCAACCCTTTGAGAATTCAATACAGTCTTTCGACATGGTAGGCCAATGCATCCCTTGGCGAAATAAGAACCATTTCATCTTATGACCGACTTGGTGTGCCCCACACGCTCCACTATACGCAGTTGAGAGGGCAAAGTATGCCTCTGACTCACTGAGGCAGTTAAGCAGAATTCCCTCAGGAGATTTCTTAAACAACTTTGTACCCAAAAGAACTTAACTCAATGCTCGATACCTGGTTTTTCGATCAGTAGACATTGGTGGATTATGCAGATACACCATTATTGGCTTCCTCCAGTCTTCATCTGTCAAATTGTCTATTGTCAATATTTAGAAATTTCCTTCATCAGCACATTCTAGCTTCATCTTTTCTAAATCTAAGGGAATTAATCTGGTTGCCACGACCTTTCCCCTGAATTCAATGACTTTGTGCAACTTTTCCTTTGAAATTTTGTACCCGGATGCAATCTGAGCTAAATCATTAGCTACTATGTTTTTTATTCGCGGTATGTGTCGAATATAAACCATTTCGAACTTTTTTAACAGTCGACTGAAGATTATGAAATACATGATCAAATTCTCTTTAACACATCTATATTCCTTCGTGATCTATTTTATGACCAACTCCGAGTCTCCCATTATCTCAACTCGAGTTGCCCCTAATTCCATCAACATTTCGAGTCCTACTATGAGGGCTTCATATTCAGCCTCATTATTTGAACAAGTACCTTCTACTTTATACTGGAATTTTGTTGGAATTTTATTAGGAGAAATAATTACGACCCCGACGCCCGTGCCATCTTTATGACTAGACTTATCGAAGTACAACTTCCACGGTCCCAATTCGACATAGTTTAATGCGTTGGCGTCAGTGGAGTGATCGATTATGAAGTCCGCTACCACTTGTCCTTTAACAGCTCTTAATGGCATGTATGTTAAAGAGAATTCAGTTAATGATAATGCCCATTTCCCGATTTGACTATGCAAAATTGGTTTGGATAACATATGTTTAATAACGTCATAATGAGATGAATCATACACGTCAACAGGTTTGATATGTTGTTTCAATTTTGTACACGAGAAATATAAGCATAAACATAATTTTTCGATCATGCTATACATAGTTTCTGCATCATTTAAAACTCTACTGAGGTAGTAAATGGCTCTTTCGACACCATTATCATCCTCCTGGGCTAACATGTTTCCTAAGGTTTTGTCAGATGCAGATATATACAATCTCATATTTTTATTTCTGCAAGGTAGTGTTAAGATTGGTGGATGGCTCAAGTATGCTTTAATCTTATCGAATGCTTCTTGTTGAGCCTGCCCCCATTCAAACACTTCCTTGTTGAGTTAAAGCAAAGGAGAGAATGCTTGCATCTTCCCACTAAGGTTTGAGATGAATCTCCTTAGGAAATTGATCTTGCCCAGCAGCGACTACAAACCTTTCTTCGTCGATGGTGCTTTCGCTTCCATGATGGCCTTGGTCTTATTCTGGTTTATTTCGATCCCCTTTTTGTGGATCACGAAACCTAGGAAATCCCTAGCCTGCACACAAAAAGCGCATTTTAAAGGGTTCATTTTTAGACCATATTTTCTCTCTCTCTCGAAAGATATTCGAAGGTGGTCTACGTGACTCATCCCTGAAACAGACTTAATAACAATATCGTCTATATAGATTTGCATAAAAGTTTCTATGAAATCATGGAAGATCGAATTCATCACTCTTTGGTAGGTCGCCCCATCATTTTTCAAACCAAAAGGCATCACTACCCATTCGTAGGTGCCTAAGCCTCCGGGGAAACGAAATGTTATTTTTGGGACATCCTCTTCGACAATAAATATTTGATTATACCTAGAATACCCGTCAAGCATGCTTAAATATTCATAACCTGTAGCAGAATCGACTAACATTTCCGCCACTGGCATCGAATATTCATCTTTGAGGTTGCAGTATTTAAATCTCTAAAATCTATGCAAACCCTTAAAGTACCATTCTTCTTTACAACTGGCACAATGTTAGCTAACCATTCGACATACATGGTTATGCGAATGAAATTACAACGGAGAAGCCTTTCAACTTCCTCCTTGATCTTCGAAAGTATTGCTGGAGCAAATCGTCTTGGGTTCTGCTTCACAAGCTTCTTTCCAGGCTTGATCGCCAGTTTCAATTCGACCAGCTCCCTGCTTAAACCAGGCATTTCGTCATAGTCCCATGCGAAATAGTCTTTAAACTCTCTCAGTAATTGGACCACTTTGATCTTGAATTGAGGATGAATGTTGGCACTGATGTAAGTCGGCCTTTTTATCACCCCCTCTCCCAAGTCTACTTCTTCAAGGGGATCCTGAGCCATCATCTTAATGTTTGTTGCTAGCGGATCCTTCTTGAAACCCAAAGACTCATCGTTGTAGATCGCATCGAGTCTCTAGTCTTGCTCTTCATTCTGACCTTTATTAGGTGCCATTTGGTCAAAGTCCTTCCCGGGACCTATTGATTGAGAAATTTCACTGGCTTCGACAACCATATTTTTGACCTCGGCCTTTAAGGCCAATTGTTGCTTGTTTACCGTTATGTAAGCCGAAATCCTCTTTAAAGCTGTAAACTCAGTCATCACTATTGAATTCACTTCCCCATAGGGATTGAAATTTGACCCATCCCCAATGGGCACCCGTAAATTTACCCACAACGGGTAGGGTAAAAACCCGTAAAAATGGGTACGGGTATGGGCTCGGGTGATTACCCATAAAAAAAGCGAGTACGAGTACGGGTATGGGCACCTTGGTACTCAACCCGCCCCATACTCGCACACTATACATTTATATAATTTTATTTTTATTTATATATTTTAGTTTATATTATTATATAAAAATGTATGTCTATCAATTATAAAACGTATATCAATGTTAAGCCATTACATATTTAATATAAGTGTGTGTTTATTTCAACACTAAATTATTTGAATTTTTTTTAATGTTTTTAAAAACTTAAAATTATATGATATTTTATAATTGATCTATGTATTTTTAATAGGAATACGGGTCACGTGTACGGGTATGGGTACTTACATACCCATGGGACACGGGTACGGGTGCTAACTTTGGTACCCAAACAGGTATGGGCTCGGGCACGGGAATTTTTTCAAATCGCGGGTATGGGGATGGGTACTATAGTACCTTGCCCAAACCCTGCCCATTTCCATCCCTACTTCCCCATCCTGTGGGGTCGATTCCAGATACTCCCAAATATCCGAAGTTATCTTCGCCTACTATCTCTCTATCCCACCGAAAACCATAGTGAGGGTGTAATGACAAGGAACAATAGGCGTTGTCGTTAGGGGTAAACATAAACTCAGCCGAATCACAAGGATATATAGTGGCTAAGTGTTTGTCAAACTGGCGCCTGACGACATGATTGATAGGGATTTTAAAGTACCCCTGATCCGCCTCTATATTTTCGACAATGCCATCTGGGCGCCAAATTATTATCCTCTGGTGCATTGAAGATGGGACAACTCCGACTCCATGGATCCATTCTCTTCCAAGAAACAGATTGTAGTTAGCCTTTGTTTCCACAATCATAAACATTATGGACCTAGCGATTGTCCCCACAGTTAATTCGACTTGGATAGCCCCTAGGGTGGAACCTACTTTACCTTCATAGTTGGTTAACACCATATTATAAGGTTTGGCATCAGTATCATATTTGCTAATTTTCCTCAGCATGCGGTGAGGCATCAAGTTCATAGTTGCTCCACAATCCACCAATATTTTATTGAACGGGACGTCTTCCACTTTTCCAGTGATGAAGAGGGGTTTCATGTGGCTCTTCATGGCTTCATTGGGCCTTTCGAAAAAGGTATTTTGCTCTTCAACACAGTCGTTGTTCATTACATAGTAACATACTGGCTTGTGAGCGGCCATCTCCCTCTCTGTGATATTGTCATTGTCTTCGACTTCAGTAATCCGATCAAATTCCCTGGGCATTACGGATACCACCCCGACTAAGATGTCTAAGGAAGCCTCTGAACCAGAGTCGAAGTTGTTAGTCAACAATTCATCTTCGGGGGCCACCTGATTGTATTTTTCTCCGGCCGTCTTACCTGAAATATTGGGATCTCTTTCGGTGAAGTTTGGGTCATCTCTTTTCTTCACAATCACGTTGGTACTCGACTCAGCCTGATCCCTCTCACCAGCTTCTCTTTGTACTTTTCACCTTCTTTGTTCTCTTCTCCACTGAGATCTCGTCATAGGGTTTTTTCCCTTATAGTTCTCGGACACATGTGAGGTCCTTTTGTCGGACCGAAATTTCTTGCGGTAAGCCAGCGACGAACCTCTTTCAACCTTGATGTTCTGCCACTTTCCATGACTGTGTTTCCTACCATCAGTTTGTTTGACCCACTTTCCATTTTATCCCTCGATGTTAGGCTTAAAGGTCATGGGTTTGAAATTTCGCCCTGCTTGCTTGGTTTCGCTCAGCTTCACCATGGGGCGTCTAGGATTAGGATATCTCATAGGATCAAAAGCCCTTCCTGGCTTACCCACTTGATGATTTTGGAAGGCTTTATGGGCATCTTAGTGATTTACTCTCCTAACCTCTTCAAGATTCTGAGCTTCCTTTTTGTCGAAGACAACACTACACCTAGGGCATAACATAACTTCCGACTTTTTTTTCTGACACCTTCGGAGAAAGTCCGACATCGTTTCTTCCTCCTGAGGGAAGGAGACCTTGTTATACTCCTCATGTCGACATTCATCATCGACCTCCATAGAGGTTTCTTGAGATAACTCCACCATATTGACCTCCATGTGGATATCCTTAGTAATATCTAACCTTTGGAATTGTTTTTGAAGGTCTTCAATAGCGTTGTCCATCTGAATGAAATTATCAGCGGTTTCTTTAGTAATCATCATTAACTTTGAACTTCCAGTGCCCTTGACATCTGAGGCTTCAGCATTTTCCTTGTTGACATCCCTTGCAACCTTTTGGGAGAAATCATCAAAAGGTGCTTGCTCGAAGTACTCATGAACCCTAGCCATAACATGTCCATTGACGATATCTTCAGTGACTTTGGTCATGTAGAAATCATCAGCGACTTCAATAAAGTTGACTTCCTCTGGATCAGTATAATGAGCCTTAGCTACCTATAGAGGATCGGAGTCGATCTTCATCTGGCTCCGTGTTTTGTCTCCGAACTTGAGTCTTCCCTCTTGGATGACACTCTGCACAAGATCCCTGAAAAGAAAACATTGAGACGTTTTATGACCCAAAAAACCATGGTATTTACAAAACCGTTTTTTCTTTCTTTGCTCTAAAGGGGGTACTTTAGCACCCGGAGGTACTATCATCTGACCATCTTTGACTAGTAAGTCAAAAATTTCTTCACATTTTGTAACATCGAACGTATATGTTTTCTTAGGAAATCTGTCACTCTTTTTAGGTTCGACAAGATTTTTTCCTTTCGAATGGGCTAAAACTTTGCACGTATATGGTGGCCATTGTGTCAATTCAGCAAGGTCGATCTCATTGTCATCGATGTCTGAAATTTCATGGCATAAACCTTCGTCATCATTCCTAAAATTGACATAGGCTGCCCTTTTACCTTTGTTCGCCCTAGTCTTTTCTTCCTTTAAACGTTCTAACTGTCGAACTCTGTCATCCAATTAGGCCATATCCCTTAGGTATTGAGCATCTAATTTCTTTCTATCCCAACGTCCATTTCGATTAGTTCATGTTCTGGTATTTGCGTAAAACACCTGACTTTGAGTAGTCGAAATATGTTCAGATAGTCATCAATTGGCTCAGTGAACTTTCGTCTGATACTAGCCAACTCTTTCAAACTTATCTTCGTTTGCCCCATGTAGAACTGTTCATGGAACATTCTTTCCAGTTGGTTCCAAGTGTAGATCGAATTTTGGGGCAAGGTTGTGAACCATCTGAAAGCATTCTTTGTGAGAGAACTTGGAAAAAATTTCATCCTAAGGCTCTCGTTATTTGACATATCTCCAGCCTCGATTAAATATCTCGCCACGTGTTCAACAATAGACTCAGTAGTATCCCCAACAAACTTGGTGAATTTGGGGATTTTGGTCCTGAGGAGTGCTTCCGCTTGTAAGATATACTCTGCTAAAGGAGATGTATAGTTTGGCCTTCTAAGGCCAAAATTTACCCCGTTTCGAACCATAATTCTTTCGACTATAGTTGCTAGGTTATTATCTGCTGCCAGATCGTCATGTCGAACTTGATGTATGATATCATTAGCATTTTGGTTTCTATTCACCTTAACATCCTCGGTTCCCTGGGTACATGTAGTGTTATCCTAAGGGGTACTACTACTCCCCCTTGGTTTTGTGGGATCTGGTTAATGGTGAGGTCTTCCTCAAACGTGGCCTCTTGATTCTGTCTTACCCAATCCCTAGGAAGAGGACGTTGGTGCTGAGGTATACCAAGAAACTCAGACATTCGAGCCACTTGTGTTGTCATCTGTTGATTTGACTGAGTCGTATTCTGAATCAGTGGATTCAACACAGTGGTCAAAGTCTGAGTCAACATTTGGACCATTTCATGATTGCTTTCGTCCATCGGTTTCCTCCATGCCACCGCAGAGTTATTAGTAAGAGTAGGTAGTTGTGTTAGGTGTTTCAAACCTAAAGATTGGTTGGTTCGACCCATGTTAATCTCGGACCCTTGCATTGGCGAATTTATGTTGACCACCGGTTCCGAAAAAGTAGAACCTGCGTTCTGTAGATTAGCCATCACTGAAGTTGGCATTCCATACGGCGTCTCTCGACTACTAAATGGTATTGAGAAACCAGGGGGTACCAACGACCTATTTGGAATATCTCTAATTGGTGAGGGAGTGTGAGGAGGTCTCCTAGGCCCAATGTAGGTTAAAATTGGTTCAGTATGGGAGATCAAATGCGTAGGTATCGAACTCACCATAGACGGAACTACTTCGGACGCATGCGTTGTGGCCGTGTTTTCCCTTATCAAGGAAGAAGGGGGCGTTATATTACTAGTTGATGGATTTTGAGAGTTTTGGGTGTCTGGAGGATTCACATTCGCCATCCTCGTATGGGATTCTCTCCCTGTTCGTCGTTCGTCGTTTATGGCTATTTTACCACTTCTTAATAACATACAGCGAATCTCCCCCCCCCCCCCCCAAAAAAAACTAACAACCAAAACTACACACAATACGTAACGTTAGCACTGGTCCCACTGGGCGTGTCAATTTGTTTACCTAGAAAATCGGTAAACAACCGCTGATCATCCAAATTTCTAAATTTGGTTACTCGCATGATCGATCAGATTGATCCTAGGACATGTGCTAAGTGTCTTAGAAATGTGGCAGTAACGAATATTCAATATTAAGCGTCAAATCAGAGCTTAAAAGAAAACTAACAATAAAGGGTGAGTTGAATGACAAAAATCTTAAATCAGCGTTTGAAAACTAATAGAAAAGGGTGAAGTAAACGACATAAATCATAAAGGATTTAGAAATGACAAAGTAAATGTCGCAAGTGCAGGAATCTTAAGACTGTAAAGTAAATGTTGAAAGTAGGGAAAGAACGAAGAAATCTTAAAACTGCAAATGACAAAGTAAAAGGAAGGTGTTTGAAAAGAAGAAGTGAGGAAGTATATTTCTGGAAAAAAGTAAAGACAAATTTGTATTGCTTTGAAATAACTAACAATGGTGTAGACAATGTACATTCTGTGCTTTACAATTCTTCTACACACGAATACTTAGTAAACTTACAGATTTTGTACACAATTTGACACACATTTTTCTAACACTAAGACCCTATATTTATACTGGATCGAGATAACCACTTTGATGGTTCTTCAATCACGTCGAGACACATGGCGCCTTGCATGCGCGCATTCATTCACCATGCTCCATGTGTGCTCTCACGGTTTCTGACGAAGGCTAAGTTCCCTCCCTTATTTAAATTTTGAATCTTTGATCGAAAACTATTTTCAACCGCTTTTCTAAAGAACCGCTCTGAAGTCTCAGTTGTAGGCTTGATCTTTATCCACCTAGCCAAGTCGACTCACTTCCAGTTGATTGAATACTACTTCTTGGTCGAAACCAGCCGTGCATATTTGTTTTCCAATTTTGGTAATTCTTGATGGGCGTCGAAAATATGAGCTAACATGATTTGCAAGATCATCAAGTGGATAGAGTTGTGGACTTGCGGGATAATAATGGAGATTGGAATATAAATCTTTTTGAAAGCCTATTTGATACTAAACTATTGCAAAAATCAGATATATTCACCCTCCTAGATATGAAAATGGTGAAGATAGTTGTATGTGGAAAGGAACTAAGGATGGTACCATGTCTGTTTCGAGTGCTTATGATTCTTTAAGGAAGAACACCTATCTTACCGATACAAATGGTGCTTTGAAGAGGATCTGGAACCTTAAAGTTCCTGAACGAGTCAAAAAAAATTGTGGATGCTGAATCATGGTCGATTGGTCACAAATAATTATCTTCATAAGTTGAACTTGTGTGGCCCTGATTGTATTGATTGTCCTAATGTAACCGAGGATATTCTTCATGTGTTTAGATATTGTAGTCCTGTCATGATAGTTTGGAAGTCTCTTATTTGAGAACCTTATTGGAACCTCTTTTTGGAAATAGAGTTGCAAGATTGGATTCAGATAAACCTTAATAACACGTTCAGGTACACTAGCTCCTTGGAATCATAAAAAGTTATGGGCTATGGCATATCGTACCATGCGGTTTTGGAGCAATAAACAGAAGCATGTTGAAGAGTATGTTATGCCAACGAGTTTAACTCCAATCATCTAGGACAAAACCAAGTCCTACGTTGATAGTATTAAGCTCTTTGGTCGAGCCTTAACACGCACACGAGTAAGTATTCAAGTTCAGTGATCTCCGTCTTGAGAAGGATGGACCACGATGAATGTGGATGGTGAAGTTAGTAATGATAAAAATGCATGTTATGGGAGTTTGTTCTGGGATCATAATGGTGTTTGGCTCGGGGGTTTCTCAAGACGAATTGGTAGATACATGTGGAAGTTGCAGAGCTGTGGGGGGTGTTGGAAGGTTTGAAGAAGGTGTTCGATAAAGGTTTTTCCTGTGTGGAGGTTCAGTCGAAAAATACAGTTATAGTGGAGAGCATAAAGGGGAAGGACACTCAGTTAAGCAATGAGAGAGGTTTGTTGATGCAGATTTACAATATAAGTACCAGCAATAAAGTGTTATGTTTTACTCACATATATAGGGAAGCCAATTTGTGTGTGGATTATATGCGTAAGTTGAGTTTATGGCATGATTTGGGAACTATTGTTTACGATACTTGCCCCGAAGAGATATCTCTATTGATTAGTAGTGACGTTATTGAGGTCTCTTTTTCTTGTGCTATCTTTTCTTAATTTTTTCTGGTAGGGATTAGGTTCTCCCCTGTATTAAAAAAAACCTCAGGTGCATCAGAAGTGTGCACGAGCTATCTAACTGGCTAACGTGCAAGTCAAAAAACAAATTGAAAAATAAAAACATTGACAACAAAACAACAAGCAAAAGAAACACAAGCCAATTAATCGAACATCTTAATCTATTCAAAAACTCAAATACAACAAACATCTTAAGAGAACAAGCTAAATCATGTCTCTCACAATCATCTACACAAAAATTAAGAAAGACAATTGACTATCTCCACATACTCTTAAATGTCTAACCTCTTGAGTGAGTCTCACTCTTAGTCATCCTGAATCATAAAAATATTAGTAACATAGAATTTTAGACATTATTACTATAAACTATATAACTATAAATGATAAAACAAAATGTGGTTAAATTATTAAACTCAATTTAAAAAAGTTTTTTTTATTTAATTATATATTTTAAAATCATAGTATTAATAATAAAATATTAAAAGAAAGGAAAATTATTTTGCCAATGATGATTTAATTTTTAATATAAAATAATTATTTAAAGTTACTTGTTATCATAAAAATATTTAATTATACTAAAATTAATTACAATATGTATTAATATAGGAGAAATTAGTGTAATTTACTTTGAATCAAATATATTTGTTGATTTTATATTTTGCTAATAGGTAACATAACAAGGTTATCTACGACAAACAACTTTAGAAAGACGTCATTTTGTTCGTATCTCAACCAACGTACGTGAAGTAACCAATAAGGAATCGAAAACAAAGCACCTTGTCTGCAGGTGTTGTCATAACTATTATGTCCCACCGGTCATGCTTTTTCTATTATAGTATCTTCGTACAGATAACTCTTTTTAATCAATAATGCCTCTTATAATGTGAGGGTAACCTTATATAGGGTCGTGCTGCCTATTGTAGAAGTGAAAAGGAATCTTTGATAGTTTGTATATATAGCATCAAGTCATCAACCTATCAAGCCTCCCACCAACACTTCTCACTTTAAAGGATTTTCAATTATATGCTAGATCTTTGTATAAATTTATTTTTAAAAATTAATAAAACATAATTTTATCCAAATTATCATTAACTGTATAAAGAAACAATTTTGATAATCATTATTCTAATTTAAATAGTTATATAATTATTGAGATAAAATAAAAATATTATTAAAATTAAATAAATACAAAATATATAAAATAAAATTATAATTACCAATATATAAACTTGTATAATAACAAAAATATATTAAATATTCAAATGATTTACAAATCATTATAATACCATTAATATTTTCGATCCTTAGATAAAACCTTAAGAGGTGAACTATTATAAAACCAACCAGAATCCTAACAAATAATCGAAAAGTTGTTGGTTACTAATCCACGTATGGAATCCGAACAAAAAAAAACATAAAAATACACTTTTTGTTCCATTAACATAGAACAATCTTTTATTACCCCTAACAACCAACAGAATCATTAGATCTTATAATGCACAACTATATTGTACTCTTAATTCTTCAAATCTTATTTCTTCAGAATACTCTAAAGACGTTTTAGCTTTCACCATACTCTAAAGACATATGCTCATGAATGTTGGTCGAAGAGTTTTTCCTTCGTCACTTGGGCTTTTGTTGGGAAGACTTGCCTCGAAGGTGGCATTTAGCCAGAGTTTCAGCAACCAGAAAGGACCAAAAAGGAGGAGATTTCCTTTCTCTATCAGATTCTTGAGTTGAGAAACACCGTTACTCAACGATTCTTAAAGGATGGCCAGGATCATTTCGCTCAAACAGACGTCATGACCAGAATGAAGTTCGTTTGCTAGAGTGAGATGCTTTTTAGCAACCTGGAGTGACTTCGAGCAGAAGACGCAGTGGGATAACCATAACGCCAAGAAGGTGATGTGTTCTACGTCGGAAACGGTGTCGGTATCTTTGTCATGATAGTGTGCTATATGGATCGAATAAGTAGCCATAGAGGTGGAGAAGACTATGGAGTCATCAGATTCTACATCTGGGTCGTAAGTATTCCCAATTGGTTTTAGCCATGTGATAACGGCTATGTCGAAAAAAGCGGGTGTTACCATCCCACAAGGGAGGTGGAAGGTATAATGAGTGATGTCCCAGAAGTACAATGAGGAAACTAGTAAGGACGAACTATAATCCAGTTCTACCTTCGACAACATGATTAAGTCATAAATTCCCATGTCCTTCCACGTTTGAGATTTAACTTTTTCTATCTTATTTAACCAGTTTAGATAGTCAATTGGGTCTTTAAATGAAGAGGTCACTCGAAAGACTCTAAAGCCATTGTTCATAAACGTTAAGTCTATATTTTCATCTGCTAAAGATTGAGATTCCTTAGCAGTGACAGTTCTTTCAGCCCTAAGTCTTTTTGCTTGGCCTATTGGTTTGCATTTATGATAAGTGGGAAAAAATTCCCTAAGTCGGCTAGGTTCAATATTCAGATAAGGTAAAAGGCCAAACATAGCATGATTTTTTTCAGAAACAGTTATGGGAATAAGTACTGGAGATTCATAGATTCTTCGTTGTTCTTCAGTGTTTGGTTCAGGAATATATTGCTGGTTACCCATCATCACTGGACCAGGAAGTCTGGAAAAAGGAGGGAGATCCGAGATCTTTTTAGGGGCCCTCGTGTGTTGATAGAAACCTTGGCAGCTTTGGTTGTTTCTTTGGGGTTTTTGCTTGAAGTGACCATTTTTGTTAAAGTCTGAAGAGAGAAAATTTGGGTTTTTGAGTTTGTTTTGAAGAAGATGAAGAGTTTGAGGACTTGAGAGTTTCAGAAAGCGTAAAAGAGTGGAGGTAGTGAGTAATAGGCTTTTTATAGGCTTTTGTGGGGAAAAAAACGGTTCAAATAAGCATTAATGGTTGACAAACAAGTGGAACACGTGTCCCTCCAGGATTGCATAGTGGGACGGTGGTAATTAAGGCCTTAATCCCACGAGATCATAGGGTCTAGGAAACGTGATGATTAAAAAGATTCATGCATGGGTTGAAAAGGCATGTTGGAAAAGGGTAATGATGATTCTGACGTCATATGCCAGGTGGCAAAAGATGGATAATTTTTGCAATGTTGGAGCACTAGTGGCATTAAAACTATGCAAGAATTGTTCAAAGGCGTCGAACCATAGTCTAAACAAATGCCTTTTTCTTCGAGGTGTCGAAAATTATATTTTTGGGAGGCAATTTGTTAGCTCCAATTTTTATGCCTGATATGGATTAAGGGAATTAAATAAGGAAATAAGTTCATGTGAAGAATTTGAATACTTCGACAAAATTATAAAGTTTGAAATTCCAGTCGAAAATACCTTGATACAAGGGTAAAGGTGTTTTGTGGACTTATAAATGTTTCCAGCAGTAGGGAAACAGAAGCATCACTAACGATAATTCGACAAGGGATTTGAAGTCAAATAAGGGATGGAATTCTTTGTTGTTATCTAAACTGCTGAGCATACGTGGGGCATGGTGGGCGATCACGCACATGCAGAGGGCCACTTGTCTCAATATGGTGAATAGACCGTTAGAAGCGGTTATTTCGATTGGTATAAATAGGAAGTCTTAATATTGGGATAGGGGTGTTCAAAATTGTACAAATTCATCAAGTTACCCAAAGTATTCGTGTGTAGAGAAAGTGTAAATTGAGAAAATGTATGTTTGCTGTGACACCATGTTTTTATTCAAAGCAATTTAATCAATCTTTTCTTTTCTTTTCATAAATTTATCTTCTTCACCATTTACTTTCTAGTACTTTCATTGCTTTCCTTGCATTCTCTTTCCTTTATATTCTTTAACAAGTCATTTATGTATGAACTTTGTCGAAGTGTTTATCACTCATCAGATTTCGCCCTAAAAACAATTAGCACATGTCTTAGGATCAATCTGATCGATCCTGTAAGTAACCAAATACTTTTAATTTGGAAGATCAATGGTTGTTTACCAATTTTCACGGTAAACAGACACACATTCATGGCTTTTATTCTTATGCCCGTTAAGACAGTTATATCTTCGTGACATCAATATCATTTATTCCTGTATAGGATTCGACCACCTAACATCTTATAAGCAGTTTATGTGACTCATGGATGAGTCAGCTCTTTGTCCCTAGAATTTGAGTTGCCTTCGTAGTTTGATGACTTCACTCTCTCATCATATCATGTGAGCTAGTCATTGTGAATCTAAGTCGAATTCACCCCACCCATGTCAGCTTGAGCAATCTCCGAGGGTTTAACGTGCTCTATAGCAGATAGGCCAAGTCTTGTTGTACAAGGCGATTTTGGTCCATTACAAATATATTGATACAATTTCTATCTAGGATTGATCTATAAACCATTTATTGTTAAGCCTAAAAATGAATACGCATAACTTCTCAGATATACACTTAACATATTAGAAACAAATTATAACAGAGACGGTAAACAACAACTTTTTAATTTCTCAACTTAACAAAAATAAGATAACACTTCAACAACTAATTTTCTCGAACAATTATGGACAATCAAACAAAGTCGTCACTATACCACTATGAGCTAACAAATTTGAGGAAAATTGTGTCAAACTAGACCCATGCTCGATCCATCAACCAAACAGTCCAAAAGTCAGATCTATAAATCAAGTCAAAATTTTCAGCCCGTCTGCAATAAAGGGCTGGAAATGAGTCGAGTCGAGTCGAACCCGTCGTCAGCTCGACTCGACTCGATAAGAATTGGTTTAGCTCGAAACTCGACTTGAGTTCGACACGAACTTTTTTTTAAGCTCGAACTCGACTCGTTTTATGTTCTTGAACAACTCGGTTCAACTCGTTAGGTTCAGTTTGTTTACTTCACGGACTAAAAAGTCATTAATACCAAAATTTTCATTTTTGGGTTTTTTTAAAAATTTGTTCGTTAGGTTAAAATCTATACATTATTTTTTTAAATGATACTATTGAGATATATGATTTAAAAATATCATATATATATATATATATATATATATATATATATATATATATATATATATATATATATATATATATATATATATATATATATATATATATATATATATATATATATATATATATATATATATATATATATAACCGAGTCGACTCATGAACCTAACGAGTCGAACTATACATAGCTCAAGTTCAGCTCATTTATTTTACGAACTTAGTTTTGAGCTCAAGTTCGACTCATTTGGTTCATGAACCAAGTCCAACGAATTAATTATCGAATCGAGTCTCGAACTATTTTCGAGTTGGTTTGGTTCATTTCCAGCCCTACCCAATAACTAACAAAATATAAGAATTGATATTATGGATCAGCCCAAATCAATTATGATTGTCGCGATCAAGACAACGCTCATAAGACAATCTTGATCAACTCAATGTCTCTCAATTTTTCTTTGTCAACTTGTATCAGCAAATAGTATTTCTTATTCAATATCAAATACAACTCGCTAATCCTCTTCGTGGTCATACTCTCGTTACAATTCAGATCAACGTCCTCATGAATTTTGAAAAACCGTAAACTTTGTATCTTTGCAAGGCTAAGTTGAATTTCACATTTTCAGTTAGAGACTAAACATTTCAAAAAGTGATGTGTAGACAGTATTTGTATTTAAACACCTATTTTCACAAGTACTCAAACATGTAAAAAAAAAAGCAAACATACTGTCCACGATCAAAATAAAAACAAAATAATCTAGAAACATTATGCTCGACTAAATTACTACTACCACAGCTAACTCAAACATGTAAATTAATTTGGAGATCACTATGCCCTAGATATTTTATGGAAAGCGAAGTTACCTGTCATGTCACATGTCATGCAGTGGGAATAGAGAGAACAGATAATGCCATTTATGTCAAACTACTAAGGTTACTTTGAATGTCGAAACGTGTTATGTTTCTGACAGCACCCACAAAGAGTATATTCAAATTAATTTAATGAAAGAGACCGTGAATTGTAGTAATGCTTTGTATGGAGGGGACCACTTAGCGTGCTGAGTTTTTTCGATGCAATTTTATTGGTATCCACAATTATACCTCTGAAAATGTTAGTATATCAATCAGATCATATAGTTGCATTCCACAAATATGTGTTCTCCATTCTTAAACTTGGTGCATTCTTTAGGTTTAGTTTGGAATAGTTCTCATATTTTTTGGATTTTTTAAAAATGATCCCAAAGTTTTCAAGTTTTAAATTTGATCTACAGCTTTGAAAACTTATAAAAATAACTCAAAAAATTAACATTTAATGATTTCAATACTCTATTCAAATAAAATAATTATTAAATAATTTTAATACTCAATTCAAACAAAATAATTTGAAAATAATAAAAATTCATTTAAAGCATTTGCATTACCAAGTCTTCTAAATTACCTAAAACATTTGAGTTAACTCATCCAAAGATACTAATAAATAATATAATTCTATATACTATTAAAATAAGATCATAATTTTTAAATGTGTGTTACATCATTCATAGATTAGGATGTCAAACAAATCACCTAACCTTACAATTCAATTAGTTAAAATCCAAGAATAAAGATCATTGTCAGTTTGACAAAATGCAAGTTAGCTGTGAAGTTAAAACCAAACATATTGTCATATATTTCTTAAACTTTAAGCCACTACAAGAAAATTAGTAAAAGCGGACGCGAACAAGCAAAAATGGACGCTAGATGAATTTAGTGTCGGCTTAACGCTACTGTCATGGCGGACGCTCCATAACTTGATGCTAACATAAGCGTCTGGAAGTCGCTATGTAGCGTCGGTCCTAAGCGACATTATAGCGGAACAAAAATAATAGATATAAGTTGTATGCTAGTAGCTTCCGCTTTTTGAAACGCTATAATTGTTGTAGTTATGTTTCATTAAATTACTACGAATAGGATCACAATACTTTCTAAGACTGCAAATAATTCTTCATTAGGAGTAAAGCTAGGTTTGAGAATATTATGAAACAAATTACTACACTTAGTATTGTTATTTATCATCTGAATGATGAAAGCATAATTAAGGAAACAAATCCAATATACAATTTTGATGAGACACTTTGCCTTACCCTTATTTTCGTTTTGCATACTCAGAGATTAATTAGTCCTCAAGCTTGGAGAAATTCTTGTTCTTGTTTCTGGAAGTCCAATGAATAACTCAGTTTCAACATCTGAACTTGCCGCAAAAGCTTCACCTTCTGCTATATTTTTTCTGTCACCCTTTTTTGCTTGCTGTGATGAATATTTATCATACTGCACAAAATTAGAAATTTTCAGTATTCCATAACTGAAAGATATAGCCTTTTTCACATGGCGAAATTTCTAGTGAATTCACCTTCTCAGAGAGCATGACATTTTCAGCAATTAGGGTTTTTTCCTGAAGTGTATTCGAAAAGCTTTAGTCAGAATCATTCATTTTCCGTTCGAAAGTGCTTTAATCAAATATATAGAGAACTTACCTTTTCTTTTAGATGACCAATTTGTTCCCTGAAAACCTGAGTCTGAAAAATAAACATTTCATATGTATAAGTATCGATTAATTTTGTAATTACGAATACCTTTCGATCATGCTAGCTAACCTTTTTTGCTCGAATTTTAGTTATACTCCTCTCCAACTGCTGTTCTATCTTTTGTAATTCTTCAATGGAACAAGTCCCTAAACCTTCTCCTAATAGTTTTCTGCAAACGCGACATATTTTCATCTGAGACATTGAATATTGTAAAAAAATACCTGTTAACATGAATATAAATTGATAATATTTAACCGTTTTGAAGTTTCAAGAAGATCAATCCTTTTCATCATGTTTTCTGCTTCTTCCTTCAAATGCTGTAATGTATAAGGCAATTTCATTCAAACTTGAAGTCTCTTATGAAGTTGAAGTAGAGGGTCTAGAAAAATGAATAGGAAGAGAGTATATCTAATTAAATAAACCTGAGTATTTTCAGCAGATTCAGATAATGTTTGAGTATTATTAATCCGGCTATGACTGCGGTATCGCTCAATTGTTTCTTGAATGCTGTAACAATAAAGCAAATGTTACTGATGAATTCAAGGTCCAAATATATAAGTAGGCACTTGCTAATAATTGGTTAGAAAATGAGTAAACTCACAAGGATGCATGTGAGAAAATGAAATATCAATAGGATATGTAAAATGAAGACAAAAAATATATACACAAAAAATAAAATTTTCTGTAATTTATATAAAGAACTGAATAATGCCATAATTAGATTTCATTTCTTAGGAATTATAGAGTAATGCATTCATTTTGGTTCCCTCATGTGATTTTAAAAGAATTCCCAGTTTGTGTCTATATGATATTATGATACGGTAAAATTATTATGTAAGCCCTGCAACTCCACATGGAATGAATATACATCATGGTGTCAAATCAGTCCAAAGAAGAATGAGAGATTCAACATTAAGCGGTATGTTGTTTTATTGTGAAGTATGTTGAATATAAATATTTAGTATTAAAATTGATACAAGTGCAATTGCATGCCGGGAAAAGATAGAATCCTTGAATCCTTCTGAATTATGGAATATTGTTCTTGTGAAATTTATAAGTTTAGGTTATGTTTGGATATTGTAAAACGAACGGAACAGAATGGAACGAAGCAGAGTGGACAGATTAAAATTTAGTAAATATGATATCCGATTATTTGGATATTTCATAATGGATTGAAACAATTTTGTCATTCTGTCTAAATTGGATTGGAGGGTACAAAATATGTTGGAAAGTGATGAAATAAGATGAAATGCATTCCATCAGATTTCACTCTGTTGTGAAAATAATATCGGAATAACGAAATATAATTGGTTTTTTGATTGGCAAGAAAGTCACAAGGATAGAAAAAAGGGAAGCAATAAGAACATAACAAGTTGGTTATCAACTGTTATTCTTTATTTTTTGTATTCTTTTTGCTTCCCTATTTTTTTATCCTTGTGAGTTTCTTTCCGATCAAAAAATCAATAATCTCATTCACAACAACAACCCCATTCACCAGATGCCTACCTTTGAGAAAGATAGATTGGTCGGTGTTTACCGTCGAAATTGGTAAACAAACACTAGTCTTCCAAATTCTATGTTTTTTAGTTACTCGCATGATCGACTAGATTGATCCTAGGACATGTATTGTTATTTAGTTTCTACGTTTGTTAATTATGAACATTTCGACAATGCTCTTCAAGGTTATTAAAGGGAATGATACAATTCTTTAACAAAATGCACAAGTAAAGGATTGCAAAGTAAATGACTTCAAAATAAATGACAAAATCTTAAATATTGAAATTGGCTTTAAAGTAAATTGTAGCAAATGCAAATGACACAATCTTAAATGTCTTGGTTAAAAGTATAAAATATGGTACTCACATGCACATTTTCACTCAGGAACACTCGTTTCTCACACACAGATACTTTGAGTAAATTTAGTGTTTTTGTACAAGGTTGAACACCCCTTTCCTAATGGCTAAGTGTCTTATTTAAAATATGGTATTCACACACACATTTTCACTCAGGAACACTCGTTTCTCACGCACAGATACTTTGAGTAAATTTAGAGTTTTCGTACAAGGTTGAACATCCCTTTCCTAATGGCTAAGTGTCTTATTTATATTAAATAAAAAATAACCGCTATTCAACAGACTTTTCTCCAGAAGATGCCACGTCTTCGATTTGCATGCATTCCGCTGCTCAAAGCTCTCCACACGTCTTCAAGAAACGGATAAGGCCAAAAAACAGTTATCAGTCTCAAATTTGAATTATACTGCATCGAACATTACTCTAGGTAAGCTTCGTCGAACTCCAATGTAGGCCAAAATATTTCTAAGTCCTAGACCGCAACTTTCTTCGTCGAGATATTCTCATTAATCTGTTGTCGAAGTCAACATATTCTTCTTCAGAATATTTCTTTAAATCCTATGACCAATTCCTAACATTTATGTGTGTCCAAATCCCAACCAACAAATTGCCCCCCCAAAATGTCATTTTCGACTGTATGGAAAACAAGACATTTTTTGAAACTTTTCGACACTAAAGCATATTTACTGCTATGACATCATGATCATCATGACCACGCAACTTCAAACGTCTTTTTAAATAATTCATTTCCCGTAAGGGTATAACTCAAAGATCGATACCTGAATTTTTGCTCTGCAGATGCTCTTGGGTTTTCTAAGCAACCCACTATTGGTTTTCTTCAATTTGCATCCGTCAAGTTCTCGATAGCCAATATTTCGAAGTTCTCATTATCTGCATATCCCAACTGGGTGTCTTCCAAATTTGTTGGAGACAATCTAGTTGCCATTACCTTACCTCGAACTTCGATCACATCTTCCAATTTTTCTTTTGAGATCTTATAGCCAGAAGCAATTTGCAACAAGTCATTGGCCTCCTGGATCTTCAGTCGAGGAATGTGTCTATTATTCACCATTTCAAACTTTCGTAATAGTCGATTTACCATCACGAAGTACATTATCAAATTCTCTTTGACACATTTATATTCCTTCGTCATATGTTTCACGACCAATTCTGAGTCACCCATTATTTCGACTCTAGTTTCCCCCAATTCTAAAAGAATTTCAAGGCCAACTATCAAAGCCTCGTATTCAGCCTCATTACTCGACAAAGGCCCTTCGATCTTATACTTGAATCTTGTTTGAATTCTATTAGGGGATATAATCAGTATACCAATACCCGTTCCATCTTTGTGACTCGAACCATCAAAATACAATTTCCAAGATTCAAGCTCCAAATAGTTTAAGGAACTTTCGACGATAGAGTGATCGACTATGAAGTCTGCAACCACTTGTCCCTTCATGGCCTTTAAAGGCACATAAGTGAGGGAATATTATGCCAAGGCGAATGCCCACTTTCCAATTCGAATGTGTAGAATTGGCTTAGAAAGCATATGTTTGATGATATCAAAATGAGACGAGACATACACATCGACAGACTTTATATAATATTTCAACTTTATACAAGAGAAATACAAACATATAAAAAAAATTCAATCATACTATATCTCGTTTCGGCATCATTGAGAACTCGACTAAGGTAATAAATGGCTCTTTCAATGCCATTTTCATCTTCTTGAGCAAGCATACTCCCTATAGGCACATCAGATGCAGAAATATACAATCTCATACTTTTACTTCGACAAGGAGGCGACAAAACTGAAGGATGAACAAAATACTCCTTGATTTTATCAAAAGCTTCTTATTGCGCTTGCCCCCACTCAAAACCTTCCTTTTTCAGTCGAAGTAGAGGAAAAAGTCTTTCCACTTAAGTTTGAGATGAACCTTCTTAGAAAGTTGATCTTCCCTAGCAGCGACTGCAATTCCTTCTTTGTCGATGGTGCTTTCACCTCCATAATGGCCTTGTTATTGTTCTGGTTTATTTTGATACCCTTCTTGTGAACCACGAAGCCTAAGAAATCTCCAGCCTGCACACAGAAGGCACCTTTTAGAGGATTCATCTCCAGACCATGCTTCCTCATCCTTTCGAATGACTGTCGAAGATTATCTATGTGGTTCTTTCCTAACATAGACTTAACAACGATATCATAAATATAAATCTTTGTAAGTGTTTCTATAAAATCATGAAAAATGGAATTCATTGCTCTTTGATAGGTTGCCCCTGCATTTTTTAAGCCAAAAGGCATCACCACCCATTCGTAGGTGCCTAAGGCTCCGGGACATTGAAATGCCGTCTTCGACACGTCTTCCTCAGCAATGAATATTTGATTATACCCAGAGTACCCTCTAAGATACTCATAGCCTGTAGCGGAGTCGACAAGCATCTCTGCCACTTGCATTGGATATTCGTCCTTTGGGGTCGCAACATTCAGATCCCTGAAATCTATGCAAACCCTCAAAGTCCCATTCTTTTCAATGACTGGAACTATGTTAGCAATCCACTCCACATACCTTATTGCAAGAATGAACTAACACTTAAGAAGTCTCTCGACCTCTTGCTTTATCTTCGACAAGATTTCTGGCGCAAATCATCTTGGAGTCTGCTTAACTGGCTTCCTTCCAGGTTTGATTGACAATTTTAGCTCCTTTAATTCCCTACTTAATCCAGGCATCTCGTTGTAATCCAAGCGAAACAATCTTTATACTCCTTCAAAAGCTGGATCACTTTGACTCTAAGTTCTGGGCCAAGGTTGATGCTTATGTATGTTGGTCTTTTTGTTGTTCCTTCTCCTAAGTCAATTTCTTCTAAAGGATCATGCGCTAGCATTTTTATGTTGGGTGCGAGCGGGTCCCTTTCGAATCTCAAAGGCTATTCGTCATAGATGGCTACGAGCCTCTGGATTTACACTTTGTGTTGCTCCTTATCAGGCAGCTCTGGTTCGAAATCTATGCCAGGCCCCTCCAGGTGCACATTAGCTTCTTTGGCTTCGGCAACCATGTATTTAACTTCGGCCTCTAAGGCCGCTTTTTATCTGTTCTCACCTATATAAGTCGAAATCTTTTCCAATGTTTTGGATTCAGACATAATCACCAAATTCATCTCCCTAACTAGTTGGATGGATGTATGACGTCCCTTCAAACTTGAGGTCTTCTCCTACAACCTCTCTATCCCACTGAAACCCATAAGTTGGGTGTAGATAAAGGGAATAATATGTTACATCAGTGGGGTCGAATGCGAAATCAGCTTTCCCAAATTCCTGTCGAAATTGCGCCTATCCACGTAGTTCACTTCATCCATAAAATAGCTCTGATAAGCTTCAATATTTTCCACTATACCATCACTTCTCAATATAGTAATCCTTTGATGCATCAAAGATGGTACTCCTCCAATGCCGTGTATCCACTCATGGCCCAACAATAGGTTGTAATTAGCTTTCAAGGCAATAACCATGAACATGGTTTGCCTCGTAATGGTTCGAATGTTAAATCAATCTGGATCACCCCTAAGGTACATCAAGTCTTTCCTTCATAATTTGACAAGACCATGTTATGGGACTTTAGATCTGTGTCGAACTTTCCCATTTTCTGCAACATGAAGTGCGACATTAGGTTCAATGTCGCACCACCGTCCACCAGGATCTTATTAATTCCCATATTTTCTACCTTTCCAATAATAAAAAGAGGTTTAAGATGACTTCTCATTGCTTTGTCCGACCTTTCGAAGAAGGCATTTTCCCTTTTGACGCAACCGTTATTCATTACGTAGTAACATACTGATCTATGTCTGGCCATTTCGACTTCCATAAACTCTTCACACTCCCCTACTTCTATGACTTGATCGAACTCCACAGGCAACACCGAGACTATATTGCAAGTGATATCCAAAGAAGGCATAGATTTTGTCTCGAAGTTGTCAGTTATCATGTCATCGTCAGCCCGTGGTAACTCTGACTTTCCCTCAGGTTCTTCTTTTCGAGAAGGGAACAATTTCCTCCCAACTGGTCTTTTTTCTTCACCTTTCTTTTTATCTGGAGGCTGGTTGGAACTAGATTCATCCATTGCCTTTTCTCTGGCCTCTCTCTATGCCTTTCTCCTCCTTTGCTGCCTTTGCCATTATGACCTAGACATGAGATTCTCACCCTTGTAGTTTTCAGACCTATAAGCTTGTTGTTTCGATACTTGAAACTCCCTTCGATAGGCTATTGAAGAGCCTCAACCAACCTCGAAACTTTGCCACTTCTCCTGGCCTCTTTCTCTCTTTACAGCAAGCCTTACCCATTTTCCTCTGGATGCATTAGCAGTTGGTTTGAAGGTAGTTGGCCCATTTGGATGAAGACTTGGACTTCCTTGCTCCATCCTTCGAGGGAATCCCATCTTATCGAAAGTGAAATGACTGTGAATTTCTCTGCAATTCCTTATGTGACTAGCCACTCAAACTCTCTCGATGTTTTCAGCAGCTTTCTTGTCAAAAGCTGAACTCCACCTAGGGCACAACATGACCACAGACTTCTTTTTCTGGAAGTGATGGAGGGACTCCATTAGGCTTTCATCACTCTTGGAGTAATCCATCCTCACTTTATCTTCTCTTTGTCGAGCATTCTCTTCGTAAGCTTCCCTCTCTCTTCTCACCTCGACCATGTTAACTTCGAGATTGGTGCCATTAGTGATCTTCAGCTTCTCCAATTTTACCCTAAGGCCCTCAGTAGCCTCAGTCTTGCCATTCTCCTGCTTGAAACCCTCAGTGGTTTCGCACATCTTGGTTTTTTTGTTACATCCTTCAGATGCTTCGACCATGTTGTTAATGGTCGGTTCAGTATATGTGGCATCTGCCACCTGGAGGGGGTCTGAGTCGATCTTCATCTGAGACTTCATCTTGTCCCCAAATCTCAGCCTTCCGTCCATAATAGCGTTTTCTCCAAACCCTGAAAAGAAAACATTGTGAGGTTTTGTGGCCTAGAAATTTGTAATATTTACAAAAACCTCATTTCTTTCGCTGTTCTAACGGAGGTATTTTAGTGCCAGGAGGCATTATCATTTGGGCATCTTTTGACTAGCAAGTCGAAAATTTCGTCACACTTGGTGACGTCCAAGGTGTATGTGTTCTGAGGGAATTTATCATTCTCTTCTAGTTCGACGGGATTTTTACCATTTGAAGGTACAAGAACCTTGCAAGAATAGGGCGACCCTTGTTTTAGTTCGGCCAAGTCGATTTTGCTTAAGTCGAAACCTAAAGGGTCACTATATGTTTCTTGATCATCTTCATCTATGTCGACATACGCTACCCTTTCTCACCTATTATTCTTAGTTACTCTGGCTTTTTCATCCTTCAAACATTCTACCTGTCGAACTCTATCGGCCAATTGGGCTATATCGCTCAAATATCGGGTGTCTAATTTATTTCTGATGAAATAATCTAAACCACTAGTGGCCATTTGGACCAATTCAAGTTCAGGCACCTGTGTGAAACACCTTTCCTTTAGCAAACAAAACCTATTAAGATAGACGTCAATTGGCTCAAAAAATTTATGCTTAATACTAGCCAATTCTTTCAGGCTCATATTCGACTGCCCCGTATAAAATTGTTCATGAAATAATCTTTCTAGACGAGTCCAATCATGAATCGAACTTCCTGGGAGTGTAATGAACCATGTGAAGGAGTTTTTAGTGAGCAAACTAGGGAAGTATTTTATGCTTAAGTTTTTGTTATTTGCAAGGTCTTCTGCTTCGGTTAGATATCTCACCACATGTTTGACAAACGATTCACTAGTATCTCCTGAAAATTTTGTAAGCTTTGGGACTTTTAATCCCCTAGGAAATTTAGTTTGAAAGATATAGTCAGACAATGGGGAACTATAATTTGGCCTATGAAGGACAACATTCACCCCATTTCGCGCCATAATCCTTTCGACCATGGCAACCAAGTTGTTATCTCCTACCATACCATCATATTGAACCTGATATATGACCTCGTCGGCGTCTTATTCATGTTCACCATTACCACCCTTAGTCCCCTCTCCCTTGGGATTGACATTGGTTGTTCGTCCCTGGGAGGTTCAACTCTAACTCCATGATTTACCCATCCGCACGGGGTGCATTTCGCTGGTTAATGGTAGGATCTTCCTCAAAGCCTGTTCCTTGGTTTTCTATCACTCATTCCCTTTGAAGTTGTTGAGGTGCTTGCGGAACTCCAAAACAATATGCAAGTTGAGTCGTCTGCACTGCCAATTATTGGTCCATTTAGGTGGTGTTTTAAATCACGGGATTGAATATGGTGCCCATCTGCTGGACAAGCATATGGACCATATCATGGTTATTTTCGTCCATTTGCTGTCATAAAACTGCTGCAGAGTTTGTAGTGACATTGGACATTTGTTGGGTAGAAAATTCCATCCGTGGGGGTGGATTGATTCAACCTATATTATTAACAGCAGATCCAGACCCTTGCACAAGCAAAAACGTATTCATCACTGGGTCAGTGAACGTTGTGGTTGTATTGTGTAAACTTGCCATTATCGAAGTTGACATGTCATATGGTTGTTCTCGACCATTTAAAGGCATTGTAAATCCATGTATATAAGGCCTGAATGCACTAGCTCCCATTGGAGGAGGGGTCACGGTTTGAACCTGTATCCTACTTGTTGGTGTAAGCCCTAGAGGCCAATACTTTTGGTACTTGTATCGAATTATTTATTAATAATAAAAGGCATTTTCTTTATTATGGTTGATTAATAAAGTCCCTAGAATAGATAGTCCGTTTAATGTATTAAGTGTGACTTAATCATGAGAACACATTAAACATAAGGGCACTGTTCTTAAAGTATCCGTAGTCGAGCTTTAATGTGAAGTGGGATAACATTAAAGCATTAAGACTATTATGTTTGTAGACTGATGATCACATCTCATGGATCATGGATAAAGAGTTATCAAGTCTTAAACATAGGTATGAATATTAGGAGTAATATTTATACCGGATTGACCCGCTATGAGAATACTATATAGAAAGTTATGCAAAGTGTCATAAGTTATTCTCATGGTGATAATAGTGTATACCACTCTTCGACCTGAAACCACTATGGATCCTAGATGTAGAGTCGAGTGCTTTATTGCTGATCCAACATTGTCCGTAACTGGATAACCATAAAGACAGTTGATGGGTACTCCACGAAGCATGCTGAGGGACATGACTGTCCTAGATGGAATTTTCCAATCCTGCGTAATAGGATAAATGTCTATGGGCCAAATATTGAACTGGACAAGGGTGACACGGTCTATACCTTGTGTTCAATATAGACATAAGGGCAAAGGGGTAATTATACACATAATTATTATCACAGGAGGTTTTGTCAGATCACATGACATTTTCGTGACTTGGGTAGCAGTGATGTCTTGCTAGATACCGCTCACTGTTTATTATGTTAAATGCGTGATTTAATATAATTGCCAACGCCGCGAAAACCTATAGGGTCACACACAAAGGACGGATTGATGAGAGATAGAGTAACTAAGGAACACCGTAAGGTACGGTGCACTTAAGTGGGAGACGAAATATGGTAAGGTACCAAATACTTAAGTGATTTTGGGCATATTATAAGATATGAGCCAAAATACACTTAAGTGGGTTTTTAGCTTGAAGCCCACACAAGTGGTTCTATAAATAGAACCCCTTGGGTAGAAGCATTGTCACTCCACTCCACTCCACTCAGACAGAAATTCAAGTAGAGACTTAGAATTTTGTTTCCCACTTTCTCTCACTTAAAGCCTTCATTCATAACAGCTAGCACTGCAATTGAAGGAATCCGTTCGTGTGGACTGAGTAGAGACGTTGTCATCGTTCAACGTTCGTGATCGCCCCGTGGATCTGTATCAAAGGTTTTGATCATTATCAGAGATCTGCACCAAAGGTTTGAATCGCCACAAGAGGTAACGATTCTATCACTGATCATGCCCATTCGTAAGGATCACTAAATGGAGAAATTTTTAAATTCCGCTGCGCCTTGGATGGCAATTTTCCTACACTACGGGGGATAAAATTGGTCCATTGTGAGTGCTCGATGGTATGGTCGTCGTACTCGTCGTAGAGGAACTACTTCGGCCATAGAAACAGATGTCACGACCATAGTCTCCCCTGTCGAACGGGGGAGTTGTTCTCCATTGTTATTTGGAGGATTTATCATCCTTCTTACGTATCTTCTTCTTAGTATCGCTTCATTATCAGTGGTTATTTTATCACTTCTTAATCTCAGGCAACGAAGTTAAAGGAAACCAGAAATGATGAACTTCTAAATATTTTTCACAAATTCTATCTAACAACACCAGTCTCACTAGGTGTGCCAATTTGTTTACCGTTGAAATTGGTAAACAAACGCTAGTCTTCCAAATTCTATATTTTTTTGGTTACTCGCAGGATCGACTAGATTGATCCTAGGACATGTGTTGTTATTTAGTTTCTGGATTTGTTAATTATGAACATTTCGACAATGTTCTTCAAAGTTATTAAAGGGAATGTTGCAATTCTTTAGCAAAATGCAGAAATAAAGGCCTGCAAAGTAAATGACTTCAAAATAAATGATGAAATCTTAAATATTGAAATTGGCTTCAAAGTAAATTGTTGCAAATGCAAATGACACAATCTTAAATGACTTGGTTAAAAGTATAAAATCTGGTATTCACACGTACATTTTCACTCAGGAACACTCGCTTCTCACGCACAAGTACTTTGAGTAAACTTAGAGTTTTTGTACAAGGTTGAACACCCATTTTCTAATGGCCAAGTGTCCTATTTATATTAAATCTAAATAACCGCTATTCAACTGTCTATTCTCCAGAAGATGACACTTCTTCGATTTGCATGGACTCCGCTGCTCAAAGGTCTCCACACGTCTTCAAGAAACAAATAATGTCAAAAAACAGTTATCAGTCTCAAATTTGAATTATACTGTGTCGAGCGCTACTCCAGGTAAGCTTTGTCGAACTCCGGTCTAGGCCAAAATATTTCTAAGGCCTAGACCACAACTTCCTTCGTCGAAATATTCTCATTAATATGTTATCGAAGTTAACATATTTTTCTTCAGAATATTTCTTTCAATCCTATAACCAATTCCTAATATTTATGTGTGTCGAAATTCCAACCTAACAATCGGACGAAATTAGCTTATCCATCATTAAGGCTAACCCATCAGTCAAATCTCCATCCACTAGCATATACAATAATGCAAGAAGAGAGAGCGCCTAAATACCCCAAGAGACAAAGGGGATGCCACCTTCGGATATAGCATAATGAAATAGGACGTCAAACTCTTCAGCAAGGTAGCATTAACAAAGAACTAACCACACATATAACATAGACACCCTCCTTCAGAAGATCCCAAAACTTCTCAAAGAAAGAAAACTTAAAGTTATTTGAAACCGGACTTGTGTTCTCATCCACGATAGTTACAACACATAAATCCAATTGATCTTCAATGAGCTCCATGTTCAATTTTCAGCTAATATATATATTTGTCTCTGTACTTTTTTTTTTTTGAAATGATTTATTTATTTTTAAGAATGTACTAACTTATGTACTAAATTATATTTTTATGTTCAAAAAGTTAATTATCCTCTTGGATACTGTCTGTAGACTAAAGACAAGACAATCTTAATTAATTGTACTGCATATATTACTATGCAAATGTTTATAAGAATCGAATTCAAAATCACATTCAAGCCCATTTTCTTCAAACTAACAAATGTTAGTTATTTATTCTAAGTGTTTGTATATCTTTGTCATCATATTCATAGCCTATCACCAAAAAATATTATATATAAGAATAGTAACTATGTAACTGTTTGATCTCTTACTTCATCTCAATATAAAAATATGTCAGTACTTATAACATGATGCAACAATATGTGTTGGTTATGGTTGAGGTGCTAGGGTACTACAAAAAACAAAGGAGTTAAAATTAATTATTCACTAATATTTTAAGGTTGTTTTAGTTTTTTTTAGGGTTTATCTTCATAAATTAATAACCAGATGCAATCAGACACATATAAAACAAAGACAAGGACACATACCTTGAACTTGCAAATTCATAAAGTCTTCCTCTTGGTGAGAAAACAATAAGAGCAACCTCAGCATCACACAAAATTGATAACTCAAAAGCTTTCTTCATCAAACCATTTCTTCTCTTTGAAAATGTTACTTGTCTGCTTGTTGCGTTCTCTATACGCTTCATCTGCGTCTTCCCTCTCACCATCTTTGCTGAAATCACAACAACAAATACAAAAGATGATATGAAAAGTTATAAAATGAAAAGAGCATGAAAATAACAAGAGAGTCCTCACCAAGAAGGAAAAGACAAAATATAAAGCTTAAAAGGAAGAGGGGATGAAAGATCTAGAAAATCTGTGAGAGATGAAAAAAATGAAAGAGATTTATTAGAATCACTTACCAACCAATAAAACCAAATTCTTAAGGTTGAAATGAAATATGAAGGATGAAGTAAAATTAAAATAAAAGTTTTAATGAAAAAAGTGAGATAGTTGTCAAAGTATTTTGATGAGAAAATTAAATGGTGTAAAATAGGTTCCTAGGATAAGGGTCTATTATAAACACCTACATTAAAGATTCATATTTCATTGAAAATAAGTGATTTCTCTGAAATTACCAGAAATAAAAGCAACTTCAAAAGCAAACAGATTTGCACCAAATTAGCAAAATCTAAGAAAGTAGAGATAGGAATAATGAGTTAAACCTAAAAAAGGAAAAGAAGGTTAAAAAGTAATAAGAGGTAAGGAATCAAGAGAAAGGAGAAACTAAGCACCACCAAAAGTAGTAAGGTATGTTCAAAGGAAACGGGTTGGATTTGGATTTTACATTCTTTTTCAGGAAACACAGAGAGCTACCTTTCCTAATTAATCAACCTCATTCCATCTTGCTACCCCACCATATTAACAAACAAATTATTATTTTTATTAGAAAATTGAAACCTCATCATTTTCTTGTTTTGGTAAAATCAGACTTTACTGGCCATAAGGAGAAATTTCTAAATTAAAGTCAATAATGGTTTGAAAATAATACTGCCAAATTTTTTATGAAAGGAAAATAAATGTATGCATATGTGTAAAGAAAGGACAGAGTTAAATGTTTTTTATGCACTATTTTATTTTTTTAGTACAAGGACACATATAGGTAGTAGACTAGTGTTATTAATGAATTATTGACATATATATATATATATATATATATATATATATATATATATATATATATATATATATATATATATATATATATAAACTATTAGAAAAAAAACATTTCATCTCGGACACAAAATGCATTTAACCCCGGTTATAGAGGCGACGTAGCGAAGGGCGTTATGAAAAGTGAAAACTTTACCTCTCAGGTTTCTGAAAAGGTCATGAGTTCGATATCTAGGAGGATTTTTTTGGAATTCTAAAATGGCGAAAACACATGTTCTATCGGTTTTGTAATTTCTCTGACGGATATATCATATTTTCACATCGGTTATCTCATAAAATCGAGGGTTAAAACAAAATTTGAGTTTATTAAATGTAATGTGGATTACTCATTTCACAAAACCCTATACTGAACATATAACTTCTAAATATTGGTTAGGAAGATAATTATATGAACAATTGTGTTATATTTGAAGAACAACTTACATTGATTATGATTTTGAAGCATCCTGTAATTCATCACTCTTCTCACCTTGTTTTATGGTTAAAATTTCTCCAATGTTTCAAATTCTTTATTCAACACTTTCTTTTCTAGTAATTCATTCTTGAAAGCATAAAATTTGATGCTTTAAAAACTGAACAAATATGGAAGAAAGTTGAACAAAAACTAGAAGTATTTGAGAGATTGTAACAATAAAACAACGTGTGATGCATGATGAGTTGCAGAATGCTAGAAAGTAATTAATCAGTGTAAGATAAGTTTTAGATAATTTTGCATATGATTATTTCCAAAATCAATTTACAAGGTTATATGTTCAAAGAGAGGTTAATGAAATAAACAATCGACATTAGATGTAATAAACTCAACTAAACGTAACATGATGATAGTTGCACAAAGAATCACAAAAAACAAAATATCAATATCAATATCAATAACAACAACATCTAACACAACATCAAGACCAACAACGTCAATAAACAACAACAATGTCAATGAACAACCTTTAGGATTTAGGGCCTCAACAACAAGAACAACATCGACAAAAACGACAACAAAAACTCTAGGGTTTTGAATGTCAACGACAACAACAACAACAACAATATGACAAAAATATTAGTAGTGATGTTTGACGTACCAGATCTCTAAAGAAGAAGTAAAAGAAAATGATTTGAATCTCTGAAGAAGAAAAAAGAGTCAATTTTTTAGAACTCTTTGTTAGGGTTATGTTTGTGTTAGTTATACAAATCAAACTGAATGTTACAAAGATATATATATATATATAATATATATATATATATATATATATATATATAACATATTCACCTCGATTGGTAAGAAAATCGAGCTTAAAATAGTATACTTTTAAATTAAATATAAAATATTCAAGAATGTGTCACTTTTAATGAGATAAAAACATAAATTGAGGTTGCTGAGATTCGTAGTTTGTACACTTAATAAGTTTACCCCTAAGTTTTCCAAATAACCGACGAAATATATTGTATATTTAAAAAAAAGGTGCGTCCAGGTATTTGACCTCGTTTTTTCAGTACGTGAGGTGAAATCATCGTCATGAAATGTATTATTTGTAGTAGTGATATTATATGATTTGTCAAGTCACCTCTCAATAGTGAGTTTCTAAATTTAGATTATTTTTTTCATTTATCTACCTTTTATTTACTTTCAAATTATGAGAGAAAAAATATAAGTGATAAACTAATCTCATTGATTTAGCAAGTGTTTCAGTCATGAAAAAAAAGATTGTTCAGATAAATGGAGAAAGTCATTCTGGTGTGGTATCAACAATATCCAATGAGGTGGTGCGGTGTGAACCTGCAGAATTAATACTCTAACACTAAAGTCAATGAAGTGATTACCGAGTAACTTGAAAGAGTGAGAATAAGATAATACATGTTATGGTGTGTGGCAGTGCTTTGTTTCACTAGGAGGCTATGATCAAATATCACAGTGGTTGACGCATCGATAGCTCCTATCAGATGCTCGATTCTAGCGAGGTTCCACATGTTTGCTAGTCTTCCATGACGACTCTTCGGGTTGATCCCCTATAATTGAGACTTTAGCTGTATTCGAACAAATCCCCCATTACCCACCCATAATTCTTAGGTGCTACGTGTGAGAGAAAGTGTAGGATCTTATTGATTTGGAGCAGGTGGTCTAAGTAACATGCATATTAAATGCTAGTCGAAACATTTCAAAAAAGCAAGTCTTACATGTGACCCTAGGTCTGGTAACATAAGTGACCTTTTAGGGTGCTCGAGTGTGAGGAAATCTAGGTTCAATTAGGACCATTTATGGTGATGGTTCACTTACCTAGATTTTTAATTGTTGATCGTGTGATCATATGCAATCAATATATGAAGGCCAAAGGTTGAATCTGGTATTTTTCATTTTCATTGCCTATGAGACTTAGGGATCCTCATATCACTTTCTTATTTTTTTCAACCCTGTATTTTAGTCAAGGTTTTACTAACGAAATTATTTTTCTTCTTCCTAATCTTATTCTTTTGTTTCGACATCTTTCGTGGCACTCGGGCTATTTAACGCACACGTATATCAGAGGTGTTTCTCTTAAAGGTAATTACTTTGCATTCTTTTATAAAGTTTGGTTATTGTTCGCCATGGTTCTTGTAGATATTAGCTTGAAGGGCTTGAAATTGGTAGAGATTTTGCTTTCTTAACTTTACCATTGAAGATTTTTTTCAAGGTTTGTGTTACTTCATATTTTCGACTCAAGTGATAAGTGTGATCATTAAGGGTCGAATCTAGCCATAATGGAAATTCAAGGTTTTATCATTAAGCGTGATCATTAAGGGTTGAATCTAGCCATAATGGAATAATCCTTGAAGAACACACAATTAATAATGCCAACAATTTATGCCCAATGTAATCGAACAACTGAGGCCTAAGGAAGCCGATTGCTCACCAGTTTTAGTGGTTAATCGAAATCAGAACGTCAACCAAGTGGTTCATCAAGTCCGATAAGAAAACCCGGTGTCCAAAGAATAATGGCGCAAAATGGTTAGAATTTAGGCCTGCAAAGGAAAAATTATACATCCTCATTATCGGAATACGTATTACAAACGGAATTTCCAAGGGGTTGGAAACTCCATAAGTTCACCAAATTTGCTGGTGACACTAATGAATCTACAGTCGAACATATCACTCGATATTTTACTGAAGCGGGGAATATAGCGAATAACAAAATTTAAGGATGAGATATTTCCCTAGTTCTCTTACAAAAAAATGTGTTTACATGGTTTACAAATCTCCATGCGCATTTCATTAACGATTGGAATCGTTTAGAAAGATTGTTCCATGAATAATTTTATATGGGGAGATCTAAAATCAACATGAAAGTGTTGTCAAGCGTGAAGTGAAAGTTCGTTGAATCAATTAACAATTACCTAAATAGGTTCTGACTTTTGAAAGTAAGGTGTTTTACCCAAGTTCCTGAGCAAGAACTAGTCGAGATGGCGGCCACGGGGTTAGATTATTCCATAAGAAAGAAATTGAATACACAATATCTAAGAGATATGGCCCAATTGGCGGACAAAGTTTGACAAGTCAAACAGTTGAAGGCCGAGAAAGATAGAGTGAATAGAAATAAGAAGGAAAGAGTGGCTTATGTCAACATGGATGACAATGACCAAGGTTCAGATGTCGAACATAATCATGTCGAAGAGAACGGGGTCGATTTAGCCGAGTTGAAGCCAAGACTCCCATATGTGTGTAAACTTCTTACACCATTAAATGGGAAGAACCCTGCTGAGCCTGAAAAGAGTGACAAATTCCCCAAGAAAACCTATACTTTCAATCTGACCAAATGTGATGAGATATTTGGTCTGTTGGTTGCATATGGCCAAATATTAGTGCCATAGTATGCAAAAGTGTCACCATTAGAATAAAGAAAGAAAAGAGGTATTTGCAAATATCACAACTTTTTAGGCATAAAACTTTCCAATGTTTTCTTTTCAGTGATCTTGTCCAAAATGCTTTGACTGACGGAAGGATGAAGTTTGCTAAAAAGAGTAAGGCGCCTATAAAGATTGAGTTTGATCAACTACAGGTCGAAGAAGACCGCTATGTTGAACTAGTGGAAATTAACATGGTCGAAATTACTGAATATTTTGACCTGGAGGCTGAAGAAGACGTTGTCAAAAGCAACATAAATCAGATGAAGTATGTCTACCCAAAAACCGAGGAAGATCTAGTAGACTTCCTTCACCGTTATAGGGCTAAAGAGTCAAAGGTGATGCTCTACCTAAGATGCAGTGTAGTCTTCAACAAAAAAGTTGCTAAGGAGGTAGAGAATGCTCGATAGGTGTAGTGGAAGGGAGATTGGAAGAATAACAAACCTCAGTTCTACTTCATCGAAAGGAGAGTCCCCCAGAAGAGACAACAGTTCCCAACTCACTATAGGAACAAACCCATCACCAATGTTCCGACATCCAACACTCCCTAGGGGAAATGGGTGCGACCTATAGGAAAAGAGGGATCTTTCCACCAGAAATGGAAGAGTTGTGAGATGGGTAGAGGTTCCTCACTAACTTATCAAGAGAAATTTTAGGTGTTGGAGAAATGTTCCTATGGGCCCACCAATTATAAGGGGAAAATCCAATGTCGAGGACCCAATGGATGAGGTTCCAAAGGAAGAAGAAAGCAGAAAGGGAGGCTGCTGAGTCGAGTAGAAACAAACCATATCAAAATCAGGTTAATGATCAAGTCAAGAAACTAGTAGGAATTCAATTGTTTCCCCCATGCCGCTCAAGGCGAAATGGAAGGCAAATGAGGATGTACCACTCAATGATGACCAGATGGCGACATATAATTTTGATTCAGGGTCGGAGGATGACTCCGACATCATATGTAATGTAGTGTCGGTGCATCCGAGGGAATACAATTGTATCACAAAGGTGACGAAACCGGTGGGTTGGGATGAGGAAGAGATGGCAAAGCATAAAATCGTGTGTTACTTTGTGATGAATAATGGTTGTATTGATGAGCAAAACTCTTTATTTGAGAGGCCAAATGAGGGTATGAAGAGTCACTTAAAACCTCTATTTATAAGATCTAATATCGAGAATACCATAGTTAATAAGATTTTGATTGATGGAGGGGATGTAGTCAATTTGATGCCCCATTTTTTGTTAAGGAAAATAGAAAAGTATGATACTAATATAAGGCCACATAACATGGGTTTATCAAATTATGAAGGTAAGACGAGGCATACTATGGGTGTGATATAGGTAGATTTGGCAGTTGGATCAATAACCAGACCCATTTTTTTGTTGGTGATAGCATCGTGTAAGACCCCAATTTTGACCCTAAGATCCCTCATGCTATTATCATCATATGCATTAACATTGGGATCACACCTTGGCATCCTCCTTACCCCTCATTCATTGGGTTTGCATTGAGAGAGATCACCAAGCACATTTGATTGTATCATACTTCATTTATCTTTATTTCACTAACCCAAATACCAAAAGTATGTCATTGTTAGTTTAACTCTTTTGTAGGTAATGCACATGCTCACCTATGCTCTATCAAGCTCATATCCAGGGTTTAAGACCCTCACTTCCAGGAGATCAATCAAGAATTGGTTTACTATGGCTCTAAGTATTGTATATGAATCCCCATGATCTTTACATGTTATTTTGATCAAGAAATCGTCAAGAGATTGGAATTGGTTTGCCTTGGAAACCCTAATTCATCTGGGTATCTTATGTGACTTCTTCAACAAGCTTCTTCACCAATAGATCAAATATTTCAAAGGATACTTCACATTTCATCATATTATGCATATATGATCCTCCATGAGTCCCAAAAGTCAAGAGAATGTCAAGCTAGCAAGTTGGTTCATGGTGGTTGACCAGAGGAATTCAACTAGCCAAAACTGGGGTTCCCTAGACCCTATCTCCTACAAGTTTTATCATATGAAAATGATTCCAAGAGAAACGTTACTCTAAAGGAAATTACAAACAACTTTCATGTTGAGGTCTAGAGCTAGTTTTGCTTGGAAAAACATTTTTTATGGTGAAAGATTATAGGTCATCTTGTCTAAACCCTAATTTAGAGGTCAATTTCTCAAGACCACAACTCTCTCAATTTTTATGATATGAAGGCTATTCAAGTTTCACAATGGAATTCCAGATGTCTACTTCAATGTTTATGTTTGGAGGAAGTGCAAATTCAACTTTTAAATGCATGTGATATGAGGAGACATTATATGTCATTTTGGGCCCATACCATTGAACAGGTGATTTTCCTCAACTTCTAAAATGCATAACTCCTTCATGCTTAATCCAAATGAGGTCAAATTTGTGACCAAATTTAAGGAGTCTGAGAGAGCTACAACTTTGATGAAGGAATGTTTCTCATTTAAAGCCCAAAGAAAACGTTACTCAAGATGGAAGAAGTGAACATATGGCTTGGTACTTAGAAATGTTTTTGATATGTTTGATTTTCCAAACTTCCACCTCAAAATTTATCATGATCCAAGTTTCAAATGGAAAAGTGTCCAACATGAAAGTTGTTCCTCTTGATCTAACCTTTCCAAAAAGTCCAAATTCATGCTATTTGGACAAAGTATGAGTGACTTGTGCATGGCTTAAAGTTGAATGACCGTTTGGCATATTTGAATTTCCACTTTCCATACACGAATGCATGGCTTATTAACATGACTTCAACATTGCTTGCACATGATTTTGGACCTGAATGCATCATTACATGGGCCTATCATACGCCCATGCATCCATGCAAAGGCATTTTACTATTTTTGAACTTTGAAGAGAAGTGTGCAAATATCATTGCCTTGGCCTATAAATAAAAGCCCTTTCACTCAGAATTGAGGACCCTTGCGCGCCAGCTTTGAATCTCTAACCCTAAACCCTCACATTCAAAGGATAACCTTGAGGATTTTCATTGAAAATCGAGTTTGAATCTCCACTGTTTTGAGATTCAAATATCCAAGAGTCCTGCTTCTTTCTTGATCCATTTCCACTCCATCAAGCATCCAGAATAAGGCTAAGCACAATTTAGAGCAAGATCGTGTCCATCTGAACCTGCAGTGAAGGTGAATTTCTAAATTTTTCATATCTTCGATTCTCACTCAATTCTCCATAATTGTTGTTGTTTTTTGGTTGTTTGAAGTCCTACCAATGTAGGCAACAAGATTGAGTTTCTTAGAGGTCAAATCGAAGCAACTCAGATCATGATCCTCAAAATTCAACTCCATGTATCTTTCAATATACTTGGAGTTAGGTGAAATTGAGGCCAGATTCTAGCTCCTGACATTTTTACTTTAAATTCATGTCCTCCTTTTTCATTTTGGTGATGGTTGAGGGTGGACTAGTCCGATGAGGTCCACCAGAGAAGAAGACCGGAGATATGGCTCCAACGATGCGTTGGCGTGTCTCCAGACCATATGATCCTTTTATTTTGTTTTAATCTTGAGCGTTCAAACTGATTACCACGCGTGTGGCACATTGACCAGGGAACACCATGGAATGCACGCTCTGATCCACTTGATCTGCCACCTCAATTAATGAGGGAGATCAAGTGGTCCACGTATTTTTGCATTTTCTGATTTTCATTTTATTTGGCTTATTTTCATTAATTCATATTAATTTTAATATTGATCCAAAAAACATGGGACTTTCACCAAAAATTCTCAAATATTTTTCTCTTTCATTTTCTGAATTAAAATTATTTTTTGGATCAATATTAATATTTTTTATGAATTATATGTTTTTGTGCATATTTTTAATTGTTTAAAAAGACTTTTAAGTTTCCAAAAATAATGAAATTTTTTCTCCAAGATCCTTTGACCTTGTTTGACCTATGATAAATCTCTTGGCCATTTATTTGGTGTTTTGAAGAGGTTTTAGGATTTTGACCAACCATAATTTAATTTAATGCATTTTTTAATTGATTTTTAATTATTTAATTGCAAATAAATTGTGTTGAGCTATTTTTATTGACTTGTTGAGTTTGACTATTGTTGTTGAGCCTTGGTCAAGGTTGATTTGACTTTGTTGGATTAAAATCATTGGATTTAGGGGATTGATGAAATATACATTTCATCTCCCAAAATGAATGAATGATTTTAATTTGATAAAAGTCATCCTTTGACCAATATGTGTTGATCTCCTTCCCCCTCCCTCTTCATCTTAATCCCGCTCTATCCCTATCCATTTCTTTAACCTATGATATCTTTATATCCTAAGGCTAGTTGTAGCGGTAAACTCGTGATCATCAAGCTATGGATAAGCTAGAAATCAAATAACAAGAGTCCCCACCGCGCTTTTATTGTTTCCAAGGGAAAAGGGAAAAAGTACGAGCAAAACCCAAAAGTAATAAGTTTTCAAATCAAAACTAATAAAATGTCAGAGATTACAAGTAAGGGGGTTGGTTACACAGAGGGAAGGTGTTAACACCCAAAGTGTCATAGGTACTCCAAGGGAGCCCTTTTTGTGTGCATATGTATTTTGTACAAAGTGATGTTTACAAGAAAATAGCTAAGGGGGATGAGAAAAGAATTCATTAATTATATTTTTGTGTTTCGCAAGACCTTCGGTCTTGTGCCTACGTACCAACATAAAAATGAGGGATCAAAACCTCGTAGTTCGTGATACAAATTTCAAAGTGGATGTATTACTTTTAACAAAAATTAAGTTTGAAAGGCACAAAGGCCTAAAAATGGTTTGCATGAGTTAGTTCTTTTTGGCTTTTTGAAAGTTTAAGTCAAGTATAGTTAAGTCTATTTACAAGTTTGATTTAGAAAAGGAAGTTTGAAAATGCAATGGCATAAGGCCAGAGTTTCTATCTTTTGCAAAGTGGTCAAAGTTTAGAACAAAATAAGTTCAATCAAAGAAGATTTTTGAAAAGGGAGGGAGAGATTTTGAAATTAATGAAATGGGGAGAAGATGAAGAGACTAATCCTATGTATAAAAGTAAAAGTTTAGAGTTGAAAAGATCTGACCAAATGGGTAGCAATCCAATAGACAAGAATGTCAATAGAAACCCAGAATTCCCTTGGACTTTTAGAATCAAGCAACACACAAATTCACAATTATATTATCTTGAAAAGCAAGGCATCAAATAAAGATGGCCACATCCAAGCTTATCCAAACCATGATCTTCTTCAAGGTAGCCCATGTAACAGATGAATTTCACAAGTCACAGGTTCAAAATAACACCTTCATAATGATCATGTTGCAGATGAACTTAGAGAGATCTTGAATGATGTATCAGATGAAGTTTCAAATTGCAAGCACTTGGTTTCTCAATAAGTTGGCATTGGCCAAGTCCTTTAGCATAGGAATATTGCCTAAATTCTAAGTCCATTTGTCCAAGATCAAGCCAACATTCCACACAAACGATTTTTAGGGTTTTTGTTGTTATTATGTACATTAATGGTCAAAGACGACACAAACAAACAAAGTATACACAAACAAGATATATCACACAATATGGTCCAAATGGACAAAGTGAAAATTGCATTAACATAAACAATTAGAATGATATGAACAATGACAAATGTATAAAAGCTAGAATTAAATGACATTAAAGTAAAGGGCTTGAAATTAAAAGTTAGTAGTTAATATGTTAAAAATTAGTATTGTTTTGTTTTTGCTTTTCATTCTTAGACATTCTTTGGAGAACACTCAACCCACTTATCACAAGCATGGATTCTTGAACCAAGACATCTTCCAAAGGAAGGAAAAAAGGTTAATTTTCCATATAATACCGTGAAAGAGGGGAGACTTACAATCTCACTAACTAGAATGATATGCCTTTTATGTAACAAATTTAGTGCTATGTTAAGCAATCGTAATTGGACTTATGTAGAAGTCACAACTATTTAAGGTCGGGCAATAGAATTTTGGTGTTAATGCATGTTAGAGACACAGTATTATGAACTATGCTCATGAAACATACCACACACAAAAAGAATATGCAAAAGGTGTGGCCTAATCTCATCCATACTCATGTTAATTTTTCAATCAACTAGCTTTAGGACTTTGAGATATCATAGGCCAAATGAGATGAATTCATAAAGAAAGGGAATGATATGAAGAGGGATGGGAATAGATGAAATCTCAAATTGGTCAAAGTAAGACTTTTACCAAATTAATATCATTCATTCATTTTGGGAGATAGAATGTACATTCCATCAATCCCCTAAATCCAATGATATTAATTTGGCAAAGTCAAATCAACCTTGACCAAGGCCCAACAACAAGAGTCAAACACCAACAAGTCATCACAATTGGTCAACAAAATTATTTGGCATTTATTCCAATTAAAAATACTAAAATAATGCATTTAAATTAATTATGGTTTGTCAAATTCCTAAAACCTCATCAAAACACCAAATAAATGGCCATGAGATTTATCAAAGGTCAAACAAGGTCAAAGGAACTTGGAGAAAAAATTTCAGAATTTTTAAGGACTTAAAAGTATTTTTAAATAATTAAAAACAAATGAAAAATCAATTAAATCATGAAAAATATTAATAATGATCCAAAAAATGATTTTAATTCAGAATATCAAGGAGAAAAATATTTGAATTTTTTTGGTGAAACTCTCATATTTTTTAGATCAATATTAAAATTAATATAAATTAATGAAAATCAAAGGAATAAAAATTAAAATCAGAAAATAAAAAAAAATGTGGACCACTTGATCTGCCTCATTAATTGAGGTGGCATATCAAGTGGTGAGAAACACGCGCTCCATGGTACACGCTAGTCAACACGCCACACACTTGGTCATTACAAGCAACATCCCTGATTAAAACAATTTGAATCAATCCAATGGCTCTGGACCTTGCCACCTCATTGTCGGAGCAAAGCGTCGGTCGTCTTCTCAGGCGACCTTGGTCGGACTGGTCCATTCATCACCACATCAAAAATGAAAAAGGAGGACATGATCTGAAAGGAAAAATGGTGTAGATCACGAATATCACCTCAATTTTAACTAACTCCTTACATATAGAAAGATACGAGGAGTTGAATTTTGAGGTATGTCAACTGAGTTGCTTCGATTTGACCTCTAAGCAACTCAATCTTCTTGCCTACATTGGTAGGACTTCAGACAACCAAAGAATCAAGAAAACTGAGCAAGATTGAGAGAGAATCGAAGAGATGAAAATTTATGGAAAATACCTTTAATGTAGGTCTGGATTCAACTGCTCTTGCCTTAGCTCGTGCTTGATCTCACTCAGAATGCTTCCAGAAGTAGAATGAAATGCACAAAAAGCCTTGGATCCCTGGAGTTTTGAATCTCAAAATAGTGAGATTCAAACTCAATTTCAAGATGAAATTCTCAGGATTATCCTCTCAAATGGAAGGTTTAGGGGTTTAGGATCAAAGCTGGCGCGAATGTGTGTTTAATTCTGATGCTAGAGGTCTCTATTTATAGCTGCAGCTCATGATATTTGCACCTTCCAAATCACTTTCCAAAATTGGCAATTGATGATGCATGGGTGCATGGGCGTGTACAGGCCCATGAGATCATTTCTTTAGGTCCACAAATGAGTGTAAGAGAGTCTGAAATCAACTTGGATTGTAAGGCAAGTGTGTGTGAAGATTTGAAGTTTGATCTTTGCCAAATGATGATACCATGTTCATGCCATGCGCAGCTCTAGCAATTCTTGTCCAAAATGGATGAACTTGGACTTTTTCTAAAGGTTAGGTCAAGAGGAACAAATTTCATGTTCAACACTTTTCCAATTGAAGCTTGTATCATGATGAATTTTGAGGTGGAAGTTTGGAAATTTCAACATGTTGAAATTTTTTCTAAGTGTCAAGTCATATATCTCAATATTCCACCTTGCTTAACTTTTTATGTGAGCTTCAAATGAGAAAAGTGTCTTCATAAAAGTTGTATACTTTTCCAAGACCTTCAAAATGGTCACTAATTTCATGTCATTTGGATTTAAAATGATAGAGCTATTCATTTTTGAAATTTGGAAAAATCACTTGTTCAATGGCATATGTCAAAAGTGACCTATAATGTAGCCTCATATCACATGCTCATAAAAGTTGAATTAGATCTCACTCCAAACATCAAAGTTAAAGTAGACATCCTGAATTTGATTATGAAACTTGTAAACCTTTCATCTCATAAAAATTGAGCAAGTTATGGCCTTGGGAAGTTGACTTTCAAATTAGGGTTTAAACAAAATGACCTATAATGTTTCAACACAGAAGATGATTTTCCAAGCAAAACTAGCTCTAGGTATCAACATGAAAGTTGTTTGGAATGTCATTTTGAGTAACGTTTCGCTTGGAATCATTTTCATATGGTGAAAATTGTAGGAGATAGGGTTTAGGGAGACCCGGTTTTGATCAGATGAATTCATCTGGCCAACTACCACCAACCAACTTGCTAACCTTCAATTCTCTTGACTTTCTAGGCTCATGGTAGATCATATATGCATAAGATGATGAATTTTGAAGTGTACCTTGAGAAATTTGATCAATTGGTGAGATATCTTGTTGGAGAAGTTACTCAAGATACCCAGTCCAACTTGAATTTCCAAGGCAAATCACCCTCAAACTCTTGAAGAAACTTGATCAATATAACATATAGAAATCATTGGGACTCATATATGATGCTCATAACCATTATTCTATCAATTCATGGTTGTGCTCTTTGTCATGAGGGTCTCAAACCCTAGATATTAACTTGATAGATGAATGGAGATCACGCCCTACCTACAAAAGAGTTAGGCAAATGCAAAGACATATTTTTGGTATTTTGGTTAGTAAAAATGATAAAAATACAAGTATGATACAATCTTGTGATTGTAAGTCTCCCCCTTTCATGGTATTGTGTGGAAACTTGGCCTTTTTTTCCTTCTTTGGAAGATGTCTTGGTTCAAGGATCCATGCTTGTGAATAGTGGGTTGAGTGTTCTCCAAAGAATGACTTAAACAACAAAAAGAAAAAGAAATACTAACTTCTAATCAACTAACATTTAACTAGCATTTAGTTTCAAGCTCTTTACTTTTATGCACTTTAAATCCAAGTCTTTCTTCATTGGCCATTATTCATACCATTTAACTTGTTTATTTTTATGCCATTTCCCCTTTGCTCACTTGAGCCTTACTTTGTGATTATATTGTGATTGTATATACTTGTTTGTGTATCTTGTTTGGTTTTATGGTATTTTTACCTTAATGCACATAATAACAATAAACACCCTAAAAAAAAGATTTGTGTGGGCTGTTGGTTTTGATCTAAGACATTGGACTTAGAATTAGGCAACACTCCCTATGCAAAAGGACTTGGCTAATGCCATCTTTTCTGAAACCAAGTGCTTGTGAAGTGAATTTTCATCTAATGCAAGTATTGAGATCTTATTTGAGTTCATCTGCTACATGGTCTTATTGGAGCTGTAACTTTGAACCTGTGTCTAAATGCCTATCTCTGAGCCATTCAAGGATTATGGCATCTGATGCATGGGAGTTTAAGAAGAAGACTATGAAGTTTCTTGCTTGGATGTGGCTATCTTTATTTGATTCCTTTCTATTCATCTTGTTATTTGTGTATTAATATTGCTTGATTCTAAAGTCCAAGGGAAAATTGGGTTTCTATATGACATTCTTGTCTATTGGATTGCATCTCATTAGTCAGATCTTTTCAACTCTTAACTTTTAATTTTTTCTTAGGATTAGTCTCTTCATCTCCTCCCACTTCTTTAATTTCAAATTTCTCCCTCCTTTTAAAAATCTTCTTTGCTTGTGTTTTTCTAAATTATGACTTGGTTACAAAATTAGAAACTTTGGCCTTATGCCATTGCATTTTCAAACTCTTTTCTTAATCAAATTTGTAAATGAACTTAACTATACCTGACCTAAAATTTCAATAGACAAAAAGAATTAACACTCATTCAAACCTTTTTAGGCATTTTGTGCCTTTGTTAAACTTAAACTTTTGTTAAAAGCAATGCACTCACTTTGAAATTGTTACCACGAATTACGAGGTTTTGATCCCTCATTTTATGTTGGTACGTAGGCACAAGTCCGAAGGTCTTGTCAAACACAAAAATATAATTAATGAATTCTTTTCTCATCCTCACACTCTATTTATTGCAAACATCATTTTATACCAAAACACATACACACACAAAAAAGGGCTCCCTAGGAGTACCTAGGACACTTTGGGTGTTAACACCTTCCCTCTGTGTAACCAACCCCCTTACCTGTAATCTCTGGCGTTTTATTAGTTTTGATTTCAAAACTTCTTATATTTTGGTTTTGATCGTACTTTTCCCTTTTCCCTTGGAAACAATAAAAGTGCAGTGGTGACTCTGGTTTTATTGACGTTAAGTTTATCCATAGCTTAATGCTCATGAATTTACCGCTACACATTGAAGGGAAGTTAGAATCTACCCCTAAGTCGGGAGTGGATCCATAGCATATGCGTTGTGCCATCGTTGCTTTATCAGAGAGTTGCAATATGGAGGAATGATGGGATTATGTAAAGCATAGAGGCTGAACAAGGCTATTTTATGGAAGAAGTGAATCACGTGGATAGAAGAAATTTCGATAAAAACCTAGCCAACATTGCGCCTTGATCTCCAGAAGGATTTGCATTTATGCCTCTAGAGGAAGCATTTTTTCTCTCAAGCTTCATCTGACCCATGGATTTATATGAGATAGAGAGATTATGGGCGAGGGAAGCTTACAAACCATCCAACTGACTGGTTGGGGTGATGAATTCGAAGATGATGTCTGAGTTCAATGCTTTGGAGCGAATTTCTACTTATGTAGCCCAAAATAGGTTAAAAGCGACCTTAGAGGCCGAAGTTCAACATATGATTTTTGAAGCCAATGAAGTAGAAATATTTGACATGGGGTAAAGAACAAATATTGAACCAAAACCACCTGACGAGCCGCAATCAACAGGCATGGAATGATCGTCGTGTCATCCCTAAAGATGCATCCCCAGGATCCCTTGGAGGAAATCGACTTGGGTGAAGGGACCAAAAAACACCGACGTATATCAGTGCCAACATTGACCTAGGTTTGAGAATATAAGTAACTAATTTACTTCAAGAATATAAAGATTGTTTTTCTTGGGATTATAATGAAATGTCGGGTTTAAGCAATGATTTTGTGGAACTAAAGTTGTCGATAAATCTTGGAAAAAACCGATCAAAAAAATGCCAAGACGGTTCACACTAGAAGTTATGTCAAAAATGATAGAGGAGATCAAAATACTCATAAAAAGCAAGTTCATAAGGACAATAAGGTATGTCGATGGCTTGCAAACATTGTTCTTCTAATTAAGAAGAATGGAACATTGAGGGTTTCCGTAGATTTCAGAGACTTAAACGTTGCAACCCCAAAAGATGAATACCCAATGCTTGTCGCTGAAATGTTGGTCGACTCAGCAACAGGTTTCAATTATCTTAGTATGCTTGATGTTTACTCTAGTTATAACCAAATATTTATTGCAGATAAGGATGTGCCAAAAATGGCATTTCAATGTCCAGGAACCTTCGGCACCTATGAATTGGTGGTGATGCCATTTGGCTTAAAGAATGTCGGAGCAACTTACCAAAGAGTGATGAATTCGATTTTCCATGATTGTATCAAAATGTTTATTCAAGTATACATTGATGATATAGTTATTAACTCCACTTTTAAAAATGGTCATCTTGACCACCTTTGACAATCATTCGAAAGAATGAGAAAATACGGGCCAAAAATGAACCATCTTAAGTATGCTTTTAATGTGTAGGCTGGAGATTTCTGTGGTTTTGGTGTCCACAAGAAGTGCATCGAGATAAACCAAAATAATACTAAAGCCAACATGAAGAATAAATAATTCTTGCCATTGATTTTCCTGAAAAAAGAAGAGTTCAAGTGGCAACAAGAACATCAAAAGGTTTTTGACGAAATTTAGGAGTACCAGATGCGCCCCCGATATTGTTTCCTCATGTTAGGAATAAGTGCATCATATTGTATATTTCTGCCTCATACTCGACCATGGGAAGAATGTTAGCACAAGAGGACGATAATGGCATCGAAAATTCCATTTAATACCTCAGTCGAGTCTTGAATGATGCAAAAATTAGGTATAGTCTAATAGAAAATATGTGTATTTATTTGTATTTCTCGTGTATGAAGTTAAAGTATTATATAAAACCCATTTATGCTTACGTCTCTTTGCATTTCGATATAATTAAGCATATTTTATCTAATCCAATTCTACATAGTTGAAATGGAAAATGGGCTTTTGCCTTGACAGAATATTCCATGGCATATGTTCCTTTAAAGGCAATGAAGGGGCAGGTGGTCGCTGACTTCATTGTAGGACATGCGATAGTCAAGACGCCTCAAAATTATTTGGAACTAGAACCTTGGAAATTATACTTCGATGGTTCTAGCCATAAAAAATGGAACATTCATTGGAGTCTTAGTAATTTCTCGTAATAGCATTCTGACAAAGTTTAAATACAAGATTGACGACACTCGCTCGAATAATGATGCCGAATATGAGGCTTTTATAGTTAGTCTTGGAATTTTTGTTAGATTTGGGGGCCAAAAGAGTTGAAATCAGAGGAGACTTTGAGTTGGTTGTTAAGCAAATAACAAAAGAGTATATATGTATTAAGGAGGATTTGATAATGTACTTTATTATAGTAAACAAACTACTTAAGTGTTTCGATTATGTTGACATTCAACATGTCCCTCGACTCAAAAATCAAGAGGCAAATGATCTGGCTCGGATTACCTCAGGATAAAAGTATCGAATGGAAAGTTGGAAGAATTAATCAAGGTTCGAGGAAGAGTAAAATCGACAAGGTTATCTCCTTCGAATTTGTTGATGATAAAATTGGGATCTGCAGATCCGGAAAACTTTGATATCTTTGCCATGTAGATTTGATAGATACTGATTGGAGAAAACCAATAGTTGAATATCTAGAAAATCCAATAGGGTCTACCGATCAAAAGGTCAAATATGGGTCTCTAAGTTATGTTATCATAGGGAACAAATTGTTCAAAAAGACAGTTAAAGGTATCTTACTCAAGTGTCTTAGCGAAAGTGAGGCATATTTAGTAGTATCGAATGTCCATGGTGGAGCTTGTTGCACCCATCAAGTCGGAGACAAAATGAAATAGTTATTATTTTGACAAGGTGTTTATTGTCCTATAATTCTAAAGAATTGTATTGAATTCGCCAAGGGATGTCAAGAATGTCAAATATATGCGGGCATTCAACATGTTCCCACAAGCGAGTTACATGCAATTGTGAAAACCATGTCCATTAAGAGGTTAGGTTTTGGATTTGGTTGGCGAGATTCGACCAGCATCGTCTAAAAGTCATAGGTACATTTAAGTTGGTATTGATTACTTCACTAAATGGATAGAAGCAATATCCCTAGTCAATGTCGACCAATAGGACATAATAGATTTTATCCAAGGGAATATTATTTATAGATTCAAAATCATTGAGACTATTACAATTGATCAAGGATCGGTGCTCATAGGTCGAAATATGCAAGAGTTTGCTTCTAAAAAGGCGGTTAAATTATTAACATCTACACCTTACTATGCCCAAGCAACTGGACAGGTCGAGGAAGCCAATAAAATCATAATTGGTCTAATCAAGAAGCATGTGTGGAAGAAGCCAAAGAATTGGCATAAAACTTTGGACCAAGTCTTGTGGGCATGTAGAACATCCCTTAAGGAAGCAACAAATACTACTCCTTTTCGACTAACTTATAGACATGATTATGTTTTACCTGTAGAAATATATCTACAACGACTAGGATTTAAAGACAAAATGAGATACCATCCGAACATTACTCCAATATTATGCTGGATGAAATGGTCGATTTGGACTAGGAAAGGATAGTTGCATTAGATATTTTTATAAGGAAAAAAGAGTGAGTACCCAAGGCCTATAATAAAAAGGTTAAGTTTAAGCCATTATCGACCAAAGATTGTGTGTGGAAATTTATTTTTCCTATGGATCGAAAAGATACGACTTTAGGAAAACGGTCCCCTAATTGGGAAGGTCCATTTTGAATCATTCAAGTATTCTATAATAATACTTATGAGATCAAAGAGTTATCACTTGACCGTCAAATCCTGAGAGTAAACATAAGTATTTGAAAAGATAAAAACTTATGATATAGGAAATTCGAATTGCAATAGAATAATATGCATAAATATGAAATTAAAAAATGGTGTTCAAAAGCGGGTACCAAAATGGCGTTCATTTTAATAACAAAAAATTACAATCCAAAAATTGAAAATTCAAAATATGCTTAAGCCAGAAATCTTGATTTAAAGTCTTCAAGTTTGGACTTAGAGAATACAAGTCTGGTGTTTAGTCGATCACTAGCTTCTTCTAAGATACCAACCTCATTCTTCAGCCAGAGAGCAACTTCACTAGATTCAGCGCATTTGGTAGCTTCTTGATCAATGATCTCTCCGGTGGGAAACGAGTTCTCCTATTCGAGCTCGAATTTCTGCTTTTCCAGACTTTCAATTTCTTTGGTTAATTCAACAATTCGGACGCGGCGGTTTGAAATTTGGTTATCAAAGGAAGCCTTGTTGTCCAAATATTCTTGAAGTTGATTTTCGAGTTTTTCGACCTTTTTTTTAAAGCACCAATTAGATCCCATGTTAAGCGTTATATGCACTTTTAAGGTTCATGTCCCGACAGATCAGATCGAATTAAGCTTCAAATTCAAAGAGGAACTGAACCATGGGATTTGGGACCCTTTGCTTATTGAGTTTAACCAGCAAGTTCTGAATATCTATGCCAATTTGAGCATCTCCTTTGATAGAATTTATGAGGTCGACTTCAAAGATGTTAGCCTTGAGTTGTTGAATCAGAAGGTCCACCGAGCCTTCACTTGTGCCTGCACAAATTTTGAAGCCTCCTTAAGCCCTCTGCTGGATTCTTCCTTTTAATGGCCAAAATTTCTTTTTGACTAAGTGAAATGTTAGAGGAAGAATCTTGGATGATGGTCTGAGTTGCATTCCCTCTGACAATAGTAGGTTGGTTTTCCTCCTCTGTTTGAATATTTTTGACACCAGGTTTGGCTTTCTCTTCATCCACTACCTTAAAACCCTTTTTAGTTTTGTGGATTGTCTTGGGGAAAATATCTTGAACAGATGCTAGTGCTTCATCAAATTCTTCAATTCGTTGGGCAATTAATTTGGTGACGCCGACTTCCACTTCAAAATTTGGCTCTTTGGAAGTGCCTGCATCTTCACCAGTCTTATTGATCTCTAGATGAATAGATATGAGGCTAGAGTCAATGAACATCGACCAATGAATAGGAGAGGAAATGGGATTCTAACTTTTAATACCTTTTGGTTTTTCTGCCATGTTCTCTTTCGATTATGGTTGTACCTGGAAAAGATGAACAATTAGTTTCAATAGTTTAAAAAATAAAATTGATAAATGAGAATTGCAATTAATACCTAAGTTTCCTTAGTCTCTTTCTCTTTGACATTGAGGCCTTCTTGTTGCTTGCCCCAGTTCTCCTTGTTAGACTTGACCATGTTTTGACCCTCCTTATCAGTAGGATCAGCAGTCGAAATGTGTTGCTCCTTGGGTTGATATATCTTTTGACTTGTGCCCTTCGTCGTGATGAAACATGGTGTCATACCCCAAAATTTGCCCATTAATATTTCAAGACATTTCAGGGCACTCCGACTCATTTTATGACACTTAAAGGAACAAAGGCCCAGCTCGCGTATGACCCAAACTGGCCTACACGCTCACCCAGTGATAATATGAAAGTGGTTTATTTGGAAGCGGAGGAAAAGGGGTGCAAAAAGAAAATAAAACGAACCAAACAGCAAAGCCCAGCCCAAAGCGCAAGACACAAATGTTGTGCCTGTGACGGACGTCACAGAGGGCGTGACGAGCGTCACGCAACACAGCCTTGTGACGGGCGTCACAAAATGCGTGACGAGCGTCACGCAACACACCCCTGTGACGGGCGTCACGCATGGTGTGATGAACGTCACACCATTCCCCTACTTTGTAGGCGCAGGTAACGCTTCGGAGACTTGAAGATCCGTTGAGGAATGTTGGGCCCTGCATCCACTATATCCATGCGCACGTTGAAGACTTTTTTTGGGCAGCATGCATGACCTAATGACACTAATATAAATAGCCACCTTGAAAACCTAAAAAGGGGACTTTTTCACATTCCTTTTTCCGTGGCCGTTTTCGCTTTTGCGCATTTACTTTTCCAACAGCTTAGGCATTGTGTTTTACAAGACTACTGTTTAACTTACCCCGGGTAACCCTAAAGGAAACCCTGAAGGAAAAGCCGGCGGCCGCAAAGCTACCACCGTCCAATTCAATCCGGCTCGCCAACTCAAGGGTGCAATTCGATTGCAAACAGGTTTGCATTATTATTACAGCTTCATTTTCTCAATTTGCATGCGATATCGCTTTATGTTCTTAACTCGCGTGTGATATCATAATTTAACTCATAAATATATTTGAGGTTTGCATGTGGACTTAAGTATGCCTGGATACTTTGAATTGTTATAATGGATGCCGCTATTTCTTCGCTCTGTTTTGATCCTTGCCCACCTGACCTGTTTTACTATAACTATGCTTTGCTTACCTGATACTATTACTGTTTTGGTGTAATCTTCGATTACACCCCGATTTGGTATTCTAACCCGTTTGCTGAATTTTGCAAAGGTTCATATGTCCCAGGAAAAGATTGCTGTTTAGGTCTTCCACTTTATTTGTGGGATACCCTTGTGGAGACTCACCCTAAGTGGCCTAATTAATTTTAATGTGTTAATTTTAATGTCTTAATTTCAATGTATTAATTTTAATGTATTGATTTTAGTATGGACTTAATTACTTAATTGACTTTAAAATATGACCTTTAAATAAGTGATCTTGGACCTCTTTTTGCGGCCTTACGGTACTACGGTATAAAACGGTCATGTCCCGCGAATATGGGGATACCCTTAGCAAAGACCCTTCGGTTAAATCATCATAAAATAAATCATGGTCCCTCGGATGTTGCCTTCGAAAATACGATTTTGTCCCTCGATGTCCCTTCGGTGTAGCCTACGGTTAAATGATGATAGTCCCTTCGAATGCTAAGGTATCCTCACAACTGTTGCCTTCAATGACCGATCGATGACCCTACGATGACCCTTCAACATCCCAAGGATAAAATTACTTACTTCTCAATAGTAAGGACAGTTTTACCCTCATAAGGATGGGAAATGCCCGGAAAGACCTCGGATAGGTGCAACCTTAATTGCTCATTCATAATAAAAAATACTTTTCCCACCTTACACCTTTTCAACATTCCTTTTTTTTAGAAAATCACCACTTAGCATACATCCGTACTAGGATCATTGCCAAGTTATGTTTTTCTAAACCATTTTCAAAATTAAGAGGGATAACCACTTTGTATACATTCATGCAAGAATCATTACAAAGTTAAATTCTCATTTTCAAAACATTTTTCACACATTTCTCAACCACTTTTTCAAACCTAGAAAACATAAATGATTGAGCAATTAAGAGCCCATGGATAACCATGGATACGAAGGGTGCCTAACACCTTCCCTTCGTATAAAGTACCTCCCGAACCTAAGAATTTAAAATTAAGGTCTTTCCTGTTCTTTTCCACCTTTCCTTATGGGGATAAAAGAAAAGTCGGTGGCGACTCTTGCTAACCGCGACATTGCGATTACAAATCCGATAAAGTCCAGTTCACCGTATGACAGAACTGGCGACTCTGCTGGGGATTAAAAAGAGAGGTCCATCTTAAAAAAAAAAAAATATCATTTATGTTTTCCTTCTTTTAAGGGGGGCTTTGAGTGAAAGATCCTACACCCGGATCTAGTGTACCTTAGGTAAGTAGCAATAGATCATCGCGACTATCCGGCGTATACTGGAATGGTTAAAATGATAGCTACGGTTAATGCGACACTTTGGTTGTCCTGATGTTCCTCATGTTACTTGAGGAAAAATTTGGCTTCCGCGTGGTGTCATCAAAGCATTAACCAGACCTTTAGAACCCTAATTGACTCATCCTAGCCATTAGAAAGTAGTGAGATAACTGACTTCGGTTCCGACTGAGGTTGGTTGATACTCGATACTACACTCTTTGAGATTGGACTTTAGGAAAGCTTCGGTCAACCACTTGGTGTTGCACTGAAGTGGACCTAAAGAAAGGTCGATGATCTGAGATCCTTCTAGAACCCGGTTACTATTCTAGGACAGGTTGAACCAACCAAACTTCAGTGGGGAGGGTACTTACCTATGGAACTCATGCAAGCCTTAAAATCTAGGAATAATTGTTGGGTGACATGCTTGTGCTTACATAACATCATAACATCATAACATCATAACATCATCATACTAACCATTTCAAGGACTTAGGAATTTAGCTTTGCTCTGTTAAACAGGTTATGGCTTCCAGGAAGACTATCCGGATCAATCTTGTAGCAATCTCTCCTCAACTCAAGGATTTGGTGTCAGAACTCCCTGATCATGCTCAGTTCAGCAAGAAACATGGTCATCTCCTCAATTTGGTTACCACTGGTTTCAAAGAAGATATGATGAGAGTCCTATTCCAGTTCTTCGATCCTAAGCATCATTGCTTCACTTTCCCAGATTATCAGTTGGTACCCACATTGGAAGAGTTTTCCAAGCTGCTTGGGATACCTATCCTGGATCAAATACCTTTCAGTGGTTTAGAAAAGATGCCAAAGGCCGAAGAAGTTGCCGCAGTTTTACACATGACAAAGTCCGACATTGAAACTAATTGGGTAACAAGAAGTGGAATTAAAGGTTTACTTGCCAAATTTCTGATAAGTAAGGCCCGAGAATTCCTAAAAGTTATGAATGTCCATGCTTTTGAAGATGTTTTAGCATTGCTAATCTATGGTTTGGTGCTATTCCCTAATCCGGACCAATTCATAGACGTGAATGCTATTAAGATATTCCTCACTCATAACCCTGTGCCTACCTTGCTTGGAGACATCTTGCATTCCCTTCACACCCGTACTACGAAAAGGCAAGGGACTCTCATGTGCTGCATACCTTTATTGTCTAGGTGGTTTATTTCGCACCTTCCTCAATCAGTCTTGAAGAGTAATCAAAATCTGAAGTGGTCTCAAAGGATAATGGCACTCTCCCATTCAGACATCCGGTGGTGTTCTAGCCTCAGAGAAAATGTTATCATCATCGACCGTTGTGGGGAATTCCCTAATGTACCACTCATGGGGATAAGGGGAGGTATTACTTATAATCCTGCCTTAGCCCTACGTCAGTTTGGGCATGCTCGAAGAGATGGTCCACATGAAATGATTATTCAAGGTATAGTGTTTGACTATGACAATGACTCTCAAGGTCTCCGCCAAAGGTTTGTACGAGCTTGGGGCATGGTGAAAAGAAGCAATTTAGGAAAGAAGAATTCTATTCCTATGGAGCCTTATCTCAGATGGGTACGCGCCAGAGCTCGCGAACTTGTCATGCCATATCTTGCAGTCGGACCATTGATTGTTGAATCCGAGGTCGAAGGAGGTACTTCCCAGATCATTCCTTATCCAGATATGCCTACTGATGATGAAGAATTGAAAAGATCCTGGACCCAGTTGAGGGAGGAGAGAGATACTTTCGAAGCTCAGTTCAATGCAGAAAGGAAGAAAGTACTAGAGCTCACCGGTCAGCTTAACGAGGAACGAAGGCTCAATGCATATCTTCGCCCAAAAAGAAGTCGCCCCTGGGAGATTTGAGCTTTCATTATATTTTATTATTGTTCCTTTTGTAATGAAAAAAGTTAGCAATAAACATTTCTCTCTTATTAGATGATTTACGCAAAGTTAAATTCCCAAAAGTCCTTGAAAACATTTCATGCATTGCATCGCATAACATAACATTGCATAACAGGTGTTCTAAAGGACCATATTCTCACGGTCTGCCTCTTAAACAGAAAAATGGATCTCGAACAAACTGTCAAAGATCTCCAGACTCAGAATGCTCAGTTCAAGGAGATGATGCTAAGCTTATCCAAGGGGCAGGAGGAACTGAAAGCTCTTTTGGCCGAAAAGAAGAAGGACAAGAAAGCTGTGAGCTTCATTAACCCGGGCAGAAGGCGTAAAGGACAGGCTACGGGAATCAAATTTGGAATCCCGAATGGTCCAGAAGAGGGGGCGGAAATTGATTCAGAGGAGGAGAATCCTGATTTCTCTAACCCTGAGGATGAAGATGAAGAGTATGAAGATGAACAGTACTCTCCGAGAGATGATAGGTACAAACTGCTGGAAGAACGCATGCTAGCCATGGAGGGTCAGAAGACACCTGGTCTGGATTTCGAAAGTTTGGGTCTGGTCTCCGATGTGACCATTCCCCGCAAATTCAAAATCCCCACTTTCACTAAGTATGATGGTGCGTCTTGTCCTCAGATGCATTTAAGGGCTTATGTGAGAAAGATTCAGCCGCATACCACTGATAAGAAACTGTGGATCCACTTCTTCCAAGAAAGTCTGTCTGGCACTCAGTTGGAATGGTATTATCAGCTCGAGAGCTCTGACATCCGCACCTGGACTGATTTAGCAACGGCTTTCTATAAGCAGTACCAGTACAATTCTGAATTAGCACCTACTCGGCTACAGTTGCAAAACATGGCCATGGGATCTAAAGAAAGCTTCAAAGAGTATGCTCAGAAATGGAGAGATTTGGCTGGCAGAGTCAAACCCCCTATGACTGACCGAGAATTAGTAGACCTGTTCATGGGTACCCTGACTGGCCCATTCTACAGCCACCTACTGGGGAGTTCTTCATCAGGCTTCACTGAACTTATACTGACAGGTGAACGGGTAGAGAGCGGCATTCGAAGTGGAAAGTTACAGGCAGCTACTTCTACAAGCAGTAAGAAGTCCTATCATGGGAAGAATGAATCGAATGCTGTGTATGGTCAGAAGAATCATAATAAGAAAAATGGTGACCACGCCGTTGGAGCAGTGACAATCGCAGCCCCGCCAGCTCAAAACTTCCAGCAAAGACAAGACAGACCAAGAAGGCAGTTTACCAAACTCAATATGACCTTAGCACAAGCACTGCAAAGTATGCTAAAGGTAAACTTAATCACTCTCAGAGGTCCTCCAGCAAATATCAACACTGCTTCGCCTCGGTATAATCCCAATGCCAGGTGTGCATATCACTCTGATAGCCCCGGACATGATACAAACGATTGTTGGCTGTTAAAAAATAAAATTCAGGATATGATCGACGCGGGGGAAATTGAGTTCGAGCCTCCGGAGACTCCTAATGTCATCACTGCTCCTATGCCTAATCATGACAAGGTTGTTAATGCTCTCGATGACAATCCTCTCATCACTACTGTAGCAGATTTAACATCTCCTCTCCCGATTATAAAGAGGAATTTATTGCAAGCTGGTTTATTTCCAGGTTGTACTGAAGATTGCAATCTCTGCATGCTCCGGCCCGAAGACTGTTTGGAATTGAAGAATGGTATCCAACGACTGATGGACGATCGTACAATCCTCTTTGAAAGGGTTTCTAAGGCAGAAAACCCTATTGAAGAAGTATCTGTGATTGCGAGGTCCAAGATTCCAGTGAAGATAACTGCTCCCAGAATACCTGTGAAGATTATTGCTGAGCCCAGAGTAGCTCCCCTGATCATTACTACACCTGGCCCAGTACCATATTCCTCGAGCAAAGCCATTCCGTGGAATTATGGAGGTGATGTTTACATCCATGGTGTAAAGCAAGTTGGCAATTCTGCTAATCCTAATGATATTGTTGGGACTAGTAAAGTTACTCGAAGCGGAAGGATCTTCTCTCCAGAAATCTCACCTCCGGTTCCCGAAAACCGAGGAAAAGAACCAGTCAACCCTTCTCAGTCAGAGACACCGATCAAAGCTACTACTGGAGATGTTGCCAAACGAGAAATGGAAGAAATGCTGAAAATCATCCGCAAGAGTGATTTCGATGTGGTAGAACAGTTGGGGCATACTCCTTCCAAAATCTCGATGTTGTCCTTGTTGTTATCCTCTGAATCTCATGCCCATGCTTTGATGAAATTCCTGAAGGCTGCCCATGTACCTCAGGAGACCTCCGTCGATCAGTTCGAAAACTATGTTGCTAACCTGACTGTTGACGACGGCCTAGGTTTTTCCAATGCTGACCTGACACCAGCAGGAAAAGACCACAATAAAGCTCTGCATATCTCCATTGAGTGTAAAGGGATCACCCTGTCTCATGTGCTGATCGATAATGGCTCTTCTTTGAATGTGTTACCAAAAACCGTGCTCGAGAAACTTGACTGCAAGAGCGTTGAACTGAAGCCTAGTGACATTGTGGTGCGGGCTTACGATGGTGCAAAGAGTGTTGTCCACGGTGAAGTTGTTCTCCCTATCAAGATAGGACCTCAAGTCTTCAACACTACCTTTCATGTAATGAACATTCGCCCCGCCTATTCCTGCTTGCTGGGACGCCCCTGGATTCATGGGGCAGGTGCTGTAGCTTCGTCTCTCCATCAAAAGCTGAGATATCCAATAGAGGGAAAGATTGTCACTGTGTGTGGGGAAGAAGAATACATTGTCAGTAGTGTGCATACCTTCAGATACGTTGAGATGGATGGTGAATTCTTCGAGACTCCAACTCAGTCATTTGAAGTGGTTTCTCCGCCCGATCCTGTCCTTAAGCCAACTCCCTGTGTGCCCAAGGTTATTCGTGCTCCTCCTGCTATGATTTCTCTGAAAGATGCTCAAGCTGTGGTCGAAGATGGTGGCTGTACTGGCTGGGGTCAACTGATCAACGTACCGTACAAGTCTGACAAAGCTGGTCTGGGATTTAGCTCTGAAAGGATGGTCAAAGATCAAATCAATGCTGTAGAAGATGCTGACGATGATTGCGACCTGGATAGCTGGATCTACCCAACAATTGGCGACGGACTCAATAATTGGAAGGCTGAAGACACTATCCCGATTTCCTTTAGTCAGGAGTAATTGTTATTGTCCATTTAGTATTGCAAATCTTTATTTTTTCAATTGAACTTCTTAAAGCATTGTGTCTACGCCCGGGGCACAATAGCTAATTTGTTAAGGGTTTTGTCATTTCATAAGCATATTCATATTCAATAAATCAATGGACTTTTCCGCATTCAAATATTGCGCTATTTATTTTTCCTGTCGTCTTTCAAACAAGCTATGCATTCTTACACACACTCACGTCATAAATCGCAGATCCGTATCCACTCTGGATCCTATTGACAATAATTCCGCTACTGTTCATTATGACTTTGAAAATCCGATCTACCAAGCCGAAGATGGAAGTGAGGAAGATTGTGAAGTCCCTGGAGAGCTTGCCAGACTGTTACTGCAAGAGGAAAGGACTATACGGCCGCATGAAGAGTTACTCGAAGTCGTAAATCTAGGTACTGAAGTGGAAAGAAAAGAAGTCAGAATAGGAGCAGGATTGGAAAACAGTGTCAAAGAAAGATTGATTCGGATGTTACATGACTATGTAGAGGTTTTTGCCTGGTCTTACGAAGACATGCCCGGGTTGGATACTGATATAGTGGTGCATCGGCTGCCCATGAAGGAAGACTGTCGTCCCGTTAAGCAAAAGGTTCGCCGCATGCGTCCTGAAATGTCCGAGAAAATCAAAGCCGAGGTTATGAAACAATTCAATGCCGGTTTCTTAGCTGTTACTTCTTATCCGCAATGGGTTGCTAATGTGGTGCCAGTGCCAAAGAAAGATGGTAAGGTGCGAATGTGCGTAGATTACAGAGATTTGAATAAAGCGAGTCCCAAAGATGACTTTCCACTCCCGCACATTGATGTTCTGGTAGATAACACCGCTCAACACAAAGTATTCTCCTTCATGGATGGTTTCTCAGGTTACAATCAAATTAAGATGGCACTTGAGGACATGGAGAAAACTACGTTTGTGACGCAATGGGGCACTTTCTGTTACAGAGTAATGCCATTCGGTCTAAAGAACGCCGGGGCAACGTACCAGCGTGCTATGGTGGTTTTGTTCCATGATATGATTCATCATGAGATAGAAGTATATGTGGATGACATGATAGCTAGATCTCATACTGAAGAAGAACATCTCGATCACTTATACAAACTGTTCGAGAGGTTGAAGAAGTACAAGTTGAGATTGAATCCGAATAAATGCACTTTTGGAGTAAGATCCGGTAAACTCTTGGGCTTTATTGTCAGTGGTAAAGGAATTGAGGTTGACCCGGCTAAAGTGAGAGCTATTCAGGAAATGCCAGTTCCCCGTACGGAGAAAGAGGTCAGAGGTTTCTTGGGACGCTTGAACTACATTGCTCGATTTATCTCCCACTTGACCGCTACCTGCAAACCCATCTTCAAATTACTGAGGAAAAATCAAGAGATGATGTGGAATGACGAATGCCAAGAAGCTTTTGACAAAATCAAGAACTACCTCCAGGAACCTCCGATTCTGATACCCCCAGTGGAAGGAAGACCTCTAATCATGTATTTGACCGTGTTAGAAAATTCAATGGGGTGCGTATTGGGGCAACATGACGAGTCTGGTCGAAAAGAGCATGCCATATACTACCTGAGCAAAAAGTTTACCGACTGTGAAACAAGATACTCACTGCTCGAGAGAACTTGCTGTGCTTTAGCCTGGGCTGCTCGCCGACTAAGACAGTATATGTTGAACCATACCACTTTGTTGATTTCTAGGATGGATCCCATCAAATACATGTTCGAAAAGCCTGCCCTCTCCGGAAGAATAGCAAGGTGGCAGATGATCTTGACAGAGTACGATATCCAGTATACTACCCAGAAAGCAATCAAAGGAAGCGTGTTGGCTGATCATTTGGCTCATCAAGCGGTGGATGATTACCAATCCATGAATTTTGAGTTCCCAGATGAGGATGTCATGTTTGTTACTGATAATGAAAAACCTAAACCAGATGAAGGACCCGAATGGGGATCCCGATGGACTATGGTCTTTGATGGATCTTCTAATGCATTGGGCCATGGTGTTGGGGTCGTACTCATTTCTCCTGGAGGTTACCATACGCCTCTCACTGCTAGACTATGTTTTCATTGTACCAATAATATGGCTGAGTATGAAGCATGTATCTTTGGACTCAAAGCTGCTATAGATTGGCGAATCAAGTTTTTGAGTGTGTACGGGGATTCGGCCTTGGTAATCAGTCAGATCAACGGAGATTGGGAGACTAAACATCCAAATCTCATCCCTTATCGAGAGCGGGTGATGACATTGATCCCATACTTTGAGAAGATTACATTTGAACATATTCCACGAGAGGAGAATCAGTTGGCAGACGCATTAGCTACCATGTCATCTATGTTCAGAGTCAGATGGGGTAGCGAAGCTCCCATGATTACCATTGGACGATTAGATGAACCAGCACACTGCTATGAACTTGACACTGAGGAGGTACAGGAGAAACCTTGGTTCCACGACGTAAGAAGATATTTAGAAACTCAGGAATACCCTGAAGGGGCATCCATCAAGGACAGAAAATTCCTGAGGAAGTTCTCCGCTAAATTCTTTCTGAGTAATGGAGTGTTATACAAACGCAATCATGATTCGACTCTGCTTCGCTGCGTGGATAGAAAGGAAGCAGAAAGAATTATGGGAGACATGCATGACGGCATTTTTGGGACTCATTCTAATGGACATACAATGGCCAAGAAGATTCTGAGATCAGGGTATTATTGGTCTACCATGGAAGCTGATTGCCACCATCACTCCAGAACCTGCCACAAGTGTCAGATTTACGCGGATAAAGTACATGTACCTCCTGCTCCATTGAACGTGCTAACAGCGCCTTGGCCCTTTGCAATGTGGGGCATCGATATGATTGGAGAGATTAAACCTACGGCTTCTAATGGACATCGCTTCATTCTCGTCGCTATTGATTACTTCACGAAGTGGGTGGAGGCAGCCTCCTTCGCTTCTGTTACTAAGAATGTGGTGGCACGGTTCATCAAGAATGGTCTTATTTGTCGGTATGGCATCCCCGAAAGAATTATCACTGACAATGGTACTAATTTGAACAACAAGATGATTACTGAACTCTGCACGCAGTTCAAAATAAAGCATCATAATTCTTCTCCGTACCGGCCAAAGATGAATGGCGCCGTGGAGGCTGCCAATAAGAACATCAAGAAGATCATACAAAAGATGACAGTAACATACAAAGACTGGCATGAGATGTTACCATTTGCTCTCCATGGTTATCGCACCTCAGTACGCACTTCGACAGGGGCAACTCCTTTCTCTTTAGTCTACGGAGCAGAAGCTGTTTTACCAGTGGAAGTCCAGATTCCCTCTCTAAGAATCATGAAAGAGGCGGGCTTAGACGAGGACGAATGGATTCAGACTCGACTCGATCAGATAAATTTGATGGATGAGAAGAGACTTGCGGCTGTATGTCACGGGCAGATATATCAGAAGCGCATGACCAGGGCATTCAACAAAAAGGTCAAAAGACAAGTGTATCAAATTGGCGACTTGGTAATCAAACGCATCATCCTACCACAAACTGACCCCAGAGGCAAATGGACCCCCACATACGAAGGGCCATTTGTGGTTAAGAAGGTATTTTCTGGTGGAGCCATGATACTTGCTACAATGGATGGCGAAGACTTCCCGCATCCTGTGAACGCGGACATAGTTAAAAAATACTACGCATAAAAGAGACCCGCTAGGTCGACGTACCTGGGCAAAAGTAAGGGCATCCCGGCGAGCCAAAAGGGTTCGGGCAAAAGTTAGGGATAAATATATAAAGACGTATACCCGGCAAGTCGAAAACCTGAAAAGGCGGCTTGGGCAAAAAGGGGTATCCCGGTGGACTGAAAACCTGAAAAGGCGGTCCAGGTAAAAATTAGGGATTAAAGCGTATGACTATGTCTCGTTCTCTGCCCCTTCAACCCGGTTCCAGGGACTGAACAAGCCAATCACTTCTATCCGATAGCAGGGGATGAGATGCTTGAAGACATAATGGCAGTAGTAGACTTAAAATCAATAGGACTTTTTCTGCATAGCTTTCTCTTTGTTTTTGACAATTTCCTCTTACTAGGATTTCTGTCTCCTTGTACACAATTTGCCTGTTTATAGGCCTTCTTTCAAAAATCAATACAACCCTCTTTCAAAAAAAGATGCTTTTGTTTTTTAATTTTCTGTTTTGGTTGCGTAAATGTCCATTGATTTAATTTGAATTAATATGTGCATTTGAATATGACCAATGTTTACCAAAATACATGCATAGAATAGCAATAGCAATTACTACCCTACTTCAGGATCAAGGAAAAGGTCTAATCATGCTTCCAATGAATCCACTACCAATTCTCTTCCCCCAGCAAGCCTGTTTTTCCCCAGAAGAAGTTGGCAGTATTCCCCAACAGAGGTCGGCATCATCAGACAGATTGATCATCCTATCCACCCCCAGCCAGGCTCTGTTGAATATCTCTACCATCAATCAGAACCCCCAGCCGAGAGAGGGTCCTCAACACGAATATCTCCAATCAGTAGATGGGGATTTATTTTCCCCAGTAGAGTCCCCAAGCAGAACTTCTCATACGCATAACTCATTCATTACATCGTGTCACAACATACGCATGCATACAACATTCGCATTTATTTTCGAAAGCATAAAACATCTCACGCATCATGACATAGCATAGCGCTAACCTTTCTTTGCAGATTAATTATCCTCCTGATATAGTCAAAGTAAAAGGCTCATTCAGGCAGACGCCTTTATCAATCACAGACAAAATTCAGATACATATTCCAGATGCAATTCATGGGAACATTCATTCTGACAACACTTCGATATCCTCCTAGCGATGGCATCTTTAAGCCCATCCCAGACATTTATTGCAAGTACAACGTATACAGATACAGCCTAACATACGGTTCATTCTGATTCAGCTCAACATATGACTCTTTCAACTCAGATACGATCTAACGTACGATCCAGTCTGACCTTCAATAACTCAAAGACAGTCTAATGCACGACCAAGTTAAACCTTCATCTTCTCAGGTGCTACCTTCGGACAGGTACATTCCTGAATGGTAGTCTGGTATACGGCTACTCCCCTTGCTCAGGTGCTACCTTCGGACAGGTACATTCCTGAATGGTAGTCTGGTATACGGCTACTCCCTTACTCAGGTGCTACCTTCGGACAGGTACATTCCTGAATGGTAGTCTGGTATACGGCTACTCCCTTACTCAGGTGCTACCTTCGGACAGGTACATTCCTGAATGGTAGTCTGGTATACGGCTACTCCCTTACTCAGGTGCTACCTTCGGACAGGTACATTCCTGAATGGTAGTCTGGTATACGACTACTCCCTTACTCAGGTGCTACCTTCGGACAGGTACATTCCTGAATGGTAGTCTGGTATACGGCTACTCCCTTACTCAGGTGCTACCTTCGGACAGGTACATTCCTGAATGGTAGTCTGGTATACGGCTACTCCCTTACTCAGGTGCTACCTTCGGACAGGTACATTCCTGAATGGTAGTCTGGTATACGGCTACTCCCTTACTCAGGTGCTACCTTCGGACAGGTACATTCCTGAATGGTAGTCTGGTATACGACTACTCCCTTACTCAGGTGCTACCTTCGGACAGGTACATTCCTGAATGGTAGTCTGGTATACGGCTACTCCCTTACTCAGGTGCTACCTTCGGACAGGTACATTCCTGAATGGTAGTCTGGTATACGGCTACTCCCTTACTCAGGTGCTACCTTCGGACAGGTACATTCCTGAATGGTAGTCTGGTATACGGCTACTCCCTTACTCAGGTGCTACCTTCGGACAGGTACATTCCTGAATGGTAGTCTGGTATACGGCTACTCCCTTTCTCAGGTGCTACCTTCGGACAGGTACATTCCTGAATGGTAGTCGAGTATACGACTACTCCCTTTCTCAGGTGCTACCTTCGGACAGGCACATTCCTGAATGGTAGTCTAGTATACGACTACTCCCTCTTCAAGCAGATTCAGCCTAACGGACGGCTCATTCTGCAACTCAGAACCGATCTGGCGTACGATCCGTTCTGATCTTTCATCCCCATCAAAGTCACCTGCCTAACGAACAGCTCACTCTGGTATTCAGATACGGTCCAGTGTATGACCCATTCTGATCCTTTATCCCCAACAGCATATGACACACTCCGACTCCCCAGCGAAGTCGGCAGCCTAATGGATGACTCATTATTCGGTCTAATGTACGACCCAGTGTGGCACCCATGTCTTCAAATTGGCCTAACGTACGACACAGTCTGAAGCTCCCCTCATCAAATTTCCTGGATGGCATCTTTAAGCCCATCTCCACCAAGACCAATTGGCAAGCGCAAATTTTCGGGGCATTCTAGTGTTCAATAATCTTTCACCTCCAGACCACGAACGGCACATACCATTCTACTCTCTCGGTTCAAGAATATTGAACAGGGGCAGCTGTCATACCCCAAAATTTGCCCATTAATATTTCAAGACATTTCAGGGCACTCCGACTCATTTTATGACACTTAAAGGAACAAAGGCCCAGCTCGCGTATGACCCAAACTGGCCTACACGCTCACCCAGTGATAATATGAAAGTGGTTTATTTGGAAGCGGAGGAAAAGGGGTGCAAAAAGAAAATAAAACGAACCAAACAGCAAAGCCCAGCCCAAAGCGCAAGACACAAATGTTGTGCCTGTGACGGACGTCACAGAGGGCGTGACGAGCGTCACGCAACACAGCCTTGTGACGGGCGTCACAAAATGCGTGACGAGCGTCACGCAACACACCCCTGTGACGGGCGTCACGCATGGTGTGATGAACGTCACACCATTCCCCTACTTTGTAGGCGCAGGTAACGCTTCGGAGACTTGAAGATCCGTTGAGGAATGTTGGGCCCTGCATCCACTATATCCATGCGCACGTTGAAGACTTTTTTTGGGCAGCATGCATGACCTAATGACACTAATATAAATAGCCACCTTGAAAACCTAAAAAGGGGACTTTTTCACATTCCTTTTTCCGTGGCCGTTTTCGCTTTTGCGCATTTACTTTTCCAACAGCTTAGGCATTGTGTTTTACAAGACTACTGTTTAACTTACCCCGGGTAACCCTAAAGGAAACCCTGAAGGAAAAGCCGGCGGCCGCAAAGCTACCACCGTCCAATTCAATCCGGCTCGCCAACTCAAGGGTGCAATTCGATTGCAAACAGGTTTGCATTATTATTACAGCTTCATTTTCTCAATTTGCATGCGATATCGCTTTATGTTCTTAACTCGCGTGTGATATCATAATTTAACTCATAAATATATTTGAGGTTTGCATGTGGACTTAAGTATGCCTGGATACTTTGAATTGTTATAATGGATGCCGCTATTTCTTCGCTCTGTTTTGATCCTTGCCCACCTGACCTGTTTTACTATAACTATGCTTTGCTTACCTGATACTATTACTGTTTTGGTGTAATCTTCGATTACACCCCGATTTGGTATTCTAACCCGTTTGCTGAATTTTGCAAAGGTTCATATGTCCCAGGAAAAGATTGCTGTTTAGGTCTTCCACTTTATTTGTGGGATACCCTTGTGGAGACTCACCCTAAGTGGCCTAATTAATTTTAATGTGTTAATTTTAATGTCTTAATTTCAATGTATTAATTTTAATGTATTGATTTTAGTATGGACTTAATTACTTAATTGACTTTAAAATATGACCTTTAAATAAGTGATCTTGGACCTCTTTTTGCGGCCTTACGGTACTACGGTATAAAACGGTCATGTCCCGCGAATATGGGGATACCCTTAGCAAAGACCCTTCGGTTAAATCATCATAAAATAAATCATGGTCCCTCGGATGTTGCCTTCGAAAATACGATTTTGTCCCTCGATGTCCCTTCGGTGTAGCCTACGGTTAAATGATGATAGTCCCTTCGAATGCTAAGGTATCCTCACAACTGTTGCCTTCAATGACCGATCGATGACCCTACGATGACCCTTCAACATCCCAAGGATAAAATTACTTACTTCTCAATAGTAAGGACAGTTTTACCCTCATAAGGATGGGAAATGCCCGGAAAGACCTCGGATAGGTGCAACCTTAATTGCTCATTCATAATAAAAAATACTTTTCCCACCTTACACCTTTTCAACATTCCTTTTTTTTAGAAAATCACCACTTAGCATACATCCGTACTAGGATCATTGCCAAGTTATGTTTTTCTAAACCATTTTCAAAATTAAGAGGGATAACCACTTTGTATACATTCATGCAAGAATCATTACAAAGTTAAATTCTCATTTTCAAAACATTTTTCACACATTTCTCAACCACTTTTTCAAACCTAGAAAACATAAATGATTGAGCAATTAAGAGCCCATGGATAACCATGGATACGAAGGGTGCCTAACACCTTCCCTTCGTATAAAGTACCTCCCGAACCTAAGAATTTAAAATTAAGGTCTTTCCTGTTCTTTTCCACCTTTCCTTATGGGGATAAAAGAAAAGTCGGTGGCGACTCTTGCTAACCGCGACATTGCGATTACAAATCCGATAAAGTCCAGTTCACCGTATGACACATGGCTTAGGAGAATGCTTGGTTTAGGATTCGAAAAGATATGAGTCTTTCACTATCATCTGAACTTTTAAGCTCATCCGAAGTCTCCGTTGGTTCTAGCATATCCTGGAAAGTTTGGTTGTTTAGTTCTACTGAATCATCGAAACCAGAAGTTAAGGAAATCATATGCATACCTGTGTCAGTGCAACCTTTGTGGTTTTCTTCTTATTCTTGGGTTTGGTGGTTATGGGGGAACCCTAGTCACGTTTCTGACTCTAGAAATAAGATGATGTGTTAAAGTTATCTCAAAATTATCCAACACACAAATGGAGAGAAGACTTACCTTTTTCTTCTGGGTGTCTTCTTATCTTTTGACCTCACCGGTATTAGACGGGCCTTTAACATTGCCTTCGCCCTATGTTTCAATTTCACCTACAATCAAAACATATGAGAGGTCGAAGGTATAAATAGAAAGGAATAAAAACTTGGTTTATGTGTACCTATTTTTTTCTTAGGATTTTCTTGCAGGTTGGATAATCCAATCGTCAGACCCTTGCGAATGTTTCTTTAGAAAATTTGCCTTGAAAATGGTTCGACCACCAATTATCAAACTCCGCTAAGGAGTAGAAGGAATGTTTTAATTGGAATATGGGAAGTTCGAGGGCTTGTTGACATGTGAACACCATGTAATCTTTGTACTCTTGAGCATAAAAGTTTCTCTCCGACCAACAAATGTCATTCTCCTACGTGTAGAAAGATTTTAGAAACATTTGGCTGGAACCAAATGTCCTTGCCACTAAGTTTGGTTGGTAATTAACGAAACTAAAACCAGAGGTCCCTATATTGATGAGGGTGGAGAGGAGCTTAGGGGTTGAAAAATATTCCCAAAGAACATTCAACATTGTAGTAGTAGAAGGAGTTACACCAGGGAACCTATTTTGAACCAAGTAGGGCCACACATCGATCTACGAATGGTGCCATGATCGAAATGAAAGTTTTGGAGATGAGGAATAAATTAATATACTTCATGAGTTATATTTATGAAGGAGCGTCATGTGAGGTAACTAAGGCAAGACGAGTGCCTTCGAGGCTCCTAACATCATTTTCTTCCATCAGAGCCCTCGAGATGGTCACTTCTAACTTTGGTTCAAATGTGGCATTCAACCAAAGTTGTAAGAGCCACAAGGGGCTAGAGAGGATATATATTTTATTTGTCTCATAGAGATGTTTTAGTTTGTAAGAAATGAAACCTAATGATTGGTATAATATGTATAAAAGCAATTCTCCAAGAGATATCTTTCGAACCTCTTGGAATTGAATTGTTAAGGGGACATACTTTTTGCTATTTGCAAAGAACTCGAGAAAAATAAGTAGTAAGAGAGACAAAGGTTTAGAAATGAAATGTTCTCTTGGTGAGATACCTCTTATGTTTTTGTCTTATGATGGTCGGTAGTGTAATTTCTAAAGCTGAATCATTCGAAGAAGGACTCATTTACAGTTTCCACTGAAGGGGTGAAGGTTTCATCTGTGGGTTGAAGCCCAGTGATAGATGTTATCTCAAACAAAGCCAGTGTAAGCATCCCATAAGGAAGATGGAACATGTTTTTCGAACCTTCCCAAAAGAAGATCTAAGCAAGCAACATGGCAGGGTTGTACCCAGGGCCGGTTCAGGATAGTTGAATCACGTCGAAAATTCCAAGGTTTTCCCATTGTTCCTTCTTGTTTTGGACTTTGTCAAGCCAGGAAATATATTCCTTATTTTTGGGAGGGGGTGATGATCAAAAAATGCGTGAAGGCATTTCCATGAAATTTAGGTCGAGAGTGTGTTCTTCGAACATGAAAGGTATGGTAACAGGATAACAAGGAAGGAAATCATTCACCTTCCTAGGGTGTGACTTAGTAGTGGGAAAAAGACCTAGGAATGCTAAGAGTCTATCCGAAATGAATAAGGGAATGAGTACATGTTTAGCCCAGATGGATATTTTCTGGTTGGCGAGTGATGCTTCAGGCATGAAACCTCTCCATTTTCCCTCTTCTGATGCTGGAATCGCAAATTCTAGTGGGTTCTTGCTGGTAACTGGTACTTAGATTTTTTTAATAGAAGAAGTCTGAGGACAGTAATGCATGTGAATGCTTGGAGTTAGAAGATTTTGAAATGAACAACTGAGGCAGATATTTATAGATGAGAGTAAATGGGTAACCGTCCGACAAGTGGAATTCGCGTGGAAATGGGAGACGGTTCCTCTTCAGGAAGTGGAAGAGTTAGTGGGTTGAATTATTTCCCAATCTCCTAGGAAGTAGGAGTAATGATGGGTTTCGCTACAAAAAACCATGTTGAGTGGACGTTTGTGGAAAGGCACAATGATGACGCTGATGTTAGTGAAGGGATCCGAACAATGTCAGAAATCAAAGCAAAAATGCCACATTTCTCCCTTTTGACATTTGTGTGGTCGAAAAATGGAATTTTGAGGGGCAATTTGTTACCTCATAGTTTTGACACAGGTGAAAAGTGTGAGCATTCATGGTTGAATCTGGCCATATTGGAAATTCAAGGTTTTACCTAGATTCGAAGTGGTCATTTTTTACCAGGAGACCACCTAACCTTTTAGGGAGAATTTCCTATTGGAGGAGGTTGGGAAGTTGGTCGAAAAGTCCATTGATGACCTTGGTCGAAGCAGAAGACTTAGTGAAATTTGGGGTTATTAGTTAACGTGGCTCATATTTTTTTGGATAAGATCATCCGGTTATTTAAAAACACTTGGAGATCTGTCAAAGACTAAGGTTGCATGAAGTCAATGGTGTGGCAAGTTTTATTGAGTCGACCGTTGTAGACGGTTACGTTAGGACTAGTATATAAAGAATGTTAGTTTATAGTTTTAAGGGTCCGCAATTTTATACAAATTCTACAAACTTGAAGTATCCAAGTGTTTAGTGAGAAAAGAGTGATTATGAAAATGTATGTATTTGCGTTCCATTTTATGAATTGAATTCCATACTTTTGTCATTTACTGAATTAAAAGTTATTTTTAATCTCTTTTCTTTTTTCGACTTTAATATCAAATGTGTTTCAAACTTATAACTTTTGTACAACCTGTCATGGGATTTTTTCGAGTTTAATCCCTTAAGTGAAATAAAACTTGTCTTTTTTTTACCAAATTTCAAAGTAAACAATAGGTGACTTAAAGCAATAACAAAAAGCTCAATTCTATATCAGGGCACATCAATGTGCTTTTGCTATGACCATACTGACAACAAGTGATGTGGTGGTTAGAATTTCAGTCTCGTACTTATACTCACTATTATTCTTTTTTATGTGTTGGCAACAACACTAGGATGGACCAAAACAACCGTTAGACCACTCAGGATTCTATAGATGAAGACCCAACGTCATGGTGGACAAGATATACTAGACATCATTTCCAAACTTATTGGCAAATAAGGTTTGGACCATGCGTTTGTCGAGGTGGGTCCTTCTTTGTTCTAGGTGTGTTATCCTTAGATGAGGAAAAAATATTGTGCAACACATATGACATATGTGTTCTATTTATTCTCCCTTATAGGTTTTAGGATTCATTTTAACAATTTTGAGGTGGGAGTTCTTAACCACCTGAGGGTTTCCCATTCGCAACTACATCAGATGAGTTAGGTATACGTTAAGATCTTCTAATATTGCTGTCAATTTAAGAGAAGCACGTCAACTTTAAAGTTTTTTCCCATCTTTTCCATATTCAACATAACTTTTCTAACTCATGGTAGGGTTAAGGCTTACTGATCTGTCACCATTTGTGTTATAGATTTTGTCATTTATACATAAAAAATCCAGGTGAATTGTATAACTTTGGTCTTAATTCTTGATCTTTTAAGTTAGTATGTGTCAAGACAGTGTTTGATATAGTTGAGTTTCTTTTGGCTATTCTTTTACGCTTTTGGTACGTGTAAAATTTGGACGCAGGTTAAAAGAGACAGAGAATCAAGGATCAAATCAAAAGACTGGGTCAGAACACGAAAGCAGAGGAAAACATAGAAAAAGTTATAGTTTTGCCCATATGCGTATGGACCTACACCATTACTTGTTCCAAACACAGACAATCATAAAGGGATAAAAGAAGTGTCACTTCTGATACGCGTATGATACGCATATGTGACCTGTCTGGATGCGTGAATGTTTCTTACGCATATCAAATTTGGCCCAGGAACAAGGTCATACGTGTATGGTCTAGGGTCATACGCATATGGAGGCCCAATTTGCAAAAAGCCCAAAATGTTGTCTATTTAACGGGAGAGCATGTTTTTCCAGGGGTTAGACTTTAGATTGCAAAAACACGTGTTGAAAGCCGGAGAACTCAGAATTTCAAGGCGAATTCTGATTTTTAGGAGTTTTTCGCTATTGAAGATCAATTCATCTAAAAATATATGTAATGACAATAATGCTAAGGGATGTCCCTGATTCATATTTGTAATGATTTCGAGTTTATCTTTATAATAACAACCTTGTTTTATCATAATTGACTTACTCTCTTGACTATTATAATGCTTTCTCTTTTGAGATAAAATGAGTTTGATTTAAGATTAATAATTAGGCTGGACCACCATTGTTAATGATTTTCTTGAGAATATTTTATGGTAGATGTCATCTAGGACTAGAGATACCCTATAAAAACCGGGTTATTCTTGATAAAATAATGCTTAATGCCATCCGTAATTTTATATGGACATAGGAATTAGTTTAAATGATTAAAGATTTTCTTACTAAGGACTTATGATTAAACACCTTAAGAATTGTCAATCAATTATTTAAAATATGTTGTTGCAATGTTAATTCAGAATTGTCACAAAATTGAATCATACACTATCCCTAACATTTTACTCATATACTTCCAAACTGTTCAATTACTTTGTTTACTTTATTTGCAATAACTTTTATAATTTAAGAAATCAATCCAAAACCCCGGGACTTTTGTGTAACTAAAATTTATCCAGAACTCTGTATCGTCAAGCAGTTCTTGAGATCGACACTGGGGATTTCCCCTCTTATTACTACATTGGCAGATTAATACACTTGTTAATTTACCGATCAAGTTTTTGGCACCTTTGTCGGGGACTGCCAAAGATTATAAAGTTCATAGTTTTATTTTAGTTAAGACTTTGCTACTCTGCAACTAAATTTTTTATTTCAGTCTTTGTTTTATTTTTATTAGTAATTATTTGTGTTTCTACTAACATATGTCTAATATTTGTATGTGAGGTAAAGCTTCGACTGATTTTCCTTTTGACGCAGAACCAGAGAGAATATTGCATTCTAGGCTTAGGCAAGCTAAGAAAGTAAGACTAGAAGACAAAGTGGTAGAAGTCGTGGTTGAATCAGACAAGTAATAAGAGGAAAGAGAGGAACTGGTTATGGCTGATGCTGTTGAGGAAAGGCCTATTGGGGGCTATGGTAGAGAAAATTCCCCAGGGGGACGTCTCACTATAATAAACCAACCGGTCAATATGGAAAATTTCCAGGTGCATCCGACCATTGTATTTGGTCATTGGATCAGAAGCATGGCCATATTTTGGTTTTATCTTAACATTAGGGTTTCATCAGGATTTTTCTTTACAACTAACCCTAACTTCAAAAAGATATGGAACTTGTTTGTTACTTTGCTCATGTAGGTGATCATGCTCTAAATCAAGGCAAGTAAAAGGTCTTTTGGTTAAAGGAAAGGCAAGTTTGCTTCATGTTGATTTAAAGGTGGTTCATGTGTTTATTTCCATGCCACATCACTCAATCTTCAATTTTTTATCAAGATTACTCAAGCCCTAATCAAGTTTTCATCAAGGGGTGCTTATTTTATCATCATTGTGTCTTGAAATGCAAGAAAACATCAATTGGCACCAAGGGGCACATATTGGCTTGACCTAATTTGCAAGTATGCCATGCCTTTGGTCCAAACTCCATAACTTATTCAATTTTTATCCAATTGACAAGCTTCTTTGATCCAAATGTGCCTTTGATCCCCTATACAATTTTGCTTCAAGGGTCAAACACCAATCCAATCATTAAGGACTTCATTTGTGCAAAGGACCAAGTTACCAAAATGGGCCAAAACCTTGCCATGACCCCTATTTTCCACCCATGCCATTTTCAGCTCAAGTATGATTTCGATCCCATTCCTTTGGCATATTGTTAAGCATATGTCAAAGATCATTTGACCCAAGTTTAGCTCAAAATTCACGACGTAATCAAATTTTATGGTGTCATCAACTTGGGACCTCAAAGTGACGAAACATGCCTCATGCTGCTTGACCAATTGCCCAGCCTAAACTTCAGGTCACGACCCCAACTTCCCAATCATTCCATTTTCACCTCAAACATCCTTTGGACTTGGTTATTTTTGCATTGTTTTCTACTCCATGAAGAAATCATTTGGCTCAAAGAAAATTGGAAAATGCACGAGTGGATTGGAATTGGCCTAGCATGAACATGGTGACCTAAAATTTGTTTTGTATTGTGACCTATAATGTAAAATCATGCCAAATTCAACTTGGGACCACTTCTCACACGCACAAAATTATTTCTAATGATCAAACACATTTCACCATAACACAAAATAACTTGAAGAGCGCTAAAATCATAAGTTTCATGCCAATTTTTCACACGGTTTGGATCTCAGATTTTGTGATTTGGTTCACACATTTGGGATCCAATTTCACAAGAACCTTGACCACACTCTCTTCCCTATAAATATGGGAATACTTTACCTTTTCATTTCCAAGCATCAAGAGTCAATAAATCCCTGCCTCAGTGAAAAACTAGTCACTCATTTCTTCGATTCAAGTCTTTTTACCTTTAAGTTTCTGCCCAGAATCCTTCATCGACATCATTTGAAGTTGTCTAAAGAAGTGTCATGGTCTAAAACTCCCTTCAACCTTTCTTCTAGTTCCACCATCGTTGACCTCAAGTTTCAATTTGGCAAGGTAATTATGAGTAAAATTACACTTCAAACGAGTTACCATTCTCTTCGTGTGGTTCCACTGATTCAAAGCCCTCATTTACCTTTGATTTATCTTTTGATTTGGTTATTTAATTTAACTTTAAAGAACTAGGGTTCTTCACGAGTTTGAGCAAATTCTTTATGCTCATAGAAAATCAATTGCTTTGATACGGAGAGATATGAACGATGAATGAGGTAGAAGCTTGCATGTTTGGTGTTTGAGCTTAAAACTTCAAGTTCACGAACCTGCAAAAGTCAAATTTCAGAGGTTGAAGATGAAGTTGCTTCGCGCGCTTCAGAGGGAAATTTGAATTCCCTGGCCAATCAGAACGCGCCACTTCACTTGCCTTTACATTTGAATATTTCTTTTTCTATTTTTATTTCATTTAATTCCTTTTTCTTACAAAATTCATTTTAATTATCTCCTTTATTATTTTTTATTCCAATTTTGTTCTTCATAATTTCATAAAAATATGCTCTACCACATACAATTTTTGCATAATTTTTAAAAGTCATTTTGCATTTAATTCATATTTTCTTTTACATTCCATTTAATTTTCATTTAACATTTTTATTTTAATGATTTTGAAACATTTTTCACCCTAACTTTTGAGATCAAGTTACTTGTAATTTTGTTGACTTCCTTCATTTTTCTTAGACTTTTATTTTGTGTTTTTATACCTCTTTGAAATTTTTCTCTGTTATTTTTCTTTTTTGATCATTATTAAATTATTTTTGAATATTTTTATTCATTTTCATTATTCACTTGATGTTTTTATTTAAGTGATTGCTTGGTTGATGAGGTCTTCCACATCTCAAATCATTGATAGATGGACTTGAGGTTGATTCAACCTTCTTTGATTCAAATTTATTGATAGATTATCATGAATCATCTTCAATACTTTGCATCAATGATATATTATCCCTTGATGCGCCATATTTTGAGTCCTTTGATTTGTGGACAGATTGATCCCTATGTGATTGCCTTGGCTCTCCCTTCCACTCTTTCTATCTTCATCACATCTCTTCTTTTGCTTTGATCATTGTGTTACATGTTGTAGGAGATTAATTTTTTCTTAATTCTCTAACATGACTGGAATTTACATTGTTATTGACCGACCTCAGATACACATGGCTTCTACATAATCCTACTTACAATAGCTTAACATAACGCTAAATTGTCCTGACACAATTAATTGATCACTAACTCCTAACATTACCTTTTGCACTTTATTTAATTACCATTTAATTATTGCCCTTTAATTCAAGTCATTTAGTTTACGTAATTTACTTTTATGTTATTTACTTAATTCACTTTATATTTATGTCTCATTAGTCATCATCTCACTTCATACTCTATTCATCTTGCTTTATTCATTTGTTACTTCTTATCTTGTTTGATTGATTTGCTTGTTAATCTCAATGAATCAAAACATGATAAAAGTGACTTTGACTTGACCTTAAACGTATGCTTGACCTTGAGTGTTCATGACCTCTTGGACTTTCGACCTAGGACTTAGGATTTAGGCCTTTTGCTTGACTTGGAGTATAATGGATGTGATGGGTGCTAATACCTTCCCCTTGCATAACCGACTTCCTTTCCTGTTTCTCTATTTCCCCTTGGGTTTTATTGATATTTTCCCTTCCCTCTTTTGGGATAAATAAAGTTTGATGGTGAATCTACTGTACGTTCGATCGTGAGATGCGTTCGGGTAGATTTCGTGTAGCTTCACTTTGAAACATCACCAATAGCCTACTCAGAGTCCTCCAGAATTCATGTCCCCTATCTCCACTTTTGTGCATGGGGAACATGAGACTGATATGACCGCGTTCATTGACTTTGATGCTGACCTGCATGATAAGGATGGTGATAACGCCGCATATACTTGAGTTATATTTTATTTTTATTTTGCTTTTTCATTTTTAGTTTGATATCTTTTATTTTAGTTGAGTATCATATTTTATTTTGTTTTTTAGTCTGATTGTAATTGGCCATTTCGAGTTTGAACTTTAATAGAATTTTGTCTCCATTAATACAGTGTGCTTATTTCTTTTTCAAATAAACGATGATTACTACCTATAATGGATGACAAGGTTCACTCAGACAAAATGCTTGGATGTTTTCTACTTATTTACCCTCAAATGTTGATAACTATGAAGGTGATTGGCCATAATTTTCTTTAGTTCTACAAACAGGGGAACAATGTTTTCCATAACTGAAAGTGAAGTTGCATCACACAAGCGGTACTATGGAGTCTGTCAGTTTTAACCAACATGGTGACGTCAGAAAAAGCCAAACACAATATTCATCATGAGAGAATATTAAGGTATGTCTTTATCAATCAAAGTTTGCGTACGTTCTTTTCGAGTGTCAATTTCATGATTACACACACTGAGGCACATTGTTTTGTTATCCCCCATAAGCCTTTCTAGCCATCCTTTTATTATTATCCATTATTAACCCCATTTGATCCTTTATCCATTTGTTTGTTTTAAAAAACCACATCATATTAATCGTTGGCCCAAACACTTCCCCACCGTGTTCAGAATATTTATGTGAGTTATCAAATCTATGTCCATTCTAAGTTTGAGGTTATTATTGGAATAACAACCTTTAAGTTTGGGGTAGCTGTGCAGCGTTAGTACAAATGAGGGCATCTGATGATTGAAAAAAAAAGATGAAAATTTTAAAAAATAAAAGAAAACTAATCATCTGGGCACTCAAAAGAAGGAGAAGTCATCGGATATCAAAAATAAAGACAAATTCAAAATTTGAATCATGAATAACATTTGATCCTAAAGGATGAGTGCAAGAAAGAATTCCAACACTAATCCATCAGAATGAGCAAAGTGAAGACAACGATCATATTGAATCTGAACCTTAGCCTACTTTTCCAAAATTATCCCACCTTAACCCAAATCCCGTTAAAACCTAAAAGACCTTAAAAAGTGTTTTTAGTGTGCATTTTGATATGAAAAGAAAATTTATTCAAGCTTACGATTCACTATTGCTTACTGTGAATTTGTGTTATAGTTTTCGTCATATTTACGTCAAAAATCCAGGTGAATTGTATAACTTTGGTCTTAATTCTTGATCTTTTGAGTCAGTATATGTCAAAAGAGTGTTTGATATAGTTGAGTTTCTTTTGACTATGTTTTACGCTTTTGGTATGTGTAGTATGTTGAATGCATGTTAAAAGAGACATAGAATCAAAGATCAGATCAAAAGACCAAGTCAGAACACGGAAGCAGAGGAAACTGAAGGAAAAATTGTAGTTCTGCCCATACACGTATGGACCTATGTCATACACGTATGGACCTGGACCCTTACTCGCACCATACACGAACCAGCAGAAGGGGAGAAAAGAAGTGCCACTACCCATACACGTATGATACGCGTATGGGACCTCCCGAATGTGTGCCATGTTTCTTATGTCAATCAGATTTGGCCCACGAAAAAGGCCATATGTGTATGGTCTAGGTTCATATGTGTATGGAGGCCCAATTTGTAGAAAGCCAAATGTTGCCTATTTAACGGGAGATCGCGCTTTTCCAACGGTTGGAGGATTTTGGACGGCAAAAACACATTTTTAAGGTTGGAGAACTCATAATTTCATGGTGGATTCAAATTTTTAGGAGCTTTTCGCTATTGAAGAATAATTCATCTAAAAATATTTGTTTGATAACAATCTTTATCGTGTTTTTTTTTTATTTCTATGAGTACCAAAACCCCCCAATGCTATGGGGCGTCCCTGATTCAGATTTGTCATGACTTCAAATTTATCTTTGCAATAACAAACTTGTTTTTATCATCATTGACTTATTCTCTTGACTATTATAATACTTTCTCTTTTGGGATAAATTGAGTTTGATTTAAGATTAACAATTGGGCTGGACCGCCATTGTTAATGATTTTCTTGAGAATATTTTATGGTAGATGTCATATAAGACTAGTAATACCCTATAAAAACCGGGTTATTCTTGATAAAATAATGCTTAATTTCATCCGTAATTTTCTATTGACATAGGAATTAGTTTGAATGATTAAATGTTTTCTCACTAAGGACTTAGGTTTACACATCTGTAAGAACCAATAGTCAATTATTTAAAATATGTTGTTGCAATGTTAATTCAGAGTTGTCACAAAATTGAGTCATGCATTATCCCTAGCATATTACTCATATCCTTCCAAATTGTTCAATTACTTTGTTTACTTTATTCGTAATAACTTTTATAATTCAAGAAATCAATCCAAAACCCCAAGACTGTTGTTTAATTGAAATTTATCCAGAATTTTGTATCATTAAGCAATCTTTGAGATTGATATTGGGGATTTCGCCTCTTATTACTACATTGGTATATTAGTACACTAGCTAATTTACCGATCACTTACTTTCCCTTAAGTCGGGTAGAAATATATTCAATGTGTATTTTGACTGTATGAAGAAATTAAGGACTCATATTACATGGCCATGCCTATCACCAGGCAGTTTCTAATGCAAGTATCTGTGTCGCTCAACTTGGTACACCTGTAAGACTTTCTGAAAAATTCCCTAAATTCTTGCGTCAAATTCATTTCCCCTGTTGAATCGATTACTTATGTTTACCTTCTTGACAACTTGTCTAAAGAGGTGACTTATTTGAAGAATAAGTTGGTGTCCTTTAAGGAATGTTTGGGCTTTGTTAACGGTGTTGGGCCCTCTAAAGTTGTATTAAAAAGGCAAAATATAAATTACATAGAGACTCGCTTTTTGGTGGAGGCGACCACCATAAAGGAGAGGCGTAATGTTTTTGGTAATGTCGCTACCGCGAAAAAATGACCGATTGAGAAATGCTCTTAAAGAAAAGCATACAGAGTCGCTACCGGATTTTATTTATTCCTATATAAAGAGGAAAGGGAAAATAGTCGATAAAATCCTCTAAAAAGGAAAGGATAAAGGATTGGTCTCGCAACCAAATATGGGTTTGGAAGTCGGTTACGCAAGGGGAATGTATTAGCACCCCTCATGTCCATGGTACTCCATGGAAATCGTTTAAGTTGTCTGTGTGTGGGGGTATTTATCTCTAAAATTTATTTATTATTATTAGGAAAGAGGGAAAGAAAGAGATTATTTTTTTATTATTGTGCTCGCCAAGGATTGGGGCTCTTGTGCCTACGTATCATTGATCGGGGGATGAAGAATCAGAGCTCCGTAGTTTGGAGTAGAAAATGTTTGTGTGTTGGTGTCGCAATCTGAAAAATACAGTGCGCGAAAAAACAACCGGCGAAAGAAAATGACAAAAGAGTCGCCACCGTGCGTTATTCATCCCAAAGGAGGGAAAGGAAACGCTCGAAGTAAACCTGAAAAAGGAAAGGACAAGACGGGGTCTCGCAACCAAATCTTGGGTTCGGGAGTCGGTTATGCGAAGGGAAGGTATTAGCACCCCTACGCATCCGTTTTACTCTACGGGATCCACTTGTGTAGTTCTTGTCTAAAGGGTGTGAGTTTATCTTGTGCTGCTTACCAAAAAAAAGGGTTAAATGAAAATGACTCGCGCGGATGTCGCATCCACTGCATACGTATCTCATTTGAATATGAGAATCAGAGTCTTCGTAGCTCGGCTGACCTATGGGTTGGGGGGATGTGTGCTCGCTAAGACATCGCGTCTTATGCCTACGTATCTCATCTGGAATGAGAATCAGAGCAAGCCGTGGTTCGGCTAACTACGGGGTTATAGATTGGGTTTTGGACGAACGACGTCACTATGCAATCTACCGGATGCTCGACCTTTGGAGACTTACTCGCCTGTAGTAGAAGGAGTTAACGTGTTGCTTTGGGTTTTAGGGTTTGGGATGCTCAAGGGCAAAAAGGCAGTCCTTGACGAAGGAACCGCGCTACCTGCAGGGATACGAACACATACAAAACAAACATGTATAAAGTAAATGTGCCAACAAGGGGCTCAGAAGTAAATAAACAAAAGAACACAAATGCCTCCTATCGAGGTCTTCCAGCTAAGAAAGCGATAAAATGCGGAAAAGAGGTAAAAGTACTACACGGATAAAGATCCGAAGTAACAGCAATTAAAGGAGTAAGAAACCCAGGGATCTCCCAAGCTAATGCCATCAAAGAAAGGTGAGTCAGTACAGGTAATCGGAAGAACCTCCAGGGGGTATCCCACAAATAAAATGGGAAAACCACGCAAGTTATCCCTGCAAAAGTCATGTGAGCCCTCACAAAAACTCAACAAACAGGTTAGAGACAAAAAAAATAGGGTAATCAAGGGTAGGAGGCCTAAACCTCTTGTCAAACACATGCATCAAAAAGGGTATCAAATTCACCCATAATACCTCATACATTTAGAGCATTCAAATTAAAGGCATAAAGATGATGGATATAGGGTAAACCTGATTTGAGAGCTTGATTGAAATTGAGTTGCACCCGTGAGGTTTACAAAACAACCTTTAGGGTTTATGTGAGGCAAATGTGATTCTGTGCAGTTGAGTTCCCTTCAGGGTTTGGAGGCTGCTCTGAACTTTGTTAGCTCTTCTCCCACTATCTTTTTTCTCAGGGTTTTGTTCCAAGGAAACCTCAGAGTATTTTGCTTCTCTTCCTTTTTCCCCAGGGTTCTTCTCTCACTATCTTTTTCCCAGACAGGGTAATAGGAATAGAATGAAATTTTGTTTCACTGAAACTCTGAATTTATATTGGTAGCTTAGTGGGCTTTTGAGAGAGGTCCAAGTCTGAGATTTTTCTATTATATTTTATTTATTATTTTTTTATTATTATTTTTATTTATTTATTTATTTTTTGTAAAAAATTATTTATTTATTTTTTTGTTTTTGTTTTTTTAAAGTTTCTTGGATCTAATTCTGATTGACATGATGAAATGCAATATGAAATGCTAAATGAATGCATGAATGAGGAGGGCAAATTTTGGGGTGTTACAGCTGGTTGATTTTACCTTGAAAAAGGGTTTTCGCTATGACGCCCTAAGGCACAAAAAATAAGTTTGATGAGTTGGTGTTGATTTTATGGTTTATGAAAAAAGATTGTTTTTTGATTAGATTGCACTAAAGACTACGGACGGTGGTGAATATTTTAGACAAACAAGTCAAGTGTCTCGTGTCCAAAATAATTAGAGTAAGGGTAGGAGAGCTCAATCCTTACTCATTCCCCACCACTTAAGACTCGTGGCGCATAATACTAATCATATTTTTATTGTATTTTTGGATTTGATTGGGAAAATGCCACTTGACGTTGGATCAAGGGTTTATTGCTTTTTGATTTTGAAATGGTGACGTACTGTATACGTGCGTTTTCGACGCCATGAGATTTGGTGTGCAGAATGGTTCTTTCGACAAATGGCGACATGAGATAAACGGTTTTGGTTGATAAGTGTTGTTCGACAGTTCGACAAAATTGAAGCTTCGACATTTCGACAAGATATCTGCAGATGGAAAGGCACCTTTGGCAGACATGGGGGATGTTGTGGTATTTCGACAATTCGACAAAGTCTGAAGAGAGACGTCATTTCGACGTAAAGTGTAAATATTCAAATTCAGAAGAGTTGTGACGTTTGGCAGAAGACGCGTGGAAGCATCTGGCGAAAAGAAGAGAACCGTTTGTCACAGTTTTAGGATTTGGTAGTTAGTAACAGTTATGTTATTTGTATATAAATAGGGTAGTTGTTATCTGAAAAGGGTGTGTGAACTTTTACTTGTACAAAATTCCTGAAAACACTCAAAGTACCCGTGTGAGAGAAAAGAGTCATATTTGGAACATGTATGTGTAAACAAACACCAATTCCTTCAAAGTTTATTTTATAAAGTTTAAAGTTCTTTACAAATTCATTTTACGTTTTCCAGTCAATTACCTTTCTGCAATTTCTTTTCGACACTTTACATTTCGTCAGTTACTTTCTGCCATTTATCTTATCTTGTCAAATTTACATCTGTTTAAACATCTTTCATCAACATCTTTCGACATAAAATATTCAGAGAATCAAAATGAAAGATACAAACGTCGTTCTAGAGATTTACGAAGTTATTTAGATTTTGCACATGTCCTAGGATTTGTGTGGTTGATCCTGCAAGTAACCCAATTCTACAAGTTTTGGTAAACCAGAGGTTGTTCGCCAAAATTCACAGCGAACAAATTGGCACGCCCAGTGGGACAGTGCAGAAATCTAGAAACTTAGATAATCGTTAGTCAAAGTTTGTTCTTCGTTGTATGAGACTGAGAAGCGGTAAATTAGCCGTATCCGACGTAGAAATACCAAAAAGAACAAGAGTAAGGAAAATGGCGAATCAGCCAAATAATCCAAATAATTCTAATCCAAATGAAGCCTTCCCATTATCCAACCCCGTCCCTTCGACAGGAGGCAATGTGGGATCAGTCCCTGTGTCTGAGGCTGTACCCTCGTCAACAGGGTCAATACCAGCGGTTTCAATATCGCAAAGTGTGCCTAGTTCGTCCATTAGGGCACAACAAATGCCCGTTGGGACACCCCCTCCTGTAGGAAACACTTCTAGGCCTTTTGTGACAAATTTCACCATGCCTCCACCTGGAAGGGAACAACCATTTGGAATGCCAACTTCAGTAATGGCGAATCTACACAATTCCCCGGTAGTATATTCTGATTCTATGGCCAATATGTCTTCACCTTTACAAGGGTCAGGGTATGGCGGAAACATGAGTAGACTAAATCAACAACAAATTTACGTGCCGCCGATAACAAATAATTCTGCGCAGGTAATTAGACAACAAATGGACGAGAGTAATCATGATATGGTCCAAATGTTGACGCAACAAATGGGGGCGGTGTTTAATCCTCTAATACAAAATACCACCCAAACCAACCAATTGTTGGCAACGCAATGACGCGCATTGCTGATTTCTTTGGAGTCCCTCAAACTCGACACAGAGAACAAGTGGTTCAAAACCCATTGGTAGCGGTCCAGGAAGAGCCCACGATAAACCAAATGCCTTTAGACAATCCTCAGACGAACGTCAGAAACCAGGAAGATGTAGTCGAACAGCCCCGTGTCGAAGTCCCTATTTCACAAGAACCGAGAAGGATAGTAATCCAGAGAGGCCAGGACGCGGATGCTGTGTTGCAACAGCGGATCCGGTATAATAACCCTCCTGTCGAAAATAATTTAGCGGCCATGGTCGAAACGATAATGGCACAGAATGGGATGAACATGGGATTACAAAGGCCTAGTTATGCTTCCCCACTGTTAGAATATATTCTGCAAGAAGAACTGCCACCAAGGTGGAAAGTCCCTAAGTTCACAAAGTTCTCAGGGGATACTAGCGAGTCCACCATAGAACACGTAGCACGTTATCTGATCGAAGCAGGGGAAATAGCCCGTAATGAAAATTTGAAAATAAAATATTTCCCTAGTTCCTTAACAAAAAACGCATTTACTTGGTTTACATCTTTGCCTGCAAACTCAGTGTATACATGGACCCAATTAGAAAGATTGTTCCATGAAAAATTCTACATGGGTCAAATAAAGATAAGTCTGAAAGAATTAGCCAGTGTCAAGAGAAAACACTCAGAACCAATATACGATTATTTAAATAGGTTCAGATTGTTAAAGGCTAGATGTTTCACCCCGGTGCCAGAACATGAGTTGGTCGAAATGGCCGCAGGGGGACTAGATTATTCTATAAGGAAGAAACTAGATACCCAGTATCTGAGGGATATGGCACAATTAGCAGATAGAGTGAGACAGGTCGAAAGGTTAAGGGACGAAAAATTCAGAGCAAATAAGAATAAAAAAGAAAGGGTGGCCTACGTAGGGGTTCACCAAGATGACGAGTACGACGAAAACGAACCAAGTAACTTCGACGAACAAGAGATTGACCTAGCAGAACTAAAGCAAGGCCCGCCTTATTCGTGCAAAGTCCTAACTCCGTCGAACGGAAACCCAGTCGAAACCAACGATAAGTTCCCCAAAAGGACTTATACGTTCGACATCACCAAATGCGACGAAATTTTTGATCTGTTGGTTAAAGATGGTCAACTAATAAAACCTCCAGGCGCTAAAGAACCGCCTATGGAACAACAGAAAAAGAGAGGTTTTTGTAAATACCATAATTTTCTAGGCCATAAAATGTCTCGCTGTTTCCTTTTCAGGGATCTCGTTCAAAATGCTATCCGTGACGGAAGGCTAAAGTTTGGTGACAAACCGAAACAACAGATGAGGATCGATTCGAATCCCATTCAGCCAGTCGAAGCCCACTACGCTGAGCCATCCATCGTAACATGGTGGAGATCGAAGTTGCTCCTGATGGCAATTCGGAAATGGTGGAGGCCCCTGGAAGTTTCGACACAAACATCAACATGGTTGAGATTGCTGATGATCTCACAAGCCAGAACGGAGTTGAAGTTACTGAAGGCTTCGACAACCAGAAAAGGATGGAGACTACTGAAGGTTTCGACAAAAGGGACAGTGACGATACTGTCGAAGATGTGAAGTTTCGCAAGAGGAAAATTGGGACTGCTTGGGACAGCCAAGTGGGAAGTATGATTATCTTGTGAAGTACAATGTGCCGGAAAGCTCTCAAATCGACATCAACACAATCCAACCAAGCGGTTGGGGAGATGTTTCTTCAGACAACAATGAAGAAACAGTTTAGGCAATTGAGCATTCCCCTAATACGAAAAAGAAGGTTGCTGAAGACCTCATCATCGAAAACAAGGCTACTAAAGGCCTTGATCTTGATCAAACAAAGACAGGTGATGTCGCAAACTGCGTCAACACTATGGGGCCTTTCAGTGAAGAAGTCACAAAAATCAAAGCGGAAGCCGTTAATGGTCCTTTGAAGCCCGTGGTCAGTGGAATTCTGCGTAGGGTAATGGAAGACCCGAAAAGGAATTGGAGCAAATGCTGTTGCAAACATGGTCCCAGGAGCATATCTTGGTGTTGCTGCCCAGCGAAATAATTCGACCAAGCACTAACAGGTGTCGAAGGTGAAGAGGAGAGACTCATTAGAAAGATGAACGAATTGAGCATCACTGACGAACGGAGTGTTGGGGTAAACATGGTGGAAATATCTCAGAGGGACCAGGCCGAAGTGGGCGAAGATCATCGTCAAAAAGAGCACCAGAGACTGGCGTATCCTAGAGAGGAGGAAAATCTAATAGAATTCATCAAGAGGTGCCAAAGGATGAAAACCGAAGTAATGTTGTGCCCACGCTGCAGTGCAATTTTCGACAGGAAGGCAGCAACTAACCTGGAAGCAGTGGATAAAGCCAAGAGGAAAGAGAATTGGGGAACAGTAAGATATGACCCAAGGAGAAGTGATCACCACCAGTGGAGGCAGGGAGAAAGACGCCATAACACCTATAAACCATCTAACAAAGCAACGGACGATAAATGGGTTCAACCCATTAGAGACGCCCAGGTGCAGAACAGATGGGGAAAGTTTGAGGTTCAGAGAGGCGCTTCGATGGAAGGCAAGAAGGAAATGGAAAAGCACAAGCCAAGGCCATATCCTTCAGAGAATTACAAAGGCAAAAACCCCATGTCCAGATCCCAATGGAGGAGATTCCAGAGGCAGAAGAGGGCAGAAAAAGAGGCTGCAGAAAAGAGCGTGAATGGGAAAGACACTAGCAGCAAAGACGAAGCAGTGTCTAGTAACAATCGTCAGATAAGAAGCAGAAAAGAAACTTCCCTCCAGATCAATCCTGGCAGCATTGTCGAACCTGTGGCGTCGAAAGAGAAGATGCAGGAGGACGACGAAATAACGGACTACTTCGAATCTGACTCAGATAGGGTTATGGAGGTCGAAGATGAAGAAGACGAGATGGAAGAGGAAACAATGGCACACAGGCCCGTCTGTTACTACGTGATGAATAATGGATGCGTCGAAGAGCAGAACGCTTTCTTCGAAAGACCAGATGACTCCATGAAAGCGCATTTGAAGCCTCTATTCATAAAAGGAAAGGTGGAGAGTGTTGGTGTGAATAAGATACTGGTGGATGGGGGAGCAGCAGTGAATTTGATGCCCCATTTCATGCTGAAGAAGATAGGGAAAGACGACTCAGACGCGAAACCCCACAACATGGTGCTGTCGAATTATGAAGGAAAAGTAGGAACCACCATGGGCGTTATCCAGGTGAATCTGACTGTTGGAACCATAACAAGACCAACGATGTTTATGGTCATTGCTTCAAGGGAGAACTACAACCTACTGCTTCGAAGGGAGTGGATCCATGGCGTAGGAGCCGTACCCTCTTCAATGCATCAGCGAATAGCCATATGGAGGCCAGACGGGATCGTCGAAAACATTGAGGCTGATCAAAGCTACTTCATGACAAAGATAAACAATGTCAACAGTCAAAGCTTCGACAAGAACCTGGCTCACATACCTCCATGCAGTCCAGCAGAATTCAACTTAAAGGCGACAGACAATGCGTACTGCTCCATGTACCTTCATCCTACACATGGTTTCCAGTGGGATAAAGAAGTAATTGGCGAAACTTACATGTGGGTAACCACTCATATAGCGCCAATGGGATGGGGAAGCGAATTTGACGATGACGAGTAAACAATCAGCGCTCGAAAAAATTACGGCTTACATAGCCGAAAACAAACTCAAAGAGGCCCTTGAGGCTGAAGTAAAATACATGGCTGTCGAAGCCATCAAAGAAAACTCCAACAAACAATGTCCCCAAAAAGACGTTGTAGAAGATCATGATAACAACCAAATGGGCGAATGGCAACACCAAAAGCTGGACGCCATTTATGACGACGAACCTCTAGGGTTCGAAAAAGATCCAGTGTCAACAAACGAGAAGATGGTGGCGCAGGATCCGTTAGAAGAAATAAACTTAGGAGTGGGGGCAGAACATAGACCAACCTACATAAGCGCAAAAATGGACCCCTAGTTCAAGGTCGAAGTAGTCCAGTTGCTGAAAGAGTTCAAAGACTGTTTCGCATGGGATTACGACGAGATGCCCGGTCTCGACAGAAGTTTGGTCGAAATGCAGTTGCCGATAATGGAAGTAAAGAAGCCAGTAAAGCAGACTCCGAGACGCTTCGCACCAGAAATCCTGTCGAAGATAAAAGAAGAGGTCGAAAGACTTCTAAAATGCAAGTTCATCCGCACAACCTGGTATGTCGAATGGATTGCAAATATTGTTCCAGTAATTAAGAAAAATGGCAAACTTAGGGTGTGCATTGACTTTTGAGATTTAAATTCGGCTACCCAAACGGACGAATATCCTATGCCAGTGGCAGAAATGCTCATAGATTCTGCAGCCGGCCATGAGTACTTAAGTATGTTAGACGGATACTCTGGCTATAACCAAATTTTTATCGCTGAAGAAGATGTTCCTAAAACGGCTTTTCGTTGTCCCGGAGCAATAGTAACTTACGAATGGGTTGTAATGCCTTTCGGTTTAAAGAACGCTGGAGCAACTTACCAACGTGCTATGAATTCCATTTTTCATGACTTTATTGAAACTTTCATGCAAGTGTACATTGACGATATCGTGATTAAGTCTGTTTCAGGGAAAAGTCATATAGATCATCTTCGACAATCCTTTGAAAGGATGAGGAAGTTTGGTTTGAAAATGAACCCACTTAAATGTGCTTTTGGTGTGCAGGCGGGTGATTTCTTAGGTTTTGTGGTCCACAAGAAGGGGATCGAAATAAATGAAAACAAAGCCAAAGCCATAATGGAGGCGAAAGCGCCATCGACCAAAAAGGGGTTGCAGTCTCTGCTAGGGAAGATCAACTTTCTCAGAAGATTCATCTCCAATCTCAGTGGGAAGACACAAGCTTTCTCTCCTCTGCTTCGACTAAAGAAGGAAGACTTCGCATGGAGGCAAGAACAGCAAGCGGCCTTCGACAAAATCAAGGAATACCTGGCTAGTCCCCCAATCCTGATGTCTTCTTGCAGAAAAAGAAGTATGAGATTGTACATTTTGGCATCAGACAAAACATTAGGAAGTATGTTGTGTCAAGAAGATGAGAATGGCGTCGAAAGAGCCATTTATTATCTCAGTAGAGTCCTGAACGATGCCGAAACTAGATATAGTATTATAGAAAAGCTACGTTTGTGTGTATACTTCTCTTGTATGAAATTAAAGCATTATATAAAACCTATTGATGTATATATTTCCTCCCATTTCGACGTGATAAAGTATATGTTATCTAAATCTATTTTACATAGTCGAATTGGAAAATGGGTTTTAGCATTAATAGAATACTCCTTGAAATATCTGCCTTTAAAAGCTGTGAAAGGACAAGTAGTCGCTGATTTCATAGCCGACCACTCTATAAACGAAGATGTGGAATATGTCGAATTAGAACCTTGGAAACTGGCGTTGGGATGTTGATTATTTCTCCTGACAGAATTCCAACAAAATTCAAGTACAAAGTTGAAAGTCTATGTTCAAATAATGAAGCAGAATATGAAGCTTTGATCGCTGGACTTGAAATCTTGTTGAAATTGGGGGCAACAAGAGTCGAAATAATGGGCGACTCTGAACTGGTGATAAAGCAGTTGACTAAAGAGTATAAATGCGTGAAAGAAAATTTAATCATGTACTTTGTAATAGCCAATAGACTTCTCAAGGAGTTCGACAGTGTGGTCTTCAGACACATTCCCAGGTTGGAGAATCAAGAAGCGAACGATCTTGCTCAACTAGCATCTGGATATAAAGTGTCGAAGGAAAAGTTAGAAGAAGCCACTGAAGTCAGAGGAAGAGTCGTATCCACCAAGTTGTCCCCATCAGATCTAGAGTCAATAAGATTAGGATACGGTGACGAAGAAAACTTTGAGATATTCAACATAGATGATTCAGGAATTTCAGACTGGAGAAAGCATATCAAGAATTATCTACAAGACCCAAATCAGAAAGTAGAAAGAAAGATAAAATACAGAGCTCTGAGTTATGTACTTTTGGGAAATGAATTGTTCAAAAAGACTGCAGAAGGAGTCTTGTTGAAATGCTTAGGTGAAGACGAAGCCTACATAGCCTTGTCGAATGTACACAGTGGAGCGTGTGGCGCACACCAAGCAGGTCACAAAATGAAGTGGTTATTATTTCGACAAGGAATATATTGGCCAACAATGCTGAAGGATTGTATCGAATTTGCAAAAGGATGTCAGGAGTGTCAAGTACATGCAGGCATACCTCATGTTCCTGCAAGTGAGCTGCATTCAATTATAAAGCCTTGGCCATTTAGAGGATGGGTTTTAGACTTGATTGGGGAAATTCGACCAACCTCTTCAAAAGGACAAAGGTACATTTTGGTTGGGATAGACTATTTCACTAAATGGATTGAAGCCATACCATTGGTAAATATGGATCAAGAAGCAGTCATAGACTTTATCCAGAAATACATAATTTACAGATTTGGGATACCTGAAACAATAACAACAGACCAAGGATCTGTGTTCACTGGTAAAAACATGCAGAAATTTGCACAAGAAACAGGTTTTAAACTCCTTACTTCGACACCTTACTATTCTCAAGCCAATGGGCAGGTTGAAGCAGCCAACAAGGTAGTGATAAATTTGGTCAAGAAACATGTAGGGAAAAAACCTAGAAATTGGCATAAGACTCTAGATCAAGTCTTGTGGGCTTGTCGAACGTCTCCTAAAGAAGCAACGAATTCGACTCCATTTAAGTTGACTTACGGACATGATGCAGTTTTACCAGTCGAAATATATTTGCAGTCAGTTAGAGTGCAAAGGCATCATGAAATCCCATCGGATATATATTGGAGTATGATGATGGATGAATTGGTAGATTTGGACGAAGAAAGACTGCGCGCGCTAGATCTAATAAGAAGACAAAAGGAGAGAGTCGAAAGGTTTTACAATAAGAAAGTAAAATTCAAGACCTTCTTAATTGGTGATCTTGTCTGGAAAGTAATCCTTCCTATGGATCGAAAAGATAAGTTAATGGGAAAATGGTCTCCTAAGTGGGAAGGACCTTTCCAAATTTTGAAAATATTTTCAAATGGCGCGTATGAGATTGAAGAAATAGGGAAGGATGAGAGAATCCTAAGGATAAATGGCAAGTATTTGAAAAAATATAAGCCAATATTGCAGGAAGTAAGAATAATAATGGAATAATTGCAAACATAATTGTGATAAAATTTACCAAATAAAAATGGCATTAAAGTCATTACAAAAAGCCTCGAAGGGCTGAGAATTGTTAAATCAATTCGACTACAAATTAATACTGGCAAAAGTTTCCTTCAAAGTGGCGAATTTCTGCCTCTGAAACTGGAGTCGATGATCACAAAGACTTTTGTGAGTGGAAAGAGTCTCAATCTCTTGACTAAGTTGCTGGGCCTTCTCAGCATGTCGAATACCCACTCTCAATTCTTCGTCAATCTCGCTCTGCTTGGGTTGCCGTATGGATGCCTTACGTTTTTTCTCTTGAGAGATCTTTTCTTGAAGTGCTGCTATCTGTTTCTCCCATTTTTGGATATTGTCATCACAAGCAGCAACTTCTTTGACATAAGTTTCAGAAAGCTTTTGCAACTTTGAAACTTTGTCAATCGAAGTCGAAACAGCATCCCGTTCAGCAGTTTGAGTTTCAGACTTTGAGGAAATTTGATTGGTAAGATCTCTTTGACGATGAAGATCTGCAGTGGCCAAGTCAATAAGGGTCATCAGCTCCATCACAAAACTTCCAACCTCAACAGAAGCTTCCAAGACATTCACCTGCTTCAAAATTTTCTTAAGTTCAAGGTGAGCAAGAGAGTTCTCTTCCAAAATTTTGAACAAATCAACATCAAGGATTTTCGTTTTAATTTTGGTCAAGATGTTGCCAAGTGATGGTGCTTCAGAAGTTGCCCCAGAAGTGGTCGAACTGCTCTGCGAAGAATCCTGGAAATTAAAACGGGTGCTAAGCATGGCCTTCAGATACTCCAAAGGTCTTTGCACTTTGAGATTTTCAAGCTCCTCGCGAGAGAAACTAGTTGAACCAGTTGATTTGCCACTCCCTTGGGTCTGGTCAGGAGCAGGTGGAGTGTTTCGCTCTGAAGTATGCTCAGCCTCTGTTTGTTTCGACTGGTTGTCCCCATCTTTGGCAGCTTCGTCTTCAGGATCATCTTCGACCCCAGCCTCCATGTCAATGTCATCACCCTGAGGTGCAACATTTAATCCTGGATGAGGAGGAGATTCATCTTCAGAAGCTTCACCCACTATAGCGTCGAATTCTGCTACAGTTTGTCTAACAAGATCACTTGTAGGGATATCTTCCTCTATGACTGTTTCCTCCAGAATTTTCTCAGGGGTCCTTTAGACAGCCACTTGTTCCTGAAAATAATTATAAGATTTAGAAGAAAAAGATGCAGGAAAGGTAAATATATACTGTCGAAATAAATAAAAAAAAACTTACCTCAGGAATCTCAATGTTAAAACTAGATTTCGCACTCTCCGTGTCTTTCGACTGAGGCTTAGCAAGGGGAGTACTTGCAGAATCCTTCCTAGTAGATTTAACGATGGACCTTTGGGAAGAGACCTTCGTGAGTTTCTTTTTCTTCTGAGGGGGAGGGATTAACTCTGGAGATTCGTCACCAGACTCTTCATGAGGGACTTTATCCTCTTCTTTCTCCTCTTCACTCTTTCTCTTTTGGATTGTTGGGGGTTTTCGAATTGCCTAGTCATACAAACCAAAGCCAGTTAGTTTCTTAAAAGGAAATAAATAAATGAGAAGAAGTGATGTGTTGTACCTTTGTCGAATGCTTCTTAGCAGCACTGGGCGACGCTTCGACAGACGTTTTCTTGGCAGGAATCCTCACGGCTAGGGAAAGAAAGAAGATTCAGAAACAAATATAAGAAATACATGATAATACAGTTAGAATAACAAAAGAAAAATCATGTTTTTCTGTGAACACCTTCAAGAATGGGATCCTTCACGCGAACGTGTTCTATTCCAATATGAAGGTGTCCTGGGTATTCGCCCAGATGATACTTAGTCAGAACCACACGCTCAGCAGGTTTTTTGTACTGTTGACGGAGAATTTTCATAAAGTCCCCACAAACAAACCAATCTGGAAATGGAGGGCTAAATGCCACGCCAAATTTAGCGGTTGGCAAAGAAGGGAATTTTGGTGGATGACAACTGAAAGCCAGGTCATAGTGCGCCTCTGGTCGAAGGTTTGAAGGCAATGACAGTTTTTCAAATTTCTCCGTTAGTTTACGTTTCAATTCTGCTGCTGCTTCGTGTATGGTTCGACTAAGATCATCAGGTCTATATGCAGTTTTGAAATATTTTTGAAATTTCTGTATTCCCCTAATGTGTCTTTGAATACCTTTTTTTGTCCGATCCTGCACAAAAGCGAAAGCATTTGTCAAATGTGTAGCAAAGGCAGCTACGTCGAAAAATCTGTTGGAATAATAGTCTTTCCACCATTCATCAAACTCAGGGGTACATAGGAACGATGGTCGAAATATAACTGGTCGAATGTCGAGAGAATCATCAGCCAGTTTCTTCGACAGTTCTTTGCCCTCATCTTCAGTATGGAGGGAGTTATAGAAGATGATAGATCCTTTCTTGGGAAATATTGGTCGAGGTTTTATCTGGATTAGGCCAAACTGTCTAGAAACAAGGTTGGGTTGATAAATTATCAAAGCAATTTGGTTTGTGTCGCATCTCGAAAAATACAATTCCTCGCGATGGTCGCGGAAAAAATTACGTTCGAACAGAGTCGCCACCGAACTTTATTTATCCCAATGAAGGAATAGGAAAATATCGATAAAACCTTTAGGAAATGGGATAATGGTCGTCGCAACCATATTCGGGTTCGGGAGTGGATTACGTAAGGGGAAGGTATTAGCACCCCTTACGTCCGTTGTACTCAACGGGAACCTTTTAGTTCTAATGTGCGTTTCGAGTGTTAATTTATGTTTGTTTGTTATCTTTTGGTTATAAAATTATTAAAAATAGAAATGAATGAGAACCTCGGAAAGGAGAAATGGGAGGTTTTTTATTAGTGTGCTCGCGAAGATACAGCAATCTCCTGCCTACGTATCCTTATGGTGCAATAAGGAAGTCAGAGCATTCGTAGTTCGGGGAACTACGGTTGGTTGGTGTTTTTAATGAACAACTGTTTAGATCGCGTTCTAAAGGCTAAACGTTGGCTTGTCTACTCTCGACGGAGGCTTAAGCACTAGTTTGTTATGCGCATCAGAAAGGATTAAACAATGTTCTTTTTGAAAAGAGTTTTGGTCACACGGGGGTGACAAGTTGGATTAATATGTTTGACGTTTTGCTTGATTAGTTATGATCGCACGGGGCAAGGACAGATAAATGTGATGTGTTGAGATATTTTTGTTGGATGATGATTACTCGGATAGTCGAGTAAGACAACTCGTATCCTGATAATCGAGAAAGGGAATAGAAAACTCTAGACCGCTTTCTTTTTTATCCTTAATTGTAAAAGGATTTTAATGATAATTAATGTATTTTAACTGGATGACGAATACTCGGATAATCGAGTAAGACAACTCGTATCCCAATAATTAGGAAAGGGAATAGAAGACTCTAGACCACTTTCTTTTTCATCTGAGTGATTATGAAAATAGGTTTGGGTATGGTTGATGTATTTTTTAAAATGAACGACAAGTACTTGAATGACTGAGTAAGACAACTCATATCCAAGCATTTGAGAAGAGGAATTGAAAACTCAAGACCATCTCCCTTTTCGTACAGTTTGTTATGAAAATGATTTGATTAAGTTGTATGTTTGTAAAAAAATGACAATTGTTCGACTGACCGAGTAAGAGAACTCGTATTCAAACAATTGAGGAGAGAAGTTGAAGACTCAAAGTCATCTCCTTTTTCATTTAGCTTATTATGAAAATAATTTGATTTAATCGGGTTTAGAAGTTTGTAGAGGAACGACAATTATTTGAATAACCAAGTAAGAGAACTTGTATTCAAATAGTCGTGGAGAAATAATTGAAGACTCAAAGTTATCTCCCTTTTAATTTCTTGTTGTAAAAGGATTTGATTTGTTTGTGCTTAAATGAATTAGAAATGACGACCATTTGACTAACCGAGTAAGAAAACTCGTATTCAAATAATCGAGGAGAGGAGTTGAAAACTCAAAACCATCCCCCTTTTCATTTTCAAATGAAGTGTTGTTTAAATGTGATTAAATATTTTAATTTAACTTTCGATGTCGGATCGAGGCTTTAAAATTTGCATTCTCATGAATGAATTGAATTTATTTGGTGAATAATCCATTTAATCGATTAATTAAAATCGAATAGGTCTCATTGTAAGAAAGCCCAAGAGTAAGCCATATGAGGTTGATGGCGATGCTTTTTCAAGCGATCGACTTACAAAGGCATTTAAAATGGGCTCGACTTTGAATCGAGAGGTTCTATTTGTTTTAAAAATTGGTTTAAATTGATGGCATGGGAATTATAATCTTTTTGTATTTTTAAGTCTTTATTATTTTTAGGTTCATTTTAAGATGAGATGAAGAATGTACAATGATATATCATAAAGCGAAGTAAAGTAAATGCACAAAAATAAATAGATATTAGAAGCGGGATTTAAAAAAAAATTAGTTGTTAATTGCGGAAATAAAAAAAATAGAGTTAATCGTTAAATGTTAGGTGTTAGTTGAAATCAACATGAAATAATCAAGAGAATTACAATAAAATATTAAATCTAAAACAAATAACTAAAGTTTAAACAACTAATAAAAGTATCATTAAATTAAAACTCAAAACAATATTAAACTATCGAAAATCTCAATTCTAAACTATTATCCAAAATATTAATTTTAAAATATTAACAAAGATTAAATTCTAAAATCATTCTAAATTAAATTAAAATTCTAAAATAAATCTAAATCACAAAAGAATTCTAATTAATCTATAATTATTTCTAAATAAAAAATTATCTAATTAAATCCTAAAATATTAACAAAAATTAAATTTTAAAGTCATTCTAAATTAAGTTAAAATTCTAAAACAAATCTAAATCACAATAGAATTCTAATTAATCTATAATTATTTCTAAATAAAAAAAATTTATCTAATTAAATCCTAAAATATTAACAAAGATTTAAATTTTAAAATCATTCTAAATTAAGTTAAAATTCTAAAACAAATCTAAATCACAATAGGATTCTAATTAATCTACAATTATTTCTAAAAAAAAAAAAAATCTAATTAAATCCTAAAATATTAACAAAGATTTAAATTTTAAAATCATTCTAAATTAAACTAAAATTCTAAAAATAAATCTAAATCATAATAGAATTCTAATTAATCTACAATTATTTCTAAATAAAAAAAATTATATTTTCAATATTTCTAAATCCAACTCTTCAAAAAAAAAATTATAACCTAAATCTAAAAAATTCTAATGAACCTAAATTCCTAATTATTTCTAATATTTCTAATACTATTTCTAATCCTAAAATTATTTCTAATTAATCCTAATCATAACTAATTTAATCTAATTAATACCTAATCATCTAATTAAGCTAAGTAACCTATATTAACTAGTAACCAAAAACAAAGGAATAAGCCCATAGAAGTTGAGAATGGGCTCAACAAAGGCTATCAAAGCCCATTCGGATGGGGTGCAGTAGCATCGAGGGAGTGTGCATGCAGGCCAAAATTGATTGGGCTAAAGGCCCAAGTTCTCACCAACATAATTAGGTTTTTACAACAGAAACTTCAGAATCGTACCTTCAAAATTTTCCCAAAATGAGCGATTGTGGTTGTGAGACCTCACAGACCAACTGAAGCCGTCATGGAGGTTGCGCCGGTGAGGAGCGATTGAAGGTTGATTGTGGCCGACGGAGAAATTGTGGTTTTGTGAGGGTGCTCGTTGGAGGTTTGGAAGGATTCGTTGGAAGAAGAAGAAGATGACGCTGAGTTTGATGCGTCCCGTCTTCAAATAAGCCTCCTTCTTCTGTTTCGGTTTTTTTTTAGGGCTTTTTTGAAAATATTGCTCTCTGTTGCTGTTCTTGCTGTGCGTTTTCTGTTGTGTACTGGTTTAGGGTTTTGAGAAAAATATCTTTGTTGTGTATCCTCTTGCTGTTAACTTTTTAGGGCTCTTAGAAAAAATTGATCTGTTCTTGCTGTTGTGTTCTTTAGGGTTTTAGAAAAAATCTCTGTGTTGTTGCTGTTGTTGTTTTGGTTTTTTTTTTAGAAATAATTTCTTACTGTGTTGTGTTCCTGTTAACCTCTCCTAATCCATTTTTGAAGACAAGATTCAGACTTTAAAAACTCTTTTCTTTTTCAATTTGTCTCATCCCAGATTATGTGGGATTTGGTTTTTTCTATTTTAAGCTAATGTTAAAAGTGCTTTTTGGATATTTAGATTAACCTTATGGATAAAGCTTCAAACTGAATGATTCATTTAGTTGTTTTTCAGCTTTCTAAGTGCTTTTGAAAAGTGCTTTTAAAATAAGCTATTTTTGTTTTCTGCAGATTACAGGTTTGAAGAGACTTGATGTAATGGAAGGTGGCTGCTACAAGCTTCAAGACAACCTGTTTTCGTGACTAAGTCCAAAGTGATTTCATCCTAATTGCTTGGTTTTGGTCATTAGGAACCTATCCCCATTTGTAGCAAATTTCACTGTAATTACATTGGGTTTTTTTTAAAGACAAATATGTGCTTGGATTATGTAACTTATTGAATTAAAAGTCTAATAACCATTAATAATTATGTATTCAACCTTTTAATCTTTCAAAATTTAACTCAATATTTATTTATGCTAATCAATTTCAACTTTTAAAAACAACAAATTTCTAACTTAAGTATAATGAATTAATCTAAAAATAAATTTCTAATTTAAGTATAATGACTTAATTTTAAAAACAAATTTCTAATTTAAGTATAATGATTTAATTTAAAAACAAATTCCTAATTTAAGTATAATGACTCAATTTAAAAACAAATTTCTAATTTAAGTATAATGATTTAATTTAAAAACAAATTCCTAATTTAAGTATAATGACTTAATTTTAAAAACAAATTTCTATTTTAAATACAAAAAATCTAAACATGGGACTTTTAATAAAAAAAACACAATTCTATTTTAAATACAAAAAATCTAAATATGGGACTTTTAATTTAAAAAAAAAACATACATGTTTCTAAAAAATGCAAATTTAATTTTGGAACCCATGAAGAACTTAGAACTTGGTTTAAATATTTGGGATGTGTAAATGGACTAGTAAATAGTGATCATAGAAATAATAACATGACTCTTAATACTTACTAATAAAAAAAGTTTTGGATTAGTAATATAAAAAAGATTCAAACCATATTTTAGATTATGAACACACTTATGCAAATGGGCCTTTGAAACAAAGAAATCTTATGGGTAAACCACAAATGACCGGACAAAATTGGGGTATGACAGTTTGTAGTGGTGTTACGGTAAGAGAAAAGGAGCCTAGGGGTTAAGAATGATTCCCAAACATTCAGAAATATGTTTTCATCCTTCTGCATCTCCAAAGGCAGTTGTTGGGTAAACCACTTAGGTCCAATTTTTCTATCAAAAAAAGGTGCCATGGTCGAAGTAAACTGATACCTCTTGGCAAACATCATGACATAGCTTTTGAAAGCTTGTCGAAGGCTGATTCCTTCATCAGTTGGCGTTATTAGCACCAACCTTGGCCATTCGACAGTCCTATTTTTTACTTCTTCTTCATCTACTTCTGGTGCTACAGGAAGATTTGCTTCAAATGTGGCATTGAGCCATAATTGCAAGAGCCAGAAAGGTCCTGATAAGTTGATTTTACCTTGGGTTTTGGTGTTTTTCAAAAGATGTACGCTCTCACACAGAGATTCATAAAGGTTCGCCAGAATCATTTCGCTCAAGCATAGTTTTGTGCCTGCATGAAGCTGATTGGCTATGGTAATGAATCTCTTAGCAACCTGGAGAGAGCGAGAGCAAAACACATATTTGGATAGCCACAGTGTTAGAAAAGCTATGTGTTCGACATTTGAAACTTCAGTAGTACTCTTGTCATGATAATAGGACATAAATAAGGAGTATGGGGCGAGGCTAGTCTCGAAAGCGATGGTATCTTCATTTAAGACAGTACGGTCGAAGTCTATACCATTGGGGTGAAGGCCAACAATGGCTGCCGCGTCGAAAAGAGTGGGCGTAACCATCCCACAAGGGAGGTGAAAAGTGTTGTAGGTACTATCCCAGAAGTAGAGAGAAGCCAAAAGCATATTTGGACAGATGTTGGGTCCTACTCTCGACAACTGAATAAGGTCGAAAATGCCTACCTCTTTCCAAAAAGCCCCTTTAACTTTTTCGATTTTATCTAACCAAGATACGTAGTCAGAAGGGTCTTTCGACCATGGACAAGTTCTAAATATCCTGGGGTAGTTCAAATAGGCTAAGTCCAACTCTCTAGTATCCGTCGAACTCGATGGGTCATTTTGTTCTACAATTTTCTCTTTAGGCTGAGGTTTTCTTCCAGCGCCTATGGGTTTTGTGTAGAAGTAAGATGGGAAAAATTCTTTTAAGCGATCTCGTTTAATCTCTAAATTTGGAAGGGGACCTAACATAGCATGACAGTTTCCAGAAATAAGAACAGGGATTAATACCTGGGATTTATAGATGCATTCTTTCTCTTTCTCATTTGGAGGTTCTGGAACATATTGTTGATTTCCAATGGTCATTGGTTCTTTTAAATCATGCACAGGAGAGAAAGCTGAGTCTTGTTTCTTCTTGGAATGTTTGCTGCTTGAAGGTTTTTGAGGCGCCATTGTTAAGAAGAGCTTAGGAATTTTCTCAGGAAAATATGAAAGCTTGAGAAATGGGTATGAAGAAAAGAGATCTGAAGCGGAAAAGGGTTTAAGGAAATAGGTTTATGGGTATTTATAGGAAGAAGATGATGAAACGCTTTAGAACGGTAATGATGGTAGTGGGACACGTGGCCGATTCTGATGGGAGTGTTAGAGAGGTGGAAGTTGAAAAGAAATCATGATGTGAGGTAATGATGGAAGTGGATTCTGAACGTGGGCTAGACGTGACATTTTGGAGAAAGTGTAATGATGAATTTATGTTGGAAATTGAGATTATCAGACTTGGATTTAATAAAGATTAATTGACATGGCATCAAAACACTGGTTGACAACAAATGACTGTTTCTCCAGAAAAAACAGTCCAAACGTCTTTGCTGGGGGGCAATTTGTATACGTGCGTTTTCGACGCCATGAGATTTGGTGTGCAGAATGGTTCTTTCGACAAATGACGACATGAGATAAACGGTTTTGGTTGATAAGTGTTGTTCGACACTTCGACAAAATTGAAGCTTCGACATTTCGACAAGATATCTGCAGATGGAAAGGCACCTTTGGCAGACATGGGGGGATGTTGTGGTATTTCGACAATTCGACAAAGTCTGAATAGAGACGTCATTTCGACATAAAGTGTAAATATTCAAATTCAGAAGAGTTGTGACGTTTGGCAGAAGACGCGTGGAAGCATCTGGCGAAAAAAAGAGAACCGTTTGTCACAGTTTTAGGATTTGGTAGTTAGTAACAGTTATGTTATTTGTATATAAATAGGGTAGTTGTTATCTGAAAAGGGTGTGTGAACTTTTACTTGTACAAAATTCCTGAAAACACTCAAAGTACCCGTGTGAGAGAAAAGAGTCATATTTGGAACATGTATGTGTAAACAAATACCAATTCCTTCAAAGTTTATTTTATAAAGTTTAAAGTTCTTTACAAATTCATTTTACGTTTTCCAGTCAATTACCTTTCTGCAATTTCTTTTCGATACTTTACATTTCGTCAGTTACTTTCTGCCATTTATCTTATCTTGTCAAATTTACATCTGTTTAAACATCTTTCATCAACATCTTTCGACATAAAATATTCAGAGAATCAAAATGAAAGATACAAACACCGTTCTAGAGATTTACGAAGTTATTTAGATTTTGCACATGTCCTAGGATTTGTGTGGTTGATCCTGCAAGTAACCCAATTCTACAAGTTTTGGTAAACCAGAGGTTGTTCACCAAAATTCACAGCGAACACGTATATGGATATTTATAGAGAAAATCAATGCGAGAAATAAAGGGTCTCATTGTCAGGTAGCCCAAGAGAAAGCCTTGTGTGTGCAAAGTGATATATGCTAATAAGAGGATAATGGGCTTATGAACATGTCTCCCTAGGGCAGTTCCATGAATGCACTCTTACAATAAAAGATTGTAAGTTATAGATGAAAATCCAAGTTAGGGAAATGGGTAAAGAATTAGGGCAACATCCACATGCAAATGTCCTAATGAAATCCTCTAAGTTCACAATGGTCACAGATGAATGCATTTTTTGTCCTTTTGATTTTATCATGTTTATTTATTTATTATGCAATGACAATAAGCAAATGATAAATGAAATAAATATGTATGAGATGTATATACAATGATGATGAACATGAGCATAAAATAAATGACAATCTAATGAATTGACAAGAAAATAAATTGAAATATAATGAATTATGTCAACAAGATCAAAGGTTAGCAATGAAAAGTCAGTGGTTAGTAATAAAATTGCACAAGGTAACAGCTACCTAGGGATTATCTATCCATAAGTCAAAGGGCTCAATGGTGCATCGAGGGATAACCTATCATTGACACAAATAATTGAAGATGATCCATAAACACCTAACAATAGATTTGAATGAAAGAAAGTTATACAACCTCAAGTCCATCTATAAATGATTTGAAAAGTGGAAGATTATATCATCCAAATAATTACAAGTTTAAGAGTTAGATAATGTACAAGTAGAGGTTAAATACAAGTGTTAATCGTTATGATTAATGGAAACAACATAATCAAATAGAATCAATAAGTAAGGCTCAAACAAGTGTAGGTCTCATCTATGCATTAAATGGTTCAGACATGACCAAATAAGGGAAATCTATCAACACCTCAAAGTATCATGAATGATCCATTGATCATTCATTAATATATTTGAAATGTTGAAGATTTATTAACCCTAAGACCAATTACCATGATCAATAGAATCTCATCAACCACCATAAAAAACAAGGGTAAAAATGTCCACAAAAATGATAAAAATAAAATGATTAATGGGAAAATAAAATGAATGTTTGTAAAGTATTTACAAAAATATTTGGTTAAAAAAGAATTAAATGAGAAGAGGAATTAAAAGGAAAAAGAAATAAGTAAATAAAGTGAAAATAACAAGTAAAAGAGAAAAGAAGAAAAAAGAACAAGGGGGCGCTAGGGGTTGAACCCCTGACCTTGGGGTCATGGGTCAACCCTCATTCCACTGAGCCAAGTGCTCTTGGTGTTAATAAGTGAGTTGAATAAAAATAAATAATATAATCCAATCAAAAATATCAAATGGGTCAAACCCATCCATTAGATTTGATTAATTTACAGAAGTAAACATGATAAAGGGTCCAGATCATGGGGCACACACATGCGTCTTAACCTGAGATAGACACACACACACACACATACACTGAGGCCAAGTCACACACAACAACCGATGAAAACAAGCCAATACATTTTTTGAATTTAAAACTGAAATGAAATGCGTGAAGCAACGAACATGTTCATCATCTTTAACCCTTGAATTTCTGAAAATCAAACTCTGCAACTCACATTTTTAAGTGGAGTCAACCATGGATTCCACTCAACCTTTATTCATTGTTGCCTCCTCCATACTCATGAGCCATTGATTGGCTCTAACTATGGAGTATTTCAGATGAACACGAATGAAATGTCAACCCTAAAAATTAAATTAAATGGTGTATACTCAATGATTGAAGCTTAAACCATATGGCTTAACTTCAGTGGATCATTAGGAGTGGAGTGGTGACTTGTTTGGATGGAAATGAAGGCGTTAACGACCTTGTTGGAATCAGTTTCAGTTGGTTCTTCCAATGGATTTGAGTAGCTCAGGTTAGGTTGTTTCAAACACTTCCAAGGATTCAGTTAGCTTCAGGGATGTTAGGTGAAGGTGTTTGAATGCATTTGTGGTGTTGAAAATAGCTCAAAGTCCAAACACGATTGGTCTGTTTTTGAAGGAGGTTGAGGGTGATTTCAGCAGGGTTTTAATGGTTTGGAAGCTTGTGAAATGAATGGAGAAGCATCCCTTATTTATACGTAAGATGATGGAATGGTTTGCTTAGAGTTTTAGAATGGAAATCTCAAAAATGGTTGGGACCCAAAATTGAGTGAAAATTGCAAACTTGTTGGCTAAGGATGCTCTCTCTCTCTCTCTCTCTCTCTCTCTCTCTCTGTATCTCTCTCTCTCTTTCCTATAATATTCCTTTCCCTTCATTTTGCTTTGCAGATAACACACTTTTGGTGAGGCATTGGTGGTTCCAACACTTGCTGAGGCATCTTTGCTTGTATCCATTTTAGGCAATGTTTACTTTTTTACTTTTCTTCGGTTTGCTTGAAAAGTTCCCCTATTACACTAAATTAGGCTTGAAAATGGTGTCTCTAAGTGTTGCAACATGTGTTTGGATAAGATGGAAGAGGAACAAACAAGGATTATAGGCTTAGTGAATGAATGGACATGTTTTGGCTGGTTTGGTCTGATGATGTGCAACATGATGAAACCTAAACTTTGCACTTGGGCCAATTAAAATTGGCTCGTGCATTTTGAACAAAAATTAGGCCAATTGAACCTTGCCATACGTTTAACACTTTTCAAAAAGAACCAGGTAAAAAGGTGTTGTGATGTGAAAATGACAATGGTGTAAAGTGGAGGTCATGACATGATTTTCAGGCCTGGCTAGGCAACTTGACCAGCTTGGCCAATCCATATTTTAAGGCCCTTATACATTGAATTAGGTCTTGGACCTTGAAACAAAGATAGAGAGGAGTTCATTTAGGACATTTGACTCAAAGAATTAGGTCCAAGGTACCATGATGATTGTTTGAAGCCTAAATAATTATATATTGATAGAAAACAAGCCTTAATGCTTTGTAGGATGATTATAGGCCATGTTTGTGGATGAACCCATGTAACTTTAAAGTTCAAAGTCCAAAACCAAGGCCTCACTTGGATTATGGATGAAGTGGATGTATGTTTGGTGGATGATGATTGAAATTAGCTTGAATTGGATGTGAATGGACTAATGGATGATGAGGTGATCAAGTGTAAGGGTAAAGCATAAAGGTAAAATGGCATAATTAGGGTTTCTTGGACCAAAAGGTTCCTCAAAGGACAAGGTCAAACAAACTAGGGTTTGAGTGCATGAGGTGTCTTGGAGTAGTTTCACAAGGTTGACGCATAATCAATGGTTGAATATTAGGGTTCCTCAAGATCAAGGACAAGGCACAAATTCAAATGATGAATTGTACAAGCCACTGAGGATTTAGGGACTATGGTTAAGGTCCATGGATGACTAGATGAACAAGCAAAGCTTCCAATCAAGGCTCACCACCCAATTAAGGGTTTAAAGGTGAATGGGATGACTTGGGTAGTCACACACGATCAAAGAAAGCGTGAAGATAATAATTAGGGTGTAAGGTGGATTAGACACACCCCATCGTAATCAAGAGATCTTGGTGCTTCTCAGATATGAACACCATGCCTTGAGTTTGTGTATCATGCTCTCTTGTTATGAATGTAATGCAAATGAGATGATGGGTGATGGATGTATGCTTATGCAATAGGGTCACAAAATTTGTATGAAGGGGTAGGGTAAATTTGGGGTATGACAGGTAATAAATGGAAAGGCTATCTTTTCCTTATTTTAGCTATTCTCCAAATCGGGTGTTATCATTGTTTTTATATATCCCTTTTGTTTTATAGACAAGGTGGATTGTTACAAGAGAATACTCTAGATGAAAAGGGTATCTAAAGCTACTCCTTCAACCTCTAGAGTCACTGCCTTACTGGTTTGATGACAGTTCGTCAATCCATTATTCAGTCGAAGAAACAGATCAAAACAAGTTTTAAAGGAGAAAAAATGAAGTAGAAATACCAAATAACGAGGAAAAAACAGCTAAGTGTGAATAAATATGAATTAGTGAAAAATCAGGTGAAAAGGGAGCAAAAGCGTGAAACTATTAGAATAATCACAACAACATCGTGCACACGATAGGGATGAATCAGCTGCATCGCATGCGCGATGCAAGTCATCACACGCGCGATGACCCTTTTTTCTGGGCTTTTCTAGTGATTGGTTATAGCGTTTTTGCTATTTCGTTGTGGGATTATAGTGATAATATTATTCATGTAAGGCATCAAAAATCAATGATAGAGAAAGATGGGATTCTATACACAAACTGACCACTTTCATAATTATGTCTGAAGACTATCTTATTTTCACTTTCAAAATTGAACCCCCCTCCCCCATTTACTATTTTCTACGAATTGCACACTACTTGTCTTGTTAAAAAGTTGTCCCTGTGGATTTGATATTTTATTATTATGACACTATCAATACACTTGTCGAGAAGTAATCAAGTTTTTGGCGCCTTTTCCGGAGACTGATGATATTTCAACTAGGCGACGTTTGTGCAACGTGTTACTTTTTACTTCTATAGCATTTAATTAAATTCTTTTTATTTTATTGCATTTAATTTTTTAGAGATACTATTGTGGGTATTTGTTCTTGTTGGTGAAGTGCATACCATACCACACATGTGTTGAAAAGCTTACCATGGCAGAACCAAGAGCAAAAACTATGGGAGACTACTGTAGGCCTACTGGTTCATCCCAACAACTCCCATAAATTTCAACGTCAAATACTCTATGCTTTCATATCTAAGGGATAAACAATTTGACAGGAACGCAACCAATGACCCATGGGAACATCTAGTAAGGTTTTACGAGACAACATCGATGTGTCAACTAGAAGGTATTACAGAGGATCAGGTTAAATTGAAATTATTCAGCTTCTCTTTGGTGGGGAGAGCGAAGGATTGGTTATTATGTCTTCCAAATGGAGTAATAAGAACTTGGAGAGAATTGGAAGACAAATTATTGGAAAGATTTTTTACTACAACATAATTCACAGAGACGAAAGCTAAAAATTACACACTTTGAACAACAATAGACGGAATATCTCTATGATTCTTGGGAGAGGTTTAAGTTATTGTAAGCAAATGCCATAATCACAATATGAGAAGTATGGAACAAATGCATAATTTTGTAAAAGGTCTCTAAACTCAAGCACAAATGCTTTTAGATGCATCCACGGGAGGCACAATCAGAACACTGACTAAGTTGAATGTAAAAGAGATGATAGAGAAGACGAGTCTAAATGAGTACAACTTTGTAAACACCAAAGGGTTTAAAAAGGTAGAAACAAAGAATAGTTCTCATAGTAAGTTGACTTTAGGAGGATATGAAGAGCTTCTCACAAAGTTGGAAGTGCTAAATCAAAAGTTATATGTAGCAAGTACAACTCAGGAATCTTCAAATGAGGTAGTATTTGTATTATGTGCTAACTATGGGGAAGAATATTTTGCAGGTGATTATGATAAAGAATAACTTATGGGAGAAGTCCCAACTATAATAATGAATTCCAATCAGAGAGTACCACAAACAAATACAGAAGTCAAGATCTCATCGTTGGAAGAAACATTGACTCAATTTATGTTGGTAACACAAAACGAATTCGTGAAGGTTAACAGATTACAGAACAATCATACGCAACACTGTGCACGTGATATGGATGAATCAGTTGCGTCTCGCGTGCGATGCAAGTCATCACGTGCGCGATGACCCATTTTTCTGGGCTTTTATAACGCGTTCTGGTCCATTTTGAAGGTTTTTTAAAGGGGATTTTGTCACTTTTTCAAGGGTTACGAAATTGGGCATACGAAGTACGAGTTTTATAGCACCATAGGTGATTTTGAGAGCATTTGAAGCTATTTGAGGCTAATCCTTCAAGGAATCTCATATGCAATTCTTCTTAATTATTTTTGGTATTGTATTTTGAGTTATGAGTAGCTAAATTTCTCTAGGTTAGGTTGTGTTTGATGAACCTGTTTCAATATTGTTGATACACATGTTGATTTGACTTTGCATAAATACTTTGATCTATAATTTTATTCAATTGCTTCTTCTTTGTAATGTTTTTCATGTGAGATACTCTTTTAATATGATTTTGGACACATAGAGAATATTGACCATTATGTCTATGTGTTGGACCTATGGCAATTGTCACCTTACGCTGGTTGACTAGGGATAGAAAACCGCGAGTAGTGGCTAGTGAATTAAAGCTCTATTGCCTCGCCAAATCCTACTCACGCTAGTGGACTAGGGATATGAAATTCTGAGTAATGATTAGTGAGTTATATCGCAAGGGATTGGTTATAGCGGTTTTGTTAATTCTCCGTGGGACTATAGTGATAAGATTATTCATGTAAGGCATCGAACATCAACGATTGAGAAATAGGGGATTTTATACACAACATGACCATTTTCGTAATTCTGTCTGAAAACTTTATCTTATTTTCGCTTTCAAAACTGAAAATCCCCCCATTTATTATTTTCTACGCATTGAACACTTTTTGTCTTGTTAAAAAGCAGTATATGTCTGTGGATTCAATATTTTATTACAATTACACGATCAATATACTTGTTGAGAAGTCATCATGGTTTAAGACGGGGCCTGCTTCTGGAACCCTATGCAACTTCAACCTCTCTAACTTCTCCTTCCTTAGAGCGGTCCAACATGCAAAACACTTTTATTCGGCATTTGAGCGAGGATATCCCAAGGCAATTACTTTAGGTAGTCAATGATGACCCTATAGTGGGAGATGCTTTTGCAGTACATTCGACTGGTGAATCGGTCTTCAAAAGGCTTCAATACGAGGAACCAAAAAACTTATCGTTAATGCTCCTGGTTCGTCCTATACCTCGAATGGATATGGAGCTCCACTCTTTAACTTATGAAGAGAATTTTGTAAAATTGATTTTATAAAATTGATTATGATTAAAAGTGAGTTAAATGTAAAATATATTATATTTGAATAATTTTATATAAAAATAAATTTGATAATAAATTTTAATGTAAAAATCACGTTTAAACTTAAAAATTATAAATCATAGATTCAAACAAAATAAATTCTAAAAGAAGAATAATTTCTACTTAAAAAACACAAACATTTTAAATCATTTTAAAATCAATTCTATGGAATTCCTATTACCTCTCCAAAAGCTAAATCAAGTATACATAATACATACATTAAAAAACTTTTCTAACTAACACAATGAAGAGAAAGAAAAAGAAAGATTTGAAAATGATTCTGCAAGAAGTATGCGGCAAACACAAAAGAAACACGTTAGTTTAGTTTGGTTCGTACAGCAACCTACGTGAAGTAACCAATTAGGAATCGTAAACGAAGCACCACCTTATGTCCCATCTAGATGCTTTTTCTATTTTCTTTAATAAGTAATGCCTTTTATATTTTTCGTACAGATAACTTTTTAAAATTATATTATTCTTTTACACCACTTGTTAATAACTAAACATTCCATTTGCAGCGTAATTAATCACATTAGCTACATCACTTTTCTCTAGTTCATCGTTCCCTCCAAGAATGTTGCTCCATTATTTAATGTGAGTTTGACAATTGAATATTGTATAATGCTTTTATTTCTACTATTGATGTATTTTTATTAAATTCTTAAATATATATTTATATTTATTAAATACCAAGAATACTTGTTGCTAGAGGTTAATAACTTCAATTAAAAATTTAATAAAAGTTATGAAAAGATCTTGTTAAAGAGTCCTATAAGAAGACTATTTAAAAATTTATTATTTAAATGCATTTTTGGTCATTATATTTTGATGGTGTTTAATTTTTAATTTTTTCATTTAAAATTTTTATTTTTTATCTCTAAGTTTTATATTATTTTGGATTTAGTTGGTCTGTCTCCAATTTTACAGACCTGACAATGATCATGTCCGACCCTCTTCATGTGCAGGCAGTGTTGTAGTACTGGGTCTCATAATTATAGGGGCCCAGATTTTATTATTTATTATTGAATATAAAAAAAATATTGGAAAATAAAACGTTTGGTCTCAGAAAAACTTTTGATATTCTCCCTCTTTCTCTTCTCAGAACCGTGAAATAAAGAAAATGAAAACAAATTTTCTCTCTAAAAACCTTCTCTCCACCACTGTAACAAAACCTTCGCCGCACCATTGTAACAAAACGTTGCACCACCGCCACACCAATTTACAACGACATCGACTGAGATATGAAAACAAAAATGGCGCATAATTCTTTTTTCTTTTCAATCCTCTCCTCTATCAAGTTTGTTTCTTGAATCAATTTCTTTTCAACCATTTAAAAAATTATCTACTTTTTACTGTGATTTGATTTTAAAGGTAGAAAAAAGAGTAATTTTAATTGGAATAAGTTGAATATTTAAATTGTTTTTGAAGGTATTAAAAGAGAGTAATTATAAAAAACTGCAGACGAAAAAAGTTGCTGAAAATACAATTTTTTTTGATTTGGCACAGTGGTACAGTAGTAGTACTAATAGGATTTGTTGGATTCTAACAAAAATGAATGGTATGCCCTCCAATATTATTATTAATTGAATTTGATTTGGCACCGTAGTATTTTGAAGATCTCACATTAAAAATAATTAGTGACATTAGTGTAGTAGTACCATTTTATGAATAAGTATGATTTGAATAGTTATGTTTTACAAAAAGAAAAAGAAAGTGGTACAGTATTAATATTTTATTTTATGAATGCGCTTATATTATATTAAATATTATTATATTAATTTACTTTTTTTAACTAATTTTTAATTACTAATTTTCAATATTTAATTATGATTAATGTATAATTTCATTTATTTAAATGTAATTGATTTTCTAATTTTTGTTGTTACTAATGTAATAATTTAATGTAGGGACACAATTTCACAACAGGACTATTAGTAGATCATTAACAGACATAAAAGAAATAGTGAGATATTCCAGGTTTTTTTACTATACCTCATAAGAATAGGAAATATGAATGTAGAAATGATAAGCGTAAGAAAAAGAAAATAATTGAAGAGTTAATTCAATCTCAAGTAGGAGCTTTTGATAAATTTTTAATCAAAGAACCACAAGTTTCAAATGAAAGTCATTATGTTGATCATATTGATGTTGAATTTCTTGATAATGTGCCCATTAAAAATGATAATCTTGGTAGTGTGACTTTTGAAAATGATAATCTTGATAGTGTGTCCATTGAAAATGATAATCTTGATAGTGTGCCCATTGTTGATTAAGTTAATAATGATGATGTTGATAATCTTGAAGAAATTAATAATGATGATGATAATGTTGATTATGATATATTTGATCCAAGAAATTGGGATCGTCTTCAACCTAAAATGGTCGATTTATTAGTTGCGAAAGGTCCTAAAAGAGATAATTCTATTGTGAAGGATCCTAGAGGTAGTTTGAATAGACGCTTTATGACTAATTTGTGATAGAGATTGGCTTATTTATTCGAAAGAACTTGATATATTATTTTGTTTTTATCGTAAAGTTTTTAAAAATGGGATTTGCAGGGGACAATTAGCAAATGAGGGTTATAGTGATTGGGTACATGTTGGTGCAAGAATTAAAGAGCACAAATTAGGTATGGAACATATTAAAAATATGACTATTTGGTATGAGTATCGTCAAAGGCTGCAAAAGTTTCAAACTATTGATAAACCGACTCAAAGATTAATTGAGAAAGAAAAGGATCACTGGAAAAATATTTTAAAAAGAGGTATTTCAATAGTGAAGTTTCATGCTAAACATAATTTGGCCTTTCTTGGTTCTAAGGAGAAATTGTACGAAGATAGCAATGGCAATTTTTTGGGTTTGATTGAAATGTTAGCTGAATTTGACCCAATCATCCAAGAACATGTTAGACGTGTTACAACTCAAAAAGTTCACATTCATTATCTTGGGCATAAAATACAAAATGAGCTGATTTCATTGCTTGGTTCTGCGATTAAAATTGAAATCATTAGAAAAATCAAACAAGCAAAGTATTTCTCAGTGATACTTGATTGTACTCCTGATGTTAGTCACCAAGATCAGATGTCTTTGATAATAAGATATGTGGATATTTCTTCAGCTTCTGGTAGTATTGAGAAATCATTTTTAGGATTTTTGAATGTGAATGATACAACTGGTCAAGGGTTTTTTGATGTTTTACAAAATGAATTAAAAGAACTTGGTCTCGACCTATTTGATGTGAGAGGGCAAGGTTATGATAATGGGTCAAATATGAAAGAAAAACATCAAGGTGTACAAAAGAGATTTTTAGACATGAATCCGAGAGCCTTTTATACTCCTTGTGGTTGTCATAGTCTTAATTTTACATTGTGTGATATGGATAACTCTTGTAATAAAGCTATGAATTTTTTTGGAGTTATTCAACGCATTATTATAATTTTTGCCAATTCTACTAAGAGATGGAAAATTTTGAAATATAATGTAAATGGGTTGACTCCAAAATCATTGTCAACCACTCGTTGGAAGAGTCGTGTAGGAAGTGTCAAAGCTATAAGAACTCAAATGTTACATTTTACATAAGCTTTACTTGAAGTCTTAGAAAATGATCTTGATCCTAAAATACAAAATGAAGCTAAATCTTTAGCAACAAATGAGCTTGGTGATTTTGAGTTTTTTATGGTCATAATTATTTGGTTTGAAATGTTATTTGCAATTAATTATGTTAGCAAGCTTTTACAGAAAAAAGATATGCTTATTGATGTTGCTATGAAAAACATAAAGGGGTTGATTTCATATTTTGAGGAATATAGAGAAACATGTTTTTATAAGGCATTGGTTAACGCTAAGGAAATTGCGGTGGAATTGAATATTGCCCCAACATTTCCTCAAAGGCGTATAATTAAAAGAAAAAGATAATTTGATGAGAATTTGAATATTCCAGAAGTCGAGCTATCAGAAGAAGAATCTTTCAGAGTTAATTATTTTCTTTACCTTGTTGATCAAGTTGTTGTTTCTCTTAATAAGAGATTTGAGCAATACCAAGAGTATGAAAGTATTTTTGGTTTTTTGTTTACAATCATTGGATGATGCAACTTTGAAGTCTTGTTGTAGTAACTTTGAACAGGTATTGAAACATAATGAGCAATCTAATATTGATGGGAATGAATTTTTTGTAGAGTTGAAGTTACTAAGAGAAATGTTGTCTGAAGAAACCGTAAGACCTACTGATATATTATTATTTTTGAAAGGCTTGGACTGTTTTCCTAATACAGTTATTACATATAGAATTTTATTGACTATTCTTGTAACAGTTGCTTCTGCAGAAAGAAGTTTTTCAAAGTTGAAGTTGTTAAAGACTTACTTGCGGTTTACCATGTCACATGAAAGGCTTAATGGATTGACATTAATAGCAGTGGAAAATGATATTTTGGAGACAATAAAATATGAAGACTTAGTTAACGAATTTGCTTCAAAAAGTGTTCGTAGGAAGGCTTTTTGTAAGTAGTTAGTTACTTTAAGTTGTATGAAATGATGTTTGTAGTTTAAACAATACTTTGAGTTTTTGATACTTCATTTCTTTAATATATAATTTTATATTTTGCTTGTCATTTTAATTATTAAAGTTATATATTTTTTAAATTTAGGCCTATTTTTAAAATTAAAACAGGGCCTCGGAATTGATTGGGCCGACCCTGACAATGATATTATGATAAAAAAAGTTATTTTTAATGAGTCGGTAAGATTGATTCTGATAATTTATTTTTTAATCAATAATTTTTTTAATTAATTCTATTATTTTATAAATATATTTTGAATTTTTAATACAAAATTTAAAAGAGTTTTTTTGGCTTAAGGCCCCAATTTTTGTAAATTCTATCAAGTGTATAATTTAAATGTTATATAAACACTTAAGGTAAGTGTTTGAAAAATGATGTGAGACTTGTAACTTTAATCTTGAAGCTTACATCATCATCTTCCTTAATCTTTTTCCCTTTTTTTTAAAATCATTTTATTCACTCTTTCTATTGTGATACAAATGTGGAAAAGAATGAAGCTTCTACTTAATGATAGAGAAATGAGGTAGAAATCATCACTCTAATCAATTAGCAAAAAAAAAATTAGTTCTTTTTGACACATCTGCATGTTTGCATGTCTGTGTTTCTTTTGAGATTCAAATCTCTTAATTGACACTGCAATCTTTAAAGTTTATTTCTCACTTTAATATGATTATATATTGTTTGTTTTGAATTGAATTCGAAGAGCAAAGAAGACTTGTTCGACTTGTAAAATATTAAGAATGATCGTAACGATCAAATATAGCAGCAGAGTATATAAAAAACTAGTGATCTCTACACCTAAAACATACACAAAGGTCATTTTGATTCCAACAAGATTGAGTATAAACATAGTCTCTAATATTTTTTTATGTTCGTGATATTAACCAAAATATGCTTAGTGTTGGTCAATTGATAAAAAAGGACTTAAAGTATCTTTTAAATATCAACTTTGTTGTTCCTTTTTTAGGCGGCTATATTATACAAAACAACATGGTATGTTTAAGCTTTTTTTTCTAAAGAAGTGACACATGTGAGAACAGATGTCCCAACATGTGTGCAACATCTGACCCATGTCGGCAGGCTAATGTTGTAGTTGTTATGCACATTATTTTCTAGTTGTCTCAATCATATTTGTTACATATTTGTTGCTATATTTTAGGTTGAATTAAATTGGACGTGATCAAATCAAATTTAAATCAAGATTTATATTTGAATTAAAAACAAATCATATCTTTTGTTGGAGGCTTTTGTGGAATAAATAAAAAACAAAATCCAACAAAATCTTCTACAATCCTGGACATGATTTAATGCCCATTGGAAAAGCCCAGAATCCACATTTTTATTTAAAGAGACTTAATTCAATCTTAGAAGGGACGAGCAAGTGTTGAAGATTTTGTGTGTTAGGGTTTATCCTTTAAGTCCTTTGTTTATGTTGCTTGTACACCACGATGGTGCCCTTGTTCATATCATAAGACATAATGTTGGTTTGCTTAGTTGAGTTGTAATTCAACATTCTATAAGTTGCTTATTGAAGGTACAATCACTTGGGATTAGTTTATTGAAATAAAGTAAGAGGGTTGTCAAATTTAAGGGGGGACCTAAATAGAAAGTCACTAGGATTAGGAAGAGAAATTCTGCAATATGGGATTGTTGTTCTTATAAAACTAATTGTACTAATTCAAGATAGTGAACTTACTTTCTTGGGTAGAGTTCCCCCAAACATAAGTGTGGTATCACCAAACTGGGTTAACAATTCTTTGGGTCATTTTATTGCTTTTTGCGTTGATCATCTTATTTATCAATTATTTATTAATTATGGTATACAATTTTGGACATATTGGCTTAGACAACTGGTCCAACATATGTCCCCTAGGAACAAAATTTCAATTGGCATCAAAGCTGACACCCTGTTATGTTTGGGTAAGCTCTAAGGAAGATAAATTTTATTCAGATTGACAACACTAAGGATAGAATGTCAGTCAATAGACCACCTACTTTGGATGACATCATTTATGATTATTGGAAAGTCAAGATGGATGCTTTTCGCAAATCCATGGACAACAAAAAATGAAAGGTTGTGATAAAAGGTTGGAAACATCATGTGAATATTTCTCAATATGGTATATTAAACTTAAAGCCATACATGTCTCTCATATGAAAACCCCAAACTTATCCAGCGAACTAATCTTCTTCGAAGGGTTACCTTTGTTGCATCGAATCTTAGAAAATGACTACCTTACAGGTTCGTCTTCACAATAGTTTATGTATCAAAATCTGTTTTATTATTGTTTATGTTTCAATAGCTTGTTTATGTTTGTTCTTGTTTTTACTTGTAGGTAGGGATGCTTGTTTTAATAACGAGGGTGACGCTCTAGTGAGTGATGCAAACTTTTGTGAAAGATCGAGAATGACATGCATTCAAAATTAACACAAGTTTCCAGCTCTCACTTCAGCTTCATCCTTCTTTAATTGTGGATTCCATTATGGGGGATATGTATGTTTCTGAAACATTCTATAAGTTGATATGTTGTTGTTGTTATTAATAAGAGTTTTATGTTGTATGTAGTTTATCCTATGTATTGATAATTTTATTATTTTTAATAACAGTTGTTTTTTGTATCTTGTATGTTGTTTAAGGTTTGTTGTTGATGAATGTTGTTGTTAATGTTTGTTTAAAGTATGAGTTTATTATATCTTATGTGGTTTTAGTGTTTTTTCCAATCTCTTACTGAATATATAACTTTTCATATTGCATTAGAAAATTATAATATGATAGATAAAATTATAATAGAAAACAAGTATACGTTCAATTCTAGACAAGAATTCTTCAACCCATTATATGCATTTCGTTCTTTAACAGTTAGAACTTTATTTAATGCTTGTAGTTATTAAACCGCCCATTTCTCCACCTATAACTTTGTTTGAAAAATAAATAATATTTTGCAAAATGAACTAGCAGTGAAGGAATGAGAGGTTGAAGAACTAGGAGCATTAAATAAAGTTCCTACCGTTAAAAATCAAAATGCAGATAAGGAGTTGAAGAACTCTTGTCTAGAATTGAATGTGAACATGTTCTTCTAATATAACTTAACTTGTCATATTATAATGTTCTAGATCATATTGAAAGTCTATATGTTTAGTGAGCATTGGTGAAATAAGTATTTCACATAATTTATATTAAATTTGTGTACATATCACAATGGATGTTTATACCAACCGTTGTTAAATGTTATGTATTAATAATATCACAGCGGTTGTTTAAAGCAACTGTTGTAGTAGGTAGTGAGCTACATAGCTTATAACCACAGTCGCACGACCGTGGTGGAAAATATCATACATACAACCACCAGTTACTTCACAACGGTTGGTCAGGCGTGGTGGTATCTCTTTACCACCATTGTGATAGGGGTTTTCCGTAGTAGTGGCTGATCCTCACTACAAAGTTTGAGAATCTAATAATGAATGAAGATGAATCTATCTCTGACTTCAACATCAATCTATGTGGCATTGCCAATTCTTCCTCTGCATTAGGAGAGAAGTTATCTAAAGAAAATCTGACAAGAAAAATCCTAATATCTCTTCTCAAGAAGTTTGTTATGAAGGTCACAACTATTGAAGAAGTCTGAGACCTTGGAAACATCAAAGTTGATGAACTGATTGGTTCTTTACAAACATTTGAGATGGCTTTGAATGACATATTTGAAAAGAAGAACAAAAGCATAGCTTTTTGTGTCCAACATTAAACAGGATGAAGATCAATGTGTATAAAGCTTCTCAAAGGCTACAACCCTTGTTGGGAGAAAGTTTAATAACTTCTTAAAGAAACTGGATAGAAATAGGAGGACAAATGTTCCAGACAAGGTGTCAGGTGTCAGTACCCTGAACAAGAGCAAATGTGATAACAAACCTAATAAAGGAAAAGAAGCATAATGTTATGAATAGGAATGGATTAGTATCATTAAAATTGAATGTCATACTTTTCTAAAGAAGAATAAAAACAATATGATTTTGATGATGAAAGTGAAGAATCAATAGCTAATGAGGGGATGGCTTTCACTAGAAAATATGACGCTTATAGTGAGTCTGGTGATGAAGATATCTCAGCAGAAGAGCTAGCTGAAACTTATAGTTATTTTCTCATTGAGTGGAAGGAATCTTGCATGAGAGAAGAGAAATGCAAGAAGATTATAAGTGCTCTACTTAAGGAAAAGGAGAAGCCTGGCTCAACCATTGCAGGTTTGAAATAGGAAGTCACATTGTTAAACTATTATAATAGGAAGAAATGACTGTTAGTTTGAAATAGGAAGTCACATTGAAACATGAACCAGTCGAAATGGCCGCTGGTGGATTAGACTATTATGTCATGAAGAAACTAGTTACAAAATATCTAAGAGATATGGCTCAGCTACCAGACGGAGTTCGACATGTCGAATGCTTGAAGGCTGAGAAAGCCAAAGTGAACAAATGTAAGAAGGATAGAGTGGCATATGTCGATATGGAAGATAGTGACTTAATGTCAGATGTCAAATATGACCATATCAAAGAATGTGAGGTCGATGTGGCCAAGTTAAAACCAAGCCCCTCATATGTGTGTAAAATGCTTACACCTGCAAATGGAAAAAACCCTTCTGAACTTGAGAAAAATCCTAAGTTTTCTAAGAAAACTTATACTTTCAGCGTGACCAAATGTGTTGAAATTTTTGACTTATTAGTTTTAGATGGCGAATTACTAGTTCCACCTGGCGCAAAAGTGTCGCCATTGTAACAAAGAAAGAAGCGAGGACTTTGTAAATATCATGATTTTCTAGGACATAAAACCTCACAATGTTTACTTTTCAGGGATCTTGGTCAGAACGCTTTGGACAATAGAAGGCTCAAGTTCGCTAAAGGAAAAGCTCCAATAAAGATTGACTCTGACCCACTACAAGTCGGGGAAGGCAATGTTGCTAAGCCTGTAGGAATCAACATGGTCGAGATCATTGATTTCAACATGGAGGCAAAGGATGGAGATTTTGAGAGTAATGAGATTGAAGATATTTATCCTAAGGCTGGTGAAGGATTCCTTGAACTCCTGAACTGATGTAAAGTTGAGGATTCTGAATAAATGTTGTGCCCTATGTGCAATGTTGTTTTCGTTAAGAGGGCTGCAAAGAAAGTGGAAAGTTCCTAACATGCGAAGTAGAAGGAAAACTAGAGGAGGAAGAAGCCCGAGTTCTATTTCGACAAGAATGGGAGTCCCTCAGAAAAAGGGCCAGTTTCCTAACTACCAAAGAGGCAAGCCTCGCACTTACGTGCCAACATTAAATTCTCCCAAAGGAAGGTGGTCGAGGCTTGTCAGAAAGGAGCAGTCTGAAAATCAGAGGTGAGGAATGTCGAAACAGGTTGAAACTCTTCAATGACCTATCGAGAAAATTTTCAAGTGTCAGAGAGGTGCTCATATGGTCCTAGTAACTATAAGGGGAAGAACCCAATGTCAAGGACTCAATTTCAAAGAAATAAGATGGCGAATAAGGAAGTTGTTGAATCAAGTAACAACAAACCATACCAGATTCGAGTAAGTGCTCATGCTAAATAGCCAGTCGGAAGAAGGTTGTTTTCACCTAAATAAGTTAAGTCGAAGGGAAAAGAGAAGGAGGAAGTACCATATATGGAGGATGAATTAGTTACTGATAATTTTGAGTCAGGGTCAGAAGGCAATTTCGACGTGCTATGTAATGTCGTATCGGTACTCCCAAGGGAGTATGATTGTGCCACAAACATTTCTAAGCCAATGGACTATGAAGAGGAGGAAATGATGAAACACAAGCCTGTGTGATATTTTTTCATGAATAACGGTTGCATTTAGGAAAAAACACGTTTTTTGAGAGACCTTAAGAAGAAATGAAAAGTCATTTGAAGCCTTATAAGGGCAAAAGTTGAAGATACAACGATGAATAAAATTCTTATGAATGGATGAGTTGTAGTGAATATGATGCCCCACTTTTTGCTGAAAACAATTGGAAAATATGATATGGATTTGAGACCATATAACATGGTGCTCTCAAATTACGAAGGAAAAACAAGTCAACCAATATGCGCTATTCAACTTGATGTGATAGTGGGGTCTATAACTCGACCCATTATTTTCATGGTTATTGATTCGAAAGCTAGTTATAATCTGCTCATTGGAAGGGAGTGGATACATCGAATAGGGGTAGTACATTCATCACTACACCAAAGGATAGCGATATGAAGGAACGCCATAATAGTTGAGAATGTAGAGGAAGATCAAGGATATTACATGGAAGAAGTAAACCATGTTGACAAGAGAAACTTCGACAAGAACTTAGCAAATATAACACGTTGCACTACTGTAGGATTTACGTGCATGCCTTTAGAAGAGGAATTTTACTCAAACTCAACCCAACCCATGGATTTCTGTGGTACAGAGAGCTTATGGGTGAGAGGTATTTTGACATCATCAAACTAACTGGCTGGGGGGGGGTGAAGTTGACCAAGATGTATGAGTTCGATGCACTAAAAAGAATTTTTGCTTATGTAGCCGAAAATAGACTAAAATAATCTTTAAAGGCCGAGATACCACACATGGTTATCAAAGCCAACGAATTAGAGGTGTTGTCAAATCCATTCAAAATGCCGCAATAGAAGATTGTGGCTTGAAAAGCCAAGGCTTAATTGCATATATGATGATGAGGATGTGAGCTTCGAAAAGGATCCTATCGCATTAGTAATAAAGTTGCAACCCTAGGATCCGTTAGGGGAGGTCGATTTGTGTGATGGAATCATTAAGAGGCCGACATATATCAGCTCCAACATCAACCCAAGTCCAAGGTTAGAGGCAATTAAATTGCTTCATGAATTTAAAGATTGATTTTCTTGGGATTATAACGAAATACTAGGTTTGAGAATGTATTGGGTGGAGTTAAAGCTACCAATGAAGCCTGGAAAATAAGCTGTCAAATAGATGCCTAGACGGTTTGCACCAGAGGTGATGTGTAAAATAAAAGAGGAGATCGAAAGACTCATGAAAAGCAAGTTCATAAGGACGGCGAGGTACGTCGAATGGCTTGAAAATATTGTTCTTCTGATCAAGAAAAATAGAATATTTAGGGTTTGTATCGACTTCAGATATCTGAATGCCACATATTTAGGGTTTGCATCGACTTCAGGGATCAAGAAAAATGGAACAAAAGAGGAATACCGAATTCCTGTCACCAAAATGTTGGTTGACTCATCAACGAGTTTTTAATATCTCAATATGCTAGATGGTTATTCTGGTCATAACCAAATTTTTATTGCAGTTGAAGATGTGACAAATATGGCATTTCGATGTATAATATGTGATGACTTCAATTTTCCATGATTATAATGAGGTGTTTCAATTTAGCTGCTATAAATTATTTTTTCCTTAGGTACCCACTTTCTGGATCCTCTTTTGTTAGTTTTCCCAAAGTTTCTTACAACTTTGGATCTTTGTGTAAAAGGATAATCACGGGGAATTTATGCATGGTATTTAGGTTTCAGAACTGAGTTCTTACCTTTAGTAGGTTTATGTGTCTGTGCAGAAAAATCAAGCTCAGTGCCAGCAGGCACAAAGTGATCATATAGAGGTTTCAATTTAACTTTCTGACTTTCATCGGGTTTTAAAGTTTTTGTACAACCTAAACCTTTCTTTCTATTTATGCTAAATCCATAGATCAAAGAAGCCATTTTGCTTCTATCTATGCTTTTAGCCAGAAAGTACTAGAATGCTCTGTCATATGTGATGATGCAATCTGTACAGAAACTTATGAGATTATTTCTTTCTCTAGTTTTAAAATTTTACTTTTCAAAACAGAGTTGTTACTTTCTAAAGAAAATACTTTTTCATTTAGGGAAGAAATATATTTCTCAAGCTCATTACAAGTTTCAAAAGCAATTACTTGGACTTGTTTAAGGTCCTTGTACATACTCTGAGACTTTGGTACTTTTCCAGTATTTCAGAGATACATGATTCTAAATCAGAACGTGATAGGTTAGAAAATACCTCTTTAGAATCGGAGTATGATTCTGATTCTGACAACACTTTGTATTCTGGTTCTTCAGAACCTTCTGGATCAGTTGTTGTAGCCATAAATGCAACGTTGTCTTGTTCCTTGTCTAAATCTTCTTCTTCTGATTCTGATTCATCCCATGTAGCCATCAGCCCCTTCTTGCCTTTAGAAAAATTCTTCTTAGGTCTTATGTCTTTTTTCAATTTGGACATTCATTCTTGTAGTGGCCTGGCTCCACACACTAAGAGCAAATAACCTATTTACTAGAACCTTGCTTCTTCTATCCAGACAAAGAATCAGAATGACCAGTAGTCCTTCTAGCTCCTTTGAACTTTCCTTGACCAGTATGCTTGTGCTTCCAGAGTCTGTTGAACCTCTTTGAAATCAGAGATAACTCATCATCATTTTCTGAGTCCTCATCAAAACCTTCTATTCTCCCTCGACTTGATAATCTCTTGTCTTCTCAGGCTTAGACTTTAAAGCAACATATTTACCTTGCTTCTGAAGTTCATCTTCCTCGAGTAAAATCTTGTGGCTTCTTAAAGAACTAACAAGTTCTTCAAGCTAGGGGTTAACCATAAAGGTGTGTCCCAAAAAGGAGGGGTTTAACCATAAAGGTGTGTCCCTGAAAGGAGGGGGTTAAGAGACTATCCTAGAAAGAGAGAAGATTTTAAAAATTGAAGAAAGGGAGGGAAAAAAGAGACTATCCTAGATCATAAATTAAAAGCTAGGGAGGAAAGATCTAACCAAGAAATAGAAATATTTATGACATAATTCAAGCAAGAATTCCCTCCTTTGGATTAAGCCTCAAGCAAGCCAAATAAGAAAATAATAATCCACGCATCAGCTGAAATCAAAGTAACTCAACCCAGTTTCCAAAGAAGTCCAAAGTCAAACGTATTAGATGAATCCCAAGGTCTCAAATCACAAGTCCCAAAGCAAAGGTCAAGATCCTAATTCTAATTCCATAATTCCACAATGATGCCAAGGATAGTAAACACAAGTCCATGAGTCAGGAGAAACAAGTTTCCTTTTTATGTTTTTTTCTTTATTAATGATTTCTTTACAAGGATATGAAAGAAAAGTCCAAATGGATAAAGAACAAGTGATATAATCACAAATAATATGATATGAGATGCAAAACATAAAGTAAAGTAAATGACATAAAATAAAAGAGCATAAAGTAAATGACTTGGAAGTAAAAGTTAATACAAGTAAAATGTTAGTAAATGATGTTAGTAATAAAAAATGAAAGATGGTTTGGTCATTTTTTTGGAGAACACACAACTATTCACCAACAAGCATGAAAACATGAACCTATACATCATTATGAGAAGAGCTCCAACTTGGATAAAATAAAAAAGTATGCCTTTATCTCTCATAAATGAAAAAGGAGCAATATTTTCATACAATATAATGAGGAGTAGGAGATTTAAAATCTCACCTATAAAAATTCCTTTGCTTTCAGGACAAATTTAGCGTTATGTTAAGCAATCGTAATTGGACTTATGTAGAAGTCACAACTATCTGAGGTCGGTCAATAATAATATTTGTGTTAATACATGCTAGAGAAATGATATGTAAAATATTCTTCTAAATCCATGCCACAAAAAAATATAGGAATGATCAAGAACAAAGGCTAAGAGGATGGTCCGTTACTTCAATCCATACTTCATGACACTTGGGACAAACTTATGCATCAATCCAAAGTAACTTAAATGATTCATGATCAATTAGGAGATAGATTTAAAATGATGAAAGTTCATTAAGTACCAATCCACATATCATGAACTACATGGACACAAACCATCCAATTGATCAAAGGAAAAAGAAGGAGATAGAGGTCACACCCAAATTGGATCAAAAGTTTGATCAAGCCATCATCAAAATCAATCATCCATTTTGGTGGATTAGGGTTTTCACCCCATCAACACCCAAGATCCATTAAGTTTGATGAGACTTATGATCCAAACTATCATGATCCAATGCCAACAGAAGTTCACAAAGATCACAATTAAATGACATAAAAATGCACCATAAATATTTTTAAATGAATTTTTAAATAGAAATAAAGTGAAAAATCCATAAAGTCCTCCAGAACACCAAATAAATGACAAGAAAATTACGGGAGGTTGGAAATAAAATAAGAAGCATATAATAATTTTTTCAAAATTTAAAAATGCAGAAAAGTATTTTTAAACCAATTAAAATAAAGGAGAAAATAGAAAATTCATAAAAAATAGAAAACCAGTGAAATAAAATGTGGAAAAATAAAAATCAGATAAAAGAGAAATTTAGAAATTATTTTGAGATTTTTTGGATGAAAAATGAAATTACTATGAATTTTAAAAGAAAAAACAATTAAAAATAATAAAATAAAAAGAATTAAAATGAGAAAAAACACAGAGTGTTGGATCATGCCTCATTAATTGACGTGGCAGATGCAACACTCCTCAAATTAGGATGCACGATGGAACGCGCTACAAACAACACACGTGATCTAATTCAAAATCAGCCAATCAAAATGTTTCATTTGTCCAACGTGTCTGACCAAACTCAGACGACCTGGAACACTTCAGTCATCTTCTCCGGTGAGCTCTCACTGGAGTTTTATTGTTTGGTAAGTTCAGAACACGAGACCATCACCATTGTGATCCTCTTCTCATCCCGAAATCAACATTATGCTCCAAATTTATTTATCTAAATTGAGCAAAGAAAATTTCAGAGAAGTTTCAAAAATAAGCAAGCCATGAAAAATAAAATTAAATGATGAACACGATCAATGAACATCAATTAAGTTAGAGGAAAACATCATAGAGTGAAGAACGACATTGTGGTAACTTGTTTGAGTTGAAATGGTGCTCAAAACTACCTTGTCCAGATGGTAATCAGAAGTTAATGAAGCTCGATCTAGTTAGAGCATTTCAGAAGGTCTCAGATCTTGGGAATTGCTGTAAAATTTTCAGAGGATGTCGAAGATGCTAATGGAATCAAGAAATTGGATTGAAACAAGCTGAAACTCAAAACACGATAGTTGATTTTTTCTGAAAAATTTCAAGTTGCAGCAGGGATTTCTTGGCTCTCAAAAGCTTGGAAATGAATGCAATAACTTCCTATATTTATAGAAAATGTGTTTGAATCCAAATATGTGTGGAATGATGCTGAATTTGTGCAAAACGAATTTGATCTGAATGTCAGAAAAGTGTGACTTGCAACTCATCAAAACTCAACCAAATGATGCGTTTCAAATGTCAATTAACTTCTGGAGACTTGGTTAAACATGTTTAGATCCAAAACACATGCTAATTTGGCTTGGAATTGAGATTAGTGAAGTTTAAATTTCGGGCAATGACAATTTCTTCAGTTCCAATTTACCATGTTCAATCCAATGATGCATCCTACTCAGGAAGCCTTTTGATCCCATTATTTTTGCAATGTGTTGACATCATAACAAAGATTTCAATGTGCCAAGAAAGGTTTCATTTGGATGTTTAAGCACAAAGTTATGTCATGTTGAAGTTGGCATGAAAAAATGACCATATAACTTAGAAAAACTCAAGTGTTCCATGGATGAAAATGATTGGTAATGTCTCAATGAATTTCATGGTCTTTCAAGCATGTTTTGACCTTGATCCTTGAAGCAAACTTGTAGAGGGAATCACAAATGACAATGTGCAAAACAAATCAGTCTTATATATTGAAAATTGAAGAAGTTATGATCCTTGAAAGTGTGTAAGAGAGAAGTATGAGACAAAATAGAGTAGATTTGAGTTAGTGATGGGTAGAGGAGAAAGAGGTGAGAAATAGAAAAAAAGAGATATGTGTTTAATTTGTAAAATAACAAAAATATACTTGAAGTTTTATGTTATTTAAATATTATCTTATAAAAATAAAATAAAATATTTATTTTTATTTAGTTAGTATAATTTCAACTAATTAATAAAACATTGATTTTAATTATTTATCTATATATCAATTTTATATTGTTAAATTATAATTTTAATATTAGTAAATTTTAATTTAGTATGAAAAATCATTATAACTCATTTAATTTAAGTACGATGTTGTTAATGTTATATTAACAAAAAAAGAAAAACATTTTCATCTTTTTACTTAGTCAACATTTATATTTAAAATTTAAAGTTTAAAATACAAAAGTGAAATAATTAAAAAAACTATAGTTATGTTCGCCCTATTTTGTTAGTATTTGAAAGCATGTGCAATGAGAAAAAATATATTTATTGTTATCGGAAGATCCTAAGTTCCACATTAGTTAAAAATAGAACATTTGAATAGTTTTTATAGAGTTGCATCACCACCTTACAAATCGATTTTGTAAGAATGAGTTATGTAAAACTTTAATATAGTATCAGAGCATATCAATATCGACACACCAATCCTAAAATAGTGATGGACGTGAAGGGTGTATTGGGAAGATTCAAAGTCCCACATTTACTGAAGATAGAGTATTGAAATAGTTTATATATAGTTGAACCCCTCACATTACAAGTTGGTATTGTAAGGATGAGTTAAGTCAAACTATAATATCTATAAGGGTACAAATGAAAAGTCCAACTTCTATGATTCTTTCTTCGTAGTCTGGAGGAGATTTGAGAATGAGCAGGGTCAACAATATTTTGGTCTTTCTCTGCACTAATTCTATGTTGTCCTAGAGAGAAGAAATATGGCATCTTTTGTCTATTTCTCTCTCTCGACTATCTCTCTCTATGTTATTTCTCTTACTCCAAACAAACCGAAAGAGAATTATATAAGGAATCATTAAGAAAAATATATATGTAAAATGATTCCACATAGCCAAAATTATCTATAGTATAAATATAATGATAAAAGAAATTCATATCATCTAATTCTAATATCGATAGAATATTTGAAAATCGACCAACGTAGGCATAAGGGCTAAGTAATATGCTGTATCATAAAAAATGACCATTATGTGGTTTGGAAAATTTAGAAAAACCGAAAATTTAGTTTTTTGTGGTAAAAGTTTGACAAAAAATTACTAGATTTTTGTGATTATGGTGCTCTAGGTTTTGTAATTCCTCATGTCGATTGGGAGTGGGATTGACCCACTTGACTAGGTATATTGGGATGTGTTGGTTGGTCAACTGCCATTCTTTTACTTTTGTGTGGGAGTTTGTGTCTACCATCCTTCAGCTTGTCTCTCCAGAAGTCTATTGAGCCCGAGGTTTTGGGATGGATTGGTTGTTAGTGCTGGTTGGCTTGTGTTTCTTTTACTCACTCTTTTGTTGTTTTTGTTTTTCTGGTTTTTTTGACTTGTATATGTATTTGTTTAGATTGATTTTATGAGTTGATAACTAATGTGTTGATTTTTTGCTCTCGTGTATGCCTGTTCTATCAATGAGATAATGTTGTCATTGGTTTTTATTTTCTATTTTGTTTTTGCCTTTTATTTATAGTTAGTTTTGTTTGTTTCCTGAACACATCTTGTACTTCTATTGTAACATATATGTTTATCCTTTTTATTTGTTAATAATATATTATTTTGTGTTGTTATTAAAAAAATTACACTAATAATAATACATCACATCAATAAGGTATAATTATTTTTAAATAGAGAGATATAAGTGATTAAAAAACACCGGATTATCTTTAAATTCTTAATTTTATCAAAATTATTTTAATTTTCTATAAATCCATATTAATGATACTCCTAGTTTAAAATCCTTAGAACAATAAAATTGTCAAGTAAAAATTGAGACAATCTCTATGAATATAAAGTTAGATTTTATCATTTGACAAACAATTTAATGCACTTGTTTAATTATCCATCATTTTTTTTAGTCTAATATAACACACCAATACAATGTAATATTGGACCATAATTTTTAAAATATTATTGTCTCTGTTCTAAATTATTTGTATTCTAACTAAGTATATTTATCTTAAATTCTATATCAGTTTAAAATATAATTTATTTTTTGTTTTTGTTTTTTAATTTGATTTTGCAATTCTTTTAATTTATCATTTTTGAACCACTAATAAAATATATTACTTGTAGAATAATTTATGATTTCCTTTCTGAATACAATATTAACTATATTTTTAATCTAGGCAAAGTTGGCAAAAGAAAATGACATAATTTAAGACACAGGAAGGGGTCCAAAACAAATCACTTCTCTCAAAATTCACCACTATTATCAATCATAATGATAACATAACTAAGAAAACATATCCAGATCAAAGAGATTAATTAGTTGTCAAGTTTGGAGAAATTCTTCTTGTTCTTGTTTCTGGAAGACCAATGAATAACTCAGTCTCCACATCTGAACTTGGACTAGTTTCATCTGCATAAGCTTTACCTATATTTTCTTTTGCATTGTTTTTTTCTGCCTTTGATGAATAGTTACCATACTGCACAAACTTTTGATTTTCACTATTACATAACTGGAAGATTCATAAAACTAAAGGAAAATGATTTCAAAATAACAGAAAGTGAACAAGAAAATGAACACACCTTCTCAGAGAGCATGCCATTTTCAGCAACTAGGGTTTTTTCCTGAATTGTATTCAAAATAATTGTCAGAATCTTTTCGATGTAGGTTTTAGTTTTACAATGTATATAATTTGAAAAATCTACAGAAACATCTTGAATTAAATGTGAGAAACATTAGTACTAGTTAGGGTTTAAGACATTCCTTACCTTTTCTTTTAGCTGGTGAATTTGTTCCCTGAAAACCTGAGTCTGAAAAACCGAAACTTCATATTTTAAAACTAGCTATAAAATTTGAAGTTATTTAGCCTTTTTGATCATGCTAGCTAACCTTTTTTGCTCGAATTTTGGTTATACTCCTCTCCAAATGATGTTCTATCTTTTGTAATTCTTCAATGGAGCAACTCCCTAAACCTTCTCCTAAGAGTTTTCTGCGACATATTTTCATCTTAGACATTGAATATTGTAAAAAAATACTTGTTAACATGAATAGAAATTGAAGATGTTTAACTGTATTGAAGTCTCGAGAAGATCAATCTTTTTCATCATGTTTTCTGCTTCTTCCTTCAAATGCTGTAATGTATAAGGCAACTTCATTCAAACTTGAAGTCTCTTATTAAGTTGAAATTGAGAGTGTAGAAAAATGAATAGGAAGAGAGTATATGTAATTAAATAAACCTGAGTATTTTCAGCAGATTCACATGTTGTTTGAGTATTATGGATCCTTGTATGATTGCGGTATCGCTCAATTGTTTCTTGAATGCTGTAACATCAAAAGCCAATGTTACTGACTAATTCAGGGTCCAAATGAGAGAACACAAGAGAGCATGATTTGTTGATAATTGAAATTATTTTCATTGATTGATCTAGGTAATTATATGCAAGAAAATGTTTGTTGGACAAACTTAAGTAATAAACATAACTTGCATAATATGGTTCCCAAATTCTAACTACCTTAAAGTAACTAACTAGTACAACAACTAGCTTTTTTACAAATAGTTAGTTATAAAATTCGTGAACTAAGTTATAACTTAGAACAAATCTATAAGATTTAAGACTAAAGTGACAATTCAACACATAGTTAGTTACAAATCTTTAGGCTTAAATTATAAGTTATAACTCAACGCGGAAATGATTACAAATTTTCAAACTAAGTTATCACTCAAGCACATAATTAATTATAAACTTTCAAAATAAAATTAAAACACAACACACTACCTAATTCATTTTTGAAAATCTCCATTTCAATAAGTTTTTTCAAGTCATCTAATATCGCATTCTTTGATTTTGTCCATATCAACCAATTGCATCTTAGTTCTACAAAATTTAAGTACCAAAACTATATTGTTTACTTGATCACTAAAGAAGTAGAATCTCCTCTCATTTTGCTTCTTACATGACCGTTTAGATGTTTTGGTATATCAACAATTGATTTCTTGTCAACCAACAACTTCATCTCCTCTCTTGCCAGAATCTTAAATTCTACAAACAACGTCCCAATCCATTGTGCTTGATAAGCTACAAGCCCTACTCAAATAGATATTTCATAACACTATATTATAACAGCATTCCTGTTAATCGTGATAATAACTCTTTTTTAGACGCTTTTATTTTCTGATATTTACTAAAAGACATTTCACTAAAGTCATAGTTAACAATCGTAATGAAATGTACTTGAAGTGAAAGGGTCCGAATCCGAACACCAATAATTTTTTCATTTATCAAGACATATTAGGTCTGACCTTGTATACACCACAGTTCTTCTAATCAATTGTGGTTTAAGGTGCAACCATTTCATCATGGTTCGTATTATCAACCGTGGTGAAAGGTGTTACATATTTATATATAAGCAAAATTATCTCTCGCTTTAGTACATAACATGTGTCTCTCTCAAAACAAAACTCTAACATCTCTTTCACTCGTCTCTCTCAAAACAAAAGCCTAACATCTCTGTCACTCGTCTCTCTCATATGAAAAACCTAAACTTATGCAGCAAACTCGTTTTCTTCGAAGGGTTACGTTTGTTGCATCAAATTTTAGAAAATGACTACCTTACAGGTTCGTCTTTACAATAATTTATGTTTCAAAATTTGTTTATGTATTATTGTTTACGTTTCAATAGCTTATTTCATAATTATTGAACTTTCTGCTTGTTTTGACTTGTAGGAAGAGATAGTGAATGAAAAAAATTATCGAGGATGAAGGTAAAGTGAGCGCTGCAAACTTGTGTGAAAGATCCAGAATGACATTCATTCAAAATTAACACAAGTTTGCATCTTTCACTCCAGTTTCATCCTCCTTTCTTTGTAGATGCCATTGTAGGACATGTTCGTTTCTGAAATATTCTATGAGTTGATATGTTGTTGTTGTTAATAAAAGTTGTATGTTGTATGTAGTTTATGGTATGTATTGATGGTTTTTTTGTTTTTATTAAGAGTTGTTTGTGGTTTGTTGTATGTTGTTTAATATTTGTTGTTGATGAATGTTGTTGTTAACGTTTTTATTAAAAGATGAGTTTATTATATCTTATGTGTTGATAGTTTCTTGAATCATCATTCTTTGCTTTATTCTTTATCTTGGCCTATAATGCTTGATCGATCACTTTTTCTAAATTATTTTACTTCATTCTCGGCTCATGTTTTCTAGAGATGCTTGAAGATCTTAAATCTTCATTGCATCAATATACTTTTCAAACTTATTTCACAATCAGTATAATCTCAGCTTGGAATCAAGGTTCTCAAAACCTTCTCAACCTTCATCAGCTTACTCACAGTTTCACTACATATCATCATTTAATTAGTCATGACCACCAATCTTTGTGAGGATATCAACCATTGATTCTTGTTCATTCATTCTGAGCATTTTATATTGGCCAATTATTGTTTGTAACTTGGCCTTCTTGAGCTTATCGTCTCCACCATGACCTTTCTTAAGTGTGTCCCACATGCTCTTTGTTTTTTCTTTGTTTATTTATCAAAGATATTTGGAACCACACAATGATGTATGACAAACAACATTTTTCCATCTTTCTTTATTTCCTCATAATGATATGCCTTCTACCCCTTAGTTGAATTTTCCTTCAATGTTGTTGGTCCATCACTCACAATTTCAAGAGCATCCTGAAATCTAAATATAACTTTCGTTTGTGCACACTATCGGTCATAGTTTTCATCTTTGAATACACGAAGATTTGCAGAGTATTGACTTGATGTTGTATTCAAATTTTCCATCGATCTTGATCCCAGACTAATGTTTATATCAAACTAGGATTTGTTATACCGATTTGGTATTGATAGCATAAGAAAGAACCAGGAAAATTGGGTTTTTTAGGACTCAAGATATTGCACATCATGAGTTTGCAACTATGCAAAACAAGAGAGCATGATTCGTTGATAAGTGGATTTATTTTCATTGTTTGGTCTAGGTAGTTAGTTATATACAAGAAATGTTTTAACAAACTTAGGCGATACACATAACTTGTATAACAAGTTTCTCAACAAACTCTAACTACCTTAAGTGACTAGCTACTAACGAGCTTTTAATAGACAATTAGTTATAAAGTATCCGACCAAAGTTAGACCTTAGCACCCAGTTAGTCATAATTTTATAGACCAATGTCATAATTCAAGAGTATAGCTAAACACTTAGTTACATAATTTCAAAACAATATTAGAACATAAAAATTTTAGAAGTCTATTTTGTAAGCTTGGATTAAAGCTTAATGTATGAAATCTTATATTATATTAGAGTCTATCAATTTAAGTTATCTACTATTTAAATCCATGCATCATGCCAATAGTGTTGAATGTTTAAGGTGTATTATTAAAAGTGACAAATTTCACCTTACTATATGGTCTTTTAAGGATGAGTTAGGTACGTATTAAAACCTAATCATGGGAGTGATTTTCATTCATGAATATGGAAAAACCTATTAGGGAGTCTAATGGTATGTTGAAAGAAACAATAAGTCAATCATCTTGGACTATTTATATTGATATCTTTACCAGAATCTGGATAGTAAAAAGAAAGCAAAGGCAAGAAGGGTAAGCATAAACAAATGGTCATGATGACGACGATGATGACATCAATTGCATGGTTGTCAAGATCTCGATCTAGATATTAAAAGCTTAACATTTTACGATCTCATTCATCCACATTCAGATCTTAAGTAAAATCTTGTGTTGTAGTCAAAATAGAAAGGTGCAACAGTTTTGGTTCGACAATGAGAAATGCGCGCCTTTTGAAATTTTGAAGTTTTAGATTTAGGGTTTTGAGAATGAACATGTAGAGTTTGTTTTTAACTAATTAACTTATGATAATCCTAGTAATTGATCAAATATGTCTTTAGTGTCTAACAAATTTTCCATGTGGTAGTAATGGAGTATAGAAACTCAACCATACATGTCTAAAGAATATACTTGTCTACTAACATATATACTATTACTTTAAAATATTAGTATATATGTAAAAATATTTTAAATATATTCTCTTATTTTTTCATTTTTGTTGCGATTTTATATTTTCCGATCTTGTTACTCCCTCTCGACCTTACAAAAATAGTTGGATATGATTTTCCGATCTTAACTACGATTTTATATTTTACAATTTTGATATTCTCTCCCGAACTTATGTAAGATCTCGATTTTAACAACCTTGATCGATTGTGTTACTTTTGTTATTGGTGATGATATTGTAATTCTAAATGACCGTGAATCTTGTACGATCTTATGAGGCATTACCGTGCAAAACACAGCACCAGGGTCCAATGACTAAAGGTTCGACGCAAAATATCTTTCTTAATATACCTTCAACGTTCAACTTGTTGGACTACTCTTGCGCATGTTTATACATTTTCATTTTTATTTTGAAACACCATATTATATTATATGTAATGATAAAAGAAAAGTACAAGCGTACGACCCTTAACACAAATCAAGTTGCGATATTTTTACTGTTAATTAAGAGACATTGGAGGAGAGAAATCAAATCATAATTTTTACCACAAAAAGAAAATAATATTAAATCTAAAACAAGTACATGACATAAACAATACCTTGAGCTAGAATATTCATAGAGTCTTCCTCTTGATGAAAAAACAATAAGAGCAACCTCAGCATCACACAAAATTGATAATTCAAAAGCTTTCTTCATCAAACCATTTCTTCTCTTTGAAAATGTTACTTGTCTGCTTGTTGGGTTCTCTATACGCTTCATTTGCGTCTTCCCTCTCACCATCTTCTAAATTTGCTGAGAACACAAAATAAAGGTATGAAAATGATAGAAAATACATATAAAAAGTTTTAAAATAATTTGAAGTCAGATTCAATATAGTATAACTAAGAAAGCCCTCACCAAGAAGGAAAAACACAATATTTTTAAAACTTATTTGCAAGAAAAAGGGGATGAAAATATTAGCTTTTAAGATCTAGAAAAGCTGTTGGAGATTTATCAGAATCACTTACCAACCAATAAAACCAAAGTCTTAGGGTTGAATTGAAATATAAAGGAGGAAAGAAACAAAGAAAAGAGAAGTTAAGGAAACTCTAGTATTATATGTGAACTTACCAGCAAGAAAAGCAACTTCAAAAGGAAACTTATTTGCAGCGAAAATGAACAAGAGAAGAGATAAGAATAAAGGGTTTAGTCTAAAAAAGGAAAAGAAGGTTAAAAATAAAAAAGGGCATAGGAATCAAAAGAAAGAAGAAACTATGCAACCCCAAAAGTAGTAATAGTAATACATATAATTTAGGTAAGAGAGAGAGAGAGAGAAAAAACACAAACCTACCTTTCCTTATTAATCAACCTCATCTCATCTTGATACCCCACTATATTAAGAAACAAATCATTTTTTATATATTAAAAAATGAAACCTCATAGTTTGCTTGTTTTGGTGAAATCAGACTCTACTTGGCCAAAAAATGAAATCTAAAAATGATACTGCCAAATTTTCTATATGAAAGGAAAAGGAAAAATAAAATATATATATATATATATATATATATATATATATATATATATATATATATATATATATATATATATGTGTATGTGTGCGAAAAAAGGACAGATATATTGTTTTTATTTGTTGGTGCAAGGACATATATAGGTAGTCGTGTTATTAATGATATAACTGTAGTAATGTACATTTTTACTTTTATCAAAGACGTATAAGAAATAAGATTCTGAGTGATTATTGGTTGAGTACAATTGAAGTTGAACTATGATTTACAAAGCAAAATATATTTTTTTCAGTTTGGGAGATAAAATTGTAGTTTGGAGTTTGGAAAAGAAATTTATGTGTAGGTAGTCAATTAGTTTTTTTTTATAAAAGTATTATCTATTCATAACTATAATGTTGATTATTAGTGACCACACGGTGAATACGGGTTTATGGGCCTTCTTTTTAATTAAATGATGTTCGTGAAATATTTTATGAATTATGTTGTTGATGCTCAAATATTTGAATTGTTTTTTTTTTAATTTACATGAAACATTTGTCTTTGTCCAACATATGATTTATTGTTTTCCTTGTTGTCGAGACGTGTTTATTGATTTTGTATTGTTGTTTCGTTAAATATGTTTTGTTTTGGTACATAAATGTTGTTGTTTGTCTTATTGGAGATGTTTTTTATTAGTTATATGTTAATGTTTTTGTTGAAGTATGTTGATGTTTTTTTTGAGGTATGTTATTATGTTGTTGTTTGTATTATTGTAAGATGTGTTTGTATAGATATGTTATTGTTAATGTTAATACTTGTACATTGCAACATTCATTTTGTTCAATCAACATGTATTAGAAAATGAGTTTACCAATCCCTCATTAAATCTATAACCTTTCAAATTGTATTAGAAAATAATAATATAAAAATTAGGTTATGTTAGAAAACAACAACTTACATTGATCAATGTTTTACGAGTTTTCTTCGGCTCATTATTTGCATCTCGCTCTTTAATGTTAGAATTTGGTTCAACATTTCTAACTCTTCAATCAACGTTTCCTTTTTTTATTAGTTAATTTTGCAAAATTACTAATTACTTTGCATAATAAACTAGTGGTGAAGGAAGTGTTTGTTGAAGAATTATAAGCACTGAACCAAAATCTAACTGCTAAAGAGACATATGCGGATGATAGGTTCTAGAAATCTAAAAAACATTGATTAGTGTAACTTTTTCTTATAATATAACTCATTTTTCATATTATTAATTTCTAAATCACATTGAAATGTTATATATTTATTGAGAAGCTGGTGAAATAAGAATTTCATATTAGTTATAATAAACTCGGGTGAATATATCACCACAGTTGTAAGCTATAACCATAATGAAATGTTACGCGCTAACTCTTTTACTAAAATTGGGAGGTTTAACTGTGAGTGCAATTTTTGTTAGATGTATTTTGTATGATGTCAAAACTAGAATACTTTAGCGTTAATGTATATTTGACGGTATCCTCTGATTCTCTATGTGCATCTTAGCATTAGGAAGCATAAAAACATTAGAAAGTATAAAAGCATTTGAAAATAAATTAGAAAAGGTATCATGTATAAAAAATTGATGAAAAATATTTTTTGTGAAAAATTGCATTATTGGTCGGCATATATAATTACAGGTCGACCTATAGAAAACTTTTTCTGCTATAGATCGACACATCCATTCCATAGCTCGACGCTCATGCTGCATTATTAAAGCATGTAGATTTTGTTCCATGTGTCGTGTCTTCTGGTCGACACATAGGAAGCAAATGACCTTCACAGGTCAACGCATGACCTTATACAGATCGTTCTATGTGTCGAACATGTCGGCACATGAATTTCATAGGTCGACCTATGCAACGAAATTTTCCAAAATTTCACAATTTTTTCAAATCTTTTACATTCCTTTTGCCTCCAAACATGGATGCATATAAATAATTCATACATGCATCATTTACTTCATACATACATCCATTTACTATGCATACTGTAACACCCTATTTTCATAAAAATTATTTATATTAATTAATTATAATTTTATGTGTGTATCTAATTATTATTTGTGTGATAATTGAGATATGTTAGGGCAACAAGGGTGAGTGACTCTTGGGTAGAGATTGTGAAGAGCGATTAGAGGTTTGGTAGATTTATTTAATTGATTAAAATAATGTTTTAGTGTTATTATTTAAATGAAATAATAAAATGAAAGGAAATAATGAGTTTCAGTTGAAAATTATGAATTGTGGAAAATTAAAATAAATAATGTATGATAGTAACTAATTGGGCCTTATTGTAATATTAGAAATATAGAAATTAGATTTTTAATTTAGGAGGTGAAATTTTGAAATTGAAGAAAAAGAGGCAAGAGAAGAGAAAAGCAAGGAAATCATCGAGAGAGCTCTAGGGAAGAGAATAGTCAAAAGTTTGGATTTTTCTGAAATTATAAGGTAATGGTGAAAATTTGGTTCAATAATAGGGATATGAATGAAAGAGTAGAGGAATATTTTATTCTCTTTTGATTGATGATGAATGTTGATATTTGTTGAATGAAATTTATGTTTTAAAGTATCCATGTATGTCCATCATTGATGATGTTTGAATGGTTTCAGGGATTGATATAATATATAGATCCATGATTATATGAATATAAGTAGTTATTGTTATATGTATGTTTATGAATAAACTTAAAACCATAAAATACTTCTGGTGATAATTTCATGGACGCTTATTGAGTTGGAGAAGGTGAAAATCGTGTTGAAAATTTCAGAAAAACATAATTTTTTTGGTAATGCCTTCGTGCACGAATTTGATAATAACTTTCAACTAGTAAATCATTTTGGGATGAGGTTTGAAGTGTTGGGTAGCTGAAACAGAGTGCTATAACTTTGTTTCATGGGTAAAATATTCTTGGTGATAATTTTATGTACGTTTTTGGGGTTGGAGAAGATGAAAATCGTGCTGGAAATTTTAGAAAAATAGTAACTTTCTGGTAACGCACTCGTGCACAATTTTGATAATAACTTTCAACTCGTAAATTATTTTAGGACGGGGTTCAAAGTATTGTGTAGATGAAACAAAGGGATGCAATGTTTTTCAGGGATAAAATAGTTTTAACGATTTTGTCATAGGTTGGTAGTAGGTGAGAAATAAGTGTATGATGTGACGAATATGGACGAGGTCCAGATTAACAAATTACTTGATGTGTTGTGAATGATTGGGATTGTGTGTTTGATTATATTAGTGGTAATCCAGAAGGATAGATTATGTTACAAATGGTTGCAATAGTGTGATTGATTGTGGATCACTAAATATTATTATAATTGTTGTGTTAATTGCATTATTATCATGCCATTAATCCATTATTGATATGTTGAAGGAGATAAGTTATAGGTCCGAAGGGGGAAGAAAGACTTATCCGAAACTCAGGAGGGGAAGTTCAGGATTTTGAAGGGGGAATCAGATTCGTAAGAAGAACCAAATATTTAATTGGTACTACATGCATATGAGTCGCCGTCGTTGTCGTGAGTCACATAGCATGAATGGATTATAAGCGTGAAATATGATTATGTGTGATTATGGTGTTGCTATGAAGGAGAAGAGCGATCCAAAACGCATCAGAATTAAAAAAAAACTCCTTTAGTGATCCTTACGAATGGGCATGATTAGTGATAGAATCGTTATCTCTTGTGGCGATTGCAACCTTTGATGCAGATCTACAGAGCGATCAAGAACGTTGAATGATGACAACGCCTCTACTCAGTCCACACGAATAGATTTCTTCAATCTCAGTCCTAGCTGCTACGAATGAAGTCTTTGAGTGTGTGAGAGAGAGAGAGAAACAAAATTGCAACTGCACAAATGCTTCTGCACAAGGGTTCTATTTATAGAACCACTTGTGTGGACTGCAAGCTAAAAAGCCCACTTAAGTGTATGTGGCCCATATCTTATGATATGCCAAAATCACTTAAGTGTGTGGTACCTTACCATATTTCGTATTCTACTTAAGTACACCATACCTTACGATGTTCTACAATTCACTTAAGTGCACCGTACCTTACGGTGTTCCTTAGTTACTCTATCTCTCATCAATCTGTCCTTTTGTGTGTGACCCTGTAGGTTTTCGCGACATTAGAAATTATATTAAAGCACATACTTAACATAATAAACAGTGAGCGATATCTAGCAACACATCATTGCTACCCAAGATAGGAAAATGTCATGTGATCTGACAAATCCTTTTGTGATAATACTTATGTGTATAATTACCCTTTTGCCCTTATGTCTATATTGAACACAAGGCATAGATCGTGTCATCCTTGTCCAGTTCAATATTGGGCCCATAGACATTTATCCTATTACATAGGATGGGCAAATTCCATCTAGGGTACTCATGTCCCTCAGCATGCTTCGTGGAGTACCCATCAATTGTCTTTATGGTCATCCAGTTACGGACAATGTTTGATCAACAATAAGGCACTCGACTCTACATCTAGGGTACACAGTGGTTTCAGTTCAAAGGGTGGTATACACCATTATCACCATGAGAATAACTTATGACACTTAGCATAACATTCTATATAATATTCTCATAGCGGGTAAATCCAGTATAAATATTACTCTCAATATTCATACTTATGTTTAAGACTTGATAACTCCTTATCCATGATCCATGAGATGTGATCATCAGTCTATATACATAATAATCTTAATGCTTTAATGTTATCCCACTTCACAATAAAGCTCGACTACAAATACTTTAAGAATAGTACCCTTATGTTTAATGGGATCTCATGATTAAGTCACACTTGATACATTAAACAGACTAGCTATTCTAGGGACTTTATTAAACAAACATAATAAAGAAAAAGCCTTTTATTATTAATAAATAATTTGATACAAGTACCAAAAGTATTGGCCTCTAGGGCTACACCAATAATCTCCCACTAGCATTAGAGCCAATCAGGCATACCTCTAATGCCCATAGATCTATTATGGCCATCATGCTTCTACTGCACAATAGGCTTTATCAGTGGGTCAACAATATTGTCAAGTGTAGGCACTCTGCATATTTTCATATCTCCTCTATCTATTATCTCTTGAATGAGGTGATAACGCCTAAGTATGTGTTTTGATCGTTGGTGAGATCTAGGCTCCTTAGCTTGTGCGATAGCACCATTGTTATCATAATAAAGACCAATGGGATCTGCAATGCTAGGAACTATGCCAAGTTCACTAATGAACTTTTTGATCCAAAGAACTTCCTTTGCTTCACTTGAGGCAACAATATAGTCAACTTCAGTTGTAGAATCAACAATTGTATCCTGCTTTGACTTTTCCAGCTCATAACGCCACCGTTTAAGCAAAAAACAAAACCATATTGCGATCTAAAGTCATCCTTATCTATCTGGAAGCTAACATCGGTGTATCCAATTACAACAAGCTCTTCCTGACCTCCATATATCAAGAATGAGTCCTTAGTCCTTCTCAAATACTTAAGGATATTCTTGACAACTACCCAATGAGCATCACCAGGATCAGATTGGTACCTACTCGTTGCACTTAAAGCATACGAGACATATGGTCGAGTACATAACATGGAATACATGATAGATCCTATTGCATGTGCATATGGAATCTTATTCATGCGATCCCTCTCTTCCTTAGTTGAAGGGGATTGTGTTTTTGATAGACACAAGCCATGTTGCATAGGTATGAATCTTTTCTTGGAATCATGCATATTAAAGCGTCTCAACATTTTATCTATGTATGTACTCTGACTTAGGCCAAGCATTCTTTGTGATCTATCTTTATAGATCATAATTCCTAATATATAGGCTACTTCACCTAAGTCCTTCATAAAAAAGTATTTCCCCAACCAAGACTTTACTTGTTATAGGGTAGAGACATCGTTTCTAATGAGTAATATGTCATCTACATATAATACCAGGAAAAAGATCATGCTCCCATTAACCTTCTTGTAGACACAAGGCTCATCTTCGTTCTTGATGAATCCATATTGTTTTACTGTTTCACCAAAACGAAGATTCTAGCTTCTGGAAGCTTGCTTCAATCCATAGATTGATCTTTGTAACTTACATATCTTTTGGGCTTCTTCTGGTATGTCAAATCCTTCAGGTTGTGTCATGTACACATCCTCAAGATGATTCCCATTAAGGAAAGCAATTTTGACAACCATCTTCCATATTTCGTAATCATGATATGCAGTGATAGCAAGTAAAATCTGAACAGATTTAAGCATTGCAACTAGTGAAAAGGTTTCATCATAGTCAACCCCATGAATTTGTTTATATCCTTTTGCAACCAGTCTTGCCTTATAGGTATGTACCTTACCATCCATGTCGGTCTTCTTTTTGAAGACCCACTTGCATCCTATAGGGTTAACTCCTACAGGAAGCTCTACCAAGGTCTAAACTTAGTTTGTGTACATGGAATCCATTTCATATTTCATGGCTTCTAGCCACTTCTATGTATGTACTCTGACTTAGGCCAAGCATTCTTTGTGATCCATTTCATATTTCTTGGCTTCTAGCCTCTTGGTAGGTCACATGCTCATCTTGATCCATGAGTAATACATCACCTTGATCAGTTATGAGATATCCATATCTCTCATGTAGGTGACGTATCCTGCTTGACCTACGCTGATCTTGTTCTACTTGAGCAGGTTTCTCTTCCACAACTACTTGTGCTTCCTGCTCTAATTCCTCCATAGGTGTATCAATGCTTTGTGATTCTTGAATTTATTCAAGCTCTACTTTCCTCCCACTGATTCCTTTGGAAATAAAATCCTTTTCTAGGAAAACTCCAGTTCAAGCGATAAACATTTTGCCCTCAGAAGGATTGTAGAAGTAATACCCTCTTGTTTCTTTAGAATACCCCACAAATAAGCATCATGGATCGGACCATGTCTAACAAGGTTCGATTTGTTCTCTCAGATACACCGTTCCATTGGGGTGTTCCAGGAGGAGTAAGCTGGGATAGGATCCCACACTCTTTCAGATGGTCATCAAACTCTAGGCTTAAATACTCACCACCTCGATCTGATCGAAGAGTTTTAATATTCTTACCTAGTTGGTTTTTTACTTCATTCTTGAATTCCTTGAACTTTTCAAAGGACTCTGATTTGTGTTTCATTAAATACACATAACCATATTTACTGAAATCATCAGTGAATGTGATGAAGTACTGAAAACCTCCTCTGGCTGGTATGTTCAGTTGTCCACATACATCAGTATGTATGAGGGCCAAAAGATCATTAGCTCTTTCACCTTTTCCTTTGAATGGAGACTTTGTCATCTTTCCAATTAAACAAGATCTGCATGTCTCATATGATTCATAATCAAAAGAGTCCAAGAGTCCATCTTTATGGAGTTTGGAAATGCGTTTCTCATTTATGTGGCCTAATCGACAATGCCAAAGGTAAGTTGGATTTAACTCATTAGGTTTCATCCTTTTAGTATTAATGTTATAAATAGGCATTTCAGGATCAAGGACATATAGTCCATTGTTTATTTGTGCAGTAGCATAGAATATATCATTCAAATAAATGAAGCAACAATTGTTCTTTATTCTAAATGAAAAACCAAACTTGTCTAAACAAGAAACAGAAATAATATTCCTGCTAATTGCAGGTACATAATAACAGTTCTCTAACTGAATTATTAAACCACTATGTAAAGTCAATACATAAGTTCCTACGGCTGAAGCAACAACCTTTGCTCCATTGCCAACTCGTAGGTCAACTTCACCTTTTGCCAAATCTCTACTCCTTTTTAGCCCCTGCACATTGGTACAAATGTGAGAACCGCATCCAGTATCTAATACCCATGATGCAGAAGTAGATAAATTAATTTCAATAACAACAATACCTGAAGTTGAAGTCTCTACTCCATTCTTCTTATCTTCCAGGTACTTTGGGCAGTTTCTCTTCCAATGTCTGGTCTTACCGCAATGGAAGCAGGTGTCTTCCTTTGATATGCCTCCACTAGGCTTCAAAGCAGGAGCAGTGGGTTTGGGTTTGGCAACTTCCTTGCCTTTCCCTTTATCACCCTGCTTAATGGGTCTTTTGTTCTGTCTCTTTCCATTTCCGATCATTAGAATGGACTTCCCTTTTGACTTCAGATTCTGCTCAGCAGTTCTTAACATGACTAGCAGTTTAGGAAGAGATTTGTCTATATCATTCATATTGAAATTAAGGGCAAATTGACTGGATCTATCTGGCAACGATTGCAAGATCAAATCAGTCGCAAGTTCCTTTCCGAGGGGAAAGCCCAACCTCTCAAGGTTCTCCACATACCCAATCATCTTGAGCACATGGGGACCTACAGGGGCTCCCTCAGCTAACTTGCCTTGAAAAAGGGCTTTTAAAACTTCAAACCTTTTCATGCTTTGCTTGCTCTTGATAGGTGTTCGATCATATCGAACGCTGCCATGTTCTCATATTGCTTTTGCAACTCTGAGTTCATAGTAGCTAGCATGAGACAAGCAGATTCATTGACATCATCGACATGCTTCTTATAAGCGTCTCTTTCTGCCTTAGGTGCAGAACTAGGAGGTTCCTCTTCAGGAACAGGTTTCTTCAAGACATACAACTTTCTATCATGTTTGAGGACAATCCTCGAATTTCGGTGCCAATCTAGAAAATTTGTCCCAGACAATTTTTCCTTATTAAGGATTGATCGTAAAATGTTGTTAGAGGTGTTTGTTGTCATGGTAATCTACATGAAAATAATGAAAATATAAGTATCAATAATATATTTAATTAGGCCTTTAATTAAATATGCTACCACTATTTTACTCAAAATAAATGACCCTCACCATTTAATTCGGAAAATCCCGTTGGAAGATTTTCTAGTGGGTAGAGATCCATATTTCACTTTGTTTTAAGTTCGCGTAGGCGGATTACACAAAACTAGGTTATTTAGGTAGGAACTCCTTCCAATTGTAACTAATACAACTCTCAAATATTTTAGTTGGATGAATAACTCCTTATTCCAATCCATCACATGCATCATTCCAACTCTTGCTTCTAAACATATATAATCTTATTATAATTTGTTTAGTTATGTTTGACCTATTATTTTAGCAATTGGATATTACAATTATCCCATTGCACCTTACTAATATAGAATATGCACGTCGCGTAGGTGAAACCTACATTATTCGATACTAGTCTTGATGAGTGCTAAAACTTGGAAAGCATAAACTTAGTATTTAATTTGAGGGAATTTGCAATTATTCTGATCTAACCGGATTATTTATCATATATATCGTCTCTCACATGCATCAACATACATTCACATGCATCAACATACATAATAAAACAGTTATGGCCCCTAGCGCAATTGTTCTCCCAAGCCAATGAGAGAACCTAAGCTAACCTAATAACGATCTAAGCTTCTCCAAGCAAGATCTTCAAGGTTGTCCTCCTTTGATATTGTATTCTTCTATTTCTCCATAACATTACATTACATAAAAGACTCTCGTTTTACATACGAGGGAGTGAGATGAGAAAAGAAGTTACATTAAGAGATTAAAAGAGAGACACGACACGCAAGTCGTATTTTAAAATCCCAAAACAAAATAAAGGAAAACTAAGGCCATAATCGATCACCACAAGACAATAATAATAAACACATTATAATTATTAATTTAAATTATATTAATTAATTTAAACCAAATTAAATTTCGGTGACCGATCACACTACGCAGAGTTAGCCGGGGTTGCAGGGGGAGCGCCCCAATGCAAAATTTTAATGAACAATTCATTTGAAATCGACGACGTTTTTCGCATCAACACTTGATACTTTAAAGAACAACTCTTGCGCAGTCACAACCCTAATCGCATAACTCCTTGACAACACAACCCTTATGTCGTCATGAACCCTAATGCACCCAATTTAGACCGTCAAACACACCTCGATTGTTAATTCAATATGATTGATCAACACATCATTGCTTCACCATACTAATGTCGGATTAATAAGCAAATGACCATTGATCGCTCAAAGGAAAACAACCATTAAGTGTTTGAATGAACGAAACAGAAACAATATATCATATATACCGTATTTTGCATCAGGATTACTTATATTATATATATAACTTGATCGATCTCAATTGCGTAACCTATGGACAATCAATGTATGGCTGCTTCACCATACTAATGTCGGATTCCGAAGCATAGTCAACATCAATAATCCAAATCGTACACACATGATGCCAAATTTAATTACTCGTTTATTCTTTGATTCATTCTGTCTTTTATTCATATTAATACAGAAAATACAGAAAATAAACAGTTATCAGAAGCATGGTTTCGTAAGTGGCTCTGATACCACTGAAGGAGAAGAGAGATCCAAAATCCTTAAAAATGGGCATAAGCAGTGATAGAATCGTTACCTCTTGTGGTGATTGAAAACTTTGATGCAGATCTACAGAGAGATCACAAACGTTGAATGGTGACAACGCCTCTACTCAGTCCACACGAACAGATTCCTTCAATCTCAGTGCTAGCTGCTATGAACGAAGGCTTTGAGTGTGTGAGAGAGAGAGAAAGAGAGAGAGAGAGAGAGAGAGAGAGAGAGAGAGAGAGAGAGAGAGAGAGGAGATAGAAATGAAATTGCAACTGCACAAATGCTTTTACACAAGGGTTCTATTTATAGAACCACTTGTATGGACTACAAGCTAAAAAGCCCACTTAAGTGTATGTGGCCCATATCTTATGATATGCCAAAATCACTTAAGCGTGTGGTACCTTACCATATTTCGTATCATACTTAAGTACATCGTACCTTACGATGTTCTATAATTCACTTAAGTGTACCGTACCTTACGGTGTTCCTTAGTTACTCTATCTCTCATCAATCCATCCTTTTGTGTGTGACCCTGTAGGTTTTCGCGACATTAGCAATTATATTAAATCACGTATTTAACATAATAAACAGTGAGCGGTATCTAGCAACACATCACTGCTACCCAAGACACGAAAATGTCATGTGATTTGACAAATCCTTTTGTGATAATACTTATGTGTATAATTACCCTTTTGCCCTTATGTCTATATTGAACACAAGGCATATACCGTGTCATCCTTGTCCAGTTCAATATTGCGCCCGTAGACATTTATCCTGTTATGCAGGATGGGAAAATTCCATCTAGGTCACTCATGTCCCTCAGCATGCTTCATGGAGTACCCATCAACTGTCTTTATGGTCATCCAGTTACGGACAATGTTTGATCAACAATAAGGCACTCGACTCTACATCAAGGGTACATAGTGGTTTCAGGTCAAAGGGTGGTATACACCATTATCGCCATTAGAATAACTTATGACACTTAGGATAACATTCTATTTAGTATTCTCATAGTGGATCAATCCAGTATAAATATTACTCTCAATATTCATACTTATGTTTAAGACTTGATAACTCCTTATCCATGATCCATGAGATGTGATCATCAGTCTATATACATAATATTCTTAATGCTTTAATGTTATCCCACTTCACAACAAAGCTCGACTACAGATACTTTAAGAATAATGTCCTTATGTTTAATGGGATCTCATGATTAAGTCACACTTGATACATTAAACGGACTAGCTATTCTAGGGACTTTATTAAACAAACATAATAAATAAAAAGCCTTTTATTATTAATAAATAATTTGATACAAGTACCAAAAGTATTGGCCTCTAGGGCTTACACCAACAGTTATATGTGATGTAGATGATAATTTGGGCATGAGAATGTGATATGTTATATGTTATTATGCATGATTGCATATACATTGTACTATATTTTACATTTTGTGTTGTTATTTTGGAAATGAATTCCCATCCCTTATGTTTGAATGTTGCCTTTACATGGACATCATGTAGATACTAAAGAGTAGAGACATTGTTGTGAGTGAAAGTTATCTCCTGAAGCTATTTCTTTTAGTGTACTCATGTTAGATTTGATTATACTCTGATATGTAACACTAGGAAGCGAATTATTTATTTTGTGTTGAACTTTCCTGAGAGACAATGCATGCTATTGTATTTGTTTTATGTTTTGGTGTGATAGCACATGGAGAAGACTCACAAGACGGTGCCTTTAATTTTGTTACGAAAAGTATTATGAGATTTTAAATTGGTATGGTTTTTTTGTTATGATTTCACTGCAAAGATATTCATATGAGTTGGGTGTCGTGTAAACATCTTAATTGCATATGTATGCAGTAAAATATTTTTGTTGTAACCTGTGTTACAGAGCAAGCTATGATTGTTGTGAGTGAACCTCTAAGTGATTGTATTTCGTTAATTAAATTCTTTGACAATTATGCGCATGTTTTTAAGGTGTTACACACACACACACAATCAAACTACACATAATCATTTTTCGATTGGGTGTTATCTAGATTACGATTGATAATGTCCAATTTAGATTTGTTGTACTATAAAATTGGGTTGAGAACTTTGAGTGTTTCAAATTAGAAAACCAAGGTAGGTTTTCCTTCAAGATCTTTAGGGTTTTAAGGTTTTTGACAAGATTACGCAATACGGATCCAACCGAGTCAAGTCTTTGAAGAACGAGAGGTTCTTGGCAAAGGAGAAGCATGAGATTATGGATCGTATTGGTAAATCTTAGGTTTCAAAAACTGTATGCTTGGAGTTAATTCGACCGAGTGAAAGTTTTGAAGAATAAGGGGTTTCTCTCAAAGAAGTAGCGTGAGACGGTAAATTAAAGTGACATTGTTGGTTAGTTGATTAGTCTTTGATCAAGAGAAGATAATGTGGTAGAATTAACATCAAGCATAGGGTTTGTAGGGTTAAGTTACTAGATCTCTCTTGTATTCATACATTTGCAAAGTAAGATATATTACATTACTCAATTCACATTCGAATTGAGGGCAACCATATTCATAGCGAGGTCAATTAGGGAACTGCCTAAACAAATCCTTGTGTACTCTCTCTCTCTCTCTATATATATATATGTGTATATATATATATATATATATATATATATATATATATATATATATATATATATATATATATATATATATATATATATATATATATATATATATATATCTTTTTATTTTATGTTTGCAAATTGTCGATTGCATTGATCTGGTGATCAATTTTGTTTGGGTCATAATTTGGAACACATTTTAAAATTGGCGTTGTTGTGTAGATCTCAAATAATTTGGTTGTGATTGGATTTTAAGAACAGCAATATCACATAGAATTGCAAACATTATTAATCGTACACTAAGTATCCGACAAATTGTTTCACTTGATTTTTTTTGTGAATTTTCATTAAAGATAGACTTTTCCTATTAGTTTGCATTCAACTAGTTGTGATTAGTTATTGTTGATCGATTTATGACTCATTATCATATTATTGTTGTTAATACGCATATTTGAGTATTTTGATAGTGGGTTTGGTTAGAAGATTTTTGATCCGGGATATTTGTAGTTTGCTTCCGTGCCATAAAATTTTCAAACTACTTTTTGTTAAGTTTTTAACTCGGGATCTATTCACCCCCTATAGATCTAGATCTATCGTCTAACAAGTGGTATCATGAGCTCCAGTTAATTTTGTGCTTAAGATTTTCTTATTAGAAAATGGATACCAAACCTAAATGGGCATTTAATTTAGCACCAATTTTCACCGATGAAAATTATGGCTATTGGAAAGCTTGTATGCGTATACATATCAACTCAGTTGATAAGGGTGTATGGGACGCCATCATCAATGGTCCTTATGAAATTACCATGACCAACAGTGAGGGCATCTTCGTATCAAAACCGGAAAATCAATGGAATGATAATGATAAGAAATTATGGTCTTATGATTTGAAAGCACAAAACATTCTCATATTCACACTTGGTGTTGATGAGTTTTATCGTGTTTCCTATTGTGAAACTGCCAAGGCTATGTGGGATGCATTAAAAGTTACCCATGAGGGGACTAATAAGGTCAAATAAGTTAGGATCAACATATTGAATCAAGAGTTTAAACTTTTTCATATGAATCATGGTGAAACCGTTGTCGAAATGTAAAATAGGTTCACACATCGTATTAACCAGTTGAATGCTCTAGGTAAGCCTATTTCCAATGAAATTACTACTAATAAGGTTTTGAGATGTCCTAATAGGGGATGGAAACCCAAGGTCACTGCAATAAAAAAGGAGAATGATCTAAGTACTTAATCACACTACTTTGTTTGGAAAATTGGAAGAACATGAGTAAGAACTCACTTGCTTAGAAAAACACGAAAAAGAGCACGGGAAGATGGTAAAGAAGGAGAAAGGTAAAGACGAGGTGGAAGAGAAGAAGTCTATTGCTCTAAATACTTCTAGCTCAAAGAACTCATATATTAAGCAAAGTGATTGTCAAACAAGGGATGACAAGAACTCTGATGATGTGGGCATGGGATTGTTTGTCAAAAGATACCAAAGGTACATATTGAAAAATGGAGTTGTAGCGATAAATTCATGACCTTTGATATATTAGTTAACTTAACATCAATAAAACCATAGTCGCCACTTCACTTTTATTATTTACAAAGGAAAAAGGTGAAAGTACGAACAAGACCCAAAGATAAGAAGTTTTAAAATCAAAACTAATAATAAGTCAGAGATTACAGGTAAGGAGGTTGGTTACATGGAGGGAAGGTATTAATATCCAAAGTGTCCTAAGTACTCCTAGGGAGCTCTTTTTGTATGCATTTGTTTTAGTTGAAAAAGTTGTTTGTTTTGAAAAAAATAGAATTAGGGGATGAGAAAAGAATTCATTATTTACATTTTGTGTTTGATAAGACCTTTGGTCTTATGCCTATGTACCAACATAAATGAGGGATCAAAACCTCGTAGTTTGTGGTAAAAATTTCAAAGATGGATGGATTGATTTTAACAAAAGCTTAAAGATCTTTTGTTATCAACGGGAGAATACTCAACCAAACATCCACCGATAATGAGGGCTTTACAAAATTTAAGAGGGAGGGCTCCAACTTGGATTAAATCAACAAGTATGCCACTAAACCCTAGTAAATGGAAAGTCTTACACTTAACATATTATGGAATGGGAGAATTACATCTCAACCAAGGATAACTCAAATCTAAATGCTTCCTTTTTGAAAAGATAAAAGGAAAAAGGCACCAAATGGCCAAAATGATTAGATGAGGTTGTTAGTTCTTTTTGGTCTTTTTGAAACTAAAGTCAATATGATTAAGTCTTTTTACAAGTTTATTAAGAAAATAATTTGAAAAATCAATGGCATAATAAGGCCAAGGTTTCTACTCATTAAAACAAGTCTAAGTTGAAAAACAACAAACAAATAAATTTTGAAAATGAGAAAGAGATTTTGAAATTAAAGAAGAAAGAGGTGGAGATGAAGAGGCTATCCTAGAAAATATTTAAAGTTTTGAGTTGAAAAGATCTAACCCATGTGTAAGACCCCAATTTTGACCATAAGATCCCTCATGTTATCCCATCATTTGCATTGGCTTTGGGACCACACCTTGGTATCCTCCTCACCCCTCATTCATTGGGTTTGCTTTGGGAGAGATCACCAAGAACTTTTTATTGTATCATACTTTATTTTCTTTTGTTTACTAACAAAAATGCCAAAAATATGTCTATGTGTAGCTTTGTTTATTTTGTAGGTAGTGTGTGTGTCCACCTATGCGTTATCAAGCTCATATATAAGGTTTGGGACCCTCAGTGCAAGAGATCAGTCAAGGAAAGGTTCAAACTATTTATAAGCATCATATATGGATCCCCATGATCTTTAATGGTCATTTTGATCAAAAATTCATAAAGAGTGTGAAGTTTGTTTGCCTTGGAAGCCCTAATTCATCTGGGTATCTTGTCTGACTTCCTTAGCAAGTTTGTTTACCAATTGATCAAATATATCAAGGGATACTTTATTATACATCATATTAAGCATATGTGATCCTCCATGATCCCCAAAAATCAAAAGAATTTCAAGTTTGCAAGTTGGTTCAAGGAGGTTAACTAGAGAAAATCAACTAGTCAAATCTAGGATTCCCTGAACCATATCTCCTACAATTTTTGTCATATGAAAATGATTCCATGAGAAACGTTACTCTTTATGACATTCCAAAAAAATTTCATGTTGGCATCAAGAGTTAGTTTTGCTTGGAAAGTCATTTTTTATGGTGAAATATTATAGGTCATTTTGTCTATACCCTAGTTATAAGGTCAACTTCTAAGGACCATAACTTGCTTAATTTTTATGATATGAAGGCCATCCGAGTTTCATGATCAATTTCAAGATGTCTTATCCAACTTTTATTCTTTGAGAAATGTAAACTTCTACTTGCAAGGGCATGTGCCAAGAGAAAATATTATAGGTCATTTTGGGCCATCATCACTGAACAAACAATTTTCCTAAACTTCTAAAATCCATAACTCCCATATGAAAGATTAAAATGGTGTCAAATTTGTGAATAAATTTAAGAGTAATAAAATAGTTACAACTTTTAAGAAGGAACCATTTTCATGTGAAGCTCATAGCAAAAGTTATTCAAAGTGGAAAAGGTGATCATTTGACTTTATACTTAGAAAATTTTCAACCATGTTTGATTTCTTCAACTTCCACCTAAAAATTCATCATAATCCAAGCTCCAAAGAGTCCAAGTTACTCCCCTTCATGTTACCTTTCCAAAGAGTCCAAGATAATTGCATTTGGATCATGTTTGAGTGACTTGCGCATGGGTGTAATGCATGGCTCCATTTGGTAAGTTCCATGATCAATTTCCATTTCACTAATGCATGACCTCATGCTATTGTTTCAGGTTGGTTTGCACATAAGTTTGGGTCTTTTGGCATCATTTGATGGGCTTATCACACGTACATGCAAGCATGCACACCATGTTTCTATTTTTGGCAAAAATTTAAAAGATGTGAAAAGCAATTGGATGGCTATATATACATGTCCCTTGAGATCAGAAATGGATCCTTCTTGCCCAAGCTTCGACCTGCTTCTTCCACAAACCCCGTTGAAAGGATAATCTTGAAGATTTTCTTAGGAAATCGAGTTTAAATTCTTATTCTGTTTCAGAATTGAAACTCCAAGAATCCAAGCTTCTTAATCACTCATTTCAATTCCTGCAAGTTGGTAGAAGCAAGCCCAAGCAAATTGAGATCAAGATCAAGCTCCCCCTGTGCAAACAGAAGGTGAATTTTGTGAAACTTTTCTTCTTTGATTCACCCTTAATTCTTCATTATTTCATTTGATTTTTGGTTGGCTGAAGTCCTACCAATGTAGATAACAAGATTTCTCTGAGGTCAAATAGAAGTAACTAAATTCATACTCCTCAATTTTCAATTCCATGTATCTTTCCATATACTTGGAATTAGAGAATTTTGAGGTCAGATTCGGATTCCTGGAAATTTTTCCTTCAAAATAGTGTACTCATTTTTCATTTTGGTGCAAGTTGGTGGTGGACCAGCCTGGTGAGGTCCACCGGAGAATATGACCGGAGCCCTAGCTCCGGTGGTGTGGTGGCAAGGTCATATCCATCAGATCATCTCTCCATGTTTTAATTCCATATATTGCTTATGATTACCATCCCTACGCGTGCGTTGACTAGGGCGTTTGGTGGATAGCGCGCGTTGGCTATCAGGTCAGCCACCTTAATTAATGAGGGAGATCTGACGACCCATGTTTTTCCCATTTTATTTTAATTTTTGATTTTCTGTTTAGTCCATTTATTTTATTTAATTTATAAAAATTTCATTTTTAATCCAAAAAATATGGGACTTTCATTAAAAATCTTTAACTATTTTCCTCTTCCATATTTTGAATTAAAATCATTTTTTGGATTGATTTTGATATTTTTTGTGAATTAAATGATTTTTTACTTGTTTTTAAATATTTTAAAATACTTCTGACTTCCCAAAACTTATTAAATTTTGTGTCTAGGGTCCTTTAACCTTTTTTGACCTAGGATAAATCCCTTAGCCATTTATTTGGGTATTTGAAGGGATTCGAGGTTTTGTCCATTTAAAAATGCATTTTAATTCATTTTAATTTGATTTTTAATTGCTTAATTATTTAAAAGTATTATTAAGCCATGTGATTGACTTTGTGATGTTCGACTTTCTGTTTGGCCTTAATCAAGGTTGATTTGAACATTTATTTGACCAATACTATTGGATTTAGGGGGTTGATGAAATGTACATTTCATCCCCCCAAGATGACTGGATAGTATTGATCAAATGAATTTCCTCCTGTGATCAATTTGAGTTTCTATTTCCCCTTCCCTCTTCATCTTCATCCCTATTCTTCCTCAATCCCTCATTGACCAATGAATTCTCTTCAAGTCAAATGCTAGTTGATTCATCAATGACCTTGTGTCAGATGAATCAACACGAGCCTGACTGAGATAAGCCCCCCCACTTTATTTTGTTGTGTGGTATGTTTTAGGAGTTTGGTTCTTTGTACCAAGTCTAACATGCATTAACACCCATATCTTTATTGCTCGGCATCAGATAGTTGTGACTTCTACATAAGTCCAATTACGATTGCTTAACATAGAACTAAACTTGTTTCACAAGGCATATCATTAGAGTAAGTGAGATTGTAAGTCTTCCATTATTCATGGTATTGTGTGAAGACTTGACCTTTTTTTCCATTCATGATAGCTAGTGGCATACTTGTTGATTTATCCAAGTTGGAGCCCTTCTCGTGGATGATGTCTTGGTTCATGTCTTCATACTTATGAGTGGATGGTTGAGTGTTCTCCAAAGAATGACTTAAACAAATGGAACTATTCACTAACATTTAACTTTTTATTAATGTTGCTTTATTTTCAAGTCATTTACTTAATGCAATTTAAATTTCAGTACCTTTATCATTCATTGTCATTTACATTTCATGCAAGATGTTTATGTTTCAGTTTTTTTCACTTTGCTCACTTGAGCCATATTTTGTGATTATATATATTGTGTGATTGTGATTTTGTTTGTGGTCTTAGGATTTAAAATACTTAATAAAAACAAAAACCTTAAAAAATATCTCAGTGGACTGTTGGACTTGATCTGAATTCTTGGACTTAGAATTAGGCAACATTCCATGTGCTTTAAGGACTTAGCCAATGCCACTATTTGAGACTGGGATATTCTTGACTATGCCTTTCATCTGATGTAAACCTTGAGTGCTCTTGGTTGATCAGTTACTTTGTTTCTGTGCTTAAATGTTATAATGGTTATTATTGTTCATGTATGATGATTGTTTCTGAGAGTTTGCCAAGGAATATTTCATCTGATACACTTTAGAGACATTAAAGACTACTTATTATGGGAGTGCTTGCTGGGATGATGAACATCTTTATTTGATGCCTCTGATCTTCATATTGATTGCTTGGATAATGCTTATGCTTATTGTCTTCTCAAAAGTCCAAAGGAAATGGGTTTTTATATGACATTCTTGTCTTATGGATTACTTCCCATTGGTCAGATCTTTTCAACTCTTAACTTTTAATTTTGTTGTCTAGGGTAGTCTCTTCATCTCCTCTCGCTTCTTTAATTTCAAATCTCTCCCTCTTTTTAAAACCTTATTTGTTTGTGTTTTCAACTTAGACATGCTTTAATGATTAGAAACTTTGGCCTTATGCCAATGAATTTTCAAAGATTTTCTTAATCAAATATGTGAATGAACTTAACCATGTTGAATTTAATATCAAAAGACAAAAGGAACTAACCACCTCATCAAGTCTTTGGCCTTTTTGTGCCATTTTCTTTTAAACTTTTTGTTAAAACCAATTTACCAACTTCTTTGAAAATTTTACCACAAACTACGGGATTTTGATCCCTCATTTTTATGTTGGTACGTAGGCATAAGACCGAAGGTCTTGTCAAACACAAAAAAAATATAATTAATGAATTCTTTTCTCATCCCCTCGTTCTATATTTTTTATCAAACATCATTTTGACCAAAAACACTTGCACACAAAAAAAGGCTCCCTAGGAGTACCTAGGACACTTTGGGTGCTAATATCTTCCCTATGTGTAACCAATCCCCTTACCTGTAATCTCTGGCATTTTCTTAGTTTCCAAAGGAAAAGGGAAAAGGACGAACAAAAACCAAAGATAAGAAGTTTTCAAATCAAAACTAATAAAATGCCAGAGATTACAGGTAAAGAGGTTGGTTACACTGAGAGAATGTGTTAGCATCCAAAGTGTCCCAGGTACTCCTATGGAGCCCTTTTTTGTGTGCAAGTGTTTTGGTTGAAAATATGTTTGATAAAAATGGAATGGGGGGATAAGAAAAGAATTCATTAATTATATTTTATGTTTGACAAGACCTTCGGTCTTACGCCTACGTACCAACATAAAAATGAGGGATCAAAACCTCATAGTTCATGGTAAAAATTTCAAAGAAGTTAGTGGATTGATTTTAACAAAGGTTTTTAATGAAAAGGGCACAAAAATGGCCAAAAGATTTGAATGAAGTGGTTAATTCTTTTTGTTTTTTTGTAATTAATGTCAATATTATTAAGTAAACTTACAAGTTTGATTTTAAAAAAAAAGTTTGAAAATTCAATCGCATAAGGCCACAGTTTCTAATCATTAAAACATGTCTAAGATAAAAAACACAAGAAAAGAGGATTTTTAAAAGAGGAACATATTTTAAAATTAAAGAAGTGGGAGGATATGAAGAGACTACCCTATACAAAAATTAAAAGTTAAGACTTGAAATGATCTGACCAATGGGATACAATCCACAAGACAAGAATGTCAGATAGAAACCCATTTTGAAATTCTGGTATCAGATATGAGATGTCGAAGGTAATGTCACGACACTAATATCTGAGTAACACAAACAGGATAAAGATATAGAATGGTAAAGCAAAAGACACAAGCAATTGTTAACCCAGTTCGGTGCAACTCACCTACGTCTGGGGGCTACCAAGCCAGGAAGGAAATTCACTAAATAGAATCAGTTCAAAGACTCTCCATACACTTCAACAAGTTACAGTCTTTCTCACCTAATCTCTACCCGTGCAATTTCTACCTAAGCACTCTTAGATATGAGAACCCACTCACTTCCCTACAATCACACCTGTGATTTTAAACAACAATCCCTTGAGAAAAGAAAACACTTTTCAATAACACACTCTTGATTTTACTTAACAGTTTCAATCAAGAAGACACACACTTGATCTTGCTTAACAACTTTGATCAAGTAGACACACACTTGATCTTACTTCACAGCTTTGATCAAGTAGACACACACTCTTGCTTAACATCTCTAGAGTGACAAATTACAACCACAAATCATACCAATTCAATCATCTAAAGATGACTTGAATGGCTTAAAGTCTCACGACTAAACAATACACAAACCCTAGCTCTCTCTCTATATTTCGCTCAGTATTGGTTGTATTTTGAAACAGGTTTTCCAAGTCCCTTTTTACAGAAGCTTTCAGCTGGGCTTGGACATCTTGAAAACCCTAAAACTATTTTCCAATTAAATCTTTTCATAACAGCTGGTTAGATCTCTTTGGAAAATAAGTAAATCAGGTTGTAATCAATGATTGAATGCGCCTGCAAATCAGATCTTCAATCATACAAAGATTTCCATTAATTGCGCAATCACAAAACACCAGACATTCACACTGAATGTTCTATGTACAGGATGTCATGACATCGAGTTTGACATCCTGGAACAATCCTGCATAATTCCATAATTCCTTTTATAATTTCCAGCAGGTACAAAACATCAGATGTCATGACATCGTGTATGACATCCTAAAACAATCTTGCATGATCATGTTTTCCATTTAAGCTCCAGCAGGTACACATCATCAGATGCCATGTCATTATGACATTCTGAAACAATCCTGCATGATCATGTTCTTGAACTCCACCAGGTACACAGGATATCTTATGTTAAGACATCACACATAACATCTTGTGAACACTATTTGTTTTACCCAAAATTGCTGCCAACACTTTGAACCAACAAACTCCCCCTTTGGCCAATTTTGGCTAAAACGTATATCTGTCCTTTTTGTTCACAAGAAAACTATCAGTAGTTAAACAACAATTTAAACAGCAGCAGAAGCAAACACAATTACTAGCTATAGCTACTAGTAATACACACATGCACAAGGGTACTTCTTCTCCCCCTAAATCTGTGCAACACAAACAGAATTACTAGTTATAGAGGCAACTAGTAAGACACACAAATGCACAAGGGTACTTCTTCTCCCTCTAAATATGTGCACCACATACAACTCCTTTGATAATAATAGCACATGTAACCACAACACCTGTAACAGTCAGAACAACATTCTGACATCTACCTCAACATCACCTGTGCACCACATCAGACATCCCCTTTGATATCTGTAAACAGAATAACATTCTGTTATACAACAAGCACATCTCCTTCAATAATAGTTGTCCATCTGTTCAGCTATACCAGCACATACATCTCCTCACAGCTCCACATCTCCAACATCACTTCTCCCCCTTTTTAGTCAAAATTTTGACCAAAGGTGACCAATTAGACAAAATAAATGTCAATTAGCCTAGTAGAGAATGTCACCACAGATGTCATAACATATAACATGTTAAAACATAATTTTTTAGGAGATACATACCAACATTATACACAACTGTGATAGCTGAGATAATGAACAAATCCATGGAACTCATTAAGAGCCCAAAATATTACAAAAAGGCATCAATAAGGACTGCCACAAATTACACATTTAAACAAAAAGAAACAAATTCTTCAACATCCAAACATCTGGGGGAACAACTTCCATAACATCAACCACAACAGTCTTCAAACACAGCACATCTCACACATTCTTCATACCAATCTTCAACACAAGGGGGGAACCATTAATCAGAGAAAGAAGTATCATCTTCACCTTCAGAGCCTTCAGAGCTGCCACTAGATTGAGCATTTGACCTCTCACTTGAGGTATTGGCATCTGAATCTTTGGTCTCATCAGCCTTCTCCATTTCTTCCTTTTCTAGGCTACTAATAAGAACCTCCAAAGCCTCTTTTCTTGCCTTGGAAACCCTTATACCATTATCCAGTTCCTTGCAGGTTTCCTTTAATTGATCAATTAAGCTCCCTTGAGATGCAGGCTCCTTTCTGGCAGATGTCGTGACAACATCATTGACATGACTTCCCTCAAGCAACTTGTAGTGAATTGATAGTGGTGGCTTTCTTCTGCTAGGAATGTCACTTGTATTAAGAATTCCTGGTTGTTGGCTCAAGATAATACCACAAATAATGAATGGGAAGGCAATGGGCAGCTTCACTGCATTTGTGGAGGCATGTCTGACAATTTGATCAAACATAAACCTTCCAAAATCATAGTTTATCCTGGTTCCAATTGCATGAATGATTCTTCCAAGACCAATGGAGATGGTTGAGATATGATTAGTAGGCACCCAGTTGGCTGAACCAATATTTTGCAAGATGGCATATTTGACAGTTAGCTTGCCAGTTGATAGGTGATTCCTACTAGGCCATTCCTTAACTTGGCTAGCTGTAATAGTCCTACATACCTCATTGTCTGTAGTCTCTAAATCCATTCCTCCATCAGTTCCTCTCCCTAGGAACTTGTTGATAATGGTTGGTGAGAATCTCACACATCTACCCCTTACAAAAACCTTGCAGAATTCCCTACTGTTCTTTTCATAAATATCTTCAGGGATATTCACAATAAACTCTTTTACTAACCCCTCATAACATTGGGGCAGAGCAACCACAGTCTTCATCAGTCCAGCATTTTTGATCAAATCCATCACTTCCTTTATCTCAACAACCTCTTTTCCAAGCTCTCTTTCAACAACTACCCTCCTCTGAATGACAAACTTCCATTTTGCAGCACCATCTTCTAAATGAAAGGAGATATTGTCTAAGTGCACAGTTGCAGCTTTTCCTGGAGACTTCTTAACAGCCTGCCTTTTTGCAGGGGAGATGTCTGGGACATCGTATTCGACATCCTCATCCTCATCAGAACTCTTTCTTTCTTTCCTCTTCTTAACCTCAACTTTACTCCAAGATTTGGTGGGTCCTACACCAGCAACCTTTTTCACTCTTCTTGCTGTTCTCATTTCAGCCACACTCTTCCCTTTTCTGGTCCTCAGTTTCTTTGCTACGCTTGGTTTCACAAGATGAACCAAGGTGTCATCTTCTTCCTCAGAACTTTCTTCCTCCAGATCAATGATATCCTCAACAGTTTCATGAGACACACTTGCTGGTTTCTTGCTGGGTAAGTTTTTACCTAGAGAATATAATCCCTCTGCAGCCACTTCCTTTTCTGATCGAGATGAGTCATCATCTTTCTCAGCTTGGGGTTCTACCTCAGGAGAGTGATCCCTTCTGGACAGAGGGGTAGAAACACCCTTGACTGCATGCCCTTCATTCAGAATCCTAGTAACTAGGTTCCTAATGGTACGATCAGTAAAGTACATGTCATCCTTTTTAGGAGATTTTTTAGGAATGTTACCTTGCTTACTTCCAGCCATGGAAGAGAGACCTGGGGCGTCACCTGGTATTACACAAAGAAGAGTCACATCCAGCACGTCTTCATCTAGAAACTCCATGGAGGGAGTCCTTGCACGATGAATGGGTTTTGATCCTGAAGATGAGGGATGTTGAGACATGTTGTTGAACTTTTGAAAGAAATTCTTTGCCCTAGTAGAGTTTTTCTGAGAAGTTGGATGGAGATGAAAATGGCTGTGTTTAGGTAGCGTGTGCAAATGACATAAATACTATTTCCAATGCTAGGGAATGATTCATCATTAATGTGGCTCTTTCTTTTAATTGGGCAGACACTATTTTTATTTCCTTTTCCACTCCACTTTAATTGCCATAATTTCACAAGAATCCAAATCCCTAATTTCCCTCTTACATATTCAAATTGAATATCATCCAAATCCCTTGCAACCTTGTTAGCTAATTGCATTTCATGATTTAGAACTATGAATTTGTCTTCCATAAATTTTCTAATGGAGTGATGACAACAACTAATGTACTTGGTCCAACTGTTCTGATTAGGATTTTTGGACATAGTTGCAGCATTCAGGTTGTCATAATACAATATCATGACATCGTGTGTGACATTGTATGCAATTATCAGTAGTTTCATCCAACCCAGTTGAGAACATCTGCTTCCATCTGCTATATATTCAGCATAAACACCATTTTCATCTTTCAAATGTGTAGGAGAATGTGTCCTTTCACTCTCCATCCCAATCTTCTCAACATTGTTCTTGGCACTTTTGCTTTGAGATAGACACATAGTCCCTTCTATCTGCTTGACTTGTGGCCCAGTTCCAACAAAGCTTTCTCCAATTTCAGACTGCATATGACTAGTAACATGTCCACCTATCTGATCTAACCTCTCATCTATTGGAGCCATCATGACCTTTTCCCCTTTGAAAGTGAGGTTAACTCTGAGCTTCTGGTGTGACATCCTTGTCTGACATTTCCCACTGGCTTGTCTTTCATCACTCTTGAGAGTTCCTCTAGCAACTATGCTCATCTTCATACCTTTTTCTTTGACATAGGTACACTTTGAAGAATAATCAATTTGAGAGCTCCACATGTAACAGTTGTCTTTGGTCCCGATTCCTTTCATAATCACTTCACTGTCTTTGTTAGTAATCAGACATTCAGTTTTGCTAAAGTTAACATTCAGACCTTGATCACATAGTTAACTGATGCTTATTAGATTTGTAGTCAAGCCCTTAACCAGTAGGATATTGTCAAGTTTAGGCACTCCAGGACAATCAAGCTTGCATATCCCCTTGATTTCACCCTTTGCTCCATCACCAAAGGTTACATAGCTTATGGCATGAGGATGAAGATCAGTTATCAGGTCTATGTTTCCAGTCATGTGTCTGGAACATCCACTATCAAAATACCACTCTTTTTTGGCTAAGACTATGAGGGGAATGTGAGCTATTAGACTTGTAACATTAGTCTTAGGAACCCATTGCTTCTTGTTGATAGGCCTGTGTTGTTTGGGTCTGGGTTGATAGTGAGTATGATGATGAACAGGGCTAGGATAACCATACATCTTATAGCAGAAGGTATTCAGGTGACCAAATTTCCCACAGTAATGGCATCTCCATCTTTGGTGTTGTAGCGGTGTATTCGTCATTTTATGATTTATTGATTAAATCAAAAGCAAAGCATACAAAGAAATCGAGTCGCCACCGCACTTTTATTTATCCAAAGGAATGGCTAAAAAGCGAACAAAAGCCTAAGAAGTTTTACACATAGAAAACTAATGAAAAGGTCAGAGAATCTGGGTAAGGGATTAATTACGCAATGGGAAGGTGTTAGGCACCCAAAACGTCCTAGGTACTCCTAGGGAGCCCTTTTCACACTTGTTGTATAAAAAAGTTTATTTGTTTATGACATATTGTACAAACATGATTGGGAAGATGAGAAAAGAATATACAATTTATTATTTTCGTGTTTGAACGGATGAACCCGTTGCCTACGTACCTTTCCATGGAAGGTAAGGATCAAAACGCCGTAGTTTGGCTAAAAGATTTCCAAAATATGAGTGGGTTCATTTTAAAACAAAAGCCCTAAGGTCTTTCGTTATCCACGGGAGAAAACTCAACCTTATACAAACAACAAGTCCACCATGTGAGAAAAGCTTCAACTCGCTAGTGAGGGGTTAACCCTATAATAAGCAAGGAAGTATTACAATTCAAGCACTAAGGACAAGAAGGTGAGATTAATATCAACCAACTAGGATAAATCAAAGCTATGGCTAATGTATGAAAACTTAACAAGAATGGACAAAGCCACAAAACAATTGAATGAGTTGGATTAACCAATTAGAATTTATTCACAAAAGATGATCAAAGTATGATTAAAATTCAATTCAAAGAAGTATTATGAAATGGAGTTTTGAAAAATCAAAGGCCTAAAGCCTAGGTTTCTAATTTGAAAAGAGATGAGAAGGTTTGCATAATATTTGTCAAAGTTTTGGATTAACATGCAAAGATGGAGGTTTAAAGAACAAAAGGTGGGTGGGTGAGGAAAATAAAACTTCTTAGATGTTCACCTCTTGAGATCATATGTAGATGATTCAAGTGTGTCCTTTGGAATGAGGCAACAATGCAAGTAAGCAAATGCAAAGCAAGGTGATACCGGATGCCAATCAATGGACTTACACCAATCTCACAAAACAAAATTGGATACCGGATACCAATAAATGGATTTACACCAATCTCCTAAAACAAAACAATGATATCGGATGCCAATCAATGGACTTATACCAATCTCACAAACAAACATGGATACCGGATACCAATCAATGGATTTACACCAATCTCCTAAAACAAAACAATGATACCAGATGCCAATCAATGGACTTATACTAGTCTCATACCATATCATTGGAACAACTGCTAGGTAATGGACTTATGCTTGTCTCCTCCATGGACAAAGCAAAAATGCTATAAAGCAAAGCTATGAAATGATATACAAATGATGATGATAAATGCACTAAGGCACACTCAAGCAACTATGCACAGCTGAATCAAGTAAGCAGAACAATCAATTCAGTTAGCACACACTATATACAAGCAATTAGGCTCAAGCAAGGTTAGATTTTACAGTCAACTGGAAAGGGGTATGTTGTGCTCTTAACCTTAACATTGAGAGTTAAGGTGAAGCAGATGAAATGGAGATGAGGGGTGTGCCTCATAGCTCTTATCCCTGGTCAGGGAGAGCATCGAATAATAGAATGTGTGGGAGTTCAGAAAGTTGGAATACTCTCCACAAGTGAATGACTCTATAGATCTTGGGTTAATATCCACAATGCATCAACATGTAATGTGAGCAAAGGGATGACATACTGAATAGTAGGATATGGACTACACATCTCTTTTATCTACCAATTGCCTCATATGAGGACTTTTCCTGCTTGGCACAAAGAGTAAACAATCACAAGCATTGCCTCTTAAGGAGGACTTCAGACAGGTGCCTGACCACATAACAGGCCAGGTCTTCCAGACTACATGAAGAAGAGAGGTTATACCTAAGTGGTTAAGCAACCAAGAAAAAGCAAGTTCAAAGTGAACTTAAGCAACTAATGTACCTGTGGAAACATCAAACAAATCAGTATACAACTCAGACAAACAACCAACAGTTAATGCAACAGATAACCAATATACACAATGTGTAAGCCCAAAGTCAAACTCAAAAGAGTCAACATTAACCCTACAAAACACACATTAGTGATCAAAAGCAAATATCAAATGCTGTCAAGATGAGGCATCATCAATTGTGTAACTTGAATGTGTAACCTGAAACAAAGCTTCAAACATGAGAGGCAAACCACTAGGTCAAAGCCTAGGGTCAAATATAAGGAAAAAATCCAAAACAGAAGCTGAAAATTAACATGAATCAACCTCAATCAATTAAGAACATAATCCAAAAGGTCTCATGTCAATATCATTTACCAAATTCATTTCACAAACCAATTATGGCAAGGTATGCAAGTTGAAAGCACATTGAGGCAACAGAATGAACAAATGCACATCAATTCAAAAATGATTCAATTAATCTTGAGAAAATTCATGGTTAAACAGAACACACAACATGATCATCACACCAAACATTAGGGCAATTGGACAAGATTAGGCATGGTAATCAAATTGTATAAGGCAAGGCAATCAAAACAAGCTCAAATATGGCACCAAATGCTACATCAACTTAGCACAAGCCTAAAACAGAATTGGAACATGGTAAAGACCTTCAACCAAAGCCAAAACAAACTTCAACATGTCTATAAAGAGTGTGCAAAATTTCACATCCATTAGATAAACCACAAACATTTCATGATCAAATGAAAACCAAGACTATTCAAAAGCTCACATATGGTGATCCAGAAAGAAAAATCTCAATCAAATCAGAAATCAATCCAAAAATTCCAGGAAAAATCATGAGCATTCACAACATCCATATGAAGCAACATACAAAAGATCAAGGCATTTGGAATCCATTTGGCATGGCAAATCAATTAATCAAGTTGAGCAAGCCAGGGTGTGACACACATTGTCACACCGACATTCACATGATCATAAAACAGAAACCACAAATGGTAAAAATGCAAACTCAACACCAAAATGTCCAACCAAGAGTCTAGTTTCAACATGTCAAATTTCATAGGCATTGGATTAAAACTCATCATTTCACAAAAGATATGGCAAGCAAGGTACAAAATATGATACATGTTAACATTCTCTATCACCAATTTAATTTCAGCCATGCACAATTTGTGAAAAAAGAACCAAAAAATACTAGACACAATAAGGAAAATAATGCAAAAATCCCCATATTTTTTTAATCATTTATCAATTAGTTATGAATTTATGAAGTGAAAGAAAAAAAAAATGATGAAACAAGCATATGAATGAATGGAGGGAAAACCAAATAATGTGAATGGCATTTGAATTTATGTTGCACGCAGGAATCGAATGGAAGCACCATTTGAAATTGGCGCCCGGTGCTAAACGCACCGTTTCACTTAACATTGCCTTGGCCAATCAGATGCAAGCATGGCACTACGTGGACCGATCATCAGCAAGCCCTAAACAAATGCATGCAAGCGCTGGGAAATCCGCAGGAAACATGAAGGTTGCATGAAAATTCGCAGGAAAACATGAAGGTTGCATGAAAATTCGCAGGAAACGAAGAACATAAAGAACACATGAAGATCTTCATCAATCCAAATTCCAGAAAAAATCAAAATGTCTAGAAACACAAAATGAGCATATCATCGTGTAGTACATTCAACATAGATCATAAATCCACAATTATTTCAACATAAATCATAACAACAAGCATGGATCGAAGAGATTATGAATCATGCGTCAAACTTCATTTAATCGGTTCTCACTCAATTCAACATGAAATTGCACGATTCAAAGCCTAAATTACTCAGCATCATCAGATCTATAACATCATGGCAATGAAAATCAAGATTATGAGAATTGATTTGTAACCTCTTGTAGAAACAAAGCTGGATTTAGCTGGATCTATGCCTTTGCAATGCTCAAACTCTCCTCTAGAACACTTGTGAAGATGAATGGAAGGAGAATTGCAGCTCAGTTATGCACGATTCCGCAGAATTTTAGATTTGCCATTGTTGCTTCCATGCTTCAAATGCTTCCACCTTGCACGAATTCCATTGATTATGTAGAGGATCCTGCTCAAGAACAACTCAACAACAAGAATTAAGCAAGAAATTGGATTGGAAATGAAGAAAATGGAAGAAAATTTTGAGAGAAAAGTTTTGGATTCTAGATCTAGATTTGAAAATATGAATTGTTGTTAGCAGAATTCTGTTATGATTTATGTTATATACTCCCTCTTAATCACTTCCCTAATCATGTTTAAGCTCATGGCAATTGGATTAGTGAAAACAAGGTGCAAATGCAAAATGGCCAATTCACCCTTTGCATGAATATCATGGATGAACAGTGCACGTGGCTGATCCAATTTCACTTAAAAATGCATTTTGGAGCTATTGGCAATGGTAGAAAGTTCCAACAATTAGCCAATTTTAAACTTTGAAAATTCCCTCCAAAAATCAAGTGGATTGGCACATGTTCATATGATGATATTTCATGAAATGCAATGCATGATTTGGATAGTAGAAGTCAAGAGAATAATTTAGCAAAAAGAACCACTTGAATTGGACATTTGGTTGAGAAGTTATGCACATTTGAATCTCCATGTACACCTTGCCATGTTTTGATCATAATTCCTTAACCATTCATGAGAAATTGATGATCTTGGACTTTTTGGAAATGGGAGAGCAAGATATTCAACTTTCATGTTGGACAAAATTTCATTTGAAGCTTTCTTGATGATGTAATTTGAAGTTGAAGTTGGATGAAAACCTTTCCATTTTTGGCAATTTTGAATTATAGGTCACTTTCTATTTTTGGAAAGTTTTGACCTGACTTTATTTTCTTCAATGTTGATGTTTGAAATGTCAAATGAGACTTGTTTGAACATGAATGAAGTCTCTCTAACCATCTCCCACCTTCAAATCCATGATAGAACTGACAGTTGACTTGTGTTGACCTTTTTTAGGGTTTCAGTTGACCTGGCTATGCTCAGATGAAATTCAAGCTTCTACCACTTGAGATTTTGATTCAAAATGATACCATAGCTCATATGAACTCTCATGAATGATTATGGTGCCCGAATTCTCAAGAATGGCCACCATCTCCTGCTCAATGAATGCCTTTGACTGTCTTGACTGTTGATTGCTTCATCTGCAAGACAAGGGTTAGATGACATATTTTTGTACTTTTGGTTAGTAAACAAATGAAAATCAATGATATACAAATGCAAAACATGCTTGGTGATCAAGAATCACTCTCAAAAAGATGACCCACCCACAAGGAGGGAAGCAAGGTGCACAATGATCCTTGAGGCAATGATATGATATGATATGATGCCATGAGGGATCTTAGGGACAAAATTGGGGTCTTACAGATGCCCCTATTTGAGGTCATTCTATCCGGAGAAGTGAAGTTTAGAAATCTTCATCTCGACGCGGTAGAATGGGCTTAAATAACAGTAATGAGACGAATTTTGGTCCCTAAGAGACCTCATGATGCAGATGTATGCATGCAAAAGAAATAAACTCTGTGGGGAATATGGGTCCACAAAGAAGAAAAGACGATCCGTCGGAGTAATATACTCACCAGGAACAGAGACTCTAACAGGACTCTCACGGGGATAAGAAAAAGGAAAAAGAAAGCGTGAGCAGGACACGACTCTGAATTAGGGAAACAAGAATTAGACACAGCGTGAGCAGGACACAACTGGACTAGAGACCTCACTGGGAAGTGAAGGACTCACACTGGGAAAAGAAGAATTCCAAAGGAAGACACATCCATTGGAAAGACTCAAGCTAACTCAAACTATCCACAAAGGATACTTCGGATAAAAATCCGGACTCGGACCAAGGAACAATTCACAAAGAACCTCCTTGCCGGGAAAAATTGCATATATTGGGGAAAACGCCAATATAGCAAAAGGGTAAAAATCACCATAGAAAATCACACTGGAGAAGTGTCTAACAAAGAGATTCTCCTGGGGAAGCAACAAACAATGAGGTGTTACCGGTATAAGGGTAACAAACTCAGGAAGAATGAATATCTAAGACCGGTATAAGGGTGAGAGATATCAATCAACCAACATCTGAGAAAGACCTGAAAAAGGTACATCAACTCAGGAAAATCTGACTCCACAGGGGACCAAGGTCATAATAGGGAGCAGAAAGGAAGGAACACCAGGGATACCGGTTACTGGGTATATAATAGGTGACCAACCAAAGCGTGAATTGGTATATATGCCAAAACACTCATCATCCGAAAGGAGGGCTTGAAAAAGCAAATCGACTTACAGGATGGACATTCGAATCCACAACAGGAAAACGAATCTTACTCAATTGGGGACACCAACCCAAAGAGCGCATGAGATATAATATCCATTACCGTCAGAACGTGGATAGAATACTCGCATGAGATATATTATCTATTACCGTCAGAACGTAGACAATATACTCACATGGAAGGAAACACCAGGGATACCGGTTACTGGGTATATAATAGGTGACCAACCAAAGCGTGAATTGGTATATATGCCAAAACACTCATCATCCTGAACACAAACTTGTTAAAGGATGGATATTCGATTCTATAAAGAATACCAATCTTACTCCGCTGGGGAAGATCAACAAAGGATTCCAACCAAAGAGTGAAAGAGATATATTATTCATTACCGTCAGAACATGAATAATATACTCGAAAAGGAAGAAACACCAGAGATACCGGTTACTGGGTATATAATAGGTGACCTACCGAAAAGAGAGACAATCGATACCACAATAACAGGGTAAACGAAAGACAACTTATAGGGGATAAATTGCAAGCATCCGACAATCATCCAAGAAACAAATATTCGATTCCGCAAAAAGGAATAACGAATCTTACTCGACTGGGGAAACACAACAGGCTTCGACTCAAGAGTGCATGAGATATATTATCCAATACCGTCAGAACATGGATAACATACTCGCATGGAAGATTATCCACAACCGGTTACTGGGTTAATGAAGGATAAATCGACCGAAAAGAAAGGCATCGGGATACCAAAACTAGGTATATAATGATGACCAATCAAAGGGAGAAACAATCATTACCAAGCAAAAGGGTAAATGAAAGAAGACCCGCTGGGGATGAATTGCATAAACAACAATTATCCGCAAGGACTTGCTGGCGACTTCAAAGGACATAACATTGCAAGCATACGACAATGATCCAGAAGACTGCTGGGGATATAATTGCTAGCAAAAGGCAATTATCCAGAAGCAAGGGAGGCATATCAACATTGAATATTGAATGAAGATAACCACAAAGAGTAACCATCATCGGTTAGGATGAACAACAAGGTTAACTCTGCAAAGGGGAGAAATTAGGATTTACAACTACCGAATACGGGGTAGAATACCAAACTCTGGTTGGGGATAAAATTGCTAGCATCCGGAAATTATCCACAAGAAAGCACAGACTCCATCGGGGAATAAAACCACAACAACATAGGATTTACAACTACCGAATACTGGGTAGAAGACCAAAACTCCGCGTGAGAATGAAAGAATCACAATTCCGCACGGGAAATAAAATAGGGTTTATAACAAACCACCAACTGCTGAAGAGCAGGAAAATAGGATTTACGACTACCGACTACTGGGTAGAAAACCAAATCGACTCTTGCCGAGGAATAAAAGGTATATAACCACAAATTCCGCCAAGAAGAGGGAACATAGGACTTACAACTACTGGTATAAGGGTAGAGGCCCAAACTCCGCTGGGGATAAAAGAATTATTGCCGGTTACTGGGCAATTCCTTCATTTACTCCACAGGGAAGCACAAGAAATAGTTGACAAATAGTCAATTCGGAATCAAACCGAACAGACAGACTGAATCAAGACTCGTCCTAATGAGGATATAACTCAATAGGAAAATCCATCCCAATATATGTGTTGGGAGGAAACGGAAGAAACCGTCATCCACGAGGATATATCTCAGTGGGGAACTGCAGAAGGAAAGACAAACGCTTTCTGCTTATGGGGCTGACTCTATATGGAGAGATTTAAACACCCGACATCTGCTTGGGGAGATCTATTGGAGATCTATATCACCCATAGCAGGAGACAACAAACAAGAGATATATGGTGAAAAATGCAACATGAATATCTGAATGTTTTATGATTATGCATGAATATGCGTAGTTTATGTTTGATGAATGTTGACAAAACAGACATATCTAACACAAACAAGGTCCAGGAATCCAACGCCCGATACTAAACTTCCAGGGGAAAAACCAATTGGAAAGCCAATCTGTTGAAGATCTACATGCTGAAAAGCAAAGATCTGCGGGGAGGCAAAAAATCAGAGATATCACCAAATCTCTGAGTGATGGATCGACAATCAACCCCACTGGTGTACAGAAAGTCACAACAGGCATAAACAGCCACAAAGACAAATCTGTTGGGGAAATGAGAAATCCCGAGATATCTGCAAGGAGATCCTCATTATCAATTGAGAAACAAGAGTTCATTGCACAAGCGAGAACTGCTACGAAAGCAACTCCACAAAACTCCGCTGGGGAACAACCCACAAAGGGAGAACAGGTCATCCATGTAGAATCTACTGCACAAGCAACTCTACCTGGGGAGAACACAAGTAGCCACTCCATCGGGAATACACCCACTGAAGGAAAAACAGATTACACAAGTAGATTCTGCAACAAGCCACTCTACTGAGGATCAAAAGCAATCAGGAAATCAACCCAATCTCTGGATGCTAGACCACCAACTGACCCTACTGGGGAAACAAAGATTTAATAGGCAGAAACTGCCACAAAAGCAACTCTGTCGAGGATCCCAGCTCTGGCGGAGACTCTAAGGGGATTATCACAGATGCAATCCTGACTCTGTTGGGGATACCAACTCTTTTGGGATTTTGGGGAAATCACACAGATATAATCTACCATACCACAAATCTACTGGCAGATCCACTGGGGAATCCACGGAAGAATCCACTGGGGATGAGGAGGAGAGCTGGGGATCAACCACCAAATGCTGAACCTTCCAAGAATAAAGCCACAACTGCCGAGGAGGAAAATAATCACTGCTCTGCTGAAGGGCTAAACGCTCTGATGGAGAGATATAGCATAAAAATGCAAAATATCATATCAACAACCCTGGCGACAGTGCTGGGGAAAGAAGCAACAACTCCGCTGGCGACTGCACTGGGGAGAGTGGTAAAGTACCGGGATATCAATCCACCAACCACTGAATCTTCAAAAAGAAAGCAACCATGCTGAGGAGAGAAACAACAACTCCGCTGGCGACTGCACTGGAGAGAGTGACGGGGTACCGGGGTTTCAAACCACCAACTACCGAATCTTCCAAAAGGAAAACACCCATGCTGGGAGAGAATACTGCTGGAGAAGAAAACGAAATCTTCAACAAACACTCTGCTTGGGGAACAACCCATAACAACAACTCTGCTTGGGGAACAACCCCAACAACAAAGCAGGATAAAGAGGATACAACCATGTCAGGAATATGAACAAATGTCTTACCTGTTGGAAATCATGCCACCCTTGGGAGAGCACTGAGAAATTCTTGAGTATCCTTTCATCATTGTGAATGTTCACTTTGTTTAAAACAACACTTTGAAAAATTTCATTTGTTGAACAATGACATTTTATCAATTAAAACATGCAAAACATTTGTTGAATTGAAACAAATAAGAGTGCAAATAATTGGATAAAAAGCTCAAATTGATTTGATGGAATGGTAGCCTGCGAATGGCAAGACTCCATAGATCTGTACAAATTCGAAATCAGTGATATATTTTGGAAGAGGGCTACATTGAACATAATGATCCTTTCTCTACCAATTTGAATCTCGATGTATTCGAAGCTTCAGTCAACGACGAATCGAGAGTCTGACGAAAAGACGGCTGTGGAGCAGAAAGTCTTATCAGGATGCAGTTACTTGCCAAAATCCCTAATTTTACCTAGATTGCCCCAGGGTTAGGTACTCAATCTAGCGGGATGCAAATATTCTTTTCAAGTCTCTAATTTTTGCCTGGATCACCCTTTCGGGTTCTCCACCGAGACGCTCATTTTTGCCTAAGCCGCCCTTTCGGGTTTTCAACTTAGCGAGCTATTCTGTTTTTCATTTGCATGCTTTTTTTTATATTTATTTTTAGGCAAAGTATTTCTTGACTGCATCTGAATTCACAGGACGAGTGAAATCCTCCCCATCCATTGTTGTAAGCATCAAAGCTCCGCCTGGAAAGGCTCTCTTAACAACATATGGACCTTCATAGTTTGGAGTCCACTTGCCCCTGGAATCGGGCGCGAAAGATAAGACTTTCTTGAGCACGAGGTCACCTTCTCGAAACACACGAGGCTTGACCTTCTTATCGAATGCTTTCTTCATTCTCTGCTGATATAACTGACCATGGCACATGGCAGTCAATCTCTTCTCTTCAATCAAATTCAACTGGTCGTAACGACTCTGAATCCATTCAGCATCAGTCAACTTGGCTTCCATCAAGACTCTCATTGATGGGATCTCCACCTCTACTAGGAGAACAACCTCCATGCCATAAACAAGAGAAAAAGGGGTTGCCCCTGTTGAAGTGCGGACAGACGTACGATAACCATGCAAAGCAAATGGCAGCATCTCATGCCAATCTTTGTACGTAACTGTCATCTTCTGGATAATCTTCTTGATATTCTTATTAGCAGCTTCAACAGCCCCATTCATCCTAGGTCTGTAAGGAGAGGAATTATGGTGTGCAATCTTGAACTCAGCGCATAACTCATCCATCATCTTATTATTCAGATTATATCCATTATCAGTAATGATCTTATCTGGCACACCATACCGGCAAATCAGTTGGTTCTTGATAAACTTCACAACCACCTGCCTGGTCACATTCGCATACGAAGCGACTTCAACCCATTTGGTGAAGTAATCAATTGCTATGAGAATAAACCTGTGTCCGTTGGACGCTTTCGGTTCAATCATGCCAATCATGTTGATTCCCCACATAGAGAAAGGCCATGGTGATGAAATCACATTCAGAAGTGTCGGAGGAATATGAATCTTATCCGCATAAATCTGACACTTGTGGCATTTCTTCACATATTTGCAGCAGTCAAACTCCATTGTCAGCCAATAGTAGCCTGCTCTCAACATCTTTCTTGCCATGGCATGTCCATTAGAATGAGTACCAAATGAACCCTCATGGACCTCAGTCATCAACAGGTTTGCTTCGTGTCTATCCACACATCTGAGCAAAACCATGTCAAAATTTCTCTTATACAACACTTCACCACTGAGGTAGAAACTGCCTGATAACCTTCTTAAAGTTTTCCTATCTTTCACAGATGCCCCAGGCGGGTAGACCTGGTTCTGGAGGAAATTCTTGATATCAAAATACCAAGGCTTGTCATCATTGACTTCTTCAACTGCAAACACGTGAGCTGGTCTATCCAAGCGCATCACGGCAATGTTGGGAACTTCATTCCAATACTTGACCATAATCATTGAAGCAAGCGTAGCAAGAGCGTCTGCCATCCGATTATCCTCTAGAGGAATATGATGAAAGTCAACTTCTGTGAAGGAAGTTGAAATCCTCCTCGCATAATCTCTGTACGGAATGAGTCCTGGCTGATTCGTCTCCCACTCACCCTTGATCTGACTAACAACTAGGGCCGAATCACCATATACATCAAGATGCTTGATTCTCAAATCAATACATTCTTCCAGTCCCATAATACATGCCTCATACTCAGCCATGTTATTCGTGCATTTGAAAGTTAGCCTTGCTGTAAACGGAATATGCGTGCCATAAGGAGTAATAACTACTGCCCCAATACCATTTTCGTACTGATTCACAGCGCCATCAAACACCATCGTCCATCTGGAACCAGGTTCCGGACCTTCATCAAGTGTAGGCTCATCACAATCTTTCATTTTCAAATACAGAATCTCCTCATCTGGGAAGTCATACTGAACTGACTGATGATCTTCAATCGGCTGATGTGCCAAATGGTCAGCCAAGATACTACCTTTGATAGCTTTCTGAGCTCGATACTCGATATCATACTCAGACAACAACATTTGCCAACGGGCAATCCTCCCAGTTAAAGTAGGCTTCTCGAAAATATACTTGATTGGATCCATTCTGGATATCAACCAAGTTGTATGATTTATCATGTACTGGCGTAAACGCTTAGCAACCCAAGCCAAAGCACAACACGTCTTCTCAAGCATAGAGTATCGAGACTCACAATCAGTAAACTTCTTACTGAGGTAGTAGAGGCAGATTCTTTCTTCCCTGATTCATCTTGTTGACCGAGTACACAACCCATCGAGTCTTCAAGAACAGTCAAATACATAATCAAAGGTCTTCCTTCTACAGGCGGAGACAAGATCGGAGGTTCAGACAGATACTCTTTAATACTGTCGAAAGCTTTCTGGCAATCCTCGGTCCAATCATGAGACTGATCTTTCCGAAGGAGCTTGAATATCGGCGCACATGTGGCAGTCATGTGGGATATAAATATGGAAATATAGTTCAAGCGGCCAAGAAAACCTCGGACTTGCTTCTCAGTTTTGGGTGCTGGCATCTCTTGTATTGCTTTGACCTTGGCAGGATCAACTTCAATACCTCTCTCGCTGACAACAAAACCCAACAACTTGCCGGAACGGACTCCAAATGTACATTTGTTCGGATTCAGACGAAGTCTAAACTTCCTCAGACGCTGAAAAAGCTTTAACAAATGTTCAACATGTTCAACTTCCGTTCGGGACTTAGCGATCATATCATCAACATAGACCTCTATCTCCTTGTGCATCATATCATGAAACAAGGTAGTCATAGCTCGTTGATACGTGGCTCCGGCGTTCTTCAAACCGAAGGGCATCACTCGATAACAGAATGTTCCCCAAGGTGTGATGAATGTTGTCTTCTCCATATCCTCGGGTGCCATCTTGATTTGATTATATCCGGAAAATCCGTCCATAAACGAAAAGACTTTGAATTTAGCTGTATTGTCTACCAACATATCAATGTGTGGTAGAGGAAAATCATCTTTTGGACTAGCTTTATTCAAATCTCTGTAATCAACACACATACGGACTTTTCCGTCCTTCTTAGGCCCAGGCACAATATTGGCCACCCATTGAGGATATGTAGAAGTCACCAGAAACCCCGCATCAATTTTCTTCTGAACTTCTTCTTTGATCTTCACTGCCATATCTGGATGAGTTCTTCTGAGCTTCTGCTTCACAGGCACGCACTCAGGCTTCAAAGGCAGGAAATGTTGCATAATATCTGTATCTAGACCCGGCATGTCTTCATATGACCAAGCAAAGATATCGGAATATTCTCGTAGCAAACTGATTAACCTCTTCTTGACAGTCTCTTCAAGGAGTGCCCCAATCTTCACCATGCGAACACAATCCTCAGACCCTAAGTTGACTGTTTCCAGATCTTCGAGATGGGGCTGAATGATCTTCTTCTCGTGCTCAAGGAGACGGGTAATCTCCTCAGGAATCCCTTCAACATCATCTTCCTCTGCCTCGAATACAGGGAATTCAAAATTGGGAGATGGCGTTGGATCATTATGTTCAATGGGTTTTAGAATCAACCTGCATAATGATTTTGGATAATGAAAAACTTTAGAATTTAAACAAGCAAATCATTATGCAGATGAAAAGATTGCTTTTATTCTTGTTTTTATGGGTTTTTTGTGATCACTGATTTCATGCAAAAGCAAAAAGTGAAAACAAAAGGAAAAACAAATGTTTAACAATGCATTAATTGAATGAAATATCATTGTATATATGCTGCCAACAATGTCATCACTTCTCCTTTTGGCATGGGAGAAGGGTTTTGAACAAAGTGAACCATTACTCTGATCTATGAATGACTGTAGGAACATCCACAACGACCCAATTATGGCAGACACCACCAGGTATGATGAAGTTGCTCAAATCCTCTACATCCTCTTCCAAGCTTGCAGCAGCTTCTTCAGCTTGATTAGCATGGATGAAACCTCCACTTTTGAACAGCCCTTTCTCGTTGAATGCCCCAGAGGAATAGCCAATGCCAGCCCGGGCTCTGTTGTCTTCAAGCTCAATCATCTTCCCTAAACCAGCAACTGCACCACATTCAATGGCCAGTTTCGCATCACGGTAGGAAGCAAATGAAGGAGACTTCTTCTCAATCGGCTCAGCGATAGATAAAGCTTGGAAGGGAGTTCCAACTTCACCCTCAGCATCAATATAGGAGAAAGAAGACAAGTGGCTAACCAGGAGAGCCTTTTCTCCCCCTACCACAACCAGTTTCTTATTCTTGACGAATTTCAGCTTCTGGTGTAGGGTGGATGTCACGGCGCCAGCCTCGTGAATCCATGGTCTACCAAGGAGACAGCTATAAGATGGGTGGATATCCATAACCTGGAAGGTAACTTGGAAATCACTTGGTCCAATCTTGATTGGGAGATCAACTTCCCCAATCACAGTCTTACGCGACCCATCAAAAGCCTTCACAACAACACCACTCTGCCTCATAGGAGGCCCCTGATATGACAATCTAGCAAGAGTAGTCTTTGGCAATACATTAAGGGATGACCCAGTGTCCACCAGCACGTTGGACATGGCATCAGTCTTGCAGTTCATGGAAATATGTAAAGCCATGTTGTGGTCTCTTCCCTCCTCAGGGAGATCAGCGTCACAGAAACTCAAAGTGTTGCAAGCAGTGATGTTTGCAACTATACTGTCAAACTGTTCAATGGTGACGTCGTGATCGACATAAGCCAGATCCAAAACTTTCTGCAGAGCCTCCCTATGGGGTTCTGAATTCAGAAGCAAAGATAGCACGGAGATTTTGGATGACGTTTGTAGAAGCTGGTCTACAACATTGTACTCACTCTTCTTGATGAGCCTCAGCATCTCATCACATTCTTCATTCACAGCGCCACTCGGGCCAAAAGAAGAAGCGTGAGTCTTTTGTACAGAGGAGGATTTGGCAACAACAAGTGTCGGGTTCTGAACATTCACAGCAGTCCCAACTGGACGCTCAACGGAATGAGAAACAATGTGATGTTTTGGGGGTGCAGAAAACACACGACCACTACGAGTCAACCCGCTTACATCAACAATATTAACCACAGAGGTTGACGGTAATGGCACCTCTTTTCCATCTTCCACAGCAACGGGATTATACCGGAAGGGAATCGCTTTATCCGAAGAATAAGGCACAGGGCCTGCAGGCTTGATTATCAGAGAAGGAGAGACCTTCGGCTTGCTACCATCATAACGGATGACAACAGGCTCAGGCAACTTGAACATAGGAGAAATAACATTCACTTCTGGTTCATCTTCATCAACATTACGATTCTGAAGAATCTCTATAGTACCTTCATCCAACAGCTCTTGAAGCTCTCTTCGCACTTGGCGACAACCCAGTCTATTGACGGAGCAAATGCGACATCTGTCATGGTCATGCTCCATATGACTGTATTGACACATCAAACGATGCAACTCGACCAATGACTGTCGAATATGGCTTACATATTTGACTTTATACTTCCCAGGGCACCCCTGGACCATGTTCACTGATTTCCCATGCTCGGGCAATGGGTTCTTTGTAACATTGGGGCCTGAGTCCTCAAAGCTCAGAATGCCGCATCGCATAAGGTCTTGAACCTTAGTCTTCAAAGGAAAGCAATTCTCAATATTATGTCCCGGAGCACCGGAATGATAAACACAGTGTTGATCTGGCTTGTACCATCACTACGGGTTCGCAGGCACAGTTGGAGGATCCCTCGGAGTAACCAGTTTCCTTTCCAACAAGGAAGGATATAATTCAGCAAATGACATAGGAATGGGATCGAAGCTGATCTTCTTCCTATCATAATTCAAATTGGCTTGGTTACTAGTACTGCCACGAGGCTGGTAAGCCTGTTGCTGTGGACGGTGCTGCTGATACTGAGGTTGTTGCTAATGCTGATTAGACTGATGATACTGAGCATTATCTCGGAAGACAGGTGCTATATGAGCCACCTGGTGCTGATGACGCGCCGGCTTCCTCTTGACAGAGGGTCTTCTTGGTTTAGCATGGAATTGCATAGCATGTGCCTCCCCATCCTTCTTCTTAAACGCCCCATACCGTTTAGAAGAGCTCTCATCTTTCGACAGACGTCCTTCACGGACTCCTTCCTCCAGACGCATCCCCATGTTCACCATCTCGGTGAAATCAGAGGGAGCACTCGCAACCATCCGCTATTAATAGAATGAGCTAAGAGTCTTCAAAAAGATCTTAGTCATTTCCTTCTCTTCCAGCGGAGGAGTAATCTGAGCTGCTAACTCTCGCCACCTCTGGGCGTACTCCTTAAATGTCTCTTTATCCTTCTGAGACATGGCCCTGAGTTGATCACGGTCAGGAGCCATATCGACATTGTACTTGTACTGCTTGACAAATGCCTCGCCAAGATCGTTGAAGGATCGGATGTTTGCACTATCAAGGCTCATATACCAACAAAGAGCCGCACCGGACAAACTATCCTGGAAATAATGGATCAGCAGCTGATCATTATCTATTTGCGTAGACATTTTCCTGGCATACATAACCAGGTGAGCGAGCGGGCAGGTGTTCCCCTTATATTTTTCAAAGTCAGGCACTTTGAACTTGACCGAAATCTTTACACTGGGAACAAGGCAAAGTTCAACAGCAGACTTGCCAAACAGATCTTTCCCTCGGAGGGTCTTCAATTCCTTACGCAGCTCGAGGAATTGGTCATTCATCGCATCCATCTTTTCATTGACATCTGGGCCCTCAGACGGCTCAGAATGATAGATGGTGTCGTCTACCCTGGGAGTGGTATGCACGACAGGAGGAGCAGCAGCAAGGACCGGGCTAGATGCCGACATGGAAGCAAAAGTTGGTGCTGGAATATCTGGCATGAAACCCGGAGGCATACCCCACAAAAACCCGGCTGGCATGGCATGCGGCATGAAATGAGCACTGGCAGCTGGCACAGTCGGAGCAACTACTTCAGATATAACCGTCCTCTGGGGAGGAGTTGCACGAGGTGGAGAAGGTTGATTCTGAGCAGACAGAAACTGCTCCATCAGAGCACTCAGACGAGCGACTTCTTCCTTCAGCTCTCTGTTCTCTTGTTCCAACTGATCCATCACTTTTGCAGAATTGGCTCTGGTATAGTACCGGTGAGTCAGCTTGTCTTCAAAATAAATGAAGAGCACAGAGTTAGGCCACAGACAAGAAGACCAGAACAACACCTGCTTATGCAAAATGATGCATGCGATGCTCGTGCGTATGCTTTGTTTTTATTTTCAAGGAACCTTTTAGGGCATTTATTTGCAAATTTGAATTTTTAAGCATTTAATAGCATATGGAAAATATCTCATCAAATATATTTATTTGATCAAAGAAGTACAACATTTTTGATTATTACAAGGGAAAAGGAAAATAACATCCTATGGATCACTAGAAGCTCGGGATGCTGGAAGACGAGATGCACAAAGCTTCTTGATCTCTCTCTCATAGGCTGCTTCCATATCCGCTTTCTCCTTTGCAAGTCGATCATACTTCCTCTTCCAGAACTTGGAAGACTGAGGAAGCAGAGAAGTCCAAGTATCATTCGGATCATCGATCACCTGATGCTCGAGAAACTCAATCAGAGCGTCCTTCTCCTTAAGCTGGTGGAGCAACTCCTCTCTTTCACGGATCCAAGCACGTGAAAGGTCTTCTTCTCTCAACTCCTCTACATCTTGGTTAGGGAGGGTTGAAGGCCCAGCCACATCCAATGGTGTAGGTCTCGGATAATCATACGGCATCAGATATTCAGAAGCTCTCTGTTTGACCCAAGAAGTATATGGTTCCAAAGCTATGCAGTTCTTTGGACCCAATTCATTCCTACCCTTCTTCTGAATCTTGTGCCAAGCGCGGACAAATCTGGCTTTCAGGCCTTGGGGATCTTTACCCTCCTGAAAGAACACACCTTCTAACAGAATGTTATGAGGTTTATCCTTTAGGGGGAACCCAAGCTGACGACGTGCTAAGATAGGATTGTAGCTGATCCCACCGCATGTACCGAGAAGAGGCACATTAAGGAATTGACCACAATAATCGATAATCTGCGTAGTATCATACACGTGATCATACCAAGAGATATCATCATTAGTGAGAGACATGAGTCTCTAAGACCACCGTAGACATCCCTTGTTCTCCTTGAAAGCAACCGTCTGCGGTAAGTGAGAAATAAACCACTTATACAACAGAGGCAAACAGCACACAATAACTCCTCCACCCTTTGCATTCCTCAAATGCAAAGAGAAATAGGCATCACCCAACAGAGTCGGAATGGGATTAAGAACTGAAAAGATCCTAATGGCGTTCACATCCACAAATTTGTCGATGTTGGGGAACAATACCAAACCATAGATGAGCAGCACAAATAAAGCCTCAAAGGCATCCTCACTCCTGTCCTTCCCATACACGGTAGCTTGAGCAATGAGGAACTCGGAAGGAAGACCCTGAATTCCACCTTTGGTGGTCATATGCGCCTCAATAAGGGATTCATCTATGTGCAACAAGTCAGCAATCTCTCGAGCGGTCGGAATACTCTCTAAGCCACTGAACGACACCTGATCCAGAATCGGGATCCCAATAAGATGAGCATACTCCTCAAGCGTAGGCAACAACTGGAAGTCTGGAAATGAGAAGCAGTGATACAGAGGATCATAGAACTGAGCCAAAGTACTCATCAACCCTTCGTCAACCTGAGTAGTCAACAGAGGCAGAAGCTTCCCATAACGAGCTTTGAAACCCAAGGGATCTAATACATAGGATGTCAAATTCCTTAACTCTTTCAAATCAGGTTGTCTAAAGTGTACTTCTTTGTATGCCTTTTCGGTCTTTCCATGTCTGAAAATTTTGCAAATAAACCCTTTAAGTTCCTTGAAAATTTTCTTTTTCTGATGACAAGAACGCAGATGAATGCATGAATGCAACAATCACACTCAAGGATCAAGCAAGTCACACCAGACAAAGGTCATGGGAAAGATCATTATATCCCTAATATCAATCATCCATTTTGGTGGATTATGGTTTTCACCTTATCAACACCCAAGTTCCATTGATATTAATGGTACATGAACCGACTCAATCATCCTTAATATCAATCATCCATTTTGGCGAATTATGGTTTACACCTTATCGACACCCAAGTTCCATTGATATTAAGGATGTCTGAACGACTCAACCATGAATCACGGGTTTGCTTAGAGTCACGAGCATGGAGTCTCGGTTAAGAACCACCCAAAGGAGTGTACTAGGGTTTAAACCTGCCAGACATGTTCTACAAGAGGTTCCCATAATCATCGTCCCATCTTTCGAATATTATCGGAGGAACGAATACTCGTATTCCAAAAATATTCTCAAGAGAGACTCTTATGAGTGTAGTATCGCGTAACAATCGCATCAGAACTGACATCTGAACGACCTCCGCACTACGTCCTAAAAATAGGCCAAGATGGGCTTGGTAAACTAAGGTCCTTGGCTTCTAAGGCACATGATTGAAAGAATAATGCCTAACCACAAATAACTTGTGTGACATTATTAATCCAACATGACCTCCACCAAGTGAATGGACTCGCAAGTCAACTTGTTAAGGAATACTCCACACAAGTCGACAAGACTACGCCATTCTCCTATCCTAAGGTGCACTCGAGTTCGGGTATAGAACTCATCTCACAGAGATCACCAAAGCAAACAGCAATTGTATATCAAGCAATTCAAACATTACAATCAATACAGTTATCCCGAATTGTACAAAAATATGTCATATAACACATAAACAGATATCATACAACAAGGGTGAAAAGTAGGCAAAACCACCAAGGAAGGTCTAATATTTCCCCAGCAGAGTCGCCATTTTTCTGTAGCGGTGTATTCGTCACTTTATGATTTATTGATTAAATCAAAAGCAAAGCATACAAAGAAATTGAGTCGCCACCGCACTTTTATTTATCCAAGGGAATGGCTAAAAAGCGAACAAAAGCCTAAGAAGTTTTACACATAGAAAACTAATGAAAAGGTCAGAGAATATGGGTAAGGGGTTAATTACGCAACGGGAAGGTGTTAGGCACCCAAAACGTCCTAGGTACTCCTAGGGAGCCCTTTTCACACTTGTTGTATAAAAAAGTTTATTTGTTTATGACATATTGTGCAAACATGATTGGGAAGATGAGAAAAGAATATACAATTTATTATTTTCGTGTTTGAACGGATGAACCCGTTGCCTACGTACCTTTCCATGGAAGGTAAGGATCAAAACGCCGTAGTTCGGCTAAAAGATTTCCAAAATATGAGTGGGTTCATTTTAAAACAAAAGCCCTAAGGTCTTTCGTTATCCACGGGAGAAAACTCAACCTTATACAAACAACAAGTCCACCATGTGAGAAAAGCTTCAACTCGCTAGTGAGGGGTTAACCCTATAATAAGCAAGGAAGTCTTACAATTCAATCACTAAGGACAAGAAGGTGAGATTAATATCAACCAACTAGGATAAATCAAACCTATGGCTAATGTATGAAAACTTAACAAGAATGGACAAAGCCACAAAACAATTGAATGAGTTGGATTAACCAATTAGAATTTATTCACAAAAGATGATCAAAGTATGATTAAAATTCAATTCAAAGAAGTATTATGAAATGGAGTTTTGAAAAATCAAAGGCCTAAAGCCTAGGTTTCTAATTTGAAAAGAGATGAGAAGGTTTGCACAATATTTGTCAAAGTTTTGGATTAACATGCAAAGATGGAGGTTTAAAGAATAAAAGGTGGGTGGGTGAGGAAAGTAAAACTTCTTAGATGTTCACCTCTTGAGATCATATGTAGATGATTCAAGTGTGTCCTTTGGAATGAGGCAACAATGCAAGTAAGCAAATGCAAAGCAAGGTGATACCGGATGCCAATCAATGGACTTACACCAATCTCACAAAACAAAACTGGATACCGGATACCAATCAATGGATTTACACCAATCTCCTAAAACAAAACAATGATACCGGATGCCAATCAATGGACTTATACCAATCTCACAAACAAACATGGATACCGGATACCAATCAATGGATTTACACCAATCTCCTAAAACAAAACAATGATACCAAATGCCAATCAATGGACTTATACTAGTCTCATACCATATCATTGGAACAACTGCCAGGTAATGGACTTATGCTTGTCTCCTCCATGGACAAAGCAAAAATGCTATAAAGCAAAGCTATGAAATGATATACAAATGATGATGATAAATGCACTAAGGCACACTCAAGCAACTATGCACAGATGAATCAAGTAAGCAGAACAATCAAGTCAGTTAGCACACACTATATACAAGCAATTAGGCTCAAGCAAGGTTAGACTTTACAGTCAACTGGAAAGGGGTATGTTGTGCTCTTAACCTTAACATTGAGAGTTAAGGTGAAGCAGATGAAATGGAGATGAGGGGTGTGCCTTATAGCTCTTATCCCTGGTCAGGGAGAGCATTGAATAATAGAATGTGTGGGAGTTCAGAAAGTTGGAACTCTCTTCACAAGTGAATGACTCTATAGATCTTGGGTTAATATCCACAATGCATCAACATGTAATGGGAGCAAAGGGATGACACACTGAATAGTAGGAGATGGACTACACATCTCTTTTATCTACCAATTGCCTCATATGAGGACTTTTCCTGCTTGGCACAAAGAGTAAACAATCACAAGCATTGCCTCTTAAGGAGGACATCAGACAGGTGCCTGACCACATAACAGGCCAGGTCTTCCAGACTACATGAAGAAGAGAGGTTATACCTAAGTGGTTAAGCAACCAAGCAAAAGCAAGTTCAAAGTGAACTTAAGCAACTAATGTACCTGTGGAAACATCAAACAAATCAGTATACAACTCAGACAAACAACCAACAGTTAATGCAACAGATAACCAATATACACAATGTGTAAGCCCAAAGTCAAACTCAAAAGAGTCAACATCAACCCTACAAAACACACATTAGTGATCAAAAGCAAATATCAAATGCTCTCAAGATGAGGCATCATCAACTGTGTAACTTGAATGTGTAACCTGAAACAAAGCTTCAAACATGAGAGGCAAACCACTAGGTCAAAGCCTAGGGTCAAATATAAGGAAAAAATCCGAAACAGAAGCTGAAAATTAACATGAATCAACCTCAATCAATTAAGAACATAATCCAAAAGGTCTCATGTCAATATCATTTACCAAATTCATTTCACAAACCAATTATGGCAAGGTATGCAAGTTGAAAACACATTGAGGCAACAGAATGAACAAATGCACATCAATTCAAAAATGATTCAATTAATCTTGATAAAATTCATGGTTAAACAGAACACACAACATGATCATCACACCAAACATTAGGTCAATTGGACAAGATTAGGCATGGTAATCAAATTGTATAAGGCAAGGCAATCAAAACAAGCTCAAATATGGCACCAAATGCTACATCAACTTAGCACAAGCCTAAAACAGAATTGGAACATGGTAAAGAACTTCAACCAAAGCCAAAACAAACTTCAACATGTCTAGAAAGAGTGTGAAAAATTTCACATCAATTAGATAAACCACAAACATTTCATGATCAAATGAAAACCAAGACTATTCAAAAGCTCACATATGGTGATCCAGAAAGAAAAATCTCAATCAAATCAGAAATCAATCCAAAAATTCCAGGAAAAATCATGAGCATTCACTACATCCATATGAAGCAACCTACAAAAGATCCAGGCATTTGGAATTCATTTGGCATGGCAAATCAATTAATCAAGTTGAGCAAGCCAAGGTGTGACACACATTGTCACATCGACATTCACATGATCATAAAACAGAAACCACAAATGGTAAAAATGCAAACTCAACACCAAAATGTCCAGCCAAGAGTATAGTTTCAACATGTCAAATTTCATAGGCATTGGATTAAAACTCATCATTTCACAAAAGATATGGCAAGCAAGGTACAAAATATGATACATGTTAACATTCTCTAGCACCAATTTAATTTCAGCCATGCACAATTTGTGAAAAAATAACCAAAAAATACTAGACACAATAAGGAAAATAATGCAAAAGTTCCCATATTTTTTGAATCATTTATCAATTAGTTATGAATTTATGAAGTGAAAGAAAAAATAAAAAAAAAATGATGAAACAAGCATATGAATGAATGGAGGGAAAACCAAATAATGTGAATGGCATTTGAATTTATGCTGCACGCAGGAATCGAATGGAAGCACCATTTGAAATTGGCGCCCGACGCTAAACGCACCATTTCACTTAACATTGCCTTGGCCAATCAGATGCAAGCATGGCACTACGTGGACCTATCATCAGCAAGCCCTAAACTAATGCATGCAAGCGCTGGGAGTTAGGCCACAGACAAGAAGACCAGAACAACACCTGCTTATGCAAAATGATGCATGCGATGCTCGTGCGTATGCTTTGTTTTTATTTTCAAGGAACCTTTTAGGGCATTTATTTGCAAATTTGAATTTTTAAGCATTTAATAGCATATGGAAAATATCTCATCAAATATATTTATTTGATCAAAGAAGTACAACATTTTTGATTATTACAAGGGAAAAGGAAAATAACATCCTATGGATCACTAGAAGCTCGGGATGCTGGAAGACGAGATGCACAAAGCTTCTTGATCTCTCTCTCATAGGCTGCTTCCATATCCGCTTTCTCCTTTGCAAGTCGATCATACTTCCTCTTCCAGAACTTGGAAGACTGAGGAAGCAGAGAAGTCCAAGTATCATTCGGATCATCGATCACCTGATGCTCGAGAAACTCAATCAGAGCGTCCTTCTCCTTAAGCTGGTGGAGCAACTCCTCTCTTTCACGGATCCAAGCACGTGAAAGGTCTTCTTCTCTCAACTCCTCTACATCTTGGTTAGGGAGGGTTGAAGGCCCAGCCACATCCAATGGTGTAGGTCTCGGATAATCATACGGCATCAGATATTCAGAAGCTCTCTGTTTGACCCAAGAAGTATATGGTTCCAAAGCTATGCAGTTCTTTGGACCCAATTCATTCCTACCCTTCTTCTGAATCTTGTGCCAAGCGCGGACAAATCTGGCTTTCAGGCCTTGGGGATCTTTACCCTCCTGAAAGAACACACCTTCTAACAGAATGTTATGAGGTTTATCCTTTAGGGGGAACCCAAGCTGACGACGTGCTAAGATAGGATTGTAGCTGATCCCACCGCATGTACCGAGAAGAGGCACATTAAGGAATTGACCACAATAATCGATAATCTGCGTAGTATCATACACGTGATCATACCAAGAGATATCATCATTAGTGAGAGACATGAGTCTCTAAGACCACCGTAGACATCCCTTGTTCTCCTTGAAAGCAACCGTCTGCGGTAAGTGAGAAATAAACCACTTATACAACAGAGGCAAACAGCACACAATAACTCCTCCACCCTTTGCATTCCTCAAATGCAAAGAGAAATAGGCATCACCCAACAGAGTCGGAATGGGATTAAGAACTGAAAAGATCCTAATGGCGTTCACATCCACAAATTTGTCGATGTTGGGGAACAATACCAAACCATAGATGAGCAGCACAAATAAAGCCTCAAAGGCATCCTCACTCCTGTCCTTCCCATACACGGTAGCTTGAGCAATGAGGAACTCGGAAGGAAGACCCTGAATTCCACCTTTGGTGGTCATATGCGCCTCAATAAGGGATTCATCTATGTGCAACAAGTCAGCAATCTCTCGAGCGGTCGGAATACTCTCTAAGCCACTGAACGACACCTGATCCAGAATCGGGATCCCAATAAGATGAGCATACTCCTCAAGCGTAGGCAACAACTGGAAGTCTGGAAATGAGAAGCAGTGATACAGAGGATCATAGAACTGAGCCAAAGTACTCATCAACCCTTCGTCAACCTGAGTAGTCAACAGAGGCAGAAGCTTCCCATAACGAGCTTTGAAACCCAAGGGATCTAATACATAGGATGTCAAATTCCTTAACTCTTTCAAATCAGGTTGTCTAAAGTGTACTTCTTTGTATGCCTTTTCGGTCTTTCCATGTCTGAAAATTTTGCAAATAAACCCTTTAAGTTCCTTGAAAATTTTCTTTTTCTGATGACAAGAACGCAGATGAATGCATGAATGCAACAATCACACTCAAGGATCAAGCAAGTCACACCAGACAAAGGTCATGGGAAAGATCATTATATCCCTAATATCAATCATCCATTTTGGTGGATTATGGTTTTCACCTTATCAACACCCAAGTTCCATTGATATTAATGGTACATGAACCGACTCAATCATCCTTAATATCAATCATCCATTTTGGCGAATTATGGTTTACACCTTATCGACACCCAAGTTCCATTGATATTAAGGATGTCTGAACGACTCAACCATGAATCACGGGTTTGCTTAGAGTCACGAGCATGGAGTCTCGGTTAAGAACCACCCAAAGGAGTGTACTAGGGTTTAAACCTGCCAGACATGTTCTACAAGAGGTTCCCATAATCATCGTCCCATCTTTCGAATATTATCGGAGGAACGAATACTCGTATTCCAAAAATATTCTCAAGAGAGACTCTTATGAGTGTAGTATCGCGTAACAATCGCATCAGAACTGACATCTGAACGACCTCCGCACTACGTCCTAAAAATAGGCCAAGATGGGCTTGGTAAACTAAGGTCCTTGGCTTCTAAGGCACATGATTGAAAGAATAATGCCTAACCACAAATAACTTGTGTGACATTATTAATCCAACATGACCTCCACCAAGTGAATGGACTCGCAAGTCAACTTGTTAAGGAATACTCCACACAAGTCGACAAGACTACGCCATTCTCCTATCCTAAGGTGCACTCGAGTTCGGGTATAGAACTCATCTCACAGAGATCACCAAAGCAAACAGCAATTGTATATCAAGCAATTCAAACATTACAATCAATACAGTTATCCCGAATTGTACAAAAATATGTCATATAACACATAAACAGATATCATACAACAAGGGTGAAAAGTAGGCAAAACCACCAAGGAAGGTCTAATATTTCCCCAGCAGAGTCGCCATTTTTCTGTAGCGGTGTATTCGTCACTTTATGATTTATTGATTAAATCAAAAGCAAAGCATACAAAGAAATTGAGTCGCCACCGCACTTTTATTTATCCAAGGGAATGGCTAAAAAGCGAACAAAAGCCTAAGAAGTTTTACACATAGAAAACTAATGAAAAGGTCAGAGAATATGGGTAAGGGGTTAATTACGCAACGGGAAGGTGTTAGGCACCCAAAACGTCCTAGGTACTCCTAGGGAGCCCTTTTCACACTTGTTGTATAAAAAAGTTTATTTGTTTATGACATATTGTGCAAACATGATTGGGAAGATGAGAAAAGAATATACAATTTATTATTTTCGTGTTTGAACGGATGAACCCGTTGCCTACGTACCTTTCCATGGAAGGTAAGGATCAAAACGCCGTAGTTCGGCTAAAAGATTTCCAAAATATGAGTGGGTTCATTTTAAAACAAAAGCCCTAAGGTCTTTCGTTATCCACGGGAGAAAACTCAACCTTATACAAACAACAAGTCCACCATGTGAGAAAAGCTTCAACTCGCTAGTGAGGGGTTAACCCTATAATAAGCAAGGAAGTCTTACAATTCAATCACTAAGGACAAGAAGGTGAGATTAATATCAACCAACTAGGATAAATCAAACCTATGGCTAATGTATGAAAACTTAACAAGAATGGACAAAGCCACAAAACAATTGAATGAGTTGGATTAACCAATTAGAATTTATTCACAAAAGATGATCAAAGTATGATTAAAATTCAATTCAAAGAAGTATTATGAAATGGAGTTTTGAAAAATCAAAGGCCTAAAGCCTAGGTTTCTAATTTGAAAAGAGATGAGAAGGTTTGCACAATATTTGTCAAAGTTTTGGATTAACATGCAAAGATGGAGGTTTAAAGAATAAAAGGTGGGTGGGTGAGGAAAGTAAAACTTCTTAGATGTTCACCTCTTGAGATCATATGTAGATGATTCAAGTGTGTCCTTTGGAATGAGGCAACAATGCAAGTAAGCAAATGCAAAGCAAGGTGATACCGGATGCCAATCAATGGACTTACACCAATCTCACAAAACAAAACTGGATACCGGATACCAATCAATGGATTTACACCAATCTCCTAAAACAAAACAATGATACCGGATGCCAATCAATGGACTTATACCAATCTCACAAACAAACATGGATACCGGATACCAATCAATGGATTTACACCAATCTCCTAAAACAAAACAATGATACCAAATGCCAATCAATGGACTTATACTAGTCTCATACCATATCATTGGAACAACTGCCAGGTAATGGACTTATGCTTGTCTCCTCCATGGACAAAGCAAAAATGCTATAAAGCAAAGCTATGAAATGATATACAAATGATGATGATAAATGCACTAAGGCACACTCAAGCAACTATGCACAGATGAATCAAGTAAGCAGAACAATCAAGTCAGTTAGCACACACTATATACAAGCAATTAGGCTCAAGCAAGGTTAGACTTTACAGTCAACTGGAAAGGGGTATGTTGTTCTCTTAACCTTAACATTGAGAGTTAAGGTGAAGCAGATGAAATGGAGATGAGGGGTGTGCCTTATAGCTCTTATCCCTGGTCAGGGAGAGCATTGAATAATAGAATGTGTGGGAGTTCAGAAAGTTGGAACTCTCTTCACAAGTGAATGACTCTATAGATCTTGGGTTAATATCCACAATGCATCAACATGTAATGGGAGCAAAGGGATGACACACTGAATAGTAGGAGATGGACTACACATCTCTTTTATCTACCAATTGCCTCATATGAGGACTTTTCCTGCTTGGCACAAAGAGTAAACAATCACAAGCATTGCCTCTTAAGGAGGACATCAGACAGGTGCCTGACCACATAACAGGCCAGGTCTTCCAGACTACATGAAGAAGAGAGGTTATACCTAAGTGGTTAAGCAACCAAGCAAAAGCAAGTTCAAAGTGAACTTAAGCAACTAATGTACCTGTGGAAACATCAAACAAATCAGTATACAACTCAGACAAACAACCAACAGTTAATGCAACAGATAACCAATATACACAATGTGTAAGCCCAAAGTCAAACTCAAAAGAGTCAACATCAACCCTACAAAACACACATTAGTGATCAAAAGCAAATATCAAATGCTCTCAAGATGAGGCATCATCAACTGTGTAACTTGAATGTGTAACCTGAAACAAAGCTTCAAACATGAGAGGCAAACCACTAGGTCAAAGCCTAGGGTCAAATATAAGGAAAAAATCCGAAACAGAAGCTGAAAATTAACATGAATCAACCTCAATCAATTAAGAACATAATCCAAAAGGTCTCATGTCAATATCATTTACCAAATTCATTTCACAAACCAATTATGGCAAGGTATGCAAGTTGAAAACACATTGAGGCAACAGAATGAACAAATGCACATCAATTCAAAAATGATTCAATTAATCTTGAGAAAATTCATGGTTAAACAGAACACACAACATGATCATCACACCAAACATTAGGGCAATTGGACAAGATTAGGCATGGTAATCAAATTGTATAAGGCAAGGCAATCAAAACAAGCTCAAATATGGCACCAAATGCTACATCAACTTAGCACAAGCCTAAAACAGAATTGGAACATGGTAAAGACCTTCAACCAAAGCCAAAACAAACTTCAACATGTCTAGAAAGAGTGTGAAAAATTTCACATCAATTAGATAAACCACAAACATTTCATGATCAAATGAAAACCAAGACTATTCAAAAGCTCACATATGGTGATCCAGAAAGAAAAATCTCAATCAAATCAGAAATCAATCCAAAAATTCCATGAAAAATCATGAGCATTCACTACATCCATATGAAGCAACCTACAAAAGATCCAGGCATTTGGAATTCATTTGGCATGGAAAATCAATTAATCAAGTTGAGCAAGCCAAGGTGTGACACACATTGTCACATCGACATTCACATGATCATAAAACAGAAACCACAAATGGTAAAAATGCAAACTCAACACCAAAATGTCCAGCCAAGAGTATAGTTTCAACATGTCAAATTTCATAGGCATTGGATTAAAACTCATCATTTCACAAAAGATATGGCAAGCAAGGTACAAAATATGATACATGTTAACATTCTCTAGCACCAATTTAATTTCAGCCATGCACAATTTGTGAAAAAATAACCAAAAAATACTAGACACAATAAGGAAAATAATGCAAAAGTTCCCATATTTTTTGAATCATTTATCAATTAGTTATGAATTTATGAAGTGAAAGAAAAAATAAAAAAAAATGATGAAACAAGCATATGAATGAATGGAGGGAAAACCAAATAATGTGAATGGCATTTGAATTTATGCTGCACGCAGGAATCGAATGGAAGCACCATTTGAAATTGGCGCCCGACGCTAAACGCACCATTTCACTTAACATTGCCTTGGCCAATCAGATGCAAGCATGGCACTACGTGGACCTATCATCAGCAAGCCCTAAACTAATGCATGCAAGCGCTGGGAAATCCGCAGGAAACATGAAGGTTGCATGAAAATTCGTAGGAAAACATGAAGGTTGCATGAAAATTCCCAGGAAACGAAGAACATGAAGAACACATGAAGATCTTCATCAATCCAAATTCCGGAAAAAATCAAAATGTCCAGAAACACAAAATGAGCATATCATCGTGTAGTACATTCAACATAGATCATAAATCCACAATTATTTCAACATAAATCATAACAACAAGCATGGATCGAAGAGATTATGAATCATGCATCAAACTTCATTTAATCGGTTCTCACTCAATTCAACATGAAATTGCACGATTCAAAGCCTAAATTACTCAGCATCATCAGATCTATAACATCATGGCAATGAAAATCAAGATTATGAGAATTGATTTGTAACCTCTTGTAGAAACAAAGCTGGATTTAGCTGGATCTATGCCTTTGCAATGCTCAAACTATCCTCTAGAACACTTGTGAAGATGAATGGGAGAAGAATTGCAGCTCAGTTATGCACGATTCCACAAAAATTTTGATTTGCCATTGTTGCTTCCATGCTTCAAATGCTTCCACCTTGCACGAATTCCACTGATTCTGTAGAGGATCCTGCTCAAGAACAACTCAACAACAAGAATTAAGCAAGAAATTGGATTGGAAATGAAGAAAATGGAAGAAAATTTTGAGAGAAAAGTTTTGGATTCTAGATCTAGATCTGAAAATATGAATTGTTGTTAGCAGAATTCTATTATGATTTATGTTATATACTCCCTCTTAATCACTTCCCTAATCATGTTTAAGCTCATGGCAATTGGATTAGTGAAAACAAGGTACAAATGCAAAATGGCCAATTCACCCTTTGCATGAATATCATGGATGAACAGTGCACGTGGCTGATCCAATTTCACTTAAAAATGCATTTTGGAGCTATTGGAAATGGTAGAAAGTTCCAACAATTAGCCAATTTTAAACTTTGAAAATTCCCTCCAAAAATCAAGTGGATTTGCACATGTTCATATGATGATATTTCATGAAATGCAATGCATGATTTGGATAGTAGAAGTCAAGAGAAGAATTTAGCAAAAAGAACCACTTGAATTGGACATTTGGTTGAGAAGTTATGCACATTTGAATCTCCATGTACACCTTGCCATGTTTTGATCATAATTCCTTAAACACTCATGAGAAATTGATGATCTTGGACTTTTTGGAAATGGGAGAGCAAGATCTTCAACTTTCATGTTGGACAAAATTTCATTTGAAGCTTGCTTGATGATGTAATTTGAAGTTGAAGTTGGATGAAAACCTTTCCATTTTTGGCAATTTTGAATTATAGGTCACTTTCTATTTTTAGAAAGTTTTGACCTGACTTTATTTTCTTCAATGTTGATGTTTGAAATGTCAAATGAGACTTGTTTGAACATGAATGAAGTCTCTCTAACCATCTCCCACCTTCAAATCCATGATAGAACTGACAGTTGACTTGTGTTGACCTTTTTTAGGGTTTCAGTTGACCTGGCTATGCTCAGATGAAATTCAAGCTTCTACCACTTGATATTTTGATTCAAAACGATACCATATCTCATATGAACTCTCATGAATGATTATGGTGCCCAAATTCTCAAGAATGGCCACTATCTCCTGCTCAATGAATGCCTTTGACTGTCTTGACTGTTGATTGCTTCATCTGCAAGACAAGGGTTAGATGACATATTTTTGTACTTTTGGTTAGTAAACAAATGAAAATCAATGATATACAAATGCAAAACATGCTTGGTGATCAAGAATCACTCTCATAAAGATGACCCACCCACAAGGAGGGAAGCAAGGTGCACAATGATCCTTGAGGCAATGATATGATATGATATGATGCCATGAGGGATCTTAGGGACAAAATTGGGGTCTTACAGGTGTTTCCCTTTTTGCTGTCTTCTTCTCTGATGTTGTGACATATGATGTGACATCACAGGTTTGCTTTTACTATGGCTGCACTTAGGTTTGGCTTGAGATTTGCAACCAGTGTAACTGCTCTCAGGCTTAGATTTATTATACCCAATGCCAGATTTGTCTCCTGTGATTAGTCCAATTTGGAGAATCTTATCTAAGGAGTCAGATCCATTGTTTAACATCCTTACATACTTGGTCATCTCTTCTAGTTTTGAATTTAAGAACATAGCTTCAGTTTTTCACTTGGAGATGGTTTCCACATGGTCTGCCTTCTCATTCTCCAGATGTACTTGTCATACCCCAATTTTGTCCGGGCATATTTAAATTTTCATAGAATTGATTTCATTTTTTTATTTTTGCATCATATGCATAACATGACATACATTGCATCATGAATAACACCTAAAATGTCAGTCAGAATGAATTTATTGAAAATACAGACCGATCAGTTGAATCATTTCTCAAGAACAGGCAAAATCAGCAGTGACTGTTTCGGTTATATCTCGACCCGCCTGAGCCTTTTAATCGGTGCAAAATTATTTCAGAATTTGAGGAAAGACTTTATTTTTTTAATAAGTATGTTTTGTCCTGACTATTTTAGTGTGACCGGTTTAATTTTCCGAACAAATTTATACTCGGTTTCTATTTGTAATTGGTCAATAATCTTTGATTTAGTTATTTAATTAAAACAATTAAAAGTTAATATTAATTAGATTTTTCTTTTTATGATTTTTTTTCTTCTTAAATAAATAATAAATGTAAAAAATATATATATATTTTTACATTGGATTCTAATTCCCTCGCTTCCTCTCCCAACGGTCATACACGTGACTCTCCACTCTCTCTTACCAGCAAACGACAAAAAAAGAGAAAAGAAAAGGAAAAATTCACTCACACAAACTCTCACGCTCACCACTCACTCACCATAACCCCAAATCTCCAACTCCATCCACCTACCTCGCCGCCATAAACCCTTCAAACCCACGACCTCCGCTCAAACTCACGCTACGACCCTCAAAACCCACACGCAAACGCAACCTGATCCGTCAACCACCATTCACCCACCTCACACCTTCAACCGCCGCCACAGATTCACCTCCTTCACGCCGTCTACCACCAACATCCGCCACTGAAAACCCTTTTTGTCTTCATCGCTACCCTCACGCTTCAAACCTCCTTAACATTTCTACCGCCGCCGTCACAATCATCTTCAAACCTTCAACCCTTACATAAACCCTCCATCTCCACCATCAAACCCCAAATCCACCGTCAAAACTCACCACACGCACAAACCCCCTTCGACCTCTCACGAATACCCTCCACTTGTTCTCGCTCGTGGTCACAGGATCGAGGCCGTTCCTGAATTTCCTCTTGTTGTTGGTGATTCCTTCGAAGGAGCTGAGAAAGTAGAGGAAGCGATCAAGGGATGCAGAAGGATGTTGCAATTTTGTAGATCGGTTTGTAGCGGCGGTGGATCTTTACGAAGCAGCTATTGAAATAATCGTTATCCTAGTGGATATTCAACGCGACGTTGATACCAGCTTCGCGGTTTTTAACACTGGATATTCGATCTCATCTTATCCTACCAAGGAGGAAGTTGCGTCAGCTACCAACAGCCAACACATTGTGACCTTACGGTAACCACTTAAGTCGTGCTATGATGTTTGTCGTTTTTCTCATCTTGTTGATCTGTGGTGGTAAAAATTTTGTCTCGATTGTTTTTAATAAGTTGTAATAAGGAAATAAACGTAACAGTGGGGTTAAGGCTGGATGTTTGAAGTCGAGTACCATTCGCAGTCTCAATGCGTATTGGTCTTGACCTTAATTTTTTTCAAAATTACATTACTGTTTTGGCATTCAATCCTGTTGGCATAGTGTGATGCTTGTAGCTTTGTTCATCCAACTATCTCCTTGTTTTTTTACGTTTTTGCCATAACTCTGAAGAGTGAATTGTTGTGATGGAAAGAAAATTAATTCCTGCTCTTCACGATGATGTTAGGTAGCTTTGTTTTCTTCATGGTTTTTGGATCAAATGATTGTTGCTGAAAAATCATTCCATCTGTAAATAGGCTTAGGTTTGTTTTAGTGGTGTATGTTAAAAGATCAGCCTAGCGGTAATTTTTAGAGTTGTTTTAATTGTGTTTCATGTAAAAAAAATTGAAACATAGTACACCTACAGGAAAGCTTATCTGTTATAATTTCCCAGCTAGCAATGTTGTAAATAAGTTGGGTGTTATCTTTTGTATTTCATTACATTTTGAATTAGAATGAATCCTTGGGTCCGACCATTCAATGTCGTTACGCCATCAAATTGTTACATCAATATGACATTTTTTGCCGCGAAATATTTTGATATGACATTAAATCATGTTGTCATTGCGAAGAGACCAATTTTTGTGATATATTATAAATTTAGATGGTTACTTGTGCCATTCCCATTCAAATCAAACTAATCAAGTAATTACATTTTGACAATTAAGTTAATCAATTTGATCATTTGATTTAGTTAAATAAATTTTAATTAATCCATTTAATCGGTTTTTGATGAACTAATTTTGTTAAAAGGAAATGTGCCAACTTATTTCGTCAATCAATCCATGATCATTTCAAACAAATTCAATTCATTTCCAAACCAAGTTCATTTGATTCCAAACCAATTTCAAAAAGCACAAATCATACAATTCTCGATTTAACATCGAGCCCATTTTTAAAACACCCTTGTAAGTCGATTGCTCTTCGCATCGCCATCAACCTCACATAGCTTACTCTTGGGCTTCCTTACAATGAAACCTACTTGGTTATTGATTAATCGAGTAGATGAAATAATACACTAAATAAAATTCATTTCATTCATAAACACAACTTCAAATCATTTTTCAAACCATTCAACTTCAAAAGGATTCTCTCTTTCAAACATAAAACTTGGGATGAAAAGGAGATAGGAAGCGTACGCTTCACTATTTCTCAAGCACTTGAATAATTGGCGTACGCTATATTGCACGAGTTCTTGTCACCCGATTAAATCTTAAATCACACAATTTCAAATCATTTTTCAAAATCAAATATAATTTCCAAATTCAAATTATTCAAACCATAACACTTCAAATCATAATATTTCAAATCATTTCTACAAATTCCAAATCCCTTTAATTCCATATTTTGGATGAAAAGGGGAATAGTGAGCATCCGCTTCATTATCCCTCGATTATTCGAATAATTGGCGTGCGCCATATTGCTCGGATTTTCGTCATTCATTTAAAACCCGAAAACTCCATAAAATTAAAATCACTCCCCCAATTAATTATAAATTCTAAAAGCTCTATTAATCTTTGAATGAAAAGGAGAATAGTGAGCATCCGCTTCATTATCTCTCGATTATTCGAATAATTGGCGTACACCATATTGCTCGAATCTTCGTCATCAAATCAAAACCACAATCGAATAAATCCAAACCTACCAATTCAAATACAAACTATTTACGCAAATCAAATACGACATCTAAGAACATATCTTTTACAATTTAAACCTCGGATGATAAAAGAGTGGAGGCATACGCCTCACCCTCTCTCGATTATTTGAATAATTGGCGTACGCCATAGTGCACAAATTATCGACTTCCGACTAAAACACGTTAAATAGACTTGGATAAAGGGATAAGGGGCGTACGCCTCATTATTCTTTGAATAAGCAAAAAGGGGGCGGACGCCTCACTACCGTGCATATTCAACATCCACAAACAAAATTTCAAAATAATTCGAACGAAAAAGGAGTAGAAGGCGGACGCCTTATTACTCCTCGAAAGAATTGGACGATTGGTGTACACCACAGTGCTCAATCTTTCGTCGTTCTTCAAAAACATCTCAAACCAATCAAAAACACCCAAACACATCAATTCAACTTGTCACCCCCGCGTGACCAAAACCCTTTCAAAAGAACACTACCAATCCTTTCTGATGCGCACAACCAATTAGTGCTAGAGCCTCCACCGAGAGTAGACAACGCCAGCGTTTAGCCGTTAGAACGCCGACCTACAGAGTCGTTCATCAAAACAAAACACAACAAATATTCGTAGTAGCCCGAACTACGAATGCTCTGATTTCCTTATTGCACTATAAGGATACGTAGGCAGGAGATTGCTGTATCTTCGCGAGCACGCTAATAAAAAACCTCTCATTTCCCCCTCCTGAGGTCTTCATCCATATCTATCATCAATTCTAATCACTCGAAGCAAGCGAATAACAGTCAATGAACAGTCAAATAGAAAAATCAGACTAAGAGGTTCCCGTTGAGTACAACGGACGTAAGGGGTGCTAATACCTTCCCCTTGCGTAATCGACTCCCGAACCCGAATATGGTTGCGACGACCATTATTCTATTTTCTAAAGGTTTTCTCGATATTTTCCTATTCCTTCATTGGAATAAATAAAGTTCGGTGGCGACTCTGTTTCGAACAACATTTTTTCCGTGTCCTATCGCGAGGGATCGCATTTTTGAGGTGCGACAGACTGGCGACTCTGCTGGGGACCCTACTCCAAGCAAGAGAGAGTCTAGCCTAACTTAGTCTGATTTTGCTATGACTGTTGGAAGACGTTCTTTTCTTCCATTCTTATTTCTCTGTATTCTTTTCTGATTGCTTGTGTTGTATGTAATGTATTTTGATACTTTGATATGGGGCTTGATGTCTGTTGTGAGACAAGCTTCATACCCGAGCTTCGAGAAAAAACATAGAACCTGGAGTTGTGTAGTATTGAACCGAGGGGTGTACACCTCATTGGGATAATACGAAGACTCCACCTAGAGTAGATCTGTTTGGAGTTTCCATCACAATATGGCTAGCCCATCATTGTGGGGGAGGTTCTAAATATGATCCGTGACTCTAGGAACCTCGCCTTAAACCCAAGTTTTGTTTTCATGATTGGTGATTGTGTAGTATTGAACCGAAAGGTCTACACCCTGTTCGAACAATACGAGAATCCCACTTAGATTAGATCATTTCAGAACTCCCATCACGATGTGGCTAGCCCACCATTGCGAGGAAGTTTTGAACTTGATCCGTGAGTCAAAGTTCCTTCCTTGAAAACATAACTTTAGAACCCACCTTTGGGAATTTCTAGTAATCAGATCAACCTTTGCTTTTTCCTTTTATCATGACGTACCTGACGTCTGAATAATCTTGAGTCTGTATTCCTCTACGAAAAACATGGCAAAATTTCATGCATTTGCATATCATAAACATGCATTGCATATCATCTCCCAGAAACAAAAACTTACACCATATTCTACCCTTTGTCCAGTAAACGCTGACTACTCGACACCGGTACGAGACGCGCCGCAACTACAAGATGACACTTGAACAGCTTGAAGCAAACCAGGTTTCGATGAGAACCGACATTGACTCCATGCAGACAAAGATGGATCGCTTGCTTGAGACCATGTTGCTCCTGGCCCAGAAGGAGAAGGATGCTGAGACCAACGCTGAAGCCAGGAAAGTTGCTGCCCAGTTTGGATCGCCATCACTTAGCATCCCTGAAGTAACTGAACTTGATGGTAACCCCGCCCAGCCTAAAGAAGGACCGATCCCTATTCCAATCCCGATGGTCAATGTAAACCCTCACGAGCATTCTGCTACATCTGCTCGACATGGATCCGTGATGGGTGATGAAGATCCGTATGATGCCTTCTTCATGCCACAACCCGTCAAACCTGTTGTTGGAGGTATCCCAGACCCAGCTAATGAGAGACTCCATGCTCTGGAAGAGAAGTTTAAGTCCTTGGAGGTTCACACTACTCCCGGTTTGGACGCCGTCGATATGTGCTTGGTGCCAGGACTTGTGATTCCGCAAAAATTCAACGTCCCGGACTTTGATAAATACAAAGGGATCAGTTGCCCGAGAACTCACCTCAGAGCCTACTGCCGCAAAATGGCTGCCCACATCAGTAATGATCAACTCCTGATTCATTACTTCCAAGATAGTCTCAGTGGGGCATCCTTGGAGTGGTACATGCAACTAGAAAGAGGTCAGGTCCAATCATGGAGAGACCTTGCTGAAGCCTTCCTAAGCCATTATCAGTACAACACTGACCTAGCACCCAATCGCACACAGCTGCAAGACATGACTCAACGCAATAATGAGTCATTCAAGGAATACGCCCAGCGGTGGAGGGAGCTTGCAACTCGTGTCCAACCTCCTCTCCTTGACAAAGAGCTAATTGACATGTTTATGGGAACTCTGCATACCCAATACATGGAGAAAATGGTAGGTTCCAGTTTCCCAACTTTTGTTGAGGTTGTCTCCGTGGGAGAACGAATCGAGAGACAGATCAAGAAAGGAAAACTACCTTGTGCTGCTAATGCTTCAAGTGGGATGAAGAAACCTTACCCTAATCTCCCAAAGAATCCAGAAGGGCAGGCCAATTCCATAATGGGAGGGGGAGGATATAGGACACGCCCGTATGCTCCTATGCCTTACGATCAGGTTGCCGCTGTCGTCCCGACACCATATCAACCACCATATCAGCAACCACATCAGCAACAATATCAACAACCATATCAACAGCCGGCTTACCAGCAGCCGCATCAGAATCAACATCAACGTGCTCCATAACCACGTCAACTTAATCAGCAGAGGCCAAGGAGGCCAGAAAGACATTTCGATCCTTTGCCAGTATCATATAGCAAGATCCTCCCCTACCTGCTAAAGGATGGATCGGTTGTTCTGAAGGAAATAACACCTGTAACTCCACCATATCCTCCAGGCTACGACGCCAATGCTCACTGCGAGTATCACATGGGTGCTCCAGGGCACACAATAGAGAACTGTAAGGCTTTCAAGCATAAGGTTCAGGACCTGATTGATAGTAAGGCACTTACATTCACGCCAGTGAGGCCAAACGACACGACAAATCCCATGCCAGCGCATGCAGAGTCGAGTGAAGCTCGAAGATAAAGCTCTCACCAGCCTGAATAAGCAGAACAATTCCTCACGAAGAGTTAAAAGATAAAGGCCTGTTCATTTGAATGAAGGCGATCATTATGCCATTTTTACGGTTTCACATTCTCGTAATTTGATCTTGTTTGTCTAAGTACTGTATGCTTTAAACATTGTTATTTGTATCTGGTTTTGTTAATGGGATGATTATGCATGCTTTGAATCAATCTCTCATATTCACTCATCTATCACATTTGCAAGAGCACAAACATATACTTTTACACTTCACCTCCTTTATCACACTATTGTTAGTAAATGTTGGAAGGAGGATGACAAAAACAAAATACTCATAATTGTTGATCGAATGCTTTTGGATAAAACCCTGCTAATGATGTACAGGCATTGTTTCAAATCCCCAAACACTGGAGAGATAAGGAGTTAATCCCTAGTCAACCACTTCGAGCCTAGAAGTAGGAGTTTCTTTTAGATCTACAAACCCTTACGCTTAACCTGGGGCAGGGTAGTGTTCAGTTGATTTAACTACACTTTCGAATTACAAGATGAAATATCCCATATAAGGGTCAATCACATGATATTCTTCGCACACATCTTGAAGTGTCAAAGAAACCATACAAATCCAAATTTTAGGTCTGTTGTTCTTCAATGACCAATGACTTGGCAGTCACAATAAAAAAAAATCAAGAAAGAGCCCGCTAAGTCCAACACCCTGAAAGGAGACTTAGGCAAAAACAGGGGCAATCCCGATGGATTAAAGCTTCAAACAAAGCGGTCCATGCAAAAGTTAAGGATCAAAACAAAAATCGAAAGAGACAATGAAAATCTCCAACAAAACAAAACAAGATTCAGTGACCACCATACCAAAATCAAAGGGTCACCGACATCCAGAAAACGAAATAAGGTGGCTGCCATTCCAAGAAACCTTGAATCACCATCTTTATCCTTACACAGGCAAAAGACGAATGTGTGTGAATTAACTGAACGTAGGATTGGAGATCCTCATGAAGAAGGGGTGGGTTAAAATAAACTTTGACCCTTATATCCTTTTGTTTCAATAACCATGAACCAAGCCACGTTACAACCTTCAAAAGACCTAATTGAAGTGAGGTTTATTCTGAAAGCATACTATAGCAAGGTTGAGTAAACTGACTCCTAGAGATTTGCTAATATTCTCCTTTCACTATATCATTCACACACTAGCTGAATCAGCACCGCGTTTGGACTCATGATCCACTCGCCACACACTACCACAACACTCCAAATGAATGATTGTTTTTCAAAACTTGCATAACTGTTGCATTAAAATCACCATTTCCTGAATAACAATCCTTAATTGTTAGTCAGTACTTGACATCGAGAAAATTCCAACAAGGGGCAATTCAAAAGGCACTTGATCGTTGGTGCTGACACGAATCGAGACCATCTCATAATCCCATGGATCAGGGGCAGAGCATCTTTTGATTATGTTGACATAAAAAGTAGTAAGTATAAGACAAATCTCCAAGCATCGGTTGATCAGGGAGGAAAAACACTTCAGTACTCAGTATGTCTGGGGCAAGTCCCTCAAAAGCTAATCAGGGGCAGATCATAGCAAGATATAGAAACTGGGAAAAACAAACTCAGACCATGTCATGGGATAATCACTCCTAAAGTTCCCTTTCAAGGAGGATTCCTTTGAACACCCTACAAACTGGGGCAAGACAAGTTGCAAGGGGCAAGTTCCCTTCATATCTTCAAGACCATCAAGCAGATTGCGTCAAGACATTAGTAACTGCTTGAATTCACAACCAAAACGTCAAAAGCACAATCGTCACGCGTTGATCACGTCGCTATGCTCAGTTACAGGATGGCCAAACACTTCAGAAGAAATTGAGATCTTCTCAAAGACAAATACACAACATATCAGCAGGAAATCAAGCTTGGGGCACCAAGAGTATCCGCATCTATTGCGTGTTCATCACATCAACAACTACCGAGTGTCGGGAAGTCAGATCCGTTCACCAATCAATAACTCAACCCACATCGACAATTACCAGAAAAGCCAAAGCCCACCTTGCTAGCACCCACACAAAAACAAATACAACCAACATTGGTTTCCAGAAAACACATCGCCTATGAAAGGGAGGCCAATCCCAAAACAAACCAAGCATCCTTTACATTCAAACATGCATCACATGCATCACCTCATACATAATACATACATATCATTCATGTACATAACACGAATCAAGATCCAAGGTTTAGTCGTAGGCATCCAGGTCAACCCTCAGTTGAGTCATTATCTTTCTCTGAGTGAGTTCCTACCTTATCGTCGGGCGTTCCCCATTGAGTTACATCCTTCAACCTTTTGTTGATAAGATGTTATCCTCAGCCAAGTCAAACAATTTTTCTCCAAACACTTACCTTGTTTCACGTTGAGCGTCCCTCAATGAGTCGTTTCTTGCGACCTTTTGTTGATAGAAACTACACCTCCTCAGAGAATATTTGTTCTGCAACCTTTTGTTGTGGATACCCCAAGTAGTCTTACCCAGCAACGTCCCAATGCTACAAGTCGGGTTTACTGAACTTTTTCAATAGCCTTGTTTTTCTAATATTTATCTCACTATCATCCTTTTGGTGAAAGTCCATTGAGGAATAGTATTGATCATCGTCCTGTTTATGATAACCTTATCCTTTTGGTAATGGTAAATCCTTGACATTTGTGATCTTACCGTTATCCTTTTGGTGTCGGCGATCCTTGAAGTGTTGATCCAACCTTCATCCTTTTGGTGAATGGTGACCTCTGCAATAATTATAGCCTACCGTCATCCTTTTGGTGTCGGAGATCCTTATGGGGATAAGGATCCTTGTCATTTTGGTTTAAACATCATCCTTTTGGTGATGACACCCAGTTCACTCTAAAATATCATCCTTTTGGTGATAGAGACTATGGAGTTTGGTTTAAGCTATCATCCTTTTGGTGATGGTGACATTTGGAAAGTCCAATCCCACTGTTATGCTTTTGGTATCAGCAATATTTGAAGTTATTATAACTTATTATCATCCTTTAGGTGGTAACAAGTTTCGAAGTTATGATCTCACCTTCATCCTTTTGGTGATGGTGATTGTTGATTCATTATCATCCTTTTGGTGATAGCGAGTCTTGTTGTTTGCAGTACCTTCATCCTTTTGGTGATGGTGACTATTGACTTATTATCATCCTTTTGGTGATTACAAGTTTTGTTGATTTGTCTTACCTTCATCCTTTTGGTGACGGTGACCATTTGAGTTATGGGCTCATTATCATCCTTTTGGTGATAACGAGTTTTGTTTTGATCTTACCCTCATCATTTTGGTGATGGCGATCATTGAGTCTGTTTCAGCTTATTATCATCCTTTTGGTGATAACAAGTTTTGAAGTTCTGTCCTTATTATCATCCTTTTGGTGGTAACAAGTTATGTTGTCGATCTTACCTTCATCCTTTTGGTGATGGCGATCAATCGCGTTTTGACTTATTATCATCCTTTTGGTGGTAACAAGTTTTGTCTTATAATTATACCTTCATCCTTTTGGTGATGGTGACTGTCAACTCATTATCATCCTTTTGGTGATAACAAGTTTTTGTCTTGATCTTACCTTCATCCTTTTGGTGATGGTGATCAATTGCGTGTGTGCTTACTATCATCCTTTTGGTGGTAACAAGTTTTGTCGTTTGACAATACCTTCATCCTTTTGGTGATGGTAATTGTTGACTTATTATCATCCTTTTGGTGATAACAAGTTTGTCTTGATCTTACCTTCATCCTTTTGGTGATGGTGATCAATTGCGTTGTGTGCTTATTATCATCCTTTTGGTGATAACGAGTTTTGTCTTTTAATTATACCTTCATCCTTTTTGGTGATGGTGATTGTTGACTTATTATCATCCTTTTGGTGATAACAAGTTTTTGTCTGGATCTTACCTTCATCCTTTTGGTGATGGTGATCAATTGAGTTGTGTGCTTATTATCATCCTTTTGGTGGTAACAAGTTTTGTTTCGCTATACTTTCATCCTTTTGGCGATGGTGATTGTGTTAACTTATTATCATCCTTTTGGTGGTAACAAGTTTTTTGTGTGAGTATACCTTCATCCTTTTGGTGATGGTGATCATTGAAGTTATTTAACTTATTATCATCCTTTTGGTGATAACAAGTTTTGTTGTTGGATCTTACCTTCATCCTTTTGGTGACGGTGATCTCTGAAGTTGATGAGTCAACTATCATCCTTTTGGTGATAGCCTTGATATTATACTCTCTGTTAATGGGAAACATTATCAGAATAACCATCATCCTTTTGGTGACGGACATCATCCTTTTGGTGATGAAAATATTTGGATTATGTCTACCTCTCATCCTTTTGGTGATAGCGAGATTTGTTGTTGATCCTACCATCATCCTTTTGGTGATGACGATCTTTGTTGTATCCACTATAACCATCATCCTTTTGGTGATGACTACCTTTGAAGCTCAGCTTATCCATCACCCTTTTGGTGATGACAATCCTGACAAACATGGTGAATTACTATCATCCTTTTGGTGATAGCAAGTCCTACTGTCATCCTTTTGGTGCCAGAAAACATGTTCAGTTTTTGTCTTCACATCAGAAACAACCTGTGCAAGATTTGAGTGTCGACTCGAGGGTTGACATTGATTTGACATTCTACCACTATTACCTTGGTGCTATTAGAATCCATAGCATTTTCTTTCTGCATTTCTCCATTGCATTTCAAAGGACAAAATTCAGGTCTTTTCGTATTTAATTACCTTCCACCACGAATGTATGAAGACTGTTGTCATTCTTACCTTCTAGTTCAAGTTAATTAAATAGGGGCAGCTGTCATACCCCAATTTTGTCCGGGCATATTTAAATTTTCATAGAATTGATTTCATTTTTTATTTTTGCATCATATGCATAACATGACATACATTGCATCATGAATAACACCTAAAATGTCAGTCAGAATGAATTTATTGAAAATACAGACCAATCAGTTGAATCATTTCTCAAGAACAGGCAAAATCAGCAGTGATTGTTTCGGTTATATCTCGACCCGCCTGAGCCTTTTAATCGGTGCAAAATTATTTCAGAATTTGAGGAAAGACTGTATTTTTTTAATAAGTATGTTTTGTCCTGACAATTTTAGTGTGACCGGTTTAATTTTCCGAACAAATTTATACTCGGTTTCTATTTGTAATTGGTCAATAATCTTTGATTTAGTTATTTAATTAAAACAATTAAAAGTTAATATTAATTAGATTTTTCTTTTTATGATTTTTTTTCTTCTTAAATAAATAATAAATGTAAAAAATATATATATATTTTTACATTGGATTCTAATTCCCTCGCTTCCTCTCCCAACGGTCATACACGTGACTCTCCACTCTCTCTTACCAGCAAACGACAAAAAAAGAGAAAAGAAAAGGAAAAATTCACTCACACAAACTCCCACGCTCACCACTCACTCACGATAACCCCAAATCTCCAACTCTATCCACCTACCTCGCCGCCATAAACCCTTCAAACCCACGAACTCCGCTCAAACTCACACTACCACCCTCAAAACCCACACGCAAACGCAACCTGATCCGTCAACCACCATTCACCCACCTCACACCTTCAACCGCCGCCACGGATTCACCTCCTTCACGCCGTCTACCACCAACATCCGCCACCGGAAACCCTTTTTGTCTTCATCGCTACCCTCACGCTTCAAACCTCCTTAACATTTCTACCGCCGCCGTCACAATCATCTTCGAATCTTCAACCCTTACATAAACCCTCCATCTCCACCATCAAACCCCAAATCCACCGTCAAAACTCACCACATGCACAAACCCCCTTCGACCTCTCACGAACACCCTCCACTTGTTCTCGCTCATGGTCACAGGATCGAGGCCGTTCCTGAATTTCCTCTTGTTGTTGGTGATTCCTTCGAAGGAGCTGAGAAAGTAGAGGAAGCGATCAAGGGATGCAGAAGGATGTTGCAATTTTGTAGATCGGTTTGTAGCGGCGGTGGATCTTTACGAAGCAGCTATTGAAATAATCGTTATCCTAGTGGATATTCAACGCGACGTTGATACCAGCTTCGCGGTTTTTAACACTGGATATTCGATCTCATCTTATCCTACCAAGGAGGAAGTTGCGTCAGCTACCAACAGCCAAAACATTGTGACCTTACGGTAACCACTTAAGTCGTGCTATGATGTTTGTCGTTTTTCTCATCTTGTTGATCTGTGGTGGTAAAAATTTTGTCTCGATTGTTTTTAATAAGTTGTAATAAGGAAATAAACGTAACAGTGGGGTTAAGGCTGGATGTTTGAAGTCGAGTACCATTCGCAGTCTCAATGCGTATTGGTCTTGATCTTAATTTTTTTCAAAATTACATTACTGTTTTGGCATTCAATCCTGTTGGCATAGTGTGATGCTTGTAGCTTTGTTCATCCAACTATCTCCTTGTTTTTTTACGTTTTTGCCATAACTCTGAAGAGTGAATTGTTGTGATGGAAAGAAAATTAATTCCTGCTCTTCACGATGATGTTAGGTAGCTTTGTTTTCTTCATGGTTTTTGGATCAAATGATTGTTGCTGAAAAATCATTCCATCTGTAAATAGGCTTAGGTTTGTTTTAGTGGTGTATGTTAAAAGATCAGCCTAGCGGTAATTTTTAGAGTTGTTTTAATTGTGTTTCATGTAAAAAAAATTGAAACATAGTACACCTACAGGAAAGCTTATCTGTTATAATTTCCCAGCTAGCAATGTTGTAAATAAGTTGGGTGTTATCTTTTGTATTTCATTACATTTTGAATTAGAATGAATCCTTGGGTCCGACCATTCAATGTCGTTACGCCATCAAATTGTTACATCAATATGACATTTTTTGCCGCGTAATATTTTGATATGACATTAAATCATGTTGTCATTGCGAAGAGACCAATTTTTGTGATATATTATAAATTTAGATGGTTACTTGTGCCATTCCCATTCAAATCAAACTAATCAAGTAATTACATTTTGACAATTAAGTTAATCAATTTGATCATTTGGTTTAGTTAAATAAATTTTAATTAATCCATTTAATCGGTTTTTGATGAACTAATTTTGTTAAAAGAAAATGTGCCAACTTATTTCGTCAATCAATCCATGATCATTTCAAACAAATTCAATTCATTTCCAAACCAAGTTCATTTGATTCCAAACCAATTTCAAAAAGCACAAATCATATAATTCTCGATTTAACATCGAGCCCATTTTTAAAACACCCTTGTAAGTCGATTGCTCTTCGCATCGCCATCAACCTCACATAGCTTACTCTTGGGCTTCCTTACAATGAAACCTACTTGGTTATTGATTAATCGAGTAGATGAAATAATACACTAAATAAAATTCATTTCATTCATAAACACAACTTCAAATCATTTTTCAAACCATTCAACTTCAAAAGGATTCTCTCTTTCAAACATAAAACTTGGGATGAAAAGGAGATAGGAAGCATACGCTTCACTATTTCTCAAGCACTCGAATAATTGGCGTACGCTATATTGCACGAGTTCTTGTCACCCGATTAAATCTTAAATCACACAATTTCAAATCATTTTTCAAAATCAAATATAATTTCCAAATTCAAATTATTCAAACCATAACACTTCAAATCATAATATTTCAAATCATTTCTACAAATTCCAAATCCCTTTAATTCCATATTTTGGATGAAAAGGGGAATAGTGAGCATCCGCTTCATTATCCCTCGATTATTCGAATAATTGGCGTGCGCCATATTTCTCGGATTTTCGTCATTCATTTAAAACCCTAAAACTCCATAAAATTAAAATCACTCCCCCAATTAATTATAAATTCTAAAAGCTCTATTAATCTTTGAATGAAAAGGAGAATAGTGAGCATCCGCTTCATTATCTCTCGATTATTCGAATAATTGGCGTACGCCATATTGCTCGAATCTTCGTCATCAAATCAAAACCACAATCGAATAAATCCAAACCTACCAATTCAAATACAAACTATTTACGCAAATCAAATACGACATCTAAGAACATATCTTTTACAATTTAAACCTCGGATGATAAAAGAGGGGAGGCGTACGCCTCACCCTCTCTCGATTATTTGAATAATTGGCGTACGCCATATTGCACAAATTATCGACTTCCGACTAAAACACGTTAAATAAACTTGGATAAAGGGATAAGGGGCGTACGCCTCATTATTCTTTGAATAAGCAAAAAGGGGGCGCACGCCTCACTGCCGTGCATATTCAACATCCACAAACAAAATTTCAAAATAATTTGAACGAAAAAGGAGTAGAAGGCGGACGCCTTATTACTCCTCGAAAGAATTGGACAATTGGTGTACACCACATTGCTCAATCTTTCGTCGTTCTTCAAAAACATCTCAAACCAATCAAAAACACCCAAACACATCAATTCAACTTGTCACCCCCGCGTGACCAAAACCCTTTCAAAAGAACACTATCAATCCTTTCTGATGCGCACAACCAACCAGTGCTAGAGCCTCCACCGAGAGTAGACAACGCCACCGTTTAGCCGTTAGAACGCCGACCTACACAGTCGTTCATCAAAACAAAACACAACAAATATTTGTAGTAGCCCGAACTACGAATGCTCTGATTTCCTTATTGCACTATAAGGATACATAGGCAGGAGATTGCTGTATATTCGTGAGCACACTAATAAAAAACCTCTCATTTCCCCCTCCTGAGGTCTTCATCCATATCTATCATCAATTCTAATCACTCGAAGCAAGCGAATAACAGTCAATGAACAGTCAAATAGCAAAATCAGACTAAGAGGTTCCCGTTGAGTACAACGGACGTAAGGGGTGCTAATACCTTCCCCTTGCGTAATCGACTCCCGAACCCGAATATGGTTGCGACGACCATTATTCTATTTTCTAAAGGTTTTCTCGATATTTTCCTATTCCTTCATTGGAATAAATAAAGTTCGGTGGCGACTCTGTTTCGAACAACATTTTTTCCGCGTCCTATCGCGAGGGATCGCATTTTTGAGGTGCGACAGTACTATCTTCTGGCTTTCAAGTTGTTGACTCTCATCTAGCTTGGCATTCAGAACCACTGCTTCTGTTTTTAATTTGGAGATGGTTTCCAAGTGTTCTACCTTCTCATTCTCAAGTTGAGTTATCTCCTTCTTCTGGATTTCAACCTGTTTACACAACTCTACACTTTTGTGACACAACTTTCTGTTGGTAGAGGCCAACTCTTCAAAGGTTACTTCATCATGACTTGAGTCTTCATCATAACCCCATCTTCCTGTTAATGCAGTCACAAGATTTGCAGCTTCCTCTGTTTCACTTTCATCAGACCAAGTGGCAGCAAGACTCATCTTCTGCTTCTTAAGGTAGGTTCCACATTCAGTTCTAATGTGTCCATACCCATCACATTCATAGCACTGTACTTCTTTTCCTTCTTTGGGCTTATCATCTGACCTTGCTCTTCTTCCAGCATTGTTGGATTTTCTGATGTCAAATGAGATGTTCTTGACATTAGCCTTGGATCTTACATCCATCTTTTTCAACAGTCTGCTGAATTGTCATCCCAGCATTGCCACTTCATTGGCCAAATCTTCATCACCATCCTGATAATTTTCCTCTTCTGTGTTTGACATGAAGGTCATGCTTTTGGTTTTCTTTTCAGAACCATCATTCAATCCCATCTCAAATGTTTGGAGGGAACCAATTATCTCATCAACCCTCATGTTGGATATGTCTTGAGACTCTTCTATGGCAGTCACCTTCATATAAAATCTCTTAGGGAGTGACCTGATTATTTTTCTTACCAGTTTTTCATCAGACATCTTCTCTCCCAGGGCTCCTGAGGCATTTGCAATTTCAAGGATACTCATATGAAATTCATGAATATTTTCATCTTCTTTCATCCTTAAATTTTCAAACTTGGAGGTGAGCAGCTGTAGTCTAGACATCTTTACTCTAGAGGTGCCTTCATGAGTGGTCTTGAGAATGTCCCAAGCATCTTTTGCCACTTTACAATTGTTTACCAACCTGAAAATATTCTTGTCTACTCCATTGAATATTGCATTCAATGCTTTAGAATTTCCAAGGGCTAGATCACCCTCCTCCTTAGACCATTGTTATTCAGGTTTCTTATTAGTTATGGCTTCTCCTTTTTTAGTAATTACAGGATGTACCCAGCTTGTTAACACAACCTTCCAAGCCTTGTTATCAAGAGATTTTAGAAAGGCTACCATTCGAGGTTTCCAATAGTCATAGTTAGAACCATCCAAAATTGGTGGCCTGTGAACAGATCCTCTATCTCTCTCCATTGTACCAGAAAGTATTGTCCCTAGATCTCACCCAGAACCAGAGAAGGATGCCTGCTCTGATACCAATCGAAATTCTGGTATCAGATATAAGATGTCGAAGGTAATGTCATGACACTAATATCTGAGTAACACAAACAGGATAAAGATATAGAATGGTAAAGCAAAAGACACAAGTAATTGTCAACCCAGTTCGGTGCAACTCACATGCGTCTGGGGGCTACCAAGCCAGGAAGGAAATTCACTAAATAGAATCAGTTCAAAGACTCTCCGTACACTTCAACAAGTTATATTCTTTCTCACCTAATCTCTACCCGTGCAATTTCTACCTAAGCACTCTTAGATATGAGAACCCACTCACTTCCTTACAATCACACCAGTGATTTTAAACAACAATCCCTTGAGAAAAGAAAACACTTTTCAATAACACACTCTTGATTTTACTTAACAGTTTCAATCAAGAAGACACACACTTGATCTTGCTTAACAGCTTTGATCAAGTAGACACACACTTGATCTTACTTCACAACTTTGATCAAGTAGACACACACTCTTGCTTAATAGCTTTAGAGTGACAAATTACAACCACAAATCAGACCAATTCAATCATCTAAAGATGACTTGAATGGATTACAAGTCTCACGACTAAATAAGACACAAACCCTATATCTCTCTCTATATTTCGCTCAGTATTGGTTGTGTTTTCCAAGTCCCTTTTTATAGAAGCTTTCAACTGGGCTTGGACATCTTGAAAACCCTAAAACTATTTTCCAATTAAATCTTTTCATAACAGCTGGTTAGATCTCTTTGGAAAATAAGCAAATCAGGTTGTAATCAATGATTAAATGCGCCTGCAAATCAGATCTTCAATCATACAAAGATTGCCATTAATTGCACAATCACAAACCACCAGACATTCACACTGAATGTTATATGTACAGGATGTCGTGACATCAGGTCTGACATCCTGGAACAATCCTGCATAATTCCATAATTCCTTTTATAATTTATAGCAGGTAGAAAACATCAGATATCATGACATCGTGTATGACATCCTGAAACAATCCTGCATGATCATGTTTTCCATTTAAGCTCCAGCAGGTACACATCATCAGATGCCATGTCATTATGACATTCTGAAACAATCCTGCATGATCATGTTCTTGAACTCCTGCAGGTACACAAGATATCTTATGTTAAGGCATCAGACATAACATCTTGTGAACACTCCTTGTTTTACCCAAAATTGCTGCCAACACTTAGAACCAACACATTTCCTTTGGACTTTTGAGCAGACAATAAGCATAAGCAATATCTAAGCAATTAATCATGAAGGCCAACACATCAAATAAAGATATCCATAGTATCCCAGCAAGCAATCTCAATGTATCAAATCAAAACTAATAAAATTCTAGAGATTACAAGTAAGGGGGTTGGTTACACAAAGGGAAGGTATTAGCACCCAAAGTGTCCTAGGTACTTCTAGGGAGCCTTTTTTTGTGTGAAAGTGCTTTTGGTCAAAACGATGTTTGATAAAAAATATAGAATGAGGTGGTGAGAAAAGAATTCATTAATTTTTTTTTTGTGTTTGGCAAGACCTTCGGTCTTATGCCTACGTACCAACAAAAAATGAGGGATAAAAACCCATTAGTTCGTGGTAAAAATTTCAAAGAAGTTGGTAAATTGGTTTAAACAAAATGTTTAAAAGAAAATCGCACAAAAAGGCCAAAGACTTCAATGAGGTGGTTAGTTCTTTGTGTCTTTTGAAATTAAAGTCAATATGGTTAAGTTCATTCACGTATTTGATTAAGAAAATCTTTGAAAATTCATTGGCATAAGGCCAAAGTTTCAAATCATTAAAACATGTCTAAGTTTAAAACACAAGCAAAGAAGGTTTTGAAAAGAGGGAAATATTTAAAATTAAAGAAGTGAGAGGAGATTAAGAGACTGTCCTATACAAAAAATTAAAAGTTAAGAGTTAAAAAGATCTGACCAATGGGAAGCAATCCACAAGATAAGAATGTCATATAGAAACCCATTTCCTTTGGACTTTTGAGCAGACGATAAGTATAAGCATTATCCAAGCAATCAATATGAATATTAGAGGCATCAAATAAAGATGGTCATCATCCTATTAAGCACTCCAAAAGAGAGCATTCTTTAGTGTCTCCGAAGTGTATCAGATGAAATATTCTTTGGCAAACTCTCAGACACAATCATCATACATAAATAATAATAACCAGTATAATAATCAAGCACAGAGACAAAGTAACAGATGAACCAAGAGCCCTCAATGTTTGCATCATATGAAAGGCATAGTCAAGGATATCTCAGTCTCAAATAGTGGCATTGGCCAAGTCCTTAAAGCACAGGGAATGTTGCCTAATTCTAAGTCCAAGAGTTCAGATCAAGTCCAACAGACCCCAAACAGAACAAAAATCATAAGCAAACAATATATTCAGTCACAAAGTATGGCTCAAGTGAGCAAAGTGAAAATGATTAAAACATAAACATATTGCATGAAATGTAAATGGCAATGAATGATAAAGGTACTTAAATTTAAATTGCATTAAGTAAATGACTTGAAAGTATATAAATGTTAATAAAATGTTCGTCAAATTTTAGTGAAGAGTTCCATTTGTTTAAGTCATTCTTTGGAGAACATTCAACCATCCATTTACAAGTATGAAGAAATGAACCAAGACATCATCCATGAGAAGGGCTCCAAATTGGATAAATCAAGAAGTATGCCACTAGCTCTCATGAATGGAAAAAAGGTCAAGTCTTCACACACTACCATGAAGATTGGGAGATTTACAATCTCACTTACTAGAATGATATGCCTTGCGGAATAAATTTAGCTCTATGTTAAGCAATCATAATTGGACTTAAGTAGAAGTCACAACTATCTGAGGCCATGCAATACATATATTGGTGTTAATGCATGTTAGAGACATGGTACAAAGAACAAAGCTCCTAAAACATACCACACACAAAATATAAAGTGGGAAGGACCTATCTCAGTCAGCCTCATGTTGATTCATCTGACACAAGGTCATTGATGAACCAACTAGCATTTGACTTGAAGATAATTCATTGGTCAATGATGGATTGGGGAAGAGTAAGGATGAAGATGAAGAGAGGAGGGGAAATAGAAACCCAAATTGATCATACGAGGAAATTCATCTGATCAATACTATCCATTCATCTTGAGGGATGAAATATAAATTTCATCAACCCCCGAAGTCCAATAGTATTGGTCAAATAAAAGTTCAAATCAACCATGACCAAGGCCAAACAGAATGTCAAACATCACAAAGTCAATAAAATGGCTCAACAATATTTTTAATCAATTAAACAAATAAAAATCAATTTTAAAATGAATAAAAATGTATTTTTAAATGGACAAAACCTCAAATCCCTTCAAATCACCAAATAAATTGCGAAGGGATTTATCCTAGGTCAAACAAGGTCAAAGGACCTTAGACAAAAGAAGTTAAAATTTTCTGAAAGTCAGAAGTATTTTAAAATATTTAAAAACAAGTCCAAAATCAAATAATTCACAAAAATATCAAAATTAATCCAAAAAATGATTTTAATTCAAAATATGGAATAGAAAATTATTTAAATATTTTTTTGTGAAAGTCCCATTTTTTTGGATTAAAAATGAATTTAATATAAATTAATCAAAATAAATGGATTAAACATAAAATCATAAAATAAAAAAAATAAAAATAAGAAAAAACAAGGCCCATTAGATCTCCCTCATTAATTTAGGTGGCAAAACTGATGGCCAACATGCATTATCCACCAAACGCCTCAATTAAAGCACACGTAGGGATGGTAATCAGAAGCAACATATGAGATTAAAAAGTGGAGAGATGATCTGATGGATAAGACCTTGCTGTGAAGTCAAGCTTCTCTATGATGAATGTTTTTGATGAAGACAAAACTCCAAGCAACAAGAAGGCAAAGATGTTATTCTCTGATAAAGCATCTTGATTCAAGAAGTTAAGCTTTTCACTTCAAGAAGGTATAATGAGAATATTTACCTTCACTAAAATCTTAGATGCTCAAGTATTCATATGGCTATTGCATAACTTTTCATAGTGCATGGAAAATATCTTAGAATCATCTTTTTCACTTTCAAACTGGGTAAATCGATTTACCTATAAGGGAAATCGATTTACCACTGAAGCTTACATTTTTTTTAAAAGCAAAAATTAAAATTTTCACTTAGGGAAATCGATTTACCACTTAGGGAAATCGATTTACCACTGGAGCATTACTTTTCCAGAACCGAAATTTTAAGTTTTTTAACTAGGTAAATCGATTTACCTCTTAGGGAAATCGATTTACCACTGAAAGTTTTTGAATAATTTTAAACGTTGCAACAGGGTAATCGATTTACCCATTATGTCAATCGATTTACCACTGTGCGTTTCTGAAAAATCAGTGGTTGTTCATACACCTCTTCATGCACCACTTCATAGAATCTTTTCATTTCATCTTTGACAATTGTTCATGATTCTTTCAGAACATTACCATGTTTCATTTGAGGTGTTATGTGCATATAAATACATGATCTTTCAAATTCAAATTTCACCTCTTCCAATCAATCTCTTTAATTTTCAGAATTCACACTTATTGTTATAAACCTTCATTCAAGATATTTTCTGCATATTTTCATATCATTCAAAATAGAAAATTCTTGAGCAATGTAAAATTTTTGTGTGGTGAATTATTTTCATTGGAAGAGAAGATCAAGCAAATTGATATATCACTTTTTGTGATCATTTTACTACAAACTTTACATTCAATCCATTGTTGTAATCCATATCTTATTTTTAGAATTGTTGAAAAATAAGGTTGAGTGTTTTGTAAACACCTTGCTGTCCAGGATTGTTGGAAGCAAGAGAGTTGAGTTTGAGAGGATTGTTCTCATATCAAATTGGTGAATCACAAGAGGTTGTTCTTGGTGATTGTGTCTTTCGTGTACAAGTCATAACAGATAGTAAATTCTCTTTCGTGTTGAAAGGAGAGTGGAGCACTCTCGATCTGTGAGGGGAACCACTATACATCGCTGTGTCCTTTACCTTCCACACTTTACCGCTTTTCATCACTTAAGCATTTCAGAAAGTAAAAGTCATAAACCGTAAAAAATCCGGAAAAATACTCTAAGTGCCTCATTCACCCCCCTCTAAGGCACTCCTTAAACTTACAATTGACATCAGAGCAGGTTATAGGTAACCTATTCCTAAAAGATCCGCATGGCTTCGGCAAGCACGAATCCGGTTTTCAAAGACGGTGGAAATAGTAATAAACCCCCACTTTTCTCTAGAGAATATTTTGATTTTTGGAAGATCCGTATGAAGGCACATCTAGAAGCCCAAGGAGAAGGCATATGGGAAGCCGTTGAAAATGGTCCACATAATCCTACGAGTGTGGTCAATGGCGTTGGTACTCCAAAGATAAAGAGTTCATACGATGAAGATGATAAGAAAAAAATCTTAAATGAAAAGAAAGCAATAAACATTCTTCAAAGTGCTTTAAGCATGGATGAGTTTTTCCGCATATCTCAATGCAAGTAGGCAAAAGAAATATGGGACACCTTAGTGGAGACACATGAAGGCACCGCCGAAGTAAAGAGGTCAAGGTTGAATACATTAAGTCAAGAATATGAGATGTTTAGAATGATGCCCGGAGAATCCATCGTGGCGCTACAAAAGAGATTTGTTCACTTGGCAAACCACTTGATTGCTCTCAGAAAAACATTTACAAATGACAATCTCAATCTTAAAGTACTAAGATCATTGACTCGAGAATGGCAACCGAAGGTGACGGCTATCTCCAAAAAGAAAAGTCTTTCAACAATGACGTCTGCATCACTCTTTAGCAAACTTCAAGAACATGAGTTAGAACTTGGTAGGCTTGAGAAACATGAAAGCCAAGAAAAGAAATCTAAAGGGATTGCCTTGAAGGTAGACTCAAAAGAACATAAAGATGATGACGCATTGGAAGAAGATGAGAATTTCATGCTCCTTGTTAAAAGGCTCGGTAATTTATTTAACAAAAATGATAAATCCTTTAACGCTAAAAAGAATAGACATTTCATGAAAAAGGAGGCCACCACATCTACGCAAGATGTAACATGCTACGAATGTGGAAAGCAAGGCCACACAAAGCCGGAATGTCCTAAACTTTCAAAGAAAGGAGGATTCAAGAGCAAGAAGGATTTCAAGAATAAAAAGGAATATCTTGCATGGGAGGACAATGAAATTAGTTCTTTATCCGGATCGGATAGCAAGGAATGTGCAAACTTGGCGCTAATGGCTTCGCATCATTTCGATGATGAAGAAGAGGTTAGTAATAATTTTTCTATTTTTGATGATGATGCACAAGATACAATTAATGAATTATTAAATGAGTGCAAAATTCTTTATAAAACTATATCATCTCAAAAGAAACAAATTTCTTCCTTGGAAGAAAAGATTGAAGTTTTTGAAAATAAGGAACAAGAGATGATTAGTGAAAAGAAGAATTTTGTATGTCTAGAGTGTGAGTCTCTCTCGTTCCAAATTGTCCAACTTAAAAGAGTCCTTGAAAGATATGAAAAAGGACAAATTGGTTTGGAAGGGGTTCTTAGCGAACAAAGGTACTCAAATGACAAAAGTGGACTTGGTTACTCCAAATTTTCTAAACCAAGTACAAGTAAAACTATCTTTGTAAGGCCTAAGGATCAACCTCCAAAAGAAAGAGTCAACACACCAAAAGTTGTGCATCAACATCCTAAAAAGAAAAAGTTTATCAAGAAAAAGCCTTTCGTTCCTAGATATAAAAGCAAGTTTGAACCAACCTGTTTTTATTGTGGTATTATTGGCCATACACCTAATGCTTGCTACATTAGAAATTTTAGTGTAGCAAAAGGGCATTATGTTTGGGTTGAGAAAGGTACTAATTATAAAGAACCCAAAGCAATTTGGGTACCTAACAAAACTTAACTTTGTTTTGTAGGTATGCTTGAAGGCCACAACAAATCTTTGGTATTTGGATAGTGGGTGCTCCAAGCATATGACCGGTGATGTGCACAAATTTTCAGATCTAAAGCTTAAGGCCAAGGGTTATGTTACTTATGGAGATAGCAACAAAGGAAGAATTCTTGGCATAGGCAAAGTAGGTGCACCAAATTTCATATCCATCGAAGATGTGCTATATGTCGAAGGACTAAGGCACAATCTCTTAAGCATAAGCCAACTTTGTGACAAAGGATTCGAAATAAGGTTCACAAAAGATGAATGCTTAATTGAATATAAAATCACACAAGAGGTAACGCTTATGGGTAAGCGAATTAATAATATTTTCATGATTTCTCTTGACGATGTTTCTTTGAAGGTTAAGTGTCTTGTGGCAAATAACTGTTGGTGTAAGCCCTAGAGGCCAATACTTTTGGTACTTGTATCGAATTATTTATTAATAATAAAAGGCATTTTCTTTATTATGGTTGATTAATAAAATCCCTGGAATAGATAGTCCGTTTAATGTATTAAGTGTGACTTAATCATGAGAACACATTAAACATAAGGACACTATTCTTAAAGTATCCGTAGTCGAGCTTTAATGTGAAGTGGGATAACATTAAAGCATTAAGACTATTATGTTTGTAGACTGATGATCACATCTCATGGATCATGGATAAAGAGTTATCAAGTCTTAAACATATGTATGAATATTAGGAGTAATATTTATACCGGATTGACCCGCTATGAGAATACTATATAGAAAGTTATGCAAAGTGTCATAAGTTATTCTCATGGTGATAATAGTGTATACCACTCTTCGACCTGAAACCACTATGGATCCTAGATGTAGAGTCGAGTGCTTTGTTACTCATCTAACATTGTCCGTAATTGGATAACCATAAAGACAGTTGATGGGTACTCCACGAAGCATGCTGAGGGACATGAGTGTCCTAGATGGAATTTGCCAATCCTACGTAACAGGGTAAATGTCTATGAGCCCAATATTGAACTGGACAAGGGTGACACGGTCTATACCTTGTGTTCAATATAGACATAAGGGAAAAGGGGTAATTATACACATAATTATTATCACAGGAGGTTTTGTTAGATCACATGACATTTTCGTGACTTGGATAGCAGTGATGTGTTGCTAGATACCACTCACTGTTTATTATGTTAAATGCGTGATTTAATATAATTGTCAACGCCGCGAAAACCTATAGGGTCACACACAAAGGACGGATTGATGAGAGATAGAGTAACTAAGGAACACCGTAAGGTATGGTGCACTTAAGTGGGAGACGAAATATGGTAAGATACCAAATACTTAAGTGATTTTGGGCATATTATAAGATATGGGCCAAAATACACTTAAGTGGGCTTTTTATCTTGAAGTCCACACAAGTGGTTCTATAAATAGAACCCCTTGGGTAGAAGCATTGTCACTCCACTCCACTCAGACTGAAATTCAAGTAGAGACTTGGAATTTTGTTTCCCTCTTTCTCTCACTCAAAGCCTTCATTCATAACAGCTAGCACTGCGATTGAAGGAATCCGTTCGTGTGGACTGAGTAGAGACGTTGTCATCGTTCAACGTTCGTGATCGCCCCGTGGATCTGTATCAAAGGTTTTGATCATTATCAGAGATCTGCACCAAAGGTTTGAATCGCCACAAGAGGTAACGATTCTATCACTGATCATGCCCATTCGTAAGGATCACTAAATGGAGAAATTTTTAAATTCCGCTGCGTCTTGGATGGCAATTCTCCTACAATAACAACGACTCATGGTTATGGCATAAGAGATTTGCTCATATTCACATGGAGCACTTGAATAAGTTAGTAAAACATGACCTTGTCATTGGTTTGCCAAAGATAAAGTTCATCAAAGATAGGATTTGCGATGCATGTCAAAAGGGGAAGCAAACCAAGTCATCCTTCACATCCAAAAATGTGGTGTCCACTTCTAGGCCACTACAACTGTTACACATGGACTTATTTGGTCCATCAAGAACAAGAAGCTTCGAGGTAACTTATATGCTTTAGTTATTGTTGATGATTATTCTAGATATACTTGGACTTTCTTTTTAGTGCAGAAAAGTGATGCATTCAAAGCATTCAAGAAGTATGCAAAATAGATTCAAAATGAGAAATCATTAACAATTGCCTCCATAAGAAGCGATCATGGTGGAGAATTCCAGAATACCTCCTTTGAAGATTTTTGCGAAGATCAAGGAATATTTCACAACTTCTCGGCTCCAAGGACTCCACAACAAAATGGAGTAGTTGAAAGAAAGAATAGGTCGTTGGTGGAACTTGCAAGAACTATGCTTTGCGACTCAAATCTTCCTAAGTATTTTTGGGCAGATGCGGTTAGCACGGCGTGTTTTGTAAGCAATAGGGTTAACATAAGACCTATCCTAAAGAAGACTCCATATGAACTCTTCAAAGGAAGGAAACCCAACATCTCTTTCTTTCACATCTTTGGATGCAAGTGCTTTGTCCTAAACAATGACAAAGACAACCTTGGTAAGTTCGACGAAAAATCGGATGAAGGTATTTTCTTGGTTATTCTCTTACAAGTAAGGCATACAAAATTTATAATAAAAGAATTTTAAATATAGAAGAATCCATGCATGTTAAGTTTGACGAAGCTAACCCCTCGAAAGAGGAAATTGTTGTTTGTGATGATGATGATGATGATTTTGTAGAAATTCCTAAAGAAGATACTTCAAACAAGGATCAAGAAGCACCGATTCAACAAGAGTCAAATGAAAATGATCTACCTAAGGAATGGAGAACTCATAGAGATCATCCCATTGACAAAGTAATTGGTGACATTAGTCAAGGTGTTGCTACAAGATTGAATCTCAAGGATGCATGCTTAAACATGGTGTTCGTTTCGCAAATAGAACCTTCTAAAATTGATGAAGCTCTAGAAGATGATCAATGGATTGTTGTTATGCAAGAAGAATTAAACCAATTAGAGAGAAATCAAGTTTGGGAAGTTGTTCCTAGACCAAGTGGTAAGCACATCATTGGAACGAGACGGGTGTTTAAGAACAAGCTTGATGAGAATGGGATAATTGTTCGAAACAAAGCAAGATTGGTTGCTCAAGGGTACAATCAAGAAGAAGGAATCAACTTTGAGGAAACTTTCGCTCCAGTTGCAAGGTTAGAAGCTATTCATTTATTACTTGCTTACGCATGTTCAATGAATTTTCAGCTTTTTCAAATGGACGTCAAAAGCACCTTCTTAAACGGCTACATCAACGAAGAAGTCTATGTCAAATAACCCCCGAGCTTTGAAGACTTCAAGCATCCTTCACATGTATACAAATTGAAGAAAAAGCGCTCTATGGATTAAAACAAGCACCAAGGGCGTGATATGATCGTCTAAGTAATTTTCTATGTGAAAATGGTTTTAAAAAAGGCAAAGTAGACAAGACCTTATTTATCAAGAAGATAAAAGGGAATACCTTACTTGTTCAAGTCTACGTAGACGACATAATCTTCGGTTCATCCAACAAAGAACTATGTGAAGAATTTGCGTTGATAATGCAAGATGAATTTGAAATGTCTATGATGGGAAAGATGAACTACTTCCTTGGATTGCAAATCAAGCAACTAAAAGACAGAATTTTTTACAACCAATCAAAGTATTGCAAAGAGATGTTAAGGAGATTTGAAATGGATGGTTGTAAAGCAATGTCAACACCAATGGGCTCTAGAACTTATGTTGATCAAGACGAATCATGTGTGTCAATTGATATCAGGAAGTACCGAGGTATGATTGGTTCTTTATTATATTTGACGGCAAGTCGTCCTGACATAATGTTTAACGTGTGTTTATGTGCTCGCTTCCAAGCAAATCCAAAGGAGTCACATCTCACGGCGGTCAAAAGAATCATGAAGTATCTCAAAGGAACAACCAATGTTGGCTTATGGTATCCTAGATGTAGCATTTGTAAGTTAATTGGTTATTCTGACGTGGATTATGCAGGTTGTAAAACAGATAGAAAAAGTACTAGTGGTACATGTCACATCCTTGGAAATGCATTAGTTTCGTGGGCTTGCAAGAAACAAGCATGTGTTGCTCTAAGCACTGCCGAGGCATAATACATAGCCGCAGGTAGCTGTTGCGCTCAAATACTTTGGCTTAAGCAACAACTTCGTGACTACGGACTCGATCTTGGATGCATTCCTCTTCGTTGTGACAACACAAGTGAAATTAACATTACAAAGAATCCGGTCATGCACTCAAGAACCAAACATATTGACATTCGACATCACTTTCTTCGTGACCACGTGCTTCAAGGAGATGTCGAAGTCACATTTGTGGATACTCATAATCAACTAGCCGACATTTTCACAAAACCTTTGGCACGAGAACCTTTTTACAAAATTCGAAGGGAACTTGGGATTCTAGATGAGTGTGACATATAATTCATCAAAGGTGCACATACATTTCCAACTTATCTATTTACTTGTGAAAATTATTCCATGGCTCTCTTTTACATTATTTATTGGGTGTCTCTTGCATAAATCTTTGTGAAAAATATGTGTTTTTTTAGCTTTTTCACTGAGTAAATCGATTTACTCATTATACAAATCGATTTACACATAAAATAGTAGCACTGGTTTTTGTATTTAGCATATTTGGCACTGAGTAAATCGATTTACCCATGATGTAAATCGATTTACCCCTGAAACCTTTCATTTTTTGTGCTTTCTGGCCATATGGTAATCGATTTACCTATGGGGTAAATCGATTTACCCCTGCGTGTTCAGATTTTTTTTTGTGTTTTCATCTACTTTGGTTGGTCCAATCACATCCCTTCTCTCTTTCATTTAAAAAGAAAACTTTCTCTCAAAACCTCACTTTAACCTAGAAGCCAGAATCTACCCTCTTGGTGCTCTCACCTTAAAAAATTCATCTTCTCCAAATCACCCAAAACCTTCATTAAAGCTTATCTCCATCATCTCCTAACCTTTACTCATGGCATCAAAACTTAAGAGAAAAGCTGGAACTGCTGGGAAAGGGAAAGAAAAGGCTTCGTCATCATCCATGGATGTTCAAAATTTCTTCAAAGACCACACCCTGGAAGAATTGGAGAGGTATCAAAAGTTTTATCAAAAGAAGATTGTTAAAACTCCAAAATTCGGTGATCTCTCTTCCTTTCCTATAGAATGCTTTAATTTTCAAGATAAATTAATCTCTAGAGGTTTAGGGGCTCTCATAACTTCTTCTAGACCCTATTATCCAGATTTAGTGAGAATTTTTTATTGTAACATGTGCATTGAGAATGGGAAATTTGTTTCACATGTTAGAGGGAAAAAGATTACCTTGACCCCTAAGAGACTTGGTCAAATTTTGGACATCCCCTCGGGTGGTCACATGTTATATGATCCGGAGGATGAAGTATGGAATGATTATAATAAAAGAGAATTTTATTTTGGCTCAAGTAGGATATCGGAAGGTGAATATCATGTTAAAAGGGTTGAATCTCATGGTGGGGAAGAACCACCAAAAGATTTTTGGAGTGCTGGAAATTTTTTCATCAATGATAGGTTGCTTCATTATTTCTTGGCTTATGTTATATTTCCTAGAAATTCAAATCATTGTATTGTTACCGATATGGAGATGCAAGCATTGTATGCCATTAAGAATGACATTTCGCTTAATTGGTCACGTCTCATTCTTCACCATTTGATGACTCACAACAACAAGTTTAAGTCTCTTCCTTATGCTTGGTTCATCACTCGTATTATGGAATTTTTTAATGTTGACTTTAGTGATGTTGAGTTTTGTCTTATTTATACAAGAAGTCACAAAATCTCTATCAAGAATGTGGACAAGCGGATGGGCTATCGGTATAATCCGGAAACTAAGTCGGTTATGTTTATTGGTGGGAATAATGAAGAAACTTAAGTGATACCTCAAGAAGGAAATGGTGGTGAAGATGTACCTCCTCCAAATGTTCCTCCTCCAAGTGGTTTAAGTAACCAAGACCTCTTTAACTTCATGACATCTCAATTTTCCAACCTTAACACTTCCATCAATGACCAATGGAATTCGGCAAATAATCAAATTGCGCTAAATCATGAAGCCACCACCAACCGCATAAACCTTCTTCAAACCGACATGAATCAACATTTCTCTTATCTCTACTCGCATCTCAATATCCCTCCATATGATCCAAATAACCCGGCTGCTCCCGCTCCTATATTTACGCCCATTCAACAACAATTTCCTTACCAAGAGAACAACTACAACAACACCAACAATAACATGAACCAACCTTAGTCTTTTTCTGTTTATTTGTACTATTCTTGTTATAGGTTGCTAATTGGATATTTGGTTTCATTATGTTTTAATTATGTCTAATGTTTGAATTATTTTGGTGTAAGGTACTTGGTTCCACAACTTTGTTTGTTTGCATTGTTTATAATTTCAATTTTTGGAATGCATAAGGTTGTTTTTCTTTTACTAGTTATGTTGTATATAATATTTTATATTTGTCATGTGGTTATCTTTCACCCATATTTCCCTTCTTTTTGATAATTTCAAAGGGGGAGAAAGGTGTATATGCGTGTATGCTTGTGAATTTCCTAAGGTACAATTGATACAAATCTTCTTCAAGATGCTCAAGTCAACATGATCATAAGCTTCTCAAATTTAGGGGGAGTTATACATCTCAGGGGGAGAAAGTTTTGTTTTCGGAAATTGCACGCATCAAAGAGGATTATTTGTCATCATCAAAAAGGGGGAGAATGTGAAGTCAAGCTTCTCTATGATGAATGTTTTTTATGAAGACAAAACTCCAAGCAACAAGAAGGCAAAGATGTTATTCTCTGATAAAGCATCTTGATTCAAGAAGTTAAGCTTTTCACTTCAAGAAGGTATAATGAGAATATTTACCTTCACTAAAGTCTTAGATGCTCAAGTATTCATATGGCTATTGCATAACTTTTCATAGTGCATGGAAAATATCTTAGAATCATCTTTTTCATTTTCAAACTGGGTAAATCGATTTACCTATAAGGGAAATCGATTTACCACTGAAGCTTACATTTTTTTTAAAAGCAAAAATTAAATTTTTCACTTAGGTAAATCGATTTACCACTTAGGGAAATCGATTTACCACTGGAGCATTACTTTTCCAGAACCGAAATTTTAAGTTTTTTAATTAGGTAAATCGATTTACCACTTAGGGAAATCGATTTACCACAGAAAGTTTTTGAAAAAATTTAAACGTTGTAACAGGGTAATCGATTTACCCATTATGTAAATCGATTTACCACTGTGCGTTTCTAAAAAATCACTGGCTGTTCATACACCTCTTCATGCACCACTTCATGGAATCTTTTCATTTCATCTTTGACAATTGTTCATGATTCTTTCAGAACATTACCATGTTTCATTTGAGGTGTTATGTGCATATAAATACATGATCTTTCAAATTTAAATTTCACCTCTTCCAATCAATCTCTTTAATTTTCAGAATTCACACTTATTGTTATAAACCTTCATTCAAGATATTTTCTGCATATTTTCATATCATTCAAAACAGAAAATTCTTGAGCAATCTAATATTTTTGTGTGGTGAATTATTTTCATTGGAAGAGAAGATCAAGCAAATTGATATATCACTTTGTGTGATCATTTTACTACAAACTTTACATTCAATCCATTGTTGTAATCCATATCTTATTTTTATAATTATTGAAAAATAAGATTGAGTGTTTTGTAAACACCTTGCTGTCCAGGATTGTTGGAAGCAAGAGAGTTGAGTTTGAGAGGATTGTTCTCATATCAACTTGGTGAATCACAAGAGGTTATTCTTGGTGATTGTGTCTGTTGTGTACAAGTCATAACAGATAGTAAATTCTCTTTCGTGTTGAAAGGGGAGTGGAGTACTCTCGATCTGTGAGGGGAACCACTATACATCGCTGTGTCCTTTACCTTCCGCACTTTACCGCTTTTCATCACTTAAGCATTTCAGAAAGTAAAAGTCATAAACCGTCAAAAATCCGGAAAAATACTCTAAGTGCCTCATTCACCCCCCTCTAAGGCACTCCTTAAACTTACACTTGCCACCACACCCTCGGAACTAGGGTTCCGGACGTATTCTCTGGTGGACCTCACCTGACTGGTCCACCATCAACTTCTATAAAAATGAAAAGTGAGTACCCTATTTTGAAGGGAAAATTGCTAGGAATTTGAATCTGACCTCAAAATTCTCCAATTCCAAGTATATTGAAAGATATATGGAATTGAAAATTGAGGATTATGAACTGAGTTTCTTCAATTTGACCTCAAAGCAACTCAATCTTGTTGCCTACACTGGTAGGACTTCAGCTAACCAAAAATCAAATGAAATGATGAAGAACTGAGGGAGAATCAAAGAAGAAAAGTTCCAAAAAATTCACCTTCTGTTTGCAGTGAGGGAGCTTGATCTTGATCTCAATTTGCTTGGGCTTGCTCCTAACAACTTGTATGAAGTGATATTGATGATTAAAAGGCTCAAACTCTTGGAGTTTCAATTCCAAAATAGAATGAGAATTGAAACTCGATTTCAAGAATAAATCCTCAAGATTATCCTTTAATGGAGGTTAGCGGAGAAGTAGGTCGAAGCTTGGGCAAGAATGGTCCATTTATGAGCTCAAGCGACATGTATTTATAGCATTGCAAGTTTCTTTCCACACCTTTCCATAAAATTTCAAAAATAGCAACATAATGTGCATGCTTGAATGGGCATGTGATAGGCCCGTCAAATGACGCCAAAAGATCCAAACTTATGTGCAAACCAACCTGAAACAATAGCATGAGGTCATGCATTAGTGAAATGGAAATTGACCATGGAACTTACCAAATGGAGCCATGCATTACACCCATGTACAAGTCCTTCAAAAATGCTACAAATGTCACGATCTTGGACTCTTTGGAAAGATAACATGAAGGGGAACAACTTTGTTAATGAAAAAGTTTTCATTTGGAGCTTGGATAATGATGAATTTTGAGGTGGAAGTTAGAGAAATCAAACATAGTTGAAAATTTTCTAAGTTAAAAGTCAAATGACCATTTTTTCCACCTTGAATAACTTTTGCTATGAGCTTCAAATGAAAATTTTTCCTTCATCAAAGTTGTATCTCTTTCAATCCTCTTCAATTTGTTCATAAATTTTACGCATTTGAATCTTTCATGAGGGAGTTATGGATTTTAGAAGTTAAGGAAAATTGCTTGTTCAATGGTAATGACCTATAATGTTCCCTCTTAGTACATGCCCTTGCAAGTTGAATTTGACTTTTCTCAAAGAAGAAAAGTTGGAGAAGACATCTTAGATTTGATCGTTAAACATGGATGGCCTTCATATCACAAAAAATTAGTAAGTTATTGTCCTTGGAAGTTGATCTCCTAACTAGGGCACAATCAAAATGACCCATAATCTTTTACCATAAAAAATGAATTTTCAAGAAAAACTAGATTTTTATGCCAACACGAAAGTTGTCTGTAATGTCATAAAGAGTAACTTTTTTCTTGAAATAATTTTCATAAGACAAAAAGTTTAGGTTGTAGGGTCTAGGGTACCCTAGATTTGACAAGTTGATTTTCTCTGGTCAACCTCTTTGAACCAAATTGCAAACTTGAAGTTCTCTTGCTCTTTGTGGCTCATGGAGGATCATATATGCTGGAGTTGATGTATAATGAAGTATGCCTAGAGATATTTGACCATTTTTTGAATAAAGTTGTTGAGGAAGGTGTAAGACCCCAATTTTGTCCCTAAGATCCCTCATGGCATCATAAGCATTGCATTACATAGCCTCAAGGATCTTTGAGCATCTTGGCCTCCTTTCCCTTTGGGTTGGGATCTCTTGTGAGTGGTTGAGATCGCCAAGCATGTTTGCATTGTATATCATTGCTTTTCTTGTTTTAATCACTAACCAAAAGCACAAAAATATGTCACTAACATTTGTTTTGTAGTTGAAGCAATCATCAGGTCAAGGTGTTCAAGGAATTCATTTGGGCAAGAGATGATGGTATTTTCTTGAGATGAGGACGACATGATTATTCTATGGAGCTTATATGAGCTAGGATTTCATTTTGAAGCAAATTCCCCAAGTGGTAAAGGCTCAAGTTCATTCAAGCATGTCAAGGTCATCTGAGGACCAAATGATCAAATATGCAGCCAACTGAGGGCTTTGAGGTGGGGGAAATGATTTGAGACATCCCAATCATGTTCAAACAAGGCCTATTCATCATGTCAAACATCTTATCTTGAAGATCTTGAAGTCATGGCAAGAGTTTCCAAAAATGGAAAGTGACATGTAATTTCAAATTTCCAAAAATGGCAAGTTTTTGGTCCACATTCAACTTAACGTTTCAACATCAAATAAGCTTCAAATGGATTTTTGGTGAACATGAAAGTTGAAGATCTTTCTCTCCTCTTTTCAAAAAGTCCTATATCATATCCATCTGATAAATGGTTGAGAAGTTATGGCCAAATGAACACAAAGTATGCATGGAAGTTCAACATGGCATAACTTTTGATTCAAAACTCCAAATTGGTCTACTCTTTTTGCAAAATTCTCCTTGTGACCAAGAGATTCCAAATCAACCATTGCCTTGCATGAAAGAAGATCACATGATCATTTGGTCACACATGTGCATTTTGGAGGGAAAATTGATAATTCAAATTTGGATGATCATACAATCAAAATACCAATTCCATGATGATTATTGGATGTTTTTAAGTGAAATTCCAGCTTGCATGGTACTGCTCACGTGCTACATGGCCATGCTACCTCACACTTGCAATTTTGCAAAACACCTCACATCTCCTTAATCATGTTTAGCCAAGACAAATGGTGATTAGCAAAGTCATTAACAGGTGGTATATAAACTAAATCATAACTGTTTTTCAAGGAGAAGCATTTTGAGATCTGAAAATTCACATTCCCTCCAAAAATTCTCTCTCTTCAAATCTTTCTATTCTTCATACAAACACCAGATTTTAGTGCATAATCTTGATCATCATCTTTCATTGATCAAGACTCAACCATTATTTTGATCAATTCAGTCCAGATTCGTGTAGTTCAAGTGCAAACTCATGGCTATGGATTTCTGAATTTGAGCTAGATTCAAGCTGTTTCCATTGTTGATTCTCGTTCAAAGCTTCAAAACAAGTATAGAGGAGAAGATCTAGAGAGTTTGGAGGCTTAAACACACGATTTCATCCACTGACATCTCAAGTAGGTGAAAATTCGACCATCTCCTTTTGCCAATTGCTTGCCATGATTGTGTAGATCTAGTTCCCCTGAGCATGCTGATATGATTATATTCGAATTTGGATAAGATATGAACATGCTATGTTGAATTAAAGTTTTGATTGCAAACATGTTTTTGCTCGATCCGTAGAATCCATGAGGTTTTAGGTTGTTTTAAGGTGATATTCATGATCCTTGTTGAAAGATCTTTCGAACGGTACCAATTTCATGAAATTCTGAAAATTGTTGTTGAATCTCCGCCGGAGACGGCAGGAGAAGACGACCGGAACTACTGTTCCGGCGTCTGGTTCGTTTCTTAGGGTTTATGCCTCGTGTATGCTCACGTGGCTCCTGCGTGTCCGAACCGTTGGCAAATATTGCTTTGACTGTGCCACATTTTTGTTTGAATGCTGATGTGTATTGCCACGCCATAAATGAGACACAGCGTTTCATGTTGCTTCTAAACCTTGCTTGCGCGTGTTCGATTCCTGGCTTGTGTTATTTTTGAATTTCATTTGATTTCTCCTGTCCTTGCGTGTGTTCGATCCCTGCTGGTGCATATGGCTGAGTTTTTTTGAATTCTCATTTTTCCCTCCATTATTTTCATATTATTTCACATTATTTTGTTCATCTTTCAAAAATCATTAAAAATAGTAGAATAATCCAAATTGATCCTAATTTTTTTCACATTCTTCTTTTGACCACTAGTTTTTTATAGCATTTATTTCATGATTTGTTTGTTGTTGGTTTATTAATGTGTGATTTTTGATTGAACCATATGCCAAATTGATATGTTACATTCATTGCTTTATGAAATGCTCATCTTTAATTCAATTGATCTGAAATTTGGTGTGCTTGATCTTCACATGTGATATGATTTTTGAGTTTTGGTTTGGTATTTTTATCATATGCTATCACTGTTTTGGACACATGAAGATATGTTGTGACAATTTGTGTCACATTTTTGGTATTCAATTTGTGCATTTTTGTTTACCTATCATTTGAACTCTTCTGGATCTGATTTTTTGCATATTGTTTATTCATAACATGATGAGTTCACATAAAAAATCTCAAGGCCATTGCTTGCTTTTCTGTTTTGATTTGGATTTTCTAACTTGGATGTCCATATTATGCACATTTGCTTGCCTTTGCTTTACATTGATCATTTGATGCCTTTGCCATGTGAATTGATGCTGGTCCTTTTAAGGACATCTTATAACATGTTTGAACTTGCTTTATGCAAAAGATTGAGTTCTGTTTTCACCATTTTATTTGGTTTTGAACCTAGTCTTTGTACTAGTGTTTTGTACATAAACTAATTGTGCTTTGTGTTTCAGGTTTGGACATTTAGCATTGATGATTGGTTTGGTCTCACTTTGTGAGATACAAATGATTTGAATTCTAATACATTGATGTTTTGTAGGATTCTAAGTGATAGGCTTGAGCTCATTGCTTCATTTGATTGCTTGACCATTGCTCATTGAATTGTGTAACAGTTGGACTGTTTGTCTGTTTGTTTTCTAATTGAGATATTAACTGTTTAGCTTTTGTAGAGGTACATTAGTTGCTTTCTTTTAGCTCTTGCTTGAGCTTTGGATTGTGGTTGATACACCACTTGGGTAGCTACTCTCCTACTCCATGTAGTCTGGAAGTCCTGTCACCTTTTGGCAGGCATTTTGGCTGAAGTCCTCCTTATGAGGCTTCGTTTGTGATTGTTTACATTTGTGCCAAAGACCTCTAAATGAGGCATGTTACTTGATAAGTCCTCCTAAGTGAAAAGGCAATTGACAGATAGAAGGGATTAGCAATCAATCCCCTGTTATTCAGTGAGTCTTTCATCATGCTCGCGCTACGTGCTGATGCTCTTGAACAAACACCCAAGATCTTTGTATAGCGTCTGTCAAGTGGAATAGGATCCCACATTTTGGATCCCCACACTTTCTTTGACATAAGCTCACCCAGGCCAGGGTTAAGAGCATGAGGTCTCATCCTCATTTCTCCATTTGATCAGCTTCACCCTAACTCTCAATGTTAGTGGTTAAGAGCTCACAGATTACCTGATACAGTTTGGCTTGTTTGTCGAGGTTGATATGACCCCTCTTGACTAAAGCCCACCTATTTGATTGAGCCTCTTGTTTGTATATAATGTGTGATGCATTGTTTGCTTGACTACTTTGCATGTGTTTGCTTTTGCTCATTTGTTTGTTTTGAGGAGTTAGATATAAGCCCATCTATTGGCATTCTGTTTCCTATTTGTTTTGAGGAGTTAGATATAAGTCCATCTATTGGCATTCTGTTTCCTGTTTTTTTTAGGAGCTAGATATAAGTCCATCTATTGGCATTCTGTTTCCAGTTTTGTTGTTAGGAGTTGGATGTAAGTCCATTGATTGGCATTCTGTTTCCTCTTTCTGTGGTTCTCTTATGAGACTTGCTTATTGTTTATACCTTGTGTTGCCTTATTCCAAAGGATGGGACTTACTTGGATCATCCATATGATCTCAAGAGAGCAACCCTACTTGTGATTGCATTCCTTTATCCCCCACCTCTTGCATGCTTAACCTTGATCCTTTTTCATCCTTAACCCAAACCGAAAACTTTTGTGCAAACATTTGACTTGTTTTCAACATTAGAAACCTAGGCCTTATGCCTCTGATTTTCAAACTTTCTTTTCATAATACTCATTTTGAATTGAACCTTTAAGTCAACTTTGACCATCTTTGTACATACTTCTAATTGGTAAATTCAACTCACTTCCAATTGCTTTTGTGGTTCAAATGTCCACTTCTTAATCAAACTTTTCATAACCTTTAGCTATTAGGTTTGAGTTATCTTTGTGGTAGATATAATACTCACCTATGTCCTTAGTGGTTGGACAATAAGTCTTCCATGCTTATTATAGGGCATAATCCCTCACTAGCATGTCGAAGCTATCCTCACATGGTGGACTTGTGGTTTTTCAGGTCGAGTTTTCTCCCTTGGATAACAAAAGACCTTAAGGCTTTTGGACCAATCAATCCACTCACTGTTTTGAAATTTTTTACCCGAACTACGGGGTTTTGATCCTTATCTTTCATGAGAAGGTACGTAGGCAATGGGTTTATCCATCCAAACACAAAAATGTAAATAAACTTGTATATTCTTTTCTCATCCCTTCAATCATGTTTGCACAAAACAATTTCATAAACAATAACCTTTTGCAACAAGCGTGAAAAGGGCTCCCTAGGAGTACCTAGGATGCATCGGGTGCCTAACACCTTCCCTTTGCATAACCAACCCCCTTACCCAGATCTCTGACCTTCTTTTACTAGTTTTGTTTGTAAAACTTTATAGGTTTTTGTTCGCTTTCTAACCATTCCTTTGGATAAATAGAAGTGCGGTGGCGACTCGACTTTGTATGATTTACCTTGGATTTAGTTAATATTTCGAATGGTAACGAATACACCGCTATAGAAGGCACACAAGATACCCAAATGAATTAAGGCTTCCTTGACAAACAAGCTTCAAACTCTTGAGGAATTCATGATCAAAATAACAAATGAAGAACATGGGGATCCATATATGATACTTATAACCATGATGAACCTTTACTTGATTTACCTCTTGCATTGAGGGTCTCAAACCCTAGATGTGATCTTGATGAGGCACAAGTGAACTCACACACCACCTACAAAAGAAATGAAGCTACACATAGACATATTTTTGGTATTTTGGTTAGTAAACAAAGGAAAATAAAGTATGATACAATCAAATGTGCTTGGTGATCTCTCCCAATGCAAACCCAATGAATGAGGGGGTAAGGAGAATACCAAGGTGTGATCCCAAAGCCAATGCAAATGATGAGATATTATGAGGGATCTTAGGGTCAAATTTGGGGTCTTATAGCTGCCCCTATTTAAGGAAATTCTATCCGAGGATGTGAAGGTTAAAATATTTGTATCAACTCGTAAGAATGGACTTAAATAACAACATCAAGAAGCAAATTTTGGTCCCTAAGAGACTTCACGATGCATATGATATGAATGCAAAAATAATCTTTGTAGGGGAATATATTGCCATAACGGAAAAGAATCCGGAGAGACTGAAAATCCACAGGAGCATAATTCATTTTATAAGGAAAACTCACTGAGGGGACAAAGACTCTGGGAATAAAAAGTTATGCGTAGGCCAGGCTACGAATTAAAACTACTAGAGACACGAGGAGATTTCCATGAAAATAAATCAATGGAAAGACTCTAACTTGGGAAAAGAATCTATAGGGGACGAGAGTATATCAGAACGAAATTGAAATACTCAAGTCAAAAGGGAAATTCGGTTTCACAAAGAAATATGAATCCAAACTCAACTAGGGAAGAAAAACTTCAACACAGGAGTAAAAGAGATATATTATCTTCCGCCGGTTACTGGGTAGGAAGATAATATACTCGGACAGATGGACTTCTGTTACCGGTTAAGCTAAACATATCAAGGATGACTCGTTGAGGAAAACGAGGAATATTCATTATCGGATACTAGGTAAGAATAATCTGCTAGGAGAAGGGAATCAAATAGGAATTACAACTACCTTTTTACTGGGAAGAAGACCAAAGATAGAGGATCCGTTACCGGTTAAGGTAAACATATCAAGGATAAACTACCGAGAAAAATAGGAATTACAAGTACTAGTTACTGGGTAGAAGACCGAAGAGAGAGTATTCGTCACTAGTTAAAGTGAACATATCAAGGATAAACTCAAAGAAAGAATAAGATTTATATCTACCATTTACTGGGAAGAATACCACAAAAAAGAGAAAATCCGTCACCGATTAAAGTGAACATATCAAGGATAAACTCAAAGGAAGAATAGGATTTACATCTACCATTTACCGGGAAGAATACCGCAAAAAAGAGAAAATTCGTCACCGATTAAAGCGAACATATCAAGGATAGACTGTCTCGGAAAAAAAGGAATTATAGCTACTTTTTTACTTAGTAGAAAATCAAACGGGAAGAATATTTGTCACTGGTTAAGATGAACATATCAAGGATAAACTTGTTGGGGAAACGAAAAGACGAATCCGTTGGAGAAAATCAGAGAAGTAAATTACCTTTTACAGGTTACTGGGTAAATCATAGGTAAAGTACTCAACCATCGAGAAGGATATTACCAGTTACTGGGTAATAAACTCTTGGGACGTAACTCAAGAGGAGTGGTTTCATCCAGATAGTGAACTAGGGAGGAAACAAAATAATAATCATCCACAAGGAAATAACTCAGTGGGGAAGAAAAAGGGATGAACTCTTTCTGCTTTAGGGGTTGATGCTCTACAATTGAAGGAGGACAGACACACCATATTTACTTGGGGAAATATATATATATATATATATATATATATATATATATATATATATATATATATATATATATATATATATATATATATACTTTCACAGTAACAAGTCAACACTGTCGGGAATTTTGGGTCAACACCATGTCAAATGGGAGACAACCCTGTAGGGGACAACTGCAATACTGCTCAGAATCAAAATACTGTATGAATGAAGAGAACTTCTATTAGAAGATGGAACTCTACCAGGGATCCAAGTCACAATAAGAGGCAAAACTCCAAGTGGGGAATCAGGCAAACTGCTGGGGATTCCATAAAAAAATAGACTTTGCAGGACGTTACTAGGGATAAACAATTTGCCCGAACAAATCAAAAAGCCACACTAGTATACACATCAGCAACAAATTGCTCAAAAGGAATGTTACGGTCATCAGACTCTTCTTGGAGATTGCAAAATAAACCAAATCCAAGGCCTAAAATATATCAACTGGATCTACAGACTCTAGGAGAGGAGAAGCTGCCACGGCTATGCAGCAACCAAATAATGGTGCTAGGGATTTGAAAACCACAGAAACATTTCACAAAGATCCAGGGTTCATTCACAAACATATATGCAAACTCAGAGTGAAAACCATAAAGCCTCAACTAGGGATAAATGATGAATTGCAAGGAGAATAACATATCAGCTCTACTGGGAATGATAAATTTCTTAGGGAGCAACCCATCAACCATCCTGGGGATGAATGTTGAACTACTGAGGAGGTAAAATCACCAACCAACTGCTTGGGGAAGACAACAATGCTTTCACACCTCAAGACTTTGCCATTCTTAGATTGTTGTTGATATTCCTCTTTGAATTTAATGTTCTTTAAAGTAAATGCTTTATTATTTCAATAAAAATGTTTATTCATTGATTTATTTATTTCAAAATTATCACCATAAAAACTCATTTTTATTTAAGCAGAAACAAATAAGAATAAGAAATAATTGGATAAAAGCTCAATTTTATTTAATAGAATGGTAGTCCGCAAATGGAAGGACTCCATAGATCTTTACAAAGTTTGAAAAGTGGTAATTTACATGGAAAAACGCTACATTGAATACAATCACCACTACTCTCCCTACCAACTTTGGAATCCCTTGTGTTCTTGTCTTCGGTTGAGAATGAAGAATTAGAACCAAATAACTATTCAAAACTGCTTCGACGATCAGGACCAGCCGAATGCAGTTACTTTCCATAATCCCTAGTTTTTGCCTAGATTGCCCCAAGGTGGGATACTCAATATACCAGGATAATTTTTCTGTTTTATGTCTCTAACTTTTTCCTTGATCTCTCTTTCGTTTTTCAATCCACCGAGACACTCATTTTTGCCTATGCAGCCCTTTCGGGTTTTCAACTTGGCGAGTTGTTCTTTTCTTGTTTAGGTGAAGTATTTCCTGACTGCATCAGTATTCATGAGATGAGTGAACTCTTCACCATCCATAGTTGTAAGAATCAAAGCACCGTCTGAAAAGGCTCTCTTAACAACATATGGGCCTTGTAGCGGTACATTCATGACCATTAAGCTAAGGATAAACTTAACGTCAATAAAACCAGAGTCGCTAGCCCACTTTTTTTGTTTTCAAAGGAAAAGGGAAAAGTATGAACAAAACCCATAGATAAGAAGTTTTCAAATCAAAACTAATAAAATGCCAGAGATTATAGGTAAGGGGGTTTGTTACATAGAGGGAAGGTGTTAGCATCTAAAGTGTCATAGGTACTCCTAGGGAGCCCTTTTTTATGTGTGTATGTGTTTTGGTATAAAAAATGTTGGTAGTAAATAGAATGGGGAGATGAGAAAATAATTCATTATTTATATTTTTTTGTTTGACAAGACCTCCGGACTTGTGCATACGTACCAACATAAAAATGAGGGATCAAAACCTCGTAGTTCGTGGTATCAATTTCAAAGTGAGTGAATTGCTTTTAACAAAAATTTAAGTTTAAAGGAGGCACAAATGGCCTAAAAGAGTTTGAGTGAGTGTTATATTCACAAGTTTGATTTAAGAAAAGAGTTTAAAAATGCAATGGCATAAGGCCAAAGTTTATAATTTGCAATAAATTCTAAGTTTAGAAATCACAAGCAAAGAAGGTTTTTGTAATGAGGGAGAGATTTGAAATTTAAGAAGTGGAAGGAGGTGAAAAGACTAATCCTAAGCAAAAATTTAAAATTTAAGAGTTGAAAATATCTGACCAATGAGATGCAATCCAATAGACAAAAATGTCATATAGAAACCCACTTTTACCTTGGACTTTAGGATCAAGCAATATCAATACACAAATAGCAAGATGAAAAGCAAGTCATCAAATAAATATATCCACATCCAATATAGCAACTTCATAATCTTCTTCATAATCTTCCCCATGTATCAAATGACATACTCCTTGAATGACTCAGAATAAGGCATTAGACACAGGTTCAAAGTCACATTTGCATCAAGACCATGTAGCAGATGAACTCAAGTGGACCCAATACTTGCATCAGATGAAAGTTCAATTCACAATGACTTGGCTTCAGAAAAGTTGGCATTGGCCAAGTCCTTTTGCATAGGGAATGTTGCCTAATTCTAAGTCAAACTCTCAGATTAAATCCAACAGTCCACACAAATATTTTTTTAGGTTTTTTGTTGTTTATTATGTACATTAAGGTCCTAAGACCATAAATACAAACAAAATACACAAACAAGTATATACAATCACAATATCTTCACAATTCATGGCTCAAGTGAGCAAAGTAAAAATGACATTAAAATAAACAAGTTAAATGATATGAATAATGGCAAATGATAAAAGAGCTTGAATTTAAAGTGCATAAGGTAAATGACTTGAAATTAAAAGTTATCAAATGTTAGTTGATTATATGTTAGTATTGTTTTTGCATTTCAATTGTTTAAGTCATTCTTTGGAGAACACTCAACCCTCTATCCACAAGCATGGATCCTTGAACCAAGACATCTTCCAAAGGAAGGAAAAAAGGCCAAGTTTCCATACAATACCATGAAAGGGGGACACTTATAATCTCACTTACTAGAATGCTATGATTTTGAGTCAAAATTTAGCGCTATGTTAAGCAATCGTAATTGGACTTATATAGAAGTCACAACTATCTGAGGTCGGGCAATAGAAATTTTAGTGTTAATGCATGTTGGAGATATGGTATAATGAACCATACTCCTAAAACATACCACACTTAAAAGAAAATAGCAAAAGGGTGGACCTAATCTCATTCATACTTGTATTGGTTTATCAACCAATTATCCTTAGGATATAGAGATATCATAGGTCAATGGAATGAATGGGATAAATGGGGATTGAAGATGAAGAGGGAGGGGAAATGAGACAAAAAACAAATTGATCATGGGAGAAATTTTACCAATTTAAATCATCCATGCATTTTGGTAGATGGAATATAAATTCCATCAATCCCCTAAATCCAATTATTTTAATCCAACAAAGTCAAATCAACCTTGACCAAGGCCCAAACACAATAGTCAAAATCACAAGTCAATAAGAATAACTCAACACAATTTATTCATAATTAAACAATTTAAAATCCAATTAGAAATGCATTAAATTAAATTTTGTTTGAACCAAAACCTAAAACCTCTTCAAAACACCAAATAAATGGCCAAGAGATTTATCATAGGTCAAACAAGGTCAAAGGACCTTGGAGAAAAAATTCATTATTTTTGGAAATACAAAAGTATTGTTAAACAATTAAAAATATACACAAAAACAATTAAATCATGAAAAATATTAATATTGATCCAAAAAATAATTTTAATTCATAAAATGGAAGAGAAAAATATTTGAAACTTTTTGGTGAAAGTCCCATATTTTTCGGATCAATATTGGAATTAATATGAATTAATGAAAATAAAACAATTCAATTGAAAATCAAAAGTTACAAAAATACGTGGACCATCTGATCTCCCTCATTAATTGAGGTGGCAGATCAGATGGTCCCTAACGTGCGTTCTATATGGTCTTGAGTCAATAACGCAACAAGCATGGTAATCATAACCAACGCGTGAGATTAAAACAATTTAGAAGGATAATGTGGTTTAGAGACTTACCAACGCAGGGCCGGAGCCAGAGCTTCGGTCTTCTTCTCCCATGGACCTCACTAGACTGGTCCATCTTCAACCATCACAAAATGAAAAATCAAGACATGGATTTAAAGAAAAAATGCTCAGGAGTTCGAATCAGACCTCAATTTTGTCTAACTCCAAGTATGTAGGAAGATATAGGGAGTTGGATGTTGAGGATCATGATCTGAGTTGCTTCGATTTGACCTCTAAGAAACTCAATCAATTTGCCTACATTGGTAGGACTTCAGACAACCAAAAATCAACAAGAATAGTGGAGAAATAAGAGAGAATCGAAGAGTGGGAAAATCTGAAAATTCACCTTCAATGGAGCTTTAGATTGGCATGATCTTGCTCTCAATTATGCTTGGCCTTGCTTCAGATGCTTGATGGAGTAGAATGAATCAATGAAAGGGATGAAATCTTGGAGTTTCAATCTCAAAAATAGTGGGAGATTCAAACTCGATTTTCAAAGAAAGTCTTCAAGCTTATCCTTTAATGGTGAGGGTTTAGGGTTACTGAATCAAAGCTGGCGCATGAGGTCCCTATTTCTAAGCAAGAGATCTTCTATTTATAGGCCATGAGATTGATAATTTCACAATTCCATTTTTGGAAAGAGTTTAAAAATCTCTCTTGCATGCTTGCATGGGCGTGTGATATGCCCTTCAATTGTTGCACCAAGGTCCAAAATGAGTATAAGCCATGCTGAAATCATGTTGTGAAGCCACACATTCGTGTATGAAAAGTGGAACTTGAAATCTTCCAAATTGTCCTTCAAGGTTAAGCCATGTGCAAGTACCTCATACTTTGTCCAAATGAGATGATTTTGGACTTTTTAGAAAGGTTAGATCAGGAGGACAACTTCCATGTTTAACGCTTTGTCATTTGAAGCTTGGACCATGATGAGTTTTCAGGTGGATGTTTGGAAAATCAAACATATCAAAAAAAATTCTAAGTACCAAGCCATATGTTCACTTCTTCCACCTGGAATAACTTTTTCTATGGACCTCAAATAAGAAAAGTTCCTTTATAAAAGTTGTATCTCTCTCAAATCCCTTAAATTTGGTTACAAATTTGACCTCAGTTGGATTTAGCATGAAGAAGTTATGCATTTTAGAAGTTGAGGAAAATCACTTGTTCAATGGTATTGGCCCAAAATAACCTATAATGTTTCCTCTTGGCACATGGATTTTCAAGTTGAATTTTCACTTCCTCCAAACAACAAAGTTGAAGTAGACATCTTGAATTTGATCATGAAATTTGAATGGCTTTTATTGCATACAAAATGAGTAAGTTATGATCTTAGGAAGTTGACCTCCAAATTAGGGTTTAGACAAAATGACCTATAATCTTTTACCATAAAAAATGACTTTCCAAGCAAAACTAACTCTTGACTTAAACATGAAAGTTGTTTGGAATGTCATTTTGAGTAACCTTTCTCTTGGAATCATTTTCATATGATAAAAATTGTATGAGATAGAGTCTAGGGAATCCCAGTTTTGACCAGTTGAATTCCTCTGGTCAACCACCATGAACCAACTTGCTAGCTTGATATTCTCTTGACTTTTGGGACTCATGGAGGATCATATATGCATAAGATGATGAAATGTTAAGTATCCCTTGAAATATTTGATCAAATGTTGAAGAAACGTGTTGAAAAAATACCCAAGGTATCCAGATGAATTAGGGTTTCCAAGGCAAACAAATTCCAAACTCTTGATGATTTCTTGATCAAAATGACATGTGAAGATAACGGGGATTCATCTATGACACTTATAGCCAAAGTAAACCAAATCTTGATTGAGCTCCTTGCATTGAGGGTCTCAAACCCTATAAATGAGCTTGATAGAGCATAGGTGAGCATACATACTACCTACAAAAGGAGTTTAACTATACAATGACATATTTTGGGTATTTTGGTTAGTAAATAAATAAAAATTAAGTATGATACAATCAAATGTGCTTGGTGATCTCTCCCAATGCAAACCCAATGAATGAGGGGTAAGGAGGATGTCAAGGTGTGATCCCAATGCTAATGCATATGATGAGATAACATGAGGGATCTTAGGGTCAAAATTGGGGTCTTACAACTTCCCCTATTTAAGGATGTTTTAGATGAGGAGATGAAGGTTAAAATCTTCGCATCGACTCGGTAGGATGGACTTAAATAACAACATATAGAAACAAATTTTGGTTCCTAAGAGACCTCATGATGCATATGATATGAATGTTAAAATAATCTCTATGGGGAAAATGTTGCCACAAAGGAAAAGAATTCAGAGAGACCGAAAGTCCACAGGAGCATAATGCATTCCATAAGGAAAACTCACTGGGGAGACAAAGACTCTGGGGGATGAAAATGTCGTGGGTAGGCTAGGCTATGACTTTAAAACTGCTGGGGGACTCGAGGGGTTCCATGAAAATAAATCAATGGAAAGACTCAGTCGGGGAATAAAAGGAACATCTGCTGGGGAAACGGGTAGATTAGATCAAAGCTGAAATACTCGAAGCAAACAGGGAATGGGATCTCACTGAGGAAATACACACTCAAACTCAACTGGGGAAGAAATGATCTTCAACAATGGAGTACAAAAACATATTACCCACTACCGATTACTGGGTAAGAAGATAACAAAATCTGTCAGAGAGGACATTCATTATCGGTTAGGGAAAACACATCGAGGATGACTCGCTGAAGGAAGAACCAAATCAAATAGGATTTACAACTACCAGTTACTGGGCAGAAGACCACAAAGAAAGAGAATATCCGGCACCAGCTAAGGTGAACATATCAAGGATAGACTCAAAGGGAAGAATATATGTCATCGATTAATATGAACATGTCAAGGATAGACTCACCTGGGGACATTAGGAAGAATCTCTGTTACCAGTTAGGGTAAACATATCAAGGATAAACTGCTTGGAAAAGTAGGAATTATATCTATCGGCTACTAGATAGAATACCAGATAGAGAATATTCGTCATCAGTTAAGATGGACATATCAAGAATAGACTCCGAGGGGAGAAATAGGAATTACATCTATCAGTTACTTGATAGAATATCGGAGAGAGAATATCCGTCATCGGTTAAGATGAACATATCAAGGATAGACTTCGAGGGGAAAAATAGGAATTACATCTATCAGTTACTGGATAGAACACCAGAGAGAGAATATCCGTCATAGATTAAGATGAACATATCAAGGACATACTCCAAGGGGAATAAAATAGGGATTACAACTACCTTTTTACTAGGTAGAATACCAAAACGAGAATATTCGTCATCGGTTAAGATGAACATATCAAGTATAGACTCAAAGGGGAAAGAATATATGTCATCGGTTAAGATGAACATATCAAGGATAAACTTCCTAGGAGACGTGAAAACGAATCCGCTGGGGAGAAAATGTTACTTTTGCCGGGTACTGGGGAAGAAGTGAAATACTTGCAAATTGAGAAGAATATTACCAATTATTGGGTAATAGACTCTCAGGGGACCAAAAGCACCTCTCTAGGTAAGATCTAGAAAGAAACGGTCAATGAAAGACTTAACCCGATGAGGATATAACTCAGGGGGAGTGATTCCATCCAGATAATCGACTAGGGAGAAAACTAAAATAATGATCATCCACAAGGAAGTAACTCAATGGGGAATGAGAAAGGTTAAACTATTTTTGCTTAAGAGGATGGCACTCTACAATTGAAAGAGGACAAAACACACAAAATCTGCATGGGGGAAAGGGTACTGCCGTGGCAAAGGATCATACAGTGCATTAACGATGTAATAATGAAATCCATGAATGTATATGTATATGTATATGTATATGTATATATGATGATTATACTGACAAAATGATCATAAAGGATACAAATGTCACTGGTCTGTATCACCAATACAATACTCATCAAATCCTCATAGGAGGGAAGCCTCTGCTGAAGAGAAAGGGTTGCAAAGGAAAGAACATGAATCATCTATCTTGAAGGCTTAACCTGGCTGGGGAAAAGGAAAAGGTTTTCCGAAAATATGCATCATCAACTCTGTGGGGAATTTTAGGTCAATACCATATCAAATGGGAGACAACCTTGCAGAGGACTGAAAATACTGCTCAAGAATCAGGGCTAACAGGGGTCGGGGATAACTCTGCTGGCGACTTGAGGGGAAACAAAAATTGCTGAATCTATGTAACTTGCTGCGATAATGCGCCTACAACTCGAGGGAAACAATTACGAACTCAGTTGGGGAAACCATTAAAACTCGATTGGAGATTGCAAAGCTGTTGGGGAGGAAACAGAGATCACACCAACTGCCAGGGGTAAACCAATAATATTTCGCATTTTTAGGGCTTACCTGTTCTTGGACTATTGTGGATATTCCTTAAATGAAATCGATTGCTCTTTAAAAAGTAATTGCTTTTATTATTTAAGAAAACATGATTTTTGTTTTAAAACTTTAATTTCAAAATGATCACAATAAAATTTAATTCTATTTAGCTGAATAAATAAGAGTAGAAATAATTGGATAAAAAGCTCGACTTTATTTAATAGCATGGTAGTCTGTAAATGACAAGACTCCATAGATCTTTACAAAAGTTAAAAAATGGTAATTTACATGGAAAAGGGATACATTCAGTACAATGATCACTAATCCTTCTACCTCCTTCAATATCCACTCTGCTCTTGGCTTTGGCTGAAGATGAATTAGAACCGAACATTGTGCTCAAGGAAGTCTTCAAGACTTGAGATCAACAGCTTGCAATTACTTGCCATAATCCCTAATTTTGCATAAATTGCCTCAAGGTGGGGTACTCAATTTATCAGGATAAATTTTTCTGTTTTATGTCTCTAACTTTTGCCTGGGTCGCCCTTTCGGGTTTTCAATCCACGGAGACGCTCATTTTTGCCTAAGCCGCCCTTTCGGGTTTTCAACTTAGCGAGTTGTTCTTTTCTTTTTTAGGCAAAGTATTTCTTGACTGCATCGAAGTCCACAGGACGCGTGAACTCTTCTTGAGGACAAGGTCACCTTATCTGAATACACGAGGCCTGACCTTCTTATCAAAAGCTTTCATCATTCTCTGTTGATATAACTGACCATGATGCATGGCAGTTAACCTCTTCTCTTCGACCAAATTCAACTGGTCATACCTGGTTTGACACCATTCATCCTCAGTCAACTTGGCTTCCATCAAGACACGCAGTGATGGGATCTCAACCTCTACCGGGAGCACAACTTACATGCCATAAACAAGTGAGAAAGGGGTTTCCCCTATTGAAGTGTAGACGGATGTACGATACCCATGAAAAGCAAACAGGAGCATCTCATGCCAATCCTTGTACGTAACAACCATTTTCTGAATGATCTTCTTAATGTTCTTGTTTTCCGCTTCAACCGCCCCATTCATCTTAGGTCTATAGGGAGAAGAATTATGGTGTGCAATCTTGAAGTCTTTACAAAGAGCTTCCACCATATTATTATTCAAGTTAGATCCATTATCGGTAATGATCTTACTCGACACACCATACCGGCATATAATTTGATTCTTGATAAACCTTACAATAACTTGCTTGGTTACATTCGCATAAGATGCTGCTTCAACCCACTTTGTGAAGTAGTCAATAGCCACCAAAATGAAACGATGTCCGTTTGAAGCTTTGGGATCAATCATGCCAGTCATATCAATTCCCCACATGGAGAAGGGCCATGAGGAGGAAATGACGTTCAACAATGTCAGAGGAACATGAATCTTATCTGTATAAATTTGACACTTATGACATTTCTTCACAAACTTGCAGCAGTTAGATTCCATTGTCAACCAATAATTACCTACTCTTAACATCTTCTTATCCATAGCATGTCCATTGGAGTCAGTACCAAAGGAACCTTCATGGGCTTCAGTCATCAACAAGTCTGCTTCGTGTCTATCCATGCATCTGAGCAGAACCATATCGAAGTTTCTCTTATAAAGCACATCAACATTCAGGTAGAAGTTGCCGACTAATCTCCTCAAAGTCTTCTTATCTTTCAAAGATGCCCCAGACGGGTAAATCTGACTTTGGATAAAACACTTGATATCAAAATACCATGGCTTCTCATCCTTGATCTCTTCAACATCAAACACATGAGCTGGCCTATCAAGACGCATCACTGTAAAATTAGGGACTTCATTCCAATACTTCACCATAATCATTGAAGCCAACATTGCAAGAGCATCTGCCATCCGATTTTCATCTCGAGGGATATGATGAAATTCAACCTTTGTAAATAAAGTTGAAATCCTCCTCGCATAATCTCTATATGCTATCAAACCGAGGTTATTTGTCTCCCATTCACCTTTGATTTGATTCACAACCAAATCCGAATCTCCATAGACATCCAAATACTTGATTATGAGATCAATGGCCTCTTCAAGCCACATAATGCAAGCTTCATACTCAGCCATATTATTTGTACACTTGAAAGTCAATCTAGCTGTAAATGGAAAATGAGTGCCTTGAGGAGTAATAATCATTGCCCCGATGCCATTACCATACTGATTAACAACTCCATCAAATACCATGCCCCAACGGGAACCAGGTTCTGGCCCTTCTTCAAGCAGTGGTTCATCAGAATATTTCATCTTTAGGTACAAAATCTCTTCATCAGGAAAATCATACTGCACTGACTGATAATCTTCAATAGTTTGGTGGGCCAAATGGTCAGCCAAAACACTACCTTGAAGCATCAGGAAAATCATACTGCACTGACTGATCGATATTCAATATCATACTTTGATAACAACATCTGCCAATGGGAAATCCTCCTAGTTAAAGCAAGTTTTTTGAACATTTCCAGGAACTTCTCAAAATTCTTTTCATGTTAATCTTTCTTTTTCTATCTTGGAGGGTAAGGGAGTTTGATTACTGGTTTAGGAACCTTCTCTTTCTCCTTGACAAGAGGTGGTATCACTTCTTCATCTTAGTTCTTTGTTTCCTTGATTTCTAAATCCACCTCTATCAATCCATCTTTTTCTATATCATTTTCTCTATTGACTTTCCACTTCGGGTTGTGAAAGCGTTAACAGTGTTATGCTCCGCGGATTTGTCATCGTACCTCTAGGTAGGGTACCCGGGGCTTGAGATTTTGAAGCTAACTGTTGTGCTATCTGACCCATTTGGACTTCAATATTTTTAATGGAGGCCGTGGTGTTTTTATGATTTGTTCTTGTTTCTTCTATAAACTGTATACTGTGGGCTGCTAATTTTTCAATGGCAATTTCCCATTCGGCCTTTTTAGGTGCCTGTTGTTGTTGTTGTTGATACAGAGTATGCTATTGCCCTGTACCTTTTGCGGAGCATTCCCTCTTTGATCTTTCCAGGAGAAGTTTGGATGATTCTTCCAACCTGGGTTGTAAGTGTTAGAATATGGATTATTCTGCTTCAAGAATTTGATCTCTTCAATTTGTTGGGGAGTAGCAAAGCAATAAACCGTGTAATGAGGTCCATCACAGATTTCACAAGTGCTAGCTTGAGCTGGCTGGACCTGCGCTATCTGATGAGTACCTATATTTGTAGCTTGCAGCTTCTTGTTGTCGCACCTCGAAAAAATGATAATGCGATCCCTCGCGATGGAACGCGGAAAAATGTTAGTTCGAATAGAGTCGCCACCGAACTTTATTCATTCCAATGAAGGAATAGGAAAATATCGAGAAAACCTCTAAGAAAAAGAATAATGGTCGTCGCAACCATATTCGGGTTCGGGAGTCGATTACGCAAGGGGAAGGTATTAGCACCCCTCACATCCGTTGTACTCAACGGGAACCTTTTAGTCTGATTTTTCTATTTGACTGTTAATTGACTGTTATTCATTTGCTTTGAGTAATTAGAATTGGTGATAGATATGGATGAAGACCTCATGAGGGAGGAAATGAGAGGTTTTTTATTAGTCTGCTCGCGAAGATACAACAATCTACTGCCTACGTATCCTTATGGTGCAATAAGGAAATCAGAGCATTCGTAGTTCGGGCTACTACGAATATTTGGTGTGTTTTGTTTTGATGAACGACTGTGTAGGTCGGCGTTCTAACGGCTAAACGCTGGCTTGTCTACTCTCGGTGGAGGCTTAAACATTGGTTTGTTGTGCGCATTAGAAAGGATTGACAGTGTTCTTTTTGGAAGGGTTTTGGTCACGCGGGGGTGACAAGTTGAATTGATGTGTTTGGGTGTTTGGTTTCGATCGCTCGGGGGCGAGAATTTAGGTTTAATTTTGGAAATGTTTTTGAAGAACGACGAAAGATTGAGCAATGTGGTGTACACCAATCGTCCAATTCTTTCGAGGAATAATAAGGCGAACGCCTTCTATTCCCTTTTCGCTCGAATTATTTTGAAAGTTTGTTTGTGGATGTTGAATATGCACGGTAGTGAGGCGTACGTCTCCTACTTGCTTATTCAAAGAATAATGAGGGGTGTGCCACCTATTCCCTTATCAAAGTTTATTTAGCGTGTTTTAGTCAGAAGTTGATAATTTGTGCAATATGGCGTACCCCAATTATTCAAATAATCGAGAGATGGCGAGGCGAACGCCTCCCATCTTTTATCATCCGAGGTTTATTGTAAAAGATATGTTTATATGTTTGTATTTGATTTGCGAAAATAGTTTGAATTTTGGATTTGTAGGTTTTGAAAAGTCGATGACTTGAGCAATATGGTGTACGCCAATTATTCGAATAACCGAAAGATAATGAGGCGTACGCCTCCTATCCTTTTATTATCGGAAATTTAGAATTTAGGACTTAGGATTTGTAGTTGATTTAGAAAAATGATTTGAAATGTTATGGTTTGATATTTTAATTAAATTATTTGAATTTAGAAGTTATATTTAATTTGGAGAAAGTGATTTGAAATTATATGATTATTAGGGTTTTAATTGAATGACGAAAATCCGAGCAATATGGCGTACGCCAATTATTCGAATAGTCGAGAGATAGTGAAGCGGAGGCTTACTATTCTCCTTTTCATTCAAAATAAATTATTAAAATAAAACTTTTAGAATTTGTAATTAATTGGGGGAGCCATTTTAATTTTATAGAGTTTTTAGGGTTTTAATTGAATGACGAAAATCCGAGCAATATGGCGTACGCCAATTATTCGAATAGTCGAGAGATAGTGAAGCGGAGGCTTACTATTCTCCTTTTCATTCAAAATTAATTTAAATAATGAAACTTTTAGGATTTATAATTAACTTGAGGAAGTGATTTTAATTTTATAGAGTTTTTAGGGTTTTAATTGAATGACGAAAATCCGAGCAATATGGCGTACGTCAATTATTCGAATAGTCGAGAGATAGTGAAGCGGAGGCTTACTATTCTCCTTTTCATTCAACATTAATTTAAAATAAATCTTTTAGAGTATATGGATAAAAGGATTTTGGATTCGCCCTAAATTAGCGTTAGTCGGAAAAAATAATTTGGTCAAGATTAAATGATTAATTAGAATAACTTTGATTAGCTAATATGGTAAAAATTGATATAAATATGAGGCTCATTTAATATTGTTGGGAGCTGGAGGTGGGAATAATAGATTCCCAATGATGCATAAAGCCCATTCGAGTAGGGCCCAATCCAACTCTTAATCCATTATTCACAATAATAATAATAATAATAATAAAAAGAAAATGCTGAGTGACTGAAAATGGAGTGATGCGTCTCCGTGATTTACTTCTCGTCTTCCCAACAAAATCCAATGGTCACTTAACAGTAAATACCGCCTAGATTTATGCCTCGAAAAACAAGCTATTAATAATTCTAAATAATAAACACAGCATCACTGCAGAGACCTAATATACCGCAGGCTATTACCAAGATGGGAATTAAATACATGCATCACCAATGGAAATATAACTTTATTAATAGGAAATATTTGCTCATAACTGAAATAATCCATTCGCCTTCATATCCTTTCTCACCTTTAACCTTCGCTTCTTTTTCTTTCTTAACAGAAGAGCTATCGGTAACTACCAACCAATTTCCACCTTAGCAACAAATCAAAAAACCTAAACATGAAAACCTAATTTGATCCATCCCTCGCATACTTTAAATCCCTCGATTGGATTTAGTCAATCACGATCTTAAATCAGCAAATATGTGTTAGACTATGGCACGGATCTAGAAGGGGAGGGGGGGGGGGGTTGAATAGATCCCAATTAAAAACTTGAGTCGGCGCTGCCAATTTAAAAGAAAATTGGTTTTGAAAATTTGTTTTAAGTGCGGAAGCGGCCGAGGAAAATTTTAGTCTAAAACGAACCGTTATTGGAAAACCGGATATGCGTTAAGCTAATGGATTAGAGATAAAGTGAAATACAAATCACTACACTATTTGCACACTCAATGATATATTTCACTAACTAGCAAGCCTAGTTCCAATGATCCAAAATACCAAATTAAACTGGATGCAAACTTAAGACAACTTTGGCTTATGCAAATTAACAAACACTTGGTGTGCATAAACACTCCAAGAGATATTTGAGTTGAGTAAGTAATTCAAATTTATCTAGTACAATATACTATTGTACTTTGGATTCAAACAACAGTCTTAATCTCTTACTCAACTTATATCAACGTTTGGTAAAATTGCTTAAACTGAAATCACTTAATTTTTAAGCTGAAAAACACTTATGCAGAAAATTAAAGAAGACAGAGATTTGATGAGGCAGTTCCCCCGCCGTCCTCGCTTCGGGGTACGTCTGCCCTTAATTCTAAACTTAGAATTGAGATGATTTAATTAGATATCACCTGTGAAATTTAACCGTTTATACAAGGATTGCAAAGAAAGTAAACAACAGAACTCCCAATGTGTTGAATGATGCTTCCTATCCTTGCTCCTTGATTCAAGATGAATCAAGACCTTTGATCGTTGTTGCTAGACCTCCGATTCCAGCCCCTTTGTTGAAGAATCTTCCGTTCTTCAAACCCTCGGCCCGGTTGATCTCAAACACAACGAATCGAACCTGAATCCTTCACTTCAATATCACCAAATCCGCTACTAGACTGATGAAGACTTCCTCTTCTCAATCACCTTCGCTCGGCTGAATATTGATGAATCAATTCGTCCAAAAACCCCCAAACACAAACCGGTATTGGAGGACAAAACCCTAACGGTTTTATTCAAGAAAGAACCTTCCACAAGCTTCAACCCGAACCAGATTCTTCGATCACAGCTTCGAACCTTATCACCTTTAATCGATCACGAACCACATCAAAAATGATTGTGTGTAGTTGATGTGTTGTGAAACGTTGAAGATGAAGATGATGAGTCTTGGACACCTTTTTCACTCTTTCTTGTTTCCTTGAACACTTGAACTCAAAATGACAAAATGTTAGTTGATAAAAGTGTTTTGACTTCTATATATAGTAACTGGCAAACCAGCAAAAAATAACAGCTTTTCAAACAGTGGAAAGTACTCAGAAAACTGAGTTTATGCACGAGCGGTCGACCATAGGTCGGCGTGCGCTGAGCCGTGGGAAATGCGCCGACCCCTATGGTCGACCCAAGGTTTCATGCGCTGACCCATAGATAGCATCATTATGCCATGCGCCGACCTCTGGTCGACTCAAGGGTTTTATGCGCTAACCCGTGAGTTATGCGCCGACCCTTATGGTCGACTCAAACACGCATGCGCTGACCAATCTCCAATTTGGCTGTGTTTTGCGCTGACCCGTGAGCTATGAGCTGACCCTTATGGTCGACTCAAAGTCTTCAAATCTGCATAAATCTGTGTTTTGTGATTTTCATGCATTTCATCATGATCACACTTTGTCCACATATGTTCTTAAACATTATAATAGATTTAGATAAGCGTAGGAAAGGATATGATGGGTAATGTGTTGCATTTGTTTGTAGACGTGCATGATGGTCTTTTGTCATCATCGAAACTTGCGATCGTATGTTGTCTGACTCTTTATCTTTACATACTCCCCCTTTTTTATGATGACAACCTGTATAAATCAACGTGACAAACAGGATGCGGTATTGACACATTTTGCACACTCCCCCTTTCTTTTGTAATCTAAGGCTATCTGCAGAAAGGGACTGTTAGTTGTGGGCATTTTTGGCTGCCTGCTTTGTACACTTTTTCTCCCCCTTTGACAACATCAAAAAGAGACACAGAATGATTATTCAACATAACAAGGAAATTTCACAGGAAGTAACACAAACAGATAATAATATCACACCAATGTCATTTCTGAGCAATAGTCATTAATTAAGAACAAGTAAAATAAAGAGCTGAATACATCCAAAATAACAATCAAACTACAAAGTGCATGTGAATGTCTATGTCCTAATGGCGGTGTCCTGGATGATAACAAATGTCCGGGTTTTTGTAGGGGTCAGCCAGAGATGATAGGTATTCGGTAACACCGTTCAGATGCTTGAGACTCTCGTCGATCGACCGTTCCTGACGTTCAAATGATGTCGAAAAGGCTGCATATCGATCATTCATGCTTGTAGAGAAGGTGTCGAGACGCTCATTTTGGGCTTGAAGTTGCTCGTTAATATGAGCATAGCGCTCATCTTGAGTTTGCATGAAGGACTGTTGAGCGATCTGCATATTGCGCATCATATCCAACAGTTCTGAAGAGTCTGCTTGCTGTGGAGGGGACGGAGGAGATTCTTCATCATCTTGGTGATACGGCCGGTAGAATTGACGTTGAGTTGACCAGCCCGTATGTTGCCAGTCACCCCAGCCACCCCAGCGTGGAACATCTTCTTTAGTTGAATGCGACTGCTGAGCCCAAGCGGAGTCGGAGTAGTCGTGAGTGTCAACGGGTGGAGGACTATCATCTCCACCCTTGTGATCAAAAGCGTGCCTGGCTTCCTCTTCTTCATTTTCCTCATCATCTTCTTGTTCTTCGCTTTCATCACTGTCATCATCTGCAGGAACATTTCCTCTTCGAACAAACTTATACATTCTCCGCTCATTGCACCAAAGATATCCCATCATAGACATAGTTTTTGAGCTGAACTCTTTGTCAAATGAGATGGAAGTGTACGGGAAAGACGGATGATTAACGTTGGCTGCAGTAAGGACCTCTTGAATGAAGGATCCGTAGGCAAGAGCCGTTCCTCGTCCGGAATCACGTAGACTGAACATTCTACTTGCAATGTAGTACGGCCAGTTGATTTTCTTCTTATTTTTCAGAATGTAAATGAGATGAACCTCGGCCTGTTCGACTCTGGAGAGACCTCCCTTCTTTGGTCGCAGGATGCGTGAGACAATCCACTAAAGAATCCGTTCTCCGGCTTTCAGCTTGCCGGCAGTGACAGTTCGTGGGAACGCGTCACTGTTCACAAAATGATCAGGATATGGTCGTTTCAGCATGTCATTCAATGCACTCTTAAACTCGTAGCCATCTATTTGGTGAGAGTCAGTTACCTCAGGTAGAGGATTTTCAGCATCATCCACAGACATATCAAAATATTGGTTCCAGATATTTGACTTAAGCGATACCTTTGTCGGGCCAATTCTGGAGTGAAACTTGTGCCCGCGAAAGTTGTCATGAAGGCCGGCGTAGAACACTCGGACTAAGTCTTCACTGTATTTAGTGTTGCATTCCAAGAAGTTGATAAAGCCTTGATGCTGCAGCAGAGCCATGATTTCAGCGAGGTGCATGCGTTCGGCGGTAAGTTTGTAGAACGCATGTTGTTGCACAACTCCTCTTTTGCCGATATCTTTGTTGAAGGCTTCGACGCGAGCGGGTGGAACGAGCGATACAGCAGATATGGGGAGAGATGTGGCGGATGATTCTCGGGATCTCTTACCGGAGGGTCTGCGTGATGTGGTAGCCATATGAGCAGGTTTGAAACTAAGTGTTTGGGTATAGAGTGAAGGTTTGTGAAGGGTTTTGAGAGTGATTCTGCTAGAGAGAGGTTTCTCCCTATTTATAGAGGAAAGGTTAGGGTTTTGGGAAGATGGAAGATCAAGGAACAATAGCCACTAGGTAGATGCAAGTTACAAGGTAGTGGGTAGTTTGAAAGGTGATGGAATGTAAATGCACACTTAATGATGATTTTTGAATGGGGATGCATGAAACGATTTAAATTTTTCTGCAGAAAAACAAAATTTTCGAGCGATGCGTCGACCATACCTCTGTATGCGTCGGCGCATACTGTTTGATTTTTGAGAAAATGCAGAAATTGTTAAGCGTGCGTCGACCATAGCCCTACTGCGGTCGACTCATACAGTCCAAATTTCAATTTTTTATTATTTAGCACATGCGTTGACAGGTTTGATGCATAAATAACAATTCATACAACAATAAACATCCAAAGAGAGATATCATGTGTATATAAACAACATCATTATGAGGTATAACTATTTTAATCATGAGACTTTGCAGAGAGAGAAAGAGAGGAACAATATCACCTCGATGCCGGAGTGACTTGGTGAACGGTAAACTTGTGCTTGCAACAACAATGATTTGTTAGAAGTACAAGATTAAAGTCTTATATGGAATAAGGTAAAACAGCAGATTATAGTGCCCGTTCCGAAATATCGAGAATGCCAAGTTCTCGGCGGATATGAAAGAAAGGTTCAGTGGCTAGCGGCTTTGTGAAAATGTCTGCTAGTTGATTTTCAGTATTGACATGTTCAAATACAATGTCACCTTTCTCTACATGATCCCGAAGAAAGTGGTGTCGAATTTCGATATGTTTGGTGCGAGAATGTAGCACAGGATTCTTGGTCAGGTTAATGGCACTTGTATTGTCACAAAAAATGGGAATACGTTCAAGTTTGAGGTTAAAATCCAATAGTTGTTGCTTAATCCATAGGATTTGGGCACAACAACTACCGGCAGCAACGTATTCCGCTTCGGCGGTTGACAAAGCAACTGAAACCTGTTTCTTGCTATGCCAACTGACCAAAGAGTTTGAAAATAAGTGACAAGTGCCACTGATGCTCTTCCTATCCGATTTGCAGCCGGCAAAATCGGAATCGGAGAAGCCTACCAATGAACAATCATTACCTTTGGAATACCATAGTCCGTACTTCGGAGTACCGGATAGGTATCGAAGTATTCGTTTAACGGCTTTTAAGTGGGATTCCTTGGGACATGATTGATATCTTGCGCACATGCATACGCTAAACATAATATCGGGACGAGAAGCAGTAAGATAAAAGAGTGAACCAATCATACCTCTATACCGTTTTACATCTACTTCCTTACCGTCTTCATCTTTGTTCAAGTTTGTACAAGTAGGCATGGGGGTGTCTATGGCCTTAGCTTTTGCCATGTCAAATCTCTTGATGAGGTCCAAACAGTACTTTGTCTGGCTCATGAAAGTTCCTTCTTTGAGCTGTTTAATTTGCAGACTGAGAAAGTATGTGAGTTCCTGTATACATGTGTTTTCGACGCCATGAGATTTGGTGTACAAAATGTTTCTTCCGACAAATAGCAACATGGGATAAACGTCTAGCTAATAAGTATGGTTCGACACTTCGACAAAATGGAGGTTTTGACATTTCGACAAGATATCTGCAGCTGGGAAGACACCTTTGACAGACATAGAGAACATTGTAGTATATCGACAATTCGACAAAAAGCCTGAAGGAAGACGTCATTTCGACTTAAAGTGCAAATTCAAATTCAAAAGAGTCGTGACGTTTGGCAGAAGACGCGTGGAAGCATCTGGCGAAAGGAAGAAGGCCATGTGTCACAGATTTAAGATTTGGTCGTTAGTAACAGTTATGTTATTTGTTTATAAATAGGGTAGTTGTTATCGAAAAAAGGGTGTGAAGATTTACTTATACAAAATTCCTGAAAACGCTCAAAGTACCCGTGTGAGAGAAAAGAGTCATATTTGGAACATGTATGTGTAAACAAACACCAATTCCTTCAAAGTTTATTTTATAAAGTTTAAAGTTCTTTACAAATCTCTTTTACGTTTTCCAGTCATTTATCTTTCTGCACTTTCACCTTTTCGACACTTTACATTTCGTCAGTTATTTTCCGCCATTTACTTTATCTTGTTAAATTTACATCCACTTAACGTTTTAATCAACATATTTCGACGTAAAACACTTAGAGAACAAAAATGAAAGATATGAAAGTGGTTCTAGGCATCTCCAAGACCATCTAGATCTGCACATGTCCTAGGATTTGTGTGGTTGATCCTGCAAGTAACCCAATTCTACAAGTTTTGGTAAACCAGAGGTTGTTCGCCAAAATTCACAGCGAACAAATTGGCACACCTGGTGGGACAGTGCAGAAATCTAGAGATTTAGATAATCACTAATCAAATTTTTTTCTTCATTGTATGAGATTGAGAAGCGGTAAATTAGCCGTATCCGAAGTAGAAATACCTAAAAGAACAAGAGCAAGGAAAATGGCGAACCAGCCAAATAATCCAAACGAATCCATCCCAGTATCTAACCCTGCCCCTTCGACAGAAGGCAATATAGGATCGGTCCCTGTGTCAGAGGCTGTACCTTCGTCAACAGGGTCGATACCAGCGGTTTCGATGTCGCAAAACGCGCCTAGTTCGTCCTTCAGGGCACAACAAATGCCCGTTGGGACACCCCCTCCTGTGGGGAACACTCCTAGGCCTTTTGTAACAAATTTCACCTTGCCTCCGCCTGGTAGGGAACAACCCTTTGGAATGCCAACTTCGGTGATGGCAAATTTTCATAACTCCCCGTTAATATATTCAGATTCGATGGCCAACGTGTCTTCACCCTTACAAGGGTCAGGATATGGTGGAAACATGAGTAGACTGAATCAACAACCACTTTACGTGCCGCCGATAACGAATAATTCGGCGCAAGTAATTAGACAACAGATGGACGAGAGTAATCATGATATGGTCCAAATATTGACGCAACAAATGGGAGCGGTGTTTAACCCACTAATACAAAACACCACTCAAACAAACCAAGTGTTGGCAGCGCAGATGACGCGCATTGCTGATTTCTTTGGAGTCCCTCAAACTCGACACAGAGAACAAGTGATTCATAACCCAGTGGTAGCGGTCCAGGAAGAGCCTACGATAAACCAGATACCGTTGGATAATCCTCAAACAAACGTCAGAAACCAAGAGGATGTAGTCGAACAGCCTCGTGTCGAAATCCCCATTCCACAAGAGCCTAGAAGGATAGTAATCCAGAGAGGCCAGGACGCGGATGCTGTATTGCAACAACGGATACGGTATAATAATCCGCCTGTCGAAAACAATTTGGCAGCCATGGTCGAAACGATAATGGCACAAAATGGGATGAACATGGGTTTACAAAGGCCTAGTTACGCATCCCCACTATCGGAATATATTCTGCAAGAAGAACTGCCACCAAGGTGGAAAGTCCCTAAGTTCACAAAGTTCTCAGGGGACACTAGTGAGTCCACTATAGAACATGTGGCACGTTATCTGATCGAGGCAGGGGAGATAGCCCGTAATGAAAATTTGAAAATAAAATATTTCCCTAGTTCCTTAACAAAAAACGCGTTTACTTGGTTTACATCTTTGCCTGCAAACTCAGTATACACGTGGACCCAATTAGAAAGGCTGTTCCATGAACAATTCTACATGGGACAAACAAAAATAAGTCTGAAAGAATTAGCCAGTGTCAAGAGAAAACACTCCGAACCAATAGATGATTATTTAAATAGGTTCAGATTGCTAAAGGCTAGATGTTTCACCCCAGTGCCAAAACATGAGTTGGTCGAAATGGCCGCAGGGGGACTAGATTATTCTATAAGGAAGAAACTAGATACCCAGTATCTGAGGGATATGGCACAATTAGCGGATAGAGTGAGACAGGTCGAAAGGTTAAGGGACGAAAAATTCAGGGCAAATAAGAATAAAAAAGAGAGGGTAGCCTACGTAGGGGTTCGCCAAGATGATGGGTTCGACGAAAACGAACCAAGTAGCTTCGACGAACAAGAGATTGACCTAGCAGAACTAAGCAAGGGCCACCTTATTCGTGCAAAGTACTAACTCCGTCGAACGGAAACCCAGTCGAAACCAACGATAAGTTCCCCAAAAGGACTTATACGTTCGACATCACCAAATGCGACGAAATCTTCGATCTGTTGGTTAAAGATGGTCAATTAATAAAACCACCAGGCGCTAAAGAACCACCTATGGAACAACAGAAAAAGAGAGGTTTTTGTAAATACCATAATTTTCTGGGCCATAAGACGTCTCGTTGTTTCCTTTTCAGGGATCTCGTTCAAAATGCTATCCGTGACGGAAGGCTGAAGTTTGGTGACAAACCAAAACAACAGATGAAGATCGATTCGAATCCTATGCAAGCAGTCGAAGCCCACTATGCTGAACCATCCGTCGTGAACATGGTGGAGGCCGAAGTTGCTCCTGATGGCAATTTGGAAATGGTGGAAGCCCCTGGAAGTTTCGACGCAAATGTCAACATGGTCGAGATTGCTGATGATCTCGCAAGCCATAAAAGAATAGAAACTACTGAAGGTTTCGACAAGAAGGACGATGACAATGTTGTCGAGAATGTAGAGTTTCGACAAGAGGAGAATTGGGACCGCTTGGGACAGCCAAGTGGGAAATATGACTATCTTGTGAAGTACAACGCGCCGACAAGCTCTCAGATCGACATCAACATAATCCGACCAAGCGGTTGGGGAGATGCTTCTTCAGACAACGATGAAGAAATAGTCGACGAAATTGAGCATTCCCCTAATACGAAAGAAAGGGTTACTGAAGACCTCGTGATTGAAAACAAGGCTACTGAAGGTCTTGATTCTAACAAAAAGAAGAAAGGTGATATCGCCACCTGCGTCAACACTATGGGGCCTTTCAGTGAAGAAGTCACAAAAATCAAAGCGGAAGCCGCTAACGGTCCTTCGAAACCCGTGATCAGTGGGATTCTGCGTAGGACAATGGAAGACCCCAGAAGAAATTGGAACAAATGCTGTTGCAAACATGGTCCCAGGACCATATCTTGGTGCTGCTGCCCAGAGAAAGAGTTCGACCAAACGCCAAAAGACGTCGAAGGCGAAGAAGAGAGGCTCATTAGAAAGATGAACGAATTAAGCATCGCCGACGAACGAAATGTTGGGGTAAATATGGTGGAAATAGCTGAGAAGGACCAGGCCGAAGAGGACGAAGATCGTCGTCGGAAAGAGTACCAAAGGCTGGCGTATCCTAGAGAGGAGGAAAACTTAATGGAATTCATCAAGAGGTGCCAAAGGATGAAAGCCGAAGTGATGTTGTGCCCACGCTGCAGCGCAGTCTTCGACAGGAAGGCAACAACCAACCTGGAAGCGGTGGACAAGACCAAGAGGAAAGAGAATTGGGGAGCAGTGAGATATGACCCAAGGAGAAGTGACCACCACCAGTGGAGGCACGGAGAGAGACGCCAGAACACCTATAAACCATCTAACAAAGCGACGGACGACAAATGGGTTCAACCAATTAGAGACGCCCAGGGGCAGAAGAAATGGGGAAAGTTTGAGGTTCAGAGAGGCGCGTCGATGGAGGGCAAGAAGGAAATGGAAAAACACAAGCCAAGACCATACCCTTCAGAGAATTACAAAGGCAAAAACCCCATGTCCAGATCCCAATGGAGGAGGTTCCAAAGGCAGAAGAGGGCAGAAATAGAGATGGCGAAAAAGAACATGAACGGACCAAACGAAGCAGAATCTAGCAACAATCGTCAGACGAGGAGCAGAAAAGAGACTCCCCTTCAATCCTAGTAGATTTGTCGAATCAGTGGCGTCGAAGGAGAAGGTGCAGGAAGATGACGAAGTGACTGACAGTTTCAACTCTGACTCAGAATCATCCTTCAACGTGATCTGCAACGTGGTCTCCGTTCTCCCTAGAGACTATGATAGAGTCATGGAGATCGAAGATGAAGAAGACGAGATGGAAGAGGAAACGATGGCACACAAGTCCGTCTGTTACTACGTGATGAATAACGGGTGCGTCGAAGAGCAGAACGCTTTCTTCGAAAGACCAGACAACTCCATGAAAGCGCATTTGAAACCTTTGTTTATAAAAGGGAGGGTGGAAAATGTCGGTGTGAATAAGATACTGGTGGATGGGGGAGCGGCAGTGAATTTGATGCCCCACTACATGCTGAAGAAGATTGGAAAAGACGATTCAGACGCGAAACCCCACAACATGGTGCTGTCGAATTACGAAGGGAAAGTGGGAACAACTATGGGCGTCATCCAAGTGAACTTAACTGTGGGTACCATAACAAGGCCTACAATGTTCATAGTCATCGCTTCAAAGGCCAACTACAACTTACTGCTTGGTAGGGAGTGGATTCACGGTGTAGGAGCTGTACCCTCTTCGATGCATCAGCGAATAGCCATATGGAGGCCAGATGGGATCGTCGAAAACATCGAGGCTGACCAAAGCTACTTCATGACAGAGGTAAACAGTGTCAACGACCAAAGCTTCGACAAAAACCTGGCTCACATACCTCCATGCAGTCCAGCCGAATTCGATTTAAAGGCGACAGACAATGCCTACTGCTCCATGTACCTCCATCCTACACATGGTTTCCAGTGGGATAAAGAAGTGATTGGCGAAACTTACATATGGGGAACCACTCATATAGCGCCGACGGGATGGGGTAGTGAATTTGACGATGACGAGTGAACAATCAGCGATCGAAAAGATTACGGCTTACATAGCCGAAAACAAACTAAAAGAGGCCCTTGAGGCTGAAGTAAAAAATATGGCTGTCGAAGCCAACCAAGAAAACTCCAACAAACAATGTTCCCAAGAAGATGTGGCGGAAGATCACGATAACAACCAAATGGGCGGATGGCAACACCAAAAGCTTGACGCCATTTATGACGACGAACCTCTAGGATTCGAAAAAGATCCGGTGTCAACTAACGAGAAGATAGTGGCGCAGGATCCATTAGAAGAAATAAACTTAGGAGTGGGGGCAGAACATAGACCAACGTACATAAGCGCAAAAATGGACCCCCAGTTCAAGGTCTAAATAGTCCAGTTGCTGAGAGAGTTCAAAGACTGCTTCGCATGGGATTATGACGAAATGCCTGGTCTTGACAGAAGTCTGGTCGAAATGCAGTTGCCAATAATGGAAGGAAAGAAGCCAGTAAAGCAGACTCCGAGACGCTTCGCACCAGAAATCTTGTCGAAAATAAAAGAAGAGGTCGAAAGACTTCTGAGATGCAAGTTCATCCGCACAACCAGGTATGTCGAATGGATTGCAAATATTGTTCCAGTAATTAAGAAAAATGGCAAACTTAGGGTATGCATTGATTTTCGAGACTTAAACTCGGCTACCCCAAAGGATGAATATCCTATGCCAGTGGCAGAAATGCTCATAGATTCTGCAGCCGGCCATGAGTACTTAAGTATGTTAGACGGATACTCTGGCTATAACCAAATTTTCATCGCTGAAGAAGATGTTCCTAAAACGGCTTTCCGTTGTCCTGGAGCAATAGGAACGTACGAATGGGTAGTAATGCCTTTTGGTTTAAAGAACGCTGGAGCGACTTACCAACGTGCCATGAATTCCATCTTTCATGACTTTATCGAAACTTTCATGCAAGTGTATATTGACGACATTGTGATTAAGTCTGTTTCAGAAAAAAGTCATATAGATCATCTTCGACAATCCTTTGAAAGGATGAGGAAGTTTGGTTTGAAAATGAACCCACTTAAATGTGCTTTTGGTGTGCAGGCGGGTGATTTCTTAGGCTTTGTGGTCCATAAGAAGGGGATCGAAATAAACGAAAATAAAGCCAAGGCCATAATGGAAGCGAAAGCGCCATCAACCAAAAAGGGGTTGCAGTCTCTGCTAGGGAAAATCAACTTTCTCAGAAGATTCATCTCCAACCTCAGTGGGAAGACACAAGCTTTCTCTCCTCTACTTCGACTAAAGAAAGAAGACTTCGCATGGGGGCAAGAACAGCAAGCGGCTTTCGACAAAATCAAGGAGTACCTGGCTAATCCCCCAATCCTGATGTCTCCTTGCAGAAAAAGAAATATGAGATTGTACATTTCGGCATCGGACAAAACATTAGGAAGTATGCTGTGTCAAGAAGATGAGAATGGCGTCGAAAGGGCCATTTATTATCTCAGTAGAGTCCTGAACGATGCCGAAACTAGATATAGCATTATAGAAAAGCTATGCCTGTGTGTATATTTCTCTTGTATCAAATTAAAGCATTATATAAAACCTGTTGATGTATATATTTCCACCCATTTCGACGTAATAAAGTATATGTTATCTAAATCTATTTTACATAGTCGAATTGGAAAATGGGCTTTAGCGTTAACAGAATACTCCTTGAAATATCTGCCTTTAAAAGCGGTGAAAGGGCAAGTGGTCGCTGATTTCATAGCCGACCATTCTATAAACGAAGATGTGGAGTACGTCGAATTAGAACCTTGGAAATTGTATTTCGACGGGTCCAGTCATAAAAAAGGTACAGGCGTGGGGATGTTGATTATTTCTCCTGACAGAATTCCAACAAAATTCAAGTACAAAATTGAAAGTCTGTGTTCAAACAATGAAGCAGAATATGAAGCTTTGATCGCTAGACTTGAAATCTTGTTGAAATTGGGGGCAATTTGTATACATGTGTTTTCGACGCCATGAGATTTGGTGTACAAAATGTTTCTTCCGACAAATAGCAACATGGGATAAACGTCTGGCTAATAAGTATGGTTCGACACTTCGACAAAATGGAGGTTTTGAAATTTCGACAAGATATCTGCAGCTGGGAAGACACCTTTGACAGACATAGAGAACATTGTAGTATATCGACAATTCGACAAAAAGCCTGAAGGAAGACGTCATTTCGACTTAAAGTGCAAATTCAAATTCAAAAGAGTCGTGACGTTTGGCAGAAGACGCGTGGAAGCATCTGGCGAAAGGAAGAAGGCCATGTGTCACAGATTTAAGATTTGGTCGTTAGTAACAGTTATGTTATTTGTTTATAAATAGGGTAGTTGTTATCGAAAAAAGGGTGTGAAGATTTACTTATACAAAATTCCTGAAAACGCTCAAAGTACCCGTGTGAGAGAAAAGAGTCATATTTGGAACATGTATGTGTAAACAAACACCAATTCCTTCAAAGTTTATTTTATAAAGTTTAAAGTTCTTTACAAATCTCTTTTACGTTTTCCAGTCATTTATCTTTCTGCACTTTCACCTTTTCGACACTTTACATTTCGTCAGTTATTTTCCGCCATTTACTTTATCTTGTTAAATTTACATCCACTTAACGTTTTAATCAACATATTTCGACGTAAAACACTTAGAGAACAAAAATGAAAGATATGAAAGTGGTTCTAGGCATCTCCAAGACCATCTAGATCTGCACATGTCCTAGGATTTGTGTGGTTGATCCTGCAAGTAACCCAATTCTACAAGTTTTGGTAAACCAGAGGTTGTTCGCCAAAATTCACAGCGAACAGTTCCCCCATCATACTCATCTCGAATTCGCCCGGCATAAGGTCAGAAAACTCTCTCACAAGATTCATGTTAGTAGATCCAAATATGATATCATCTACATAAATTTGCACTAATATCAAGTGCTTTCCTTGACGTTTAATGAAGAGGGTTGTGTCAACCTTTCCTCTTGAGTAGCCTTGATCGAGTAAGAATTTTCTCAGTCTCTCATACCAAGCTCTAGGAGCTTGTTTGAGGCCATACAAAGCCCTTTTCAGTTTATAAACATGATCAGGATACTCATGGGATTCGAAACCCGGAGGTTGTGCGACGTAAACCTCTTCATTTATGTGACCGTTAAGGAATGCACTCTTAACATCCATTTGGAATAGCTTAAAATCTTTCGCACAAGCGAAGGCAAGGAGAAGGCGTATAGCCTCGAGTCGGGCAACCGGCGCATAAGTTTCCTCATAGTCGATGCCTTCCTCTTGGTTATACCCTTGCGCGACTAAACACGCCTTATTACGGGTTATTACCCCGTTTTCGTCCAGTTTGTTCATAAACACCCATCGGATGCCGATTACTCGATGATCTCGCGGAGGAGGGACAAGGTCCCAAACCTCATTTCTGGTGAACTAATTAAGTTCCTCCTGCATTGATAAAAACCAGTGTTCATCGAGTAGGGCTTCTTTAGGGTTTTTATGTTCCATCTGCGAAACGAAAGCGGAGTGATAACAGAAATTACTTAGCTTAGATCGAGTTCTTACACCCTTTGAGATATCTCCGAGAATGTTGTCGATTGGATGGTCTTTGGAAGACTTCCAAGCTTGAGGGAGATCATCGTTTGAAGGCGGATGAACTACCTCGGTTTCCTCATGGTGTACATCTTTGTCCTCCTCAATTTTGACTATGTCGGGTTGATCAATCCCCGGCTCACCACCTTTGAGTATGTCTTCGGTAGATGTACCTGCACCATGAAAAACACTACCCTTTCCGACGTTTCTCGGATTGGATTCATCAAAAGTGACATGTACAGACTCTTCTACAGCAAGTAATCGTTTGTTGTATATTCTATATGCTTTGCTAGATTGAGAGTATCCGAGGAAGATACCTTCGTTGGCCTTGGAATCGAATTTCCCTAAGTTTTCCTTTCCATTGTTCAATACAAAACATTTGCAGCCAAAGACATGTAAGTGAGAAACATTTGGCTTTCGCCCTTTTAAAAGTTCATACGGTGTTTTGTTTAGAATGGGGCGAATGAGCACCCTAATCAAAACATAACAAGCCGTACTAATGGCGTCGGTCCAAAAATATTTCGGTAAGCCACTTTCATTGATCATTGTTCTTCCCAATTCTTCCAAAATTCGATTTTTACGCTCCACAACCCCATTTTGTTGAGGAGTACGTGGAGCGGAGAAGTTATGATTGTAAGAACAAAAATTGTTCTACAACAGATTCCATGATTTTGATGATAACAAAGGATGAAACCAAAAATGGTACCCTAACGAAAAGTTTCTAAGTGTGCAGGGTTCTAAGGAAAGAAGGAAGAAATCATCAGATATATAATCATATCAGATACAAATTATCAGAAGACCAGAAGCATCTGAAGTAGAAACACGTTCAAGAAAGTCTAACTCTGAGCAAAACAGCAAAATATCAGAAGCATCTGAACAAGAAGTACGCTCTAGAAGTTCTGACTCTGAACAACGTATGTCAAACTCCAGAAATTCTCAGCGCTATCTGAAGAAACCATCAGAACTCAAAAGAGATCAACATCAGAAGTTAGATAGCAAGATTCCAAGATCTCCAGAAACATGAAGACTCTGATTATGGAATTGCTAAATAAGGAAGAGTAACGTTAACTTCAAATAAAGTTATGGAAATGGATTTCCTAATGCAGAAAGAGACGTTAACTCCAAATTCAAATGAAAAGGAACTATTTTTGGAAAGTAGTCATTCAAGAAGAGAAAGTTGTTTTGGCAACAAGCAACATAAGTTATGGCACTAATTATTATTCAAGAGTTATTATCTGCTATGATTTTTCAACGGATCCTTCTCTTCTATATAAAGGACTGCAAATTAACATTGAGGACAACAATAAGATTTTACTGAAACATCAACACGCATAAACACGTTTTACTCTCTCAATCTTCACGAAGCTTTTGCTTAGTACGTGAAACACTTTGTTCTTACTGTTGTAATATTTGCTTATCTTAGAAGCACTCTAGATTACATTGTCTTTCATCTATTGTTTTAATTTCCTCAAGTGACTCTGTGTAGTCTGTAAACTTGAGAGGACTAAGAGATCTTTCTCTTAGACGTTGTTTGTAAACAATCTTTCAAGATTAGTGGATTAAGTCCTTGTTGAAGGCGAAATCACCTTGGCCGGGTGGACTGGAGTAGCTTTGTGTTATAAGCGAACCAGTATAAAATCCTTGTGTGATTTTCATTTTGAAAAAGCGCTTATTTTTCCAAAACAATTCAAACCCCCCTTTCTTGTTTTTCTCACCTTCAATTGGTATCAGAGCTCCGGCTCTGTTATTGATTTTCTAATCAAACACTTAACAGTGTAGAGAGATCCAGAACGAGAAAAACTATGGCCCACACAAATGAAAAGGATAGTTACAATGCTAAGCCTCCTGTCTTTGATGGAGAGAAATTCGATTACTGGAAAGATAGAATCAAAAGTTTCTTTCTAGGCTATGATGCTGATCTCTGGGACATTGTCACAGATGGATACAAACCTCCTGTCACAGAGGATGGAGCTGAAGTTCCCAGAAGTAAGATGTCAGATGATCAGAAGCGAGTTTTCAAAAATCATCACAAGGCCAGAACCATACTCCTCAATGCTATATCTTACAACGAGTATGAAAAGATCACCAACAGAGAAACAGCCAAAGACATACTTGACTCTCTGAGGATGACTCATGAAGGAAACTCTCAGGTCAAAGAGACAAAGGCTCTGGCGCTTATTCAGAAATATGAAGCTTTCAAAATGGAAGATGATGAAGCTATAGAGGCAATGTTCTCTAGATTCCAAACTCTGATTGCAGGTCTCAAGGTTCTAGACAAAGGATACACAACTGCAGACCATGTCAAAAAGATAGTCAGAAGCTTGCCAAAGAAGTGGAGACCCATGGTCACTGCTCTGAAGCTGTCTAAGGATCTGAACAATATCAGTCTTGAAGAGCTTGTCAGTTCTCTCAGAAGCCATGAGATAGAACTAGAGGAAGATGAACCTCAGAAGAAAAACAAGTCTGTAGCATTAAAGTCCAGATCTGAAAGACGCAAATCTGACATAACCAAAGCCTTCCAGGCAGAAACTGAAGATGCTGATGACTCTGAACCAGAAGATTCTGATGATGAAGAAGAATTGTCCCTCCTGACCAGAAGAGTTAAACAACTCTGGAAAAAGAGGAACAACAACTTCAGAAGACCAAGACCCAGAGGGGATCGATCAGAATCATCCTCAAAAGGTAAAACTAACAAAGATATTACTTGTTATGAATGTAAAGAAACAGGTCACTACAGGAATGAATGCCCCAAGCTAAAGAAAGACAATTCTAGAAAAGAAAGCTTCAAGAAAAATACCTTCAGGACAAAGAAAGGATGAATGGCTACCTGGGATGATAGTGAATCTGGCTCATCAGAATCTGACTCTGATGAACAGGCAAATGTGGCATTTATGGCTACCACATCCAGGAGCAGCTCAGATGAAGAATCTGAAGAGGTATTTTCTGAATTCTCTCGATCTGATCTAGAATCATGCTTGTCAGAAACTCTTAGCTCATATCAGAAATTAAAACAAAAGTTTAAAAATATAAAAGGCTGTCTTGAAGCAAAATTTGAAGAATGTGGCAAACTTGAGATAACAATTCTAAAACGAGAGGATGAAATCAGATCCTTAACATTACAAAGAGATGCAGCGAATAAAAAATGTTTAGAACTGGAAGAAGCGTTATCTCAAACTCCACAGACTTCAAATGCAATAATTTATAAATACGAAGAAGCCTTTCAAGAATTTCTGAAAAATGGGATAGGAAGAAGTGTCATGGCATCCATTATTTATGGAGTCAGTCAGAACAATAAAAAGGGAATTGGGTATGATTCTAAGGAAGATAAATTTTTTACTGGTGACCAACTTAAATCTCCTTTTTCATATCACTATACGCACACACAAGAACAAAAATTTGAAAATGCTAGAAAACCCAAAGTTATAAGAAACTCTGGGAAAACTAATCTAAGAGGACCCAAGAGATTCTGGGTACCAAAAGATAAGATTGTTTATGTTGCAGATATCCTATGCAGCAAAGTTCAGACACCAGTCATGGTACCTGGACTCTGGATGCTCGCGACACATGACGGGAAGAAAGTCTATGTTCCAAAGCCTGGAACTTAAAGATGCTGGATTCGTAGGCTTCGGAGGAGATCAGAAAGGAAGGATCAGAGGCTCCGGAACTATTGGTAATGGCACTCTTCCCTCTATATCTGATGTTCTTTACGTAGAAGGATTAATGCATAACTTGTTATCCATAAGTCAATTAAGTGATAACGGTTATGACGTGATCTTTGATCAAAAGACATGTAAAGCCATTAATCAAAACAATGGTTCAGTCCTATTCACAAGCAAGAGGAAAAACAACATTTATAAAATCAATCTTTCTGATTTAAAAGAACAAAATGTTAAATGTCTGATGACTGTTCACGAAGAGCAATGGGTATGGCATAGACGCTTGGGCCACATTAGCATGAGGAAACTTTCTCAGCTAAATAAACTCGAGTTAGTCAGAGGCCTACCTAAACTGAAGTTTTCTTCAGATGCTCTATGTGAGGCATGTCAGAAAGGAAAATTTTCAAAAACGTCTTTCAAAAAGAAAAATGTTGTTTCTACCTCTAAGCCTCTGGAACTTCTCCACATTGACTTATTTGGTCCTGTGAAAACAGCATCAGTCAATGGAAAGAAGTATGGACTAGTCATTGTTGATGATTACAGTCGCTGGACATGGGTGAAATTCCTAAAGCACAAGAGTGAGTCTCACTCTGTATTCACTAGTTTCTGCTCCAAAGTGCAAAAAGAATTTGACTCTAGAATTATTAGAGTCAGAAGTGATCATGGTGGTGAATTTGAAAACAAAGATTTTGAGGAATTATTTGACTCTAATGGAATATCCCATGATTTCTCCTGCCCTAGAACTCCACAACAAAATGGAGTTGTAGAGAGGAAGAATAGGACACTCCAAGAGATGGCCAGAACCATGATCAATGAAACTAATATGGCAAAGCATTTTTGGGCAGAAGCTGTAAATACAGCGTGTTACATTCAGAATAGAATCTCTATAAGACCTATTCTGGAAAAGACTCCCTATGAACTGTGTAAAGAAAGAAAACCAAACATTTCATATTTTCATCCTTTTGGATGTTCTTGCTTTATCCTAAACACTAAAGAACATCTGAACAAGTTTGATTCCAAAGCACAGAATGGTATTATGTTAGGATACTCAGAACGCTCTAAAGGCTACAGAGTATATAACACAGAAATCAAAATGGTGGAAGAATCAATTCATGTCAGATTTGATGATAAGCTTGACCCTGAAAAGTCAAAGCTAGTTGAAAATTTTGCAGATTTAGAAATCACTCTTGCAGGTTCTGATAAAGCTCCAGAAGTAACTGTCACTCAGAACTCTGAAGAAATTAAATCCCCAGAAATCCCTAAGAAAGTTAGAAGTCGTATCAACGTATCTGAAGATTTGATTCTGGGAAACAAGGACGAACCTGTTAGAACCAGATCTACCTTCAGGACTTCTGAAGATACTCCTCTGGGACTAGTATCTCTGATTGAGCCTACGTCATGTGATGAAGCACTTCAAGATAACGACTGGGTTTCCGCCATGCAAGAAGAATTAGATCAATTCACAAAGAATGATGTCTGGGATCTTGTTCCAAAGCCCAGAGGCACTCACGTTATTGGAACCAGATGGGTATTCAGAAACAAGATGAATGAGAAAGGAGAAGTCGTCAGAAATAAAGCTCGACTGGTAGCTCAAGGTTACAGTCAACAAGAAGGTATTGACTATAATGAAACCTTTGCTCCAGTCGCAAGGTTAGAATCTATTCGTCTTCTTGTATCTTTTGCTATTAATCATTCTATTAAATTATATCAAATGGATGTCAAGAGCGCATTTCTTAATGGTTATATTTCAGAAGAAGTGTATGTCAACCAACCTCCAGGTTTTGAAAATTCAAATTTTCCAGAACATGTTTTTAAACTTAAAAAATCTTTATATGGACTTAAACAAGCTCCCAGAGCTTGGTATGAACGTTTAAGCAATTTTCTTCTGGAACACAATTTTATCAGAGGGAAAGTTGACTCCACACTCTTCTGTAAGAACCTTAACAATGATCTCATGATATGCCAGATATACGTTGATGATATTATTTTTGGTTCAGTTAACGCCTCTGTTTGTCAAGAATTCTCTGAGTTAATGCAGGCAGAATTTGAAATGAGCTTAATGCAAGAACTAAAGTTCTTTCTGGGAATTCAAATTAACCAGACTTCAGAAGTCACATACGTTCATCAAAGCAAATACATTAAAGATGTTCTGAAGAAATTTGACATGGCAGACTGCAACTCTGCAAAAACTCCCATGCATCCAACATGCATTCTTGAAAAGGAAGAAGTAAGCAAAAAGGTTTGTCAGAAGCTCTATCGAGGTATGATAGGCTCTCTTCTCTATCTGACTGCTACTCGTCCTGATATTCTCTTTAGTGTCTGTCTCTGTGCCAGATTCCAATCAGATCCTAGAAAATCTCATTTAACAGCAGTTAAGAGAATTCTCAAGTATCTGAAAGGAACTCCTAACCTGGGCCTGATGTATGAGAAAACATCAGAGTATAGACTTTCTGGTTACTGTGATGCAGATTATGCAGGAGATAGATTAGAACGAAAAAGCACAACTGGAAATTGCCAGCTTCTGGGAAACAATTTGATATCCTGGGCTAGCAAGAGACAGTCAACTATTGCTCTATCTACTGCAGAAGCAGAATATATCTCAGCATCATTGTGCACAACTCAGATGCTCTGGATGAAGAATCAGTTAGAAGATCTGCAAATCTTCGAGAGTAACATTCCTATCTTCTGTGATAATACTGCTGCCATTTGTCTAAGTAAGAATCCCATTCTACATTCCAGAGCTAAACACATTGAAATAAAACATCATTTTATCAGAGACTATGTTCAGAAAGGGATAGTAACATTGAAGTTCATTGATACAAATCATCAATGGGCAGATATCTTTACTAAGCCTCTAGCTGAAGATAGATTTCTTTTTATCTTAGAAAATCTGAACATTCAAAACTGCTCTGAATGAAATGTGGCTCTGAAGATGTAAAATGAGACTCTGACATAAACAAATGTGCTTCTGCCTCTGACTCTGATACTTCTACCAGTTAAGAAGATATCTGAGTTAGAAATCTCCAGGAACCAATCCTTTGGTATTCCTGAAGATCAGATACATCAAAACACGTGGAGCACTTAGCCTCTAACCCTAGAACTTCTAGACAGCTGTCCAGAAGAAAATCAAAGGGCAAACGTTTAAGATCTCCTCGAGCAGTGTGCATACTGTTGGGATTAGACATTCATTAATGAGCTTTAATCATTTTTCCCCAAGCGTGCTAACTTGTGTTTTGTGCCAACGCTGAATTGAGTGTCGTTTTGCATGTGTTTTCATTTAGGGTATTTAAACACTCCTCTCACATTTCACACACTTATCACTCTCACTCACTCTCAAACCCTCTCTGAAGCATTTCTACAAACTCTTCATCTTCATCTCCTTCTTCATCAACTATGGATGCTCAACAACAACAAGTTTTCAACTTTTCTCAACAAATGGAATCCAACACCACTGCCCAAAGTTCAAGCATTCCAACTCCAACGGTTACAGGAGTCTCCATTACTCCAGTGTATAAGGAACCCCATGTTCTTGACCGTGAACCCCATATAAACCTAGCAACTCCCTTTGAGGGACTGGAAGTTTTGTGTGAATCTCTTGTTGACTTCAACAACATGAAAAGAAATGGAGTAGATCTTACTCAAGAACTCCGTAAACAAGGGTGGGAAAACTACTTCCAAAGGCTTTATGGCCCTGTTTACCCAAATCTCATCAAAGAATTCTGGAGATTTGCAGACGCTGATGACCATTTCATCGTCTCCTACGTATTGGTGGTAAAGATAGTGATTACTGAAAAGTCAATTGCTTCTTTACTGAACATGGAGAAAGCTGGAGGAAAAAGGATTTACAACATCAACCCTAGGTCAAGGCGCATTGCTGAAGAAATCAACCCAACCATCTTCAAACTCAACACTGAAGGAAATCCTTCAAAGAATAAAGAACTTCATCAGAACCTCAGAGTATGGCTCAAGATCATTCTGGGAACCATTCATCATCGCCCAGCATCAAACTCCTCTGACTACATCAATGCAGATCAGAAGTGTATTCTGTATTGCATTCACAAGGGGGTGAAGCTCTGCCTTCCTGCACTTCTCTTCAGATATCTCAGAGACTCTGTAAGGGAGACAAGAAACAACATGAAACCCAGATCCTACATCCCTCTGAGAAGACTTCTGTCTGATGTTTTCATCGAAAATGGGCTGGTAGATCATCTGGAAAAGAACAAGCTGATGGAAGATCTAGCGATAGATACTGGGAGGCCTCTGAATGCCAGAAATCTCAAGAGTATGGGAATCTTGAAAGAGATTCAAGTCAGACCCACGTTGGACACCTCCTGGGACGCTTTGAAAGATCAGAGGAAGCTGCCACATGGTCTTGCAACGTTCTTCAAGAATGAACCCAGAGACGCTATCCTCTTCTACATGCAACGTCTGAAGGATGAAGGAGTCGACATATCTGATTTCAGATTGGACGATTGTCTAGATTCAGAAGAAGACTTTGTCAGATTCAAAAGAGGTCCCTCTAAGAATAAGTCTTCAAAGGCAAAGAGAGGAAGGATAGGAGAAACTTCTGGAACCAGATCTCCAGTGCCTCTGCAAGTAACTACTGGTACGTCTGCTCTTTCTATTCCCTCTGAACAACTTATGGCTTCTTCTAATCCTCTCCCAACACCACCTATATACACATCCTCTGAAACCCCACCTTCTACAACCAGAACTTCGCAACCTCTACCCAATTTTAATCTTGCTCACACTACCACTTCCTCTTCATCATCTTCAGCCCCAGAATCACCTCCATACCTTGACCTCTCCTCTGACCCTAACTCTCCAACCCTAGCCCAAATTCAGGCTCAAAACCTTGCTTCACAACAACCAACACAATCTGAAGCAACTTCACCTCCCCCAGAACAAACAACCAACATCCCTTCTGAAGACCAACCTTCTGAAACTCAACCCTCTGACCTCCACACCTCTGATATCACCCCTCCAAACACCTCCGCTGAACCTGAACCTGAAGCTGAAACTGAACCTCTAACATTAGACTTAAACCCTCCAAACTCTTCACCCCAAAGATCTGAACCTCAACCTGAAGCTGAACCTGAACCTCTAACACTAAACCTCAGCCCTTCAACCTCTCCACCTCATACCTCTGAACCTGACCTTTCTATACCTACCCTTGAGGAAGCCATAATGCTGTTCGCAGGGGCTTCAATACAAAAGTTCAAGTCTCTGACCATTAACTCTGAAGTCAGTGATGATCCTGACTCTGTAAGGACACACTGGAACAGAGTCATTGGATGGATGACCTTTGAGGCTTTTAAACTGAAGCACATCTCTGAACAAGTCAGAAACGACTTTATCAGAGATGCTGAGGCAAGACTCCAGGAAAGACTTGCGAGAGAAGCTGAAGCCAGAAGGCTGGAGGAAGAGAGACTAGCAAGAGAAGCTGAAGAAGAAGCCAGAAGGCTAGAGGAAGTAAGGGAAAAGGAAGCTGAAGCTAAAGCTCTGGCCGATGTTGCTGCTGCTGCCGAAGCTGAAGCACAAGCTGCTGCTGAAGCTGAAGCACAAGCTGCTGCTGAAGCTGAAGCAATGGCCGCTGCTGAAGCACAGCAGGCTCTGACTCAGGGGGAGTCCTCATCTGTTGTTCCTATGGTTCTCCAGACGCTGGAAGAACTGAAGAAAGATCAGAAGGAACTCCGTGCCAGAATGGATAAACAAGACTCTGTCAACGACAACATTCAGAACATGCTAGCTCTATTGCTTCAGAGAATGCCTCCGCCTCCAAACCCCTAGGCACTTAGGATTTTTGTCTGCTGTTGTTTTGCTTTTCTTGTTTCTGATGTTTACTTGTTCCTTTTTGCCTCTGTTGTTTTTTTTTATCTGAATGCAATGTTTTTCTCTTGAATTATTATTTTTGCTATGTCTTTTTGATTCTGACAAAAAGGGGGAGAAGTCATTAATAGCTCTGATGAAAATAATGTCTAAATACCTTAAGCACTCTACAATATATTTTTCTTAAAAATTAATTTATCTAACTCTAGACTTAAGAAATTGCAGAAGGTATCAAGAAACCTCATTGCTTGGAAGCTCTGGTAAGAACTTCTGAACTCCCTAGCCTATCTCAGGGGGAGCTCTTGTCTATCTGATATGATATTGTTTATGTTTCATCTGCTAATTAAGTTTGTTTTGTCATCATCAAAAAGGGGGAGATTGTAAGAACAAAAATTGTTCTACAATAGATTCCATGATTTTGATGATAACAAAGGATGAAACCAAAAATGGTACCCTAACGAAAAGTTTCTAAGTGTGCAGGGTTCTAAGGAAAGAAGGAAGAAATCATCAGATATATAATCATATCATATACAAATTATCAGAAGACCAGAAGCATCTGAAGTAGAAACACGTTCAAGAAAGTCTAACTCTGAGCAAAATAGCAAAATATCAGAAGCATCTGAACAAGAAGTACGCTCTAGAAGTTCTGACTCTGAACAACGTATGTCAAACTCCAGAAATTCTCAGCGCTATCTGAAGAAACCATCAGAACTCAAAAGAGATCAACATCAGAAGTTAGATAGCAAGATTCCAAGATCTCCAGAAACACGAAGACTCTGATTATGGAATTGCTAAATAAGGAAGAGTAACGTTAACTTCAAATAAAGTTATGGAAATGGATTTCCTAATGCAGAAAGAGACGTTAACTCCAAATTCAAATGAAAAGGAACTATTTTTGGAAAGTAGTCATTCAAGAAGAGAAAGTTGTTTTGGCAACAAGCAACATAAGTTATGGCACTAATTATTATTCAAGAGTTATTATCTGCTATGATTTTTCAACGGATCCTTCTCTTCTATATAAAGGACTGCAAATTAACATTGAGGACAACAACAAGATTTTACTGAAACATCAACACGCATAAACACGTTTTACTCTCTCAATCTTCACGAAGCTTTTGCTTAGTACGTGAAACACTTTGTTCTTACTGTTGTAATATTTGCTTATCTTAGAAGCACTCTAGATTACATTGTCTTTCATCTATTGTTTTATTTTCCTCAAGTGACTCTGTGTAGTCTGTAAACTTGAGAGGACTAAGAGATCTTTCTCTTAGACGTTGTTTGTAAACAATCTTTCAAGATTAGTGGATTAAGTCCTTGTTGAAGGCGAAATCACCTTGGTCGGGTGGACTGGAGTAGCTTTGTGTTATAAGCGAACCAGTATAAAATCCTTGTGTGATTTTCATTTTGAAAAAGCGGTTATTTTTCTAAAACAATTCAAACCCCCCTTTCTTTTTTTTCTCACCTTCAATGATCAATACCATGGTTACCGCAATATTCTTCAAATAAGTGATTTTCAAACTCACCCCCATGATCGCTTCTAATTGCCACAATGTTTGTATTTAGTTTATTTTGGGAAAGCTTAGCAAATCGTTCAAAGGAGGCGAACGTTCGCTCTTACTTACTAAGAAAATAGTCCAACAAAATCGAGAAAAGTCGTCCACTATTACGAAACCGTAATAGTTTCCTCCTAGACTTTTAATCCTAGATGGCCCAAATAAATCCATATGAAGAAGCTCGAGAGGTCTCGTTATTGAAACAATATTTTTGGATTTAAATGAGATCCTCGTTTGCTTCCCCTTTTGACAAGCATCACAAAGGTGATCCTTGGTGAACTTAATTTTGGGGAGACCTAGGACTAGATCTTTTGAGACTACTTTGTTAAGTAAGTCAAAGTTAACATGTGCTAAACGCCTATGCCATAACCATGAATCTTCACTCATTGTTACAAGGCATTTGTCACTTGTTAATGATACTTCATTTAAGTCAAGCATATAGACATTGCTCACACGCAGGACATTAAACATACTCTTCTTATCATCATTATGTACAATTTTGCAACAATCTTTTGAAAACGATACATTGTATCCTTTGTCACATAATTGACTGATGCTAAGTAGATTGTGTTTAAGACCTTCGACAAGCAATACATCAGAAATAGTAGTGGAAAAGGGGTTACCTACACTACCTTTACCAAGTATTGCTCCACGGTTGTTGTCACCATAAGTTACATATCCCTTCTTCTTAGCCACAAAGTCAATGAAGAGAGATATGTCACCTGACATGTGCCTTGAGCATCCACTGTCGAGAACCCATCTTCTCTCGGTAGTCTCGAGGCATTGTACCTGTGACAAGATAATTAACAAGAGAAGGTACCCAATTGCTTATTGGGTCCTGAGTGGTGAGGAACGAAATGGTTGCATTTGGGCAGCCATTGATAAATGCCTTTTGTAGCACCTCAAATTTGCACCTATCATTGTACATACATTTTCATATTAAGTCATAGCATATCATGATACATTGCATAGCATTTGCATTGTCCCCAGTTGCCTCAAGAGCAAGCAAGCAAGAATTAGGTCAAACTGATCAGGAGATCAGTCAACCAATCAAGCAAGGGTGTTTTTCAAGGAATCAAAGCCCTAGGGTTTGTCTAACAAGTTCACATGTCTTGGAGCATCATTTGAAGTGTTCAAGTCAAGGGTTGAAGGCTCAGAGGTCATCAGTTCATGCACAGCCAGGTCAAAACCCTAAACAGTCAACAATCAATCAAAGCAGTGGATGGTGGCCATTCTTGTGGAATTTGGGCACCATGATCAATAATCAAGAGTCCATACAACTTGGGACATCATTTGAAGTCAAGGTCTCAAGGAATTAGGGTTTGGAATTCATCAGAAGTGCACAGTCAAGTCCAAAACCCTAGAAAAGTCAAAGTTGGTCAACTGTGGTTGATTCTATGGTTTTGATGGATGGAAATGGTTTGAGGGAGCTTATTCATGTCCTAATAGGCCTCATGTGTCATGGCAATCAACATCATGGAAGAATTTGAAGCCAATCAGAAAATTTCCCAAAATAGAAACTGGACCTGTAATTTCAACTGCCAAAAATAGAAACTTCTTGATCCTCAACTTACATCATGATACAAGCTTCAAATGAATTTTTGCCCAACATGAAAGCTGAAGATCTTGTTCTCCCATTTTCAAAAAGTCCAAGAACTCTCAAATCCCATGTGTGGTTGTCAAGATATGATCAAATCATTTTCACCAATTTTTGAACTTCAAAGAGCCATATCTCTCAAACCATAAGGCCAAATTTGGTGGGGTTTTTTCCTACAAACCACATTTTTCATCCTCTTTCCAAAAATATAAATTTCATTCATTAAAACCCTACCATTCAAAATGGCATTTTTGGACCTTTTTCATTTAAATTCAAAGTTTGACCAAACTTTGACTTTTTGATTTATGGACTTTTTCTTAATTTGGCCAATTGGGAAATGTTTTAAATCATATTTGTGACTTGTTCCAATTCCTAAACCATGTTCATACCACCATTACACCTCATTTTGACCAAAGTTGCATAAGTTGGTGTTTTTGCAAATGGTGTGAAAAGAGTAAGAAGCAAGTACAGCATTCAAAAGTAGACCACAAACAGCAATTTGAATGGTCCTTCTGCAGCATTTCACAAGCCCACTCGACCAGCTAACACACCTCCATATCCACTTTGGTACACACTTAGCAAAATGCAAATCATGTCATAAAAGCTAATCAAGCTTACCATTTCCAAAACCAACCTTAAACAGACCTATTTAAACATTTTTTCTGACATTTCAACCCTAGTTGACAGCAGCCACAGACCAAAAAACATCCATTTCCTCTCATCTTGCATTTTTGCACTTGGGTGAATTTCTGCAAAAAACTTCAAAGACCCCGAGCCCTTCTTCATCATTCTTTCATCTGGACCATATTTGGAGTCCCTTTGAGTCACCAGACCTCAACTGTATCATGGCTTTTTGCTCTGTTTCCTTCAAGAACCACTAATGGCATTCCGAGCTGTGAAGAGTTCCAAGTATTCTTAAGCTGAAAAAGCTCCAACATCCATCATCCTGTAGCTGTGTGGGCATCTGGTTCGAGCTGAAAACATCTAAACAGCACTGTTTCATTGGGTTTTCCAAATCAGGTGAATTTTTTCGACTTCATTGTTTTCTCAAATCTTGCTACACATCATATAGGCCTTACTTAGTAGGTTGATTAAAGCTTTGAATCATGTCAAAAGGCTAACTATGCTGTGAGATATATGGATTTCCATTTCTGTGCTCGAACATGTTTGCAGTCGATTAGCTCTATTGGTGATGATTACATGAAAACTATGTGTAGAGTATGCATGCTGGAGGTTTGTTGTGTTGATTACCATGCTTGATTTCATTTTCTGGGCATGTTGATTCTTGATGATTTTACATGATGATGAATGCTGCTGCTGTTTAAACCAAACACCCTGTTAATCCAGCTCATGTATGTTTTGGTTGCTGTTTGTTATATGTTGTATGAGCATCATGAGTGTGCTATCATGTTGGTTTCCATGCTGTTGTTTGATTTTGATTTGTTTAAGCTCATGAAGATGATAATGCCTTGCTATTTAAAACCTATGCCCTGCCCAGATTTCCCATGTTTGTGTTTGTTTGGTTGTTAGCTGATGTTGTTTAATGATGAGGTTACATTGCTTTGTTTTGATTGTTGATGTTGGTTACAGTTGATGCTTAAATGATGAACAATTGATGTTGGAATTGTATGTTGCTGCCAAATCCCAAAAATGCATGAGAACCCAGGATCGTGTTTGCCTTTGGCTGTTGTTGTTGCACAGGTTGCATGATGCATTTCAATGTATGCTGTTGTGATTGCTTGGATGAACTCGGTTTGATTATTGTTGATGAACATGTGCTGCCATGCTGATTAAACCCTGCTGCAGTTTAAAACCTTATGAACATGCCTAGAAAATCCATGTGAACCATGTTGAATGCTGTTGTTTGGTTGCTGTGTGAATATTACCATTGCCATGATTAGTTGCTTCTGTTGGATTTCAATTGATCACCTGATGGTGATGAACACAGGTTGTTCATGTTAAACCTTATCCCTGCCCATGAAAATCCTTTTGAATTGCTGTTTGTTGTGTTTGGTTATGGTTATGTGATGTTGCACGAGGTATTTCAATGCCATGATGTTGGAAGTTTTGCTTGGAATTGATTTTTGATGATGAACATGAGTTCATATGCCATAACCATGCTGTTAGAAACCCTAGGGTTTTTCTTAAACCCAGAAAACTCATCCATTGGCCGGGTTACTGTTTTATTGGCTGAGAGCCAATCAAAACATTTCGTTTTGCAGGGCCAAAACGCACAGTTTGGTTTAGTGAGCCCAGAATTACACTAATGCCACTGCGTTGACCATTAGTTGACTTGCTCACCATGTTGTTTGCTCATGTTGCTTCAATTATTCACTCCATTTCCACAATTAATTTCTCCTTCACATTTCATCCAAAAATTATGAAACTTTTTCCTCATGTTCATGAATGTGTCCTCTATTTTATTGTTATTTTTAATTAATTTTCCATTGTCTGGATTTTTAATGATAATTGATTTCCCAACATGTATGCCAAAATGATACCCTTGGCCATTTCAATTGTGAAATACTCATGTTGCATCCTTTGACCTTGAAATTTTTTGTGGAGAAACTAGACTCATTTACCTTTGTTTTGGTATAAAGTTTGTGGATTTCCCATTTGTGGTTTGCTGGATATGATTTTTTGAAGTTAGAGATTACATTTGGTGTCATACCATGATCATGCATTTTCCCTAATTTTGTTGACATGCTTCCTTGCATCCAAATGACCCCAAATTTTGCATGAATCATCTATCACATGTCTAGTTCATGTATGAATTTTTTTGGAATTCATTGTGCTGTTTTCCATTTGATTGTGAATTTTCTTCCCTGCCTAGTCCATGATTGACTTTTTGTGCTACATGTTGCCAAATCATTTGGGAAATTCTCATACCATATTGTATGATCATGAAATTTCATATGTGATAACTAGACATCTCAAGCTTTGCATTGGTGTTAATCTCATTCATTTCTCATCTGTTTTCAATTTGATATGATTTTTTGAAGTTGACCCATGTTTGTTGACCTTCATTGTGCATGCTTGAATTTGGTTTGACTTCATGATTTTACTTGACTGCCTTCCTCTCATCCAAATGCCATGAAATTTTACATGTATACCATGCTAGATGTTAGGATTGAAGGTGATTTATTTGATGATTTTTGAAAATGTTTGGGTTGACTTTTGATGCAAGTTATTCTGTTGACTTTTGTATGCTTTCCTTTGCCTTACTTTGACTTCAAATGTTCATAAAATGATCATAATGCATGATTTGAATGTGGGCCCAATTGTGATAGCTTCTCAAGTGTTTGCCTTTGGTTTTGGTTGACTTTTCCTTGCTGCCTTGACTTTTTCTTCCATCCTTGACCCTAGGCTAGTCCTAGTGGTCTTCTGTGCTTACTATTGAGTTCCTGTTTCAGGTTGAGCACCATTGCCATTGAGATCATACAAATGTGATTGGTTTTGATTACATATCATGTACTAACCTTTGTTTTGTAGGTTTGACTCATGTGTTTGAGTCTTGCTTTGCACAGTTGACCTTCTGTGGTTGACTGTTTATTCATTTCCTTTTGCTTTGAACTGTTGACTTGTTTACTAATAAGTTTGACTTTTTCAGGTACACTTTAGTTGCTTTAGTTGCTTGCTTTGCTTTTTAGCAATTGCTTTGAGGTATAAACATTTCTTCTTCATGTAGTCTGGAGACCCGGTCTGTTATTTGGCCGGGCAAACTGTCTGAAGTCCTCCTTAAGAGGCAATGCCTGTGTGTGTTTAAAATTGTCCCAAGCAGGAAAAGTCCTTCAAATAAGGCAATTGGTGGAAGGTAGGGATAAGTAGCCTATCCCCCACTATTCAGTGAGTCATCTCATTGCTCCCATTACATGGTTGAAGCACTGAGATAAAAGCCCAAGATCTATCGAGTCAATAATGGGGAGAGAGTTCCATCCTTCTGAACTCCCCCACTTTCTATTATTTGATGCTCTCCCTGATTAGGGATAGAAGCAATGAGGCACACCCCTCATCTCCTATTCATCTGCTTCACCTTAGCCTCTCAATGGCAAGGTTAAGAGCAACACTTACCCTATTACAGTTGGCCCTAGTGCCTAACCTTTTGCTTGAGCCTCTTGTATGCATATAGAGTGTGCTTTGTGTGATTGCCTGTTTGCTTTGCCTCTTTAGGTTTAGCTTAGACTTGCCCTTGTGCAAGGTAGGTTGTGCTTGACTTGATTCCTGTGCAAGTCAAGTCTGTGTGGCTTGCTTCCTATGTGAGCCATACTTAGAGTTGTTTGGCCGAACTACGGCAACTCTGATTCTCATGTTCAGATGAGATACGTAGGCACGAGACGCGATGTCTTGCCGAGTTTGACTAACCACTAACACTAACTCTTTTCTCTCGCCCTCGTTGCGATTGAGACCTCCCTTTTCTCTTGCCCTAGTTGCAATCGAGACCCTTGCTTCCTGTGCAAGCCTTGTCTAGGATAGGTTGGCCCTTGTGCCATTTAGCTAGAAACCTTAACTTAGGGTTGACTTTGCATGACAACATCTAGGCTCGAGTCGTAGTCTCCCTAGTGTTGTGTCTCCCTCTGTTATCTGGTTAGGCTAAATCCTTGTCCCTGCGTAGGGGAACTACATCGCCCTGATCTTCACACCAGATGAAGTATGTAGGCAGGAGATTGAGCTGATCTCTCCGGGCGCCCTTTTTCTTTTTGTGTGTGTTGTCTGACCTTTGCTAGGCTCGAGTCCCTGACTCCTTAGCATTTGCTGTCTGTCTGTTTGTTTGTGTTTGACAGTTGTAGGCTGAGTCCCAGACTCCCTATCTATCTGTTGTGTTGTTTAGGTTCGGATGTCAATGTAAGTCCAGTGATTGGCATTTGGGCTCCACGTTTGCCTCTTTGCGTGTGTTTAGGTTCGGATGCTGACATAAGTCCAGTGATTGGCAGTCGGGCTCCACGTTTGCCTTTGTCTTGTTTTGTTTGTGCGCGTGTTAGCCGAGCTACGAATGCTCTGATTCTTCTCTCGTCCGAGAAGATACGTATGCATAGGATACGATATCCTAGCGAGCATGTGTCGTCTCCCCAGTCCGAACTACTTCGACTCTGATGTCTATGCCTGATAGACTAAAGTAGGCCCAGGATGCGACATCCTGCCGAGTCAGTTTCAGTCAGTCTCTTGCGTCTCTTTCAGCCAGTGTGTGTGTGTTTGAGCAGTGTTTAGCAACCAATATTCCTTCCTTTTGTGCGTGGATCCCGTAGAGTACTACGGATGCGTAGGGTGCCTAACACCTTCCCTTCGCATAACCGACTCCCGAACCCATCCTCTTTGGTCGCGAGACCATGTTCTTTCCTAGGTTTACTTCGAGCGTTTCCTTTCCCTCTTTTGGGATAAATAACGCACGGTGGCGGCTCTGTTGTTTCTTTCTTTTCCCGCCGGTTTTTCGCATGATGCGACAGCTGGCGACTCTGCTGGGGACAAAGAGAAGTTGACCTATGCTGGTCCATCTTCCCTGAGCGAGTCTCTCCTAGCGCTCTCTAGGATTAGGGTTTTGGTCGCTTTCTGCTTATTGTATTTTATTGCATTCATTGTATATATGTACATTTATTTGTTTGCATTGATTGTGTGCATTGATGTTTGCATTCATATTCATTATTCATTACTGGCTGGCTGTCTGTTTTTCTCTGTGTGGGGGGGGAGTCAGTTGAGGTAAAAGGCCCAATACCCAGACCATGAGTGCAATCTAGGATGATTAGGAATAGAGTGGTTCATGGGAAGCGGGTGGTATGGCGCCACTTAGCGGAACATTGATATCACGAGCAGTTCAGACCCTGGTGGGGTATCATCGTTACATACTTCGGGTGTGTATATGATGGTATCCTGCGAAAGGTTATTTATGCTGCGTTTCTCTCAGCTTTACCCTGACCTAGACGACACCCGTGAGTGGGGAGGGTTTGTTTATTACAGGTACAGTCGCTGATTGGTTGGTGACTTGTTGGTGACTCTTGGTACTGACGGTGACTATGGATTATGGGCATTTATTTCTGGGACGCCAGAGTTCTGTCCATGATATCTGTCAGCGGGTTCCGTTTATTTCGGATCCCCGGGTTGAATTGAGAGCGTTTGTTCAGAGGATCTGTTTGTCACCCGATCAGTGTTTGTTCCTGTGAAGCTAGTGATGTAATCTCCGGTTCCGTTTATTTCGGAACTCCCCAAGTTGGATTTATGGTGACTTGGTCCCGCAAATTGACTGGTTCAGAAAAGCAGAGGGTCTACAGTTGACTTGGCGGCACAGTGGCCTGCATTCATGCATTTGCATCATATCATTTCGCATTCATCTGCATTCAACTCATGTCTGTCCGTACTCAGGGTCCATTGTTTTTTATTAAAACTCAGGTCGAGAGACATCCAGATGTCAAAATGTTGTTGATAAATTTTATCTGTCTCAATAAAATAAAATAAAAAGAGGACTGAATATTCCTAGTACGGACAGACATTGCATGGGTGAGTCATACTAACCCATTTGCTGTTTTGTAGGTCTCAGTATTCAACCAGTGCGCGTAGCTCATCTGTTCAGATAACCTGCTGGGGGTCAACAAATCCAAGCTGATGGATCTTCCCAACGCCGACATCTTTGAGCTGAAAGAGATGATGAGGGAGTTGTTTAGTGTTGTGCAAGGACTTGCCTTGGGGCAGAAAGCTATATCTGAAAGTTTGGAAAGGATCGAGAAATGGCTGATAGCAGAGAAAGCCCAGGGGAAGGCTCCGTCTCCCGAAGTGAACAAACCTTCTGGTACTGTAGCAAAGAAACCCTCCGACAGTGGTTCATTTAAGAAGAAGGTTGAGCCAGATGGTGCGCCCGCAAAGAAAGAACGCAGCAAAGATCGTTATCATCCTTATGCTGCCACTGTAACCACTCCTGTCAGCAATCCACCTGCTCAACAGCAACAACTGCCACCTCAACAGAAGACACTGAGGGCTGAAAGCCAGGTGAAAAAGAGTAGAAAGGATCGTCGGTTCGAGGAACCACCCGTGACTTACGCCCTTCTGTTCCAAAGGTTGATGGATCTTGCTTTGGTACGGCCAAGGATATTGCTTCCTATAGAACGGCAGAAGAGGCCACCAAACTATGATGAGAATACCAAATGCGAGTTTCACTCTGGGGCACCTGGACACAACATTGAGGGCTGCAGAGCTTTTAAGCAGGTTGTCCAGGACTTGGTGGACTCCGAGACCATTAACTTGGCCCAGATTATGAAGGAGGATGTCAACCCTGTGCTCAGGAAGGGTTCTGCACAAGTCAAGATGGTGCAGAAGGCCAAGAAGGGAATGAAGATGATTAAGAAGGATCAGCTAAAGGTTCCAATGGCTGTGGTCCCAAGATCTCTGATGCAGGATGGAGCTTTCCCTGCTGTTGATAATGCTTGTGCGACTATCACTACAGAAAGGTGTGTATTGATGGAAGACCCGACCCAGAAGATGAAGAAAGTAGAAATGGACAATGAAAGATGTAAGGCACCCAGTCTGGCAGTTGAAACCGTCCAGGTGGAAAACGCTCTTGTCGCCGAGAAAGAGAAGAAGCTGTCCATTTCTTCTTATAAACAAGCTCTGGAAGTGGTGAAGAACAAAGAGGCCCAAGGCTGGGGAAGGATTATCGACATTGTGATAAAAGCAGACATGTTTGGGGTCGGTTATCAGCCGGGTCAAGAGTCGTCTAGATCAAATAGAGGATGTCGCCCACCTTACACCTTCGTCAGTGCAGGGATGTTGGATCCTGGCCATGCCCGTTCAGTGGGTGAAGATGTTGACAGCGACCGCGAGCTTGAGGCGTGGATAAAGTCGTGCGTGCCAGGCGATTGGAGGGCCTCCGAAAGCATCACTGTCGCTCATCCGGAAGTGTAGTATTTCTGTGTTTTAATTTTGTTTGCATGAAAGCCATACGTGTTGCCCGACACGTAATGGTCCATTGTAAGGGCCACCTCATGTTTCATTTTGCAATATTTCGGCATCATTAATAAATGGATGGTTTTTCAATCAAAAAGTGGTGTTCCCTGTTTTTCATTTTTTGCAGTTTTTTTTTTTAAAAAAAAAAATATAATAAAAAATGGCAATGTTTTTATTCTCTTTCCTTTTGATTCATTTGGTTCCAACCTTAAGAATGATTCTCCTGAGCTCATCGATAACAATTTGGTTACACCTCCATATGACTTCGACAATCCAAGCTATCATGCCGAAGAAGAAGGCGCAGAAGATTGTGATCAGCTGGAGTTAGCCAGGTCGTTGAAACGAGAGGAGAAGATGATTCAACCGCACGAGGAGCGAGTCAAGTTTGTCATCCCAGGAACCGCCGAGGTCAGAAGGGAAAGTGAAGGTTGAGGCCGCTTCAGAGACAAGTCGAGAACAGAGTGGTAGCCCTGTTAGAAGAGCAGATTGATACGTATGCCTGATTGTATCAAGATACACCAGGGCGGAATACCAATGTTGTGGGGCACGAGCTACCCTTAAGAGAAGACTGTCCTCTAGTGAAGCGGAAACTGGTGCTGAAAGATGAGAGGGTGTATGGACCACCAAGATGCGAACAGAGCTAATCTGAAGGATGAATTCCCGGTACTTCACAATGAGGTATTGTTTGATTATATGGCTCAGGTCTCAGTGTTTATCTTCATGGATGGCTTCTTGGCCAAGACCAGATTGAATTGCTGCCAGATGATATGAAGTAAGCCAGGTCCATCACACAAGGGGCACCTTCTCGTTCTAAGGTGATGTCGTTCAATCACAAGAGGCCGGTGCCACGTATCCAAAGTCTACGGTGACTTTGTTTCATGATATGATTCATCGTGGAAACAAATCCCATGTTGAGGACATGATGACAAAGTCCCGAAGAGAACAGGGGCATCCGGTAGACCTGGGGCAAGTGGTTTGACCGTTTGAGATAACTCATATTTTTGAGTCTAAATCAGTGCACTTATGGAGTGCTGTCCATCAAGCTACCGAGGCTTGTTGTGAGCGAATCAGAGGAATCGAGGTCGATCCTGTTAAAAAAAAAAAAAAAAAAAAAAAAAAAAAAAAAAAAAAAAAGAATAAATCAAATTGTCAGGCGGAATAATGATTGCCAAGGGGCATTGGAAAAGAGATAAATGGCAGGAACTTCTGATTCCGATGCTTCCCAGGGGGATGATTGTTAATCTGGTACTCGGCAGCCCTCGAGGGGTTTATGAGGTGCGTACTGAGTCAGCATGACTAGTCTTGTCGAAAAGAGTATGCAATTTGCCTAAGCAAAAAGTTTATCGACTGTGAAACAATACACTTAATGTTCGAAAAAACTTGATGTACTTTGGCATAGGCTGCTCGCCGACTGAGACAGTGTATGCTGATTCATACCACTTCGTGGAAGTCCAAAATGGATCTGATCAGGTAAGTGTTTGAGAAGCTAAAGGCAACCCATGGAAGGTCATCAACCAAAGAAGTTTGAGGTCCCTGATGAGGACATCTCGAGGTACTCAAATCGAAAGATTGAGAGTGACCGATCCCGGAGGAGGGGTCTGACCCCGAATCCGGACGGATTCCGATGTCTGATGGGGAAGTAAAGTGAATGAGGTAGTGCTTCCCGGGTCACAGTTGGTTGCACCAACAATGGTGGCTGAACATAAAGTCTGTATCCTGGGTATCGAACCTTGGATGTGCATCTACTTGGGGTGGTGTCTTCCTCACAGATGTATGAGAAGTCAGAGAAGCCTGAATGGATAAGGACTCAGAATGACACGTTGAGTCCAACTGAGGAAGAGGGCTGACAGTTCCTTGTTATGGGACAGTTGTACCCAGGGAATGAAACATGTTGTTGACCGAGAAGTGTGACCTCGTGCGTACTGTATGAGAGATGTAGCGTTGAAAAGGATCATTCCTCCTCAAGACGATCGTAGGGCAAATGGATGAGCAGTTATGAGTGTCCATTCGTGGTCAAGAAGGTTTCCCCTGACAGAACCTTGTAGTTGACGACCACGGATGACGACGATTTTCCATCCACTATGAGTGCGGACGCAGTTAGAAATACTTCGTGAAAGAAACCCGCTGGACAAGAAGAATAAAAGAGTCCAGGCAAAAATGGGCATCCCGGCGAACCAAGAAAAAAGAGAAAGGTTCGGGCAAAAGTTAGGGATAATAAAAGAAAAGAATTGTACACCCGGCAAGTTGAAAACCCGCAAGGGCGACTTGGGCAAAAAAGGGTATCCCGGTGGACTGAAACCCAAAAGGGCGGTCCAGGCAAAAGAGGGAATGAAACGAACAACTGCGTCCAGCATGATCGTTTGTGCTCTTGATGACTTGGCTAATCTCCGACAGAGCCCGATTAGAAGCGTCTCGTTCAGAAGACAGAAAGTGCGGGAAGTCTTGAGGACATATGAGGTGTAACCGAGTTGGAACCCGATGAGATCACGGTTCCGCATTGCCAATAGGGTAGATTTTTTCCTTTGTGCGCAATCACCTCTTTCCAGGGTTTGCTTCTTGTGTGTTGCTCAATTCTGAGCCATCTTTTTGTTTCAGTCAATAAATTGCGTGTTCAGTCAAATAGTTTTGTTTTTGTTTTCATTACCGCTTTGATTACGAAAACATCCATTCGTTTTGATAAGAATATTTGCATTTTAAAACATATAGGTCCCTTCGATGCATGCTTATGAGGTTGAAATCTGGAAATATTGCTCGGAAGTTTGAGTGACCTAAGTGTTGAAATACCAGAACATCTGGGGCATACCTGGGGCACGCTTTTATCTAACGATCTCTGCTGCGGAGCCTGATCAGGGGCAAAAGATAGTTGAACAGTGTGAAGACCGCGACAGAGTCACAACGACGATCCTGGAGAGTTAATCAAGAAGACTCTTCAAAGTCTGATAACTGGAAAGTATGTATAAACCCAGGAGTTCGATCTCCGTGAAGTACGGACGAGTTGGGAATACAAGATGATGGAGCAGAAAAGTCCAGAAGAGTCTGGGAGTTCTTAAAAGTGGAAAGTCAACACTGTGGGAGGATGATGGATGCCAGTGTTCGACGAGTTGGCCAACATCCCTGTCAAACAAGCTATGTCTCCCAAGAGGATTGAGAGTGTGATTTCCCCGACAGAGTCGAGATCAGTGTCTCCTTAGCAAGCCTGAAGGTTGTCACGTCCCTGGTGGGAGTGTCAGGGGCAGATGTTTCCCAGGATGGAAGACGTTTCCCCAACCCGTTTTGAAGCTATCAGAGTTATTTTCCCCTGAAGAGATGTCTTGGGACAGTACCTTCTTTTCCCAGCAGATCTAAAGATTACTTCTCCCCAGCAGGCCCGTGCTTGCAGATTTACCCAGTTGAGAATCCCCGCTGAGCGCCTGGCATTTATCTTCCCCGGGAGTTACCCCAGCGGAGTCTATCAGTAGACTGTTTGTGTGTTCCCCAACAATTGGTTTGTGATGCTGTTATCTCCAGTATGGCCTTGAGTGCTTATCCCCAGCAGGTCAGTGGGAATTCGTCTCCAGTATAATATGACGTGTTATCATCCTCAACAGAGTTGTTGTTCTCCCCACTTTGGTCGTTCTCCTCAACAGAATGGTGTGGGTTTCCCTCAGCAAGTTCCCCGAGTGGAGCGGGTTTCAATGAAATACATCTCCAGCAGTGATTCTCCTACATATGGATTGGTTGGGTCGTCCCTAGTAGAGTAGAATTAATCACTCCAGCAGAGTTCATCCTATCCAGTGGATTGGACGAGTTTCTACAGTAGACTGATATTTGCATCCCCAGCTGAGTTGATTCTACCTATAGTCGGCATGGGTCACCCCCAGCGGAATAACAGATATTCTCCCAGCAGAGTTTATCCTATCCGAGGATTGGTTGGGTCTTCTTCCCAGTGAAGTCGCTTTGCTATTCCCCCAAGCAGAGTTCCCCGCAGAGTTTCCTCAGTCAGAGTGTCCCCACAGAGTTGGAATGTCTGATCTTTTTGGCTCCCTAGCCAGGGTTCATTTGCATTTTGCATGTAGTGATCATTGCATCTTCAAAAATCGCGTAGCATTTCCATTCCTAAATGGAGCATTACGCTATAGAAAAATTCAAACATATGCATTCATGTGTTCGAAACCCCATCAGACCGTATCCCCTGCAGAGACGGATTTTTGTTCAACCTATACAACGCATTTGATACAGTTGCTCCAGTCAGCATTTGGTGTCCCCACAGAGGTTTATTTCCTCACCTGTTGGTGACAGAAAGTTTGTTTCTCCCCAGTGAGACCCCCTGCAAGTGTTCAGCCTAGCCCTGTCGTCTTGAGAATATCAATACCCCGTCAGCACCCGCGTGTGTTTGTTTCTTTGGTGTCGGTAAACACCATCTTTCGGTGATTTCCAGTCATGCGTAAGTGTCTGGTCTTCTTTGGTGTCGGTAAACACCATCCTTCGGTGATTTCCAGTCATGCGTAAGTGTCTGGTCTTCTTTGGTGTCGGTAAACACCATCCGTCGGTGATTTCCAGTCATGCGTAAGTGTCTGGTCTTCTTTGGTGTCGGTAAACACCATCCTTCGGTGATTTCCAGTCATGCGTAAGTGTCTGGTCTTCTTTGGTGTCGGTAAACACCATCCTTCGGTGATTTCCAGTCATGCGTAAGTGTCTGGTCTTCTTTGGTGTCGGTAAACACCATCCGTCGGTGATTTCCAGTCATGCGTAAGTGTCTGGTCTTCTTTGGTGTCGGTAAACACCATCCTTCGGTGATTTCCAGTCATGCGTAAGTGTCTGGTCTTCTTTGGTGTCGGTAAACACCATCTTTCGGTGATTTCCAGTCATGCGTAAGTGTCTGGTCTTCTTTGGTGTCGGTAAACACCATCTTTCGGTGATTTCCAGTCATGCGTAAGTGTCTGGTCTTCTTTGGTGTCGGTAAACACCATCTTTCGGTGATTTCCAGTCATGCGTAAGTGTCTGGTTTTCCTTTGATGTCTGTAAACATCATCTTTCGATGTTCGTAACATCGTTATCCCTTCCCTAGTGAAGGTTTCTCCTCTCCGTTGGTGTCGATAAACGTCGAGTTTTTCCTATTCATCCGATGATGTCTAGTTGTACCCTTCCCCATGTGGATTCTCCTCTCCGTTGGTGTCGATAAACGTCGAGTTTTTCCTATTCGTCCTATGACGTCTAGTTGTACCCTCCCCATGTGGACTTACCTCTCCGTTGGTTTCGATAAACGTTGAGTTTTTCCCAGTCGTCTGTTGACGTCTGGTTGTATTTCTCTTATTCCCATTCATCTGTAAATGTCTGGTTGATCCTTTTGGTGTCTGTAAACATCATCTTTCGATGTCTGTAAACGTCGAGTTTTTCCTGGTCGTCCCCAGTTGTTTACCTCTCCGTTGGTCTTGGTAAACGTCGAGTTTTTCCCATTTCGTCCATTGACGTATGGTTGTATTCCTCCCAGTCATTCATAATGTCTGGTTACCTCTCCGTTGGTTCCGATAAACGTTGAGTTTTTCCTAGTTGTCCGTCGGCAGCTAGTTGTGATTTTTTTTTCCCATTCATCGTCGTTGCGATGTCTGGATGTGGCCGTACTCTTTGAAAACAAAAACCCAAAAAAAATATATATACCCAGTAATAAACCCCAGTGGACGTTCCCATTGGTGGAGCCCTATTGTGCAAATTCTACGGTTCTTTTGTATTCAATCCCTGTTTACCCTGAAAGTCTGACAGCCGCTGCTATCATCCATTCGGGTTCCCAGCTGATTGAATAGGGGCAGCTGTAGCACCTCAAATTTGCACCTATCATTGTACATACATTTTCATATTAAGTCATAGCATATCATGATACATTGCATAGCATTTGCATTGTCCCCAGTTGCCTCAAGAGCAAGCAAGCAAGAATTAGGTCAAACTGATCAGGAGATCAGTCAACCAATCAAGCAAGGGTGTTTTTCAAGGAATCAAAGCCCTAGGGTTTGTCTAACAAGTTCACATGTCTTGGAGCATCATTTGAAGTGTTCAAGTCAAGGGTTGAAGGCTCAGAGGTCATCAGTTCATGCACAGCCAGGTCAAAACCCTAAACAGTCAACAATCAATCAAAGCAGTGGATGGTGGCCATTCTTGTGGAATTTGGGCACCATGATCAATAATCAAGAGTCCATACAACTTGGGACATCATTTGAAGTCAAGGTCTCAAGGAATTAGGGTTTGGAATTCATCAGAAGTGCACAGTCAAGTCCAAAACCCTAGAAAAGTCAAAGTTGGTCAACTGTGGTTGATTCTATGGTTTTGATGGATGGAAATGGTTTGAGGGAGCTTATTCATGTCCTAATAGGCCTCATGTGTCATGGCAATCAACATCATGGAAGAATTTGAAGCCAATCAGAAAATTTCCCAAAATAGAAACTGGACCTGTAATTTCAACTGCCAAAAATAGAAACTTCTTGATCCTCAACTTACATCATGATACAAGCTTCAAATGAATTTTTGCCCAACATGAAAGTTGAAGATCTTGTTCTCCCATTTTCAAAAAGTCCAAGAACTCTCAAATCCCATGTGTGGTTGTCAAGATATGATCAAATCATTTTCACCAATTTTTGAACTTCAAAGAGCCATATCTCTCAAACCATAAGGCCAAATTTGGTGGGGTTTTTTCCTACAAACCACATTTTTCATCCTCTTTCCAAAAATATAAATTTCATTCATTAAAACCCTACCATTCAAAATGGCATTTTTGGACCTTTTTCATTTAAATTCAAAGTTTGACCAAACTTTGACTTTTTGATTTATGGACTTTTTCTTAATTTGGCCAATTGGGAAATGTTTTAAATCATATTTGTGACTTGTTCCAATTCCTAAACCATGTTCATACCACCATTACACCTCATTTTGACCAAAGTTGCATAAGTTGGTGTTTTTGCAAATGGTGTGAAAAGAGTAAGAAGCAAGTACAGCATTCAAAAGTAGACCACAAACAACAATTTGAATGGTCCTTCTGCAGCATTTCACAAGCCCACTCGACCAGCTAACACACCTCCATATCCACTTTGGTACACACTTAGCAAAATGCAAATCATGTCATAAAAGCTAATCAAGCTTACCATTTCCAAAACCAACCTTAAACAGACCTATTTAAACATTTTTTCTGACATTTCAACCCTAGTTGACAGCAGCCACAGACCAAAAAACATCCATTTCCTCTCATCTTGCATTTTTGCACTTGGGTGAATTTCTGCAAAAAACTTCAAAGACCCCGAGCCCTTCTTCATCATTCTTTCATCTGGACCATATTTGGAGTCCCTTTGAGTCACCAGACCTCAACTGTATCATGGCTTTTTGCTCTGTTTCCTTCAAGAACCACTAATGGCATTCCGAGCTGTGAAGAGTTCCAAGTATTCTTAAGCTGAAAAAGCTCCAACATCCATCATCCTGTAGCTGTGTGGGCATCTGGTTCGAGCTGAAAACATCTAAACAGCACTGTTTCATTGGGTTTTCCAAATCAGGTGAATTTTTTCGACTTCATTGTTTTCTCAAATCTTGCTACACATCATATAGGCCTTACTTAGTAGGTTGATTAAAGCTTTGAATCATGTCAAAAGGCTAACTATGCTGTGAGATATATGGATTTCCATTTCTGTGCTCGAACATGTTTGCAGTCGATTAGCTCTATTGGTGATGATTACATGAAAACTATGTGTAGAGTATGCATGCTGGAGGTTTGTTGTGTTGATTACCATGCTTGATTTCATTTTCTGGGCATGTTGATTCTTGATGATTTTACATGATGATGAATGCTGCTGCTGTTTAAACCAAACACCCTGTTAATCCAGCTCATGTATGTTTTGGTTGCTGTTTGTTATATGTTGTATGAGCATCATGAGTGTGCTATCATGTTGGTTTCCATGCTGTTGTTTGATTTTGATTTGTTTAAGCTCATGAAGATGATAATGCCTTGCTATTTAAAACCTATGCCCTGCCCAGATTTCCCATGTTTGTGTTTGTTTGGTTGTTAGCTGATGTTGTTTAATGATGAGGTTACATTGCTTTGTTTTGATTGTTGATGTTGGTTACAGTTGATGCTTAAATGATGAACAATTGATGTTGGAATTGTATGTTGCTGCCAAATCCCAAAAATGCATGAGAACCCAGGATCGTGTTTGCCTTTGGCTGTTGTTGTTGCACAGGTTGCATGATGCATTTCAATGTATGCTGTTGTGATTGCTTGGATGAACTCGGTTTGATTATTGTTGATGAACATGTGCTGCCATGCTGATTAAACCCTGCTGCAGTTTAAAACCTTATGAACATGCCTAGAAAATCCATGTGAACCATGTTGAATGCTGTTGTTTGGTTGCTGTGTGAATATTACCATTGCCATGATTAGTTGCTTCTGTTGGATTTCAATTGATCACCTGATGGTGATGAACACAGGCTGTTCATGTTAAACCTTATCCCTGCCCATGAAAATCCTTTTGAATTGCTGTTTGTTGTGTTTGGTTATGGTTATGTGATGTTGCACGAGGTATTTCAATGCCATGATGTTGGAAGTTTTGCTTGGAATTGATTTTTGATGATGAACATGAGTTCATATGCCATAACCATGCTGTTAGAAACCCTAGGGTTTTTCTTAAACCCAGAAAACTCATCCATTGGCCGGGTTACTGTTTTATTGGCTGAGAGCCAATCAAAACATTTCGTTTTGCAGGGCCAAAACGCACAGTTTGGTTTAGTGAGCCCAGAATTACACTAATGCCACTGCGTTGACCATTAGTTGACTTGCTCACCATGTTGTTTGCTCATGTTGCTTCAATTATTCACTCCATTTCCACAATTAATTTCTCCTTCACATTTCATCCAAAAATTATGAAATTTTTTCCTCATGTTCATGAATGTGTCCTCTATTTTATTGTTATTTTTAATTAATTTTCCATTGTCTGGATTTTTAATGATAATTGATTTCCCAACATGTATGCCAAAATGATACCCTTGGCCATTTCAATTGTGAAATACTCATGTTGCATCCTTTGACCTTGAAATTGTTTGTGGAGAAACTAGACTCATTTACCTTTGTTTTGGTATAAAGTTTGTGGATTTCCCATTTGTGGTTTGCTGGATATGATTTTTTGAAGTTAGAGGTTACATTTGGTGTCATACCATGATCATGCATTTTCCCTAATTTTGTTGACATGCTTCCTTGCATCCAAATGACCCCAAATTTTGCATGAATCATCTATCACATGTCTAGTTCATGTATGAAATTTTTTGGAATTCATTGTGCTGTTTTCCATTTGATTGTGAATTTTCTTCCCTGCCTAGTCCATGATTGACTTTTTGTGCTACATGTTGCCAAATCATTTGGGAAATTCTCATACCATATTGTATGATCATGAAATTTCATATGTGATAACTAGACATCTCAAGCTTTGCATTGGTGTTAATCTCATTCATTTATCATCTGTTTTCAATTTGATATGATTTTTTGAAGTTGACCCATGTTTGTTGACCTTCATTGTGCATGCTTGAATTTGGTTTGACTTCATGATTTTACTTGACTGCCTTCCTCTCATCCAAATGCCATGAAATTTTACATGTATACCATGCTAGATGTTAGGATTGAAGGTGATTTATTTGATGATTTTTGAAAATGTTTGGGTTGACTTTTGATGCAAGTTATTCTGTTGACTTTTGTATGCTTTCCTTTGCCTTACTTTGACTTCAAATGTTCATAAAATGATCATAATGCATGATTTGAATGTGGGCCCAATTGTGATAGCTTCTCAAGTGTTTGCCTTTGGTTTTGGTTGACTTTTCCTTGCTGCCTTGACTTTTTCTTCCATCCTTGACCCTAGGCTAGTCCTAGTGGTCTTCTGTGCTTACTATTGAGTTCCTGTTTCAGGTTGAGCACCATTGCCATTGAGATCATACAAATGTGATTGGTTTTGATTACATATCATGTACTAACCTTTGTTTTGTAGGTTTGACTCATGTGTTTGAGTCTTGCTTTGCACAGTTGACCTTCTGTGGTTGACTGTTTATTCATTTCCTTTTGCTTTGAACTGTTGACTTGTTTACTAATAAGTTTGACTTTTTCAGGTACACTTTAGTTGCTTTAGTTGCTTGCTTTGCTTTTTAGCAATTGCTTTGAGGTATAAACATTTCTTCTTCATGTAGTCTGGAGACCCGGTCTGTTATTTGGCCGGGCAAACTGTCTGAAGTCCTCCTTAAGAGGCAATGCCTGTGTGTGTTTAAAATTGTCCCAAGCAGGAAAAGTCCTTCAAATAAGGCAATTGGTGGAAGGTAGGGATAAGTAGCCTATCCCCCACTATTCAGTGAGTCATCTCATTGCTCCCATTACATGGTTGAAGCACTGAGATAAAAGCCCAAGATCTATCGAGTCAATAATGGGGAGAGAGTTCCATCCTTCTGAACTCCCCCACTTTCTATTATTTGATGCTCTCCCTGATTAGGGATAGAAGCAATGAGGCACACCCCTCATCTCCTATTCATCTGCTTCACCTTAGCCTCTCAATGGCAAGGTTAAGAGCAACACTTACCCTATTACAGTTGGCCCTAGTGCCTAACCTTTTGCTTGAGCCTCTTGTATGCATATAGAGTGTGCTTTGTGTGATTGCCTGTTTGCTTTGCCTCTTTAGGTTTAGCTTAGACTTGCCCTTGTGCAAGGTAGGTTGTGCTTGACTTGATTCCTGTGCAAGTCAAGTCTGTGTGGCTTGCTTCCTATGTGAGCCATACTTAGAGTTGTTTGGCCGAACTACGGCAACTCTGATTCTCATGTTCAGATGAGATACGTAGGCACGAGACGCGATGTCTTGCCGAGTTTGACTAACCACTAACACTAACTCTTTTCTCTCGCCCTCGTTGCGATTGAGACCTCCCTTTTCTCTTGCCCTAGTTGCAATCGAGACCCTTGCTTCCTGTGCAAGCCTTGTCTAGGATAGGTTGGCCCTTGTGCCATTTAGCTAGAAACCTTAACTTAGGGTTGACTTTGCATGACAACATCTAGGCTCGAGTCGTAGTCTCCCTAGTGTTGTGTCTCCCTCTGTTATCTGGTTAGGCTAAATCCTTGTCCCTGCGTAGGGGAACTACATCGCCCTGATCTTCACACCAGATGAAGTATGTAGGCAGGAGATTGAGCTGATCTCTCCGGGCGCCCTTTTTCTTTTTGTGTGTGTTGTCTGACCTTTGCTAGGCTCGAGTCCCTGACTCCTTAGCATTTGCTGTCTGTCTGTTTGTTTGTGTTTGACAGTTGTAGGCTGAGTCCCAGACTCCCTATCTATCTGTTGTGTTGTTTAGGTTCGGATGTCAATGTAAGTCCAGTGATTGGCATTTGGGCTCCACGTTTGCCTCTTTGCGTGTGTTTAGGTTCGGATGCTGACATAAGTCCAGTGATTGGCAGTCGGGCTCCACGTTTTCCTTTGTCTTGTTTTGTTTGTGCGCGTGTTAGCCGAGCTACGAATGCTCTGATTCTTCTCTCGTCCGAGAAGATACGTATGCATAGGATACGATATCCTAGCGAGCATGTGTCGTCTCCCCAGTCCGAACTACTTCGACTCTGATGTCTATGCCTGATAGACTAAAGTAGGCCCAGGATGCGACATCCTGCCGAGTCAGTTTCAGTCAGTCTCTTGCGTCTCTTTCAGCCAGTGTGTGTGTGTTTGAGCAGTGTTTAGCAACCAATATTCCTTCCTTTTGTGCGTGGATCCCGTAGAGTACTACGGATGCGTAGGGTGCCTAACACCTTCCCTTCGCATAACCGACTCCCGAACCCATCCTCTTTGGTCGCGAGACCATGTTCTTTCCTAGGTTTACTTCGAGCGTTTCCTTTCCCTCTTTTGGGATAAATAACGCACGGTGGCGGCTCTGTTGTTTCTTTCTTTTCCCGCCGGTTTTTCGCGTGATGCGACACCTTTAGGAACTAAAAATCTCCTACACCTACATTTAACAATGGAGTGGCCTTTCTTGCAGCAATAAAGACAAGAGAACTTTTCATTTTGATTGCTTTTGCTATCTTCATCCTTTACAACGTATTTATATTTTTGATATGGATTAACCATACTTTTTCGAAAATTTGATTTATCGATAGCAAAGGTAATCTTGGGCTCAAGAGCCTTGTCAAGTTTGGCTTTTAGGTTTCTGACTTCACCTTGCCAAATGTAACAAGTATCACACCCAAAGTTCATCCTTCTACTCCTAAGGTCCTCATAACTTGTTTTTGTGCTTTCCACTATAGAAGCTTTAAGTGCCTCAAGTTTCCTTTCGGATTCTTGAATTTTATGTTCCAAATGAGAAAAAAAATTCTTATTTGAGGCAAGCCTTTTAAAGGCCTCTTTCGCTTCATAGTGTAAAGTATCAAAAGCAGTTTGCAATTCGTGATGAGACATACTAGAGGATTTTTCATATTTAGCATGTCGTACCTGTTTCTTCTTGTTCTTTTGATGAGCAGAGAGACATAGATTTGCATTTTCATCTTCATCACTAGAACTTTCATCATCGGAGGAGTCACTATCGCTTTCCCAAGCTATGTATGCCCTCCTTGGCTTTGATGGTTTCTTGTGTGATTTGGATGATTCTTTTTCTTTTGTCTTCTTGTTCATCGGACAGTCCGGTTTGTAGTGACCCGACTTTCCACACTTATAGCACGACCCTCTAGTTATTTTTCCTTTTGAGTCATCATTTTTAGAGTACCTAGATTGCTTCCGGAAGTTTACCAAGTTCTTCTCGGAATGTTGGATGCCGTTCTTTCTCACGTAATGGTTGTAGCGTTTAACGAACAGCCCCATATCTTCACTCTTGTCCTCTTCTTCTTCGTCGCTCGATGAATAATCACTTTGCTCTTTTGCTTGAGACTTTGAGGAGGAAGTATTTAGAGTTATTGATTTCTTTTCACTCACCTTTGCTTTGTCCTTCTTATCTTTCTTTTCGTGTTGTTCCAAGCATAAGAGAACTTGTTCGTGCTCTTGTAGTTTACCAAACAATGTTGTCAAGTCCAATGTGGTAAGATCATTTGCCTCTTTGATGGCGGTCACTTTCGGCTGCCATTCCCTGTTAAGACATCTCAAGATCTTATTAGTAGCAATATCATTGGAAACAGGCCTACCAAGTGAATGTAATCGATTGATGAGATGAGTGAATCTCTTTTGCATGTCAGCAATGGTTTCCCCTTGCTCCATGAAAAAGAGATCAAACTCTTGTGTTAGTGTATTGATTCTAGCCAATTTAACATCATTCGTCCCCTCATGGGCAATTTGTAGTGAATCCCACATAGCCTTAGCAGTAGGACAATGGGATACACGATAGTATTCATCTACACCTAATGAGGAGATTAGGATATTTTTGGCTTTCCAATCATAATTGTATTTCTTTTCATCATCATCGGTCCATTGTGCTTCGGGCTTAGGCACCAATTCGTTGTTCTCATTGGTCATGGTTATTTGAATTGGACCATTGAGAATAACATTCCATATTTTTCTATCTATGGAATTTATGTGCACCCGCATACAGTCTTTCCAATAACTATAATTTTCACCATTGAAAACGGGAGCTCTATTATAAGCCCCTTTAGGTTCGTTAGCCATTTTCTATCAAAGTTATATTTTGAAGCACGGAGTGAACCGGAGCTCCTGATACCACTTGTTAGACTATGGCACGGATCTAGAAGGGGGGGGGGGTTGAATAGATCCCAATTAAAAACTTGAGTCGGCGCTGCCAATTTAAAAGAAATTTGGTTTTGAAAATTTGTTTTAAGTGCGGAAGTGGCCGAGGAAAATTTTAGTCTAAAACGAACCGTTATTGGAAAACCGGATATGCGTTAAGCTAATGGATTAGAGATAAAGTGAAATACAAATCACTATACTATTTGCACACTCAATGATATATTTCACTAACTAGCAAGCCTAGTTCCAATGATCCAAAATACCAAATTAAACTGGATGCAAACTTAAGACAACTTTGGCTTATGCAAATTAACAAACACTTGGTGTGCATAAACACTCCAAGAGATATTTGAGTTGAGTAAGTAATTCAAATTTATCTAGTACAATATACTATTGTACTTTGGATTCAAACAACAGTCTTAATCTCTTACTCAACTTATATCAACGTTTGGTAAAATTGCTTAAATTGAAATCACTTAATTTTTAAGCTGAAAAACACTTATGCAGAAAATTAAAGAAGACAGAGATTTGATGAGGCAGTTCCCCCGCCGTCCTCGCTTCGGGGTACGTCTGCCCTCAATTCTAAAATTAGAATTGAGATGATTTAATTAGATATCACCTGTGAAATTTAACCGTTTATACAAGGATTGCAAAGCAAGTAAACAACAGAACTCCCAATGTGTTGAATGATGCTTCCTATCCTTGCTCCTTGATTCAAGATGAATCAAGACATTCGATCGTTGTTGCTAGACCTCCGATTCCAGCCCCTTTGTTGAAGAATCTTCCGTTCTTCAAACCCTCAGCCCGGCTGATCTCAAACACAACGAATCGAACCCGAATCCTTCACTTCAATATCACCGAATCCGCTACTAGACTGATGAAGACTTCCTCTTCTCAATCACCTTCGCTCGGCTGAATATTGATGAATCAATTCGTCCAAAAACCCCCAAACACAAACCGGTATTGGAGGACAAAACCCTAACGGTTTTATTCAAGAAAGAACCTGCCACAAGCTTCAACCCGATTCGGATTCTTCGATCACAGCTTCGAACCTTATCACCTTTAATCGATCACGAACCACATCAAAAATGATTGTGTGTAGTTGATGTGTTGTGAAACGTTGAAGATGAAGATGATGAGTCTTGGACACCTTTTTCACTCTTTCTTGTTTCCTTGAACACTTGAACTCAAAATGACAAAATGTTAGTTGATAAAAGTGTTTTGACTTCTATATATAGTAACTGGCAAACCAACCAAAAATAACAGCTTTTCAAACAGTGGAAAGTACTCAGAAAACTGAGTTTACGCACGAGCGGTCGACCATAGGTCGGCGTGCGCTGAGCCGTGGGAAATGCGCCGACCCCTATGGTCGACCCAAGGTTTCATGCGCTGACCCATGGATAGCATCATTATGCCATGCGCCGACCTCTGGTCGACTCAAGGGTTTTATGCGCTAACCCGTGAGTTATGCGCCGACCCTTATGGTCGACTCAAACACGCATGCGCTGACCAATCTCCAATTTGGCTGAGTTTTGCGCTGACCCGTGAGCTATGAGCTGACCCTTATGGTCGACTCAAAGTCTTCAAATCTGCATAAATCTGTGTTTTGTGATTTTCATGCATTTCGTCATGATCACACTTTGTCCACATATGTTCTTAAACATTATAATATATTTAGATAAGCATAGGAAAGGATATGATGGGTAATGTGTTGCATTTGTTTGTAGACGTGCATGATGGTCTTTTGTCATCATTGAAACTTGCGATTGTATGTTGTCTGACTCTTTGTCTTTACAATATGAACCTTGAAAGAAAGTTTAACCTAGATTCTAAACCGTTTTCTACACCATAATCAACAACTAAGATCCACAAATTGAAGCATGAGAGTTATGGGATCTACAAAAAAACTATGACATCGAAGCATTATCAAGCAAAAGGAAAGAAATTTCACCGGATGATCGTAACTCCGGCGAAGGTCCGACGACCACGAATACCTTCGGTAAGCTCTTTCAGTACTATCTTTCTTCTCTATTCGTTGCTTCGCCTCTCTTCCTTCTGCTCCACTTTCCTCTATCTGTGTGATTATCGAGGTCCTGTTGTTATTAGTGTAGTGGTTTTTAGCTCAAACTTGTTGAGATTCAATGTGAAATCTCAACAAGCTTAGAAATTGTAGAGCTCTAATAAGTGTTTTGGACTCTTTTCTACAGAGTAACGGTATCCTCCAGGGTCCTCTCTTCCAATGATTGGATGTGTCTTATATAGAGTGAAAATGGGTGGTCCTTGAATCATGAGCTGGCAGGGATGAAAGGAATCATTTCGTTAGAATTGGATTTCTCAGAGATTTGGTGGGGACCAGGGCGATTGTCATAGGTAATTCTTCTTTGTCTGTAGCGCCCTCTAAAGCATGTGCTCTCTTAAGGTTGCTTTTACTGCTAACGAAACTTTTACCACTTGGTTTTGCCATCCCTTGTGGTTATTTCTTTGGTTCCACTTATTACAACTTGCATTGACTAAGAATTCTCTATTATTAAGGTGAACCAACTTTGGATGCTCATGAAGGACATGGATTCTTAACAGTGCCAATCTATGTTTTATCTCTCACGCAAATACAAGCACCCTTGCTGTGAGGTCGTGATTTTAGATTTTTCTTCTCTTTTTGATGTCATGGAACATATGCCAATATTTTCCTATGTGGTTTGCTAGGTTGTATGACAGATGCTTTTGTTTTGGTGTAAGCGAGAAGATGATTTGAAAGAGAGTTTCACACTTGGAAATAGCTCCAATGCAAGATTGATGTCGTTACTATGTATTGCTGAATTGTGTTTAACGACAACGTTGCATTTGGCGTGAAACTTATTGCAGCTTTTCTACTGTGATATTCCCTTTTTTATGCTGGTTTTGTTTGTTTTGGAATTGTTGTGACATGTGTGTATCTGTTTTAAGCTTGTACTCTTTCAATTGTGGATTCAACTCTTGCATATCTAGTGTTTCTGCATGTCACTTAACTGATGTGATGATGATATTTGACTCCACGACTGTTTGAACTATTATGAATTTGATTCAACCTCACTGGCTTTGCTTTGTCTAATGGACTTTATCATGATTGCTTTCCACTGATATACTTTGTAATCTTGTGAACAATTGTGCAGGTACGTGAAACTTTGATACAGGATTTTCGAGTCTTGGTTTTTGTTTCAATGAAGCGATATGTATCGGCATGTCGCTGGTGCACATGAAGGTAAGCGTAGCAACTTATTGTTTCACTCATCTTGATGCTGCATCTTGCAATGGCTTAAACTTCTATCTTGTTTGAATATCCAAACTGCATTGTGCTATACAATTTCTTGTGGCCAGAACTTTCCTAATGTTATCATCTCTGTTTAATACCAGGAGACCAAAATCAGGGGATTGACTGTGGAAAGATCCAGTTCCAGTCTTTGCCAGAAATGCATCTTTGGAATTTCCCAAGAATGAGTGTCCTGTTATATTGCATCAGCTTGTACGACCTGCTTTGACTTGTCTCCATTGCAAGGAACTCTTAGCATAGTCAAATCTGTATGAAGAACTTTGTCCTTCAAGTCGAGGGAAATGACGACGTTACATGTGATGAGCTTGGTGGCTGACCTTAAGTGATTCCTTTCAGAAGGATATTTTGTTTGTAGATAATCCTTGTCCACATCAGTAACTTTTGGAACATTATCAAGTTGTAAAGGGCTTAGTTAAGAATTTCTTAGGCTGCATTTATAGCATTTTGGGGTGACATTTTATTTGGCCTAGAACTTTCATTATCAACTCTCCCATAACTGTGATCTAAATCTCTTGGACTTGTACTATTGACATTATCATCATCAAAACAGCCTTTGAGTGCTTGAAGAGTTTTGAATGAAGCAAGTGAACTTTCCAAATCTTGAAGATTGTTGGATCCATCCTCCTTGTCCAGTGTGTATGTGACCTCTTACCGATTAGAAGCAGATTGAACCTTTAAGTCATTTGATATGTTTTGTTCCTTTTTATATGTATCTTGCTTTTCTATAATGGACATGTCTTCCTTTTAAATAAAAACAGCTTAAATCTTACAAGTTAAAATTCCAGGCGTTAATTCCTAGAATACATTCTTTCTGTAATAATCACTTTATTTCATAAAGAAATTTATTTTGCATCATTAAATCTCTCCCTTTAGCCTTCAGCATTTTAAAACGACTCTCTAATGGAGCAAGGCCATTGAGAATAGTGCAACCAAGATATTCGGTGGCACATGCATATTTAAAAAACGGCACTTAAATGTCTTTTCTGAGCTTGGACGCTTCTTTGGGTCTTTGACTAAGCAGGTGGCAACCAATTCTTTGAAAGACTTTGAAAACCTCTTGTCTCTTTCATAATCAAGACTTGGAGGGGCATTTGGAAGACCATATATTTGCTTTAAAATCATAGCCATGCAACTGTGGTATAACTTTGGGATCCATTCGACAAGGTGTTCTAACAAAAATATTTCTTGAACGTTGCCTTTCTCAAACATAGCACCATTAGAATCAACCAAAATGTTCCCAACCTTAACATCTATGTATGTGCCCATTGGCATGGAGATAAACAACAGCTCTTGAGAACCTCACGCAATACGGTTGTCATAGCAAGTTCTCCAAAACTCTCAGGAAGGACAAATCTCATTATATGCTTTTTCCTGGTATTCGTATAATAAACCCCTTTTTTAGACGAATTTGGTTTCGTGAAATACATGTTTCTATGTAATACGGAAATGACATGATAGTGATATGAAACCAAAGTGATGTATTTTCGTGATGAAATGTATGCCATGCTGTGTAGATGATGCAAATTAAAAATGAAATCAATTTTATGAAAATTTTAAATATGCCCGGACAAAATTGGGGTATGACAGCTGCCCCTATTTAATTAACTTGAACCAGAATGTAAGAATGACAACAGTTTTCATACATTCATGGTGGAAGGTAATTAAATACGAAAAGACCCAAATTTGTCCTTTGAAATGCAATGAGATATGCAGAAAGAAAATGCAATGGATTCTAATAGCACCAAGGTGATAGGGGTAAAATGCCAAATCAATGTCAACCCTCGAGTCAACACTCGATCTTGCAAAGGTCGCTTCTGATGTGAGAGAGGAAACCGAACGGGTTATCTGGCACCAAAAGGATGACAGTAAAATTAATTGCCATCACCAAAAGGATGATAGGAATTCACCATGATTTTCAGGATTGTTATCACCAAAAGGATGATGGAAATATCCGAGCTTCAAAAGTAGTTATCACCAAAAGGACGACGGTTACAGTGGCTACAACAAAGATCGTCATTGTCGCATTACGCGAAAAACCGGCGGGAAAACGAAACAACAGAGCCGCCACCGTGCGTTATTTATCCCAAAAGAGGGAAAGGAAACGCTCGAAGTAAACCTGGAAAAGACATGGTCTCGCGACCAGAGAGAGATGGGATCGGGAGTCGGTTATGCGAAGGGAAGGTATTAGCACCCCTACGCATCCGTCGTACTCGACGGGATCCACGCACAAAAGAAAGGATAAGGTTGCTAGAAACTGCTCAAACACTGCACAAGGCTGGAAGGAAACACAAGAAAACAAGAGAAACTAACTCGGCAGGATATCGCATCCTGGGCCTACGTAGTCTGTCAGGCACAGACATCAGAGTCGACGTAGTTCGGGACAGGGGAAACGTGCTCGCTAGGATGTCGCATCCTAGGCATACGTATCTTCTCTAACCGGAGAAGAATCAGAGCACTCGTAGCTCGTCTAACGCACGCCAAACAAACATAAACACCGGAAACCGACTGCCAATCGTTGGACTTACGTCAGACTCCAAACACAAACAGGAAAACCTGGAAACCGAATGCCACTCGCTGGACTTACATCAGACTCCGAACCAACAAACACACACTGGAAACCAACTGCCAATCGCTGGACTTACGTCAGACTCCAAGCACACGACAAACAAACACACAGGAAACCGACTGCCAATCGCTGGACTTACGTCGGACTCCAAACGCAAACAAAAGGGTTGAAAAAGAAAAAGGGCGCCCGGAGAGATCAGCTCATCTCCTGCCTACGTACCTCATCTGGTATGAGGATCAGGGCAACGTAGTTCCCCTACGCAGAGAAAGAACTTTTAACCTAACCAGATTCCAAGGGAGACACAAACTACTAGGGAGACTACGACTCGAGCCTAGAAGTTATCATGCATACGATCCCTATGTTAAGGTTTCTATCTAACTTGCACAGGGAGCAAGCTATCCTAAACAACACAGGCAAACACATACAACCACAAAAAGCAAGCACACACATTATATGCAAACAAATGGGCTCATACAAGGTTAGGCTGTAAAAACAAGCCAACTGGAATCGGGTGTGGTTAGCTCTTAACCCTAACATTGAGAGTTAGGGTGAAGCAGATGAAATGGGAAGTGAGGGTAAGACCTCACATCTCTTATCCCTGGCCTGGGAGAGCTTCAGACAAATGAAAGTGTGGGAGTTCAGAATGTAGGAACTCTTCTCCACAAATGACTGACACAACAAAGATCTTGGGTTATTATCCACAATGTATTAACACAATGGTGTGAGCAAGGTGAATGACACAACTGAATAGCAGGGGATGGATTGCACATCCCTTTTATCTGCCAATTGCCTCTTAAGAGGTCTTTACCTGCTTGGCACAAAAGTAAACATTCACAAGCATTGCCTCTTAAGGAGGGCTTCAGACAGGTGTCTGCCCACATAACAGGACAGGTCTTCAAGACTACATGAAGTCAGAGAAATTATACCTCAGTGGTTAAGCAACCAAGCAAAGCAAAGCAAGTTCAAAAGAACTCAAAGCAACTTAAGTACCTGTGAAAAATCTAAACCAATCAGTTCAACTATACAACCAATAGGCAATAACAAACAGACAGACAATGTTCACAATATGCAAGCCATAAGGCAAAATCAAATGAGCTAACATCAACCTACAAAACACACAAATGTTAGTAATCAAGAGCAAACATCAATTCTCTAATGTGGAAGCATCATCAACTATGGACTTGGAAGTTTAAACCTGAAATCAAAGCCCACATGTAAGCCACAAACCACTAGGTCAAAGCCTAGGGTTAAAGATGAATCAAAAATCCAAAACAGAACATGAAATTTAACATGAATCATCCTCATTCAATCAAGAATACATCTCAAAAAGTCCCATATCAAAATCATTAACCAAATTCATTTCATGAACAAAACATGGCAAGGTATGCAAATGGTGATCACATTGAGACATCAGAAGAAACAAATGCACATCAAATCAAAAATGACTCAAAAAATCTTGGCAAAATTCATGAGTAAACAGGACATACACTACTAGAAAAACTGTTTTTAGCGTCGGCCATTTACAGACGCTAACGGTGAAAAAACAGACACTAATATGTGGTTAGCGTCGGTTTAGCGTCGGTGTCGGGCCTTGAATAAAAGTTGCGAAGCTACTGTGTAACGTCGGCTAAAGATACACCGACGCTACGTAGCCTCGGGGAGACGGAGGCTAAAGCGGACACTAATGGAACCGACGCTATGTTGTTTCAAAATCATGAAAAGTCAATATTATGTTTAGCGTCCGTGTCACCGACACTAAAGTTAACAAAAAAAGTCAACAGATAGCGTCCGTGTCACCGACACTAAAGTCAACATAGAAAAGTCTATACTAATATTTAGCCTTGCATACACCGACTCTAAAGTCAACAAAAAAGGACAATAACGGGTTGCAACATGACAACCTCACTCGAACAAATTTTTCAATCCACAATATCATATTTATGGTAAAACATTTGGAAACAATTTTAAACATTCGTGAAAGTAACTACAAAAGTTCTACCCACATTAACTTTCAAAAAACATACACAAAAAGTAATCACATCCGAGATTAATTCATTCTACTAAAAGTACAAGATCAATCTTCATCTAATGATTGATCATCCAAATCGTCATCATAATGATGAGAATGTGATACAAAAGTTGAAGTGTCAAATTTCTTCATCATAAATTCCTTCCAAGCATTCATCTCCCTCTCCATCCTTTGTGCAGTCTCGGTAGCAGCTTTTGCAGCCTCGGTAGCAGCTCGCATTGCTTCGTTAGCCTCTTGTAATTGGGTCGTTGCAGCCTCGGCAATTTGTTCAGCTCTAATTCTAGCTGCTCTTTCAGCTTCTAATGACATCCCAAACATAGAGTGTTGAGGAGTTTGAGATTGTTGGGTAAAACTTTTTGATCCACGTTTTAGATTAATAGCTAAATCTGCAGCGCCATAAACCCGACCACGGTTACGGCCCCCAGCAGCCTCTGTCCATAGCTGATTTACACGCTCTCCATCTAACACCTGAACAACCTCTCCATTCCCTTCTTCAGTTGGCTGAAGTTCTGCATCAAACTTCTCTTTAAAAGTCTTCTGCATAACAAAACATTATAATGCTAAGTTAGTGCTCTGTTAAGAATTTAGAGATGATATGTTGGTTAGAAGTTAGTGCTCTGTTAAGAATTTAGAGATGATATGTTGGTTATAACAGTTCATATTAGCTTCTATCCAAGTATTTCATATTAGCTTCTATCCAAGTATTTCACCATTTCATATTAGCTTCTATCCAAGTATTTCACCATTTCTATAACAGTTCAATAATCAAAATTTAACAGGTTCCATTTAACATTCAATTCGTAACCAATTTACACTTCATAGTCATAAACTAACATACTAACTTCCTAATAGTTTTTGATGTCAATAACCAAACAAGCCAAACTACTTTCATTTATTTCCAACAATTCAAACCATGGTAGCCAAATTCTTTCCCTAATTGAAAGCCAATACTTTACTTCATTTTCTAACAACAACTGAAATAATAATTCAAACCACTCAAATGGTGAAGCATTTGGTTAATCAATTAACATTCAGTTCGGCTTCAAATTGCATTTGGTTCAGCCCAACATTGCAACTAAGGTTCAACATTAAACGAATTCACTGCAGCACCAGTCTGAAACACTTCCAAATCACATAACAATTGATTCAAAACATGAGCTAATGCAACAACATATAGTAGTATCCCATTGACTAACTGATTAAAACAAGACTAACTTCTTCACTTAACAAATTCTAACTGTTCTAAACATCAACCGAACTAACTATAGCTACCCATTAGTTTCTTGAATTTTGAACGTAAAATATAACTACCAAATATATATCTGCAGTAGGTGAAGGCCTTGAAGTAACATAATGTGTATATGGAATCGTATGATGTACTATTCATTTTCATTCAGATAAATAGTTGGATATATTAAAAGGTGTTCTAATGAGTAATCACACTTCTGTTTTTGACTTGAATCAATGATATCTATACTTGTTGCAACAAATATTTGTTAGTGTTAGGACTGCAAGTAAAACTGATATCTATACTTGTTGCAGCAAATATTTGTTAGTGTTAGGACTGTTAGTGTTAGGACTGCAACTAAAACAAATATCAAACAGCACAGCAAACTGATTGCAGGAATTTCAAACTGATAGTTAAACATAGGACTTGTGCTATTATATCTAACTTACATTAGACTATAAAAATGGATAACTAGATCCTTTTTGGAGAGTTTAATTTGAATAAGTCTGCTTCTGAAAGCATGGATGCAAATATTGATGCAGTAAAATTTACGAGAACTTACATAAGTAGATGCAGCACGACTGTCAACCCATTCACCATTTTTCCTCTTGTGTGTTTTTAAAAATAACTCATCGGGACGCAGATCCCTTTGAAGTTCACGTGACTACAAAAATCAAATAATCCAATAATCAATACAAAATACGAGTAAAACTGTCAAGATATAAAGAATCTTCATAATAATAATAATTTGTTAGGATTTTATTACTTACAAGTTGAAGTGCAACATCAATATGAGCCTTACGGCCTGTGGTGTGGACTGCTCCGCCTCTTGCGGAAGCTCGATTGGTCTTGTTTTGAGAAGACACTGCCAAAAACTCGGTCTTTTTTCAATAAGTTTGAAGTTCAACCCAAGCATCATCACCAATCCATGAAGGTCGAGTCCCTTTTCTCCTCGCCTTCCCCAACATGTCGTTTAATCGTTTTCTTCCTTTTTTTTTCAAATGCACTATAGACAAATGCATGATCGAAAGGATCCCACGAAACCTTCTCCTAAAAATAATTAAAATCACATAATTAATATTAATAACCAATTAGTTACTTTTTTAAATATAATTTGATCAACTTAAGTGACAAAAGTCAATAAATACTTACTCCAAACAACTTAAACCAATCAGCTTTCGTATCAGGATCGAGTGCAGACCAATGATGTATAGGTTTATAAAATTGTTTGCGTATCGCATAATTAATGGCACCAGCAACTTCTTTGGCAGGAACTAGCCTACAAAATACAATAATAAAACTACTAAATTATTAAGAATCATATGGATAGTAATATTCTCAACTTTCTTAACAGGTTATATATATTATAGACAAAATACAATAATAAAACTACTAAATTATTAAATTATGAGAATATATATGACTTACCCAGTACCAGATGGTTTTATAATAACTTTCCCATTCTCATCTATTGTTGGCACAAGAGGGGTAATAGTTTCTTGACCCACCGCCTCATCCTCATCAGCATCCACATCTTCCTCCTCTGCCAAATTTGAAGGGCTAGCCATTGTTTGAAGGTTTATACTTTGAGGGCCAGCCATTGTTTGATGGCTTAAAGTTGGAGTAGGCATAAAACTGAATTTCTCAGAGGTAGTGGCATGAACAGGTACTACAGTTGGAGCTGGTGTTGGCATCGACGATGCAGCCTGCACAGACGATGCTGCCTGAGCTGGTGTTGGCATCGACGTTGCAGCCTGCACGGACGATGCTGCCTGAGCTGGTGTTGGCATCAACGATGCAGCCTGCACACACGATTTTTTAGAAGCTGATGTTGGCATTGATGATGCAACCTGCACAGACGATGCTTCCTGAGCTGGTGTTGGCATCGACGATGCAGCCTGCACAGATGATTTTTTCGAAGCTGATGTCGGCATCGACGATGCAACCTGCACGGACGGTGCTGCCTGAGCTGGTGTTGGTGCCGATGATGCATCCTGCATAGACAATGTTGTTTGAGCAGGTTTCCTAACGATATGCTTCTTGTTAATTATGCGATTTCGTTCTTCTTGAAGTTTTCCTGGTGCTAATACCTTAGCTTTTCCACCTCTTTTAGTCATCTGTTGTCATAAAAATAAAAGGATTAGTTAGTGTCACACTCTTAACAGTATCATAACATTATCAAATGCAGTTTCTGATAAAATTAAAAGTAAAAGAAAAGATGTGGCGAGTATAATATTAAATTAATTTTAGTTCAACAAATGCATAGTAAAGTCACTGCAAATTATTTCATCAATTGTGAAAGCATCACTTCTGAAAACAACAAAAAGCACACATCCTGCAAAATATCTTAGGTATGGAAACTATCATGTTGGAAAGAATGCATAAGATACATTTACACAACAGTGGATATGATAATATAAAATAATTCCTCGCAAATGTAATTTAACAGTCTATACTTGGCAGCATCAAGTTACAATGATATATCAAAATGAAAAGTTTAGTACGATATCCTACCTGCATCTGATTGAAGGAAAAGGTTGCAAAGTGGGAAACAGAAATGCAACCGAAAAAGGACAAAATAGAAAGTACTCAGAAGTCATCAGAAAATCCATTAATCAAGGAAATCTACAGTGTTCAAATATTCCATTATAGAAACCCTGTAGTCAAATACAAAGGAATGCTGCTAACAAAGGATGGGTAAACAAAGAAAAAGTTCTCTACAGGGAAAAGATAAATGCACAGCGACTTAATTTATCTTCATCAATGCCCTCTATCTGCTTCACTAGTAGAGCAATCAAAAATCTCTTCAAACACATCTAATTGTGACATGTCACGCAAACAAGATATTGCTTCAATTTCTACATTGGGTAGCGCCGGTAACATCCCATCAGATTGATAAGGTACTTCATCCTCTATGTTGTCAATCTCTACGCGACCCCTTGGTTTTGTGGTGATTGCCGCACACCATCCACGCATATCTCTACACATTTCTGGATATGGGACATAATACACTTGTCTTGCATTTTGCGCAAGGATGAAAGGATCATAAGGACGATAACGTTTATCCATCTTAATATCCACAGTTTTATATTGTGGGTGAACCTTTGTGCCCGTATTCCTTGTTGGATCAAACCATTCACAATAAAAAACTGGAATCTTATGCTTCAGACCAAAGTAATCTAGCTCAAAGATATGTTTGATTATTCCATAAAAATCAGTATTTCCTCCTTCTGCAAGACCTTTCACGTGCACACCACAATTGCTAGTTTTTCTACCTTTGCTCCATTCTTCAGTATGAAACTTGTACCCATTGATAAAATACATGTTCCATGATATGGCCATTGATGCAGGACTGCGAGACAAGGCAATTATATCTTGGTTAGTAACTCCATTTGTCTCCTCATTTACATATTTCTTCAGCCATATGGGAAACTCTATATGTATGCGCCCAGATGAATCTTCTATATCTAGAGAGTGGTTCTCTAAGAATATGCTGAAATAAATCACACGATTCATAAGTAAATATCTATTATGATATGCATCAATAATTTGATTGAATATATTATGATGCACACTTACTCAAGATATGGTTTAACCTCATCACAATTTATCAAGACATGCACATGTGAAGACTTCCATTCCTTATCAGATAGAAAATATTTTCGTGACTTCCCACTTGGTCGACCGCCACTTTGTAGAATGGACATTGTAGGTAGAATGTCATCATTGTCTAAATGAGGTTTGTTACTAAGATTTATGGTTGGCAACAAACGGAAAGAGTTGAAATAATGAGAGCAAAAGTAATTTGTCTCGCGATGTATATAATCACTACATATGGAACCTTCAACTCTAGCCTTATTTGTCACTGCCCTCTTTGAGACTCCCATAAATCTGCACATTCAATCATTCCACGTTTATTAATTTATGATAAACATGCAATAACTTAATAAAATCAACCACAACAATTACCTTTCGAATGGATACATCCATCGGTACTGTACTGGACCACCTAGAATTGCTTCTTTGGCAAGATGGATTGGAAGATGCTCCATTGAGTCAAAGAAACCTGGTGGAAAAATCCTTTCCAACTTGCATATGATAATTGGAATATTCTCATCCAACTTAATTAAGTCGTCCATCCTCAATGTATTGCAACAAAGATCTTTAAAGAATCGACTTAGCTCAGTTAATGGTTTCCAAACCAAATCTGGCAATGAATGGAATGCAATTGGGAGTAAACATTCCATGAAAACATGACAATCATGGCTCTTCATCCCATGCACCGTACCCTTTTCTACATTCGCACACCTACTGAGGTTTGAAGCATAGCCATCTGGCATTCTCAATTCCTTAAGCCATTTACAAACCAACTTGGCTTCAGATTTGGTTAGAGTGTAACTAGCCTTTGGTTTACCATTCTTTCCGTTTTCTAAGGGTTGGAGCTCCAAGTCCCCGCGAAAGCATAATTTAGCCAAGTCTTCTCTTGCCTTTTCATTATCCTTTGTTTTATCCTTAACATTCATGACAGTATTAAATATATTATCGAAGACGTTTTTTTCTATGTGCATCACATCGAGGTTATGCCTTAACAAATTATCCTTCCAATATGGGAGATCCCAAAAAATACTTCGCTTTTTCCAATTGTGATCCACTCCATACCCTTAGAATTCTTTCCATTTCGCCTCCCATCCAATTTCAGTAACTTTTGGAAAATTACTTATTACCGCCCATATATCTTTCCCTGTGGAAATGGGAGGTGGCTCATTGGTCACAACCCTATTTTTTAGGAAACTTCTTTTACTCCTTCTGAAGGAGTGATTAGATGGCAAGAAACGACGATGACAGTCAAACCAGGAAGTCTTATGGCCACTTTTCAAGGTGAAAGCATCAGTGTATTCCATACAATGAGGGCATGCCAATTTACCTTGTGTTCCCCATCCAGATAACATACCATAGGCTGGAAAATCATTAATTGTCCACATCAAGCAGGCTTTCATGATGAAGTTTTGTTTTGTAGATATATCATAGGTCAATATTCCATTGGACCACAATCGATGTAGATCATCAATCAATGGTTGCAAGTAGACATCTATCTTTAATTTAGGGTTTTTAGGTCCGGGTATGAGGCATGCCAAAAACAAGTATGGTTTGGTCATGCACATTTCAGGGGGGAGATTATACGGAGTAACTATTATTGGCCAACATGAGTATGGAGAAGCAGACGCTTGAATGTAAGGAGTAAAACCATCTGAACACAGACCCAACCTTACATTTCTGGGTTCCCTAGAAAAGTCAGGATATACACTATCAAAATGTTTCCATGCTTTTCCATCTGACGGGTGGCGAAGGATGTTGGAACTATTTTGTTCATGTGATGCCATCTCATTTCACTTGCCGACTCAGTTGATGCATACAATCTTTGTAATCTGGGAATGATTGGGAAGTAGAACATTCTCTTCACTGGGATATCTTTGTACTTTCCCATGCCAGTCTTGCGAGGAATGAACCTAGGAGCATTACAAAATTTGCACTCTGATAGATTGCTATCATCCTTGTAATATAACATACAACCATTCTTACAACAATCAATCTTCTCAACCTTTAGCCCTAACTTAGATACCAACTGTGTTGCTTGGTAATAGTTATCGGGCAAGCATTTTTGAACTGGACATACACGTTTAAGCATTTGTGCAACAAAATCTAAACCTTTTTGTGGTACATGCCAATTAGACCTAATTTCAAGAAGTTGAGTAGATATTGATAATATTGATTGGGTAGCTCCCTCATAAATGGGCTTGTTGAAAGATATCAACTTGTCATAAAATCGTTTGGCATCTTCGTTGGGAAACTCATCCTCCGTATATTCCTCAACTTCTATGTTATCATTCACGTGAGAGAATACTCCATAAGGCCTAAAAGCATCATACACCATCTGATTCATTGCCTCAATTTGGTCATCATGATGCACATGCTCACTACTATTTGAATCATTCCTTGTATTAACATTGAGCTCTACTTCTCCATGTTGAGTCCAAATCCAATAGTCTGGTTGAAATCCATCTCGATACAAGTGAAGTCTAACATTAGTTGGTGTTCTTATCTTGAGACACTTGCAATTTATACACGGACACCTTATCCCTCCCTCAGATTTACAAATAGGTTGTTTCAAAGCCCTCTTTACGAAGTCTTTAACCCCGCGAACATACTCTTCTTTCAATCCGTGTCTATTGGAATATACTCTATCGTACATCCAAGTACGATCCATTTTCTATAAGGCAAACAATTAACTCGTCAACCACTGAAAATTAAAACATATATTAGACAAAAATGAATGGCTGATAAGTTCCTAATGGGTATTAGGAGAAAATCAGATAACTTCCTAATGGGTATTAGGAGAGAATAGAATACATGCATTCCAAGGGATTAGATATTACAATAATTTGTCAAGATAAAAGGTTACATATATATCTATGTGGTGGCATGTATTTGAGGTTTATGTATTTATGTGTAAATATGAATGTAAAATGTTTTCGGTACAGTTCTCCTTGTTTGTTGAGGAAAGTAGAAATGCAACTAAATGAAACATCAAGAAAGGTTCTTAACCAAGAGCAGTAACAAATTCAGAAAGTTGTGTTTTCTAACATTAAATTAGAATATTCATATGACCTGTAAGCTATTTTTTATAAGAACCACCTCATATAAGCAAATTTCTCTACCTCATTCATATAAAATTAGATTATGATCAGAAATGATTAAGTAGAAAAAAAACATTTTTTAGGCAAATAGATTAATGATGTTCCCCATCTTCTACTTCATAATAACTAATATGAGAAGTAGCCACCTGTCCCTATGCCGGGAACAGATTACGATCCATTCGAGCCAGGCTGTTTCATAGAGCTCGACCAGTAAAGATGTCATGCAAGAGTAAAATAGATGCATAAAATTCCACCATGTATATCATTAGAAGGTAACTTCCTAATAATCGAAACATGTGTTTGGCTCCTACACCAATACACTTTCCCTTTCCTATACCAAAACATCATCTATGTCCATGTCAACAATATCAGAAAAACAACATTTGCCTAATTATTATGTACAGTGAGCAAATATGAATTGACCGTTTTATTTCAGGCTAGTGCAAGTGTGACAGTTACACTAATAAATTCATTTTAAAAATTGTAATAATAAGAAGAAGAAACAGTTCAGTACAAAAGCATAAATCCTATAAAATGTTTGTATTCCAAAGACAACACTAGACCTTTTCTATGAAGTCTGCATTTAAATTTTTTGTTACTAAAATTCAAACCTGTTAATCAATGGAGGCCAAACTCAAAAAGTGGTTCTCACCGACTAATTGTAAGATGTACTTATTTGGAAGATTAACTTGACTGGCCGTAAGCCACAAAGTTATGAGAGAGTGAGGTTATAGTCATTTTTCAATTCTGTTTTCCTAACTAATTAACTCTCACAATTTTCACTTAACCGAAATTTAACAAACATTAACAGTCATAACAGAATTCAAAACAACCTACTAACTGATAGCAGACTTAACTCAAGTAAGAAATCTAACAGAAACTTAACTCCATCCTAACAGAAATTCAGTAATCACCAAACAGTTCGCTAATAGCAGTCCACAATAAAAGCATATCATGGTTTCATTTAAGTCATAACAACTCAACATTAACATTAACAGAAGCAAACTATTAGACTTTCAACAATAGTTCACAGCTGACATTACTAATAAGTAATAACACATTCAACTAATTAATTTCCTAACACTTAATTAGCTAAGAAGTTCATAACAGAAACTGTGCAACAATTTTGTTTCTGTTAGAGGTTATTAGTTAGTTAGGATCTGTTATGAGAAGTTATAAAATCTGTTAGAGGTGGATTTGGTGAGTGAAATGTTTAACTCAAATTCTGTTTTGAAATTAAATTCCATTGTAAATTCAGTTAGTTTAGAAATTCAAAAGTTAGTTGAATCGAAATTGAGATTTAAGTGGAATGTAACTGAAATGAAAATTGTAAAATTTTCCCTCCTTGTTTTATGTGAATGTAGTTATGCAGGTTAATTTCAGTTAGTAAAAAAAGACTGTGAGGATGTAAATATCTCATCAAGCATGTTTATACTCTAAATTCTAAGCCGTAATGATCTAATGACTGAAAAATGGCATATCAAATAAAATGTCTAAAAGGCACTGAGCACAGGCCATAGGGCACTAAAAATGACATGACTCAACAAAATGAAAGCTAAAACCAATGCAGAGAATCAACTCCAACAAGGGATGCGTACTGTTCCTGACAAACTCAAAGATCGCAATTCTTAAACAAAATATATGACCAAAACCAAAGCATAATACATAATTTAAATAAACAATCACTTGGAATATATATGATAACAACTTTAAATTGTTTGTAATCATACCTCTGTCCTATAGCGTGTATCAGCTGGTGGAATCTTTAGTCTTGCCTTCCAATCTTGTGAACTAACATACAAAATCAATTGAGAATAAAATTAAAAGACATTCTTTTCTTAGGGAAAAACAATCACATTAGCTTTATCTGGCAGTAGAATAATTGAATTTTACAAGCTATTTTCAAACCTTTCATAAACTCATGATAGAGCAAACATCAACCAATATCATATTAGATTTGCAATAGCAAGGCATTAGAAATCATTGTAAACATCATCAAATCAACTTTACATTAGAGCACTATACAGAAATTAATGCAATTCTGGTTATGTTGGACAGAGATAAAACACTCAGAACCTAGAACTTCATAAAACACTATCAAACATTCAGGTTCCCTGCTCAAATTTGAGTTTCAGCGATCATTTACAGACCATGATAATAACTTTCAAAATCATATAAAGCTCTTGATTAAATGAAAAAAAAATCTAATTTGATTCTTCACTAGATAGAAAAAGAAAATAAAACCAATTTACTACATAAGACAGGAAAATTAAGCAAACCACAGTGGAAGGAGACAGATTGCTATCAACAGTTAAGAAAAGAGTTGGCGAGCTAAAATAATCAAGCTATCAAAGTTACACAAACCATATCAACGAACAAACATTAACAGCAAATACCCTTTATAAGAGGAGAGGATTCCCTCCTACAGCAAGATATCACCGAATAGACAGCCTGGGCAAACAACCACGCACACAAATGTAAAAACATCGAAAAGGATTCACGGATTAGGGATTCACCGAATATGCATTACCTTTGATGATTCAGAAACCCTTTAACGAGGGATTTTGAATTTGGGATTCTTCAATGGATTCACGGATTAGGGATTCACGAATCGGTTCACGAAATTGGGAAAAAACGGATTCACGATTTAGCATGGAATTAGGGTTTTCGTGTTGTGAAATGAAATGGAGGGAGAGTGAAAAATGACGAGGGAAAAGGAAAGAGGGAAATAAGCTGTCGCGCAATTTTTGGTCAGAAATAGAAAATTCCTTAGCGTCCGCCAAGCGGACTCTACTTAATAAATAAAATACTTAAACCTTAAATATATATACATATTATAGATAAATAAATGGAAAAATTATATGTTATAATAATAGCGTCGGCTACGCGGACTCTAAGTAAATAAATACTAATTCAAAAATAATGCTACTAGATAGAGTCGGTCACACCGACTCTAAATAAATTAATCAAACATTCTTCAAAGGTAACATAACAAGTAGTGTCGGTTTTGCCGACACTGATAAAAAAAATAACTTGTCTTAAATGATGTACGTAGATAGAGTCCGTTAGTGTAGGCTTAGCCGACACTAATAGTGTCCGTGTCGGTGGCCGACTCTAAACTAGGAGGCTAAAATGACTTATTCTAGTAGTGATATAGCATGATCATCACACAAAAAATTAGAGGTATTGGACATCATTAGGCATGGGAATCACTTTGATCAATCAAGTCAAGCATATGTGTGACACACATTGTCACACCAAGTTAGCATAAGTGTAAAACAGAGATGGATCATGGGAAAAATCTCAAACCAAAGCCAAAACATCACTCAACATGTCTAGAAATAGCATGCAAAATTTCAGAAGCATTGGATCAATCTTGAGCATTTTATGATGCATGGAACAAGGCAAGGTCAAACATGTATACATGTGCAATCACCCTAGGACAAAATACTTTTCCAGCCAAGCACAATTTGCATTTTAATGATCATAAAAAAATAGACAACATAAGGATCATGATGCAAAAAATTGGAGATCATTTGGATTAATTTTCAATTTATAATGATTTTTTGAAGTTTGAGAAAAATTGAAAATGAAACATGAAGCAAGCATGAAAATGTGAAGGAATAATTGGCAAGGCAATATGGAAAGTGACTTCAGCCAGGTTCGAACCGGTGCAGAATTTAAAATTACCAAGCGCGCCTAACTCAAAACGCCAGCGTTTTGATTCAACCCTAGTGCATGGCGCGCTGCATGGATTTCGTAGCAAAATTCAAAATGAACATGCAAGTTCCGTAGCTAAAACGTAGATAAACCGTGGCCAAAACTGTAAATGATGATGTTCATGCAAGCACGATGAAGATCATGAAGATCTTCATGCAATTTTTCCAGATTTTCCAAAATGTTCCAGAAATGAAAAATGAGCATATCAATCGGTTCATCATCACACATACATCAAGGATCCATGAACAAATCACGCAAAAACAACATATCCAAGCCAAATCGAAGAAAAGAAAGATTAACATCAGAACTTGAAATGCATCTATCTTGCTCAAAACAACACCAAATCACTCCAAATTTTCATCAGTATTATCACCAAACCATGCTCTACATGAATATCACAGGGATTTGCAAAAATAAGGAACTCGAATTCTGACCTGTTGAAGAACAGAAGTTGATTCAGCTTGCTTCAAGGCCTGGCAATGCTTCAATTCTCTTCTAATATGCTTAGTGAGATGAATGAGGATGAAAATGAAGCTCAAGGATGCACGAAACCAGCTGAATCTCCAACTTCCATGGATGCTTCACACCTTGAACCTAGCTCAATATGCCACGATTTCTTCTAAATCCACATCCAATTCTACTCAACAACACTTCATGATGATGAATTGAGCAAAATAAAGTGTTCTTGTTTGAAGAATTTTGGAAAAAGTTTGAGAGAAAATTTTGCGAATTTTTGTGATTCTAGATCTGAAAATGTGTTAATGACCAAAAACAGTTAGGATTAAGTATTTATACTCCATGCTAAACCTGTTTAAAACTTGCTTAGACCAAATGCAATTGTGATTAATCCATTTTGTGGTGTATGTGCAAAAATGATTTTCTCACTTCATGCACCCCCATGCACGTGAGCAGTGCATATTCAAAGCCCAAAATGCCTTAAAATGAGTCCATGCACATATTAGAATTGGTTTGGTATGCATATGTTCCACAAATTTCATGAATGAACCAATGATCATGCAATGAGATATCATGTCAAGTAATGGTATGCTTGGAAAGTACATGTTATAAGGATCAAAATGCAAAAAGAACCACTCATTTTGGAGTTTTGGTTTGAAAGTTATGTCCATTTGAAGTTTGAAACACACTTTGCCATAATTGGACCATATCTCCTCAACCACACATGAGAAATCCATGATCTTGGACATTTTGGAAAGGGGAGAGAAAGATCTTCAACTTTCATGTTGGACAAAATTTCATTTGAAGCTTTCTTGATGATGTAATCTTGAGTTGAATTTGGTCCAAAATCTTTCCATTTTTGGAAAGTTCAAAGTACAGGTCACCTGCTATTTTTGGAAAGTCTTGACCTGACTTCAAATTCTTCAATGTTGATATTTGAAATGTCAAATGAGACTTGTTTGAACATGAATGAGGCATCTCTAACCATTTCCCACCTTCAAATCCACAGTTGACTTTGTAGTTGACTTTTGTTGACTTTCATAGGCCTCAGATGACTTGCACATGGACTGATGAGTTCTGAGCCTTCAACACTTGGCCAAACCACTTCAAAATGATCCTTGAATCATGTGAACTCATTGCACCAACCCAAGGGCTTTGATCTCCTGGACAATGCTCTTGTTGCCTTGCACAGTAGAATCTCCTAACCAGTCTTGCCTGCTGCAATGCAATGGACTATGCAATGACAAATGCAATGTTAATGACCTAGAAATTAAATGTATATACAAATGAGAGGTGCAAATTTGAGGTGCTACAGTCATCACCAAAAGGATAATGGTAAGATCAACAACAAAAACCCGTTATCACCAAAAGGATGATAATGAGTCTATAACTCAAATGGTCACCATCACCAAAAGGATGAAGGTAGGATTAAACAACAAAACTCGTTACCACCAAAAGGATGATAATAAGTCGATAATCACCATCACCAAAAGGATGAAGGTAAGTTACAAGATAAAACTTGTTATCACCAAAAGGAAGACAATAAGTCAACAATCACCATCACCAAAAGGATGAAGCTAAGGTCAAACGACAAAACTTGTTACCACCAAAAGGATGATAATAAGCACACAACGCAATTGATCACCATCACCAAAAGGATGAAGGTAAGATCAAGACAAAAACTTGTTATCACCAAAAGGATGATAATAAGTCAACAATCACCATCACCAAAAGGATTAAGGTGTAATTAAAAGACAAAACTTGTTATTGCCAAAAGAACGAGAATAAGTCAAAACAAACTCAATGATCGCCATCACCTAAAGGATGAGGGTAAGATCAAAACAAAAACCCGTTATCACCAAAAGGATGATAATGAGTCTATAACTCAAATGGTCACCGTCACCAAAAGGATGAAGGTAGGATTAACCAACAAAACTCTTTACCACCAAAAGAATGATAATAAGTCGACAATCACCATCACCAAAAGGATGAAGGTATTATCAAACACCAAAACTCGTTATCACCAAAAGGATGATAATAAGCACACAACGCAATTGATCACCATCACCAAAAGGATGAAGGTAAGATCAAGACAAAAACTTGTTATCACCAAAAGGATGATAATAAGAATACAACTCAAACGATCACCATCACCAAAAGGATGAAGGTAAGGTTAGACAATAAAACTTGTTATCACTAAAAGGATGATAATAAGTCAAAAATCACCATCACCAAAAGGATGAAGGTATAATTAAAAGACAAAACTTGTTATCGCCAAAAGGACGATAATAAGTCGACAATCACCATCACCAAAAGGATGAAGGTAAGGTCAAAAGACAAAACTTGTTACCACCAAAAGGATGATAATAAGCACACAACGCAATTGATCACCATCACCAAAAGGATGACGGTAAGACCAAGACAAAAACTTGTTATCACCAAAAGGATGATAATAGGCACACAACGCAATTGATCACCATCACCAAAAGGATGAAGGTAAGATCAAGACAAAAACTTGTTATCACCAAAAGGATGATAATAAGTCAACAATCACCATCACCAAAAGGATGAAGGTAAAGGTCAAACGACAAAACTTGTTACCACCAAAAGGATGATAATAAGCGCACAACGCAATTGATCACCATCACCAAAAGGATGAAGGTAAGATCAAGACAAAAACTCGTTACCACCAAAAGGATGATAATGAGTCAACAATCACCATCACCAAAAGGATGAAGGTAAGGTCAACAACAGAACTTGTTACCACCAAAAGGATGATAATAAGTCGATAACTTTTACGGATCACCGTCACCAAAAGGATGAAGGTAGGATCAAACCATAAAACTTGTTATCACCAAAAGGATGATAATAAGTTGACAGTCACCATCACCAAAAGGATGAAGGTACTACAAACAACAGAACTCGTTATCACCAAAAGGATGATAATGAATCAACAATCACCATCACCAAAAGGATGAGGGTGAGATCATAACTTCGAAACTTGTTACAACCAAAAGGATGATAATAAGTTATAATGACTTCAAATATTGCTGACACCGAAAGGATGACAGTGTGGTTGGACTTTCCAAATGTCACCATCACCAAAAGGATTATAGCTTAAACCAAACCCCATAATCTCTATCACCAAAAGGATAACTTTAGATTGAACTGGACGTCATCACCAAAAGGATGATGGTTGAACCAAAATGACAAGGATCCTTATCACCACAAGGATCGCCGACACCAAAATGATGACGGTAGGCTGTAATAATTGTAGAGGTCATCATTCACCAAAAGGATGAAGGTTGGACCAAAACTTCAAGGATCTTCGACACCAAAAGGATGACAGTAAGACCACAAATGTCAAGGATTTACCATTACCAAAAGGATAACGGTTATCGTAAACAGGGTGATGATTGATATTATTCCTCAATGGACTTTCACCAAAAGGATGATTGTGAGAAAAATATTGGAAAAATAAGGCTACTGTCATAAGTTCAATAAACCTGACTTGTTGGGTAGTATTGGAACATTACTGGGTAAGATTTGCCTGGGGTGTTGACAACAAAAGGTTGCATAACAACTATCCTTGGGGGAGATGTAGTTTCTATCAACAAAAGGTTGCAGGAAACGACTCATTGAGGAACGCTCAACGTGAAACAAGGTAAGTGTTTGGAGAAACACTGTTTGACTAAGTTGAGGATAACATCTTATCAACAAAAGGTTAAAGGATGTAACTCAATGGGGAATGCCCAATAGTAGGGTAGGAAATCACTTCAGAGGAAAGCAATGACTCGAATGAGGGTTGGCCTGGATTCCTACAACTAAACCTTGAATTTTGATTCGTGTTATGTACATGAATGATATGTATGTGTTATGTATGAGGTGATGCATGTGATGCATGTTTGAATGCAAAGGATGATTGGTTTGTTTGGGATTTGCCCCTCTTTCAAAGGCGATGTATTTTTGGAAACCAATGTTGGTTGTATTTGTTTTTGTGAAGGCGCCACCAAGGTGGGCTTTGGTTTTTTTTTGTAATTGTCACTGTGGATTGGACTATTGATTGGTGGAAGGATCTGACTTCCCGATACTCGGTAGTTGATGATGTGATGAACACACAATAGATGTGGATACTCCTGGTGCCCCAAGTTTGACTCTTGCTGATATATTGTGTATTTGTCTTTGAGAAGATCTCAGTTCTTCTTCTGAGATGTCTGGCCAGCCTGTGACTGAGCATAGCGACGTGATCAACGCACGATGATTGTGCTTTTGATGTGCTCTAAGGATTCTTGTCAAGGTATGATGTTGTACTGGTATAAACTTTTTACGTTTTTGTTTTGAATTCAAGCAGTCACTAATGTCTGACGAAATCTGCTTGATTGTCTTGAAGATATGAAGGGAACTTTCCCCTTGCAACTTGTCTTGCCCTAGACTGTAAGGTACCAAATGGCATTCTCCCTGAAAGGAAACCTTGGGAGTGGTTATCCGATGACGTGGTTTGAGTCTGTTTTTTCCCAGCTCCTGAATCTTGCAATGGTCTGCCCCTGATTCATAGGATTATGAGATGATTTTGATTCGTGTCAGTACCAACGATCAAGTGCCTCTTGAATTGCCCCTTGTTGGAATTTTCTCGATGTCAAGTACTGACTGACAATTAAGAATTGTTATTCAAGAAATGGTGATTTTAATGCAATAGTTATGCAAGTTTTGAAAAATAATCCTTCACTTGGGAGTGTCGTGATAGTGTATGATGAGTGGATCATGAGTCCAGTCGCGACGCTTGATTTAGCTAGCGTGTGAGTGATATAGTGAGAAGAGAATATTAGTAAATCTCTAGGAGTCAGTTTACTCAACCTTGCTATAGTATGCTTTCAGAACAAACCTTACTTCAATTAGGTCTTTTGAAGGTTGTAACGTGGCTTGGTTCATGGTTATTGAAACAAAAGGATATAAGGCTCAAATTTTATTTTAACCCACCCCTTTTTCATGATGATCTCCAATCCTACGTTCAGTTAATTCACACACATTCGTATTTCGCATGTGTAAGGATAAAGATGGTGATTCAAGGTCTCTTGGAATGGCAGCCACCTTATTTCGCTTTTTGGATGTCGGTGACCCTTTGATTTTGGTATGGTGGTCACTGAATCTTGTTTTGTTTTGTTGGAGACTTTCATTGTCTCTTTCGATTTTTGTTTTGATCCCTAACTTTTGCATGGACCGCTTTGTTTGAAGCTTTAATCCATCGGGATTGCCCCTGTTTTTGCCTAAGTCTCCTTTCAGGGTGTTGGACTTAGCGGGCTCTTTTTTTTCGATTTTTTTTTTTGAAATTGTGACTGCCAAGTCATTGGTCATTGAAGAACAACATACCTTAAATTTGGATTTGTATGGTTTCTTCGACACTTCAAGATGTGTGCGAAGAATGTCATGTGATTGACCCTTGTATGGGATATTTCATCTTGTAATTCGAAAGTGTAGTTAAACCAACTGAACACTACCCTGCCCCAGGTTAAGCGTAAGGGTTTTTTAAATCTGAAAGAAACTCCTACTTCTAGGATCGAAGTGGTTGACTAGAGATTAACTCCTTATCTCTCCAGTGTTTGGAGATTTGAAACAATGCCTATACATCATTAGCAGGATTTTATCTGAAAGCATACAGTCAGCAATTATGGGTATTTTGTTTTCGTCATCCTCCTTCCAACATTTACTAACAATAGTGCGTTGAAGAAGGTGAAATGGAAAGGTATGTGTTTGTGCATTGCAAATGTGATAATATGAGTGAATATGAAAGATTGATTCAAAGCATGCATAATCATCCCATTAATAAGACCAAATACAAATAACAATGTTTAAAGCATACAATACTTAGACAACAAGATCAAATTACAAGAATGCAAAATGGTAAAAATGGCATAGTGATCGCCTTCATTCAAATCAACAAGCCTTCATCTCTTGATTCACTGAAGGAATTGCTCAGTTTGCTCAGGCTGGTGAAGAAAGCGTCATACGGATCTTCATCAACCATCATGGATCCATGTCGAGCAGATGTAGCAGAATGCTCATGAGGGTTCATGTTAACCATGGGGATTGGAATAGGGATCGGTCCTCCTCTACGCTGGGCGGGGTTACCGTCAAGTTCATTTACTCCCGGGATGCTAGGTGATGGCGATCCAAACTGAGCAACAACTTTCCTGGCTTCGGCGCTAGTCTCATCATCCTTTTCCTTCTGGGCTAAGAGCAACATAGTTTTAAGCAAATAGTCCATCTTTGCCTGCATGGAGTCAATGCCTGTTCTCATTGAAACCTGGTTTGCTTCAAGCTGTTCGAGTGTCATCTTGTAGTTGCGGCGTGTCTCGTACCGGTGTCGAGTAGTCAGCATTACTGGACAAAGGGTAGGATATGGTGTAAGTTTTTATTTCTTGAAGATGATATGCAATGCATGTTGATGATATGCAAATGCATGAAATTTTGCCATGTTTTTCGCAAAGGAATACAAATATTCAAGATCAATCACGCGTCAGGTACTTAAGGATAACAGGAAGAAGTACGAGTTTCTCTGATTACTAGAAATTCCCAAAGGTAGGTTCTAAAGTTATATTTTCAAGGAAGGAACTTAGACTCATGGATCAAGTTCAAAACTTCCTCGCAATGGTGGGCTAGCTACATCGTGATGGGAATTCTGAAATGATCTAATCTAAGTGGGATTCTTGTATTGTTCGAACAGGGTGTAGACCCTTCGGTTCAATACTACATAATCTCCAATCATGAAAACAAAACTTGGGTTTAAGGCGAGGTCTCTAGAGTCACGGATCGTATTTAGAACCTCCCCACAATAATGGGCTAGCCATATTGTGATGGAAACTCCAAACAGATCTACTCTAGGTGGAGTCTTCGTATTGTCCCAATGAGGTGTACACCCCCCGGTTCAATACTACACAATTCCGGGTTCTAAGTTTTTTCTCGAAGCTCGGGTATGGAGCTTATCTCACAGCATACACCAAGTCCCATATTATAGTATCAAAACACATTACATACAACACAAGTAATCAGAATAAAATACAGAGAGATAAGCATGGAAAGAAAGACTATCTTCCAACAGTCATAGCAAAATCAGACTAAGTTAGGCTAGACTCTCTCTTGCTTGGAGCAGGGTCCCCAGCAGAGTCGCCAGTCTGTCGCACCTCAAAAAAATGATAATGTGATCCCTCACGATGGAACGCGGAAAAATGTTAGTTCGAATAGAGTCGCCACCGAACTTTATTCATTCCAATGAAGGAATAGGAAAATATCGAGAAAACCTCTAAGAAAAAGAATAATGGTCGTCGCAACCATATTCGGGTTCAGGAGTCGATTACGCAAGGGGAAGGTATTAGCACCCCTCACATTCGTTGTACTCAACGGGAAACTTTTAGTCTGATTTTGCTCTTTGACTGTTAATTGACTGTTATTCGTTTGCTTCGAGTAATTAGAATTGGTGATAGATATGGATGAAGACCTCATGAGGGAGGAAATGGGAGGTTTTTTATTAGTGTGCTCACGAAGATACAGCAATCTCCTGCCTACGTATCCTTATGGTGCAATAAGGAAATCAGAGCATTTGTAGTTCGGGCTACTACGAATATTTGGTGTGTTTTGTTTTGATGAACGACTGTGTAGGTCGGCGTTCTAACGAATAAACGCTGGCTTGTCTACTCTCGGTGGAGGCTTAAGCACTGGTTTGTTGTGCGCATTAGAAAGGATTGACAGTGTTCTTTTTGGAAAGGTTTTGGTCACGCGGGGGTGACAAGTCGAATTGATGTGTTTGGGTGTTTGGTTTCGATCGCTCGGGGGCGAGAAGTTAGGTTTAATGTTGGAAATGTTTTTGAAGAACGACGAAAGATTGAGCAATATGGTGTTCACCAATCGTCCAATTCTTTCGAGGAATAATAAGGAGAACGCCTTCCATTCCCTTTTCGTTCGAATTATTTTGAAAGTTTGTTTGTGGATGTTGAATATGCACAGTAGTGATGTGTACGTCTCCTACTTGCTTATTCAAAGAATAATGAGGCGTGCGCCACCTATTCCCTTATCAAAGTTTATTTAGCGTGTTTTAGTCGGAAGTCGATAATTTGTGCAATATGGCGTACGCCAATTATTCAAATAATTGAGAGATGGCGAGGCGAACGCCTCCCATCTTTTATCATCTGAGGTTTATTGTAAAAGATATGTTTATATGTTTGTATTTGATTTGCGAAAATAGTTTGAATTTTGGATTTGTAGGTTTTGAAAAGTCGATGACTTGAGCAATGTGGCGTATGCCAATTATTCGAATAACCGAAAGATAATAAGGCGTACGCCTCCTATCCTTTTATTATCGGAAATTTAGAATTTAGGACTTAGGATTTGTAGTTGATTTAGAAAAATGATTTGAAATGTTATGGTTTGATGTTTTAATTAAATGATTTGAATTTAGAAATTATATTTAATTTGGAGAAAGTGATTTGAAATTATATGATTATTAGGGTTTTAATTGAATGACGAAAATCCGAGCAATATGGCGTACGCCAATTATTCGAATAGTCGAGAGATAGTGAAGCGGAGGCTTAGTATTCTCCTTTTCATTCAAAATTAATTATTAAAATAAAACTTTTAGGATTTGTAATTAATTGGGGGAGCGATTTTAATTTTATAGAGTTTTTAGGGTTTTAATTGAATGACGAAAATCCGAGCAATATGGCGTACGCCAATTATTCGAATAGTCGAGAGATAGTGAAGCGGAGGCTTACTATTCTCCTTTTCATTCAAAATTAATTTAAATAATGAAACTTTTAGGATTTATAATTAACTTGAGGAAGTGATTTTAATTTTATAGAGTTTTTAGGGTTTTAATTGAATGACAAAAATTTGAGCAATATGGCGTACGCCAATTATTCGAATAGTCGAGAGATAGTGAAGCGGAGGCTTACTATTCTCCTTTTCATTCAACATTAATTTAAAATAAATCTTTTAGAGTATATGGATAAAAGGATTTTGGATTCGCCCTAAAACAGCGTTAGTCGGAAAAAATAATTTGGTCAAGATTAAATGATTAATTAGAATAACTTTGATTAGCTAATATGGTAAAAATTGATATAAATATGAGGCTCATTTAATATTGTTGGGAGTTGGAGGTGGGAATAACAGATTCCCAATGATGCATAAAGCCCATTCGAGTAGGGCCCAATCCAACTCTTAATCCATTATTCACAATAATTATAATAATAATAAAAAGAAAATACCGAGTGAATGAAAATGGAGCGATGCTTCTCCGTGATTTACTTCTCGTCTTCCCAACAAAATCCAATGGTCACTGTAGCACCTCAAATTTGCACCTACCTTTTGTACATACATTTTCATATTAGGTCATTGACATAACATAGTCCACTGCATAACATTGCATTGTCCTTTGCCCGAGTACAAGTTCAACTGACAAATTAGGTCAAACTGGTCAGGAGATCAGTCAATCAAGCAAGCAAGTGCAATTTTCATTGAGACAAGGCCCTGGGGTTGGTCCAACATGTTCACATGACCTAGGGGTCCTTTGGAAGTGGTTTGGTCAAAGATTGGGTGCTCAGAAGTCATCAGTCAATGTGCAGTCCACCAGAAACCCTAGATAGTCAACTATGGTCAACTGTGGTCAACTGTGCCTGATTTTATGGATTTCAAGGTGGGAGATGGTTTTAAAGGGTTCATTCATGTCCATACAAGTCTCATTTGACATTTCAAAGATCAAGATTGGAGAAAATAAAGTCAGACAAAAAGTTTCCTAAAATGGCAGGTGACCTGTAATTGGAAACTGCCAAAAATAGAAAGTTTTTCTCCTCAAATTTACTTCATCATACAAGCTTCAAATGAATTTTTGTCCAACATGAAAGTTGAAGATCTTGCTCTCACCTTTCCAAAAAGTCCAAGAACACTCATTTATCATTTATGGTTGGCAGGTTATGATCAAATCATTCTCAAGATTTTTTGAACTTCAAAGTGGCATATCTTCCAAACCATTTGGCCAAATTGAGTGAGGTTTTTTGCTACAAGTCATATTTGATGTGCTATATCCAAATCCTTCATCACAATTCACCAAAAATTCACCAATCAAAATGGCATTTTTTTAGTTGACTTGAATTAAAAAAGGAAGGGTAAAAAAGTTGACTTTCAAAATAGCCATTTGCTACACTTTCTACCATTTGAACTTGACTAAAAATCACATTTGGAGTTTGTCTAAGGCCCATTTTCGTGCAGTTACATGCACCCCATGCATTTTTGAGTGGTTTTAGCAAGTTGGTAAAAACATTTCATTTTGAGCTAAATTGGATTACCACTTCATTAACCATGATTAGCAACATAAAACAGAGTATATATTTCACATTTTCTGCAGAACAACCCTAGCCACACTTTGCCAAAACAGACCAAAACTCATTTCCTCTCAAAATTCTCATTCTTCATCTTGGAACTTTTTTCTGAAAATTGTCAAAAGAACTCGTGCCCTGTTGTTTGTTTCATCACCTACCAACATTCTTGGAGCTTTTGCAAGCTTTATTTCACAACTGTAAAGCTAGAATCAGCACTGTTGTATTGAACCTCCTCACATGGCATTTGGATTTTCGAGCTGGAATTGAGACAACTGAGCTTTCAAAACTCATTCAATCATCATCTGGAGCATCATTGGACATCTGTTTCTACTTTGCACGGCCAAACAACCACCAAACCATCACTGTTCTTCAAGATCAGGTGAAATTCGAACCTAACCTTTGATGAAATTATGCTATGCTTATTAAAGATCTTGCAACGCTGAACACAATGAGCTTTAAATCGTGGAAAACCATTGAATATTGAGAGAGAAACATGGATTTAAAGCTTGATATCCAAATATGTTTTTGCTTATTTCTCTTTTGTTAGCATGATTTGGTGTTAATGGTTGTTGGTTTATTAATGTACATGATGAGATGAATGCATTGGTATGTTGTTTTCTGATTTTGGTTGCGAATTGCTTTTGGCTGGAAAACCCGAATGATGAACAAGATGAACATGATGCACTGTAGCTCACGAACCCTAATTTCAAACCCAGGAAATGCATTTAGCTGTTGGCATTTTGTTCTGCATGTGTTTTCACTATTCTATTGCCATGAGCCAATGAGGACGCGACACCTCCTTAAGTGAAACACAGAGTTTCACTTAAGGGACCCCCAAATTACAAAATTGCCACTGCCGGATTTATTTTATTTAAATCATTTCATTTTCTCAATATTTATTTCATTTTGATCTCCAATCTTCAAAAAATCATAAGTCACTCATTTTTTATCCAAATTTCATGGGATTTTTTGTGAAATGCTTCTCTTGATCTCTAGTTTATTATGGTAATTTTTCCAGATTTTTTGCATGTGTGGATTTTAAAATGTGCTAGGGTTTGTTCATGTTGTCCATTTTATGTATGCCTTGCCAAATTGCTTGTGAAATGGTGATACTTAATCCAATGCTTCTCAAATTTTTTGTGCTTAAACTAGACATGTTCATGGTGATTTTGGTGTAGAGTTTGTGAATTTATCATTTCTGGTTATTGAGATATGATTTTTTGAATAAGGGTGTGACAATTTGTGTCACACCATTCATGTCCAACTTCATGATTTTAATTATCATGCTTATTTAACTCAAAATGGTTTGGATTATTGCATGAGTACACTTGTGTATGTTGAGAATACATGTGAATTTTTCTGGAATTATTGATGGCATTTCCTATTTGTTTGATAATTTCTCCCCTGTTTGACCAAATGGTTGAGTTTTTGTGACACATGATGCTATATGATTTGTGAAATTCTCATGCTTAATTGGATGGACTTGAAATTTGACATGTGATTTGTATACATCTTAAAGTTTGTTATGGTTTTAGTCCCATTCATTTCTCATATGTTGTCACTGTTTTATGATTTATTGAAGTTGGTGCATGATTGGTTGACTTCTTTGAGCTTGCTTGAACTTGCTTTGACTTTCTGATTTTCATTGACCTACTTCCCTTTATCTAAATAAGCTGAAATTTGGTATGCTTATCATGTTATGGATGATGTTTGAGCATGATTTATTTGAGAATTTATTGAAATGTTTGTGATTGGATTTGAGTTGAATCATTCTGTTGACTTCTTTGAGGTTCTATATGCCATGCCTTGACCTAATTTGTTTGTGAAATGATAATGATGAATGATATGAACATGAAACCACTTGGGTTTGTTTCTCAATTGTTTGAACTTGATTTTGGATATCTTTCACTTGCTATTGTGGATTTCTTATCTCTTTTTGACCCTAGGCTTGTCCTAGTGGTCTTGTTGCTCATGTTTGAGTTCATTTTTTCAGGATAATAAGCAAAGGCCTTAAAGAGACTTATGCAAGTTATTTGAGTTTGATTGATTATCATGAACTAACTTGTGTGTTTTGTAGGGTGCTTAGCTCATATGGTTTGAGCTTTGTGCATTTGCACATTTGTCAATTGTGTTGACTGTTGATCCTTATCTTATTTTTGATTATGACTTTGAGTTGTATACTAATGTTGTCTGACTGGTTTCAGGTACCTTTAGTTGCTCAGTTATTTTAAGAACTTGCTTTGCTTTGCTTGATAAGCAATTTGCACTGAGGTATAACATTCTTGTCTCCATGTAGTCTAGAAGACCTGGCTTGTTACCTAGCCAGGCACCTGTCTGAAGTCCTCCTTAAGAGGCAATGTTTGTGACTAGTAACCTTTGTCCTTGTACATATTCAAAGACCTCACAAGTGAAGAGGCAATTGGCAGAACCCAAGGGATGTGCAATCCATCCCCTGCTATTATGTGTGTCATCTGTTTTGCTCACGCCACTGTGTTGATGCATTGCAGATACAAACCCAAGATCTTGTACAATTGTACAGTTGAGTCAGTGTCATATGTGTAGAAGGGTTCCCCCTTTCTGAACCCAAACATTCTTGTCTTAAGCTCTCCCAGACCAGGGATATGAGCTGTGAAGTCTCATCTTCACTCACCTTTCATCAGCTTCACCCTAACTCTCAATGTTAGGGTTAAGAGCTAACACTACCCAGTTACAGTGTTTTGTTTGTTGAGGTTGATATGACCCCTCGACTAAAACCTAACCTTGATTGAGCCCATTGCTTGCATATAATGTGTGTTACTTGTGCTTGTGTGTTTGCTTTAGCTTGCTTCCTGTGCAAGTTAGGTTTAGTTTAGCTTGCTTCCTGTGCAAGTTAGGTTTGGTTTGGCTTGCTTCCCGTGCAAGTCATGTTTAGGATAGGCTTGCTTCCTGTGCAAGTTAGCTAGAAACCTTAACTTAGGGATGATTTTGCATGATCACATCTAGGCTCGAGTCGTAGTCTCCCTAGTTGTGTCTCCCTCTGTTATCTGGTTAGGCTAGTCCTTCATCCCTCCGTAGGGGAACTACGTCGCCCTGATCCTCATACCAGATGAGGTACGTAGGCAGGAGATGAGCTGATCTCTCTGGGCGCCTTTTTGTTTTGTTTGTGTGAGTTGTTTCTCCTTTTCTGGTTGGAGTCCGACGTAAGTCCAGCGATTGGCAGTTGGTTTCCTGTGTGTGTTTTGGGTTCGGAAGCTGATGTAAGTCCAGCGATTGGCATTCGGGTTCCATGTTTTCCCCCTTTTGTGTGGAGTTTGACGTAAGCCCAGCGATTGGCAGTCGATTTCCTGTGTTGCTTTGTTTGTGTGCGTGAGCCGAGCTACGAATGCTCTGATTCTCCTTCGTCCAAGGAGATACGTATGCATAGGATGCGATATCCTAGCGAGCATGTGTTTTCCCCAGTCCGAACTACTTCGACTCTGATGTCTATGCCTGATAGACTAAGTAGGCCCAGGATGCGATACCCTGCCGAGTCAGTCTTGTTTGTTTTCCTGTGTCTCTTTCAGCCAGTGTGTGTGTGTGTGTTTGAGCAGTGTTTTAGCAACCATCTTCCTTTCTATTGTGCGTGGATCCCGTCGAGTACGACGGATGCGTAGGGGTGCTAATACCTTCCCTTCGCATAACCGACTCCCGATCCCATTCTCTTTGGTCGCGAGACCATGCTTTTTTCCAGGTTTACTCTGAGCGTTTCCTTTCCCTCTTTTGGGATAAATAACGCACGGTGGCGGCTCTGTTGTTTTCGTTTCCCGCCGGTTTTTCGCGTAATGCGACAGTCACTTAGCAGTAAATACCTCCTAGATTTATGCCTCGAAAAACAAGCTATTAATAATTCTAAATAATAAACACAACATCACTGCAGAGACCTAATATACCGCAGGCTATTACCAAGATGGGAATTAAATACATGCATCACCAATGGAAATATAACTTTATTACTAGGAAATATTTGCTCATAACTGAAATAATCCATTCGCCTTCTTATCCTTTCTCACCTTCAACCTTCGCTTCTTTTTCTTTCTTAACAGAAGAGCTATCGGTAACTACCAACCAATTTCCACCTTAGCAACAAATCAAAAAACCTAAACATGAAAACCTAATTTGATCCATCCCTCGCATACTTTAAATCCCTCGATTGGATTTAGTCAATCACGATCTTAAATCAGCAAATATGAACCTTGAAAGAAAGTTTAACCTAGATTCTAAACCGTTTTCTACACCATAATCAACAACTAAGATCCACAAATTGAAGCATGAGAGTTATAGGATCTACAAAACAACTATGACATCGAAGCATTATCAAGCAAAAGGAAAGAAATTTCACCGGATGATCGTAACTCCGGCGAAGGTCCGACGACCCCGAATACCTTCGGTAAGCTCTTTCAGCACTATCTTTCTTCTCTATTCGTTGCTTCGCCTCTCTTCCTTCTGCTCCACTTTCCTCTATCTGTGTGATTATCGAGGTCCTGCTGCTATTAGTGTAGTGGTTTTTAGCTCAAACTTGTTGAGATTCAATGTGAAATCTCAACAAGCTTAGAAATTTTAGAGCTCTAATAAGTGTTTTGGACTCTTTTCTGCAGAGTAATGGTATCCTCCAGGGTCCTCTCTTCCAATGATTGGATGTCTCTTATATAGAGTGAAAATGGGTGGTCCTTGAATCATGAGCTGGCAGGGATGAAAGGAATCATTCCGTTAGAACTGGATTTCTCAGAGATTTGGTGGGGACCAGGGCGATTGTCACAGGTAATTCTTCTTTGGCTGTAGCGCCCTCTAAAGCATGTGTTTTCTTAAGGTTGTTTTTACTGCTAACGAAACTTTTACCACTTGGTTTTGCCATCCCTTGTGGTTATTTGCTTGGTTCCACTTATTACAACTTGCATTGACTAAGAATTTTCTATTATTAAGGTGAACCAACTTTGAATGCTCATGAAGGACATGGATTCTTAACAGTTCCAATCTATGTTTTATCTCTCACGTAAATCCAAGCACCCTTGCTGTGAGGTTGTGATTTTAGATTTTTCTTCTCTTTTTGATGTCATGGAACATATGCCAATATTTGCCTGTGTGGTTTGCTAGGTTGTATGACAGATGCTTTTGTTTTGGTGTAAGCGAGAAGATGATTTGAAAGAGAGTTTCACACTTGGAAATAGCTCCAATGCAAGATTGATGTCGTTACTATGTATCGTTGAATTGTGCTTAACGACAACGTTGCATTTGGCGTGAAACTTATTGCAGCTTTTCTACTGTGATATTCCCCTTTTTATGCTGGTTTTGTTTGTTTTGGAATTGTTGTGACATGTGTGTATCTGTTTTAAGCTTGTACTCTTTCAATTTTGGATTCAACTCTTACATATCTAGTGTTTCTGCATGTCACTTAACTGATGTGATGATGATATTTGACTCCACGGCTGTTTGAACTGTTATGAATTTGATTCAACCTCACTAGCTTTGCTTTGTCTAATGGACTTTATCATGATTGCTTTCCACTGATATACTTTGTAATCTTGTGAACAATTGTGCAGGTACGTGAAACTTTGATACAGGATTTTTGAGTCTTGGTTTTTGTTTCAATGAAGCGATATGTATCGGCATGTCGCCGGTGCACATGAAGGTAAGCGTAGCAACTTATTGTTTCACTCATCTTGATGCTGCATCCTGCAACGGCTTAAACTTCTGTCTTGTTTGAATATCCAAACTGCATTGTGCTATACAATTTCTTGTGGCCAGAACTGTCCTAATGTTATCATCTCTATTTAATACCAGGAGACCAAAATCAGGGGATTGACTATGGAAAGAACCAGTTCCAGTCTTTTCCAGAAATGCATCCTTTGGAATTTCCCAATAATGAGTGTCCTGTTATATTGCATCAGCTGGTACAACTTGCTTTGACCTGTCTCCATTGCAAGGAACTCTTGGCCTAGTCAAATCTGTATGAAGAACTTTGTCCTTCAAGTCGAGGGAAATGACGACGTTACATGTGATGCATGTGATGAGCTTGGTGGCTGACCTTAAGTGATTCCTTTCATAAGGATATTTTGTTTGTAGATAATCCCTGTCCACATCAGTAACTTTTGCAACATTATCAAGTTCTAAAGGACTTAGTTAAGAATTTCCTAGGCTGCGTTTATAGCATTTTGGGGCGACATTTTATTTGGCCTAGAACTTTCATTATCAACTCTCCCATAACTGTGATCTAAATCTCTTGGACTTGTACTATTGACATTATCATCATCAAAACAGCCTTTGAGTACTTGAAGAGTTTTCAATGAAGCAAGTGAACTTTCCAAATCTTGAAGATTGTTGGATCCATCCTCCTTGTCCAGTGTGTATGTGGCCTCTTACCGATTAGAAGCAGATTGAACCTTTAAGTCATTTGATATGTTTTGTTCCTTTTTATCTGTATATTGCTTTTCTGTAATGGACATGTCTTCCTTTTAAATAAAAACAGCTTAAATCTTACAAGTTAAAATTCCAGGCGTTAATTCCTAGAATACATTCTTTCTGTAATAATTGCTCTATTTCATAAAGAAACTTGTTTTACATCATTAAATCTGCCCCATTTAGCCTTCAGCATTTTAAAACGACTCTCTAATGGAGCAAGGCCATCGAGAATAGTGCAACCAAGATATTCGGTGGCACATGCATATTTAAAAAACGGAACTTAAAAGTCTTTTCTGAGCTTGGACACTTCTTTGGGTCTTTGACTAAGCAGGTGGCACCCAATTCTTTGAAAGACTTTGAAAACCTCTTGTCTCTTTCATAATCAAGACTTGGAGGGGCATTTGGAGGACCATATATTTGCTTTAAAATCATAGCCATGCAACTGTTGTATAACTTTGGGATCCATCCGGCAAGGTGTTCTAACAAAAATATTTCTTGAACGTTGCCTTTCTCAAACATAGCACCATTAGAATCAACCAAAATGTTCCCAACCTTAACATCTATGTATGTTCCCATAGGCATGGAGATAAACAACAACTCTTGAGAACCTCACGCAATACGGTTGTCATAGCAGGTTCTCCAAAACTCTCAGGAAGGACGGATTTCATTATATGCTTTTTCTTGGTATTTGTATAATAAACCCCTTTTTTAGACGAATTTGGTTTCGTGAAATACATGTTTCTATGTAGTACAGAAATGACATGATAGTGATATGAAACCAAAGTGATATATTTCCGTGATGAAATGTATGCCATGCTGTGCAAATGATGCAAATTAAAAATGAAATCAATTTTATGAAAAATTTAAATATGCCCGGACAAAATTGCGGTATGACACTTGTCTACTTCGGAAGCAACTGTGTCTTCCAGGCGGATTTTATTTATCTCTAATTTTAGATCAACCACCCCCTTTGGCTGACTATTACACCTGTCGTATTATTCTAGATGCTCATTGGCAGCTATTGCTTCAATAATCCTCTTGATACCAGTGGCTGTTGAGAAATTTGTTGAGCCACCGGCTGCTGTATCAAGCTACTGTTTTGTTATTATTTTCAGCCCATTAACGAACATCTGCATTTGTTCGGTCTGATCCATATTATGAGTTGGACATGCTACTAAGATCCTTTTGAATCTTTTGTAAATTTCCCCCAATGATTCACCACCCTTCTGTTTGAAATTAAGAATTTCATACCTTTTTCTCAGGAATACTGATACTGGAAAGTACTCATTTAAGAATGCAGTTTCCATCTCCTCCGAAGATGTGATACTGCCGGCAGGAAGAGAATAGAACCATTCTTCCGCATCTTCAGCTAAAGTGAATGGGAACATTCTTAATTTTTTTGCTTCATCAGTATGACCATCAATTTTCAGGGTGGTGCTCATGGTCAGAAATCTGTGCAGGTGTTTGTTGGCATCTTCCTTAACCTTTCCGGTGAAAGGATTTCTTTCCAATTGATTGATCGTGCTAGAATGTAGTTGAAAATTTGTCACATTCACTGGTTTGTTGATAATGGCCAGTCGACCACCCGATGCATTTGCACCTCCATAGTCACCCAGGAGTTTTTCCGGAGGTGGAGGAGGTGGGATTGGAGGAACTTCAACCATTGGTTCCTTGACTTCTGAGTGATCAGAGGTACTTTCTTCTGTAGAATCCACTCTTTTTTCTCTGCATCTTCGGTGAAGGGTTCTTTCGATCTCTGCGTCAAAAAGAAATTCAACTGAGGGTTCTCCTCACATACACAAATTAGTAAATTATAAATGACAGAAAAATAATTTTATTGTAGAGCAACAAAATTTTAATTGAAATTAAAATTCAACTCTATATTTTGGCAGTCCCCGGCAATGGCGCCAAAACTTTGATCGGGAAAATAGCAAGTGTACTATTTTACCTTTTATAGTAATAATGGGGAAATTCCCCGAATGTCGATCTCAAGGACTGCAAGTCAATATTGAGTTTAACTTATCATTCAATTAAACAAAAAGTATTAATTCGGTTTTTAGGAGTAAAAATATAATAACAAAAGTAAAGGTAAATAAGAATGAAAATAAGGGTTTATAGAGAAAAAGGAACAACGCCAGGGAAGGTGTATGATTTATCCCAATAACAACTTTGAGTCACTATTGCATCAACAAATATCGATTACTACTAGTTCTTAAGGGTATTTTCTCCCAAGTCCTTGGTGAGAAAACCTTTAATCAATCTACCCTAATTTCTATGTCCATAGCCAATTAGGGTGAAGTTAAGCTTTATAATATCAAGAATACTTTGGTTCATACAGGGTTTCCCTAATCCTAGGTGATATCTATTGTAGAGTAACCTTATGAAAACCTTATCAATGGAGTTCCAGCCTAATTGATAACCACAAATCAATCTCGATTGGTCCGAAAAAGAAAGCAATATACACATCAAAAGGTTACCGTAAAAACAATATTATAAATGCAAATGTAAACTCAAATCCATTACAAGTTTAAATCAGGGACACCCCCTAGCATTAGGGGGTTTAGCTACTCATATTGTTTAAAACAAATGCAAGATAAAAATTACACATTACAAGTAATTGGATGACTTTGATCTTCAATCGCTCCCGCTCATGAAAACCTTCAGCTCTCTGAATGCCTTGATCTCTGTAATACTTGATTATTTCACAATACAGTATTTAACCGTATTCCAAGATGATTTTTCCTTTGGTAGAAGGCCCTCTTTTATAGTGAAAATTCCAAGCAGCAGTTGGACATGTCCAAAAATATATCTGAAAAGGCCCGACGAACAAAAGCCCGAGAAAACTGAATTTTTGGGCTTGGGCTGACACGGCCCGTGTCAGCTGACATGGGTGCTCGTGTTAGCCTACTGTCCTGGCTGACACACCCCTTGCATTGGTGACACGGTTGGTTGAGGTTCCTGACACGGCCCGTGTCAGCTGACACGGGTGCCCGTGTCAGGCTACTGTTTTCTTCAACACGTCCTCCCTTTCCTGACATGGCCCGTGTCAGCTGACACGGGTGGCAATGGCAGGCCTCGTGTACCGGGGTTTTCTGCTCCACTGCTTGCCGAAATCTCACATTATCTCGTTCTGAGTTCCCTGGTTCTTCTACCTGGACCTGTCGGACAAAAACACAGCTATACCACGCATAAAATCACTAAAATATAAGTAAAACATAACAATGATTAAAAATGCTTAAATATAATGACGAAAGTAAAACTAACTCGAAACGTATCATAAATGCTTGCATAGTGTGTCAAAATCCTCTGTTTCATGTCGGATCAGTAACGAAAATTTAATGCAAATGGTGAGTGATCAATCACACCAGAAATAATTTCAAGGAACTGAGGTCTTTTTTGCAAATTTTTTATGACCATGGATTATGGATGAAGGAATATTAAGAAGTAAAGTTTCAAATGTTCTAATTTGAAAGAGTTAAGGAAGCTATCATCCTTTGTATTAGATCCCTTGGACTTCAAGCAACGTCATGGGAAGCTTCTATTTATCTTGTCTACTGATGTGGTTGAAGGATTTCTGAGTGTGTTGGTTCAGTATTATGATCCTCTCTACCATTGCTTCACTTTTCCTGATTATCAGCTTGTGCCTACGTTGGAGGATTATGCCCATCTCTTGGGAATACCTGTTTCTAACAAAGTGCCTTTTAATGGATTGGAAGAGATTCCCATATCTCATGTCATAGCTGAAGCTCTTCACTTGAAGAAGTCTGAGATAATGACTCATTGGGTGAAGAAAGGAGGACTGTTTGGGTTGACTTCTGAGTTCCTCATCAAGGAAGCTACTACCTTTTATCAAGTCGGCAGTGTGGACGCTTTTGAAGCTATCTTTGTGTTTCTCATCTATGGGTTGGCTTTTTTCCCTAACATAAACGGTTTTGTTGATGTTAACGCCATTAGAATTTTCTTGATTGGGAATCATGTGCCTACTTTGTGGGGTGATATGTATTTCTCTTTGCATCTAAGTAATTCTAAGGGTGGTGGAACTATCGTCTGTTGTGTTCCTCTTCTGTACAAGTGGTTTATTTCGCAATTGCCTCAGACGCCTGCTTTTGTGGAGAACAAACAATGTCTAAGGTGGTCTCAGAGACTTATGTGTCTCACTAATGATGATGTAGTTTGGTATGATACTTCATTAGGTAGTTTGGAGATTACTGACAATTGTGGTGAATTCTCTAATGTGCCTCTCATTGGTACACAAGGAGGAATCAACTACAACCCTGTTTTGGCTCGTCGTCAACTTGGGTTCCCCTTGAGAGACAAACCTAATAACACTTTGTTAGAAGGTTTTTTATATCAAGAGGGTAAAGAGCCCCAACATTTTAAGCATAAGATTGTGCATGCTTGGCATAATGTTCATAGAAAAGGAAGATCCGAGCTTGGTCCGTGCAACTGTGTAGCTTTGGAAGCTTACACTCTTTAAGTGAAGAAGAGAGGTTTGGAATTGAAGATGCCTTATGCTTGTTAGAGATCTATGTCTATGGTTGTGGTTGAGCCATCAAATCTCCATAACCAAGATGTAGAGGAGTTGGAAGACGAACTCGCCAAGATGAAGCAAGAGAAGGATATGCGGGAAGAACGTTTCCATGCTTTGAGCCGAAAGCATGAGGAGTTGCAACTTGAGTCTAAGGACAAAGACACACTTATTGAGCTTCTTGAAGACCGAGTAATGAAAAGGCAGAGAGAATAAGAGGTTTCATCTTCCTCTAGTATGCCTCAGCCTTCTGTTGCTTGGAAGAAAATTGCTGATCAGCTAGTCCTCGAGAATACTTCGATGAAGACTTCTTTTGAGTACGAGATTCGACGCATCCGAAGGAAGTGTAAGACCCCAATTTTGACCCTAAGATCCCTCATGTTATCTCACAATATCCATTAGCATTGGGATCATACCTTGGCATCACCCTTACCCCTTCATTCAATGGGTTTGTATTGGGAGAGATCACCAAGCACTATGTGATTGTATCATACTTTCTATTTTATCATCTTTACTAACAAAAATACCAAAAATATGTCTTTGCATTTGTCTAACTCTTTTTTAGGTAGGGTACTTGATCCCCTTTGATCTATCAAACACACATCTAGGGTTTAAGACCCCCATTTCTAAGAGATCAACCAAGAAATGATCCACAATGGCTCTAGGCATCATGTATGAGTCCTTTTCATCTTTACATGTTATTTCGATCAAGAATTCTTCAAGAATTTGGAATTGGTTTGCCTTGAAAACCCTAGTTCCTCTAGGTATCTTGTGTAACTTCTTCAACAAGCTTCTTCAACAATTGATCAAATATTTCAAGGGATACTTCAAATTTCATCATCTTATGCATATATGATCTCCCATGAGTCCCAAAAGTCAAGATAATTGCAAGTTATCCAGTTGATTGATCGTGGTTGACTAGAGGAATTCATTTGATTAAGACTGGGGTCCCCTAGACCCTATCTCCTACAATTTTCATCATATGAAAATTATTCCAAGAGCACAGTTACTGTAAATGACATTCCAAACAACATTCATGTTTCGGTCTAGAGCTAGTTTTGTCGAAACCCTAATTTGGAGGTCAACTTCCCAAGGCCATAACTTGCTCAATTTTTATGAGATGAAATATTTCCAAGTTTCACAAACAAATTCAAGGTGTATACTTCAACTTTGATGTTGGGAGGAAGATCTAATTCAACTTTTATGAGCATGTGATATGAGGATACATTATAGGTCATTTTGGACCATTGCCAGTGAACAGGTGATTTTCCTAAAATTCAAAAATTCATAAACTCATTCATCCCCAATCCAAATGAGGTCAAATTTGTGACCATTTTAATTGTTTTTGAAAGAGCTACAACTTTTATGAAGGAACCTTTCTCATTTGAAGCTCACATAAAAAGTTAGCCAGGGTGGAATAAGTGAACATATGGCTTGACACTTAGAATTTTTTTTGATATGTTTAAATTTATAAATTTCAACCTCAAAATTCATTATGATACAAGCTTCAAATGGAAAAGTATTCAACATAAGAGTTATTCCTCTTGATCTAAACTTTCCAAAGTGTCCATATTCATCCATTTTGGACAAGGTTTGAGTGGTGTGTGCATGGCTTGAACATGGCATCGTCATTTTGCAAAGATCAACTTCAAACAGCTGCACACTTTTGCCTTGCATTCCAATCCACTTTCAGACTCAATTACCTGTGATTATGGACTTAATTGAGTGGCTTTATGGGCTTATACACGCCCATGCAAGCATGCATCACTCAATTGTCAAATTTGGAAACAACTTTGAAGGTGCAAATATAACTTGCTTTAGCTATAAATAAGAGCCTTTAGCATCAGAATTAGGGACCCTGGCGCGCCAGCTTTGATTTAAAACCTCTAACCCTCACATTTGAAAGGAAAACCTGAGAATTTTCTTTTGAAAATTGAGTTTGAATCTCACTGTTTGGGGATTCAAAACTCCAGGGATCCAAAGCTTTGTTTAAATCCTAAGCCACTTCTCCAAGCTTCCTGAGTAAGATCAAACAAGAATCAAAGCAAGAGAGATCAATTTATACACAACATTGAATGTATTTTCTAGATTTTTAATTTTCTTCAATTCTCTATCAATTCTCATCAATTCTCTTGGATCTTTGATTGTCTGAAGTCCTACCAATGTAGGCAAGAAGATTGAGTTGCTTTGAGGCCAAATCGAAGCAACTCAGTTCATGTACCTTAAATTTCAACTCCATGTATCTCTCAATATACTTGGAGTTAGGATGAATTGAGGTCAAATTCGTGATCAGTGCCATTTTTAATCTAAAATCATGTCCTTCTTTTTCATTTTTGTGATGGTGATGAGAGAACCAATTCAACCAAGGTCGCCTGAGAAGACGACCGGTGCTTTGCTTCGGTGATGAGCTGGATAGGTTCTGAGCTGGATAGGCTCTGGATAATATTTTTCATGATTTAATTGATTTTGTGAATATTTTTAATTGTTTTAAAATACTTTTAAGTTTCCAAAAATTATGATAATTTTTCTCCAAGGTCCTTTGACCTTGTTTGACCTATGATAAATCTCATGGCCATTTCTTTGGTGTTTTGATGAGGTTTTAGGAAATTGACCAACCATAATTTAATTTAATGTATATTTTTATTATTTTTAATTGTTTAAATGCCAAATTAATTGTGTAGAGGCATTTTAATGGACTTTTTGAGTTTGACTTGTGTTGTTGGGCCTTGGTCAAGGTTGATTTGACTTTGCTAGGTTAAGATCATTGGATTTAGGGGATTGATGGAATGTACATTCCATCTCCCAAAATGAATGAATGATCTTAATTTGGTGAAAGTCCTCCTTTGACCAATTTTTGTTTAATCCATTCCCCCTCCCTCTTCATCTCATTCCCCATTTTTATCCATTCATGTCATGGACCTATGATATATCTATATCCTAAGGCTAGTTGATTGCAAAATCAACATAAGTATGAACGAGATTAGGTTCCCCATTTTGCATATTCTTTTTGTGTGTGGCATGTTTCATGAGCATAGTTTATCATACTATGTCTCTAACATGTATTAACACCAAAATTCTATTGCCCTACCTCAAATAGTTGTGACTTCTTCATAAGTCTAATTACGATTGCCTAACATAATGCTAAATTTGTGACACAAAAGGCATAGCATTCTAGTTAATGAGATTGTAAGTCTCCCCTCTTTCACGGTATTGTGTGGAAACTTGGCCTTTTTTCCTTCCTTTGGAAGATGTCTTGGTTCAAGGATCCATGCTTGTGATAAGTGGGTTGTATGTTCTCCAAAGAATGACTTAAACAAAAACAAATCAAAAGCAATACTAACTTCTAATCAACTAACAACTAACATTTAATTTCAAGTCATTTATTTTTAATGCACCTTAATTTTTAAGCTTTATTCACTTGCCATTATTCATACCATTCAAGTTGTTTACTTTAATGTCATTTTCCCTTTGTCCACTTGGAACATATTTTGTGATATATTGTGTTTGTATATACTTGTGTGTTTGTATGGTCTTTTGACCTTAATGTACATAATAAGAACAAAAACCCTAAAAATCATTTTTTGTGGACATTTGGTTTGATGTAAGACTATTGGACTTAAAATTTAGGCAACACTCCCTATGCAAAGGACTTGGCCAATGCCAACTTTCATGAAACCATGTGCTTGTGAAATGAACATTCATCTGATACAAGATTAAAGATCCATTTGAGTTCATCTGCAACATGATCATTGTGAAGCTGTTATTTTGAATTTGTGTCTTATGCTCATCTTTGAAGTCATCTGATGCATGGGAAATTTTGAAGAAGATCATGGGGTTGCTAAGCTTGGATGTGGTTATCTTTATTTGATGCCTTGCCCTTCATCTTGCTATTTGTGTATTGGTATTGCTTGATTCTAAAGTCCAAGGGAAATTTGGGTTTCTATATGACATTCTTGTCTATTGGATTGCAGCCCATTGGTCTGATCTTTTCAACTCTTAACTTTTAAATTTGTGCTTAGGATTAGTCTCTTCATCTCCTCCTCACTTATTTAATTTCAAAATATCTTCCCCTTTTTTAAAAATCTTCTTTGCTTGTGCTTGTTTTCTAAACTTAGACTATATTGAAAATTAGAAACTTTGGCCTTATGCCATTGCATTTTCAAACTTCTTTTCTTAAACAAACTCGTAAGTACACTTAACTATACTTGACTTAAAATTTTCAAAAGACAAAAAAAAACTATCACTCATTCAAACCATTTTAGGCCTCTTGTGCCTTTTTTAAACTTAAAATTTTGTTAAAAGCAATGTACTAACTTTGAAATTGATACCACGAAATACGAGGTTTTGATCCCTCCTTTCTACGTTGGTACGTATGCACAAGTCTGAAGGTCTTGTTAAACACAAATATAATTAATGAATTATTTTATCATCCCTTCACTCTATTTTATTGCAAACATCATTTTGTATAAAAAAACATATGCACACAAAAAAGGGCTCCCTAGGAGTACCTATGACACTTTGGATGCTAACACCTTCCCTCTGTGTAACCAACCCCCTTACATGTAATCTCTGACATTTTATTAGTTTTGATTTGAAAATTTCTTATGTTTTTGGGTTTTAATAGTACTTTTCCCTTTTCCCCTTGGAAACAATAAAAGAGCGGTGGCGACTCTGGTTTAATTGACGTCTTGCTTATCCATAGCTTGATGGTCATGAATTTACCGCTACAGGAAGTATGCGCCTACAGCTAGATCTTCTGACATTGTCGTTAGGGGATCCTTAGGATGACTAGTTTCCTTTTCTCTTGTATTTTGTATTTTTGGTTTCTAAAATTGTATTCAGTGTAATCCTTCTAGTTATATAAATAAAAGAGATTTTTTATGGTCAATCAAATTGCACAATTGTTATTATATATATATATATTTGAAAATAAAATAGTAAGTTCCTTGAAAATAAAAATAATCAAGCATTTCATTTCATGCATCATTTGCATACATGTTTCTCTTTTTCCAGATGTCTTAATTTTTCTTTTGTGCTTCAGCCAAGCTGACTCATCGATACAATACCCGCGCCAATCATCCAAGGATCATGAAACATCTAGAGCAAGAGAACAGAGACTTGAAGGAAGAGATTTCCCGTCTGACTGCCATGATGGATCAGTCCTAGCTACTCAAAGTCAATCTTCTCCAGCGCCTGTAACTCCTCCTCCTCAGAGGACTATGTAACAGAGGTTGTTTCTTCAATCGTGTCTGCCGCTCATTTCGCTCCTGCCATGCATGCCTGATTCCCGTGGGGAATGCCCCCTAACTTTGTACCTGGAGGTTTTGCGCATACTTTTGCTTCCATGCCGACATCTAGCCCGGTCATGTATGTGCCACCACCGATTGTTCATACTCTGCCTCGTGTTCAGGACACCATCTATCATTCTGAGTCGTCTTAGGGCCCTGATGTTTATGAGAAGATGGATGAGATGAAAGACCAATTCCTTGAGCTACGAAAGAAGTTGAATACCCTGAGGGGGAAAGACCAACTCCTTGAGCTTGCTGCGGAACTTTGCTTGGTTCCTAATGTCAAAATCTCGATGAAGTTCAAAGTCCCTTCCTTTGAAAACTATAAGGGGAATACCTGTCCACTCAGTCATCTTTCCATATATGCTAGAAAGATGTCGACACAAACTGATAATGATCAGTTATTGATTCATTATTTTCAAGACAGTCTGACTGATGCTGCTCTGAGGTGGTACATGGGTTTGGATAGTGCGAATGTCCGCATGTTCAATGATTTAGGTGAGGCTTTCGTGAAGCAATACAAATATAATGTGGATATGGCGCCAGATAGGGACCAATTGAGGTCATTGTCTCAGAAGGACAAGGAGACGTTCAAGGAATACTCTCAGCGATGGAAAGAACTTGCCGCTCAAATTACCCCTCCTTTGGAAGGAAAGGAGATGAACAAGATTTTCCTCAAGACCCTGAGCTCAATTTACTATGATCGCATGATTTCCAGTGCCCCCAACGATTTTACTGAAATGGTAAACATGGGGATGAGGTTAGAAGAAGGTGTCCGAGAGGGACGGTTATCTAAAGAGGAGATTTCGTCTAACAAGAAGTATGGCGGTGGGTTTTCCAGAAAGGAAGAAGGCGAGACTAATGCAATATCTATTGGAAGGCAAAGGAGGCCTCATGCCAGAAGGAATCCACAACCCCGTCAACATCATCATCAAGTATCATCTGTTATTCCCGTGTTTTTTAACAATCAATCAATGCCCGTTTAACAACAATGTCAACAACAACCACAACAAAGAACAGACAACTACAACAACAACAATACCAACAATCATTAATAACAAAAAAACTTTGAGAGGAAGAAGGTCTCTTTTGACCTGATTCCTATGTCTTATGCTGAATTGTATCCATCATTGGTTCTCAAGAATCTTTTGCAACCAAGAAATCCTCCACAGATTCCATAACCACTTCCATGGTGGTACAAGCCAGAGCTTCACTGTGCCTTTCATCAAGGGGCTCCTGGCCATGATATTGAGAACTGTTACCCCCTGAAGTACGAAGTCCAGAAGTTGATCAAGAGTGGGATGGTGTCCTTTGAGGACCGTGTGCCGAATGTCAAAGTTAACCCACTACCTGCTCATGGTAACCCTTCTGTTAACATGGTAGATGGTTGGCTGTCCTGGGGAGTTTAAAGTATTTGATGTCCGTTTCATTAGAAGATCCTTGGTGACAATGCACAAGGATATCTGTATGGTGAGTGATTGTGAGCATGACCATGATGGTTGTGCAATTCATAGTGTTAATCCTCGAGGTTGTGTAGTTGTGAATAGAGACATCCAGAGGTTGATGGATGATGGTATTATCCAGATTCTTCAGGCTCGTCACTTGGGTGACGATGTGAATGTTATAGTTCCTGTGTTCAAGACTCCAGAGAGAGTGGCGATTCAATTTGACAGTAGCAGCAGTAATAGTGTCAACAATAAGTCGGTATCGCCATTGGTTATACGGTTAGCGGGTCCAGCCCTGTATGCATCCGATAAGGTTGTTCCATACCAGTACAATGCTACTATGTTAGAGAATGGTCAAGAGGTTCCATTACCTACGACCAATTCTGTTGTGAGCATTGCTGATGTTACGAAGGTGACCCGTAGTGGTCGTGTTTTTGGGCCGGTATTCCCAAAGAATGTCGAAGATATATCTGCCAGTAAGAAAGTTGAAGTGTCTGCAGTTGATCTAGTTAACGCTCCAAAGTGTCAGTCTGGTGAACCCAGCGGTTTGAAGCCTAGTGATGATGATGAGTGTAGCACCTCAAATTTGCACCTATCATTGTACATACATTTTCATATTAAGTCATAGCATATCATGATCCATGGCATAGCATTGCATTGTCCCCAGTTGCCTCAAGAGCAAGCAAGTCAAGAATTAGGTCAAACTGATCAGGAGATCAGTCAACCAAGCAAGCAAGGGTGTTTCTCAAGGAGCCAAGGCCCTAGGGTTTGTCCAACAAGTTCACATATCTTGGAGGTCCATTTGAAGTGTTCAAGTCAAGGGTTGGATGTTCAGAAGCCATCAGTTCATGCACAGACAGTCAAAAACCCTAGAAAGTCAAAGTTGGTCAACTGTGGTTGATTTTGATAGTTTTGATGGATGGATTTGGTTTGAGAGAGCTTATTCATGTCCCAATAGGCCTCATATATCATGGCAATCAATATCATTGAAGAATTTGAAGCTAATCAGAAAATTTCCAAAAATAGAAACTGGACCTGTAATTTTAACTGCCAAAAATGGAAACTTCTTGATCTTAAACTTACATCATGATACAAGCTTCAAATGAATTTTTGCCCAACAGGAAAGTTGAAGATCTTGTTCTCCCATTTTCAAAAAGTCCAAGAACTCCCAAATCCCATGCATGGTTTGCAAGATATGATCAATTCAATTTCAAAAAATTGTGAACTTCAACAAGCCATATCTCATGAACCAAAAGGCCAATTTTAGTGGGGTTTTTTCCTACAAGCTCCATTTAACCCCCTCTTTCCAAAAATGCAATCATCTCTTACCAAAACCTTGCCAATCAAAATGGCATTTTTTTGACTTGACTTTATTCATTTCAAGTGGACCACAAGTTGACTTTTTGAATTAAACATTTTTGACACAATTGGCCAATTGGGATGTGTTTAATATGTTATTTGCAGCCTGTTTTGAAGCCCAAATTCGTGCACCAGCCACTGCACCTCCACATGTGAACCAAAACCACCAATTAGCAAAACTTACCATTTAATCAAACTATGTTTAGTTCTTAATAATGCAACCTTAAACAGTCATATAAAATCAACTTTTCTGCCATTTGGAAACCTAGCTGCAGCCTCCAACAGACCAAAAACATTCATTCTCTCACTTTTTCATTTTTGCACATATTGCATTTTCTGCCGAAATCTCCAAAACCCTCGAGCAACCATTAGTGTTTTGATCATCTACCAACAACCTTGAGCTGGTTTGGAGCACCATTCACCAACTGTAACATCTTCATCGTGTTCTGTTTTCCAAAGCATTCTCCCATGGCAGCTTGGAGTTAGAGTCGAACCAAGCAAGTTTGAGCTTAACTTCTTCAAGGATACATCATTTGGGACCAAGACCTTCATCTGTTCAAGCTCATACTGGCCAAACAACAACTGCTTCCTCCATTTCTTCATAACCAAGTAAAATCTCGACTCTCTTTTTTCTCTTATCCATGCTATGTTTTTGATAGTCCTTGCCTTGCTGAGTATTGTGAACTTTATATCACTTGAATTGGTTAAATATGCTAGGAGAAATTTGAGTTTAAAGGTTGTTAGTCATTTTTATTTTGCGAGATTCCTTGATGATTAGGCTCGATTATTGTTAACGCTTGCTGGATTTATGATGCTGGATGTTTGATATGTTGATTGCCATGCTCGATTTCATGTTCTGGGTAGTTTCATTTTTCACGATTTTTGTTGGTTGATGAAGATGAATACTGCTGCTGATAAACCCTAAGAGTTGCCCAGAAATTTGCATGAACTGTTTTGTTTGCTGATGTTTGATGCTGCATGAACATTCCTCTATTACTGCCATGTTGCTTATGTGATGTTGTTTGAATTTCGTTTTTGGTGTTGATGATCCCATGAAGATGAACACATGCTGTTGATGAAGCAAACCCTAATCCATTTTCCAGAAAAAACTTGATTTTCACGTGTGATTGGTCCCCTGTTACTGTTCCATTGGTCACAACCAATGAGAACATTTCATTTCCCTTTGCCTGTGCGCACCGTTTCAATTAGTGAGGGTGGTATTTACCACTGTGCCACTGGTCAACTTGTTTGACTCACTAATTCATGTTATTTTATCCATGCTCTTCCAATTGATCACCCATCTTACAAAATTCATAATTCACTCAATTCAACTCCAAAATTCATGAAATTTTTTCCATCATGATCACATGAATGTCCACTATTTTATCATGATTTTTGCTGAATTTTTGATTGGCTGGATTGTTAATGGCTCTAGGTTTCTTGACATGTATGCTTAATTTGTACCTTTTGCCATTTCTTTTGTGAAATAATGATGATGCATCCAATGACCCTGAAATTTTTTGTGGTTAATCTACACTCATTCATGTTCATTTTGATGTAAAGTTTGTGCATTTATCATATGTGGTTTGTGAGATATAAATTTTTGAAGTAGGGTGTGACAATTTGTGTCACACCAATGATATGCCAGTTCATGATTTTTGTTGACATGCTTCCTGGCCTTCAATTAATGTGAAATTTTGCATAAGCCATCTCTTATATGTCTAGTTGATGTGTGAATTTTCCTGGAATTAATTATGCCATTTCCAATTTGTTTGAGATTTTTCTTTCCTGCCTGGTCAATTGTTGACTTTGTGTGATACCTCTTGCCATTTCATTTGGGAAATTCTCATATCTTATTGGATGATCATGAAACTTTACATGTGCATACTAGACATCTTGAGCTTTGCATTGGTGTTAATCCCATCCATTTCTCATCTGTTTTCATTTAGTTATGATTTTTTGAAGATGACACATGTATGTTTGACTTTTTTGTGCATGCTTGAAACTTGTTTGACTTCCTGATTTTAATTGACCATCTTCCCATGATCCAATTGAGCTGAAATTTTATATGCATGTCATTATGTGGATTGTGATTGAGCATGAATTATTTCATGATTTTTGGAATTGATTATGTTTGGGTTTGAGCCAAGTACTTCTGTTGACCTCTATGTGCTCCCTTTTGCCATGTTTTGACTTCTTTGGTCTATAAAATGATGATGATGCATGATATAAACTTGAGACCAATTGGTTTGGCTTCTTAAATGTTTGATTTTGTTTTTGATTGGATATTGTTTGCTGTTTTGATTTTTATCATTTATTTTTGACCCTAGGCTTGTCCTAGTGGTCTCTTGAGCTTATGATTGAGTTTATGTTTCAGGTTAAGCAACAATGCCTCAAAGATCATACAAATTTGATTGAGTTTGATTACATATCATGTGCTAACCTTTGTTTTGTAGGTGTGACTCATGTGACTTGAGTCTTGTGCTTTGCACATTGGTCCCTCTGATTTAACTGTTTGATTCATTTCCTTTTGATTTAAACTGTTGAACTGTTTACTGATTAGTTTGACTTTTTCAGGTACCCTTTAGTTGCTTTATTTGCTTGCTTTGCTATTTAGCAATTTGCTTTTGAGGTATAATTACTCTCTCTTCATGTAGTCTGGAGACCCGGCCTGTTATTTGGCCGGGCAAACTGTCTGAAGTCCTCCTTAAGAGGCGATGCTTGTGTGTGTTTAAATTTGTCCCAAGCAGGAAAAGTCCTTCAAGTAAGGCAATTGGTAGATCAAAGGGATAAGTAACCTATCCCCTACTATTCAGGGAGTCTTCTCCTTGCTCCCATTACATGGTTGAAGCATTGAGATAAAAACCCAAGATCTATCGAGTCAATAATGGGGAGAGAGTTCCATCTTTCTGAACTCCCCCACATTCTTATATTTACATGCTCTCCCTGATTAGGGATAGAAGCAATGAGGCACACCCCTCATCTCCTTTCATCTGCTTCACCTTAGCCTCTCAATGGCAAGGTTAAGAGCGACATTTACCTATTACAGCGGACTTTCATAGTCAAACCCTCTTGTGTGAGCCCCCTTGTTTGGCTATAGAGTGTGCTGTTTGATTCTCATTGATTGATTGATTGCTTCATATGCACCTGTTTGCTTGTATGTTATGAATTTATCATCATCAATTGCCATTAATGCATGATCATCTCTTTTGTCTGTGTGACATTGTCATTGTTGTTTACCCATTGAGGACAATTGTAAGTCCATTGCTTTGGCATTTGTTCCTATGATATGGAAGTGAGTATAAGACCATCACATTGGCCACTCATCTTATCTTTGCTTGTTGCATTGTTTATATGAGAGGATGCAATTGTAAGCCCCGCAAGTTGGCATTTGCTTTCCTATGATCATATGTGGAGTTAACCTAAGTCCAGATACAGTTGATTTCCATATTTCATTCTTGTTTTTCCCTTTGAGGAGATTAGTGTAAGACCATTGAGTGGCCTCTGATATCCCTTTCTGTTTTAGGAGATTGGTGTAAATCCAGCTATTGGTATCCGATATCCGCTTTTGTTTGTGAGATTGGAGTAAGACCATTGAGTGGCATCCGGTATCATTTGTTTGTTTAGGTTATTATTGCTTATTACCTATTCCAAAGGACACCCTTGAATCATCTTCTATATGATCTCAAGAAGTGAACCTCCTGAGAAGTTTTACTTTCCATCTTCATCCATTCATCCTCATTATGTCCTAAACCTTTTCACACTTTGATCTCAAACTTGACATAGATATTGTGCAAACATCTTCATGTTTTCAAACTAAAAACCTGGACTCAAGTCCTTGACTTTTTTTCAAATTCCATTTCATAATACTTCTTCAAATCAATCTTAATCATACTTTGACTTCATTTTCATAATCACAATCAATTAATTTCACCCATTCACTTGTTTTGGCTTTGTCCATTGTTAATCTTTTCATGCATTAGCCATAGGTTTCAATTATCATTGTGGTTGATGTAAATCTTACCTGTCCTTAGTGAGTCGACAGTAAGACTTCCGTACTGAAAACAGGGTTAACCCCTCTAGTGCGTCGAAGCTATCCTCACATGGTGGATGTTGGTCTTGGTCGAGTTTTCTCCCATTGATAATGAAAAGCCTCAGTGCTATTGTCTAACACTGAATCCACCAACTTTCGGAAATCTTTTTGCCGAACTACGGCGTTTTGATCCTTACCTTTGATGGAAGGTACGTAGGCAACGGGTTCATCCGTTCAAACCCAATAATAAATTGTATATTCTTTTCTCATCATCCCAATCATGTTTGCACAATCTTTATGTCATAACAAATAATAATTTTTACAACAAGTGTGAAAAGGGCTCCCTAGGAGTACCTAGGACGTAGTGGGTGCCTAACACCTTCCCATTGCGTAATTTACCCCTTACCCAGACTCTCTGATCTTTTTATTAGTTTTCTACGTGTAAAACTTCTTAGGCTTTTGTTCGCTTTTTAGCCAGTCCTTTGGATAAATAAAAGTGCGGTGGCGACTCGAAATTTCAATGTATCTCTTGCTTATGGTTTAATCGATAGATCATATAGCGACGAATACACCGCTACAGAAAAGTGGCGACTCTGCTGGGGAGTAAACACATCCTTGGCGGTAGTGCCTACTTTTCACCTTTGTTGTGCTATATTGTTATTTGTTATTCGACATATTCTTGTACAATTTGGGATCACTGTATTGATTGTAATGTGTGAATTGCTTGATATACAATTGCTGTTTGCTTTGGTGATCTGTGAGATGAGTTCTGTACCCGAACTCGAGTGCACTCTAGGATAGGAGAATGGCATAGTCTTGTTGACTGGTGTGGAGTATTCCTTAGCCAGTTGACTTGCGAGTCCATTCACTTGGTGGAGGTCATGTTGAACTAATAATGTCACACAAGTTATTTGTGGTTAGGCATTATTCTTTCAATCATGTGCCGCAGAAGCCAAGGACCTTAGTTTACCAAACCCATCTTGGCCTATTTTTAGGATCGTAGTGCGGAAGTCGTTCAGATGTCAGTTCTGATACGATTGTCACGCGATACTACACTCATAAGAGTTTCTCTTGAGAATATTCTTGGAATACGAGTATTCGTTCCTCCGATAATATTCGAAAGATGGAACGATGATTATGGGAACCTCTGATAGAACATGTCTGGCAGGTTTAAACCCTAGTACACTCCCTTTGGGTGGTTCTTAACCGAGACTCCATGCTCGTGACTCTCAACAAACCCGTGATTCGTGGTTGAGTCGTTCAAACATTGTTAATATCAATGGATCCCGGATCAGGTGCAAAACCTAAAATCCACCAAAGCGGCTGGTTGATATTAAGAATGTCTGAACCGGTTCATGTACCGTTAATATCAATGGAACTTGGGTGTCGATAAGGTGAAAACCTAAATCCACCAAAATAGATGATTGATATTAGGGATACATAGAGCTTTCCCACGACCTTTGTTTGGTGTGCCTTGCTTGGTCCTTGAGTGTGCTTGTTGCATTCATGCATTCACGCATTCATCCGCATACATGTCATCATCAGAAAAAGAAATTTTCAAGGAACTTAAAGGGTTATTTTGCAAAATTTTCAGACATGGAAAGACCAAAGAGGCATACAAAGAAGTACAGCTTCAGGCAGCCCGATGTAAAAAAGTTAAGGAATCTGACATCGTATGTATTAGATCCCTTGGGTTTCAAAGCTCGTTATGGGAAGCTTCTGCCTCTGCTCACCACCCAGGTTGACGAAGGATTGATGAGTACCTTGGCTCAGTTCTATGATCCCTTGCACCATTGTTTCTTATTTCCGGACTTCCAGCTATTGCCGACTTTGGAGGAATATTCTCACCTCATTGGGATTCCGATTCTGGATCAAGTGTCGTTCAGTGGCCTAGAGAGTATTCCATCTGCTCGAGAGATTGCTAGTCTGTTGCACATAGATGAAGATCTGATTAGAGCTAATCTGACTACCAAAGGCGGAATTCAGGGTTTTCCTTCCGAGTTCCTCATTGCCCAAGCCACTTTCTATGGGAAGGCCATGAGTGAGGATGCCTTTGAGGCTCTATTTGTGTTACTCATCTATGGATTGGTGCTATTCCCCAACTTCGACAAGTTCGTGGACATGAACGCCATTAGGATCTTTGCAGTCCTTAATCCAGTTCCGACCTTGTTGGGTGATGCATATGTCTCCATGCACCTAAGGAATATGAAGAATGGAGGAGTCATTGTCTGTTGTCTACCCCTGCTGTACAAGTGGTTTATTTCGCACTTGCCGCAGACAGTTGCTTTCAAGGAGAACAAGGGATGTCTACGGTGGTCTCAGAGACTCATGTCTCTCACCAATGATGATATCACCTGGTATGATCGCGTGTATGATACCGTTCAGATCATCGACTATTGTGGGGAATTCCCGAATGTGCCTCTTCTTGGCACATGTGGTGGGATTACCTACAATCCTATTCTTGCACGTCGTCAGCTTGGGTTCCCCCTGAAGGATAAACCTAATAACATTCTGTTAGAAGGTGTGTTCTTTCAGGAGGGTAAAGATCCCCAAGGCCTGAAAGCCAGATTTGTCCGTGCTTGGCGCAGTATTCACAAGAAGAGTAGGAATAAATTGGGTCCAAAGAACTGCATTGCTTTGGAGCCCTACACCTCTTGGGTCAGACAGAGAGCTGCCACCTACCTGATGCCGTATGATCATCCAAGACCTACACCGTTGGATATGGCTGGGCCTTCAACCCTCCCTACCCAACGTGTAGAGGAGTTGAGAGAAGAAGACCTTTCGCGTGCTTGGATCCGTGAAAGAGAGGAATTGCTGCAGCAGCTCAAGGAGAAGGACGCTATGATTGAATTTCTCGAGCACCGAGTGATCGACGATCCGAATGACACTTGGACTTCTTTGCTTCCTCAGTCATCCAAATTCTGGAAGAGGAAGTATGATCGACTTGCAAAAGAGAAAGCTGACATGGAGGCTGCCTATGAGAGGGAGATCAAGAAGTTGTGCACTTCTCGTCTTCCAGCATCCCGAGCTTCTAGGGATCCATAGGATGTCATTTACCTTTTCTCTTTGTAATGAATCAAAAATGCTGTATTTCTTTGTCTCAATATATTGAATGAAATATTTCCATGAGCAATTAAAATGTTTAAATATTCAAAATATTGCAAATAATACCCTAAGGGTTCCTTGAAAACAAAGCATTTGCACAAGCATTGCATGCATCATCTTTGCATAAACAGGTGTTCTCGTGCCGTCTTCTCACCTTGATTCCTGTGTCCAGACAGGATAGCTGGTCAAAGGCCGCACCGCTACTCGACGAGGCTCAACCATCAACGCAACATGGATCAAGTACAAGCCGAGTTGGCAGAGATGAGGGCAAGCATGGCCCAGTTTATTCACATGATGCAAGGGGTTGCGCAAGGACAAGAAGAACTCCGAGCACTGGTTCAGAGGCAAGAAGCTGTTATTCCACCGCCCAACCAGCCTCTGCAAGAAGGAAATCCAGTTCCTGACACTCCCGTTGCTGCTATTCCCGTCAACAACTATGATGTGGGTGAAGAGTTGAGGGGTATCCGAGTTGATGGTCAACCAATTGCTCCAGATGTTGCTAGTGCCAGAGTCATTCATGTTCCAGCCCGCAACAGAATCCCGATCGTTGACAGACAAGAGGATTTGTTCACTATGCTCAGCGAAGACGACGACATCTTGGGTAGAAATGACGCGAGAGATCGCAAAGTTGAGGCCCTTGCTGAGAAGATCAGGGCAATAGAATGTCAAAACTCCCTCGGTTTTGATGTTACAAATATGGGATTGGTAGAAGGACTGAGAATCCCGCATAAATTCAAGGCACCGTCATTCGACAAATACAACGGTACCTCCTGCCCTCGCACCCATGTGCAGGCATACTACAGAAAGATATCCGCATACACTGATGATGAAAAGATGTGGATGTATTTCTTCCAAGACAGCCTATCTGGGGCGTCTTTGGATTGGTATATGGAGTTGAAGCGGGATTCCATTGGATGCTGGAGAGACCTGGGTGAGGCGTTCCTCAGGCAGTATAAGCATAACATGGACATGGCTCCAACCAGGACTCAGCTGCAGAGTCTTTGCCAGAAAAACAACGAGAGCTTCAAAGAGTACGCCCAGAGGTGGCGCGAATTAGCTGCAAGAGTTCAACCCCCTATGCTGGAAAGGGAGTTGACTGATATGTTCATCAGTACTCTGCAAGGTGTATATATGGACCGGATGGGAAGCTGCCCATTCGGAAGTTTTTCTGACGTCGTTATCTGTGGCGAGAGAACAGAAAGTTTAATCAAGGCTGGGAGGATCCATGATGCAGGTTCCTCATCTTCGTCCAAGAAACCCTTCTCTGGGGCACCTCGCCGTAGAGAAGGAGAAACTAATGCTGTACAGCACAGAGGGAGTGTGTACAGAGCAAATGCAAACAGAGAACAATATCGTCCAGTGGCTGCAGTGACCATTCCTGCACCTCAATCTCGTCCACAACAACAACAGAGAGTTCAACAACAACCGCAACAACCGCAACAACAGCAGCAACAGCAGCAACGTCCTTATCAGCAGAGGCAAAGGTTGAATCCTGATAGAAGATTTGACCCGTTGCCTATGACGTACGCCGAATTATTGCCCGAACTACTCCGGTTAGGGTTTGTGGAATTGCGTACAATGGCTACTCCTACAGTGCTGCCTCCGGGTTATGATGCAAACGTCCGATGCGATTTTCATTCTGGGGCACCAGGCCACCATACTGAAAGATGTCGGGCTTTGCAGCATAAGGTTCAAGATCTGATTGATGCTAAGGCAATCAATTTCTCTCCAGTGCCAAATGTAGTGAACAATCCTATGCCTCAGCATGGTGGGCATAGGGTTAACAATGTTGAAGATGGAGAAGCTGAAGACTTGGTTGTCAGTGTTGAAGACATTCAGACTTCTTTGTTGGTAATCAAGGGCCGTCTACTGAAGGGGGGTGTCGACCCGGGCTGCGAAGAGGGCTGTTTGGTTTGTTCAGAAGCTACTAATGGTTGTGACCAGCTGAGGGCTGGTATTCAGAAGCTGATCGATGAAGGCTGTCTCCAGTTCAGCCGGGCCGTTAAGGATGATGGGGCAGTGTCTACTGTCACCATATTTTACAAGCCGTCTGAAGGACGAGGGCGTGGGACTGCCAGTGCACCTATCACGAGCAATACTCCGGTTACCATCCTAGCTCCGGTAACCATCCGTGCACCGACTACCATTGTTGCTCCGGCCAGAGGGGCTGTTAACAGTAATGCTGTGCCGTGGAGATATGACAACGCCTATCGCCGTGATAGAAGGGCTGGTAACCAGACAAAACCGGCTGTGCAAGCGCCAGTAACAATCAGTGCTCCGGTGAGAACTCCGGCTGTTGCAAGTCCGGTAGTGGACAATGTTGGAGGACCGGGAGGTTTCACCAGGAGTGGACGACTGTTTGCTCCTCAGCCTTTGAGAGATGCTGCTGCTGAGTCATCTGCAAAGGCTAAGGGCAAACAAGCAGTGGTTGACGAAGAACCGGCTCAGAAGGAGGCCGAGGGTTCTTTTCAGCAAGATGTTGAGGAGTTCATGAAGATAATCAAAAAGAGTGACTACAAGATCGTAGATCAGCTCAATCAGACTCCGTCAAAGATTTCGATACTCTCTTTGCTGATGTGTTCTAAGGCACATCGGGACGCTTTGCTGAAGATGCTGAATATGGCATACGTCCCGCAAGAGATATCAGTCAACCAACTGGAAGGTGTACTAGCCAATGTGAGTACCAGGCACGGTGTAGGTTTCACTGACCTAGACCTAACGCCTGAAGGACGTAATCATAACAAAGCTTTGCACATCACTATGGAGTGCAAGGGTGCTGTTTTATCTCACGTGCTAGTGGACCCCGGGTCGTCCCTGAATGTCCTGCCGAAGCAGATATTGAAGAAGATCGATGTCGAGGGAGTTGTGCTCACTCCCAGTGACCTGATTGTGCGTGCTTTCGACGGATCCAAACGGTCTGTGTTTGGTGAAGTCACTTTGCCGGTAAAGATAGGTCCGGAGGTGTTTGACATCGTGTTCTACGTGATGGACATTCAGCCCGCCTATAGTTGTCTGTTAGGGCGTCCTTGGATACACGCCGCTGGGGCAGTCTCGTCGACTCTCCATCAAAAGCTCAAATATGTCTGGAACGGTCAGATCGTGACTGTCTGTGGCGAAGAAGAGATTCTGGTGAGTCATCTCTCCTCATTCAAATATGTTGAGGTAGATGGCGAGATCCACGAAACCCTGTGCCAGGCATTTGAGACTGTGGCTCTCTAAGGGGTTGCTTGTGCTGAGCAGAGGAAGCCAGGTGCTTCAATTTCATCATACAAGCAGGCCAAAGAAGTGGTTGATTCCGGGAAAGCTGAGGGCTGGGGCAAGATGGTTGACTTGCCTATTAAAGAAGACAAATTCGGCATTGGGTACGAGCCTCTTCTAACAGAGCAGAGCGTACAAGCAGGTCCGAGCACCTTCACCAGCGCTGGGCTGATGAACCATGGGGATGTCTTTGCTGCTGATGGTGAAGACTGTGACTGTGATTTGGATGTCTGGGTCCGCCCTTGTGCACCAGGCGAATCTATCAACAATTGGACGGCTGAGGAAGTGGTCCAAGTTACTCTACTGACAGAGTAATTTTCTTTTGTTTTTTCATTTTTGCATGAAAACCCTACGTTCTGCCCAAGGCGTAGTGGTACATTGTAGGGCCACATCATGTTTACAATGTTTATAAATAAAGGACGTTTTGCAATCAAATTTTGAGATCTTTGTCTTTCTTTTTTTGATTTTTCACTTTTTTTCAAAATAATAAAAATGGCAATGTTTTTTGTGTTTTTCGTGACTTTATTGGAATCTTTTTCTAAAAACCAAACATTAAACATGCAGAAGTGATATTTTGGCATCCACTGTGAACGACTCTGTTATGGCTCAGTATGATTTTGACAATCCCATCTACCAAGCTGAAGAGGAGAGTGAGGAAGACTGTGAACTCCCTGCAGAATTGGTCAGACTACTGAAGCAAGAGGAAAGGGTCATCCAGCCTCATCAGGAGGAGTTGGAAATCGTTAATCTGGGTACTGAGGAAGCCAGAAGAGAGATCAAGATCGGGGCTGCTTTAGAAGACTCTGTCAAGAGGAGGCTAATTGAGATGCTGAAAGAATATGTGGAAATATTCGCCTGGTCATACCAAGATATGCCTGGGTTGGATACAGACATTGTGGTGCATCGGTTACCTCTTAGAGAAGAGTGTCCTTCGGTCAAGCAGAAGCTTCGCAGAACTAGTCCTGATATGGCTGTCAAGATCAAGGAAGAGGTTCAGAAGCAGTGGGATGCAGGTTTCCTGGCTGTAACCAGTTACCCGCCGTGGGTTGCCAACATCGTTCCCGTGCCAAAGAAGGATGGCAAAGTCAGAATGTGTGTCGATTACCGAGATTTGAACAGGGCGAGTCCGAAAGATGATTTCCCATTACCTCACATTGATGTATTGGTGGATAATACGGCTCAATCCTCGGTATTCTCTTTCATGGACGGTTTCTCAGGCTACAACCAGATCAAGATGGCGCCAGAGGACATGGAAAAGACGACATTCATTACACCTTGGGGCACGTTCTGCTACAAAGTGATGCCATTTGGGTTGAAGAATGCCGGTGCTACCTATCAGAGGGCAATGACGACTCTCTTTCATGACATGATGCACAACGAAATCGAAGTGTACGTGGATGATATGATTGCGAAGTCGCAGACAGAAGAGGAGCACCTGGTAAATTTGCAGAAGTTGTTTGACAGACTGGTCAAGTTCAAGCTGAGGCTGAATCCGAACAAGTGTACGTTTGGGGTGAGATCAGGGAAGCTGTTAGGCTTCATTGTCAGTGAGAAAGGGATTGAGGTAGATCCAGCTAAAGTCAAAGCTATTCAAGAGATGCCTGAACCGAAGACGGAAAAGCAAGTCCGTGGGTTTTTAGGGAGGTTGAACTACATTGCAAGGTTCATATCTCATCTAACTGCCACATGTGAACCAATTTTCAAACTGCTCAGAAAAAATCAGGCAATCAAATGGAATGATGACTGTCAGAAAGCTTTCGACAAAATCAAAGAATATCTACAGAACCCTCCAATCATGATTCCTCCAGTTCCAGGGAGACCATTGATAATGTACCTGTCAGTTACCGAGACTTCGATGGGGTGTGTATTGGGGCAGCATGACGAGTCTGGTCGAAAAGAGCATGCCATATACTACTTAAGCAAAAAGTTTACCGACTGTGAAACAAGATATTCACTGCTCGAGAAAACTTGTTGTGCTTTGGCCTGGGCTGCTCGCCGACTAAGGCAGTATATGCTGAACCATACTACTTTGTTGATTTCTAGGATGGATCCAGTCAAATACATCTTTGAGAAGCCAGCTCTCACCGGACGTGTTGCCCGTTGGCAGATGATCTTAACGGAGTATGACATTCAGTACACGTCTCAGAAGGCCATCAAAGGTAGTATTCTGTCAGACTATCTTGCCGAACAACCAATCGATGATTATCAGCCTATGATGTTTGAATTCCCTGATGAAGACATCATGTATTTGAAGATGAAAGACTGTGAAGAGCCGCTTGTCGAGGAAGGACCAGATCCTGATGACAAGTGGACACTGATGTTTGATGGGGCTGTGAATATGAACGGTAACGGTGTTGGGGCAGTGTTGATCAATCCCAAAGGTGCTCATATACCTTTCTCTGCCAGATTGACTTTCGACGTCACCAACAATGAAGCTGAGTACGAGGCTTGTATCATGGGGATAGAAGAAGCCATTGATTTGCGGATCAAAACACTTGACATATTTGGAGATTCAGCTCTAGTGATCAATCAGGTCAATGGAGATTGGAATACAAATCAGTCGCATCTGATTCCGTATAGAGATTACACCAGAAGAATACTGACGTTCTTCAAGAAGGTTAAATTGTATCATGTCCCTCGGGATGAAAATCAAATGGATGATGCTTTGGCTACTTTATCCTTTATGATAAAGGTTCATTGGTGGAACCATGTACCACGTATTGCTGTGAATCGACTCGAGAGGCCTGCGTATGTGTTTGCAGCCGAGTCTGTTATTGCTATTGACGAGAAACCGTGGTATTATGACATCAAGAACTTCCTCAAGACTCAAGAGTATCCTGAGGGTGCGTCGAAGAATGATAAGAAGACCCTGAGAAGGCTAGCTGGAAGCTTTTATCTGAATCAGGATGATGTGCTATACAAGAGGAACTTTGACATGGTTCTGCTCAGATGCGTGGATAGACACGAAGCAGACATGTTAATGCAAGAGGTGCACGAGGGTTCGTTTGGTACCCACGCTGGTGGTCATGCAATGTCGAAGAAATTGCTGAGAGCCGGATATTACTGGATGACTATGGAATCCGATTGCTTCAAATATGCTCGGAAATGCCATAAGTGTCAAATCTATGCTGATAAGGTGCATGTACCACCAAGCCCGTTGAATGTCATGAACTCGCCTTGGCCGTTTGCCATGTGGGGCATTGATATGATTGGGAAGATAGAGCCTACTGCTTCTAATGGACATCGCTTCATCCTGGTTGCGATTGATTACTTCACCAAATGGGTGGAAGCAGCTTCCTATGCCAACGTCACCAAACAAGTGGTTGCCCGGTTCATCAAGAAAGAAATCATCTGTCGTTATGGAGTCCCTGAGAGAATCATCACTGATAATGGTTCGAATCTCAACAACAAGATGATGAAAGACTTGTGCAGAGATTTCAAGATTGAACATCACAATTCTTCTCCTTACAGACCAAAGATGAATGGTGCTGTAGAGGCAGCAAACAAGAACATCAAGAAGATTGTGCAGAAGATGGTCGTAACGTACAAAGATTGGCACGAGATGTTGCCTTTCGCTTTGCATGGGTACCGTACTTCAGTACGTACGTCGACAGGGGCAACCCCCTACTCCCTTGTGTATGGTATGGAAGCAGTCTTACCTGTTGAAGTGGAGATCCCTTCTCTGAGGGTATTATTGGATGTCAAGCTGGACGAAGCCGAGTGGATTCGCACAAGGTTTAATGAGTTAAGCCTTATCGAAGAAAGACGGTTAGCAGCTGTTTGCCATGGGCAGTTATATCAGAGGAGGATGAAGCGGGCCTTTGATCAGAAAGTGCGTCCTCGGACATTTCAAACTGGCGATCTAGTTTTGAAGAGGATCCTTCCTCCCGGTACAGATAATAGGGGCAAGTGGACTCCTAACTATGAAGGTCCATATGTTGTGAAGAAGGTCTTCTCCGGTGGAGCCTTGATGCTTACAACAATGGACGGTGAAGATTTTCCTTCCCCTGTTAACTCAGACGTAGTCAAAAAATACTTCGCATAAATTGACCCGCTGGACAAAAAGAATAAAAGAGTCCAGGAAAAAATGGGCATCCCGGCGAACCAAAAAACAGAAAGAAAAGGTTCGGGCAAAAATTAGGGATAAAAATGAAAAAAAAAAACTGTACACCCGGTAAGTCGAAAACCCGCAAGGGCGGCTTAGGCAAAAATGGGTATCCCGGTGGATTGAAAACCCGAAAGGGCGATCCAGCCAAAAGAGGGACTAAAAGCGAAGACTACAGTCTGAGTTATCTGTACTTCATCATGCTTCGTCAGCTGCCATCTCGACAGATGTGATCGGTCCAGTCAGTCTTCTCAGAAAGCAAGGAATTGGGAGGAAATTGATGATTTATGAGTTATAACAGAGTTGGGAAACAGTGGATGCCGTGTTCACATTGCCATTAGGATAGTTTATTTTCCTTTTGTGTGCAATTACCTCTTTCTAGGAATTGCTACCCAATGTATTTGCCTTTTCAGGCACATTTTCAATCAATAAAAATCGTTATTCAGATAAATTGCTCTCCTGTTTTTATTTTTACTGTTTTGTTTGCAAAAACGTCCGAATTTTTGATAAACATTGCATCTATAAAGACATGAAGGCTAAACAATGACGTGCAGAAAGATTCAAACATTTGAAAATCATTTTGAATGTTGAGGACACTTGAGCGTATCTTGTTCATGTACCCCCTGGGGCATCTGTTTTTCCGATTTGCAGGTCGTCACCTGTGAGTATTTTCCCCAGTAAGGTCGTCGCCTGCGAGCATTCCCCAGCAGTGCTTTCCTCAGACAGGAGTCATTCTCCTAACTATGTTTTGTTTTAGCCTTCCCCAGCGAAGCAATTATCTCTCCAGCAGAGTTCATCCTACCAGTGGATTGGACGGGTGTTCATGGCAGACGGATACCTACATCCCCAGCTGAGTCGTTTCTACTTGTGAACATTGTGGGTCGTCCCCAGCGGAGTAGCGGTTATTCCCCAAAAAGCAGGGCCTATTTTATCTGAGGTTTGTATGAGCCTTACCCCCAGAGAGTGGCCTGGTTTAGTTTCCCCCAGCGGAGCTTTCATTTCCCCAAGCGGAATTTTTGTGGATTGATTGGGCTATCCTCAGCAGTTTACCTTTGTTTTCCCCTAGCAGAGTTGCTTTATTACTCCCCAGCAAGTTGCCTTGTCCTCCTCTAGTGGATTTGTGTTGTTGGTTCCCCAGCAGTTGTCTTGTTGTTCCCCCAGTGGATTTATCTTGAAGATTCCTCAGCACAGTCGTCCTGTGTATTTCCCCCGCAGAGTTCTCATCATGCCGCATTGCATATAGTAATCATTGCATCCTCAAACTGCGTAGCATTTCCATCCCATATGGAGCATTACGCCATAGAAAAATTCAAACATATGCATTCATGTGCTCGAAACCACATCAGACCGCATCCCCGACAGAGGCAGATCATCTTTATTCAACGTCAGCAGCAAGTCAGCTACAGTTGCTCAGACAGCATTCAGAATTGATTATCCCCGACAGAGGCAGATCATCTTTATTCAACGTCAGCAGCAAGTCAGCTACAGTTGCTCAGACAACATTCAGAATTGATTATCCCCGCAGAGGTTTATTTCCTCACCCGATGGTGACAGAGGTTTATTTCCTCACCCGATGGTGACAGAAAGTTTGTTTCTCCCCAGTGAGACCCCCAGCAAGTGATCTGTCTTGCCTTGACATATCTAAGATGTCGTTCTTGTGATACCAGTAAGTGTCGTGTCAGCACCCGCGTGTGTCTGGTCATTTTTGGTGTCGGTAAACACCATTGTTTCGGTGTCGGTAAACATCGAGGCTCACCCAGTCATCGGTAAATGTCTGGTCATTTTTTTGGTGTCGGTAAACACCATTGTTTCGATGTCGGTAAACATCGAGGCTCACCCAGTCATCGGTAAATGTCTGGTCATTATTTTTGGTGTCGGTAAACACCATTGTTTCGGTGTCGGTAAACATCGAGTCTTTCTTTCAGTCATCGGTAAATGTCTGATAAATCCCCAGCTAGAAATCCCCAGTAAAGTCATCTGTAAATGTCCTATCTGGTTTTCAGTTGCAAATATTTGTTTGTCTCTTCCCAATAAATTTCTCATTCCCAGCCATCGGTAAATGTCTGTTCATTCTCTTTGATGTCGGTAAGCATCATCTTTCGATGTCGGTAAACATTGAGTCCCATCCCAGTCATCGGTAAATGTCTGGTCGTTTCTTTGTTCTCTTGTTAATAAAATCAAAATCCCCAGAAGTCGTCGGTAAACGTCTTGTCTGGTATCACCACAAAGATTTTTGTTCCTCCCCAAGCGGAGATGCCATCGGTAAATGGCCCAGTTTCTTCGATATCGGTAAATATCGAATTCCCAGTTACAGCAGCCATCGGTAAATGGTCTTGCTAAGTTGACATCGGTAAATGTCATGTTTCTTTGAAGCCACCATCGGTAAATGGTCTTGCTTCCTTCCTACATCAAATTATTTCCCAGCAACCATCGGTAAATGGTCTTGCTGAAGTTGATATCGGTAAATATCAAAGTTTTAACCATCGGTAAATGGTTTTGATTTTCAGAAGTTGTTTTCCCAGCAGCCATCGGTAAATGGTTTTGCTGAAGTTGATATCGGTAAATATCAAGTTCCCGGTTGTCCAACCATCGGTAAATGGTTTGGTTTCTTTGAAGCTATCATGCAGTTGTCATCGGTAAATGACGTGTTTCTTCTGGTATTATATCTAGTCGGTGCAAATTTCTACGGTTCTTTTGTATTCAATCCCTGTTTACCCTGAAAGTCTGACAGCCGTTGTTATCATCCGTTCGGGTTCCCAGCTGATTGAATAGGGGCAGCTGTAGCACCTCAAATTTGCACCTATCATTGTACATACATTTTCATATTAAGTCATAGCATATCATGATCCATGGCATAGCATTGCATTGTCCCCAGTTGCCTCAAGAGCAAGCAAGTCAAGAATTAGGTCAAACTGATCAGGAGATCAGTCAACCAAGCAAGCAAGGGTGTTTCTCAAGGAGCCAAGGCCCTAGGGTTTGTCCAACAAGTTCACATATCTTGGAGGTCCATTTGAAGTGTTCAAGTCAAGGGTTGGATGTTCAGAAGCCATCAGTTCATGCACAGACAGTCAAAAACCCTAGAAAGTCAAAGTTGGTCAACTGTGGTTGATTTTGATAGTTTTGATGGATGGATTTGGTTTGAGAGAGCTTATTCATGTCCCAATAGGCCTCATATATCATGGCAATCAATATCATTGAAGAATTTGAAGCTAATCAGAAAATTTCCAAAAATAGAAACTGGACCTGTAATTTTAACTGCCAAAAATGGAAACTTCTTGATCTTAAACTTACATCATGATACAAGCTTCAAATGAATTTTTGCCCAACAGGAAAGTTGAAGATCTTGTTCTCCCATTTTCAAAAAGTCCAAGAACTCCCAAATCCCATGCATGGTTTGCAAGATATGATCAATTCAATTTCAAAAAATTGTGAACTTCAACAAGCCATATCTCATGAACCAAAAGGCCAATTTTAGTGGGGTTTTTTCCTACAAGCTCCATTTAACCCCCTCTTTCCAAAAATGCAATCATCTCTTACCAAAACCTTGCCAATCAAAATGGCATTTTTTTGACTTGACTTTATTCATTTCAAGTGGACCAAAAGTTGACTTTTTGAATTAAACATTTTTGACACAATTGGCCAATTGGGATGTGTTTAATATGTTATTTGCAGCCTGTTTTGAAGCCCAAATTCGTGCACCATCCACTGCACCTCCACATGTGAACCAAAACCACCAATTAGCAAAACTTACCATTTAATCAAACTATGTTTAGTTCTTAATAATGCAACCTTAAACAGTCATATAAAATCAACTTTTCTGCCATTTGGAAACCTAGCTGCAGCCTCCAACAGACCAAAAACATTCATTCTCTCACTTTTTCATTTTTGCACATATTGCATTTTCTGCCGAAATCTCCAAAACCCTCGAGCAACCATTAGTGTTTTGATCATCTACCAACAACCTTGAGCTGGTTTGGAGCACCATTCACCAACTGTAACATCTTCATCGTGTTCTGTTTTCCAAAGCATTCTCCCATGGCAGCTTGGAGTTAGAGTCGAACCAAGCAAGTTTGAGCTTAACTTCTTCAAGGATACATCATTTGGGACCAAGACCTTCATCTGTTCAAGCTCATACTGGCCAAACAACAACTGCTTCCTCCATTTCTTCATAACCAAGTAAAATCTCGACTCTCTTTTTTCTCTTATCCATGCTATGTTTTTGATAGTCCTTGCCTTGCTGAGTATTGTGAACTTTATATCACTTGAATTGGTTAAATATGCTAGGAGAAATTTGAGTTTAAAGGTTGTTAGTCATTTTTATTTTGCGAGATTCCTTGATGATTAGGCTCGATTATTGTTAACGCTTGCTGGATTTATGATGCTGGATGTTTGATATGTTGATTGCCATGCTCGATTTCATGTTCTGGGTAGTTTCATTTTTCACGATTTTTGTTGGTTGATGAAGATGAATACTGCTGCTGATAAACCCTAAGAGTTGCCCAGAAATTTGCATGAACTGTTTTGTTTGCTGATGTTTGATGCTGCATGAACATTCCTCTATTACTGCCATGTTGCTTATGTGATGTTGTTTGAATTTCGTTTTTGGTGTTGATGATCCCATGAAGATGAACACATGCTGTTGATGAAGCAAACCCTAATCCATTTTCCAGAAAAAACTTGATTTTCACGTGTGATTGGTCCCCTGTTACTGTTCCATTGGTCACAACCAATGAGAACATTTCATTTCCCTTTGCCTGTGCGCACCGTTTCAATTAGTGAGGGTGGTATTTACCACTGTGCCACTGGTCAACTTGTTTGACTCACTAATTCATGTTATTTTATCCATGTTCTTCCAATTGATCACCCATCTTACAAAATTCATAATTCACTCAATTCAACTCCAAAATTCATGAAATTTTTTCCATCATGATCACATGAATGTCCACTATTTTATCATGATTTTTGCTGAATTTTTGATTGGCTGGATTGTTAATGGCTCTAGGTTTCTTGACATGTATGCTTAATTTGTACCTTTTGCCATTTCTTTTGTGAAATAATGATGATGCATCCAATGACCCTGAAATTTTTTGTGGTTAATCTACACTCATTCATGTTCACTTTGATGTAAAGTTTGTGCATTTATCATATGTGGTTTGTGAGATATAAATTTTTGAAGTAGGGTGTGACAATTTGTGTCACACCAATAATATGCCAGTTCATGATTTTTGTTGACATGCTTCCTGGCCTTCAATTAATGTGAAATTTTGCATAAGCCATATCTTATATGTCTAGTTGATGTGTGAATTTTCCTGGAATTAATTATGCCATTTCCAATTTGTTTGAGATTTTTCTTTCCTGCCTGGTCAATTGTTGACTTTGTGTGATACCTCTTGCCATTTCATTTGGGAAATTCTCATATCTTATTGGATGATCATGAAACTTTACATGTGCATACTAGACATCTTGAGATTTGCATTGGTGTTAATCCCATCCATTTCTCATCTGTTTTCATTTAGTTATGATTTTTTGAAGATGACACATGTATGTTTGACTTTTTTGTGCATGCTTGAAACTTGTTTGACTTCCTGATTTTAATTGACCATCTTCCCATGATCCAATTGAGCTGAAATTTTATATGCATGTCATTATGTGGATTGTGATTGAGCATGAATTATTTCATGATTTTTGGAATTGATTATGTTTGGGTTTGAGCCAAGTACTTCTGTTGACCTCTATGTGCTCCCTTTTGCCATGTTTTGACTTCTTTGGTCTATAAAATGATGATGATGCATGATATAAACTTGAGACCAATTGGTTTGGCTTCTTAAATGTTTGATTTTGTTTGTGATTGGATATTGTTTGCTGTTTTGATTTTTATCATTTATTTTTGACCCTAGGCTTGTCCTAGTGGTCTCTTGAGCTTATGATTGAGTTTATGTTTCAGGTTAAGCAACAATGCCTCAAAGATCATACAAATTTGATTGAGTTTGATTACATATCATGTGCTAACCTTTGTTTTGTAGGTGTGACTCATGTGACTTGAGTCTTGTGCTTTGCACATTGGTCCCTCTGATTTAACTGTTTGATTCATTTCCTTTTGATTTAAACTGTTGAACTGTTTACTGATTAGTTTGACTTTTTCAGGTACCCTTTAGTTGCTTTATTTGCTTGCTTTGCTATTTAGCAATTTGCTTTTGAGGTATAATTACTCTCTCTTCATGTAGTCTGGAGACCCGGCCTATTATTTGGCCGGGCAAACTGTCTGAAGTCCTCCTTAAGAGGCGATGCTTGTGTGTGTTTAAATTTGTCCCAAGCAGGAAAAGTCCTTCAAGTAAGGCAATTGGTAGATCAAAGGGATAAGTAACCTATCCCCTACTATTCAGGGAGTCTTCTCCTTGCTCCCATTACATGGTTGAAGCATTGAGATAAAAACCCAAGATCTATCGAGTCAATAATGGGGAGAGAGTTCCATCTTTCTGAACTCCCCCACATTCTTATATTTACATGCTCTCCCTGATTAGGGATAGAAGCAATGAGGCACACCCCTCATCTCCTTTCATCTGCTTCACCTTAGCCTCTCAATGGCAAGGTTAAGAGCGACATTTACCTATTACAGCGGACTTTCATAGTCAAACCCTCTTGTGTGAGCCCCCTTGTTTGGCTATAGAGTGTGCTGTTTGATTCTCATTGATTGATTGATTGCTTCATATGCACCTGTTTGCTTGTATGTTATGAATTTATCATCATCAATTGCCATTAATGCATGATCATCTCTTTTGTCTGTGTGACATTGTCATTGTTGTTTACCCATTGAGGACAATTGTAAGTCCATTGCTTTGGCATTTGTTCCTATGATATGGAAGTGAGTATAAGACCATCACATTGGCCACTCATCTTATCTTTGCTTGTTGCATTGTTTATATGAGAGGATGCAATTGTAAGCCCCGCAAGTTGGCATTTGCTTTCCTATGATCATATGTGGAGTTAACCTAAGTCCAGATACAGTTGATTTCCATATTTCATTCTTGTTTTTCCCTTTGAGGAGATTAGTGTAAGACCATTGAGTGGCCTCTGATATCCCTTTCTGTTTTAGGAGATTGGTGTAAATCCAGCTATTGGTATCCGATATCCGCTTTTGTTTGTGAGATTGGAGTAAGACCATTGAGTGGCATCCGGTATCATTTGTTTGTTTAGGTTATTATTGCTTATTACCTATTCCAAAGGACACCCTTGAATCATCTTCTATATGATCTCAAGAAGTGAACCTCCTGAGAAGTTTTACTTTCCATCTTCATCCATTCATCCTCATTATGTCCTAAACCTTTTCACACTTTGATCTCAAACTTGACATAGATATTGTGCAAACATCTTCATGTTTTCAAACTAAAAACCTGGACTCAAGTCCTTGACTTTTTTTCAAATTCCATTTCATAATACTTCTTCAAATCAATCTTAATCATACTTTGACTTCATTTTCATAATCACAATCAATTAATTTCACCCATTCACTTGTTTTGGCTTTGTCCATTGTTAATCTTTTCATGCATTAGCCATAGGTTTCAATTATCATTGTGGTTGATGTAAATCTTACCTGTCCTTAGTGAGTCGACAGTAAGACTTCCGTACTGAAAACAGGGTTAACCCCTCTAGTGCGTCGAAGCTATCCTCACATGGTGGATGTTGGTCTTGGTCGAGTTTTCTCCCATTGATAATGAAAAGCCTCAGTGCTATTGTCTAAAACTGAATCCACCAACTTTCGGAAATCTTTTAGCCGAACTACGGCGATTTGATCCTTACCTTTGATGGAAGGTACGTAGGCAACGGGTTCATCCGTTCAAACCCAATAATAAATTGTATATTCTTTTCTCATCATCCCAATCATGTTTGCACAATCTTTATGTCATAACAAATAATAATTTTTACAACAAGTGTGAAAAGGGCTCCCTAGGAGTACCTAGGACGTAGTGGGTGCCTAACACCTTCCCATTGCGTAATTTACCCCTTACCCAGACTCTCTGATCTTTTTATTAGTTTTCTACGTGTAAAACTTCTTAGGCTTTTGTTCGCTTTTTAGCCAGTCCTTTGGATAAATAAAAGTGCGGTGGCGACTCGAAATTTCAATGTATCTCTTGCTTATGGTTTAATCGATAGATCATATAGCGACGAATACACCGCTACAATGAGGTACTCCGGTTGATTAAGAAGAGTGAGTTTAATATGGTGGAGTAGTTTGTCCAAACTCCCTCCAAAATTTTAGTGTTCTCTCTGCTTATGAACTCTGAAGCGCACAGAGAAGCATTTCAAAAGGTATTGGAGCAAGCTTATGTAGAGCATGATGTAACGGTTGATCAGTTTGATCATATTGTGGCTAATATCGCTTCCTGCAACAACTTGAGCTTTTGTGATGAGGAACTCCTCGAGGAGGGTAGGAATCACAATCTAGCGTGTCATATTTCAATGAATTGCAAGGAGGATGCATTGTCGAACGTATTGGTTGATACTGTTCTTCCTTGAATGTTCTTCCCAAATCAACTCTTTCTAGATTAACATATCAAGGAGCTCCAATGAAATATAGTGGTTTGATCGTCAAGGCATTTGATGGTTCTCGCAAGACTGTGAATGGTGAAGTGGACCTTCCCGTGAAGATAGGTCCAAGTGGTTTCCAAATTACTTTCCAAGTAATGGATATCCACCCGACCTATAGCTACTTGTTAGGAAGGCCATGGATACATGAGGCAGGAGCAGTGGTGTCAACACTACATCAGAAATTGAAGTTTGTCAAGAATGGAAAGCTTGTTATTATTAGGGGGGGGGAGGGGGGAGAAGGCTTTGTTGGTAAGCCACCTGTCGTCTTTCTCTTATGTAGAAGATGAGGATGAGGTTAGAACTCTGTTCCAAGCTTTATCAATTGCTGAGGAAAAGAGAGTTGGGGAACCTATGTCCTCCTTCAAAGATGCTCAGAAGATTTAAAGATGGTATTTCTGATCAGTGGAGCCAGATGATAGAGGTCACCGAGAACAAGAGTAGGGAGATTTAGGATTCCAACGAGGTTCAACTGAGATTAGAGTTGAAGATGTGAAACCCAGTTTCCGTAGCGGAGGGTTCATTCATGGCAATGAACAACACTTAACTTCCGTGATTAAGGGTGATGAAGACGAAGACTGCACCAATTTTATGACGCATGGAAAAGCTTAAAACAATTGGACTGCTATTGATGTTCTTGTTATTACGCATCGTTCTAAGTAATTGATTTTATTGTTTTTGAAAATCCTTCTCCTATGCCTAAGGGAGAAGTCAACATTGTTGGCATTTTCAAATTTGATCATTAATAAAATTCAATTCATCCACATCAATGATGTTTTTATTTTTACTTTTTGCTTTTTTTCTGGAAAATGGTAATCACAATAAACATAATTAAAATATAATTTGTCCATCTGCATAATATTTGGTCACCAATTCACTTCTCTAAAATAAAAATATCAAATCATTATGCAGGTTGGTTTCTAAACCAATTAAATACAATGATCCTACTCCTTCGCCGAATTTTGAATTCCCTTTGTTTGAGGCTGAGGAAGGAAGTGATGAAGAAGTATCTGATGAATTGTCTCGTCTACTTGAGCACGAGGAAAAAGTCATTCAGCCGTTTGAAGAGCAGATTGAGTTAGTCAACTTGGGTTCCGAGGATGATGTGAAGAAAGTCAAGATTGGGTCTCGACTGTGTCCAGAGGTTAAGAAGGGGTTGATTGATCTTCTCCGAGAGTATTCAGATGTGTTTGCTTGGTCCTATCAAAACATGCCTGGGTTGGATTCTGAGATTGTGGAGCATAGATTGTCGTTGAAGCCAGAATGCTTGCCAGTCAAGCAGAAGTTGAGGAGGACTCATCCTGATATGGAAATAAAGATTAAAGAAGAAATGCAGAAGTAGATTGATGATGGTTTCCTTGTTACTACTGAGTATCCGCAATGGGAGGCCAATATTGTGCCTGTTCCGAAGAAGGATGGAAAAGTTCGTATGTGTGTTGATTATAGAGATTTGAATAAAGACAGTCAGAAAGATGAATTCCCTCTGCCACACATTGATATATTGGTAGATAATACAACTAAATTCAAAGTCTTTTTGTTTATGGACGGATTGTCCGGATATAATCAGATCAAGATGGCACCCGAAGATATGGAGAAGACCACATTCATTACACCCTGGGGAACATTCTGTTATAGAGTGATGCCTTTCGATTTAAAGAATGCTGGTGCAACTTACTAGAGAGCAATGACTACTCTTTTCCATGATATGATGCATAAAGAGATCGAAGTCTGTGTTGATGATATGATTGCCAAATCCAATGATGAAAAAGAACATGTTGAGCATTTGTTGAAGCTATTCCAGCGTTTGAGGAAGTACAAACTCCACTTGAATCCCAATAAGTGTACATTTGGTGTTCGTTCTGGTATGTTGTTGGGTTTTTCTTGTCGGTGAGAAGGGTATTGAAGTTGATCCTGCCAAGGTCAAAGCAATACAAGAGATGCTTGCGCCAAAAACTGAGAAGCAAGTCAGAGGTTTTCTCGGCCGCTTGAATTATATCTCCATATATCATTTCCCACATGACTTCCCCATGTGCGCCTATATTCAAGCTTCTTCGGAAAGATTAGTCTTGTGATTGGACTGAAGATTGCCAAGAAGCTTTTGACAGTATCAAAGAGTATCTGCTTGAGCCTCCGATTCTGTCTCCTCCTGTTAAAGGAAGACCATTGATCATGTATTTGACTGTGCTTGAAGAGAGTATGGGTTATGTTTTTGGTCAGCAAGATGAGACTGGAAATAAAGAATTTGATATTTACTACCTCAGTAAGAAGTTCACCGATTGTGAGACTCAGTATTCTATGCTGGAAAAGAATTGTTACGCATTGGCTTGGGCTGCTAGGCGTCTGCGTCAATATATGTTGAATCATACCACTTGGTAGATATCCAAAATGGATCCAATCAAGTATATTTTTGAGAAGCCTGCTTTAACTAGGAGGATTGCTCGTTGACAGATGTTGTTGTTAGAGTATGATATCGAATACCGATCTCAGAAAGCAATCAAAGGTAGTGTCTTGGCTATCCATTTGGCACACCAACCAATTGAAGATTACCAGTTAGTGAAGTATGATTTTCCTGATGAAGAGATTTTATAATTGAAAATGAAATATTATGATGAACCATTGCTTTAAGAAGGGCCAGAACCTGGTTCCCATTAGGGCATGGTATTTGATGGAGTTGTTAATCAATATGGTAATGGGATTGGGGCAGTAATCATTACTCCTCAAGGAACTCATTTTCCATTCACAACTAGATTGACTTTCAAGTGTATAAACAATATGGCGGAGTATAAAGCTTGCATTATGGGGCTTGAAGAGGCCATTGATCTCAGAATTAAGTATTTGGACGTTTATGAAGATTCGGATTTGGTTGTGAATCAAATTAAAGGTGAGTGGGAGACGAATCAACCCAGTTTGATACCATATAGAGATTATGCGAGGAGGATTTCAACTTTCTTTATAAAGGCTTAGTTTCATCATATCCCTTGAGATGAAAACCGGATGGCAGATGCTCTTGCAACTTTGGCTTCAATGATTGTGGTGAAGTATTGGAATGAAGTTCCCAATATGGTGTGCCAAGTAAGATCATTATTGATAATGGGTCGAACTTGAATAATAATAAGGTGGAAGCTATTTACAAATACTTCAAGATTGCACATCATAATTCTTCTCCTTAGAGACCCAAGATGAATGGGATTCTTGAAGCTACAAATAAAAACATCAAGAAGATTATTCAGAAGATGGTCGTAACATATAAAGATTGGCATGAGATGCTACCATTTTCTTTGCATGGGTATCGTACATCCATCCTCACTTAAACAGGGGAAACCCCTTTCTTACTTGTTTATGGCATGGAAGCTATGCTCCCAGTAGAGGTTGAGATCCCATCATTGCGTGTCTTGATGGAAGCCAAGTTGACTGAGGGTGAATGGTGTTAAACCAGGTTTGACCAGCTGAATTTAATTGAAGAGAAGAGGTTAACTGCCATGTGTCATGGTCAATTGTATCAACAGAGAATGAAGAAATCTTTTGATAAGAAGGTCAGATCTCGTGTGTTCAAAGAAGGTGACTTTGTGCTCAAGAAGATTCTGTCTTTCAAGCCAGATTCTAGGGTGAAATGGACTCCAAACTATGAAGACCCATATGTTGTTAAGAGAGCCTTTTCAGGCGGCACTTAGATTCTTACAACTATGGATGGTGAAGAGTTCACCCGTTCTGTGAACGCAGATGAAGTCAAGAAATACTTTGCCTAAAAAGAAAACAACATCTCGCCAAGTTGAAAACCTGAAAGGGCGGCTTACGCAAAAATGAGTGTCTCGGTGGATTGAAACCCGAAAAGGCGATCCAGGAAAAAGTTAGAGACATAAAAAAACAGAAAGAATCATCCCGATAAATTGAGTACCCCATCTTGGGGCAATTTATGCAAAAATTAGGGATTATGGCAAGTAACTGCATCCTGCTGATCTTCAGTTCTGAAGGCATTCTTGAGCAAATCGATCAATTCTGATTCACCATCGCCAATGAAGTCTTGTCATTTACAGACTACCATTTCATTAAATAAAGTTGAGTTTTTTATCCAATTGTTTCTACTCTTGTTTAATACAACCAAATATATTTAAATTTTATTATGATCATTTTGAAGTTAAATTTTAAATTAAAATCATATTTTATTAAATATATAAAAGTAGTTACTTTGAGCAATCAATATCATTTAAAGGAATATCAACAGCGGTTTGAAGAGCGGTAAGCCTTAAATGCGAAGCAGTATTGGTTCTCCCTAAGCAGTAGGTGTAATCCTTGTTTCATCCCCGACAACATTTCAGTAACCGAGTTCTGTTGGTTTCCCAAACCATGTTTGTTGGCCTCCCTTGAGTTATATGCATATTATTTTGGCAGTTTGCACGGTTTTGGAAAATTTTGGTTTCTCCGCAAATCGTCTGAGTTACTCCTGATTTTGGGTAGCTATGGTGTTAGTCCCCTGCAGGGTTATCTCGCATTTGATATGGTGTTGACCTAAAAATCCCCGCAGAGTTTGTAGCAGTTTCCTCAACAGATCCTCTCTTTGTGCTTTACCCAACCAGGATTGGGCTTTCAAGATGTTTGTTTCTCTCCAGCAGTTGTTTCCCTCCTGTGAGGATTGGATATGGATTGTATCGATGATTCAAATCAGTGACACTTGTATCCTTTGTGATTGTTTTGTCAGCATAATCTTTATATATACATATACATATACAACCATATAATTTCATTATTACATTGTTGCACTTTATGATTCATTGTTCGTCTGGATCCTATGCTATGGTGGGTTACTTTTTCCCTATGCAAATGTGGTTTGTCTGTCCTCTTTCAATTGTAGAGTGTCATCCCATTAAGTAGAAAGACATTAACCTTTCTCCTTTCCCCACTGAGTTATTTCCTTGTGGATGATTATTATTTCAGCTTCCTCCCCAGTTGATTATCTGGATGGAACCACTCCCATTGAGTTATATCCTCATTGGGTTGAGTCCTTTGATTGAAATTTTCTTTCTAGATATTATTAGATAGAAGCTTTTGGTCCCCTGAGAACCTATTACCCAGTAACTGGTAATATTCTTCTCATGCGTTTTACTTTTTCCCAATACCCGGAAAAGGTAACCTTGTTTCCCCAGCATATTCGTCTTTATGTCTCCCAGGAAGTATATCCTTGATATGTTCATCCTAACCGATGACATATATTTTCTTCCCTTGTTTAAGTTTATCCTTGATATGTTCACTTTAACCAGTGACAAATATTCTCTCATTTTGGTATGCTACCCAGTAGCCGGTAGATGTAATCCTTATTTTTGTTCCCTAGAGAGTTAATGCTTGATATGTTCATCCTAACCGGTGACAAATTTCCTTCTCTTTACGGTCTTTTGTCCAGTAACCGATAGTTGTAAATCCTGCTTTTATCTCCTTTGAAGAGTTTATCGTTGATATGTTCATCCTAACCGATGAAGGATACTCTCTTTTTGGTATTCTATCCAGTAACTGATAGATGTAATACCTATTTTCCCCTCTGAGTCTATCCTTGATATGTTCATCCTAACAGATTACAGATATTCTCTTTTCGGTATTCTATCCAGCATTTGATAGATGTAATTCCTACTTTTTCAAGCACTTTATCCCTGATATGTTCATCTTAACTGGTGACTGATATCCTCCCTAGAATCCCCGGTAAAGTCTATCCTTGATATGTTCATCTTAACCGATGACAGATTTTCTTTCTTATGAGTCTATCCTTTATATGTTCACTTTAACCAATGACAGATATTCTCTCTCTTTGGTCTTATGCTCAGTAACTTGTAGTTGTAAATCCTATTTTGGCTTTTCCCAACACTTTATTCTTACCTAGTAACCGGTAATGAATACACCTCATGTTTGCCTTCAGCGAGTCATCCATGATATGTTTACCCTAACCGGTGACGGATGTCCTCCCTGCCACATTTTTGTTATCCCTTTACCCAATAACTGGTAATGGATAATAGATTTCTGCTCCTCCTGTGTTGAAGATCTTTTCTTCCCCAATCGATTTGAGTAGGCATTCCCTTTGTGGAATAGCTGTTTCCTGCTAGGTTCGAGTATTTTAGCTTTATTCTGATTTACCTGTTTCCCCTGTAGGTGTTCCAGTTGTTCCCCGGTTGAGTCTTTCCATCAATTAATTTTTATGGAATCCTTCGAGTCCCCCAGTTGTTCTTAAGTCGTAGCCTGGCCTACGCATAACCCTTTTTCCCTAGAGCCTCTGTCTCCATAGTGAGTTTTCCTTTCGGAATGCATTATACTCATATGGACTTTCAGTCTTTCCGGATTCTTTTCCTTTATGGCAACATTTTCCCACAAAGATTTTTTTAACATTCATTTCGTATGCATCATGAGGTCTCTTAGGGACCAAAATTTGTTTTTATATGTTGTTATTTAAGCCCATTCTACTGAGTCGATGCGAAGATTTTAACCTTCATCTCCTCAGGTAGAACGTCCTTAAATAGGGGCAGCTGTAAGACCCTAATTTTGACCCTAAGATCCCTCAATCTATCTCATCATATGCATTGGCATTGGGATCACATCTTGGCATCCTCCTTACCCCTCATTCATTGGGTTTTCATTGGGAGAGATCACCAAGCATCATGTGATTGTATCATACTTTGTATTTTATCATTTTTACTAACCAAAATACCAAAAAAAAATGTCTTTGTATACACTAACTCTTTTGTAGGTAGTGCACATGCTCACCTTTGATTCATCAAGCTCACATCTAGGGTTTAAGACCCTCAAGGAAAGGAGCTCAATTAAAACTTGGTTTGCTATGGCTCTAAGAATCATATATGAATCCCCATGATCTTCACATCTTATTTATATCAAGAAATCATCAAGAGTTTGGAATTGGTTTGCCTTAGAAACCCTAATTCATCTGGGTATCTTGTGTAACTTCTTCAACAAGCTTCTTCACCAATTGATCAAATATTTCAAGGGATACTACAAATTCCATCATATTAGGCATATATGATCCTCCATGAGTCCCAAAAGTCAATATAATGGCAAGCTAGCAAGTTAGTTCATGGTGGTTGACCAGAGGAATTCATCTGATCAAAACTGGGGTTCCCTAGACCCTATCTCCTACACTTTTTGTCATATGAAAATTATTACAAGATAAAAGTTACTCTAAATGACATTCCAAACAACGTTCATGTTGAGGTCAATAGCTAGTTTTGCTTGGAAAGTCATTGTTTATGGTGAAAGATTATAGGTCATTTTGTCTAAACCCTAATTTGGAGGTCAACTTCCCAAGGCCAAACTTGCTCAATTTTTATGAGATGAAAGATTTCCAAGTTTCACAATTAAATTCAAGATATCTACATCAACTTTTATGTTTGGAGGAAGAGAAAATTCAACTTTTATGTGCATGTGATACGAGGATACATTATAGATCACTTTAGACCAATGCCATTGAACAAGTGATTTTCCACAACTTCAGAAATGCATAACACCTTCCTATTAAATCCAAATGAGGTCAAATTTGTGACAATTTTTAAGGACTTTGAGAGAGCTACAACTTTTATAAAGAAACATTTCTCATTTGAAGCTCACATAAAAAGTTAGCCAAGGTGGAATAAGTGAACATATGGCTTGACACTTAGAATTTTTTTTGACATGTTTGATTTTCCTAACTTCCACCTTAAAATTAATCATGATCCAAGCTTCAAATGAAAAAGCGTTCAAGATTAAAGTTGTTCCTCTTAATCTAAACTTTCCAAAAAGTCCAATTTTATCCCATTTGGACAAGATATGAGTGACCTACGCATGGCTTGAACATTGGATCATCATTTGGCATAAGTGAGTTTGAAACTTTCATACACAAACCCATAGCTTTCCAACATGGCTTCAACAATGTTTGTACTCAATTATAGACCACAAGAAGTGATTACATGGGCCTACCAAACACCCATGCACCCATGCAATGTACATTGCTATTTTTGGATCTTCATGTCAAGTGTGCAAATATCAATCCATATGGCTATAAATAGAACCCCTTGCCATCAGAATTAAGGACCCTGCGCGCCAGCTTTGATTCCTAACCTTCAAACCCTCTCATTCAAAGGATAATCTTGAGAATTTCCATTGGAAATAGAGTTTGAATCTCCACTGTTTTGAGATTCAAAACTCCAAGAGTCCTGTGCCTTGTGTTCATCTAATTCCACTCCATCATGTGTCCTGAGCAAGATCAATAGCAAGCAAGAGCAAGATCGATTGAATACAGACTTGCATTGAAGGTATTTTCCAGAAATTTTCATCTCTTCGATTCTCACTCAATTCTCCATAATTCTTTTTTATCTTTGGTTGTCTGAAGTCCTACCAATGTAGGCAACAAGATTGAGTTTCTTTGACGTCAAATCGAAGCAACTCAGATCATACACCTCAAAATTCAACTCCCTGTATCTTTCAATATACTTGGAGTTAGGAGAAATTGAGGCCAGATTCGAGCTACTGAGCATTTTCACTTTAAATTCATGTCCTTCTTTTTAATTTTCGTGATGGTTGTGAGTGAACTAGTCCATGAAGCTCACCGGAGAAGGAGACCGAAGCTTTGGCTCCGGTGGTGTGTTGGCATTCATCTGAACCACATGATCCATATCAAATGTTTTAATCTCGTGTCTTGGTTTTGCATACCATCCATACACCGCTTTGACTGGTGTCCACCATGGAACGCGCGCTAGCAACCACTTGATCTCCCACCTCAATTAATGAGGGAGATCAAGTGGTCCATGTTTTTTCCTATTTTCTAAATTTCATTTTATTTGGTTTATTTTCATTAATTCATATTAATTTTAATATTGATCCAAAAAATATGAGAGTTTCACAAAAAAAAATTAAATAAATTCCTCTTTCATTTTATGAATTAAAATCATTTTTTGGATCATTATTAATATATTTCATGATTTAATTGTTTTTGTGATTATTTTTAATTGTTTAAAAATAGTTTTAAGTTTCCAAAATTAATGAAATTTTTTCTCCAAGGTCCTTCGACCTTGTTTGACCTATGATAAATCTCATGACCATTTATATGGTGTTTTGATGAGGTTTTAGGATTTTGACCAACCATAATTTAATTTAACGCATTATTTAATTAATTTTATTTGTTTAAATGCAAAATAAACTGTGTTGAGCTTTTGATATTGACTTGTTGAGTTTGACTTGTGTTGTTAGGCCTTGGTCAAGGTTGATTTGACTTTGTTGAGTTAAAATCATTGGATTTAGGGGATTGATGAAATATACATTTCATCTCCCGAAATGAATGAATGATTTTAATTTGATAAAAGTCACCCTTTGACCAATTTGTGTTGATTCCATTTCCCCTCCCTCTTCATCTGAATCCCATTCTATTCTCAATCATTTCATGGACCTATGATGTATCTATATCCTAAGGCTAGTTGATTGCAAAATCAACATAAGTGTGGATGAGATTAGGTCCACCCATTTTGCATATTCTTTTTAAGTGTGGTATGTTTTAGGAGTATGATTCATAATACCATATCTCTAACATGCATTAATACTAAAATTTCTATTGCCCGACCTCAAATAGTTGTGACTTCTATATAAGTCCAATTACGATTGCTTAACATAACACAAAATTATTGACACAAAAGGCATAGCATTCTAGTAAGTGAGATTGCAAGTCTCCCCTCTTTCATGGTATTGTATGGAAACTTGGCATTTTTTCCTTCCTTTGGAAGATGTCTCGGTTCAAGGATTCATGCTTGTGAATAGTGGGTTGCGTGTTCTCCAAAGAGTGACTTAAACAAAACAAAAGAAAAACCAATACTAACTTCTAATCAAATAACAACTAACATTTAATTTCAAGTCATTTACTTTTATGCACTTTAATTTTAAGCCTTTATTCATTTGCCATTATTCATACAATTCAACTTGTTTACTTTAATGCCATTTTCACTTTGCTTATTAGAGCTTCATTTTGTCATTATATTGTGATTGTATATACTTGTTTGTTTTTGTGGTCTTTTGACCTTAATGTACATAATAACAACAAAAACCCTAAAAGACATTGGTGTGGACTGTTGGTTTGATATGAGACATTCGACTTAGAATTAGGCAACACTCCCTATGCAAAAGGACTTGGCCAATGCCAACTTTCATGAAACCAACTGCTTGTGATCTGAAAATTCATCTGAAGCAAGTATTGTGATCCCATCTGAGTTCATCTGCTACATGGTCTTCTTGAAGTTGTTACTTTGAACATGTGCCTAGTGCTTATCTTTGAGTTCATCTGATACATGAAAGATTATGAAGGATATCATGAAGTTGCTAAGCTTGGATGTGACTATCTTTATTTGATGCTTTGCTCTTATTCTTGCTATTTGTGTATTGATATTGCTTGATTCTAAAGTCCAAGGGAAATTTGGGTTTCTATATGGCATTCTTGTCTATTGGATTACAACCCATTGGTCAGATCTTTTCAACTCTTAACTTTTAAATTTTTGCTTAGGATTAGTCTCTTCATCTCTTCCCCACTTCTTTAAATTCAATTCTCTCACCTCTTTCAAAATCTTCTTTGTTTGTGATTTCTAAACATAGACCATATTCCAAATTAGAAACCTTGGCCTTATGCCATTGAATTTTTAAACTCTTTTCTTAATCAAATTTGTAAATGAACTTAACTATACTTGACTCAAAATTTCAAAAGACAAAAAGAACTAACACTCATTCAAAACTTTTAGGCCTTTTGTGCCTTTTTTAAACTTAATGTTTTTGTTAAAAGCAATGCATCCACTTTGAAATTGTTACCACGAACTACGAGGTTTTGATCCCTCATTTTTATGGTGGTACGTAGGCACAAGTCTGAAGGTCTTGTCAAACACAAAAATATAATTAATGAATTCTTTTCTCATCTCTCCACTCTATTTATTTCAAACATCTTTTATACAAAAAGCACATATGCACACAAAAAAGGGCTCCATAGGAGTACCTAGGACACTTTGGGTGCTAACATCTTTCCTCTGTGTAACCAACCCCCTTATCTGTAATCTCTAGCATTTTATTAGTTTTGATTTGAAAACTTATTATTTTGGTTATGTTCGTACTTTTTCCTTTTCCCATGCAAACAATAAAAGCGCAGTGGCGACTCTGGTTTAATTGACGTTAAGTTTATCCATAGCCTAATTGTCATGAATTTACCGCTACACTTGGCTTCAGAAAAGTTGGCATTGGCCAAGTCCTTTTTGTAGCGGTAAATTCATGATCATCAAGCTATGTATAAGCTAAAGATCAATAAAACCAGAGTCACCACCGCACTTTTATGGTTTCCAAGGAAAAAGGGAAAAAGTATGAACAAAACCCAAAAGTAAGAAGTTTTCAAATCAAAACTAATAAAATGTCAGAGATTACAGGTAAGGGGGTTGGTTACACAGAGGGAAGGTGTTAGCACCCAAAGTGTCCTAGGTACTCCTAGGGAGCCCTTTTTGTGTGCATATGTATTTTGTACAAAATGATGTTTACAAACAAATAGAATGGGGGGATGAGAAGAGAATTCATTAATTATATTTTTGTGTTTGATAAGACCTTCAGACTTGTGCCTACGTACCAACATAAAAATGAGGGATCAAAACCTCGTAGTTCGTTATACAAATTTCAAAGTGGATGCATTGCTTTTAACATAAATTAAGTTGGAAAGTTACAAAGACCTAAAAATGATTTGAATGAGTTTGTTCTTTTTGGCTTTTTGAAAGTTTAGGTCAAGTATAGTTAAGTTTATTTACAAATTAAATTTAAGAAAAGAAGTTGGAAAATGAAATGGCATAAGGCCAAAGTTTCTATCTTTTTGCAAAGTTGTCAAAGTTTAGAACAAAATAAGTTTAAGTAAAGAAAGTTTTAAAAGGAGGGAGAGATTTTGAAATTAAAGAAATGGGGAGAAGATGAAGAGACTAATCCTATGCATAAAATTAAAAGTTAAGAGTTGAAAAGATCTAACCGATGGGTAGCAATCCAATAAGCAAGAATGCCATATAGACACCCCAAATTCCCTTGGACATTTAGAATCAAGCAACACACAAATTCACAATTATATCAATCTTGAAGAGAAAAGGCATCAAATAAAGATAACAACATCCAAGCTTAGCCACTTCATGATCTTCTTCAAATTAGCCCAGGTAACAGATGAATTCCACAAGTCACAGGTTCAAAATAACAGCTTCAAAATGATCATGTTGCAGATAAACTCAAAGGGATCTTGAATGATATATCAGATGAAGTTTCAAATTGCAAGCGCTTGGTTTCACAAAAAGTTGGCATTGGCCAAGTCCTTTAGCATAGGAATGTTGCCTCAATTCTAAATCCATTTGTCCAAGATCAAACCAACAGTCCACACAAAAGTTTTTTAGGGTTTTTGTTGTTATTATGTACATTAATGGTCAGAGACCACACAAACAAGCAAAGTATACACAAATAAGATATATTACACAATATGGTCCAAATGGACAAAATGAAAATTGAATTAACATAAACAATTGGAACGGTATGAATAATGGAAAATGAATAAAGACTAAAATTAAATGACATTAAAGTAAATGCCTTGAAATTAAAAGTTAGTTGTTAATGAGTTAGAAGTTAGTATTGTTTTGCTTTTTCTTTTCATTTTTAAGTCATTCTTTGGAGAACACTCAACCCACTTATCACAAGCATGGATCCTTGAGCCAAGACGTCTTCCAAAGGAAGGAAAAAAGGCCAAGTTTCCATACAATACCATGAAAGAGGGGAGACTTACAATCTCACTAACTTGAATGCTATGCCTTTTGTGTCACAAATTTAGCGCAATTTTAAGAAATCGTAATTGGACTTATGTAGAAGTCACACCTATTTAAGGCCACACAATAGAATTTTGGTGTTAATGCATGTTAGAGAGATAGTATAATGGACTATACTCATGAAACATACCACACACAAAAAGAATATACAAAAGAGGTGGCATAATCTCATCCCTACTTATGTTGATTTTTCAATCAACTAACCTTAGGACTTTGATATATATTAGACCAAATGAGATGAATGCATAAAGAATGGGAATGAGATGAAGAGGAGGGGGGTTGTATTTAAACTCAAATTGGTCAAATGAGGAATTTTTCCAAATTAATATCATCCATTCATTTTGAGAGATGGAATGTACATTCAATCAATCCCCTAAATCCAATGATATTAACTTGAAAAAGTCAAATCAACCTTGACCAAGGCCCAACAACAAGAGTCAAACTCAAACAAGTCATCACAATTGGTCAATACAATTATTTGGCATTTATTCAAATTAAAAAAGACTAAAATAATACATTTAAATTAAATATTGTTTGTCAAATTCCTAAAACCTCATCAAAACACCAAAGAAATGGCCATGAGATTTATCATAGGTCAAACAAGGTCAAAGGACCTTGGAGAAAAAAATTCAGAATTTTTAAAGACTTAAAAGTATTTTTAAACAATTAAAAATATTCACAAAATCAATTAAATCATGAAAAATGTTAATAATGATCCAAAAAATAATTTTAATTCAAAATATGAAAGAGGAAATTATTTGAAATTATTTGGTGAAACTCTCATATTTTTTTAATCAATATTAAAATTAATATGAATTAATGAAAATAAAAGGAATAAAATAAAATTAGAAAATAAAAAAAAAACGTGGACCACTTGATCTGCCTCATTAATTGAGTTGGCAGATCAAGGGATGCAGAACATGAGTTCCATGGTACACGCTAGTCAACTCATCCACACGCCTGGTATTTACAATGAGCACTCCAGATTAAAACGTTTTAAAACAAATCAATGGCTATGAACACTTCCAGCTCATCGCCGGAGTCCAAAGACCGATCATCTTCTCCGATGACCTTGGCCGGACTAGTTCGATCATCACCACATAGAAAAATTACAAAAGAGAACATGATATGAAAGATAAAATGGTGTAGATCATGAATATCACCTCAATTTTAACTAACTCCACATATATATAAAAATATGAGGAGTTGAATTTTGAGGTGCATCAACTGAGTTGCTTCAATTTGACCTCTAAGCAACTCAGTCTTCTTGCCTACATTGGTAGGACTTCAGACAACCAAAGATCCAAGAGAATTGAGTAGAATTGAGTGAGAATCGAAGAGATGAAGTTTTCTGAAAATTACCTTCAATGTTATGCAGTTCTTGATGTTGCTTGCTTCAAACACGATCTGATCACACTTGAGTAGCTAGCAGGAAGTGATTAGAGAGGTTGCAAGGCTTTGGATCCTGAAGTTCTTGAATCTCCAATAGTTGAGATTCAAGCTCAAATTTCAAATTGAAATTTCTCAGGTTTTCCTTTAGAATGAGAGGGTTTCAATGGGGGGGCAAAGCTGACGCGCAAAGTCTTGTTCAAATGAGCTCAAAGGCCTTCTATTTATAGCCAAAGGGAATGATATTTGCACACTTCAAAATCTGTCCAAAATTGGCAATGTGGATGGCACGAGTGCATGGGCATGTACATGCCCATGATGCAATGCAATAAGGTCCAAAATGATTCCAGTTGAAGTCTGAATGAAGCTTGAATGGCAAGGCAATGTGAACTGAAGTTTGTGCAATTGATTATTTCCAATGATGCAGCCCTATTAAAGCCATGCGTAGACCTAGAAATCTTTGTCCAAAATGCGTGTGACTTCTTCAACAAGTTTCTTCAACAATTGATCAAATATTTTAAGGGATACTTCACATTACACCATCTTATGCATATATGATCCTACATGAGTCCCAAAAGTCAAGAGAATGTCAATCTAGCAAGTTGGTTCAGGGTGGTTGACCAGAGAAAGTCAACTAGTCAAAACTGGGGTTCCCTAGACTTTATCTCCTACAATTATTGTCATATGAAAATTATTCCAAGAGAAAAGTTACTCTAAATGACATTCCAAACAACTTTAATGTTAAAGTCTAGAGCTATTTTTGCTTGGAAAGTCATTTTTTATGGTGAAAGATTATAGGTCATTTTGTCTGAACCCTAGTTTGGAGGTCAACTTCCCAAGACCATAACTTGCTCAATTTTTATGATATGAAATCCATTCAAATTCCATGATCAAATTCATGATCACTAATTCAACCTTTATGTTTAGATCAAGTGCAAATTCAGCTTTAAAATGCATGTTCCAAGAGGAAACATTATAGGTCATTTTGGGCCAATACCATTGAACAAATGATTTTCCTCAAATTCTAAAATCCATAACTCCTTCATGACAAATCAAAATGAGTTCAAATTTATGACCAAATTGAATAGGTTTGAAATATCTACAACTTTGATGAAGGAATGTTTCTTATTTGAAGTCCATACAAAAAGTTATTTAAGGTGGAAGAAGTGAATATTTAACTTGGGACTTAGAAAATTTTCAAATATGTTTGATTTCCCAAACTTATACCTCAAAAGTTGTCATGATATAAGCTTAAAATGAAAATGTGTTCAACATGAAATTTGTTCCCCTTGATCTCACCTTTCTAAAAAATCCAAGATCATCTCATTTGGCCAAAGTATGAGGGACTTGCGCATGGGTGTAAGTTAAAGGACCATTTGGATAATTTCAACTTCCATTTTTCATACACATTTGCATGGACTTCTAACATGGTTTCAGCATGATGCACATTGAATTTTGGATCAGATCACATCATCTCATGGGCCTAGTGCATGCCCATGCATCCATGCAAGGGAGAATTTCAAATTTTGCCAAAATTGGAAGTGTGTGAAAATCAATCTCATGACCTATAAATAAGACCCTCATTGCTTAGAATTAAGGACCACATGCCCAAGATTTGAACCTGAAACAATAAACCATCACCATTGAAGGATAAACTTGAGTATTTTCTTTAAAAATCGAGTTTCAATTCTCCATCTGTTTTGAGATTGAAACTCCAAGAGTCCATCCCTCTCCTTGATCTATTTCACTTCCATCAAGCATCTGAAGCAAGGCCATGCATAATTGAAAGCAAGGTCGTGCCAATCTGAAGCTCCATTGAAGGTGATTTTTCAGAATTTTCATCTCTTCGATTCTCCCTCAATTCTCCACCATTCTTGTTGATTTTTGGTTGTCTGAAGTCCTATAAATGTAGGCAAGAAGATTGAGTTGCTTTGAGGTCAAATCAAAGCAACTCAGTTCATGATCCTCAAAATTCAAATCCATGTATCTTTTTATATACTTGGAATTGGACAAAGTTAAGGCCAGATTCGAGCTCCTGAGCATTTTTTCTTTAAATCCATGTCTTTCTTTTTCATTTTGGTAATGGTTGATGGTGGACCAGTCAGGTGAGGTCCATCATAAAAGAAGACCGAAACCCTAGCTCCGGTGATGTGTTGTCATGCATCTCAGCCATAGGATCCAACTGAATTGTTCTAATCTTGTGCGTTGCTTTTGATTATCACGTGTGTGAGATAGTTGACTGAAGCGCATGTGGAACGTGTGTTTCCATCCATCTGACCTGCCACCTCAATTAGTGAGGGAGATCAGATGGCTATCCTTTTTTTGAATTTCTGAATATTTCATTTAATTACTTATTTTTAATTAATTCATATTAATTTCATTTTTAATCCAAAACATATGGGACTTTCACCAAAACATTTCAAATATTTTCCTATTTCATTTTCTAAATTAAAATTATTTTTTGGATTAATTTTGATATTTTTTTTGAATTAATTGTTTTTATGCATATTTTTAATTGTTTAAAAATACTTCTGACTATTCAAAAATTATGAAATTTTTTGTCCAAGGTCCTTTGACCTTGTTTGACCTATGGTACATCTCTTGGCCATTTATTTTGTATTTTGAAGAGGTTTTAGGTTTTTGATCAAACATAATTTAATTTAAGAGCATTTTAATTTGATTTTTAATCGATTAATTGTGTAGAAATTATGTTGAGCCATTTTTATTGACTTGTGAAGTTTGACTATGTGTTTGGGCCTTGGTCAAGGTTGATTTGACTTTTGTTGAATTAAAATTGTTGGATTTAGGGAACTGATGAAATGTACATTTCATCTCCCAAAATGAATGAATGATTTTAATTTGGTAAAAGCCATCCCATGACCAATTTGTGGTTGTATCATTTCCCCTTCCTCTTCATATTCAATCCCATTCTATCCCATTCCTCTCATTGACCAATGAAGTCTCAATATTCTAAGGCTAATTGGTTCATCAATATCTTCTTGTTAGATGAACCAATACAAGTATGGATGAGATTAGGTCCATCCTTTGATCATTTTCTTCTTTTTGTGTGTGGTATGTTTTAGGAGTATGGTTCATTACACCATATCTCTAACATGCATTAACACCAAAAACAATTATTTCCCGGCCTCAAATAGTTGTGACTTCTACATAAGTCCAATTACGATTGCTTAACATAGCGCTATATTTTGACCCCAAAAGGCATAACATTCTAGTAAGTGAGATTGTGAGTCTCCCCCCTTTCATGGTATTGTGTGGAAACTTGGCCTTTTTTCCTTCCTTTGGAAGATGTCTTGGTTCAAGGATCCATGCTTCTGAATAGAGGGTTGAGTGTTCTACAAAGAATGACTTAAATAATTGAAAAGCAAAACTTCACTAACATCTAACCAACTAACAATTTGACTAACTTTTATTATTATTGCTCTTAATTTCAAGTCATTTACTTTATGTAATTTAAATTCAAGTCATTTATCATTTCATTTTCCATTTTACATATCATTTAACTTGTTTATGTTTATGCCATTTTTACTTTGCTCACATGAGCCATATATTATGACTGTATATATTTGTTTGTGTACCTTGTTTGTGTTTGTGGTCATAGGACCTTAAAATAATTAATAAACAAGAAAAAACCCCTAAAAATGTTTGTGTGGACTGTTGGATTTGATCTGAGCCTTAGACTTAGAATTAGGAAACATTCCCTATGCAAAAGGACTTGGCCAATGCCAACATCTTTGAAACCCAGTTATTGTGAAGTGAGCTTTCATCTAATGTAAGTATTACGATCCTTTTGAGTTTATCTACTACATGGTCTTGATGCAAATGTTACTTTCAACCTGTGTCCAATGCCTTGTTTTGAGCCATTCAAGGATTATTCCATCTGATACATGGGAAGATTAATAAGAAGACTATAAAGTTGCATGCTTGGATGTGGCTATCTTTATTTGATGCCTTGCTCTTCATATTACTACTTGCTTATTGATATTGCTTGATTTAAAGTCCAAATGAAAAATGGGTTTCTGTATGACATTCTTGTCTATTGGATTATATCCCATTTGTCAGATCTTTTCAACTCTTAACTTTTAAATTTTTGCTTAGGATTAGTCTCTTCATCTCTATAGTGGTAAATTCATGATCATCAAGCTATGAATAAGCTAGACATCAAATAACAAGAGTCACCACCGCACTTTTATTGTTTCCAAGGGAAATGGGAAAAAAGTACGAACAAAACCCAAAAGTAAGAAGTTTTCAAATCAAAACTAATTAAATGTCAGAGATTACACGTAAGGCGGTTGGTTACACAGAGGGAAGGTGTTAACACCCAAAGTGTCCTAGGTACTCCTAGGGAGCCCTTTTTTGTGTGCATGTGTATTTTGTAGAAAGTGATGTTTACAAACAAATAGAGTGAGGGGATGAGAAAATAATTCATTAATTATATTTTTGTGTTTGACAAGACCTTCAGACTTATGCCTACGTACCAACATAAAAATGAGGGATTAAAACCTCGTAGTTCGTGATAGAAATTTCAAAGTGGATGCATTGCTTTTAACAAACATTAAGTTTGAAAGGCACAAAGGCCTGAAAATGGTTTGAATGGGTTAGTTCTTTTATTGGCTTTTGAAAGTTTAGGTCAAGTATAGTTAAGTCTATTTACAAGTTTGATTAAGAAAAGAAGTTTGAAAATGTAATGGCATAAGGCCAAAGTTTCTAGTTTGCAAAGTGGTCAAAATTAATAAAATAACAAGTTCAAACAAAGAAGTTTTAAAAAGGAGGGAGAGATTTTGAAATTAAAGAATTAGGGGGGAGATGAAGAGACTAATCCTATGCAAAAAATTAAAAGTTAATAGTTAAAAAGATCTAACTGATTGATAGCAATCCAATACGCAAGAATGCCATATAGAAACCTCAAATTCCCTTGGACATTTTGAATCAAGCAACAGACAATGCATACAATATTAACTTGAAGATCAAGGCATCAAATAAATATAGCCACATCCAAGCTTTAGCCACTCCATGATCTTCTTCAAATTTTCCCACGTAATAGATAAATTCCACAAGTCACAGGGTCAAAATAACAACTTCATAATGATCATGTTGCAGATGAACTCAAAGGGATCTTGAATGATGTATCAGGTAAAGTTTCAAATTGCAAGCACTTGGTTACATGAAAGTTGGCATTGCCCAAGTCCTTTAGCATAGGGAGGTTGCCTAAATTCTAAGTCCAATTTGTCCAAGATCAAGTCAACAGTCCACAAAAAAGTTTTTAGGGTATTTCTTCTTATTATGCACATTAATGGTCCAAGACCACACAAACAAACAAAATATACACAAGCAAGATATATCACAAATTATGGTCCAAATGGACAAAGGGAAAATGACATTAACATAAACAATTAGAATAATATGAATAATGGCAAATGAATAGAACTTAAAAATTAAAGTGCATTAAAGTAAAGGACTTGAAATTAAATGTTAGTTGTTAATGAGTTAGAAGTTAGTATTGTTTTGCTTTTGCTTTTTATTTTAAGTCATTCTTTGGAGAACACTCAACCCACTTATCACAAACATGGATCCTTGAGCCAAGACATCTTCCAAAGGAAGGAAAAAAGGCCAAGTTTCCATACAATACCATAAAAGAGGGGAGACTTACAATCTCGCTAACTATAATGCTATGCCTTTTTGTGTCAAAAATTTAGTGCTATGTTAAGCAATTGTAATTGGGCTTATGTAGAAGTCACAACTATTTGAGGTTGGGCAATAGAATTTTGGTGTTAATGCATGTTAGAGACATAGTATAATGGACTATGCTCATGAAATATACCACACACAAAAAGAATATGCAAAAGAGGTGGCCTAATCTCATTCATACTTATGTTGATTTTGCAATTAACTAGCCTTAGGACTTACAGATATCATAGGACAAATGAGATGAATGCATAAAGAAGGACTTTTACCAAATTAACATCATTCATTCATTTTGGGAGATGGAATGTACATTCCATCAATCCCCTAAATCCAATGATATTAACTTAACAAAATCAAATCAACCTTGACCAAGGCCTAACAACATGAGTCAAACTTACACAAATCATCACAATAGGTCAACACAATTATTTGGCATTTATTCAAATTAAAAATACTAAAATAAGGAATTTAAATTAAATATGGTTTGTCAAATTCCTAAAACCTCATCAAAACACCAAAGAAATGGCCATGAGATTTATCATAGGTTAAACAAGGTCAAAGAACCTTGGAGAAAAAATTTCAGAATTTTTAGAGACTTAAAAGTATTTTTAAACAATTAAAAATAATCATAAAATGAATTAAATTATGAAAAATATTAATAATGATCCAAAAAATAATTTTAATTCAAAATATGAAAGAGGAAATTTTTTGAAATTTTTTGGTGAAACTCTCATATTTTTTAGATCAATATTAAAATTAATATGAATTAATGAAAATCAAAGGAATAAAAATTAAAATCAAAAAATTAAAAAAAACGTGAGCCATTTGATCTCCCTCATTAATTGAGGTGGCAGATCAAGTGGCCTGAAACGCGCGTTCCACCAAACACACGAGTCAGCGCGATGTACCAAGGGTAATCACAATGGGCGCTCAGGATTAAAACAATTTGAAAGGATCATATGGCTAGTAGACGTGCCAACGCACCGCCGGAGCTGTAACTCCGATCTTCTTCTCCGGTGGACCTCACCGGACTCGTCCACCCTTAAGCATCACCAAAAAAAAGGAGGACATGATCTGAAAGAAAAAATGGCGTAGAGCACGAATCTAACCTCAATTTTAACTAACTCCACATATATAGAAAGATATGAGGAGTGGAATTTTGAGGTCTGTCAACTGAGTTACTTCGATTTGACCTCTAAGCAACTCAATCTTCTTGCCTACATTGGTAGGACTTCATACAACCAAAGATCCAAGAGAATTGATGAGTATTGAGTGAGAATCGAAGAGATGAAGCTTTCTAAAAATTACCTTTAATGTTGTGCAGAACTTGAGGTTGCTTGCTTCAAAGACGATCTGATCACACTTGAGAAGCTTGCAGGGAGTGGTTAGCAATGGTGCAAGGCTTTTAATCCTGGAGTTCTTGAATCTCCAAACAATTGAGATTCAAACTCAATTTTCAGATTGAAAATTATCAGGTTTTCCTTTAGAATGAGAGGGTTTCAATTGGGGGGCAAAGCTGGCGCGTAAGGTGTGTTTGAATTGAGCTCCAAGGGCCTGTATTTATAGTATTTGGGATTGATAATTGCACACTTGAAAATTTGCTAAATTTGGCAATGTGATGCACAAGCTTGCATGGGCGTGTACATGCCCATGAATCAATCCATTCTGATCCAATTGCAATTGTACTGAATTTCAAATGATGCTTGATTGGCAAGGCAATGTGAAATGGAGTTTTGGACATTTGATTTCCTTCAATGGTGCAGCTTTGTTAAAGTCATGCGCACACCTAGAAAACTTCATCCAAAATGCATTAACTTGGGTTCTTTAGAAAGCTTGGATCAAGGGGAACAAGTTTTATGTTGAACACTTTTTCATTTGGAGCTTGGATCATGGTGAATTTTGAGCTGGAAGTTTGGAAATTTCAACATGTTGAAAAAATTTCTAAGTGTCAAGCCATATATCTCAATATTCCATCTTGCTTAACTTTTTATGTGAGCTTCAAATGAGAAACGTGTCTTCATCAAAAATGTATATCTTTCAAAGACCTTCAAAATGGTCACCAAGTTCATGTAATTTGGATTTGTAATGATAGAGTTATGCATTTTTGAAGTTTGGAAAAATCACTTGTTCAATGGTATAGGTCAAAAATGACCTATAATGTATCCTCATATCACATGCTCATAAAAGTTGAATTAGCCCTCACTCAAAACATAAAAGTTGAAGTAGACTTCTTGAATTTGATTTTTAAACTTGGAAATATTTCATCTTATAAAAATTGAGCAAGTTATGGCCTTGGGAAGTTTACTTTAAAATTAGGGTTTAGACAAAATGACCTATAATATTTCAACATAGAAAATGATTTTCCAAGAACAAATAGCTCTAGGTATCAACATGAAAGTTGTTTGGAATGTCACTTAGAGTAACTTTTATCTTGGAATCATTTTCATATGGTGAAAAGTGTAGGAGATAGGGTCTAGGGACACCCAGTTTTGGTAAGATGAATTCATCTAGCCAACCACCATCAACCAACTTGCTAACCTTCAATTATCTTGACTTTATTGGCTCATGGTAGATCATATATGCATAAGATGATGAACTTTAAAGTGTCCCCTGAGAAATTTGATCATTTGGTGAGATGGCTTGTTGGAGAAGTTACTCAAGATACCCAGTCAAACTAGGGTTTCCAAGGCAAATCACCTCCAAACTCTTGAAGAAAACTTGATCAATATATCATGTAGGAATCAATGGAACTCATATATGATGCTTATAACCATTATTGGATCAAATTCATGGTTATGCTCTTTGTCAATAGGGCCTCAAACCCTAGATATGAACTTGATAGATCAATGGAGATCATGCCCTACCTACAAAAGAGTTAGGAAAATGTAAAGACATATTTTTGGTATTTTGGTTAGTAAAATGATAATATACAAGTATGATACAATCACACGGTGCTTGGTGATCTCTCCCCAAAACAAACCCAATGAGATAGGGGCAAGGAGGATGCCAAGGTATGATCCCAATGGTAATTCTTATGATGAATTTGCATGAGGGATCTTAGGGTAAAAATTGGGGTCTTACAGCTGCCCCTATTTAATGGCATTCTAACTGAGGAAGTGGAGGTTAAAATCTTCGGCTCTACCCATTAGAATGGGCTTAAATAACAACATATAGAAACAAATTTTTGTCCCTAAGAGACCTCACGATGCATATGATATGAATGTAAAAGTTAATGCTTTGTGGGGAAATATTTCCACAAAGGAAAAGAAATCAGAGAGACCGAAAATCCTCAGGAGTCTAATGCATTCCATGAGAAAAACTCATTGGGGAGACAGAGACTCTGAGGGGATAAATGAGGTTATGCGTAGGTTAGGCTACGACTTAAAACTGTTGGGGGACTAGAAGAATTCCATAGAAAATGGAAAGACTCATCCAGGGAAACAAAACATCTGCAGGGAAAGCGAGTAGATCAGGATAACACTGAAGTACTTGAATTATGCAGGAAAAGCGATTTCACTAAGGAAATGCGCACTCAACCCAACTGGGGAAGAAATAAACTTCAACACAGGAGGAGCAGAAATCTATTATCTACTACCTGCTACTGGGTAAGGAGATAATAAAGATCTGACAGAGAAGACATCGGTCATCTGTTAGGATGAACATATCAAGGATGACTCACTGGGAACCACTAGAAGGGAGTATTCATTACCGGTTACTGGGTAAGAATAGCCTTGCTGGGGAAAAACTACAGAAAGTAGGATTTACAACTACTAGTTAATGGGTAGAAGACCAAAGAGGAGAGTATCTGTCATCGGTTAAGATGAACGTATCAAGGATAAACTCAATAGGGAAGAAAATCCGTCATCGATTAGGATGGACATATCAAGGATCAACTTGCCTGGGAATGTCAAGGAGGATTCCCGTCATCGGTTAGGATGAACATATCAAGGATATACCAACTGAATAAAAAGTAGGAATTACATCTATCGAATGCTGGATAGAATACCATCAAAGAGAAAATCCGTCACCGGTTAAGATGAACATATCAAGGATAGACTTTGTTGAGGAGAGAAAATAGGAATTGCATCTATCAGTTACTTGATAGAATACCAAATATGAGAGTATCTGTCATCGGTTAGGACGAACATATCAAGAATAAACTTTGGAAAGGGGACAAAATAGGATTTACAACTACCGGTTACTGAGTTGAAGACCACAAAGAGAAGGAAACCCATCATCGGTTAGAATGAACATATCAAGGATTAACTCTCTAAGGAACAAAATAGGGATTACAACTACCTTTTTACTGGATAGAATACCATGAAAGAGAAAATACGTCACCGGTTAAGATGAACATATCAAGGATAGACTCAGGCAGGAAGTGGTTACCTCTATTGTGCCTGCTGCTACCGCCCACTTCGCACCCAACTTGCCTGCCGGATTCCCTTGGGGAATGCCGCCCAATTTTGTGCCAAAAGGTTTTGCTCCTACCTTTGCTTCCATGCCGGCATCTAGCCTGGTCATGTCCGTGCCACCTCCCGTTGTGCACACTTTGCCTCGCGTAGAGGATACTATCTATCATTCTGAGCCGTTTAAGGGCCCGGACGTTTATGAGAAGATGGACGAAATGAAAGATCAGTTTCTTGAGTTGTGCAAGTAATTGAAGACGCTAAGAGGGAAATATCTGTTTGGGAAGAGTGCTGTTGAATTGTGCTTGGTACCCAATGTCAAAATCCCAATGAAATTCAAAGTTTTTGACTTTGAAAAGTATAAGGGGAACTCGTGTCCGCTCAGTCAACTTGTGATGTATGCCCACAAGATATTAACCCAGACAGATAATGACCAGTTGCTGATTCACTACTTCCAGGATAGCCTGACACTGCAAGCATCCACACTTTCAATGACCTAGGTGAGGATTTTGTGAAGCAATATAAATACAATGTGGATATGGCGCTGGATAGGGACCAACTGAGGTCCATGTCTCAGAAAGACAAGGAGACGTTCAAGGAGTAAGCCCAGCGATGGAGGGAGTTGGCTGCCCAAATCACTCCTCCTTTGTAAGAGAAAGAGATGACAAAAATCTTTCTGAAAACCCCGAGTTCATTTTACTATGAACGCATGATCGCCAGTGCCCCCATTGATTTTACCGAAATGGTAAATATGGGATGAGACTTGAAGAGGGGGTCCGTGAAGGACGTTTGTCAAGAGATGAGGCATCAAAGAGCAAGAAGTATGGCCGTAGTTTCAGCAAGAGGAAAGATAGTGAGACCAACGCAATTTCCAGTGGGAGGCAGAGGAGGCCTCAGATCAGAAGAAATCCACCACCCCGTCAACATCATCATCATCAAGTGTCTTATGTTATTCCAGTTTTTTCAAATCAACAAACAACACCAATTCAACATCAACGACAAAATCAACGTCAACAACAACAACCGCAACAAGGAACAAACACCTACAACGACAACAATGTCAACAATCATCATCAACAACAGAATTTCGAGAGGAAGAAGGTCTCTTTCGACCCGATACCTATGTCATATGCAAAACTGTACCCATCATTAGTCCTCAAAAACTTGATTCAACCGAGGAATCCACTGCAGATCCCAGAACCACTTCCTTGGTGGTATAAACCTGAGCTTCACTGTGCTTTTCATCAGGGTGCACCTGGGCATGATATTGAAAATTGTTATCCGCTGAAGTATGAGGTGCAAAAGATTATGAAGAGTGGTATGGTGTCTTTTGAGGACCGCGCACCTAATGTGAAAGCTAACCCTTTGCCCGCTCATGGGAACTCTTCAGTTAATATAGTGGACGATTGTCCTGGTGAGTACAAAGTTTTTGATGTGCGTTTTATCCGCGGATCCTTGGTGCAGATACACAAGGACATCTGTATGGTGAGTGACTCTGAATATGATCACGATGGTTGTGATATTTGTAGCATGAACCCAAGGGGGTGTGTTATGGTGAAAAGGGAAATCCAGGGTCTGATGGATGAAGGCATGATTCAGATTTGTCAATCCCATCATGTAGATGACGACGTCAATGTCATAGTGCCCGTTTTCAAGCAACCATAGCGGTTAGTAATTCAGTATGATAACAGCAGCAGCAACAAGAACGTCAGCAATAGATCAGTTTCACCGTTGGTAATACGGTTAGCGGGCTCAGTCCCGTATGCATCTGATAAGGCGGTACCGTACCAGTATAATGCTACGATGATAGAGAATGGTCAAGATGTTCCATTGCCTACGACCAGTTCAGTGGTGAGCATTGTTGATGTGACGAAGGTGACCCGCAGTGGTCGAGTTTTTGGACCGGTGTTCCCAGAGAATAAAGAAGAAAGAATTATTGGTAAGAAGGTGGAGATGCCTAATGTAGATCCAGTTGGTTGTTCAAAGGATAAGTCTGGTGAATCCAGCAATTTAAAAGCCAATGATGATGATGAGGTACTCCGACTGATCAAGAAGAGTTACTTTAATGTGGTTGAGCAGTTGCTCCAGACTCCCTCAAAGATTTCCGTGTTGTCTCTGCTTTTGAATTATGAAGCGCAGAGAGAAGCACTCCAGAGAGTTCTTAAACATGCATATGTAGAGCAGGACGTTACTGTGGATCAATTTGATCACATTGTGGCTAACATCACTTCATGCAATAATTTGAGCTTTTGTGATGAAGAACTCCCTGAGGAGGGAAGAAATCATAATATGGCTTTGCATATTTCGATGAACTGTAAGGAAGATGCTTTGTCAAATGTGCTTGTTGACACCGATTCGTCACTCAAGGTGCTTTCGAAGTCAACATTGTCAAAGTTATCTTACCAAGGAGCTCCCATGAGATATAGTGGGGTAATTGTCAAAGCCTTTGATGGCTCGCGCAAGACAGTCATTGGTGAAGTGGACCTTCTAGTTAAGATAGGTCGGAGTGATTTTCAGATTACTTTTCAGGTAATGGATATTCACCTGGCCTATAGTTGTTTATTGGGAAGGCCATGGATTCATGAGGCAGGAGCTGTTACCTCCACTCTGAACCAGAAGCTCAAATTTGTCAAGAATGGAAAGCTAGTAATTGTTGGAGGAGAGAAAGCGTTGTTGGTTAGCCATCTGTCATCTTTCTCGTATGTGGAAGCTGAGGATGAGGTTGGAACTCTGTTCCAAGCCTTATCTATTGCTGCTGAGAAGAGAGTTGGGGCACCTATGTCCTCTCTGAAAGATGCACAGAAGATTGTTGAAGAAGGTCCTATTGATCAGTGAGGGCGCGTGGTAGAGGTCTCCGAAGGGCTCGTCAGCTGCTAGATCTGAAGAGATGAACTCAGCTTCCGTAGCGGAGGGTTCATTCATGGCGATGAACAACACTTACCTGACTACACCAACTTTGTGACGCATGGAAAGACATACAACAATTGGACTGCCCTTGATATTCCTGTTATTCTGCATTGATCTAAGTAAATGCTTTTATATTTTAAAATCCTTCTCCTATGCCTAAGGGAGAAATGAACATTGTTTGGGAATTTTAAATTGATCATCAATAAAATTAATTTTATTCATCCACATCTTTGATGTTTATTTTTTACTTTTTGCTTTATTCTGAAAATGGTAATCACAAAAAACATAAATAAACAATATAATTGTCCATCTGCATAATATTTGGTCACAAGTTCACTTCTCTAAAATCAAAATATCAAATCATTATGCAGGTTGGTTCCTAACCCCATTGAATATAATGATCCTTCTCCTTCTCCAAATTTTGAATTCCCTGTGTTTATAGCCGAGGAGGAAAGTGATGTAGAAGTGAGTGAGGAATTGTCTCGTCTTCTTGAGTAAGATGAAAAGATTATTCATCCATTTGAAGAGAAGATTGAGCTAGTCAACTTGGGTTCCGAGGATAATATGAAGGAAGTCAAGATTGGGTATCGACTGTGTCCAGATGCTAAGAAGGGGTTGATTGATCTTCTTCGAGAGTGTTCAAATGTGTTTGCTTGGTTCTATCAAGACATGCCTGGTTTGGATTCTGAGATTGTGGAGCATAGTTTGTCGTTGAAGCCAGAATGTCCGCCAGTCAAGCAGAAGTTGAGAAGAATGCATCCCGAAATGGCTGTGAAGATCAAAGAGGAAGTTCAGAAGCAGATTGATGTCGATTTCCTTGTAACTGCTGAGTATCCGCAATGGCTGGCCAATATTGTGCATGTGCCAAAGAAAGATGGAAAAGTCCGCATGTGCGTCGATTATAGAGATTTGAATAAAGCCAGTCCGAAAGATGATTTCCCTCTGCCACACATTGATATGTTGGTAGACAATACTGCTAAATTCAAAGTCTTTTCGTTTATGGATGGATTTTCTAGATATAATCAGATCAAAATGGAACCTGAGGATATGGAGAAGACCATACTCATTACACCCTAGGGAAGATTCTGTTATAGAGTGATGCCTTTCGGTTTAAAGAATGCATAAAGAGATCGAAGTCTATGTTGATGATACGATTTCCAAATAAATTGATGAAGAGGAACATGTTGAGCATTTGTTGAAGTTATTCCAGCGTCTGAGGATGTATAAACTCCGCTTGAATCCCAATAAGTGTACTTTTGGTGTTCGTTCTGGTAAGCTGTTGGCCTTTATTGTCAGCGAGAAGGGTATTAAAGTTGATCCTGCCAAGGTCAAAGCAATACAAGAGATGTCTGCGCCCAAGACTGAGAAGCAAGTCAGAGGTTTTCTCGGTCGCTTGAATTATATTTCCAGATTCATCTCTCACATGACTACCACATGTGCGCCTATATTCAAGCTTCTTCGGAACGATCAGTCTTGTGATTGGACCGAAGATTGCCAGAAAGCATTTGATAGTATCAAAGAATTAGAGGCTCAAGCAGATACTCTTTATAACTGTCAAAAGCTTTCTGGAAATATTTGGTCCAATCACAAGACTGATCTTTTCGAAGAAGCTTGAACATAGGCGCACATGTGGCAGTCATATGCGATATAAATATCGAGATATAATTCAAGCGGTCGAGAAAACCTCTGACTTGCTTCTCGGTTTTGGGCGCAGGTATTTCTTGTATTTCTTTGACCTTGGCAAGATCAACTTCAATACCCTTCTCGCTGACAATAAAGCCCAACAACTTACCAGAACGAACATCAAAAGTACATTTATTGGGATTCAAGCGGAGCTTGTACTTCCTCAGACGCTGGAATAACTTTAACAAATGCTTAACATGTTCTTCTTCATCACTTGATTTGACAATCATATCATCAATATAGACTTCGATCTCTTTATGCATCATGAAATTCTAGTAACAAACTATCGATGTCACACTGGATGTTATGACATCCAATTCTGCGCAGACAGGAATGATGCAGAAGGTAAATGGAAAAAGCAGTAAAAGACACAAACAATTGTTTACCCAGTTCGGTGACAAACACACCTACGTCTGGGGGCTACCAAGCCAGGGAGGAAAACCAACTGTTTAATCCTATCACTTAAGACCTACCCAATGTAATTTCAATCTAAGCTAAGATCCGAGTTCCTACTCACTCCCCCTCAATCACCACAGTGATTACAACCTTTAATTTGTTTAAAGTCAATGGCGAAGTTATACTTCAAACAACTCTTGATTGTGCTTAACAGCTTTAATCAAGAAACACAGCACTCACGCTTAAAAGCTTAGAATGACATAACAATTACAACTCAATGAACACCCTAGTCCAATGCAATCATCTAGGTGATAATTGCTTGGCTCACAAGTAAAATCTAATACAAGACACAAATAAAATACAGCAGTGAAATATGATGATATAATAAATTCTTCACGCTTCAAACCCCTGAGTTGCTGAAAGTAGGATTGCTTTGGGCAATCATGATTTTGCCATCTTCATCCTTCACAAACAAAGTCTTATCTATCCCTCCTTTTCTGTACCCATTAGAAGTCAGAAATTCAGTCAACCTCTCATACCAAGCTCTAGGAGCTTGCTTCAACCCATACAAAGCTTTCCTTAACTTGTACACATGTTTTGGTAGGTTAGGATCACAAAACCCTTTAGGTTGTTCCACATAGACTTCTTCATTCAAGTAGCCATTTAAAAAGAGACTCTTCACATCCATTTGGAACAATTTGAACTTCAGAATGCAGGCAACACCTAACAGAAATCTTATTGACTCAAGCCTTGAAACAGGTGCAAAAGTCTCATCGAAATCAACCCCTTCAACTTGAGTATACCCTTGTGCCACTAGTCTTGCTTTATTCCTAGTGATTACTCCTTTCTCATCAGACTTGTTCTTGTAAATCCACTTGGTACCAATGATGTTAGTCCCTTCAGGTCGTGGAACTAACTCCCATACTTCATTCCTTTTAAACTGCTCCAGTTCATCTTGCATAACATTGATCCAATATTCATCAGTCAGGGCTTCTTTCACATTTTTTGGTTCAACCTTGGATACAAAGCAGGAATTTGAGCTATTCTTCCTTGATCTAGTAGTCACACCACTATTGGGATCTCCTATGATAAGATCCTTAGGGTGGTCTTTCTGAATCCTGATAGAAGGCACCTTGTTGGATGCATCTACCTCAAGTTCAGGAGAAGTATCCTGTACCTCTTCAGTCTTGACTGGTATGTCTGTTGAAGTCTCAAGAAATGTTCCAGCATCCTCTATGACATTGGATCCTTCATCTTTATCATCCACAATCACATTTATGGATTCCATCAGGACATTGGTTCTGGAGTTGAAAACTCTGTAAGCTCTGATGTTAGTAGAGTATCCCAGGAATATACCCTCATCACTTTTGGGGTCCATTTTCCTTCTCTGTTCACGATTTGTAAGAATGTAACATTTGCTTCCAAAGATATGAAAGTACTTCACAGTAGGTTTTATGCCCTTCCATATTTCATACAGAGTGGAAGAGGTTCCCTTTCTCAAGGTAACTCTATTGTGAACATAGCAAGCTGTATTCATAGCTTCAGCCCAAAAGTGCATAGGAAGCTTCTTTACATGAATCATAGCTCTAGCAGATTCTTGAATAGTTCTGTTTTTCCTTTTAACTATTCCATTTTGCTGAGGAGTAATAGATGAGGAAAACTCATGACTTATTCCTTCAGAGGAGCAGAAATCATCAAACTTGGAATTTTTAAACTCCTTCCCATGGTCACTCCTTATTCTGATAACACAACTATCCTTTTCCCTTTGGAGTCTGATGCACAGATCTTTGAAGACATCAAATTCATCTGATTTTTCTCTAATGAAGCTTATCCATGTGTATCTGGAATGGTCATCAATAACCACATAAGCATATCTCTTCCCACCAAGAATTTCAACCTGCATAGGTCCCATTAAGTCCATGTGCAAGAGTTCCAGAGTTTTGGATGTTGTAGGATGTCCCATATTAGGATGTGACATCTTGGTTTGCTTGCCAACCTGGCATTCTCCACAGGCTCTTCCTTCATCAATAAGCAGCTTTGGGATTCCTCTAACTGCTTCCTTGGATATGATCTTCTTCATTCCTCTTAAATGAAGATGTCCAAGTCGTCTATGCCACAGCCTCACCTCCTGATCTTCCTTGGCTAAGGAGCACATTGAGGAGTAGTTTGAAACTTTAGGTTCCCATAGATAGTAGTTATCTTTGGATCTGGATCCTCTCATAACTTCCTGATTATCTCCATTCATCACAACACATACTTCCTTAGTGAACTGAACATAGAAACCTTGACCACATAGTTGGCTTATGCTGATGAGATTAGCAGTTAGTCCTTTTACTAACAGCACATTATTCATTTCTGGAACTCCAGGACTGTCCAGCTTACCAACACCTTTGATTTTTCCTTTAGCTCCATCACCAAAGGTCACATAGCTAGTAGTATGAGGTTGTATATCCACCAATAAGTTCTCCATACCAGTCATATGTCTTGAGCAACCACTATCAAAATACCAGTCTTCTCTGGTAGATGCCCTTAGAGCTTTGTGAGCTAATCTAGCAACCCATTGTTGTTTCTTGATGGGGGCATTATGCTTAGATGCCTTCTGCTTAGGTTTGACTTGAGGGGTCTGGTTAGGATAACCATGCAACCTGTAACAGAAGGGTTTTATGTGACCAAATCTACCACAGTAGTGACATCTCCATCTTTGAAATTTCTTCTTCTGATGGTTACTCCTCCTGTTTCCCTGATGTTGTGACATTGGTTGTGACTTCTGCTTGATTTTCTGAACTTCAGCCTTTGAGCTTTTGCGTTCAGTTGAGGATTTCTTAACAAAGCCTAAACCAGACATGGTTCCTGATTTCTGTCCCACCTTTAGAATCTCTTCCAAAGTGTCAGTTCCTTTATTCAGCATTCTGATGGATTTTGTCATTTGATCTAGCTTAAAAGTCAGCAAGGTTATCTCACCATTTAGACCATCTATGACTGTCAGATGCTTCTTCTTCTCAGCTTCCAGCTCCCTGATGAGTTTCTTCTGCTTTTCTCCTTGTATACACACTTATGCACTTTTGACACATAGCTCTTTATATGAAGCAGCAAGTTCATCAAATGTAAGTTCATCTCCACTTGAGTCATCATCAGAGGCACAAACACTAGTTAGTGCAGTGACATGTTTAGCAGATTCTCCTTCAGATTCACTCTCAGAGTCTCCTTCAGACCAGGTGACAGATAGTCCCTTCTTTTGCATCTTGAGGAACGTAGGGCATTCAACTCTAATGTGTCCAAAACCTTCACATCCATGACACTAGATTCCCTTGCCTTGGTTGAACTTTTCTTCAGATGTTGATCTTTTACTGATGTTAGACGAAATGTTCTTGACATTTGGTCTACCTTTCTGATCAATCTTCTTTATGAACTTGTTGAACTATCTTCCAAGCATGGCTATAGCTTCTGATATGCTTTCATTACCACCAATATCTCCTTCTTCTGAGTCCTCTTCAGTATTTGATACAAAAGCAATGCTCTTGTTTTTCTTTTCAACATTCTCACACAAGCCCATTTCAAAAGTTTGGAGAGAACCAATAAGCTCATCAACCTTCATATTGCAGATATCTTGAGCCTCTTCTATAGCAGTAACCTTCATGGCAAATCTCTTGGGAAATGATCTGAGAATCTTTCTTACAAGTTTTTCTTCAAACATTTTCTCTCCTAAGCCTCCAGAAGTGTTGGCAATTTCAAGAACATTCATGTGGAAGTCATGAATAGTCTCATCCTCTTTCATCCTCAAATTTTCAAACTTAGTAGTCAGCATCTGAAGTTTAGACATCCTTACCTTGGAGGTACCTTCATGAGTTGTTTTGAGAGTATCCCAAACATCTTTAGCCAACTCACAGTGATGCACCAGTCTGAAGATGTTCTTATTTATTCCATTGAACAGTGCATTCAAGGCCTTAGAGTTTCCAAGGGTGAATGCCTCTTGCTCTTTGTCCCACACTTCTTCAGGAATTTGCATAATGATTCCATCTTTACCTGTCTTCGTTGGATGTTCCCATCCTTTGTTGACAGCTCTCCAGACCTTGCTATCCAGAGACCTCAAGAAGGCTATCATACGAGGTTTCCAGTCATCATAGTTAGAACCATCCAGCATGGGTGGTCTATTTGAGAATCTTGCATCCCTATCCATGGTACTAGAAAGTAACGTCTCTAGATCTCACCCAGAAATTAACAGGCAGGGTGCCTGCTCTGATGCCAATTGAAATTCTAGTAACAGACTATCGATGTCAGACTGGATGTTATGACATCCAATTCTGCGCAGACAGGAATGATGCAGAAGGTAAATGGAAAAAGCAGTAAAAGACACAAACAATTGTTTACCCAATTCGGTGACAAACACACCTACGTCTGGGGGCTACCAAGCCAGGGAGGAAATCCACTATAAGCAGTATTAATTCAGGACTTAAACCAACTGTTTAATCCTATCACTTAAGACCTACCCAATGCAATTTCAATCTAAACTAAGATCAGAGTTCCTACTCACTCCCCCTCAATCACCACAGTGATTACAACCTTTAATTTGTTTAAAGTCAATGGCGAAGTTATACTTCAAACAACTCTTGATTGTGCTTAACAGCTTTAATCAAGAAACACAACACTCACGCTTAAAAGCTTAGAGTGACACAACAATTACAACTCAATGAACACCCTAGTCCAATGCAATCATCTAGGTGATAATTGCTTGGCTCACAAGTAAAATCTATTACAAGACACAAATAAAATACAGCAGTGAAATATGATGATATAATAAATTCTTCATGCTTCAAACCCCTGAGTTGCTGAAAGTAGGATTGCCATCCTTTTATAATGCAGCACTTGGGCCTTGTACTTGAATTTCCTAAAATTAAGGTTAAGCAAGTTAACCTAATTTCCACATATTAGGGTGCTAACAAATAGGCTATATGCTAGGCCTCTTAATTGTAGCTCAGTTGTTAGTTTCCAGGATTTTAGCTCAGCTGTTAGATTCCTGAAAAATAGCCTGAGATAAATACTGAAATAGAAAAACTAACTAGCCTACACTTTAGCATATGCTGTCAGGAATGAATGTCATAACATTCAGTTTGACGTCCAAATCATAGGCCATATGCTAAACATCTTTAATTCTAGCTCAGTTGTTGGTTTCCTGAAACAGTAGCCTGCAATAAATACTGAACTATACCAGAAAAATTAACTGGCCTATAATTCAGTATCTGCTGTCAGGGATGAATGTCATAACATTTAGTTTGACATTCATGTCGCATACGCGAAAAACAATCGGCGGGAAAAGACACAGAGCCGCCACCGTGCGTTATTTATCCCAAAGGAGGGAAAGGAAACGCTCGAAGTAAACCTGAAAAAGGGAAAGGAATGGTCTTACGACCAGAGATTGCTAGGATCGGGAGTCGGTTACGCAAGGGGAAGGTATTAGCACCCCTCACGTCCGCCGTACTCGAAGGGATCCACGCTCAAAAGAATAGAATAAGGTTGTTGAATAACTGCTCAAAGAATGCACACACACTAGAATAAAACACAGGAGAAAGAAGACGGAGAAAGCGGACTCGGCAGGATGTCATATCCTGGGCCTACGTAGTTTGTCAGACACAAACATCAGAGTCGACGTAGTTCGGGGGAACGGGGAAACGTGCTCGCTAGGATATCGCATCCTATGCATACGTATCTTCTCTAACCAGAGGAAGAATCAGAGCACTCGTAGCTCGGTTAACGCACGCCGAAACAAAACGCTGAAGAAAGACGCTGAGACGCCAAAAGAAACACACAAACGAAAACGGAATTCCAATCAATGGTCTTACATCTGACTCCGAACAAACAAATGCAAATAGGAAACAGAATGCCAATCGCTGGTCTTACATCCAACTCCATAGAAGAAACAGGAAACGAAATGCCAATAAATGGACTTACATCCAACTCCTACCACACACACACGAAAAGAAGAAGGGTCTCGATTGCAACTAGGGCAAGAGAAAAGGAAGGTCTCGATCGCAACGAGGGCGAGAGAAAGGAAGGATTAAAGTTAGTTGTCAGTCAAACTCGACAAGACATCGCATCTCGTGCCTACATATCTCATCTGAACATGAGAATCAGAATTGCCGTAGTTCGGCTAAACTATTTCTATTTGTTTTGTGTTTTTTAGGTGAACAACGTCACTACGCAATCTACCAGATGCTCGACCTTGGGAGACTTACTCACCTGTAGTAGAAGGAGTTAACGTGTCCTTAAGAGAAGGTAAAGTTTGTTTGTGTTTTAGGAATGCTCACGCAAGAAAGGAAGTCCTAGACGAAGGAACCGTGCTACCTTAATCGACATGCAAACGAGAGACTATGCGAAGTCTAGCAATCCTATGGGGATACAATCACACCACACAAAAACACATAACATGAAATAAACACACCAACAAGGGGGCTCAAACATCAAGGGTGAGGCTTTAGTCAAGGGGTCATATCAACCTCGACAAACAAGTCGGACTTTAGTCAAGGGGTCATATCAACCTCGACAAACAAGCCAACTGGAAGGGTATCTGAGGGCTCTTAACCACTAACATTGACCGTCAGGGTGAGCAGATGAAAGGTAATGAGGATTGGACCTCATAGCTCTTAACCCGGGCCTGGGTGAGCTTCAATCAATGAAAACATGGGGATCCAGAATGAGGGACCCTACTCCACTTGACGGACTCTATACACAAGGATCTTGGGTTAGGTTCAAGAGCCTCAGCATGTGGTGCGAGCATAATGAACGACACAATGATTAACAGGGGACTGACTGCTAGTCCCTTCTATCTGCAAATTGCCTCTTCACTTAGGAGGACTTGAGTAACCATGCCTCGACAAGGAGGTCTTGAGCACAAAAGTAAACAAACACAATCATTTCCTCTTAAGGACGACTTCAGCCAAATGCCTGCCAAAAGAAACGACAGGGCTTCCAGACTACATGGAGTTAGAGAATGATTACCTAGGTGGTACACCAACCACATGCAAAGCAAAGCTCAAGCAATGATCTAAAGCAACTAAAGTACCTGTAAGAAAGTCAAACAAGTCAATATTCACATTCAGACAAACCAAACAGTCAATCAACAATGTTACAACCGATATGCACACAAGGCAAGTCAACAACTCAAGTGAGTTCATCACCAAGGTACCTACAACACAACAAAGGTTAGTGGACAAAGCAAATTTGCATCTCAAGTCATAAGATTGCATCAACCACTAGAGCTAATAGCTTGAACCTGAAATACAAAGCTCAAAAGATGAGTACAAACCACTAGTACCAAGACTAGGGTCAAAGGCAAAGCAAAAAGTCAAAACAACAGCCAATATCTGACATAAAGCATATTTATTCAAGTAAGAACATGTCCTAAAAAGTAACAAACTCAAATCCTAAGGCAAATCCATCTAATGATCATGCTAAGGCAAAGGCAATCACAAAGCACACAATTGGACATCAAGAGTAGAAATTCCATATTAAAACAGAAATGAATCAAAGAACCATGGAAATTTTTATGTGCACACAACATGTTAAACACAAGCATCATGCAAAAATCTAGAATCAGAGGAGCTCAATTGGCATGTATGTGAAAATGAACAAGAGCAACATCAAAATGTGTGACACACATTGTCACACCCTACATTCATGTGTCTAAAACAGAGATGGAATATGCTAAAAATGCCAACCAAAAGCTCAAAAATCATGCAACATGTTAGGAATCAGCATATTAAATTTCAAAGCAATTGGACAGGTATGAGCATTTCACAAGAGAATTGGTGAAACATGTCACATTTTACATCATGTTCAAATGATCAAGCATATTCCAAATTCCAGGGATGACAAAATCAAGAAATCAACATCACAAAATAATAGACATTGTAATGAGCATGTGAGAAAAAAATTGGATTTAATTGGATTCATTTTCTATTTTTTATGATTTTTTGAATTATCATGAAAATAATGGATTAAATGTGAAACAATGTGGAAAATGTTATTGAATGGGAATTGGAAACTGCATCAGCCATGGCTCGAACTCAGTACACATAAAAATAGAAGCGCTGAAACAATAGAATTCAGAATTGTACACGGCCAAGAATCGAAGGGAGGCTGGAGCGCGTCTCAAAACGCAGTCGTTTGGTTAAGTGGATGGATTAGAGTGAAAATACAAGCGCGCTCGCTGGGAATCGAACAGGTGAGGCCAAGGGTAATAGCGTCCAAACAGTAAACCCTAAGACTGAACCAGAAGCTACCAGGAACTATTCACACGCGGTGGAGGGACGGTTGTTTCCACCGTCTTCTTCGATGAGACGGTGGCTCTACAGTAACCTTCAATCATTTTTTTCCAGAACTACGCCATATATACATCATTAGAACCGTCTCACCATGCACAACACAGATCAACGATTATTTTCAGCTAAAAGCCCATGGATAGAGAGAATCGAATGAAAACATTATCATGCATCAAACTTTAAACATTCATATCTCACTCAATATTCCACCATTTTCAATGAATTTTATATCAGAATGATCAGTGTTCCAAGATCTACACAATTATGGTAATAAAAACAAGAATTAAGATGATCGAATTTCCAACCTCTTGAAGAATAGTGAGTTGATTATGTGGATTCAAGGCTTCTCCAACTCCGAATCTTCTCCTCCAACCTTGATATGAAGCTTTACACACGAATTGGCTCTTGAATTGGCTTGGATCTTGCTTAATCTTCAAGTTCCATCTTCATCTTCATGAGTTCAACTTGGTTGATTCTTGATGAAATTCATCAATCCAGCACTCAATTCCTACTATATGATGATCCAGGAACAAAATTATGCAATAAAAATCATGTGTTATATGAAAAAATTTTGAATTTGGATTGAGAGAAAAATTGGAGGGAAAAATGTGATCTAGATCTAGAATGTGTTAGAATGAAAAATTCTATTATGCTTAAGCTTTTATACCACCTCCTAATCACTCTGAAATTGTAATTAGGCCAAGGTTAATGGAAATTAGCAAGATATAAGGTGTAGTGCACAAATGGTAAAATGCACCCTATGCATGGTGAATGAACGTGAACAGTACCATGTGCATGCTCAAAATCACTTAAAATCATCTCATGCACATGTTGGAATTGGAATTAAACTCATATGATCAACCAAATTCAAATTCTTCATTTTCCCTCCAAAAAGCACATGCATGGCCAAATGATCATGTGACATTATTTCATGCAATGCAATGATGGATTTGGAAAATATAGGTCATGACGTGCAATTTGCAAAAAGAGTGGCCTAAATTGGAGTTTTAGATCAAAAGTTATGGCCCTTTGAAGTTTCATGCACACTTGGTGACCATTTGCTCATAACTCCCCAACCATTCATCAGATGCTCATGATCTTAGACTTTTTGGAAATGGGAGAGAAAGATCTTCAACTTTCTTGTTGACCAAAATTTCATTTGAAGCTTCTTTGATGTTGGAAATTCAAGTTGAATATGGTCCAAAAACTTGCCATTTTTGGAAACTTGAAATTACATGTCACTTTCCATTTTTGGAAACTTTTGATCTGACTTCAAATTCTTCAAGGTAGATGTTTGACATGATGAATAGGCTTATTTTGGACATGAATGAAGTGTCTCAAACCAATTCTCCACCTCCTAGCCCTCAGTTGACTTTACAGTTGACTTGTATGGGTCCCAGATGACTTGGCAATGCACTGATGACTTTGAGCCTCTAACACTTGGTCAAGTTGCTTCAAAATGAACCTTGGATCATATAAGCTCTTTAGAATACTCATGTGGCTCTCATCTCAAGGAAAACTTGCTCTATTTGCACAGATGAATTCTCTTGATGCCAGTTCTTGTTGATAGGATGCAATGTAATGTGTAATGTTAATGACCTAAAAAATGAAATGAATGCATGAATGGGGAGTGCAAATTTGAGGTGCTACAGCTGCCCCTATTCAATCAACTGGGAACCTGGATGGATGAGAGCAACGACTGTCAGACCTTCAAGGTAAACAGGGATTGAATACCAAAAGAACCTAGAATTTGCACTCTGCGGGAGATGGAGCAAAGAAACGAGGCTATCCACCAATGGCGGCTTCCACTGGGGATTTGATATTTATCGAAGAAAGGAACCACGACCAAACATCAACGGATGAATGGGAATAAAGAAACCACGACCAGACATCAACGGATGAATGGGAAGGACTCGATGTTTACCGACATCGAAAGATGATGTTTACCGACACCAAAAAAGGGCGACCAGACATTTACCGATGATTGGGAAGGAACTCGACGTTTATCGACATCGAAAGATGATGTTTACTGACACCAAAAAAGAACGACCAGGCATTTACCGATGACTGGGAAAAAGAAGAATCACAACCAAACATTTACCGATGACTGGAAAAAAAGATACACAACCAGACATTTACCGATGATTGGGAAGGAACTCGACGTTTACCGATATTGAAAGATGATGTTTACCGACATTAAAAAAGAATGACCATACATTTACCGATGATTGGGAAGGAACTCGATGTTTACCGACATCAAAAAAGAACGACCAGACATTTACCGATGACTGGGAAAAAGGAATCACGACCAGACATTTACCGATGACTGGGAAGGAACTCGATGTTTACCGACATCGAAAGATGATGTTTACCGACACCAAAAACAGACCCTACGGGGGATTGACATGACACTTACCGGTATCACAAGGATGACATCTACATACGCCAAGATAAGGCAGACACTTGTCGGGGACCACGCTGGGGAGTCAAGCTTTCCTTTCACGGACGGGTGAGGAAATTAACCTCTCTAGGGATTATCAATCCTTAATGCTACCAAGAGCAACTGCTGCAAATGTGCCGTATAGATGCTGCAAAACGGTCCACCTCTGCTGGGGATATGATTCAATCTGGCTTAACACATGTATGCATATGTTTGAGTTTTCTATGGCGTAATGCTCCATATTGAATGGAAATGCTATGCGATTGGAGGATGCAAATACAAATGATGATTACTATATGCAAGATGCAAAGGGAGGAACTCCTGCTAGGAAAGCGAACGATCACTTTGCTGAGCCCACCATTCCTGATTCGATATTCCAACTCTGTGGGGAGATACAACAATCCCGCTGAGGATACTCACTGATCTGACATTCTCGGAACGGCAGAGAAACCAACTCAACTGGGGAGTCACTTGTTGGGAAAACACCAACCTCTCGATCATGCTGGGGAATAGCACTTGTTGGGGAAATGATAACCCTCACTGAAGACGATCTCCACTGAACTCAGTCCGCTTGGGGATTTCGCTGGGGAAAACAAACAACGCCTACCTCCGCTGGGGAAACAGCAACGTAAAGACTTGCTAGGGAAATAACATTCTCAACCCTGCTGGGGATCACAACACTTCAGGCCCGGCTGCTGAGGAACAAATTACCCACAGACACCTCCGTTGGGGAAATAGCAACCTTCAGACTCTCTGGGGAACTAACAGCCCTCAGACCTGCTGGGAAAGGGGCAACCTTCAAACCTGGCTGGAAAAAAAACATCCTCAACCCTGCTGGGGAAACAGCAACCTTCAGACTTGCTGGGGAAAAACATTCTCAACCCTGCTAGGGGAGATAACCATCCTGACCCTGCTGGGGAAAACACTCTCAACCCTGCTAGGGGAAATAGCAACCTTCAGGCTCGGCCGCTGAGGGAGCACTGATCTCGGGCTCGCTGGGGAGACAAGTTTTGAACTTGCTTCGGACAACCCCACTTCTTACACTACCTGGACAGTGTTGAAACACCTTTGAACCAACTGTGGCTCATCTGCTCTGGCCGGCATTCAAAGATAGTGACATGCAAAACAGCAAGCCATACATGCCCCAAGGGATTGTATGGACGAAATACACTCCAGTGCACTCAACATTCAAAATGATTTTCCAATGTTGTATCTTTCTGCACGTTATTGTCTAGCCTTCATGTTTTTAGATGCAATGTTCATAAAAAATTCGGACGTTTTTGCAAACAAAACAGTAAAATAAAAATAAGAGAGCAATTTGACTGAATAACGACTTTTATTGATTGAAAATGGCCTACAAAGGCAAATACATCAGGAAGCAATCCCTAGGAAGAGGTAATTGCGCCAAAAAAGGAAATAAACTATCCTATTGGCAATGTGAACACGGCATCCACTATTTTCTAATTCTGTTATGACTCGTATATCCTCAATTTCCCCCAAATTCCCTGCTTTCTGAGAAGAATGATTGGACCGGTCATATCCTTCGAGATGGTAGACGCTGAAGCGCGATGAAGTACAGATAACTCAGACTGTAGTCTTCGCTTTAATCCCTCTTTTGCCTGGATCGCCTTTTCAGGTTTTCAATCCACCGGGATACCCATTTTTTCCTAAGCCGCCTTTGCAGGTTTTCGACTTATCGGGTGTACATATTCTTTTTTATTCTTTATCCCTAACTTTTGCCCGAACCTTTTTCTTTTTTTCTTGGTTCGCCGGGATGCCCTTTTTTGCCTGGACTCTTTTATTCTTTTCGTCCAGCAGGTCAATTCATGCGAAGTATTTTTTGACTACATCTGAGTTCATAGGGGATGGAAAATCTTCACCATCCATAGTTGTCAGCATCAAGGCTCCACCAGAGAAGACCTTTTTAACAACATTTGGACCTTCATAATTCGGAGTCCACTTGCCCCTGTTATCTGTACCGGGAGGAATGATCCTCTTCAAAATCAAATCACCTGTCTGATAGCTTTGAGGATGCACTTTCTGATCAAAGGCCTTCTTCATCCTTCTCTGATACAGTTGCCCATGGCACACAGCTGCTAACCGCTTTTCCTCAATAAGGCTCAACTTGTTGAACCTTGTCCGAATCCGTTCAGCTTCGTCTAGCTTGACATCCAGCAGGACTCTCAGAGAAGGAATCTCCACTTTAACAGGTAGGATTGCTTCCATACCATACACAAGGGAGTAAGGGGTTGCCCCGGTCGACGTACGTATTGAGGTACGGTACCCATGCAAAGCGAAAGGCAACATCTCATGCCAATCCTTGTACGTCACGACCATCTTCTGCACAATCTTCTTAATGTTCTTGTTTGCCGCCTCTACAACACCACTCATCTCTGCAAAGCTCTTTCATCATCTTGTTATTGAGATTCAAACCATTGTCAGTGATGATTCTCTCAGGAACCCCATAACGACAGATAATTTCCTTCTTAATAAATCGGGAAACCACTTGCTTGGTAACATTGGCATAGGAAGCTGCTTCCACCCACTTGGTGAAGTAATCAATCGCAACCAGGATGAAGCGGTGTCCATTAGAAGCAGTAGGTTCAATCTTTCCAATCATATCGATGCCCCACATCGCGAACGGCCAAGGAGCATTCATGACATTCAGAGGGTTTGGTGGTACATGCACTTTATCTGCATAGATCTGACATTTGTGGCACTTCCGAGCGTATTTGAAACAGTCAGACTCCATGGTTATCCAGTAATAACCGACTCTTAACAACTTCTTGGACATTGCATGACCACCAGCATGGGTACCGAAAGATCCCTCGTGTACTTCTTGCATTAACAGGTCTACTTCGTGTCTATCCACGCATCTGAGCAGAACCATGTCAAAGTTCCTCTTGTACAACACATCATCCTGATTCAAATAAAAGCTTCCAGCTAGCCTTCTCATGGTCTTCTTGTCATTCTTTGACGCTCCCGCAGGATACTCCTGGCATTTGAGGAAATTCTTAATATCATAGTATCACGGCTTCTCATCAACAACAGACTCGGCTGCAAACACATACGCAGGCCTCTCGAGTCGATTCACAGCAACATGTGGCACATGATTCCACCAATGGACTTTAATCATAGAAGACAAAGTAGCCAAGGCATCAGCCATCTGATTTTCATCCCGGGGTACATGATACAACTTCACTGTCTTGAAGAAAGTCAGGATTCTTCTGGTGTAATCTCGATAAGGAATCAAATGCGACTGATGAGTATTCCAGTCTCCATTGACTTGGTTAATCACTAGAGCGGAATCTCCATAGATGTCCAGAGTTTTGATCCTTAGATCGATGGCTTCTTCAATCCCCATGATACAAGCCTCGTACTCAGCCTCATTGTTGGTCACCTCAAAAGTCAATCTGGCGGAAAAAGGTAAGTGTGCACCTTTAGGATTGATGAGTACTGCCCCAACACCGTTTCCATTCACATTAACCGCCCCATCAAACAACAGTGTCCACTTGTCATCAGGATCCGGTCCTTCATCGACAAGAGGCTCTTCACAATCTTTCATCTTTAAGTACATGATGTCTTCATCAGGGAATTCAAACATCATCGGCTGATAGTCATCAATCGGTTGCTCAGCAAGGTAATCAGACAGAATACTACCTTTGATGGCCTTTTGAGACGTGTACTGGATATCATACTCAGTCAAAATCATCTGCCACCGAGCCACACGTCCGGCGAGAGCCGGCTTTTCAAAGATGTACTTCACTAGATCCATCTTAGAAATCAACAAGGTAGTATGGTTCAGCATATACTGTCTTAGTCGGCGAGCAGCCCATGCCAAAGCGCAGCAAGTTTTCTCGAGCAATGAATATCTTGTTTCACAGTCGGTAAACTTTTTGCTAAGGTAGTATATTGCATGCTCTTTTCGACCAGACTCGTCATGCTTTCCCAATACACACCCCATTGAGTTCTCTGTCACTGAAAGGTACATTATTAGAGGCCTCCCAGGAACTAGAGGTATAAGAATCAGAGGTTTCTGCAAGTATTCTTTTATCTTATTAAAAGCCTTTTGACAATCATCATTCCACCTGGTTGCTTGATCTTTTCTTAGCAATTTGAATATTAGTTCACACGTGGCAGTTAGGTGAGATACGAACCGTGTAATGTAGTTCAATCTCCCTAAGAACCCACGAACCTGCTTTTCCGTTCTTGGTTCAGGCATTTCTTGAATAGCTTTTACTTTTGCGGGATCAACCTCAATCCCTTTCTCACTGACAATGAAACCCAACAGCTTTCCGGATCTCACTCCAAACGTACACTTGTTTGGATTCAGCCTCAGTTTGAATTTTCTCAGTCTTTCAAACAACTTCTGCAGGTTTACCAAGTGCTCCTCTTCTGTCTGAGACTTCGCAATCATATCATCCACGTACACTTCAATTTCTTTGTGCATCATATCATGAAAGAGAGTCGTCATAGCCCTCTGATAGGTAGCACCAGCATTCTTCAGCCCAAATGGCATAACCTTATAACAGAACATGCCCCAAGGTGTAATGAATGTCGTCTTTTCCATGTCTTCTGGCGCCATCTTGATCTGATTATAGTCAGAGAATCCATCCATGAAAGAGAAAACCGAGGATTGAGCAGTGTTATCAACCAATACATCAATGTGAGGTAATGGGAAGTCATCTTTCGGACTGGCTCTGTTTAAATCCCGGTAATCGACACACATCCTGACTTTACCATCCTTCTTCGGCACGGGTACAATGTTGGCCACCCACGGGGGATAGTTGGTAACTGGCAGAAAACCCGCATCCAACTGCTTCTGAACTTCCTCTTTTATCTTGACAGCCATATCAGGACTAGTTCTGTGAAGCTTCTGCTTTACCGAAGGACAATCTTCTCTGAGAGGTAGCCTGTGCACCACAATATCTGTATCCAAACCAGGCATATCTTGATACGACCATGCGAATATCTCCACATATTCTCGCAGCATTTCAATCAGCCCTCTCTTGACATTTTCCTTTAAAGCAGCCCCGATCTTGATCTCTTTCCTGGCGTCCTCAGTACCAAGGTTAACGATTTCCAACTCTTCCTGATGAGGTTGGATGACCCTTTCCTCCTGCTTCAATAATCTGGCCAATTCTTTGGGGAGTTCACAATCTTCTTCACTCTCCTCTTCGGCTTGGTAAATGGGATTATTGAAATCATACTGAGCCATAACAGAACTGTTTTTAGTGGAGTCCGCGAGATTGATTATGCACGAATGATGTTTAATGCTTTATTTTAGAAAAGAGTTCAAGAAAGTCACAAACAAAAAACATTGCCATTTTTATTGTTTTGAAAAATGAAAATAAAAACAGAAAGACAGTGATCACAAACTTGATTGCAAAACGTCCTTTATTAATGATAATCATTGAAAATTCAAACATGATGTGGCCCTACAATGAACCACTACGCCCCGGGCAGAACGTAGGGTTTTTGTGCATAATGAAAAACAAAAGAAAATTACTCTGTCTGAAGAGTAACTTGGACTATTTCTTCGGCTGTCCAATTGTTGACCATCTCCCCTGGAGCGCACGGGCGCACCCAGTTGTCCAAATCGCAATCACTGTCACCGTCTTCACTGCCTGCTGCAAAAACATCACCATGATTCATCAATCCAGCACTGGTGAAGGTACACGGCCCTTTCTGAACACCCTGCTCTGACTGAAGAGGCTGATAACCAATGTCAAATTTGTCTTCTTTGACGGGCATGTCAACCATCTTGCCCTAGCCTTCTGCGTTGCCTGAGTTGACAACCTCCAAAGCCTCCTTGTAGGACGCAATTGAGACACCTGGTTTCTTCTGCTCAACAAAATCCACATTCTCAATAGCAATGGTCTCGAAAGCTTGGCACAGAGTTTCATGGATCTCGCCATCCATTTCCACATATTTGAAAGAGGATAAATGGCTCACAAGAATGTCCTCCTCGCCACACACAGTCACAACCTGACCATTCCACACATACTTCAGCTTTTGATGGAGAGTTGACGAAACTGCCCCAGCCCCATGTATCCAAGGACGCCCCAATAAACAACTATTTGCTGGTTGAATATCCATCACATAGAAGATAATATCAAACACTTCTGGGCCGATCTTTACGGGCAACGTGACTTCGCCAAAAACTGATCGTTTGGATCCATCGAAAGCACGGACCACAAGATCGCTCGGTGTGAGGACAACCCCTTCAACATCAAGCTTAATCAGAGCCTTCTTAGGAAACACGTTCAAAGAAGAGCCAATATCAACCAACACATGCGACAACACTGCGCCTTTGCACTCCATAGTGATATGTAGGGCTCTGTTGTGATTGCGACCCTCAGGTGTCAGATCCAGATCTGTGAACCCCAAACCGTGTCTCGTGCTTACATTTGCGATAACACCCTCGAGTTGGTTGACCGAAATCTTTTGAGGCATGTAAGCCAAATTCAACATTTTCAACAAGGCGTTACGGTGTGCCTCAGAACACAACAACAAAGAAAGAATAGAGATTTTCGACGGTGTCTGGTTCAGTTGATCCACAATCTTATAATCACTTTTCTTGATGATTTTCATGAACTCCTCTACATCTTTCTCAAAAGATCCCTCAGGCACCTCCTTCTGCACTGGTTCTTCCTCAACCACAGCTTATTTCCCTTTTGCTTTAGCAAGAGCCTCAACATTGCTATACCTCAGGCTCTACGGTGCAAACAGACGACCACTTCTAGTAAACCCTCCAGGTCCTCCCAAGTTGTCCACAGCCGGACCAACAGTTATTGGAGTTTTGTTTGACACACCAATTGTCACTGGAACCTGACTCACCGGTCTGGTCTGATGTTCTGGTCTTCTGTTACTGCGAAAAGCATTGTCATACTTCCAAGGAACCGCTCTACTGTTCTCAACAAGTCTTCCACCAGAAGCAGTAATGGTGGTAGGAGCGCTGATAGTCACTGGAGCGGATGTGGTCACAGGAGTCCCAATAGTTACCGGCGCACTAACAGTTCTCGGAGCATGTCTGGGACCTTCGGACGGTTTAAAGTAGATGGTAACAGTTGATACCTCTCCACGGTCTTTCACAACCCGACCAAACTGTAGGCAACCCTCATCCATCAGACCCTGGATACCTCTTCTCAACTTCATACAACCATTCTCTTGATCATCACAATCTGAACAACTTTCATCACAGCCCGGGAACACTCCCCCTTTCAGCAGACGTTCTTTTACCACAAGCAACGACGTTTGAACATCATCAACATCAACCACCAAACCCACAACTTCCTCACCTTCCACACTGTTCACCCTAGGCCCACCATGCTGAGGCATAGGATTATTCACAACATTCGGAACAGGAGCAAAGTTGATTGTCTTGGCATCAATCAAATCCTGGACCTTATGATAGAAAGCCCGACAATTCTCAATGTGATGCCCCGGTGCACCGGAATGAAAGTCACAACGGACATTGGCATCATACCCAGCAGGTATCTTCGTTAACAGAGCCATGGTGTGAAGTTCAACAAACCCCAACCTGAGCAGTTCAGGAAGCAATTCAACATATGTCATCGGCAACAGATCAAAACGACGATCCGACATTCTCTGTCTCGTCTGAAATGGGCGTTGCTGTTGTTGTTGTTGTGTTTGTCCTCTTGGTTGATGTTGGTGTTGAGGTTGGGGTGCTGGAATAGTCACCGCAGCAACCTGACGATACTGTTGTCCTCTGTTCATACTCCTCCGATGGTGGACAGCATTAGTCTCACCCTCCCTCCTTCTGGGTGCCCCAGAAAATGGTTTATTAGAACTCGAAGATGAAGAACCCGGGTCTTGAATCTTTCCTTTTTTGATAAGACTCTCAGTCCTTTCTCCGCAGATAACAACATCAGAAAAGCTACCAAACGGGCAACTTCTCATATGGTCCATAAACACACCCTGCAGTGTTTCGATGAACATATCGGTCAGCTCTCTCTCCAACATCGGAGGTTGCACCCTTGTAGCTAATTCGCGCCACCTTTGGGCGTACTCTTTGAAGCTCTCACCAGACTTTTGACACAAACTCTGCAGCTGGGTTCTGCTCGGAGCTATATCCATGTTGTGCTTATATTGTCTCAGAAAGGCTTCACCAAATCTCTCCAGCTTCTAACAGACTCTCTCTTCAAATCCATGTACCAGTCCAAAGACGCTCCAGACAAGCTGTCTTGGAAAAAGTATATCCACATCTTCTCATCATCAGTGTATGCGGATATCTTTCTGTAGTAAGCCTGCACATGGGTGCGAGGACAAGAAGTACCATTGTATTTATCGAAGGAGGGTGCTTTGAATTTGTAAGGGATCCTCAATCCATCAACCAAACCCATATTGGTGACATCAAACCCCAACGAATTCTGACATTCCGTGGCACGGATTTTCTCAGCAAGGGCATCAACTTTTCTATCCCTCTCTTCAGTCCTTCCCACTTCATCGTCATCACTAAGGAGAGTGAACATATTCTCTTGTCTATCAACCAAAGGAGCAGGATGGCGAGCCGGAGCACAGGCCGCTCGAACATTAACAGTCTCTGGAGCGATAGGTTGTCCGTTGATTCTGATACCCCTCAATTCATCACCCACAGCATAGTTATGAACAGGGATGGTGGCAGCAACAGTGTCATCAACAGGGACTCCTTCCGGCGAGCTTCCTGTCTCTGGGCCAAGGCTCGGAGCTCCTCTTGCCCTTGTACAACCCCTTGCATCATATTCATGAATTGGGCCATGTTAGCCTTCATCTCTGCTAATTCATCCTGAACTTGATCCATGCTTCTCTGTTGATTCAGTCTTGTCGCGTAGCGGTGCGGACGACGATCAGCAATCCTGCCTAAAACAGGAATCAGAATGAGAAGTCTTGTCAAGAACACCTGTAATGCAAGAATGATATGTGTATGATGTGTATGATGCGTATGATGCATATGCTATGTTATGTTCATTTCTCAGGCATTCAAGAATCTGGTCCATCTTCTGAAAAATGGCAACCTGCAACATAAACAACAAGGAAGCAACCTACACTGGATGATGAACACAAGGTGAAACATCAACAATATCATCTATAACCATGAGCCATAAAGATCATACAACCATAGTTCAATCAAAGTTAACAATCAAAGATTCAATCTTCAGAGTAGAACAAGGAATCCCATCCAACAATCCTGGAGGTGATTCTCAAAATAAATAACAAGACAAACTAAGAAAGTCGTCCTCCAGGAATGAGAGTCTTCAGATACTGGAACTGGTCAATCAACCGGTCACACTCTGAACACTCAGGTAAAGGAGTGAGCTTCTCCTTTAGTTGCACTCTGAGTTCCACCACTTCTTCTCTGAGCTGGTTCTCTGATGCATGCCTTAGGTCTACCTCTTTCTTCAACTGAGCATCTTTGTCTTTGAGCTGTTTTTCCAAGTCTCGTATCTTCCTTTGGTAATGGGCTTCCGCCCTTTGTAACTTCAAGCGCTCATGGTGTTCTTCATTCAACATTGTCTCTATCTCCTCATAAGACCTCTTCTTGCTCTTCATCTTACTGGCACTTTCACCTTGCACTCCTTTGAGTTTATGAGCCAAATTCAACTTATCAGCTATGGCTTTGTAAAGTTCCATTTGGATCTCTTGTTCCTTCTCTTTCAACTGGCGATTCTTCATTAAGGCTCGTTTGTAATACTCAGCAGGCACATTCTCAGAATGTATTAAAGGCGGTTGCTCTTGCAATGGTTCCATCCTATCATAGGGTAACAACAAAGTCTCAACTCTATCCTTGACCCATTCAATGTAGGCAGGCATAGCAACTGCGAACTTCTTCCCTAAAACAGATCCATCCTTGACACCAATAGTCTCCCAAGCTTTTCCCAATTGCTCCAATCTAGCTGGGTCACTCCGTTTCTCAAAATACACACTCTCAGCTATCTCCACATCTTGTGGCCTCTCATTCATGACAAAACCCAACTGACGGAGAGAAAGAACCGGGTTGTAGTTGATGCAACCCTTAGTTCCTATGAGTGGAACATTACGAAACCTTCCACAACTCATAATGACATTGCGCACATTCATCCTGTAAGCTTGCCACTTGATATTATAGGATGTGAGAGACATAATCCTCTGAGTCCATTTATGAGTATTCTGAGTATCCACAAAAGGTCCACTGGTTGGTAGAAAGGACAAGAACCATTTGAGTAGCAATGGGAGACAACACCTGATAGCTCCACCCTTACCATGCCTGCTGTGTATAGCATAGTAAGTGTCAGCTAACAAAGTAGGAACCGGGTTTCCTCCAATGAAAATAATGATTGCTGCAAGGTCCACAAAATTAGGCATACTAGGGAACAAAACAACTCCATAAATCATGAGGGCCAACTGAGCGTTGAAAGCTTCCCAATTTCCTTTCTTTGCTTCTTCCTTAGCCATCCTCACCAGGTACTTCAAAGGCAAACCCACAACATCACCACTTGGTTTCCAATTGTCACTCACTTCTCTGATACTCAAATAAAGAGCCTTAGCGACAACCCTGAAATCCACTTCCGTTGGCACATCTAGGAAGGGTACTTGATACTTGATTCGGACATTCATAAGGATGGAATACTCTTCAAGAGTGGGCGCTAACTGGTAGTCCTAAAAGGTAAAGAAACGGAGCTCTGGATCATAGAACTGTAAGAGAGTCTGCAGAGGTACCGGATCAACCACCATCTTCAACAATGTCAGAATATCCCCATACTGATCATCAAACACCTTCTGATTACAACTGGTCACAAGATTACTCAATTCTTCCAAAGATGTCACGGCTCACGGTAAAAACTGTAGGTGCAAATCTTCCTCTTCAAATCTGGAATGGTTGCCATCTCTCAATGTGAACAAACTCCTGAATGAACCTGAGAAATGATATTCATGTGCAAGTTATCTTTTTTCTCTTTTTTTTTTTGCATTTTTTTTTTGCATTAATTTTTTTTTTAAAAATAAATATGCTATGATGCAAATGATGAGACCATGACTGGTTGGCTGTGTATCACAAGGCACAGGATCAGAACTTCGGCATGAACTCGGCATCCAAAACCACAGATCAAGGCCATCTGGAACCCATACTTAAGAACCAAGTCACCAACAGGACCCAAACAAAAGTCACCAACATGACACGGTCACCAACAGATAAAGTCACCAACAGGACACGGTCACCAACAGATCAAGTCACCAACAGTACCTGTAATGATTCATTCCCTCCCCACTCACGGGTGTCATCTAGGCCAGGGTAACGTCAAGAGAAACGCAGGATAAACGATCCTTTCAAGAATATCATCATATGCACACCATATGTATGCAACGATAATACCCCATCAGAATCTGAATTGCTCGTGATATCATGTTCCGCTAAGTGGCGCCATACCACCCGCTTCCCATGAATCACTCTATTCCTAGGTGTCCTAAGGTTCACTCATAGCCTGGGCATTGGGCCTTTTACCTCTTGTGATCCCCACCCAACAGAGAAACAGATACACAGCCAACACAATGATAATATGATGCATGCAAACATATATGCAAATATATACAATCACAGCATAATAATCATAAATGCAATAAATAGAGCAGTAAAAGCAACCAAAGCTATCCTAAGGAGCGCTAGGATTGACTCACTTAGGGAAGATGGACCAGCAAGAGGTCAACTTCTGTTTGTCCCCAGCAGAGTCGCCAACTGTCGCATACGCGAAAAACAACCGGCGGGAAAAGACATAGAGCCGCCACCGTGCGTTATTTATCCCAAAGGAGGGAAAGGAAACGCTCGAAGTAAACCTGAAAAAGGGAAAGGAATGGTCTTACGACCAGAGATTGCTAGGATCGGGAGTCGGTTACACAAGGGGAACGTATTAGCACCCCTCACGTCCGCCGTACTCGACGGGATCCACGCTCAAAAGAATAGAATAAGGTTGCTGAATAACTGCTCAAAGAATGCACACACACTAGAATAAAACACAGGAGAAAGAAGACGGAGAAAGCGGACTCGGCAGGATGTCGCATCCTGGGCCTACGTAGTTTGTTAGACACAAACATCAGAGTCGACGTAGTTCGGGGGAATGGGGAAACGTGCTCGCTAGGATATCGCATCCTATGCATACGTATCTTCTCTAACCAGAGGAAGAATCAAAGCACTCGTAGCTCGGCTAACACACTCCGAAACAAAACGCTGAAGAAAGACGCTGAGACGCCAAAAGAAACACACAAACGGAAACGGAATGCAAATCAATGGTCTTACATCTGACTCCGAACAAACAAACACAAATAGGAAACGGAATGCCAATCGCTGGTCTTACATCCAACTCCACAGAAGAAACAGGAAACGGAATGCCAATAAATGGACTTACATCCAACTCCTAACACACACACACGAAAAGAAGAAGGGTCTCGATTGCAACTAGGGCAAGAGAAAAGGAAGGTCTCGATCGCAACGAGGGCGAGAGAAAGGAAGGATCAAAGTTAGTTGTCAGTCAAACTCGACAAGACATCGCATCTCGTGCCTACGTATCTCATCTGAACATGAGAATCAAAGTTGCCGTAGTTCGGCTAAACTATTTCTATTTGTTTTGTGTTTTTTAGGTGAACAACGTCACTATGCAATCTACCGGATGCTCGACCTTGGGAGACTTACTCACCTGTAGTAGAAGGAGTTAATGTGTCCTTAAGAGAAGGTAAAGTTTGTTTGTGTTTTAGGAATGCTCACGCAAGAAAGGAAGTCCTAGACGAAGGAACCGTGCTACCTTAATCGACATGCAGACGAGAGACTATGCGAAGTCTAGCAATCCTATGGGGATACAATCACACCACTCAAAAACATATAACATGAAGTAAACACACCAACAAGGGGGCTCAAACATCAAGGGTGAGGCTTTAGTCAAGCGATCATATCAACCTCGACAAACAAGTCGGGCTTTAGTCAAGGGGTCATATCAACCTCGACAAACAAGCCAACTGGAAGGGTATCTGAGGACTCTTAACCACTGACATTGACCGTCAGGGTGAGCAGATGAAAGGTAATGAGGATTGGACCTCATAGCTCTTAACCCGGGCCTGGGTGAGCTTCAATCAATGAAAACGTGGGGATCCAGAATGAGGGACCCTACTCCACTTGACGGACTCTATACACAAGGATCTTGGGTTAGGTTCAAGAGCCTCAGCACGTGATGTGAGCATAATGAACGACACAACGATTAACAGGGGACTGACTGCTAGTCCCTTCTATCTGCCAATTGGCTCTTCACTTAGGAGGACTTGAGTAACCATGCCTCGACAAGGAGGTCTTGAGCACAAAAGTAAACAAACACAGTCATTGCCTCTTAAGGAGGACTTCAGCCAAATGCCTGCTGTAACACCTCAAAATTTGCCCTCCTCTTCTTGGGACTAGCTTAGCATATTGCATTTCATGTTTTATGACATTAGGCATTGTATCTTTGCATATCATGTGAATAATAATCAAGTCATCCTCTAAGGTCTTGTCAGAGATGGAGAAGTTGTATAGTTCAAGCCTGAGGGTCTTATTGAATTGATCACCAACCATCTGAGGGTTTGTGCTTCAATTAGGGTTTTCTTGGTTCCTCAAGGAGGTTGAGCATTATCTTGATTTCAAGGGTACATCATCATCATCATGGTTATGTCCTTATCAAAGGTTTCAGAATTCATGCTCAGGTTCCTTGGGATTAGGGTTTTGACCTCTGGTCAACCCTAATCAATTGCATTCTTTCAGTCAGGGTTTTGCAAGAAGATGAGGTATTTGTTGATGATGAAGATCACATGGTTATTTGGAGAAGCTTACAAGAGCTAGGGTTTCATTTCTGAGCCATTTTCTCTCAAGGTGGAGGCTCAAGCTGATCAGAGCACTTCTAGATCATTTGTCAACCAGAAAGTCAACAGAAAGTCAATTGAGGGCTATGAGGTGGAGAAATGAGTTTCAACACTTCATTCATGTCCCAAAGAGGTTCATTTGTCATTATAAACACATATCTTGAAGAATTTGAGGCCAGATCAAAAGTTTCCAAAAATGGAAAGTGACCTGTAATTAAAAGTTTCCAAAAATGGAAAGATTTTGGTTCAAATTCAACTTGATTTTACATCATTAAAGAAGCCTCAAATGAAATTTTGTCCAACATGAAAGTTGAATATCTTTCTCTCCCATTTCCAAAAAGTCCAAGATCATGATTTTATGATGAATGGTTGAAGAGATATGAGCAAATGAGTGCCAAGTGTGCATGGAACTTCAACAAGCCATAACTTTTGATCCAAAGCTCCAATTTGAGTGCCTCTTTTTGCAAATTTCTTCTCATGACCTGTATTTTCCAAATCAAGCATTGCATTGCATGAAATTTAATCATATAATCATGTGCTCATTCACATGCATTTTGGAGGGAAATTGGGGAATTTAAATTTGGTGCAAGCTACAAGCATAATTCCAATCCCATTGTGTTCATTAGGTGATTTTGAGTGAAAATGGATCATTGCATGCTACTATTCACGTCAAAATTAGGCCATGCACCACACTTTTCCAAATTTGCTAAAACACCTCATTCTCACTAATTACAATTAACCCTTGCTTAATTAATTTTTCAGAGTGATTAACATGGCATATAAATAGTAAATCATAACAGAATTTGGCATAATCACAAGTTCTAGATCTAGAAAAAAATTTCCCTCCAAAATTCTCTCTCATTGGAATTCAAATTTTCTCCACACAACCACACATTTTCTTGATAGATCCATCATCCTCATGGAATTTGGAGCATGAATCAGTCATCTTTTGTGGAAATTGGTGAAGAATTGTGCATACTCCATACATGAACATGAAGATGGAAATTGAAGATTAAGCTAGATCCAAGCCTTTCCAAGCATTGATTCGTGCACAAGACTTCATAACAAGAGTAGAGGAGCAGATTTTAACACTTGCAAGGCCTTGGATCCACTGCTGCCATTGATTGTTCTTCAAGAGGTCAAAAATTCGAATCTCATAAATCTTGATTTTATGTACATAAACTTGTAGAGCTTTCATCACCGGTTATTCTGATATAAATTTCATGAAATTTGGATGAAAAATGAAGAAGTTATGTTGAATTAAAGTTTAGATCTAGAAACTTATTTCCTTCGATCCAGAAAATATGTTGAGAATTAGGCTTAGCTTTTATGATATTTGGAATCTACTCATCAAGACCTTTCCAACGATATAAATTTTATAAAATTCTGCAAAAAAAAAAACGATGAACAGTAGCACCACCGTCTTCACGAAGAAGACGGTGGAAACCACCGCATGAACCACCGCCTGGAACTGTAGCGCCACCACCTGGTTTGGAGGCTAGGGTTACACCAAAACGACGTCATTTTGGCCAGCGCCCCTCCTCACTTCGATCCTCCGCTCCAGCATTTTTCCAATTCTTCTCCAAATTCCATTTTCTCATGTGATTTCTTCATTTATTTCAAATATTTTATCCAACTTCCAAAATTCATAACAAATTGAAAATTAATCCAAATAATTCCAAATATTTTGCTACATGCTCCTTGAAGTGTCTACTATTTTATGATGTGATTTTCCTTATTTTATCATTTCTGGATTTTGGATGGTGAATTTTTATTTGAGCATATATGCAAATGTGACATGCTTCATTCATTCTATTGTGAAATGCTCATACATTGTCCAAATGCCATGAAATTTTGTATGATGATTCCCAACATATTGATTTATTTTTGGGGCTTGGTTGTGTATTTTTATCATTTTTCATCTCTGTTTTATGCACATGATTGTATGGTGTGACAATGTGTGTCACACAATTTGATGTCATACTTGTGCATTTTCATTTCTAGGTCAATTGAGTTCTGTTGATTCTGATTTTTGGCATGATGATTTTATTTGAAATGTTGTGTGCACATAAAAATTTCCAGAATTTTTTGATTCATTTCTGTTTTAATTTGGAATTTTGATTCTTGATGTCCAATTGTATGCTTTGAAATTGCCTTTGCCATATCTTGCTCATGAGATGACTTTGCTTGATGCTTTTGATTTGGTCCTTTTTAGGACATGTTCTTGCTTGATTAAACATGCTTCATGTGGAATATTGGTTGTTGTTTTGATTTTTTGCTTCACTTTTGACCCTAGGCTTTGCCCTAAGGGTTTGAACTCACAATTTGAGCTTTGTCTTTCAGGATCAAGCATTCATCTACATGGTTGATGTTGCCTCATCATTTGAGCTTTGCCACTTTCCTTGTTTACTAACCTTTGGTTATTTTGTAGGCCCTTTGGTAGTGAATCACTTGAGTGTTTGCCTTCTATGGCTTACTTGTTGTGCATATTGGGATTGTCTGACTGTTGTTGATTGTTTGGTTGTCTGAATGTGAATATTGACTTGTTTGATTTTCTTAGAGGTACTTTAGCCGCTTTAACTCATTATTTGAGTTGCTTTGCTTTACTTGTGGTTGGCATACCACTTAGGTAATCTCTTGAACTCCATGTAGTCTGGAAGACCTGCTATCTTTGGCAGGCACCTGTCTGAAGCCCTCCTTAAGAGGCCATGTTCTTGATTGTTTAATTTTGTGCTAAAGACCTCAATGAGGCATGGTTACATGTAAAGACCTCCTAAGTGAAGAGGCATTGACAGATAGAAGGGATGTGCAATCCATCCCCTGCTATTCAGTTGAGTCTTTCATCTTGCTCGCACTATGTGCTGATGCATTTTGAATAAACACCCAAAATCTTGTATATAGAGTCAGTCATTGTGGAATAGAGTTCCTCATTCTGGAATCCCACACCTTCTTTGATTCAAGCTCACCCAGGCCCGGGTTAAGAGCTATGAGGTCTAACCCTCATCTCCCATTTCATCTGCTCACCCTGACGGTCAATGTCAGTGGTTAAGAGCCTCAGACACCCTTTCCAGTTTTGGCTTGTTTGTCGAGTTTGATATGACCCCTTGACTAAAGCCCAGCCTTGTATGAGCCGCTTGTTTGCATATAGCGTGTGATGATCGCTTTTGATGTTTATCTGCTTTTGCTTCTCATCTCCTTTCTGTAGGAGTCGTATGATCAACTTTCGAGGAAGTTGAACATACGCAGAGATAGACTTGAGTTGACTCACTGCCTGTGTGAGTCAAACTCTTGTTAGGGACCTCAACCTAGGGTTATAATTTGCATGATGACTATAAGGCTCGAGTTAGTCTCCCTTTTAGTCCGCTATTCCCTTGGTCTCTGGTTAGGAGAAAGTTTCTCCCCTGTTAAGGGGAACTATGTCGCCCTGATCCTCATACCAGATGAGGTACGTAGGCAGGAGATCGAGCGAGATCTCTCCGGGCAACCTTTTCTTTTTTTTGTGTGTTTGCTTGACAGCTATTAGGCTCGAGTTCCGGACTCCCTATTAGCTTGTCTGTTTGATAACCTTTTTGTGTGTGTTAGGAGTTAGATGTAAGACCAGCGATTGGCATTCCGTCTATTTGTTGTGTGTTTGGAGTCTGATGTAAGTCCAGCGATTGGCATTCGGTTTCCCGGTATTGTGTGTGTGTTTGGAGTCTGATGTAAGCCCAGCGATTGGCATTCGGTTTCGTGTTAGTGTTTCTTTTGTTCGGAGTCGGATGTAAGACCAGCCATTGGCAGTCTGTTTCCATTTGCGAGTTTCTTTTGACGTCTCAGCGTCTTTGCGTGTGTTTTGTTTTCGGCGTGCGTTAGCCGAACTACGGTAGCTCTGATTCTCATTCCAGATGAGATACGTAGGCATAGGATGAGATATCCTAGCGAGCCCGTTTCCCATTTCCCCGAACTACGTCGACTCTGATGTTTGTGTCTGACAAACTACGTAGGCCCGGGATGCGACATCCTGCCGAGTCCGCTTTCTCCGTCTTCTTTCATCTGTGTTTTATTCCAGTTTGTGTAGTTTTGAGCAGTTATTCGGCAACCTTTTTCTATTCTCTTGAGCGTGGATCCCGTCGAGTACGACGGACGTGAGGGGGTGCTAATACCTTCCCCTTGCGTAACCGACTCCCGATCCTTGCAATCTCCGGTCGTAAGACCATTTCCTTTCCAGGTTTACTTCGAGCGTTTCCTTTCCCTCCTTTGGGATAAATAACGCACGGTGGCGGCTCTGTTTGTTTGTCTTTCTCGCCGGTTGTTTTTTCGTGTTGCGACAGCTGGCGACTCTGCTGGGGACAACAGAAGTTGACCTCTTGCTGGTCCATCTTCCCTAAGAGAGTCAGTCCTAGCGCTCTCTAGGATAGTTTTGGTTGCTTGTGCTGTTTCATTTATTGCATTCATGATTATTATACCAGGATTGTATATATTTGCATATGTGTTTGCATGCATCATATTATCATTGTGCTGGACTCTGTACAGGTTGGTTCCTCTGATTTGGGATGGATGTTCTGAGTGGGGCTAAAACCCAGGCCCGAGTATACACCTAGGATTAACGTGGTCTCACGTTTCCTTACATGTTGGATCAGCATGTTGTTGCGACGTGACATACCACAAGCCGGACGAGGTTCTTTTGAGAGAGTTCTTCCGGGTGGAGTATTCCACTTTGGTTGGGCTACCTCATCTGAGCTGTTGACTTCGGTGACCGTTCTTTCCCGGATCTTTGGTTCAGATGATCTTATGAGAGCTGCGGCAGCACACCCGAAAGGGGAAACCCGTTGAGTATCTTGTCCGATTGTCGAGACCATTATCCGCCTTAGGATGACCTGATTAGAATTCACCTGTGAGGGGAGGGTTTGATTCTTATGGATGCATGTTCGGGTGGTGACTTTTTGATGGTGACTATTGATTCAGTTCTTGATCTGAGTCCTATTGATGAGTCGGATTTATGGATATTTATTTCTGAGACGCCGGAGTTCTGCCCGTGGTATTTATCAGTGGGGATCCGTTTATTTCAGGATTCCCTGGGTTGGTACAGATGATTTTGTTGTTATCAGATTAGTGGTTTTCCAGTGATGATGGTTATATATCCTTCGGTTCCGTTTATTTCGGAACCCTGAGGTAGAATTATGGTTGCTCAGTACCTCAGATGGTTGTGATCAGTTTCGAGACCATAACTCAGTGCAGTGGATATTCAGATGACTTGGAGGATGGCACAGTGCATTACATTCATACATCAGCGTCATTCTCATTTTGCATTTACCCGCATCTAACACATGTTTATCCATATGCAGGGGACATTCTTGATTGAGTTCCTGGTTGAGAGACTTCTTTGCTCCAGATATGAGGACTGGCTTGAAAGATGACGTCGTCTACAGTTTCTTCAATCCAGAGATTGATGTACTGAAGGATATGATACCATTGATTACACCTGATCATGTGGGAATGTTCCGTGAGATTTATGGGGGTATTCTGAAGTTGGTTTTCAGGCTCACAGATACAGATAGGAGTGTCATCCATACTCTTCTCCAGTTTTATGACCCTGGCTTGAGGTGTTTCGTCTTCCCGGATTACCTGTTGGGACCTTTGATGAAAGATTATGCCAGTATCCTGGGTATTCAGATCAGAGACCAGATTCCATTCTATGTCACTAAGGATGAACCTGATGTTGCTGAGATTTCTCATGCTCTTCATTTGAGCTCAGAGGTGGCTAAGGGGGGTTTGAAGGAGAAAGGAAAGTTACCCGGTTTTCATCTGAGTTTCTTGGAGGCTAAAGCCAAGGAGCATGCTGTTTTGGGTGATTGGAGGGCCGTTTGTGCTTTGCTTGCTGTCAGCATTTATGGGATCATCCTGTTCCCTAATAAGAAGAACTTTGTGGACATTAATGCCATCAGGTTGTTTGTGCAGAGGAATCCTATTCCTACCTTGGTTGGGGATGTCTATTACTCGGTCCATAATCGGAACGAGAAGCGGCGTGGTGGATTGATCAGATGTTGTGCTCAACTGTTGCACAAATGGTTCATGGGGTATTTGCCTTCCAGAGGTGGCTTTTCTTTTGTTCTTCTTGACCATACGGTGAATTGGGCGACCAAGATGATGGGTTTGCGAGCCAAGGACATAGCTTGGACGCACAATGGTGTGGTTGGACGAGACTTCATTTACAGTTGTGGGAGCTTTCCTAATGTGCCTCTCATAGGAGTTCAGGGTTGCATTAATTACAACCCAACATTTCTTAGGAGACAAATGGGGTTTGCCATGGAGGTTCCTCCTCTTGAGTGTGAGATTCAGGAGTCTTTCTACTTCCCGGCTGAGGGTAATCCGACACGGTTGAGGCAAGTGTCCGGAGCATGGCGTAACATTCAGAGAAAGGGCAAGGTTCTTTTTGGTAGGGTTAATAATAGATCTTTTCCTCTGTTTGATGATTGGCTCAGAAAGAGGATTGAGCTCACGCATCTACCATTTCCTGGGGGGTGATCCTTGGTGTCCATTGATTGAGGGGCCATGTTCTTCTGTCAGCATGGAAGAGTTCCTTGAGATGAAGAAAGCCAGAGATCAGCTGCAAGCAGAGAAGATTGAGTTGGAGATGAGTGTTGCTAGAATTCAGATGGCTAATCAGGAAATCAAAGGGAAAATAGAAGACCAGGATAAGAGACATGCCATTGAGGTGAAGCTCTTTGAGATAGATACCACTTATTACCACAAGATCAGCCAAGCTTTGGAGTCATCTACAAAGGAGCCCGACATTACCAAGGAGAAGTTTGCTAGAGCTTTGAAGGTCATTGAGGATGAGAAGAGGAGGCAGATCCTTGTGAAGAATCAGAGGGAAGCTAGAGCCAAAGTCCTTACCACAAAATGGGAAGCGGAGAAAGCAAAGATTATTGCTGAGAGAGATCACTATCTTGCTGAGAGGGATCATTATTTTCGTCAGATGAAGATTCACCAGAAGGAGATAGGAAGACTTCAGCAGGAGAACACTGAGCTCAGGTTTGCCGTGAAGTTTACCAGGATGGTTGATGATGCAGAGCCGTCTGAGGGGCCTTCTTCGGTGTAGACTTTTGTTGTTATGGTGTTGGATTACCGTCAGGCCTGTTGACGGAATTTACTTGCTTGTATTTTCTTTCTAATTCTAGAGAATTGTAATTTGAGTTGTATTAGACTTGATGTATGACTCTGGCATGTGTAGTGCACTTTTGATATACAGTGGTTGTTATCATTCAGTGATTGATCTTCAAGCTTTACTTTCTTTCCTGTATGCACTCACATAGCACACACATGGTTGGGTGATATCTTTGCTAAATCATAATTCTCTGCTCTGTATGGTGAAACCAGATGATTGATGTCAGAATATTGTTGCCGGATTATTATTTGTTTCGATGAAGCCAGGATTGAAAGACAGAGTGTTCCTCATATGGATAGACATTGCATTCATGCGTGAGTCATAATAACCTGTCTTCTGTTTTGCAGGTGTCAGTTTCTAACATGTTTGATTGACACAGGAATGATGAATCCACTCAACGCCGACATTCTCGACCTGAAAGAGAAGATGGGTGAGTTGTTCAATATCATGCAAGGGCTCGCCGTGGGGCAGAAAGCAATCGCTGAGGGGTTGGAGAGGATTGAAAACTGGCTGAGAATGGGGGAAATCCAGGGAGATGCTCCGTCGTCTGGAGTAAAGAAGCTCTCTGGAAATAGTCAGCACAAGAAGGAGGTTGAATCAAGTGATGTGCATGCCAAAAGGGGTAAGGATCGTTACCACCCATATGCTGCTGCAGTAAATATTACTGCTGGTAATCAATCTGTACTACAGCAGCAACAACAACCACCTCAACAGAGAGTACAGAAAGCCGGGTGCCAAATGAGAAAAGGGAAGACAGATCGGCAGTTTGATAAGCCACCCATGACGTATGCTCTTCTGTTGAAAAGGTTGAAGGATCTTGGATTGGTGAAACCAAGGATGTTGGCTCCGTTGAGACCTGACCAGAGGCCTGCCAATTATGATGAGAACGCCAAGTGCGAATTCCACTCTGGTGCCCCTGGACACAATATGGAGAATTGTAAAGCTTTTAAGCATGTTGTCCAGGACCTGGTGGATTCCAAGGCCATCAATTTTGCACAATCTCCAAACGGTAATACTAATCCCATGCTCGCGCATGGTCAGATGGGGGTGAATGCAATTTCTGAGGATAAGAGGACGATTGGGCTGATGAATGGGGATCAGTTAAAAACTTCAATGTTTGTGGTCCAGAGACATCTGATGAAGAGTGAAGCTTTCCCTGGTTGTGATAATTATTGTGCGGCTATCGCCACAAACGGGTGTGTAATGATGAGGGAAACGACTCAGAGAATGATGGAGGTGGAAATGGATGGTGAAAAATTTGAAACACCATGTTAGGCAGTTGAAACCGTCAAGGTGGAGAATGCATTTATCGCTGAGAAAGCGAAAAATCTGTCCATTTCTTCTTACAAACAGGTCATGGAAGTGGTGAGAAATGGAGGGGTCCAAGGCTGGGGAAGAATGATAGACATTGCGGTAAAAAAAGATAGGTTCGGGATTGGTTATCAGGAAAGCCAAGACCCGTCTAAGCAAAACAGAGGACGTCGTCAACCGTTCACATTCATCAGTGCTGGAATGCTGGATCCAGGTCACGCTTGTACGGTGGGTGAAGAGATTGACAGTGACTGCGAACTTGACTCGTGGATAAAATCGTGCGTACTAGGGAACTGGAAGGCCTCAAAGATCATCACTGTCAATCATCATGAAGAGTAATATTTCGGTTTTTCAATTCTGTTTGCATGAAAGCCATACGTTTTGCCCGAAACGTAATGGTCCATTGTAAGGGCCACCTCATGTGTTTCATTTTGCAACATTTTGCATCATTAATAAATGGATGTTTTTCACATTAAAAGCGGTGCTCCCTGATCTTCATTTATTTTTACAGTTTAAAAACAAAAATAAAAATGGCAATGTTTATTTTCATTTTTCCTTCCTTTTGATTGGCTTCGTTTCGACTTTCGTATTCTCCGGACCTCATTGATAACAATCCTGTTACACCCTCGTATGACTTCGACCATCCGATCTATCATGCCGAAGAAGAAGGCGAAGACGATTGTGAACTGCCGAAGGGATTAGCCAGGTTGTTGAAACAAAAGAGAAGAAGGTGATTCAGCCGCACGAAGAGCGAGTTGAGCTTGTTAACCTGTGTACCGAGGAGGTCTGAAAGGAAGTAAAGGTTGGGGACGCCTTGGAGGCGAGTGTCAAGAGCAGAGGTGATGCCATTCGGTCTCAAGAACGCCGGTGCCACGCATCAAAGGGCCATGGGGACTTTGTTTCATGATATGATTCATCATGAGATTGAATGCTATGTTGATGACATGATAGCAAAGTCCCAAACAGAAGAGGGGCATCCGGTAGGCCGGGGCAAGATGTTTGACTGGTTGAGACAATTCAAACGGAGGTTGAATTCGAATAAGTGCACTTTCGGAGTGCGGTCCGGTAAGTTGCTGAGGCTTATTGTGAGCGGAAAAGAGGAATCGAGGTTGATCCTGCTAAAAAAAAAAGGGAAAAAAAAAGAAGAAAGCAAAAAAGCCATACAAGAAAATGCCTGAACCGAGAACAGAAAAAGAGGTTCATGGTTTCTTAGGTAGATTGAACTGCATTTCACGGTTCACATCTCATCTAACAGCCACGTGGGAACCCACTCAAGCTGTTGTGAAAAAAAGATCAAACGGTCAGGTGAAATAATGATTGTCAAGGGGCATTGAGAAATAAAAGAATAAGTTATAGGAGCCTCCGATTCTGATGCCTCCCTGTGGAGGGAGACCGTAAACCCTGTACTTGACAGTCCTCGAGGAGTCTATGAGGTGTGTACTGGGGCAGCATGACGAGTCTGGTCGAAAAGAGCATGCAATTTACCTTAGCAAAAAGTTTACCGACTGTGAAACAATATATTCACTGCTCGAGAAAACTTGTTGTACTTTGGCATAGGTTGCTCGCCGACTGAGACAGTATACGCTGGTTCATACCACTTTATGGATTTCCAAGATGGACCCGATCAAGTATGTATTTGAGAAGCCAGCATTTGAGAAGCCAGCATTGACCGGACGGGTCGCGAGATGGCAGATGATTTTGACTGAATATGATATCCAATATATCTCTCAGAAAGCAATAAATGAGAGTGTATTGTCTGATTACCTCGCCCAGCAACCCATTGAAGATTATCAACCGATGAAGTTTGAGTTCCCTGATGAGGACATCATGGTTCTCAAATCGAAAGATTGTGAGGAACCAATCCCGGAGGAGGGGCCTGACCCTGAATCCGAACGGATTCTGATGTCTGATGGGGCTGTTAATGTGAATGGTAGATGAGTTGGTGCTGTTTTGGTTACGCCGAAAGGATCTCGCATTCCTTTTGTTGCTCGGCTGACATTTGAATGCACCAACAATGTGGCAGGTACGAAGCTTGTATCCTGGATATCGAACCTCGGTGCGTACATCCACTAGGGCAACGCCATTCTCGCTTGTGTATGGGATGGAAGCCGTGTTACCGGTTGAGGTTCAGATTCCTTCGTTGAGAGTCCTGATGTACGTGAAACTGAAAGAAGCGGAATGGGTAAGGACTCGGTGCGAAGAGTTGTGCCTAATTGAGAAAAAGAGGCTGGCAATCATTTGTCATGGGCAGTTGTACCAGCAGCGGATGAAGCGTGCTTTTGACCGAAAGGTGCGGCCTCGGGTATACCATGCAGGAGATATGGTGTTGAAAAGGATCCTTCCTCCTCAGAGCGATCGTAGGGGCAAGTGGACACCCAATTATGAAGGTCCATTCATGGTCAAGAAGGTCTTCTCTAGCGGAGCCTTGTTGTTGACGACCATGGATGGCGAGGATTTTCCATCCCCTGTGAATGCGGACGCAGTTAAAAAAATACTTCGTATAAAGAGACCCGCTGAACGAAAAGAATCAAATAGTCCAGGCAAAAAAGGACATCCCGGCGAACCAAAAAAAATGAATGAAAAGGTTCGGGCAAAAATTAGGGATAAAAAGGAAAAAACTGTACACCCGACAAGTCGAAAACCCCACAAGGGCGACTTGGGCAAAAAAGGGTATCCCGGTGGAGTGAAAACTCGAAAGGGCGGTCCAGGCAAAAGAGGGATTGAAACGAACAACTGCGTCTAGCATGATCGTTGGTGCTTTGGTTATGACATGGATAATCCCTGGCAGAGATCAGTCGGAAGCGTCTTGTTCGGAAGGCGGAAAGTGCGGAGAGTCTTGAGGACATATGGGGTGTAACCGAGTTGGAACTCGATGAGATCACGGGTTCACATTGCCATTAGGATAGATTTTTCCTTTTGTGCGCAATTACCTCTTTTCAGGGATTGCTTCCTTTGTATTGCTCAGTTATGAGCCACATTTTCAATCAATAAAATGCATATTCAGTCAAATAATTTTGGTTTTGTTTTCATTACCGCTTGGATTGCAAAAACATCCGTTTATTTTGATAAAGAATCTTTGCATTTTGAGACATGGAGATCCCTTCCAATGCATGTTTATAAGATTGAAAACCTGAAATCTTATTCGGAAGATTGAGTGACCTAGGTGTTGAAATTTTGGCACGCCTGGGGCACGTTTTTATCTAACGATCTCTTTTGCAGGTGGTGTTAGATATTTTCACTCATTTGTAGGTTGTGATGTGAATCCTTTTGACAAAAGATCCCCGCAGAGTCCAATCAGGGACGAGGAATTGAAGAATGGTGAAAAGACGGTGAAAGAATTGCAACGATCCGGGAGGATTAATCAAGAAGACTCTTCAAAGTCTGAAGAATTGGAAAGTTGATACCAATTTGAGGGGTTCGATTTCTTTAGAGTACGGAGAAGTCAAGAATACAAGGTGATGAATCAGAAAAGTCCAGACGAGTCTGGGAGCTCTCAAAAGTGGAAAGCTGACACTGTGGTTAGATAGTGAATGCCAGTGTTCGACGAGTCGACAGGTGTTCCGTATCAGATATGTTGTTCTCCCCAGCGGGTTCGAGGTCGGTGTTTCTTCGACAACCAGGACTGAGATTATTTCCCTAGCAGGGTGGAGGTTGTTATTTCCCCAGCAAGTCGAAGATTGATGTTTTCCCCGCAGAGTGCGTTGGTAGCTGTTTCCCAGCGAAGTCCCCAAGCGGATCGGGTTCAGTGGAGTCCATCCCTGTTGAAGGTTGTCTTTTCCCCTGCGGCATTGTTATTTCCCAGCAGGGTGGAGATTGGAGCGATAACGAGTTCCTCAGCAGAGTGCCTCGAGCTTCCCAGTAGAGTCCCTTGAGGGGGATACTTTTTTAGGCATTCATCATGTAGATAAGCATAACATATTGCATAGCTAATTGCGTAACATTTCCATGGTTCTTGAGCATTACGCTGTAAAAAATCATGCATCAGCATTGCAAGCATAAACTAGTCTCAAGCCATGGTTACCGTTTGAGGATTGGTTTCGGTGGAAGTTGGAAGATGTTACTCTGAGGAGCTTAGCATCGTGACATTGGGTCAACGGTATTCCCCAGTAGTGCGATACTGGAGGAGATTTTTGTCGTGCGAGATGGAAGTTGGAAGATGTTACTCTGAGGAGCTTAGCATCGTGACGTTGGGTCAACGGTATTCCCTAGTAGTGCGATACTGGAGGAGATTTCTGTCGTGCGAGATGGAAGTTGGAAGATGTTACTCTGAGGAGCTTAGCATCGTGACGGTGGGTCAACGGTGTTCCCCAGTAGTGCGATACTGGAGGAGATTTCTGTCGTGCGAGATAGAAGTTAGAAGATGTTACTCTGAGGAGTTTAGCATCATGACGTTAGAGCAACAATGTTCCCCAGTAGTGCGATATTGGAGGAAAATTTTCCGTCGGGCGGAGATGGAAATAAAATCAAAGAACGTTACGCGATCAGCGCGAAAATCGAAGAATGGAAAAAAGGAAGTGTTGCGGCATTTTCTGGAGAACGGGGTTCAAATAGAGATTGGAGTTGAAGATTATATCCGGGATGAGGTCCTCAGGATTGTTTTCTGATCATGTGTCACCTTAGACTTTGGCGGGGCCAACAGAAGTCGTTATGGGTATCTTCGGAGGAAGAAATGCACATGATTACCTTCCTTTTGTGAAGGTGTACCCTCTGATATGTCGCTATCAGAGTGGTGTTTGGGTGTTATTTCCGACGTTGCCAACGGAATTATCACAAGAAAATGGAGAACGGGGTCCAAATGGAGAGAAGGAAGTGCTGGGCATTTTCTGGAGAATGGGGTTCAAATGGAGAAAGGGAGACACGGGGTGTTTTCTGGAGAATGGGGTTCACAATGGCGATCGTGAGTTATCGTCAGGCGACTGGGGTTCAAATGAAGATCGGGGTTCATTGTTGGGCAAACAGGAGTGTTATGAGGTTGTCAGGGTTCAAATGCGGTGATCAGGGATCATACGCGCGAAAATAATTGTTCGGGGTCCAAGAAAAAGCAAAAAAAATCAATCAAAGAAGTACCGGGGTTCAAGAGAAAAAAAATCAAAAAGTTGTGGGGTTCAAGAAAAGCAAAAAATATAACAATAATCCCCAGTGGAGCGCAAATTGTTCGTCTGTTCTTGGTATTCAATCACTCTTCACCCTGATCATCTGAAAGCCGATGTTGTTCATATCGACAGGTTCACAGTGAATTGAATAGGGGCAGCTGTAACACCTCAAAATTTGCCCTCCTCTTCTTGGGACTAGCTTAGCATATTGCATTTCATGTTTTAGGACATTAGGCATTGCATCTTTGCATATCATGTGAATAATAATCAAGTCATCCTCTAAGGTCTTGTCAAAGATGGAGAAGTTGTATAGTTCAAGCCTGAGGGTCTTATTGAATTGATCACCAACCATCTGAGGGTTTGTGCTTCAATTAGGGTTTTCTTGGTTCCTCAAGGAGGTTGAGCATTATCTTGATTGCAAGGGTACATCATCATCATCATGGTTATGTCCTTATCAAAGGTTTCAGAATTCATGCTCAGGTTCCTTGGGATTAGGGTTTTGACCTCTGGTCAACCCTATTCAATTGCATTCTTTCAGTCAGGGTTTTGCAAGAAGATGAGGTATTTGTTGATGATGAAGATCACATGGTTATTTTGAGAAGCTTACAAGAGCTAGGGTTTCATTTCTGAGCCATTTTCTCTCAAGGTGGAGGCTCAAGCTGATCAGAGCACTTCTAGATCATCTGTCAACCAGAAAGTCAACAGAAAGTCAATTGAGGGCTATGAGGTGGAGAAATGAGTTTCAACACTTCATTCATGTCCCAAAGAGGTTCATTTGTCATTATAAACACATATCTTGAAGAATTTGAGGCCAGATCAAAAGTTTCCAAAAATGGAAAGTGACCTGTAATTAAAAGTTTCCAAAAATGGAAAGATTTTGGTTCAAATTCAACTTGATTTTACATCATTAAAGAAGCCTCAAATGAAATTTTGTCCAACATGAAAGTTGAATATCAATTCTCTCCCATTTCCAAAAAGTCCAAGATCATGATTTTATGATGAATGGTTGAAGAGATATGAGCAAATGAGTGCCAAGTGTGCATGGAACTTCAACAAGCCATAACTTTTGATCCAAAGCTCCAATTTGAGTGCCTCTTTTTGCAAATTTCTTCTCATGACCTGTATTTTCCAAATCAAGCATTGCATTGCATGAAATTTAATCACATAATCATGTGCTCATTCACATGCATTTTGGAGGGAAATTGGGGAATTTAAATTTGGTGCAAGCTACAAGCATAATTCCAATCCCATTGTGTTCATTAGGTGATTTTGAGTGAAAATGGATCATTGCATGCTACTATTCACGTCCAAATTAGGCCATGCACCACACTTTTCCAAATTTGCTAAAACACCTCATTCTCACTAATTACAATTAACCCTTGCTTAATTAATTTTTCAGAGTGATTAACATGGCATATAAATAGTAAATCATAACAGAATTTGGCATAATCACAAGTTCTAGATCTAGAAAAAAATTTCCCTCCAAAATTCTCTCTCATTGGAATTCAAATTTTCTCCACACAACCACACATTTTCTTGATAGATCCATCATCCTCATGGAATTTGGAGCACGAATCAGTCATCTTTTGTGGAAATTGGTGAAGAATTGTGCATACTCCATACATGAACATGAAGATGGAAATTGAAGATTAAGCTAGATCCAAGCCTTTCCAAGCATTGATTCGTGCACAAGACTTCATAACAAGAGTAGAGGAGCGGATTTTAACACTTGCAAGGCCTTGGATCCACTGCTGCCATTGATTGTTCTTCAAGAGGTCAAAAATTCGAATCTCATAAATCTTGATTTTATGTACATAAACTTGTAGAGCTTTCATCACTGGTTATTCTGATATAAATTTCATGAAATTTGGATGAAAAATGAAGAAGTTATGTTGAATTAAAGTTTAGATTTAGAAACTTATTTCCTTCGATCCAGAAAATATGTTGAGAATTAGGCTTAGATTTTATGATATTTGGAATCTACTCATCAAGACCTTTCCAACGATATAAATTTTATAAAATTCTGCAAAAAAAAAAGATGAACAGTAGCACCACCGTCTTCCCGAAGAAGACGATGGAAACCACCGCATGAACCACCGCCTGGAACTGTAGCGCCACCACCTGGTTTGGAGGCTAGGGTTACACCAAAACGACGTTGTTTTGGCCAGCGCCCCTCCTCACTTCGATCCTCCACTCCAGCATTTTTCCAATTCTTCTCCAAATTCCATTTTCTCATGTGATTTCTTCATTTATTTCAAATATTTTATTCAACTTCCAAAATTCATAACAAATTGAAAATTAATCCAAATAATTCCAAATTTTTTGCTACATGCTCCTTGAAGTGTCTACTATTTTGTAATGTGATTTTCCTGATTTTATCATTTCTGGATTTTGGATGGTGAATTTTTATTTGAACATATATGCAAATGTGACATGCTTCATTCATTCTATTGTGAAATGCTCATACATTGTCCAAATGCCATGAAATTTTGTATGCTGATTCCCAACATGTTGATTTATTTTTGGGGCTTGGTTGTGTATTTTTATCATTTTTCATCTCTGTTTTATGCACATGATTGTATGGTGTGACAATGTGTGTCACACAATTTGATGTCATACTTGTGCATTTTCATTTCTAGGTCAATTGAGTTCTGTTGATTCTGATTTTTGGCATGATGATTTTATTTGACATGTTGTGTGCACATAAAAATTTCCAGAATTTTTTGATTCATTTCTGTTTTAATTTGGAATTTTGATTCTTGATGTCCAATTGTATGCTTTAAAATTGCCTTTGCCATATCTTGCTCATGATATGACTTTGCTTGATGCTTTTGATTTGGTCCTTTTTAGGACATGTTCTTGCTTGATTAAACATGCTTCATGTGGAATATTGGTTGCTGTTTTGATTTTTTGCTTCACTTTTGACCCTAGGCTTTGCCCTAAGGGTTTGAACTCACAATTTGAGCTTTGTCTTTCAGGATCAAGCATTCATCTACATGGTTGATGTTGCCTCATCATTTGAGCTTTGCCATTTTCCTTGTTTACTAACCTTTGGTTATTTTGTAGGCCCTTTGGTAGTGAATCACTTGAGTGTTTGCCTTCTATGGCTTACTTGTTGTGCATATTGGGATTGTCTGACTGTTGTTGATTGTTTGGTTGTCTGAATGTGAATATTGACTTGTTTGATTTTCTTACAGGTACTTTAGCCGCTTTAACTCATTATTTGAGTTGCTTTGCTTTGCTTGTGGTTGGCATACCACTTAGGTAATCTCTTGAACTCCATGTAGTCTGCAAGACCTGCTATCTTTGGCAGGAACTTGTCTGAAGCCCTCCTTAAGAGGCCATGTTCTTGATTGTTTAATTTTGTGCTAAAGACCTCAATGAGGAATGGTTACATGTAAAGACCTCCTAAGTGAAGAGGCATTGGCAGATAGAAGGGATGTGCAATCCATCCCCTGCTATTCAGTTGAGTCTTTCATCTTGCTCGCACTACGTGCTGATGCATTTTGAATAAACACCCAAAATCTTGTATATAGAGTCAGTCATTGTGGAATAGAGTTCCTCATTCTGGACTCCCACACCTTCTTTGATTCAAGCTCACCCAGGCCCGGGTTAAGAGCTGTGAGGTCTAACCCTCATCTCCCATTTCATCTGCTCACCCTGACGGTCAATGTCAGTGGTTAAGAGCCTCAGACACCCTTTCCAGTGTTGGCTTGTTTGTCGAGTTTGATATGACCCCTTGACTAAAGCCCAGCCTTGTATGAGCCGCTTGTTTGCATATAGCGTGTGATGATCGCTTTTGATGTTTATCTGCTTTTGCTTCTCATCTCCTTTCTGTAGGAGTCGTATGATCAACTTTCGAGGAAGTTGAACGTACGCAGAGATAGACTTGAGTTGACTCACTGCCTGTGTGAGTCAAACTCTTGTTAGGGACCTCAACCTAGGGTTATAATTTGCATGATGACTATAAGGCTCGAGTTAGTCTCCCTTTTAGTCTGTTATTCCCTTGGTCTCTGGTTAGGAGAAAGTTTCTCCCCTGTTAAAGGGAACTACGTCGCCCTGATCCTCATACCAGATGAGGTACGTAGGCAGGAGATCGTGCGAGATCTCTCCGGGCAACCTTTTCTTTTTTGTGTGTGTTTGCTTGACAGCTATTAGGCTCGAGTTCCAGACTCCTTATTAGCTTGTCTGTTTGATAACCTTTTGGTGTGTGTTAGGAGTTGGATGTAAGACCAGCGATTGGCATTCCGTTTCCTATTTGTTGTGTGTTTGGAGTCTGATGTAAGTCCAGCGATTGGCATTCGGTTTCCCGGTATTGTGTGTGTGTTTGGAGTCTGATGTAAGCCCAGCGATTGGCATTCGGTTTCGTGTTAGTGTTTCTTTTGTTCGGAGTCGGACGTAAGACCAGCCATTGGCAGTCTGTTTCCATTTGCGAGTTTCTTTTGACGTCTCAGCGTCTTTGCGTGTGTTTTGTTTTCGGCGTGCGTTAGCCGAACTACGGTAGCTCTAATTCTCATTCCAGATGAGATACGTAGGCATAGGATGAGATATCCTAGCGAGCCCGTTTCCCATTTCCCCGAACTACGTCGACTCTGATGTTTGTGTCTGACAAACTACGTAGGCCCAGGATGCGACATCCTACCGAGTCCGCTTTCTTCGTCTTCTTTCATCTGTGTTTTATTCCAGTTTGTGTAGTTGTGAGCAGTTATTCAGCAACCTTTTTCTATTCTCTTGAGCGTGGATCCCGTCGAGTACGACGGACGTGAGGGGGTGCTAATACCTTCCCCTTGCATAACCGACTCCCGATCCTTGCAATCTCCGGTCGTAAGACCATTTCCTTTCAAGGTTTACTTCGAGCGTTTCCTTTCCCTCCTTTGGGATAAATAACGCACGGTGGCGGCTCTGTTTGTTTGTCTTTCCCGCCGGTTGTTTTTTCGCGTTGCGACACCTGCCAAAAGAAACGACAGGGCTTCCAGACTACATGGAGTTAGAGAATGATTACCTAGGTGGTACACCAACCACAAGCAAAGCAAAGCTCAAGCAATGAGCTAAAGCAACTAAAGTACTTGTAAGAAAGTCAAACAAGTCAATATTCACATTCAGACAAACCAAACAGTCAATCAACAATGTTACAACCAATATGCACACAAGGCAAGTCAACAACTCAAGTGAGTTCATCACCAAGGTACCTACAACACAACGAAGGTTAGTGGACAAAGCAAATTTGCATCTCAAGTCATAAGATTGCATCAACCACTAGAGCTAATAGCTTGAACCTGAAATACAAAGCTCAAAAGATGAGTACAAACCACTAGTACCAAGACTAGGGTCAAAGGCAAAGCAAAAAGTCAAAACAGCAGCCAATATCCAACATGAAGCATATTTATTCAAGTAAGAACATGTCCTAAAAAGGACCAAACTCAAATCCTAAGGCAAATCCATCTAATGATCATGCTAAGGGAAAGGCAATCACAAAGCACACAATTGGACATCAAGAGTAGAAATTCCATATTAAAACAGAAATGAATCAAATAACCATGGAAGTTTTTATGTGTACACAACATGTTAAACACAAGCATCATGCAAAAATCTAGAATCAGAGGAGCTCAATTGGCATGTATGTGAAAATGAACAAGAGCAACATCAAAATGTGTGACACACATTGTCACACCCTACATTCATGTGTCTAAAACAGAGATGGAATATGCTAAAAATGCCAAACAAAAGCTCAAAAGTCATGCAACATGTTAGGAATCAGCATATTAAATTTAAAAGCAATTGGACAATGTATGAGCATTTCACAAGAGAATTGGTGCAACATGTCACATTTAACATCATGTTCAAATGATCAAGCATAATTCAAATTCCAGCGATGACAAAATCAAGAAATCAGCATCATAAAATAATAGACATTGCAATGAGCATGTGAGAAAAAATTTGGATTTAATTGGATTCATTTTCTATTTTTTATGCTTTTTTGAATTATCATGAAAATAATGGATTAAATGTGAAACAATGTGGAAAATGTTATTGAATGGGAATTGGAAACTGCATCAGCCATGGCTCAAACTCAATACACATAAAAATAGAGGCGCTGAAACAATAGAATTCAGAATTGTACACGGCCAGGAATCGAAGGGAGGCTGGAGCGCGTCTCAAAACGCAGTCGTTTGGTTAAGTGGATGGATTAGAGTGAAAATACAAGCGCGCTCGCTGGGATTCGAACAGGTGAGGCCAAGGGTAATAGCATCCAAACAGTAAACCATAAGACTGAACCAGAAGCTACCAGGCACTATTCACGCTCGGTGGAGGGACGGTTGTTTCCACTGTCTTCTTCAATGAGACGGTGGCTCTACAGTAACCTTCAATCATTTTTTTCCAGAACTACGCCATATATACATCATTAGAACCGTCTCACCACGCACAACATAGATCAACGATTATTTTCAGCTAAAAGCCCATGGATAGAGGGAATCGAATGAAAACATTATCATGCATCAAACTTTAAACATTCATATCTCACTCAATATTCCACCATTTTCAATGAATTTTATATCAGAATGATCAGTGTTCCAAGATCTACACAATTATGGTAATAAAAACAAGAATTAAGATGATCGAATTTCCAACCTCTTGAAGAACAGTGAGTTGATTCTGTGGATTCAAGGCTTCTCCAGCTCCAAATCTTCTCCTCCAACCTTGATATGAAGCTTTACACACGAATTGGCTCTTGAATTGGCTTGGATCTTGCTTAATCTTCAAGTTCCATGTTCATCTTCATGAGTTCAACTTGCTTGATTCTTGATGAAATTCTTTAATCCAACACTCAATTCCTACTATATGATGATCCAGGAACAAGATTATGCAATAAAAATCATGTGTTATCTGAAGAATTTTTGAATTTGGATTGAGAGAAAAATTGGAGGGAAAAATGTGATCTAGATCTAGAATGTGTTAGAATGAAAAATTATGTTATGCTTAAGCTTTTATACCACCTCCTAATCACTCTGAAATTGTAATTAGGCCAAGGTTAATGGAAATTAGCAAGATATAAGGTGTAGTGCACAAATGGTAAAATGCACCCTATGCATGGTGAATGAACGTGAACAGTACCATGTGCATGCTCAAAATCACTTAAAATCATCTCATGCACATGTTGGAATTGGAATTAAACTCATATGATCAACCAAATTCAAATTCTTCATTTTCCCTCCAAAAAGCACATGCATGGCCAAATGATCATGTGACATTATTTCATGCAATGCAATGATGGATTTGGAAAATATAGGTCATGACATGCAATTTGCAAAAAGAGTGGCCTAAATTGGAGTTTTAGATCAAAAGTTATGGCCCTTTGAAGTTTCATGCACACTTGGTGACCATTTGCTCATAACTCCCCAACCATTCATCAGATGCTCATGATCTTAGACTTTTTGGAAATGGGAGAGAAAGATCTTCAACTTTCTTGTTGACCAAAATTTCATTTGAAGCTTCTTTGATGTTGGAAATTCAAGTTGAATATGGTCTAAAAACTTGCCATTTTTGGAAACTTGAAATTACATGTCACTTTCCATTTTTGGAAACTTTTGATCTGACTTCAAATTCTTCAAGGTAGATGTTTGACATGATGAATAGGCTTATTTTGGACATGAATGAAGTGTCTCAAACCAATTCTCCACCTCCTAGCCCTTAGTTGACTTTACAGTTGACTTGTATGGGTCCCAGATGACCTGGCAATGCACTGATGACTTTGAGCCTCTAACACTTGGTCAAGTTGCTTCAAAATGAACCTTGGCTCATATAAGCTCTTTAGAATACTCATGTGGCTCTCATATCAAGGAAAACTTGCTCTCTTTGCACAGATGAATTCTCTTGATGCCAGTTCTTGTTGATAGGATGCAATGCAATGTTAATGTTAATGACCTAAAAAATGGAATGAATGCATGAATGGGGGGTGCAAATTTGAGGTTCCACATATTAGGGTGCTAACAAATAGGCTATATGCTAGGCCTCTTAATTGTAGCTCATTTGTTAGTTTCCAGGATTTTAGCTCAGCTGTTAGATTCCTGAAAAATAGCCTGAGATAAATACTGAAACAGAAAAACTAACTAGCCTACACTTTAGCATATGCTGTCAGGAATGAATGTCATAACATTCAGTTTGACGTCCAAATCATAGGCCATATGCTAAACATCTTTAATTCTAGCTCAGTTGTTGGTTTCCTGAAACAGTAGTCTGCAATAAATACTGAACTATACCAGAAAAACTAACCGGCCTATAATTCAGTATCTGCTGTCAGGGATGAATGTCATAACATTTAGTTTGACATTCAGTAAATCCTGTATTAGCTAATCCTGCAGCATACTACTCAAGCATGTCTTGACATCAGTCAAGACATCAGAGTACAGTTAGTGTTTTAACACAAAATGCAGCCAATCAAAAACATCTACACATCATATCATGTAAAAGAGTGGTCATAGCTCTCTGGTATGTTGCACCACCATTCCTTAAACCAAAAGGCATCACTCTATAACAGAATGTTCCCCAGGGCGTAATGAATATGGTCTTCTCCATATCTTCGGGTGCCATCTTGATCTGATTATATCCGGAAAATCTGTCCATAAATGAAAAGACTTTGAATTTAGTTGTATTTTCTACAAACATATCAATGTGTGGCAGAGGGAAATCATCTTTCAGACTAACTTTGTTCAAATCTCTATAATCGACGCACATGCGGACTTTTCCATCGTTCTTCAGAACAGACACAAAATTGGCCATCCATTATGGATATTCAGCGGTAACAAGAAAACCAGCATCAATTTGTTTTTGCACTTCCTCTTTGATCTTCACTTCTATATCAGGATGAGTCCTTCTTTTAAAACCTCAATTTTGACCCTAAGATCCCTCATGCATTCCCATCATAAGCATAAGCATTGGGATCATGTCTTGGCATCTTCATTACCCCTCTTTCATTGGGTTTGTTTTGGGAGAGATCACCAAGCACTTTGTGATTATATCATACTTATATATATTCATTTTACTAACCAAAATACCAAAAAATATGTTCTTGTATCTATCTAACTCTTTTGTAGGAAGGGAATGATCTCATTGATTCATTGATCACATCTAGGGTTTGAGACCCTCATGAACAAAGAGCACAACCAAGAATTGATTCAAGAACGAATATGAACATTGTATATGAGTCCCAATGTTCTCTACAAGTTATAATGACCAGGTTTGCTTCAAGAGTTTGAGGATGGTTTGCCTTGGAAACCCTAGTTTGACTCGGTATCTTGAGTAACTTCTCCAACAAGCTATCTCACCAATTGATCAAATTTCTCAAGGGACACTTAAAAATTCATCATCTTATGCATATATGATCTACCATGAGCCAATAAAGTCAAGAGAATTGCAAGTTAGCAAGTTGGTTGATGGTGGTTGGCCAGATGAATTCATCTGATCAAAACTGGGTCTCCCTAGACCCTATCTCCTACACTTTTCACCATATGAAAATGATACCAAGATAAAACTTACTCAAAATTACATTCTAAACAACTTTCATGTTGAGACCTAGAGCTAGTTTTTCTTGGAAAATCATTTGCTATGTTGAAATATTATAGGTCATTTTGTCTAAACCCTAATTTGAAAGTCAACTTCCCAAGGCCATAACATGCTCAATTTTTATGAAATGAAATATTTCCAAGTTTCAAAATCAAATTCAATGTATCTACTTAAACTTTTATGTGTGGAGTGGGAGCTAATTCAACTTTTTTGAGCATGTGATATGAGGCTACATTATAGGTCACTTTTGACCTATACCATTGATCAAGTGATTTTTCCAAACTTCAAAAATGCACAACTCTATCATTTCGAATCTAAATTACATGAAATTGGTGACCATTTTGAAGGTATTTTAGATAGCTACAACCTTTATGAAGACATGTTTATCATTTGAATCTCCCATAAAAAGTTAAGCAAGGTGGAATATTGAGACATATGGCTTGACACTTAGAAAAAGTTTGATATGTCAAATTTTTCCAAACTTCCACCTCAAATTTCTCCAAGTTCCAAGTTCCAAATGAAAAAGTGTTCAACATAAAACTTATTCCTCTTGATCTCACCTTTCCAAAGAGCTCAAATTCATTCATTTTGGATGAGAAATGCATAGGTTGCACATGGCTTAAACAGGCTGATATCATTTGGCATGGATCAATCTTCAAGCAACAATGCACATGTGCCTTGCAATCTAAGCTAACTTCAACACATATGATCATTCAAATTGGACTTTCAGTTATCATTTCATGGGCCTATGCGTGCCCATGCACCATTCCATCATCATTTGCCAATTTTGGAAAGTGGAGAGAGTGTGCAAATATCACATGGATTCCTCTATAAATTGAAGCCCTTATGCTCAGAATTAACACACACATTACGCCAGCTTTAATCCCTCATTGAAAACCCTTCACTCTCATAGGATAAACCTGATAAATTCATTTGAATTTGAGCTTGAATCTCCACTGTTTTGGAATTCAATTCTCCAGGAATCCATTGCTTCTAAACCTTCACATTCTCTTCCTGCAAGTCATTGAAGTGTGTCCAAGTGCAAGCAAGCTCAAGTTCATACCTCCATTGAAGGTAATTTGCAGATATTTTAAACTCTTCGATTCTCTCAATTTATTGCTCAGTTCCATTGATTCTTTGGTTGTCCGAAGTCCTACCAATGTAGGCAAGAAGATTGAGTTTTCTTTGAGGTCAAATCGAAGCAACTCAGATCATGTACCTCATTTTTCAATTCCAGATATCTCTTAATATATTTGGAATTGGGAGAATTGGAAGTCAGATTCGAGCTCAGTGATGTTTTTTCTTTAAGATCATGTCTCTGTTTCTTTTTTTGGTGATGGTTCATTTTGACCAATCCGGTGGAGCTCACCGGGGAAGATGACCGGAGCTCTGGCTCCGGCGATGATGTGTCTTGCATCTGAACCATAGGATCCTCAAGCCACGTTTTAATCTGAAGCGTTTGTTTTAATTACCAATGGTACCACGTGGTTGACTCAGGAACACATGGAACGCGCATTTTGGATCATCAGATCTGCCACCTCAATTAATGAGGGAGATCTGATGGTCCATGTATTTTAGAATTTTCTGGTTTTTGTTTTAATTGCATTTTCTTTAATAATTCATATTAAATTCAATATTGATCCAAAAATATTATTTTTTGGATCATTATTAATATTTTTCATGAATTAATTTATTTTGCAATTATTTTTAATTGTTTAAAAATATTTTTAAATGTCCAAAAATTATGAATTTTTCTCTCCAAGGTCCTTTGACCTTGTTTGACCTATGATAAATCTCATGGCCATTTCTTTGGTGTTTTGATGAGATTTTAGGAATTGGACAAAACAGTTTTTTTTAATGTATAATTTTATTATTTTTAATTGAATAAATCTCATTTAAATTGTATTGACCATTTGTATTGACTTAATTGAGTTTGATTGTTTGTTGTTGGGCCTTTATCAAGGTTGATTTGACTTTGTCAAGTTAATATCATTGGATTTAGGGGATTGATGGAATGTACATTCCATCTCCCAAAATGAATGAATGATATTAATTTGGTAAAAGTCCTCCTTTGACCAATTTGTGATCTCATTCATCCCCTTCCCTCTTCATCTAATTCCCCTTCTTCATCCATTCATTTCCATTTGGCCTATGACATCTCAAAATCCTAATGATAGTTGATTGAAAAATTGACATGAGTATGGATGAGATTAGGCCACACCTTTTGCATATTTTTTGTGTGTGGTATGTTTCATGAGCATAGTTCATTATACTATGTCTCTAACATGCATTGACAACAAAAGTCTATTGCCCGACCTCAAATAGTTGTGACTTCTACATAAGTCCAATTACGATTGCTTAACATAGCGCTAAATTTGTGACATAAAAGGCATAAGCATTCTAGTTAGTGAGATTGTAAGTCTCCCCACTTCCATGGTATTGTGTGGAAACTTGGCCTTCTTTCCTTCCTTTGGAAGATGTTTTGGTTCAAGGATCCATGCTTGTGGCAAGTGGGTTGAGTGTTCTCCAAAGAATGTCTTGAAATCAAAAGCAAAATAAGGCTAACTTCTAACTTACTAACCATTAACTTTTAATTTCAAGTTTTTACTTTAATGCAATTTACTTTTAGAACTTTATATCATTTGCAATTATACATATCATTCTAATTATTTATGTTAATGTAATTTTCACTTTGTCCACTTGGACCATATTGTGTGATATATATTTTGTTTGCGTTACTTTTTTTGTTTGTGTGATCTTTGACCATTAATGTACATAATAACAATAAAAACCCTAAAAAAACTTTTGTGTGGACTGTTGGCTTGATCTGTGGACCAATTGGACTGAGAACTTAGGCAGCATTCCTTTGCTAATGGACTTGTCCAATGCCAATTTATGGAAGAACCAAGTTCTTGAAATTTGAAACTCATCTGATACATCTTTGAAGATCTCTCTAAGATTCATCTGCAACATTGGTCATTTGTGAAGTTGTTATTTTGAACCTATGACTTATGGAATTCATCTGTTGCATGGGCTATTTTGAAGAAGATCATGAAGTGGATAAGCTTGGATGAGGCCATCTTTATTTGATGCCTTTTCTCTTCAAGATTGATATAATTGTGCATTTGTGTGTTGCTTGATTCTAAAAAGTCCAAGGGAATTCTGGGTTTCTATTGACATACTTGTCTATTGGATTGCTACCCATTTGGTCAGATCTTTTCAACTTTAAACTTTTAAATGTTGTGCATAGGGTAGTCTCTTCCTCTTCTCCCCATTTCTTTAATTTCAAAATCTTTCTCTCCATTTTCAAAACCTTCTTTTAGTGAATTACTTTTGCTCTAAACTTTGACCACTTTCAAAAAGATAGAAACTTTGGCCTGATGCCATTGCATTTTCAAACTATTTTCTTAAATCAAACCTGTAAATAGACTTAACTATACTTGACTTAAGCTTTCAAAAAAGACAAAAAGAACCAACTCATTCAAACATTTTAGGCCTTTGTTCCTTTCAAACCTAATTTTTTTAAAATCAACACACTCATTTTGAAGTTTATACCACGAACTACGAGGTTTTGATCCATTTTTTTTATGTTGGTACGTAGGCACAAGACCGAAGGTCTTGTCAAACACAAAAATATAATTAACGAATTCTTTTCTCATCCCCCCATTCTATTTGTTTGTAAACATCACTTTGTATAAAATACATATGCACACAAAAAGGGCTCCCTAGGAGTACCTAGGACACTTTGAGTGCTAACACCTTCCCTTTGTGTAACCAACCCCCTTAACTGTGATCTCTGACTTTATTAGTTTTTATTTGAAAACTTCTTACTTATTGGGTTTTGTTCGTACTTTTTCCCTTTTCCCTTGGAAACAATAAAAGCGCGGTGGCGACTCTTGTTAATTAATCTCTAGCATGTCAATAGCTTGACGATCATGAATTTCCCACTACACTTCTCATCTTTTGCTTGACCGGTGGGCATTATGGCTTCAACGTCAATATATGCTCCACAATCTCAGAATCCAAACCAGGCATGTCTTGATAGGACCAAGCAAATACATCTGAATATTCTCGAAGAAGATCAATCAACCCTTCTTAACTTCTGGACACAGTTGAGACCCAATCTTGACTTCCCTTACATCATCTTCGGAATCCAAGTTGACTAGCTCAATTTGCTCTTCAAACGACTGAATGGATTTTTCCTCATGCTCAAGTAAACGAGATAATTTATCAGATACTTCTTCATCATCAGTCTCTTCCTCAACCTCAAACACACGGAAATCAATGTTTGGAGAGGGATTAGGATCATTGTATTCAATGGGTTTGGGAACCAACCTGCATAATGATTTGATATTTTGATTTTAGAGAAGTGAATTGCGACCAAATATTATTCAGATGGACAATTATTTATTTATTTATGTTTTTTTTTGTGATTACCATTTTTCAGAAAAGCGAAAAGTAAAAATAAAACATCATAGATGTGGATGAATAAAATTGCATTTTATTGATGATAATTGAAATGCCTAATAATGTTCACTTCTCCCTTAGGCATAGGAGAAGGATTTTTCTTAAAATAATGAAAAACAAGTTACTTAGAGAGATGGACAATAACGGGAACATCAACAGCAACCCAATTGTTGCAAGTCTTGCCATGCGTCACAAATTTGGCGCAATCTTTATCTTCATCACCCTCGATCACAACAGTTGAGTGTTGTTCATTACTATGGATGAACCCTCTGCTACGGAAACTCGATTTCACTTCTTCAGCTTTGATGTTGAACGACCCTAGTTGAAATCCCAATCCGGACCTGTTCTTGTTCTCTACAACTTCTACCATTCGGCCCTACTGATTTGTACTGCCTGCCTCAATATCTTTCTAAGCATCTTTGAAAGAAGACATGGGTGCCCCAGTTTTCTTTACTTCAGCAATAGATCAGGCTTAGAACGGAGTTCCAACCTCCTTATCAGCTTCAACATACGTAAAAGATGACAAATGGCTCACCAAAAGCGCTTTCTCTCCATTGACAATGACAAGCTTGTCGTTCTTCACTAATTTCAACTTCTAGTGCAAAGTAGATGTTACAGCTCTGGCCTCATGAATCCATGGCCTTCCCAACAAGCAGCAATAGGCCGTGTGGATATCCATTACTTGAAAAGTAATTTGAAAATCACTCGGACCTATCTTCATTGGAAGGTTCACGTCTCCAATGACGGTTTTGCGAGAACCATCAAACGCTTTGACGATTACGCCACTATACCTCATCGGGGAGCCTTGATAGGATAATCTGGACAGAGTTGATTTGGGGATTACATTAAAAGAAGAACCGATATCAACTAGCACATTTGACAACGCATCCTCCTTGCAATTAATTGATATATGTAGTGCCAGATTGTGATTTTTGCCTTCCTCGGGAAGTTCTTCACCACAAAAACTCAGATTGTTGCAGGAAGTAATGTTAGCCATAATGTGTTCAAACTGATCCACAGTAATATCATACTCCACATAGGCTTGCTCCGACACTTTTTGTAATGCTTCTTTGTGCGCTTCAGAGTTCATCAACAAAGACAATATTGAAATCTTCGACGGGGTTTGGAGCAACTACTCCATCATATTAAACTCACTCCTCTTGATTAACCTTAACACCTCATCTTCATCATTAGTCTTCAGCTTCATGGATTCACCAGACTGACATACTAGAGCACTAATTGGATTCACCGCAGATATCAGATATATTCGCAACAAAATTTGTCATAGGCAACGAAACCTCTTGACCATTATCCACTATGGTGGCATTATACTGGTAAGGAACAGGTTTATCGGATGCATACAGGACGGGGCCCACTAACCGTATCACTAACGGCGATACCGATTTGTTGACGTTGTTGCTGCTGCTACTATCAAATTGAATGACTACCCGCTCAGAGGTCTTAAACACAGGTACTATTACATTGACATCATCTACTTCCCTTTACTGACAAACTTGTATAAGCCTTTCATCCATCAACCTTTGAATGTCCCTCTTGACAATGACACATCCTCGAGGGTTCACACCGCATACCACACAACCATCATCTACTTCCCTTTACTGGCTTTCACATTCGGCACACAGTCCTCAAAGGACATTATCCCACTCTTCAGAAGTTTCTGTACCTCATACTTGTTAGATGCCCAAAAGTGTTTATTTGAGCTATCAAATGTGGGCATCTTTCACTCCTTTTTGTCGAGAAAGTGTTCAAAACTGCTCTTTCTTTTGATGATTTGCAATACAATGTGAAATGATCTTGGTACCTTTAATTTGTGTGTTATTGTGCAGAAATTAGGCATGAAAGAGTAGAAAACAAAGGCACATGAATGATGGCAAAGGAACCAAGAAAGGAAGCAATCATCAGCATGCTCGCTAGGCGAGTGATGTAGCGAAGTGCTCGCTAGGCGAGCACCCAACGAGCTGCCAGCGAACATTCACAGAATTTTACAGTAGAAAAATGATCAAACTCGCTGTGGCGAAGGAAGTAGCGAACACTCCCAGACTTGGACAAAACCATAGCTAGCACTTACTCGCTAGGCGAGCCACTAGCGAGCTTCCAGCGAGCAATTCCAGTAGCAAAACATCAAAACTCGCTGGAGCGAAGGAGGAAGCGTGTGCTTCGCCTAGCGAACACATGAAATCTGGACTTGGATATTTCTTCTGGGCGCAGGTGCCTCAGGTGGCTTATTTTGGGGCTCGCTAGGCAAACCATTCTGCTTGCCTAGTGAGCATGACAACTCAGGAACCAGTACTATAAGTAGCAGGGGCTACTTTTTGGAAAGGACACTTTTTAACAAACAACTTTTACACTTAGATATTTTTTAGCATTTTTTGGGATCATATTTTTGGAACCTAGTAACCCATTTTTCTCATATTTCTTCATCTCTTAACAATATTCCACAAAAAGAAGGTGGATTCCCATCCAATCTCGATTCTTCGAATCGGGTGTTGATCAACCTTCGACCGAAACTTGTTGACCAAGCTACCATGAAAATGAGTAGCTAAGTCCTTCATTTTGTCAAGGTTAGATGTAGATGATCATAAGCTTTGTATGTATATGGGATGATCTTCATTTGTAAACTCTTTGATGATGAATATATGGTGAAAACCTTGTTTTATTGATAACTCTTTGTGTTGGTTTATGATCGAGAGATGTTTTCCTTTTCTTGACCTAGGTTTTCATCCATTCTTGTTTGTTAGCTAGAGATAGTAATGAATGATTTTGTTCACTATAAAGTTAAACCAAAAAGTTGTCATTTTGATAGATTGTGTGAGAGATCAACAATGGATCAAAATGGGAAAACCCACAATGTGTGTTAGAGATAAACACATTGGGAGGACTTTGTGAAATAGTTTATCATCTAAAGGAGTTTATGATTTTTGTTGATCGAACATATGCATGCAAAGTGATCGTCGAACCCTAACTTTGACAATATTTCTCAAATCGTGAAACCAAAACTTTTACCGCAACTTCTTACTTTTTATGCAAGCTACAGTGACCAAAAACAAAAACCCCTTTGTTATTACGAGTTAAGAACTTAACAATTGTCGAACGGCGGCGACATCACACAATCCCTATGGAGACGATAACAAAAACCCGATACTCTAACCCGGTACCAACAAAATGGTGCCGTTGCCGGGGATTGTGAATTGATATTGCGAGCATCGCAATAGTTGCTAAATTTTTAACTTTTGAATTTTTTGACTTGTGCTTGTAATTTGTTTGGTTTAGTGTGCAACTTTCGTTTTATGCGAGGGCAGGTTCCCGAGGACCAACTTCTTTTTGATCCTGAGATCAAAAGAACCGCAAGGAGACTGAATAGAAGAACGAGACGAAGGAGGCAACAAGCTAGACAACGACAAGAACAAGGAGAAAGTTCTTCTACAACACATCCACCACCTTTCACACCTATCATGGATCATCCACCACAACCACCGCCCATTTCCACACCATGTGTCAACAGTCCGAGGAATACAGCTCAGTTTGCCAATCACACGGGAAGGCAAGCCGAGATGAAGACGAGAACTCTTAACTTACTATACGGAAGTCCATTCACCGGAATGGACCATGAAGACCCCTTTGCTTTTCTCACCAAATTTTACGAGATAGCATTGGCGGCCGGAGTTGATCAAGCTCAAGAGCTACCATTGTTCAAAAGACTATTTCCTCATGCTTTGCTTGGCAAAGCCAAAGATTGGTACTTGGATCAAACACCTGTAGTCATGACGGATTGGAACGTGTTGGAAGAGAAGTTCATTGAACGATTTTTCTCCCACAACCGGTTCATGGAATCCAAAACGGCTATCTCCGTGTTTTCGCAAGGAACCAACGAATCATTGAATGAGGCATGAGAGTGATTTAAATCCATGCTTCGAAAGTGCAAAGGGCATGGTTTTGACGAATTGACTCAAATCCACATTTTCAAGAATGGCCTTCAACCGAATTGCAAGACTTTGTTGGATGCTACCTCAGGTGGTTCTTTGTTGTCTAAAAGCGCCGAAGAAGCTACTGATATCATTAACCGTATGGCTCTAAATGACCTCCAGAGTCAAAGTAGAGGCAACTCTTTGAAGAAACCGGGAGTGCTTGAACTTGGAACGAACGATGCTATTCTTGCCCAAAATAAACTCATTTCACAACAAGTTGAACTCTTAACTCAACAAATAAAAGAGTTGAGAGAGCCTTCAAAAGCTAAACAAATAGCTTGTTGTGAGCTTTGCAAGGGTGATCATTACACCGGGTTTTGTCCACCTCTCGGGTTCGAAGAAGTGAATTACATGGCGAACCAACGAGACTACCAACCGAGACAACAACAACAACCGTATCAACAACATCCTCAAAATCAACAACAACACTTTCAAGGGAATCAAGGGTTCCAACCAAGGGCTAACTATCACCATAACCAAGGTTATGGGGGTGGTACTTCTAGCCGTCAAAATCCTTACCAACCTCAACAACCGCCGGTCGTAACTTCTAAGTTAGAAGAGACATTGACACAATTTATGCAAATGTCGATGGCTAATCAAAAGAGTAAAGATGCGGCAATCAAAAATCTCGAAACTCAAGTCGGTCAACTTGCTAAACAACTAGTGGAACAACAACCCGGACCATCTTTTTCGGCGAACACGCAAACGAATCCAAAAGAGCATTGTAAAGCGATAACGACGAGAAGTGGAAGGGAGTTGATTAGTGAGAGTAAAAAAGGAGATGAGAGTGAAAAAAGAGAAGATGAGAAAAAAGATGAGGAGAAAAAAATAGAGGATAGCATTGATGGTGAAGTTGGGGAGTGGAGTGAGGAAGAAGTTGAAAAGAATGAAAAGAATGGTGAAGTGGAAAATAAAGAAAGTGTGGAAGTCGAAAAAAATAAGAATGATGAAGTGATGGTGGAGGGAGTGAAAAACAAAAGAGAGAGGAATTCTAGAGTTTCTAAAGGAAAGGAGGTAGTGGGAACTACTCCAATCCAAAACCTTCCGTATCCACATGCTCCATCCAAGAGGGAGAATGAACGGCATTACGCCCGATTCATGGATATATTCAAACAACTTCAAGTGAACATTCTGTTTGCCGAAGCATTGGAGCAAATGCCTAAGTATGCGAAATTCATGAAAGACATACTTACTAAAAAGAGGAGGTACACGGAACCGGAGACAATCGTCCTAGATGCTAGTTGTAGTGCAATCATTCAACGGACGCTTCCGAAAAAAGAGGTTAACCCGGGACGAGTTACTTTGCCGGTTAAAATTGGTGATGTCTATGTTGGAAAAGGGCTAATTGATTTGGGGTCAAGCATTAATCTAATACCATTGTCTATTGTGAAGAGGCTTGGCAACATTGAAATGAAGGCCATCCGGATGACTTTGCAATTGGCCGATAAGTCGACTACCCATCCTCATGGGTTAGCTCAAGATGTGTTGGTCAAAGTTGACAAATTCTTCTTCCCGGTTGATTTCATTGTGATTGATATGGAAGAGGATGACGATGCTCATTCTTGGCCGACCGTTCATGAAAACCGCACGCATGATGATTGACGTTGAGACGGTTTGATGAAGGTGAGGGTCCAAAATGAAGAAGTTACTTTTGATCTATTCGAAGCCATGAAGCATTCAAATGATAGAAGTGATAGCTTTCGCATTGATGTGATCGAAGAGGCAACTTTCGAAGTTTCTAAACATATTCATGAGATATCTCCTATGGAGTTAGCTCTTGATGACTCCTTTGAAGTTTTCACAATTGAAGAAGAGCAAGCTCTTGATGAATGCCTAAGGGAACTAGATAGTCTGAACGAGTTGCAACTGTGGGAAGTTGAGGAGGAAGACTTGAAGAAGGAGGTTAATGAAGAAAAATCGTCGATTGAATTAAAAATGTTACCTTCTACTTTGAAGTATGCATTCCTCGACGAGACCGAAGCAAAGCCGGTTATCATAAGCAATCTTTTGTCAAAGGATGAAGAAGCCCGTTTGATCAATGTTTTGAAAAAGAATCAAGAAGTCATGGGTTGGACTCTTTCCGATCTCAAAGGAATTAGTCCTTCCTATTGCATGCACAAGATCTTAATGGAAGAGGACTTTAAGCCGGTAGCTCAACCGCAACGCTGCTTAAATCCTACTATGAAGGAAGTTGTTAGAAAGGAGGTTATTAAGTTGTTGGATGCGGGAATGATCTACCCGATTTCGGATAGCCCATGGGTTAGTCCTGTACATGTGGTTCCGAAGAAAGGTGGCATTACTGTGATTCGAAATGAAAAGGATGAGTTGATCCCGACAAAAGTGGCAACGGGGTGGCATATGTGTATTGATTATAGGCGGTTGAATACCGCAACTCAAAAAGATCACTTTCCATTCCCGTTCATGGATCAAATGCTAGAAAGACTTTCGGGGCAACAATATTATTGTTTCTTAGATGGCTATTCCGGGTATAACCAAATTGCGGTTGACCCGGCCGATCATGAAAAGACGGCTTTCACATGTCCTTTTAGAATTTTCGCATACCGTAAAATGCCCTTTTGGTTGTGCAATGCACCGGCGACCTTCCAAAGATATGTGCAAGCTATTTTTGCCGACCTTGTCGAGAAAACAATGGAAGTCTTTATGGACGATTTCTCCGTATTTGGTGGTTCCTTTGGTCTATGCTTGGACAACTTGGAAACGGTTCTTGAAAGATGTGTGAAGACAAACCTTGTTCTTAATTGGGAGAAGTGCCACTTCATGGTGACCGAGGGGATAGTGCTTGGCCATAAAGTCTCTTCAAGAGGGCTTGAAGTTGATCGTGCTAAAGATGAAGTGATTGAAAACTTACCTCCTCCGGTGAATGTGAAGGGAATCCGAAGCTTTCTGGGGCACGCTGGTTTCTATCGGCGCTTTATCAAAGACTTCTCAAAGGTAGCTAAGCCTTTGAGTAACTTTCTAGCTAAGGATCAGATATTTCTTTTAACTGATGAGTGTTTACAAGCTTTTGAAATTTTAAAGGAAAAATTGGTTACCGCTCCAATTATAGTCGCTCCAAATTGGAATTTAAATCTTGAGCTCATGTGTGATGCAAGCGACTATGCAATCGGAGCGGTATTAGGCCAAAGAAAAGAGAAAAAATTTCATGCGATACACTACGCAAGTAAAGTTCTTAATGAGGCTCAAATTAACTATGCCACCACTGAAAAAGAATTACTTGCGATAGTGTATGCGCTTGAAAAGTTTAGGTCCTATCTTATTGGGTCTAAGGTTGTAGTGTATACCGACCACTCGGCGATTAAATATTTTCTCACCAAACCGGACTCGAAGCAAAGGCTCATCCGTTGGATCCTCTTGTTGCAAGAATTTGATGTTGAAATCAAAGACAAGAAAGGATCGGAAATTTTGGTGGCGGATCATTTATCTCGCTTAGTTAATGTGGAGGTTACCGCTTCCGAGAAGGAAATCCGAGAAGAGTTTCCTAATGAAAAACTTTTCAAAGTTCAAGTTAGGCCATGGTTTGCAGACATTGCGAACCACAAGGCTAGTGGTTTAGTGCCTCCCGACCTAACTTCGAACCAAAAAAGGAAATTTCTCTCGGATGCTAAGTACTACGTATGGGATGACCCATACTTGTTTAAGTTGGGTGGTGATAACCTTTTGAGAAGGTGCGTTACTGGTGATGAAGCGCAAAGCATTCTTTGGCATTGTCACAACTCGCCTTACAGCGGACACTACAATGGGCTAAGAACGGCCACTAAAGTCCTTCAGTCAGGATTTTATTGGCCTACTATTTTCAAAAACGCAAATGCCCATGCGCAAAGTTGTGATAGTTGCCAAAGAAGTGGTGGGATTGGTAAGAGAGACGAGATGCCTCTCCAAAACATCCAAGAGGTTGAAGTATTCGATTGTTGGGGTATCGACTTTGTTGGACCATTCCCACCCTCTTATGGTAATGAATATATGCTTGTGGCGGTTGACTACGTTTCTAAGTGGGTTGAGGCGATTGCCTCACCTCGGACGGATGCTAAAACGGTAATCAAATTTTTGAAGAAAAACATCTTTTCCCGTTTTAGAACCCCCCGTGTGTTGATTAGTGACGGAGGGTCGCACTTTTGTAATGCACCGTTAGAAAATGTTTTGAAACATTACGGTGTATCACATAGAGTGGCGACTCCGTATCACCCACAAGCAAATGGTCAAGACGGAGTCTCTAATCGTGAGATTAAGAGAATTCTTGAAAAAACCGTGTCAAATTCTAAAAAAGAGTGGTCGCAAAAATTGGATGAAGCTTTATGGGCATACCATACCGCTTTTAAAGCTCCAATTGGGCTAACTCCTTTTTAATTGGTGTTTGGTAAAACTTGCCATTTGCCGGTTGAATTGGAGCACAAAGCTTTGTGGGCTCTGAAATTATTAAACTTTGATAAGGATTTGGCCGGTGAAAAAAGAAAAGTGCAATTGCTTGAGTTGGAAGAAATGCGCAATGCCGCATATCACTCGAGTTGGTTGTACAAAGAAAAAGTGAAAAAGTATCATGACAAAAAGCTTCGGAAGAAGGAATTTGTGCCCGGACAGTTGGTCCTATTGTTCAATTCTAGGTTGAAGTTATTCCCCGAAAAATTGAAATCTAAATGGTCCGGGCCATTTCGTGTCAAACAAGTCAAAGAATATGGAGCTATTGTCATTGAGGACTTGGACAAGAAAGAAAGTTGGACGGTTAATGGCCAACGTTTGAAGGTTTATCTTGGCGGTCTTGTGGATCGCGAGAGCTGTGATATCTCTTTGGATGCTCCTTTGTGAGCATCTCGAACCGTCGAGCTTATCCGACGTTAAACAAGCGTTTGTTGGGAGGCACCCCAACATTGTAAGTATTTACAGTTTTTCTGTTGTGTGGTATTGATGTTCAAACTGATGGTACTCTGCTGAATTGTGCCTTGCATGCTGTTTTGAAAAAAACAAAATACTGTCATGCTCGCTAGCTGCTCGCTAGGCGAAGGCAGTAGCGAGCTGATTCGCTAGCTGCTCGCTAGGCGAAGCAGTAGCGAGCACTGCGTGGCAGAAACCTATTTAGTTTTCAGCAGGCCACTCATTTGGGCCCAAAAACCATTTTTAATTGTTGTAGTCTGAACCTCACAAACTCACAATCACTCTCTCACTTTCCATCTCACACAAACCCTAGCTGTTACATTGCAAACCCTAACCACCGTTGCATTTCAAATTCAATCGATCTCTCCAATCAAGTTTGTCCTATCTCATTTACTTTATGCTGTCAAGTTGAAATTTCTGAAGTATGAGACATTATGGGTGAATTTGGGAGAGTGGGTATCATTAGGTTTTGCATGTATGTTTAGGTTTGCATGAATGTTTAGAACGATGCCTTGCATGATAAATCACTTAGTTTCTGAAATGGGTACCATTAAACTTAGGGTTTTCTGAATTTGGATGGTTATCAAATGGAAAAGCCAGAACCCGTAACATTCGCTAGCATCTTCGCTAGGCGAATCAGTGGCGAGCTTTCGCTGCCACTTCGCTAGGCGAACCTGTAGCGAAGCTTCGCTAGGTCCTCGCTAGGCGAAGCAGTAGCGACCATGACAGCAGTTGTTTTTTCTGTTTTGCTCTCTAATCTGTTTTGTGGTTGTGCTGTTTCTTTTCTATAACTTTATAGATGGCATCCAGGTCGAGCGCTTCAAAGAAGAGAAAGGTCGGGAGCACTTCCCGTACGGTGCCAATTCAGTTCGACACCGACAAATTCATCGGGACAAAGCAAGCCACTCGCTATGTGGCATTGGAAAAAAGAAATTTTTTGCCAGAGAAGAGGTTTATGATCAACCCCGAAGGCGATTATAGAACATTTGCTGGGTTGATTCATAGCAAGAAATGGGACCGGTTGATCTCTCCACTCGAGAGCTATGACATCGAGATTATGCATGAGTTCTACGCGAACGCACTGCCTAATGACGACGAGCCTTTCACTTGGACGACAAGAGTGCCAGATCGTCAGGTTGCTTTCGATCGGGATGCAATCAACAGTGTGCTGGGTGAACCGCTCCATCTGGGAGCTAATGAGAGGGACACATACCATAGGGATTTGAGGCTTCACAGGGATACCGACTCTATTTCTGCAGCCCTGTTATTTGAAGGGAAATCAGTTGAGGTGAACCCATCTGGGATTCCTATGAGGTACCATAGGGAGGACATGATTCCCTTGGCTCAGCTGATCCTCATGCTGGTTCTGACCAATATTAAACCCAAGTCTCACACATCAACCGTGCCGATCCCAGTGGCATATTTGGTCCACTGCATTCTCACTAATATTCAGATCGATATGGCGAGAATCATTGCTTTAGAGATGAAGTCCGTGGTTGAGATCGGGTTGAAGTCGGGGGCACGAGTTAACTGCCCCCTTGCTTTCCCGTGTCTCATCATGGCTTTGTGCCAACAGTCGAGGGTGTAGCTACCCTCCCGTAGTCAAGTGAGGATTCCGTCAGCCATCGACGATAGATATGTGGCCAAGTATTGTAAGCCCAAGAATTTCAAGAGTAGTACAGGTGCTGGTGATACCGGGGCTTCATATGGTCCTGGTATTTTGCTTAAGGATTTGATCCTTTCCAGCAGGCTGTCTGCAATTATAATTGGGATTGGATGGCGGAAACTCAGCGTGCCATGATTGATATTCACGATTCTATACAGTTGTTACAGTTGCAGGTGTGTGACCCTTCAAGAGAGCATCCGATGATAACGCGTGAGCAGTTCCTGCAGCACGCTAGTTGGCCTGTGGACAGGCCTGTTTTCAGAGAGGGGGCGGGTGCTGATGCTTCTGGTGCTGATACTTCTGGTGGTGCTGGTGCTGAAGATGATGATGATGATGAGGATGGTTCCGGTTCTGAGGCCGGTAGTGATGAGAGTTCTGAGTCCTATGAGGACTAAGTTTTTATTTATGTTATGTTGTATTTTCTTGTATTTTTAGATATTTGGTTATGTACTTTTGGGGTGTTTTGTCCCCCACGCACATTTTTTAAAATTTTGAAGTAATGATTGTGTTTATGCTTTAAATTATTGTGTTTAGTTTGAATTTCTTTGTTTAATAAGTTTTTGGTTGTTGAGTGTCAAACCTTCTAGATTGGTTGCTCCTCAAAGAAGTATCCAATGAAGGTACATCCGAGCTTGGATGGCAATGATAAAAATAAACAAGCGAATAATGCTAAGGTACATGGTTACCTCCGGTTAGAATTTTAGAATGCATTAAGAACTGTACTCTTTTCGTAATTGAATATTGTTCTTTTTGCAACATAATTGAATGAATGATTCATCTAGGACTTAAAACCACAAATTGTGAGGAAACCTCCATTGTACACTAAAATGTTGGGTTCTAATAAACTTTGTTGATTCATTTGATTCATGCTTTGTCTTTTATTATTGTGAATTTGTGGAAGCAATTAGAAATGATCAAGGTGCTTGTTTTCTTTCGAGCACAACCAATTCCAAATACAAATTACCCGTGAGCAGAGAGAGTATTCGTGAACCCCTTTGAGCTTAAACAGTTGAATCTCTGCTTGAAATAAAGCGAGATGTCAAAAATCTTTTTTCTTGAAACCCAGAAATTTTTGATAATTGTTCTTTTGCCGTAAAAAGTCAAGAACATTCACTTAGGGTGAGTAAAAGATAAGTTGGGGAGAACGAAAATGAGAATCGGTAAGTGCCACAACTCTTGAATAACCGAGCAAGCATTGAAAAAAAAAGAAAATATAGAAAAGAGAAACATTGTTTTGTGAATACAATGTGAAAAGAAAAAAAAAATAGAGAAAATGAAAATGAATGCTTGCTTGGAAGAAAAATAATGAAAAACAAATTTTGAGTTGTGAAATAATAGTTGTGAAGGTTCAAATGAGAAACAAGTGGAACGAAGTTGAGATGTGTAAATAGCTTGTACAGTGAATGTCTCTTTTGCATCGGCAAGTTCGTTTTCAATGGCCTTAGATATGACCCTTGTTTGTAAACCTAACCAAGCTACAACCGGAAAAGACCTTAGTGATCTTCGTGCTTCCGCATTTCCATTTCTAATTGTTAAACATTGTATGAGTTGAATTGATTTCTGCATTGTTTGTTGGAGAGTGAAATTGTGTCCGCGGTTGCAAACGCGTAATTTCTTCAATCCTTATTCTAAGAGGAGAGATAGGGTGATTCATTCAGGATAACATTGTTGTGGATTGTTACATGTTTTGCATTGCTATAAAGCTTTAGTTCTTGTATATTGTGTGATTCTAACCATTGGGAACTTGTGTCTGGTTGATTCTCTTGTGTTTGAGCCATTTTATCCGATTTCGGAGAAACCTTTTTCTTTAAGCAAATCCTTTTGTCCTTCAAGAGGCATACTTTGCTTGAGGGCAAGCAAGAATCTAGTTGGGGAGAGTTGTTAGATTCCCAAAAGTGTTTATTTGAGCTATCAAATGTGGGCATCTTTCACTCCTTTTTGTCGAGAAAGTGTTCAAAACCGCCCTTGCTTTTGATGATTTGCAATACAATGTGAAATGATCTTGGTACCTTTAATTTGTGTGTTATTGTGCAGAAATTAGGCATGAAAGAGTAGAAAACAAAGGCACATGAATGATGGAAAAAGAACCAAGAAAGGAAGAAATCATCAGCATGCTCGCTAGGCGAATGATGTAGCGAAGTGCTCGCTAGGCGAGCTGCCAGCGAACATTCCCAAAATTTTACAGTAGCAAAATGATCAAACTCGTTGTGGCGAAGGAAGTAGCGAACACTCCCAGACCTGGACAAAACCATAGCTAGCACTTACTCGCTAGGCGAGCCACTAGCGAGCTTCCAGCGAGCAATTCCAGTAGCAAAACATCAAAACTCGCTGGAGCGAAGAAGGAAGCGTGTGCTTCGCCTAGCGAAGGATTCTTCGCCTAGCGAACACATGAAATCTGGACTTGGATATTTCTTCTGGGCGCAGGTGCCTCAGGTGGCTTATTTTGGGGCTCGCTATGCAAACCATTCTGCTCGCCTAACGAGCATGACATCTCAGGAACCAATACTATAAGTAGCAGGGGCTACTTTTTGGAAAGGACACTTTTTTACAAACAACTTTTACACTTAGATATTTTTCAGGATTTCTTGGGATCATATTTTTGGAACCTAGAAACCCATTTTTCTCATATTTCTTCATCTCTTAACAATATTCCACAAAAAGAAGGTGGATTCTCATCAAATCTCGATTCTTCGACTCGGATGTTGATCAACCTTCGACCGAAACTTGTTGACCAAGCTACCATGAAAATGAGTAGCTAAGTCCTTCATTTTGTCAAGGTTAGATGTAGATGATCATAAGCTTTGTATGTATATGGGATGATCTTCATTTGTAAACTCTTTGATGATGAATATATGGTGAAAACCTTGTTTTATTGATAACTCTTTGTGTTGGTTTATGATCGAGAGATGTTTTCCAACTCTTGACCTAGGTTTTCATCCATTCGTGTTTGTTAGCTAGAGATAGTAATGAATGATTTTGTTCACTATAAAGTTGAACCAAAAAGTTGTCATTTTGATAGATTGTGTGAGAGATCAACAATGGATCAAAATGGGAAAACCCACAATATGTGTTAGAGATAAACACATTGGGAGGACTTTGTGAAATAGTTTATCATCTAAAGGAGTTTATGAGTTTTGTTGATCGAACATATGCATGCAAAGTGATCGTCGAACCCTAACTTTGACAATATTTCTCAAATCGTAAAACCAAAACTTTTACCGCAATTTCTTACTTTTTATGCAAGCTACCGAGACCAAAAACAAAAACCCCTTTGTTACTACGAGTTAAGAACTTAACAACTGTCGAACGGCGGCGATATCACACAATCCCTGTGGAGACGATAACAAAAACCCGATACTCTAATCCTGTACCAACAATACTTCAACGGGTAACAATTCTCAATATCATGGTCGAGAGTTCCTTGGTGAAAGGCATAACAGAGTTCAGGCTTATACCATCATGGAAGTGCCTCGGGAATTTGCGGTGGATTCCTTGGTTGAAGTATATTCTTGAAAACCAAAGATGGGTAGAGTTCGGCGTATGACATAGGAATAGGGTCAAAAGAGACCTTCTTCCTCTCGAAGTTTTGTTGTTTATTATTATTGTTGTTGTTGTAGTTAGTTCTTTGTTGCGGTTGTTGTTGACATTGTTGTTGAATTGGCACTGATTAATTGTTAGAATTGTTTGAGAACACTGGAATTACTGATGAAACTTGACGTTGATGCTGACGCGGTTGCGGATTTCTTCTGACATGAGGCCTCTTCTTCCTCCCTACAGACACTGCATTGGTTTCCCCTTCCTTCTTCTTGGCAAAACCGCTACCATATTTGTTATTGGACGACACATCTTCCTTAGACATACGACCTTCACAGACTCCTTCCTCTAACCTCATCCCCATGTTTACCATTTCGGTAAAGTCACTGGGGGCACTAGCAATCATGCGTTCGTAATAAAACGAACTCATGGACTTCATGAAAATCTTCTCATCTCCTTCTCTTCCAACGGAGGATTAATCTAAGCGGTAAGCTCTCTCCATCTTTGGGCATACTATTTGAATGTCTCTTTATCCTTGTGAGACATAGCCCTCAGCTGGTCTCTATCAGGCGCCATATCCATATTATATTTGTACTGTTTCACAAAAGCTTCACCCAAATCGTTGAACATGCGCACACTTTTACTGTCTAGCCCCACATACCATCTTAGGGAAGCACCAGTCAGGCTGTCTTGAAAGTAGTGAATCAATAAATGATCATTATCAGTTTGAGTTGACATCTTTCTGGCGTACATAACAAGGTGACTTAACAGACAAGTGTTTCCCTTATACTTTTCAAAGTCAGGGACTTTGAACTTCATCGGGATCTTCACATTTGGTACCAAGCAGAGTTCAACGACAATCTTACCAAATAGGTCCTTTCCTCTCAGAGTTTTCAACTCCTTGCGCAGCTCAAGAAATTGATCCTTCATCTCATCTATTTTGTCATAAACGTTTTGGCCCTCAGATGGCTCAGAATGGTGTATGATATCCTTAATACAAGGCAAGGTATGAACTACTGGAGGTGGCACAGACATGATCGAGTTAGATGTCGGCATAGAAGTAAATGTGGGTGCAAACCCTTAAAGCATGAAATATTGTGGCATTCCCCATGGGAATCCAGTAGGCATAGACGGACCGGATTGGGTAGCAGCAACAGGCATGGTTGAGGTAGCAACCTCGGAGATAACAGTCCTTTGGGGAGGAGTTGCGGGAGTTGGTGAAGACTGATTATTTGCAGCAAGAACAAACTCCATCATAGTAGTCAGACAAGCAATCTCATCCTTCAGTTCTCCGTTCTCTTGTTCCAAATGCTCCATAATTCTGGGTTGATTAGCACGAGTGTTGTACCGGTGAGTCAGCTTGGCTAAAGCACAGAAGAATAACCGATAAGACATCTGGCGAAAGAAAACTTGTTATGTGAATGATGAATGAAATGCAATGTTTTTGTTTATTTAATTTCAAGGAACAAACTATTTTATTTGCAAATATATAAAAATAACAATTTGATTGACCATAAAAATCTCTTTTATTCATATAATTTGGAAAGATTACACTGAGTACAATTTTAGAAACCAAAGTACAAACACAAGAGAAAAGGAAACTAATCATCCTAAGGATCCCCTAACAACGGTGTCAGATGATCTGGCTGCAGGTGCGTACTTCCTTCGGATGCGTCGGATCTCGGACTCAAAGGATGTCTTCATCTGAGCCTTCTCAAGGACGAGCTGATCAACAATCTTCTTCCAAGCACCAGAAGACTAAGGCATAATAGAGGAAGATGGACCCTCTAGCTCTCTCTGTCTCTTCACTGCTCGATCTTCAAGAAGTTCAATAAGCGCGTCTTTATCCTTTGACTCATGCTGCAACTCCTCCTGCCTTCGGCTCAAAGCATGGAACCGCTCTTTGTAACAACCCGATTTTAGTAATTATTTCTTATGTTAGTATTACTATATTTATTTTATTTATTTGGAGTGTTAATTAATTAATTGGTTGTTAGGTAGTATAATAATCGATTATATTAATTAATTTGGTGTGTTAATTAATTATTTAGTTGATATGAGATATAATGAATAATGGAATTAATTAACTTAGTGTGTATGTTGTGTTGGTTTAATTTATTTGAATTAAAATAGAGATATTATAATATTAGGTCTTATTGGGCCTAATAATTAAATTAGAGGTATCATGCTTTAAGCCCAAATAGAATACTAGTATATAAGAGGTGAAGGGAGTGGGAATTAGGATTCATTTGATCATTTGACAATAATAGAGAAAGAGAAGAGGAAAAGTAAGGAGAAGAGGGGAAGAACAAGAGAAGAGCTAGGGTTTCCAGAAAATTGAAGAGGTAAGGGGGGAATCCTTATTATTATGGGTTAGTATGATTGGGGCAATGGGTAGAAATATGTTTACATTGAATTATCTAAAACCTAACAATTTTGATGAGTGTTCTTGATTTGTGGTGATTTAATTGTGTTAAAACTGTGAATTAACTTTATATACTTGAAGTATTGTATGAGTGATAATTTTCTGAACGTGTGGCTTTTTACGAAATCAAAATCGGAGGTCCGAAAGTCCTCCAACGATGAAAAACGCAGAAAATTCTGCATTCTGTTTTATGTTAACGCGGGAATAGCATTCTGTTTTTGCGTTAACCGGGTAACCAAAAGCGTTAACCGGTTAACATTGTTGAAAACCTGTTAGAAATTGTATTCTGTCTTGCGTTAACCGGTTAACCAAAGGCGTTAACCGGTTAACACTGTTGAAAATTGCCAGGAAATTGATTCTGTTTTATGTTAACCGATTAACCATATGCGTTAACCGGTTAACACTGTTTGAAAAGTGAAAAAGTGAGATTTTAAATGTTGTATTCGTTTTGGACTGAAATCTATGTGTGTGTATTTAATAATTAGCCTATATTTGTGAATGATATATTGTTATGAATGTGTATATGTACCATTGGTGGATAATTCCTAGCGTTGAATTATGGTGATATGTGGAATGTTAAGATGGTGGAGATGATCTTAATTGCATATGTGTTGGTATTTGTACAATCATTCATGGCATGGTCGGCTTCATGGTGGAAGCCGTGAAACTGTGGGTTCACATGGTAGCATACGTTAATCCTTAATTGGAAATAGGCGTAGTAGACGTTGATCCTTAATTGGAAATAGATGTAGCATACGTTGATCCTTAATTGGAAACAGACGTAGTAGATGTAGCATACGTTGATCCTTAATTGGAAACAGGCGTAGTAGATGTAGCATATGTTGATCCTTAATTGGAAATAGGCGTAGTAGATGTAGCATACGTTGATCCTTAATTGGAAATAGGCGTAGTAGACGTTGATCCTTAATTGGAAATAGACGTGGTGACTTTGATCTTGTCCGGATCGGAAGCGTGGCTTGGATTCTAGATATTGAATCGGAAAGCGGTGAAACATTGGGTTCACTTTGAGGTACCACATGCATAGAGTCACATGTCTTGCATTGAGTCACATTTGAGTTATGTGATAATTGAGTGTATGCATTGTTGTGATTGTGATGTGTGTATGAGATATGGTAATTTAATTTGGTGATGTTTGAGTACATAACTTGACAAATTATGTGATTATGTGATAATTGTAGTTATGTGTATATTTGGGAATATAGTATTGGATTTTAATATTATACTCTTTACGTTTTGATGGATGTTTGGAACATGCAAAATAAGTATTGGTTAGTATTATTTACATGGTTATACGAAGTATGATGAATTCCTTTAATTGTTGATTTAATCATTGTGCCTTATTATACTCCTTCATAATGATTTGAATTCTCACCCTTTCTGTTTGAATGTTGCCTTTACATGGGTATCGTGCAGATACTCCGGAGTAGTATTGCTGAAGTAAGTGGACGGTAGCTCGCTCGAGATTAGCCGGAGAGTTTCCGTATTTTAGTTTGAAGACTAGGTAATGAGTCAATGCTCTGGTCATGTAACACTGGGTAGATTAGTAGTATTGAACTCATATCTTATTTGGATATGCATCATGTTATTACTTGTTTTAGTTTATCTTGAGGTGATTATTGAGAGATGATCATGGTATGGGATATGGATCATTTTATGAAATGTATGAGTATTCATTATTTTCCGCTGCGAACACATATTCATGAATATTCATGATAATTAAAATGTGTTATTTTAAATGACCAGGTGTATTATATATTGATGATGAATGATGTTGGTTTTTGAAAGCTTTTAGTTTTTGAAAATGTCGATGTGACGCCCTTTTGTTTATATGTGTGCTTATTTACTCTGATTATATGTTAAGTATTTTGGGGTAGAAAAAGGGGTGTTTCATTAGTGGTATCAGAGCCTGGTCGACCAGTTGGTCAATAGTCGTTAATGTTTCCAATCCTGTTGTATTTGATTTGTGTATCTGACACGATCGATACTGTTTGTCTGGTTGGTCTGTCCGGCCAGGTTGTTTAATTAGGTTTGTTTCCTAGTATGCGACATGTGTGTGAGAACACTGTCGATGCTTGTTTTATTTTCCATTGCAGGTTGGGAATGATATAACTGGGGGAGAAGCGTCTGATTATCTTGGATGTTCCAATTGTATCGATCTTGGACATTATGTTTTTGCATGCAAGAGTGCAGTGTTGGCTAGTTAGTGTGTTTTGAGAATTTTGTGCTTTTCTTGAACCCGAAGAGAGGTCGGATTCGAGGATGGTATTAGTTAGAATTTAATCGAGTGTATATCAACTGTTTTGAGAAGACGGTTATTTTTCCTGAGGTTGGTGCTAAGGAAGATTGGTTTGTGTCTGCTAAGCAAGTTGATGAATTGGTGCAAGGTGGTGCCGAGTTGTTTATGTTGTTGACAACTTTGGATATTCGTGAGAAGAGGACGATTGAATAATTTCCAATAGTTTGTGAGTTTGCGGAGGTATTTCCTGAAGATATAAGTGATTTACCGCCGAAACGTGAGGTTGAGTTTTCGATTGATTTAGTTCCTGGAACTAGTCCTGTATCGATGGCTCCCTATAGAATGTCTGCTTCCGAGTTGAAAGAGTTGAAGAGTCAACTTGAAGACTTGCTCGAGAAGTGGTTTATTCGTCCTAGTGTGTCGCCGTGGGGTGCACCTGTTCTGTTGGTCAAGAAGAAAGAAGGTTCTATGAGATTATGTGTTGATTATAGACAACTGAATAAAGTGACGATTAAGAATAAGTATCCACTTCCGAGGATTGACGATCTGATGGATCAGCTGGGTGGAACTTATGTGTTTAGCAAAATTGATTTGAGGTCTGGGTATCATCAGATTCGTGTAAAGGCTGAGGATATTCAAAAGACTGCTTTTCGGACAAGGTACGGTCACTACGAGTACTCCATGATGCCTTTTGGTGTGACTAATGCACCTGGTGTATTTATGGAGTATATGAATAGAATTTTTCATGATTATCTGGATAAGTTTGTTGTTGTGTTCATCGATGATATATTGATTTATTCTAAGAGCGAAGAGGACCATGCCGAGCATTTGAAGGTTGTGTTATCGGTGTTGAAAGAGAGGAAGTTGTTTGCTAAACTCTCTAAATGTGAGTTTTGGTTGAGTGAAGTAAGTTTTCTTGGACATGGATTTCGAGTGGGGGTATTTCTGTGGATCCTACGAAGATTGAAGTTGTATCTCAGTGGGAAGCTCCAAAGTGTGTTGCTGAGATTCGAAGTTTCCTTGGTTTGGCTGGTTATTATAGGAAGTTCATTGAAGGATTTTCTAAGTTGTCGTTACCGTTGACGCAGTTGACTAGGAAAGGTCAAGCTTTCATTTGGACTTCGCAGTGTGAAGTGAATTTTCAAGAGCTTAAGAGAAGATTGACTACGGCTCCTATTTTGATTTTACCGGATCCGTTAGAAACTTTCGTTGTGTATTGTGATGCTTATTTGTTGGGTTTGGGAGGTGTTTTGATGCAAAAAGGGCAAGTGGTAGCTTATGCTTCAAGGCAACTAAAGTTCATGAGAGGAATTATCCGACGTATGATTTAGAGTTGGCCGCCGTTGTGTTTGTGTTAAAGCTTTGGAGACATTATTTGTTTGGATCACGATTTGATGTGTTTAGTGATCACAAGAGTTTGAAGTACTTGTTCGATCAGAAGGAATTGAATATGAGGCAGAGGAGATGGTTGGAATTCTTGAAAGATTATGATTTTGGTTTGAATTATCATCCTGGAAAGGCGAATGTTGTAGCCGATGCATTGAGTAGGAAGTCATTACACATGTCTATGTTGATGATTCGAGAGTTTGAATTGTTGGAGCAATTTAGAGATTTCAGTTTGGTTTGTGAAGCGACGCCTTCGTGTGTTAAGCTTGGTATGTTCAAGCTTACGTGTGGCATTCTTGACGAGATTAGGGAAGGTCAGAAGTCAGATTTGAAATTAGTCGATGTTATGACATTGATTAATCAAGGCAAAGGTGGTGACTTTTGGATTGATGAGAATGTGATCGAGTTTGTGTTCCGGATGTTGCGGATTTGAGAAAGAGGATTCTCGAGGAAGGGCATAGAAGTGGTTTGAGTATTCATCCTGGTGCTACTAAAATGTATCAAGACTTGAGGAAGATGTTTTGGTGGCAAGGTATGAAGAAGGATGTAGCGGAATTTGTTTATTCATGTTTGACTTGTCAAAAGTCAAAGATTGAACATCAAAAGCCGTATGGTTTGATGCAACCGTTATCTATTCCCGAGTGGAAGTGGGATAGTATCTCTATGGATTTTGTTTCGGGCTTGCCGAGAACATTGAGTAATTGTGAGGCGATTTGGGTCGTTGTGGACAGGTTGACGAAATGTGCTCATTTTATTCCGATGAGGATGGATTATTCGATGGAGAGACTTGCTAAGTTGTACATCGAAAGGATTGTGTGTTTGCATGGTATTCCGTCGAGCATTGTTTCGGATAGAGATCCGAGATTCACTTCGAGATTTTGGGAAGGTTTGCAAAGTGCTTTGGGTATGAAGTTGCGTTTGAGTTCGGCATATCATCCGCAAACTGATGGTCAAACGGAGAGGACTATTCAGTCACTTGAAGATCTTTTGAGGTCTTGTGTTTTGGAACAAGGAGGAAATTGGGATAGTTTCTTGCCTTTGATCGAGTTTACGTATAACAACGGTTTTCATTCGAGTATTGGAATGACACCTTTTGAGGCTCTTTATGGTAGAAGGTGTAGAACTCCTTTATATTGGTACGAATCGGGAGAGAGTGATGTGGTTGGACCCGAGTTGATTCAAGAGACTACGGATAAGATTAAGATGATTCAAGAGAAGATGAAGGCTTCTCAGAGTCGTCAAAAGAGTTATCATGATAAGAGGAGGAAAGCTCTTGAGTTTGAGAAAGATGAGCATGTGTTTCTTCGAGTTACGCCAATAACGGGTGTTGGTAGAGCTTTGAAGTCGCGTAAGTTGACGTCGCGTTTCATTGGTCCTTATCAAATTTCCGAGAGGGTAGGTGAAGTGGCATATTGGATCGCATTACCACCGTCACTTTCTAATCTTCATGATGTGTTCCATGTGTCTCAACTGAGGAGGTACATTGCGGATCCATCGCATGTTGTTCCATTAGATGATGTTCAAGTGCGGGATAATTTGACGGTTGATATATCACCTATGCAAATTGAAGATCGAGAAGTGAAGAGGCTTCGTGGTAAGGAGATTGCTTTGGTGAAAGTGATATGGGGCGGAGTCACCAATGGAAATATTACTTGGGAACTCGAGGATAAGATGAAGTGGGGGAGAGTTGTAACAACACAATTTTAGTAATTATTTCTTATGTTAGTATTACTATATTTTATTTTATTTATTTGGAGTGTTAATTAATTAATTGGTTGTTAGGTAGTATAATAATCGATTATATTAATTAATTTGGTGTGTTAATTAATTATTTAGTTGATATGAGATATAATGAATAATGGAATTAATTAACTTAGTGTGTATGTTGTGTTGGTTTAATTTATTTGAATTAAAATAGAGATATTATAATATTAGGTCTTATTGGGCCTAATAATTAAATTAGAGGTATCATGCTTTAAGCCCAAATAGAATACTAGTATATAAGAGGTGAAGGAAGTGAGAATTAGGACTCATTTGATCATTTGACAATAATATAGAAAGAGAAGAGGAAAAGTAAGGAGAGGAGGGGAAGAACAAGAGAGGAGCTAGGGTTTCCAGAAAATTGAAGAGGTAAGGGGGGAATCCTTATTATTATGGGTTAGTATGATTGGGGCAATGGGTAGAAACCTGTTTACGTTGAATTCTTTAAAACCTAACAATTTTGATGAGTGTTCTTGATTTGTGGTAATTTAATTGTGTTAAAATTGTGAATTAACTTTATATACTTAGAGTATTGTATGAGTGATAATTTTCTGAACGTGTGGCTTTCTACGAAATCGAAATCGGAGGTCCGAAAGTCCTCCAACGATGAAAAACGCATAAAATTCTGCATTTTGTTTTGTGTTAACGCAGGAATAGCATTCTGTTTTTGCGTTAACCGGGTAACCAAAAGCGTTAACCGGTTAACATTGTTGAAAACCTGTTAGAAGTTGTATTCTGTCTTGCGTTAACCGGTTAACCAAAGGCGTTAACCGGTTAACACTGTTGAAAATTGCCAGGAAATTGATTCTGTTTTATGTTAACCGATTAACCATATGCGTTAACCGGTTAACACTGTTTGAAAAGTGAAAATTTGAGATTTTAAATGTTGTATTCGTTTTGGACTGAAATCTATGTGTGCGTATTTAATAATTAGCCTATATTTGTGAATGATATATTGTTATGAATGTGTATATGTACCATTGGTGGATAATTCATAGAGTTGAATTATGGTGATATGTGGAATATTAAGATGGTAGAGATGATCTTAATTGCATATGTGTTGGTATTTGTACATTCATTCATGGCATGGTCAGCTTCATGGTGGAAGTGGTGAATCTGTGGGTTCACATGGTAGCATACGTTGATCCTTAATTGGAAATAGGCGTAGTAGACATTGATCCTTAATTGGAAATAGATGTAGCATACGTTGATCCTTAATTGGAAACAGGCGTAGTAGATGTAGCATACGTTGATCCTTAATTGGAAACAGGCGTAGTAGATGTAGCATACGTTGATCCTTAATTGGAAATAGGCGTAATAGATGTAGCATACGTTGTTCCTTAATTGGAAATAGGCGTAGTAGACGTTGATCCTTAATTGGAAATAGACGTGGTGGCTTTGATCTTGTCCGGATCGGAAGCGTGGCTTGGATTCTAGATATTGAATCGGAAAGTGGTGAAACATTGGGTTCACATTGAGGTACCACATGCATAGAGTCACATGTCTTGCATTGAGTCACATTTGAGTTATGTGATAATTGAGTGTATGCATTGTTGTGATTGTGATGTGTGTATGAGATATGGTAATTGAATTTGGTGATGTTTGAGTACATAACTTGACAAATTATGTGATTATGTGATAATTGTAGTTATTTGTATATTTGGGAATATAGTATTGGATTTTAATATTATACTCTTTGTGTTTTGATGGATGTTTGGAACATGCGAAATAAGTATTGGTTAGTATTATTTACATGGTTATACGAAGTGTGATGAATTCCTTTAATTGTTGATTTAATCATTGTGCATTATTATACTCCTTCATAATGATTTGAATTCTCACCCTTTCTATTTGAATGTTACCTTTACATGGGTATCGTGCAGATACTCCGGAGTAGTATTGCTGAAGTAAGTGGACGGTAGCTCGCTCGAGATTAGTCGGAGAGTTTCCGTATTTTAGTTTGAAGACTAGGTAATGAGTCAATGCTCTGGTCATGTAACACTGGGTAGATTAGTAGTATTGAACTCATATCTTATTTGGATATGCATCATGTTATTACTTGTTTTACTTTATCTTGAGGTGATTATTGAGAGATGATCATGGTTCATTTTATGAAATACATGAGTATTCATTATTTTCCGTTGTGAACGCATATTCATGAATATTTATGATAATTGAAATGTGTTATTTTAAATGACCAGGTGTATTATATATTGATGATGAATGATGTTGGTTTTTGAAAGCTTTTAGTTTTTGAAAATGTCGATGTGATGCCCTTTTGTTTATATGCGTGCTTATTTACTCTGATTATATGTTAAGTATTTTGGGGTAAAAAAAAGGGTGTTACACTCTTCCCACATATCTCTCTCTTGCTTCATCTTGGCGAGTGCGTCTTCCAACTCCTCTATATCTTGATTAGATAGAGTTAATGGCTCAGCCACAACTAAAGAGATAGGTCTTTCACAAGCATACAACATCTTCACCTTTAAACCTCTCTTCTTCACCCAAGTAGTGTAAGCTTCCAAAGCTACACAGTTGCACGGACCAAGCACGGATCTCCCTTTCCTATGCATATTATGCCAAGCATGTATCATCTTCTGCTTCAAATGTTGGGGATCTTTAGCCCCTTGATAGAAAAGACCTTCTTACTGAGTGTTATTAGGTTTGTCTTTCCAGGGGAACCCAAGTTGACGACGAGCCAAAGCAGGGTTGTAGTTAATTCTTCCTTGTGTACCAATGAGAGGCACTATATAGAATTCACCACAACTATCAATAATATCCAAGCTACTAAATGCAGAGTCATACCAAACAATATCATTATTCGTGAGAGACATAAGTCTCTGAGACCACCATAGACATTGTTTGTTCTCCACAAAAGCAGGCGTCTGAGGCAAGTGAGAAATAAACCACTTGTACAATACAGGAACACAACACACAATAGTCCCACCACCTTTAGAATTTCTCAAATGCAAAGAAAAATACATGTCACCCAACAGAGTAGGCACATGATTTCCAATCAAGAAGATTCTAATGGCATTAACATCAACAAAACCATCACTGTTAGGGAACAAAGCTAAACCATAGATTAGCAACACAAAGATAGCTTCAAAAGCGTCCATACTACTGGCTTAAGCAAAGACAATAGCTTTTCCAATGAGGAACTCAGAAGTCAACCCAAAAATACCTCCTTTCTTAACCCAATGAGCCTCAATCTCATACTTCTTTAGATGAAGAGCTTCAGCTATGAGATGAAATCTGGGAATCTCCTCCAATCCACTAAAAGGCACCTTATCAGGAACAGGCATTCCCAAGAGGTGGGCATACTCCTCTAACATAGGCATAAGCTGATAATCAGGAAAAGTGAAGCAACGGTAGAGAGGATCATAAAACTGAACCAACACACTCAAGAGTCCTTCAACTACATCAACAGATAACATAGATAGAAGCTTCCCATGACGTTTCTTGAAATCCAAGGGATCTAATATAAAGGATGATAACTTCCTTAACTGTTTCAAGTCGGGACATCTGAAACTGTACTTCTTAGTGTTCCTTCGTCCACAATCCATGGTCTAAAAATATTTGCAAATAAAACCTCAGTTCCTTGAAGTTATTTTTTCATGTGATGAATGTTATGATGCGCATGAATGCATGAATACAACAATCACAAGGGATGAATCAAGTCATTATCAAGATCAATCATCCATTTTGGTGGATTATGGTTTTCACCTTATCAACACCCAAGTTCCATTGATATTGACAAGACTTGATTGGATCAACCAAGAATCAAAGGGTTTGTTGTGAGTCACGAGCATGGAGTCAGGTTAAGAACCATCCCAAAGGAGTGTACTAAGGATAAAAACCTGTAGATCATGTTCTAAAAAGTTCCCAGAGTCTTAATTCCATCTATCGGATATTATAGGTTAGGATGACTGACTCATCAACCCATAATATTCTTAAGAGAAACTCGTCTGAGTGTAGTATCGCGTAACAACTGTTATCAGGTCTACACCTGAATAGTCTCTGCACTACGTCCTAAATAGGCCAAGTTGGGTTAAATGTTCTACGGTCCTCAGCTTCTCGGACCCCAAATCAGAGAAAGTAATGTCTAACCACAAATAACTTGTGTGACATCAATAGCTCCAAAAGGGTCTCCACTGAGTAGATGAGTCTCAAGCCAACTTGTTAAGGACTACTCCACACAAGTCGAACATGACTATACCATCCTCTTATCTTAATTGCACTCAAGTTCGGGTTAGAACTTATCTCACCACTCAGAGATTACCAAGCATAACAAGCAAATTATATCACACAAACAAATATACAAATATACACCCACATAAAAAAGTAGGCTAAACCCACTGAGGACTACTCCCCAGCAGAGTCACCACTTAATTTCTGTAGCAGTAAATTCATGACCATTAAGCTATGAATAAACTTAACGTCAATAAAATCAAAGTCACCACCGTGCTTTTATTGTTTCCAAAGGAAAAGGGAAAAGTACGAACAAAACCCAAAGGTAAGATGTTTTCAAATCAAAACTAATAAAATGCCAAAGATTACAGGTAAGGGGGTTGGTTACATAGAGGGAAGGTGTTAGCACCCAAAGTGTCCTAGGTACTCCTAGGGAGCCCTTTTTTATGTGTGTATGTGTTTTTGGTATAAAAGATATTTGCAATAAATAAAGTGTGGGGATGAGAAAATAATTCATTAATTATATTTTTGTGTTTGACAAGACCTTCGTATTTGTGCCTACGTACCAACATAAAAATGAGGGATCAAAACCTTGTAATTCATGGTATCAATTTCGAAATAAGTGGATTTCTTTTAATCAAAAAATTAAGTTTAAAAGAGGCATAAATGAGCCAAAAATTGTTTGAATGAGTGTTAGTTCTTTTTGTCTTTTGAAATTTTAAGTCAGTATGGTTAAGTTCATTTACAAATTTGATTAAGAAAAGAGTTTAAAAATGCAATGGCATAAGGCCAAAGTTTCTCATTTGTAATATAGTCTAAGTTTTAAAATCACAAGCAAAGAAAGGTTTTGAAAAGGGGGAGAGATTTTGAAATTTAAGAAGTGGAAGGAGATGAAGAGACTAATCTGAAGCATCCAATTAAAAGTTAAGAGTTGAAAAGATCTGACCAATGGGATGCAATCCAATAGACAAGAATGTCATATAGAATACCCATTTTCCCTTTGGACTTTGAATCAAGAAATATCAATAATCAAATAGAAATATGAAGAGCAAGGCATCAAATAAAGATGGCCACATCCAAGCAAGCAACTTCACAGTTAACAGTCTTCTTTGTCTCCTCATGTATCAGGTGACATACTCCTTGATTAGCTCAGAATAGGCATTAGACACAGGTTCAAAGTAATAGTTGCATCAAGACCTTGTAGCAGATGAGTTCATGTGGATCTCAATACTTGCATCAGATGAAAGCTCAAATCATAATAACTTGGTCTCAGAAAAGTTTCCATTTGCCAAGTCCTTTTGCATATGGAATGTTGCCTAACTTTATGTCCAAAAAGCTCAGATCAAATGCAACAGCCCACACAATTTTTTTTAGGGTTTTTGTTGTTTATTAAATATTTTAAAGTCCTAAGACCATAAACACAAAAAAAATACACAAACAAATATATACAATCACAATATATGGCTTAAGTGAGCAAAGTGAAAATGACATAAACATAAACAAGTTAAATGATATGTAAATGACAAATGAAATGGTAAATGACTTGAACTTAAATTGCATAAAGTAAATGACTTGAAAAATAAAAGAAATATGATAAAAGTTAGTCAAATGTTAGTTGATTAGATGTTAGTGATGTTTTGCTTTTCAATCGATTAAGTCATTCTTTGGAGAACACTCAACCCTCTAGAATGATATGCCTTTAGGGTCAAATTTTAGCTCTATGTTAAACAATCGTGATTGAACTTATGTAGAAGTCACAACTATCTGAGGTCGGGCAATAATTTTTTTGTTGTTAATGCATGTTAGAGATATGGTATAATGAACCATACTCCTTAAACATACCACACCCAAAAAAGAAAAAGATCAAAGGATGGACCTATCTCATCCATACTTGTATTGGTTCATCTAATACAAAGTTATTGATGAACCAATTAGCCTTAGGATACTGAGAATTCATTGGTCAATGGAAAGGATGGGAGAGAATGGGATTGAAAATGAAGAGGGAGGGGAGATAAGAGAAACACAAATTGGTCATGGGAGGAATTTTATCAAATTAAAATTATTCATTCATTTTGGGAGATTAAATATACATTTCATCAAACCCTCTAAATCCAATGATTTTAACTCAATAAAAATCAAATCAACTTTGACCAAGGCCCAAATACATATTCAAACTTCACAAGTCAATAAAAATGGCTCAACATAATTTCTACTCAATTAATCAATTAAAAATCAAATTAAAAATGTATTTAAATTAAATTTAGTTTGGTCAAAACCTAAAACCTCTTTAAAACACCAAATAAATGGTCAAGAGATTTATCCTATGTTAAACAAGGTCAAAGAACCTTAGACAAAAAAATCATAATTTTTGAAAAGTCAAAAATATTTTTAAACAATTAAAAATATGTACAAAAACAATTAATTCATGAAAAATACCAAAATTAATCCAAAAAATAATTTTAATTTAGAAAATGAAAGAGGGAAATATTTAAAGATTTTTGGGGAAAGTCCCATATTTTTTGGATTAAAAATGAAATTAATATGAATTAATCAAAATAAGTGGATTAAATGAAAAATCAGAAAATAAAAAGAAAATAAAAAAAACAAGGGCCATCAGATCTCCCTCATTAATTGACGTGGCATGTCTGATGGCCAAGTGCGCACTTCCACCTAACATTGCAGTCAATGCGTGCACACGCATGGTAATCAGTTTGGACGCAGGAGATTAAAACATGAGAACCAGATCAGATGGCCAGGATTGATCCAACGCACCACCGGTGCCCTAGCTCCGGTCATCTTCTCTGGTGATCCCCACTGATCTGGTTCAGGCTTAACTCCATGGAAAATGAAAAGTGAATACACTAATTTGAAGGGAAAATGTTCAGGAGCATGAATTTGGCCTCAATTTTCTCCAATTCCAAGTATATAAAAAGATACAGGGATTTGAATTTTGAGGATCATGAACTGAGTTGTTCTATTTGACTTCAAAGCAACTCAATCTTCTTTCCTACATTGATAGGACTTTAGACAACCAAAAATCACAAAGAATGGTGGATAATTGAGGGAGAATCGAAGAGATAGAGTTTCTAAAAATTCCCTTCAATGGAGCTTCAAACTTGCTCGATCTTGATTCCAATTGTGCCTGGCCTTGCTTCAAAAGCTTACTGGAAGAGATTAGGATCAATAAAAGGTCTGGACTCTTGGAGTTTCAATCTCAAAACAGATGGAGATTTGAAACTCGATTTTACAAAGAAAACCTTCAAGATTATCCTTTAATGGAGAGGGTTTGAATTGCAGGTTCAAAGCTTGGGCATGAGGCCCCTAATTCTGAGCAATGAGGGTTGTATTTATAGCCAAGGAGATTCATTTCCACACACTTCCAAAAATGGCAAAAATTGAGTAATTCTCTTGTATGCTGGCATGGGCGTGTGATAGGCCTATCAAGTGATGTATTCAGGTCCAAAAATGAGTGAGGATCATGCTGAAATCATGTCATGTGGCCATGCAATTGTGTATCAAATGTGGAAGTGAAAATCTTCCAAATGGTTCCTCACATTGCACCCAAGCGCAAGTCTTTCATTCTTTGGCCAAATGAGGTGATCTTGGACTTTCTGAAAAGGTGAGATCAAGGGGAACAACTTTCATGTTGGGCACTTTTTTATTTGAAGCTTGGATCATGATGAATTTTGAGGTGTAAGTTTGGGAAATCAAACATATTTGAAAATTTTCTAAGTCCCAAGTCAAATGTTTACTTCTTCCACCTTCAATAACTTTTTCTATGGAATTCAAATGGGAAAAGTTAATTCATCAAAGTTTTATATATTTGAAACCTATTCAATTTGGTCACAAATTTGACCTCATTTGTATTTGGCATGAAGGAGTTATGCATTTTAGAAGTTGAGGAAAATCACTTGTTCAAACATAAAAGTTGAATTATATATCTTGATTCAAAATCACTTGTCCCAAAATGACCTATAATGTTTCCTCTTGGCACATGCATTTTAAAGTTGAATTTGAACTTCCTCCAAACATAAAAGTTGAATTATATATCTTGAATTGGATCATTGAGTTTGAATGACTTTCATCTCATAAATATTGAGCAAGTTATGGTCTTGGGAAGTTGACCTTCAAACTAGGGTTCAGACAAAATGACCTATAATCTTTCACCATAAAAAATGGAATTCCATGCAAAAATAGATCTTTACTTCAACATGAAATTTGTTTGGAATGTAATTTTGAGTAAAGTTTCTCTTGGAATCATTTTAATATGAGAAAAATTGTTGGATATAGGGTCTAGAGAACCCCAGTTTTGACCAGTTGACTTTCTCTAGTCAACCACCATGAACCAACTTGCTAGCTTGATATTCTCTTGACCTTTGGGACTCATGGAGGATCATATATCTATAAGATGATGAAATATTATGTATCCCTTTAAATATTTGATCAAATGTTGAAGAAACTTGTTGAAGAAGTCACACAAGATACCCAAATGAATTAGGGTTTCCAAGGCAAACAAACTCCAAACTCTTGATGATTTCTTGATAAAAATGATATGTGAAGATCATGGGGATCCATATATGATGCTTAGAGACAATGTGAACCAATTCTTGATTTCACTCCTTACATTGATGGTCTTAAACCCTAGATATGGGCTTGATAAAGCATAGGTGAGCATGCACACTACCTACAAAAGCAACAAACTATACATTGACATGTTTTTGGTATTTTGGTTAGTAAATAATGAAAAAAAAGTATGATATAATAAATATGTGCTTGGTGATCTCTCCCAATGCAAACCCAATGAAAGAGGGGTAAGGAGGATGCCAAGGTGTGATCCCAATGCCAATGCATATGATGAGATAGCATGAGGGACCTTAGGGTCAAAATTGGGGTCTTACAGACGCCTAGTGGAAGGCATATCATGCCAAAGAATTCATGAATGCATTTGAATTCTTTTTACTTTGTGCAGGATTATGATGAGACCGTCAAAGGTGAGACTGCTAAAAAAATCCTGGGCCAATTCCTATCGAAGACTCGTCTCCCGAGCCTCCCCCATAAAAGAAGAAACCAAGAAACCCTGGTAGTGGCGCCAGAAAAATCCTAGCTAGCCCCAAAATGGCTCCCATTGCCAAAGCGAAGAAGAATAAGAAAGCTTCTTCAAGGAAAACCGAAAAAACAACTGGCACAACCAGGAATTTAGTTTATATTGAGAGTGCAAACTCTATCCCAGATGTAGAAACCTTAAAAGTAAGTATCCTCTTCCTTGTACTTTTCCATATCTTTTTATAAGTGCTAAAAATTTGCATTTGTACAGGAAAGGTTTCGACTAGCTTGCCCACAAGCGAGCAACTCGCCCACAAATCAACCCACTCTTGTTGTAGACATTACTGGGGAGGTAAAAAAGCCTAAAGAAGTTGATGACAACATATTCCAGCATTCGACTAAGAAATTGCAACCATCTACATCGGCTTATTTGACATATGATGAAGATGAAGGGCACCAAATGACTATGGATGAAACTTATCCAGGGGAGGTCTTTGAGCAAGAAGAGCCTAAACAAATAACTCCTCCTGGTAGCGCTCAACCAACCCACGATGCTCACCAATAACAAAAAGTTTCTAAAACTTTGCCAATGTTAAACAACCTAACATGGAGACTAATCCAACTATCAAAAAATAAACTAAAAAAATCTCGAAATCCAAACTAACCCCCTCGCCAAGCAATATCATGTCCCCGAGGAAATGGATGCATTGAAGAAAACAAATCCACGTGCTTACATTAATATGGTGCTAAGAAGCAAGGGTAGTTCCATTGACAGGTGTTCATGCTGCTCGAATGTTTTTGGAGAAAAAAATGGAACTGAGACCATCGATGAAGTTCTAAAACAAATGAAGGCCCAACTTGGGGGAGTTAGTCTCTCTGAAGCATTAGAAAAATAATCATCTATGGTTATAGCATAAAAACACTGGTGAAGAAGCTCGACGTTCCTCACGCCCCCAATGAAGTTATTGATTTCTTGGTGACTGTTGGACCATTCTTAGACAATATCATTGTTGATTTCCAGAGGAAACATAACGCTAAAGAAAAAATGGAACCTAAATAAAATGAAAGGTTGATAGAATGAAACCTGGTCAACGAATCAGACCAGCGCATTGAGCAATTAGAAGAAAAAAACTCCACCAGGAGAATAAAGTTGTCGCTGCTCTAGATTCTAAGATCATTGGCTGGAAAAAGGAAATCGAAGCCTTGTAGAAAACGGTGCAAGAGGCCGAAGGTGAAAAGAAATCCATCCAGCGGGTGAGTTAACTGTAAATAGATGAAGAAACCAAAGTTGGGATCCACACCTGGAAACTATGACCACTCTTGACACTAAGATTACTGGTTTTGCTTCACTAATTTCTCAGGATGACCGTCGACTGAGTGCATTAAAACTTCAATATGGATATTCAAGACTTCTTTCTTCTTCTAGGGTTATACTTTTGTTGTTATGTTTTTGTTAAATTATTTTGTCACCTGTAGTAATGATAACGAGAAATCGGATCGTGTTTTTAGGCTTATTTCACATGTTATTTGTCTATGTTTTTATGTATTTTATTCTCCACCAGGAGAATAAAGTTGTCGCTGCTTTGGATTATAAGATCCTTGGCTGGAAAAAGTAAATCGAAGCCTTGTAGAAAAAGGTGCAAGAGGCTGAAGGTGAAAAGAAATCCATTCAGCGAGTGAGGTAACTTTAAATAGATGAAGAAACCAAAGTTGGGATCCAACACCTGGAAACTGTGACCACTCTTGACACTAAGATTACTGGTTTTGCTTCACTAATTTCTCAAGATGACCGTCGACTGAGTGCATTAAAACTTCAATATGAGATATTCAAGACTTCTTTCTGCTTTTAGGGTTATACTTTTGTTGTTATGTTTTTGTAAAAGTATTTAGTCACCTGTAGTAATGATAACAAGAAATCGTATCGTGTTTGTAGGCTTATTTCACATATTATCCATCTCTGTTTTTATGTATTTTATCGCCTTTTATTTCGTTTTTTTTTTTGCAGTTGTTAGTCGATTTCATTGGAGATTTGGAAGCCTTGCGGAAAAGGAGCGAAAAAGGCGCTAAAGAGGAGCAAAGGATTTGGTTTTAGCCATTCTGAATAGATGGTGTTCGCCACCTGCTAGATGGCGTTTGCCATCTCCAATGTCTGCCATGTCACTTAAGTTTTGAAGGAATGGCGTTCGCCATTCCCCTAATGGCGTTCACCATTATCATGCAGAATGCAGTTTTGCGTAGTAGGCAGTTTTTCCAGCGGTTTCTCAACCGCCACTAGTTCTGCACATTCCAAGTAGTTGCCAATGGTCTGAATTCTATATATAGTGTCATTTTTGGACTATTGGGGATCCATCGAATTCGCGCGGAAGCTCTATCAAAATTTCTTCTTAATTTTAGGCAGAAAATTACTTGTAAAGTGACAGTGAAGGATTATCACACCTTTTTAATTTCCGTATCGTTTGTACTTTGGATCAAAAATAAGTTTGCCGCCATTTTCAAGCTCAATATAATTCAAGTTTCATTTTACGTAATTTCAGGGGGGTTTTACCGCTTTTAATATTTGTATGCTTTACCACTTTTCATTACTTGCATGTCATGCCATTCTCAGTTTTAAATGCTTTAATCATATTATTTTCAATTAATACCATGTCTTGCTAAATTATCTTGAGTCTGACGTATGAGGATCGTCGTTAACGACAGGACTCGTTAGAAATAATAGGCGCGATTATATGACTTAATTATGTTCTGACTTTAATTTCCAAATGTATGTTTTATTGTTTTGGCACGAGAGTGAAGAACAAATCAAGATTTTGTCCGATAGCGCGAGAGTGTGAGGAAGGAACCAGATAGTGGAACCTCTCATTTCTTGTGTTGTTACCACGTTCAACGTCTTTCAACTTATGCACTTGTAGGGAGTGGATCCACAATATTGGTAACTTGTTCATACAACTCATGAACAACAAAGATCACTCTCATTTGCCTAAGTGATCTAATCACAATCTTTCCATAAAGAATCAAAAGGTTAGAATGAAAGGTATTATTACCTCCTGCCTTGATTTCTCACTTCTTTAAAGATCGGGACTCTTTTGAATCGTATAAAACTCGTAGATACTATCATGATGGATTAAAACTCAACTTCATTCAGTTGCTTCCATTTGAAGTATCTAAGAATAGAAGAAAAATTAAGAAAGAATAAGTTATGGAATTAATACTGAAACAATGAGTAGTTCAATACAAACATATATTATGTATATAGGTTAACCAACCCCTTAATTGATTTATCTGTGATGCAATAAATTAGTATCTAAAGTTAGTTAATCATAACTAACCCCTAACTTATTAACTAAATTATAACAACAAAAACTTCTAACATGAAACTAATTAATAAGTTTGAATAACAACTAACACAAACCATAATTTTACCCATAAAATTGGAAGCAAAGGTTTTGTTTAAAAGTCATAGTTCAATTCTACTCAAGCAATGTAACTATCGTAGTTGTAAAATTGTAAGTAACAGTCAAATGCATATCAAAATCTTATTTCATATATGTCTTTGGTAAACGTAAAAAAATGCTAAATGAACATAAAAGCTAACATCCATACCATATTCAAATATGGTTGGATATGCATTTAAAGCAAGGTTTTTAGGATTAAGATCTTACATAAGATCAAATAAGGGTCGTAAGGTCATAAAACATAAGATCGTAAATTAAGAATGAAAGATCCTAATCAATTATTTTTGTAAGATTGATAATGGATAGAAAAAAACTTATAACATAATATTATGACATAAATTGCAAGATCTCACTGAAGCAAATTTTTTTTATAGATTTGAAGTATTCTCATGATAATATTTTGGCAAGCAAGTGTATTCGGAATATCTTTGGCCAACAACTTGGTTTATCATAAGTCTATTATTTAAAACAAATCTTACAACTAGAATGTTTCTTCTCTAAATCCAAAATTTAAAATCTCATCATTTCAAAAGGCCTACGTTCACTCGTATGACCGTAATTGTTATGTCTATGCATCTTATTATTCTTCACGGCTTGTAATGGTGATGATAGAAAACGGCCGATCATGGAATAAACTAGCCAAGATTGCACAAAATCAAGAAAGTCACAAGGGTGTGATATTGCAACAATCTTATTATAGTTGAGGAGAATTGGATTGTAAAATTTTGAGTTTAAGATCTTGATCAAAATATTGACAACCATGTATTAAATGTTAATAACTTATCAACTTGTCATGGTTTCTGTGCAGACTGATTGTTAGTAAATATGGCATCCTTGAATGAAAGAGAGAGGAAGCTCAAGAATTTATTATATTGAATTAAAAAATAAATATTACAAATGAGAAAAGTAGTAAAAAGTTCTTATATTAAGGCTTTATACAAATTCTCCAATTAGTAACCAACTAAATACTATTCTATATTATCTATATTTCTAGATTTAATGCATCATTTGGTCCCTTCACTTAATTTCATATTTCAGTTTAGTCCGTTATTTAATAAATATTCGTTTTAAACCCCTTAAGTGTACGTCTGTTAGCCAGTTTAATCATGTATGTTAAATTTTGTGAATTTATATTAGTTTGTGCATGTGTGACACTCCAAGTGGATGTTTATTAGATGACATAGAATTATTATATTAAATTTTGATTTAGTTTTATAAAATTAAAAAAAAATGCAACTTGAAAAGTTTCATATTTTCATTTTCACTTCACCCATTTCAATTTCACTTTCTCTCATCAGCAACCCTAGATGCAAGCTAGTGTAACTCTTTTGTGTTGAGGGAGTTTTTCACTAGGGAGCATTGAACATTGTGGGACTTCTTATTTTAGAGTAACACATTTGTGAGAGATACACCACATATTCATCCACTTACAAATGCTTAAGTCTCCATATTTCCAACTAATGTGAGACTATTACCCAAACGATTCACACTTGTTACATTCTCAACATTCCCCATCAAGTGTGGACCCACAATCCTTCCCCTCAAGTGGAAGCTCTTCTGACTTGCACAAAATATTGTACTGCACAAAACTTTTCTTATTCACTACCCTGACACCGTTGACACTCTTCAACATAACGTTTCTTACTCATCAACCTTGTGGCACCGTTGACTTTCGATATAAGTAAGTCAGACTCTTTCTCGAACCAGACTCTAATATCATTTATTGGGGGAATTATTCACTAGGGAGCATTGAACATTGTGAGACTTATTTTTTTAGAGAAACACCTTTGTGAGAGGCACATGACATATTCATCCAAAACCTTAAGGTGATAGACGGGTGAATTCTCTCACTTATAAATGCTTAAGTCTCCATACTTCTAATCAGTGTGAGACTATTATCCACACTAATCACACTTACTACATTCTCAATATTTTGTTCCCTACTATTAATGTCAATGAATCAGTTACCAAGAGCAAGGTCAGTTTCTTTACTAAGATCTATTTTTTTGTTTATATTTTAATTTGGATCTTGGATTAATACTTGGTTTATGTTGTTTAGGTTAGTAATGATTAAAGTTTAATTTGGATTTTGGATTCAGATCTTGTTTATGTTTTTTTTTCAAATTTGAAAAATGAGCTTGTAAAGAGTAGCAACATCGATTAATTATTATGCATGGTTAAACTTGCATAATTTGTGGAACATCGGGATAATGCTCTTTGAAGTGCTTTGTGTTGTTAATAAAACTAAGAAGGTCGAAGAAGTAGCTCATGAGGTTAGTCTCTATTCATGTCCTTTCACTTTTTATTTTTACATTTAATATTTTAACCTTTCCTTTAGTCTAATCTGGAGGGGTCGTTTGTGTTTGTAGAGTATGGCAGTTGTTAGAGATGTTCAGGAAAAGACGAAGATTTATACATCTTACAATATTCTTCCTCTAGATTCTGCTAGCGCTTCTCTACCCATTATGCATATTGAAGAGGTGTTCTTGACTGACTAGGGTTGAATATTTGTGTTTTTTTAAACTTGACATAACACTGAGTTTGAACTGCTTTCTTATGCTATAAGATTAGGGTCGTTGTTTCTGCACTCTTGAACACTCGTGACTTTAACTGGCCTAGATCATTTGAGAAATCGAGATAGAGAGCAATCAAAGAAAACATTTGATTCTTCTTCTTGCTAACTCTTATATAAGACTACACCCAAAATCCGAACTTTTTCAAGATTTTATAGTCTCAAATTTGTTACTGCAATATTACAAGAGGTAAAGATAACAAAATTTAAAAATAAATGTCGAATTATATACTATTCAAGATTTAGTCGTCTCAAATTTGCTACTGCATAATTTTATATTAATGCATTAATTGAAATATGTTATTAGGAACTTGTTGAATTGTTTAATCTCTTAAGAGAAAAGAGTAAATGGATAGCACATATGTTATGGTGCAGAATTTATACCATGTTCATAAGGAATATATTCTGTGCTAATCTATAAAATGAGAAAAGTTGTTTCATGTGAAATCGGATCTTTACAACAGTTACAAAATTGTTAAACTTGAAAAAGTTGTTTTCACCAATGAAATTCATGTTCTAAGAAAAATAAACTCTTGTAGTTATGTTATGTATACCTTAATTCATTTTGGTTTAATGTAGTGTTTTGAATAAATAATGTATCAAGATTTTGGTCTAATGTCATTATATTCAAGATTTTTTTTAATATAAAAAAGTTTCAATTTAGCCAATTTACTAAATTGCTGACTCACTTGCCATGTTGTCATGTCACATATGCACAACTTAATATTTTTTCATAAAATTTAATAAAAATGACCAATTTGACTGACAAAGTCATTTTCAAGGGATTAAAATATAATTTTTATTAGATAAGCGGCTAAAATAAAAAACTTAAATTAAATTAAAGAATTTTGAGACTAATTAAACCATATTTTTAAGAGATTAATTGAAATACACTGTCAGTGTAAAAAGGTTTTACACCATCACTTAATTATAGACGTCGGATATTAAATGAAGTTTGATTTTTATTTTGAAAATCTATAAAGTAATACAAACGGGTGATGGTGATGAACCGACGGTGTAAAACTTTTTACACTGACAGTGTATACTAATTAATCTCTATTTTTAATACTAGTGTTTTAACAACCCGATGTTGAATATTGTATCAATGAATTATGTGTTTAAATAATAAAACCAAAGTAAAAAAAGACCATTTACCAGCAATTCAGTCCTAACATTGTGGGATGAGTTGGCAAAGCATTATATATATATATATATATATATATATATATATATATATATATATATATATATATATATATATATATATATATATATATATATATATATATATATATATATATATATATATATATATATATATATATATATATATATATATATATATATATATATATATAAAAGTCATGAATTCATTAGTAACACTACTACCTATATCTGTCCTTGCACCAATAAATAATCCTACACTAATAAAACATAGATCTGTACTTTCTTTACTCACATTATACATATATTTTCTTTTTCCTTTTCCTTTCATAAAATATTTGGCAGAATCATTTCAATTTTCTTTTGACTTTAATTTAGAAATTTCTTATTTTGCCCAAGTAGAGTATTATTTCACCATAACAAGCAAATTATGAGGTTTCAATTTTTTAATATTAAAAAATGATTTGTTAGTCAATATGGTGGGGGTAGCAAGATGAGATGAGTTGATTAATAAGGAAATGTAGGTTTGTGTGTTTTCTAACTCTCTTACCTCAATTATGTAGTTCACTATTTTTAGGGGTGTTTAGTTTCTCCTTTCTTTTGAAACCTTAGCTCTTATTATTTTTTAACCTTCTTTTCCTTTTTTAGTCTCAACCCTTTATTCTTATCTCTTCTCTCCTTCATTTTTCTCAATATTTGGTGCAAATCTGTTTCCTTTCGAAGTTGCTTTTCTTGCTGGTAAGTTCAGAAAAATCACTTATTTTCAATGAGATATAAATCTATAACCTAGGAACCTATTTCACACCATTTAATTTTCTCATCAAAATACTTTGACAACTATCTCACTTTTTTCGTTAGAACTTCTATTTTAATTTTTCTTCATCCTTCATATTTCATTTCAACCTTAACAATTTGGTTTTATTGGTTGGTAAGTGATTCTAATAAATATCTTTCATTTTTTTTTTCATCTCCTCTAGCTTTCTAGATCTTAAAAGCTAATATTTTCATCTCCTTTTTCTTATAAGTATTTTCTATCATTTTCACACAATTTTTTGTTGTTTTGTTGTGATTTCAGCAAAGATGGTGAGAGGGAAGACGCAGATGAAGCGTATAGAGAACGCAACAAGCAGGCAAGTAACATTTTCAAAGAGAAGAAATGGTTTGATGAAGAAAGCTTTTGAGTTATCAATTCTGTGTGATGCTGAGGTTGCTCTTATTGTTTTCTCACCAAGAGGAAGACTCTATGAATTTGCAAGTTCAAGGTATTTTCTATGTCATGTACTTGTTTTATATTTTATTTATTTACTATTTCGTTCTCAATTTGTGTGTGATTAAATCTGATAATGCTTTTATTTATTGAGTTATTCTTGTACTTTTCTTTTACTAGAGATAATGTGGTGTTCCAATGATATTCCCCTCATGTTTTAATTTATTGAGTTATTCTTTGTATTATCTATCTACTAGTATTGTTTGTGAAACCCTAACAAAACAAAAAGCTATGTAACCTCACAATATTAAGACAAAAATTACATATATTATTTTGTTCAATACAACAATTTTGTTGTTTCCGAAATCAAAACAATCAGAAATCAATTCACCTTACACACATAATTACTTTTTATCAAACCCAATTTTATGATAAACATTGAGGTCAGACTTGAGCTTTTTATTTTGTGACTGAATTAAAATGTCGCATTGGTTTTCATGTTGCAGCATTCTAGAAACAATTGACCGTTACCGCATTCATAGCCGAGTTAATAATACTCAAACAACATCTGATTCTGTGGAAACTACTCAGGTTAATTTAATTTAATTTCATACATTGTCTTTGTGTTTATCATAGAATTTCAATACTTTTTTTTGTAAAAAAAAATTTATGGATACCGAAAAGTATCTATATGTTATTGCAGCATTTGAAGGAAGAAGCAGAAAACATGATGAAAAAGATTGATATTCTTGAGACTTCAAAACGGTTAAACATCTTCAATTTCTATTCATGTTAAGAATTATTTTTTTAGAATATTCTATATATAAAAATAGGTTGCATTTGCAATAATTTCTTACACACGGAAACTGTTAGGAGAAGGTTTGGGGTCTTGTTCCATTAATGAACTACAAAAGATAGAGCAACAGTTGGATAAGAGTATAACCAAAATTCGAGCAAAAAAGGTTAGCATGATCCGAAAGCCGATATAATTTTAAATTTTATAGCTTTTTTTTTTTTTACACACAAGCTTTCTAATTTTCAGGCTCAGGTTTACAGGGAACAAATAGATCAGCTAAAAGAAAAGGTAAGCAGTTTGTTGTTTACATTTGCATCTTCATATGCTGCGTTCGCAATTCCAACCTAATGTTGAATGCAATTCAGGAAAAAGCCCTAGTAGCTGAAAATACCAGACTCTCTGAGAAGGTGAGTTCATTTTCTATCCTACTGTTACAAATCATTGTTATTATAGAATAATGAAAATCCAAATTCTTCTGCAGTATGATAGTTATTCATCACAGCAAGCAAAAAAGGATGACAGAAAAAATATAGCAGAAGGTGAAGCTTTTGCGGCGGATCAAAGTAGTCCAAGTTCATACGTGGAGACTGAATTATTCATTGGTCTTCCAGAAACAAGAACAAGAAGAATTTCTCCAAACTTGAGGATTAATTAATTCCTCTGACTATGCAAAAGAAAATAAGTACAAGGAAAAATGTTTCCTACCATCATTCAGATAAATAATAGAGGTGAATTTTGTGTGTCAGTGATTTGTTTCAGATAGATAATAAAATTTATTAATCATTTTGATATTTGTTAAAACTCAAACAACGACATAAGAAAAAATATTTGTTTTAGTACGATAAATTAAGAAAGATAGAGAACATTAAAACTTTATTAATATTCTAAAAGAACTTAAAATTTGAGATAGATTTATTTTGTTAGAATGATATAAAATTTAATAAAGATGAATAGTGTCAAACATATGGTATAAATGATTATGTTGTATTTGGTATAAATGATTATGTTGTATTGATATCAGAAGTAAAGTACTCGTACTCCTGAAAAAAAATAGGTCTGGAAGTGTCTGTGTCTGAAATTAATGCGGATATTTTTAATTATTTTTAAGATTATTATTAATGTCGACGTGTCAGTGTAGTGTTTGTATTCTATTCTGGGTGTTAATGCTTTGAAGGTATTGATTCACTTAGATTATATATAAGCACTTCTATTTTATAAGAAAGAATATCTTTCATGTCTGAGAAAAAAACGTCCTCTTCTCATTGCTCTTTTTACCCCTCAACAGCAGCCAAAGGAATCTTGTCGTAATGGAGTGCTAGAGATGTTCTCATGGATGGATTTTTAATGTGATTACAACCTCTAGCTTTTTATGATGTTCTTTTAGAAAATTCAACAAAAAGAAAAGGAAAAAGATAAGATTATAGTTTTAAATTGGTGAGTGTTAATAATATATACACAATTACGAAAAGTACATACAACGATGTCACATTTATCATAATCATTTGAAGAACTATGGTGATATCTATAAATTCAAGCGTTTATATATATTTATTTATTTTAATTAAATATTATTGATTTATTACCACGGGTTTTTAAAACAAATGTACCGATATTATTTGACATTTGAGTTCGATTCCCAACGCTATTAATTCGTCATTTCTTCAATATTTTATGACCGACTTTCATTTTTGTTTAAAAAAGAAAGATATATAACACCGATTTATTATTTTTTAAAATATTTAATTGCTTAAAATCTGACGTTTTGTTTCATAAAATATCAGTAAAGTAAATCATATATCATCACGGTTGTCAAAACACACCGTTTTAATATAATTTTTATTATTTTTTAAAAATTTTAATTGTTTAAAATCTGACGTTTTTTATAAAATATTATTAATTTAAATCTTATATCACCATTGTTGTCTATGTACATCAAAATTTTTAATTGCGTAAAACTGATAATTTTTTTATAAAATTTCATCATATATCACAACGGTTTTGAATAACAATCGTGGCGATATATTTTACTCACCCAAACCGAGCTAGCTAATTTGTCTCTTCAATTTCATATTTTCATTTCCATCAATTTAATAAACAATCTCTAAGAAAACAATACGATTTTCAACCAAACAACATCATTTTCAACTCAAACGATTGTTATTCAAAATATATGGTATAAATGATTATCTTGTATTGATATTTGTAGTACTAATAACTCTAAAAAAAATGTCGGTGAAGTGTCAGTTTCCTAAACTAATACCGACACTTTTGATATTTTTTATTTATTCATTTTTTTAAATTATTTTTTATGTTAATATTGTGTTTGAGGTGTTTATGTTTCATGGGTATTAATTCACTTAGATTAGATGTAAGCAAGGATGAATTTCTTTTCTGTTTAAGGAAAAAAAATCCTCTTCTCATTGCTCTTTTTACACCTCAATCGAAGCCTAAGGAATCTTGTGGTAATGGAGTGTTAGAGATGCTGTGATGGATGGATTTTTAATGTGATTAAAACCTCTAGGTTTTTATGATGTTCTTTCAGAAAATTCAAAAAAAAAAAAAAACAAGGAAAGATAGTAAGATTATAGTTTTAAATTGGTGTGGTTGTTAATTATGTGTACCATTAATTTTTTTCTAGAGTTTTGATTATTTTTTTCTGAAATGATAAGTAGTATTAGTAGTCCTTATTGTGATTGGGTTCACCACCTTCTAAGTAATTTCAAGAAGTGTGATGTTTTTGTTCTCGCCACAAATAGTTTGTTAATCGAGTGTATTAAAATTTGGAACTATTACATTGCTTCTAAATGGGTGGAGTTTAAATTGTTTTGCATTAGGAAAAGGCTTTTCATTCTTTCTAATAATTGGTGCACCAAAGTCTCCTACAACTTCTCAATCTCTCGAGATTGGGAAATAGCAATGGGGTATATGGTCAAACTTTGGGTGTGTCTACAATGGAAAGATCTTATCACATCAAGAAATTAATGGGATCCTGGTGGCCAATTGAAGATGTTCTCAAAAGCTTGATTCTTCAATTTTAACCAATGGGATCCGGGAAGAAAACTTGTGGTAGGAGCAATCTTCACAACCATGAGGACAAGACTGTTTTCTAAGATTGGTGGAATGTAATGATCTAAGAAAGTGAGTCACTCAGAAGGATTTGGAATGTAATGGTGGTGAGTCACTATCCTCTAGAAGGATCTAAATAGTGATTAATTAGTTTATGACAATGTTATAGATAGGTAATTGGTGAATGTAATTATCATCAAGAAAATGAATGGAAGAGTTAGCTTTAAAATAGTTTACCTTTTTTTATTGTAATTTCTCTTTAGAGTTAGGGAATAGAAAAAGCATGTTCGTAACACTCATCGTGGATTTCTCACATTAATGCAAAAGTAGTTCAGTATTTTAGTATCTCGTCTACGTGGTATTATTGTTTGTGTATATAAGTGAGGAGTGTGCTGAGTTATTAAGTAATGTTACACGTTGTACGTAAAAGTAGTGGAGTAACTATTCTTTGTGAACCGTTAGTGTAATAGTAGTGGAAGTATGTTAGAGTTTGTTGCTCTCTCTCTCTCTCTCTCTCTCTCTCTCTCTCTCTCTCTCTCTCTCCTCTCTCTCTCTCTCTCTCTTTCTTTCTTTCTCTGTCTTCTCTCTCTTCCTTCATCTTCATCTTCATCTTTTTCATCTTGTGCACAACAAATTGGTATATAGAGCTCTGATTCAGATCCATAGTGAAATACATGGAAACATGAGTGAACGTGAGGCGTTGTGCTATTGATTTTGTTTCTTGAATTCGTGTTGAATTTCTGAATCGGAATCGTAACAGAATCATATTTCTTGATTATGCGAGATTGGGAAACCCTAGTGTTTGGTGAGATCTAAGTGACTTGCACAAGATTGAAGATGAACGGAAACTGTAATCTAAGTACTAAGCATCCATTGTTCGATGGCAAGAACTGGAATCAATTGATGATTCAGATGTATGTGTTGTTTGACGTTCTAAATGTTCTTGATCTCGTCAACGAAGGCTACGTTCCGGTTGCATTTCCAGAAAATGAAATGGATGCGTAGAGGAATGATCAGCGTGATTTGAGGAAGAAGGATTAGAGGGCGTTGTTCTACATCCATCAGTGCGTGGATGTGAACGTGTTTGAGAAAATCGTTGATTCGACAACGATGAAGGCTGCGTAGGACACACTGGTATGATACTACGGTGGGGATGCATCAGTGAAAAAGATAAAGCTTCAGTCTCTACGTAAGTAGTATGAGAATCTCGGCATGAAGAATAATGAGAAGTTACCTGACTACATCTCCGGAGTGATTCTGATCACAAATGAGATGAATTCGTGTGGAAAAGTTACTTTTTTGACCGCCATCCGGTCCTGCTATAGGTGACAGCATGTTAATGCACTCTACAACATGCATGTTGACCGAACATACATTGGGCGACATAGTTGAATTCCACAGACATTCGGTCATGCAATGAGCGACACTGTGTAATTGAGATTTTTGACCATTTGACCAGTTGACCAGCATGTGAAATAGTATGAATAAAAACAAAAAAGCTATCCTTTTATAAATATCATTTTCTCAAATTATTTTACATCAAATCAAAACATTTTCATAACATTTGTGTGCATTAATTCCATAACAAATTGTTATATCATGTCTCACACTCAACAATATATGGTTAATGCCCGTCACAAAGAAAATGTTTTTTCATTTGATGAATGGCTTGATCTTTTAAAATACTAAAAGTTATTGTTTCACGATTCGTAGAAGGTCGTCATTCCAACATTTGAACGAAAGGATAAAGATGAAGTTTCAAGCTGGATTTGTTTCATAAATTAGTTACATAAATGTTGTTCATTTTGGGAACAATAAATTTAAATTTGTTCCATTGAAGGTTCTCAACGACGAAGATGTTAAAACGATGTTCGTGAATCATGAATTTTCTAGGTTTCATTACATTGATTTCTATATAAGATTTGATTAATGTCAAGAAATCCAGATGTCACCAACTATAATTCCAAACAAAGATGTTGAAGAAGAAGATGTTGAAGAAGAAAGTGAGGCACAAGTTGATCATTATTGTACTACTTTATTTGAATAAGGCGACCATGAACAATGTCACCAACTATAATTCCAAACAAAGATGTTGAAGAGGAAAATGAGGCACAAGTTAATCATTATTGTACTACTTTTTTGAATAAGGCGACCATGTTGAAGCAGAAGCAATTGAGGATGATGAACAACACGTTCCAATTGGGAATGTATTATTCCCATATGCTCACATGACAAACTTGTGCTTCAGTGCAGATCAATCATCCTTTGAATGGCCACACATTCCTCGTCTTCCGATGGAGGGTGACATAGATGTGGGCAACCAATTTAGAAATAAAGTTGATTGTGTGTTTTCCATAAAGAAATACAACATGAAACACTGTGTGGATATTAAGGTGAAAGATTCCAATAAGAAGAGGTATTTAATATGTTGTAAAAATGATATGTGCATGTTTCGTTTATTAGCGTCCTATAGAAAAATAAGTGACTTATGAGAGATAGGCATTATGAACCCCCCACATAGTTTTTAAAAAAACTATCTTTAATTAGGATGATCGGAAACATAGCTCTCACCTGATGTGTCGACATTTAATTCCTTTTGTATACAAGGATCCTTCAATCAAGGTGAGCATTTGTATCAGTAAAATTGTTTTTGATTACAAATTCACTTAGTCAATGAATTCAGTCTTTAAAGACACTCGTAATTGCACATTACACCATTGGTAGGTGCAACATAGTAAAGACGGTGATCACTGTTTGTGGAAAGGTGTGCACAATGGAGTGCAGTGTTGAAATCTAGGCAAACATTTATAGACAATTGCATTAAGGTGATGAAAGAAGAAACAGAAAAATCCAACACGCAATAGGTAGGAATTTTTTACTACAATCAAAACAGTTTTAGTGTCTATAAGACAACGGACCACGATGACAAGAAGCTTATGGGATATTACAAGGTCAACCTAATAAATGGTTGGTGTGACTACATAAAGTTTTAGGCATACCGTGTTCCTTGTTCACATGTTATCTCTACATGTTCTATGGTGCGCCAAGATGCATATGCTCTTTTGTCCAACTTTCACAATATCGCAAACCTATCTGGGGTTTACAACACAATCTTTCCCGTGCTACCATACGATGAATATTTTCCCATTTAAGAAGGAGATCAAATTTTCCATAATCTAAGAATGCAGAGGAACAAGAAATGCCGCCTAGTGAGCACACATATTAGAATAAAAATGGTCACGACTGATAAGTTGGAGAGAAAATGTTTCATGTGTCGTCTTCCTGGTCACAACCGAACCCGGTGTCCCAATGTTTGAACTAGTAATAGTTAACTTTTTATGTTGTTATCGATTATCATTTTCAGATTGACATCAAGCTCTCAATTATTTGAATTATTACTAATTAAGTAACAAATATAAATAACAAGAATTCAGATAACACAAAACGAACAATAACAGGCCTAAAAAAACAATACATACAACAAATATCAAAATAGATAAAAATACTTAACCGCAACATTTAAACACAACATTTCTAACTTATTACAACAATCAAGCATATACCATTTGGTTCAAACATCATTTCCTTAACATCCTTATCATTTCTAACTTGCACCCACCCACGCAGGGCAACATGTCTCACAATACTTCTAATTTTTTCGCCTTCACTTATGTCTTAGTCTAAGAAACTAATCAAGTTCCTATGTAGTTGCTTGAAACTTTGGATGTTCCAGAAGAGCATCTCCATCGGAAGTTTGTCTCTCGAATAAATCACATTTCCATTGCAACGGCGAATCATGTTAACACTATTACAAAAAAAAAGAATAGATATGAAAACAAGGATCGCACCACTTATATCAGTTTCGTCACGTGGATCCGCCAAAATAATTGGTGGACCCATTATAGATAAATCAATTTAAATTATTTAAAAATTAATTTATTATAATTAAAATCTAATTAACATATATTTATTACTAATTAAAATATAAAAAGTTATTTATTTAAAATAATCATGTACATAAAAATAAATTTATATAATTCTATTATAACTTTAAAACTAATTAATATATATTCATTATTAATTTTTATATTCATTTTAAATGTATTAATAAACATATATTCATTATTAATATTAAATTAAAAAATTAAAAAAAAAAGACATTTTAGATAGTGCCGCCATTCAATGGCCGAATGTTGTAATATTTTAAGAGGGGCCGCTCATTCATTGCGCTGCAACTCTATAAACAATTTTTTTTTAAATCATAGTAGTTTGGGAAATCCTATTAAAAACGATTGCATTAGGGATAATTGTTTCTAAAAAGAAGACAATATGGTAAAAAAAATCCCAAAGTCGGGTGTTCTAACATTGTACCATTTCCTTTTGATTTTGGCAACATACTTTCTGCTCTGTGCATCATCACAATCTTCAAATGTTGATTTTTTTTTTTTAAAATAACCATCTTTTTGAAATTAAATACGAAAATAACCAAGTTTTCAGAAAAAATTCCAAAATAACCATGTTTGGAAGAGGATGCGCCGGGGGAGTTGGCGCATCCCTTAAAATTTTAGGGCAGGCGCCAGACGTATTGGCGCCAATTGCATTGGGCTCCTGAAGGAGGAGCCAATGAAATTGGCGCCTGCATATACCCCTAAGGGAGGCGCCCATGGGGTTGGCGCCTTAGCCTCCACCTAAGGCAGGCGCCCTTAGGGTTGGGGCCTGAGTGTGTTTTATTTTTTTTTATTATTATTAATATTTTTTTAATTATAATTTTTTATAATATTTTTTGTTTTTAATATTTCATATTTATTATTTAATACATAATAAATATAAATAAAAATAAAATGACTTTATTAAATATATAATAATTGATTACATTAGAATGACCAAAACCCTAATGACCCGCTCGATTATAACGTCCCCCGGTTCCACATCCCGGTGCGTTAGGTTGTCTCCGAGGTCTCCCACGATTTTCTTGAGGTGTTTGTGGTCTTTGGGTGCTGATCTGATCGAGCGATGGCTGGTTGGAAGGTCCGGCAGAGGTTCCCGCGGTATTCGACAGATGTGTCATCATTTGCTCCCAATATCCGGAGGGGCTGTGGCCAATGGCGCTTCCGTAATGGAGTTCGTTGCCCATGTCATCGTAGTTAGGGCGTTGGGGTTGGGTGAATTGGGTGAATTGGGGACGGTATAGTTGCCCAAATTGGGTCATTGAGTCGTTTTGAAAACGAAGCAATGGTTTTTGGGGCTTACTATAGTTAAACAGTGATTGGGTGTTAAATGGTGGGGGGCTACGATGACGTGACCCATATGAATCATCGATGCTATAGACGGTTGTGGTTGCGGGGTTTGGTTCTTGGTTTTGTGTTTGGGTGGGTGGTATGAAGGGATTGCGACGTTGGATGGTTCGTTGTTGGGTGGTTGGCATGAACGGGTTGCGATGTTGGGTGTTTGGTTGGTTTGAGTATGTGGTCGGTTGATGTTGTGTGGTTGGTTGTTGGGTTTGGGTGGGTTCACATTGGTGTTGGGTGGTGAATTGATGTGGGACATACGATGACGAAGCAAGTTGGCGCGGATCCATCAAATACCGCGGCTCAGATACGAATTGTTGAGTTGTTACAGACCTAAACCATGCCATATATTGTTGAGTCGGTCTTACACCTTGGATGACTGGTTCGTTCAGGATGTGTTGTCGTTGATTTCTCCATTGACGACACATGTCTTTTGCAAAGTCTCTCCAATCAGAATAATCCCACTGTGCATCGACCCTTTTTTGATGCCAATTCCCCAAACACGTGGGAGACTCTGGAATATGTTGTAGCATTCCGAACTGCAGTTTGACCCGGTCACTTTGGTGCATTTCAACTATAGTGAATCGGATAATTGGTGTCTTCGCTGTCCAAACTGCAGCATCGTCATGGTTCACATCATGATCCAGACCCAGATATGGCCTCCATACAAACTGGAAAAGAAATACCAAATCGTTAGATGGAAAATAATTTGAGAACTATTTTAAGATTAACTATAGTTTGGTAGGACTATTACATCATCATGTCCAATGTGATCCAATAGATTTCGATAGACTACAATAGCGTGTTTCGGACACCTATTGTAGTTCATTCCCCTTACTGACCACCTAAGATAATAAAAAGAAGTGAAAAATATTATTTACTATTAATTTAAATAATAGATATAATTAACTAAATGGTGAATGGTAAAGTGGTAGACTTACTTGGTTGCAAAGGGGAACACGAATGGACGCTCATTTTCTGGGGCGAGCGACGGCATCCTAGACCACCCCCAAGCTTGAAGCAAATAAGCACATGAAAAAAAAAGTACAGGTATTCTTTTTTGAATTTTTACACAATGCACTATATAGATGGGCCAACACAACTGAACCCCAACTATAAGTGTTTACCTTATTGATGTTGTGTAATAAAGGTAAATACATTATATTCACAGAATTACCTGTACTTTTTGGAAACAAAAAGTTACAAAATAAAATCATAATATAACATCGAGCTTTTATTATTTTATCATACTCGGTTGAATCTTCAGACAATACTAGACTGTTATAATATTGTCTAAGGTATTTTAAATTTATACCTTGCCCCCTTGCTTGACTGGATGTGTCTCCCTCAGTTTCGTCGTCTAACAAAGGGGCACCCAGTAATTCATTGCATATGTTGTTGTCTTAGTTAACTTTCCCATTCACTGCCTTTCCATCTATACGAAGACCCAACAGCATGTACACGTCCTCAAGTGTGACGGTACACTCACCAATCGGAAGGTGAAATGTGTGGGTCTCGGGTCTCCACCTCTCCAGCAAAGCCAGGATGAACTTGTAGTCCACCGAGTACGAAACAATGTTTAGGAGATTTCCAAATCCACATCCTCTAATATATGGTTCTATTAAAGGATCGTGGGATACATATTCATGTACACGACATCTAAACCGCTTCGGATCCTAATAACAAAAAAACAAAAATACAATTGGAAGAAGAAATACATTCTCAAGAAATATGTATTAGATGTAATCCAAAAATAGAAACTAAAAAGAAAGAGATTTGAAAGGTATAACACAAAGAACATATGTATTACAAGTAATCCATAAATAGTAACTAAAAGAGAGAGATAACATACAAATGCCGAGATATTCTCTATTGTGCCTCTGTGTTCATCGCCCATAGTTAACAAAGACATGATTCGATTTTGCAAAGCTTAAGTTTGTTAGATGAAAGAAATGTGGTAGAAGGAAAGAGTGTGATGAAGATGGTTTGATAATGTTGATATGGGAGAGTATTTATAGATGAATAAGTGAGTAGGTTTAGAAACCATAAAGAATTATGATTGGTTGCATGCAAAGGCACATGAGGTTAAAAAACAAGTGAATGACAAAATTGAAAGACAAATGAATGACACAAAGTGAATGACAAAAGTAGCATGGAAGGAATATAGTAGGCGCATGTGAAGAAATCACATGCAATAGGAAGAAGAGTCATTACCTTTGGCGCCTACATGTGATTTTTCACATGCAAGGAAGAGGCGCCCTTCCTCTTGGCGCCTTAGTGTAAGGCATTAGGAAGAGGCGCCCTTCCTAGTAGCGCCTATGTTAAATTTAAAAAAGAGGCGCCCAACCCTTTGGCGCCTATGTTACTTTATGGTGCCAAGGGAATGGGCGCCTATGTTTACTTTATGTTTAATCTTAGGGCACATTAGGGTACATTAGGGCACAGAGAAATCAGAGATTCTTTGATTCCCTGTGTATTGAGTATTCTTTTCACTCTTCCCTCTGTGTAATCTTTTCACTCTTCCCTCTGCGTGCAAGTATAGTCAAGTCTGTTTTCACTCTTTTCTCTGCGTGCAAGTATAGTCAAGTCTGTACAGACTATTATGAATTTATTAATGCATTGGCCAACTATTTATGTTGTGCGGTTGAACAAGATTTACAAATCATTTAGTTCAATTCCATTCAACACAATGTCTTCCACACAACAATATATGATCAGTGCACATGTTGACGGTGAAATATTTGATCATCAGTTGTTCGGTTTTTGTTTTCGAGACACACAGGTGACTCGTTTTACAATAAATCGGTGATCAAAATTTTCAAACCTAAAACAAAGAATAGAAAAGAAGTTGCAGTCCAATAATATCGGTCAGATCATCTATAAAAATCCAGTTTGTTTTGCAGAAAACCAGGTAAAATTTTATCAGAAGAAGATTCGAGATGATGATGATGTTCAACATATGTTTGGCAGTCACGAACAATCCGGTTACAACGATATAGAGTTGTATATATTACCACATCAACAACAGGAGTCCCAGTACATTAATCAGTCACAAGTGTTTTGTGAGACTGATGACGAACAAGTTGAGGTGAATGTTCCAGACGATGAAGAAGAGGAACCCGAGATCATCGTTGATTCGATGGTGAACGCTGAAGAGGAAGAGGAGCCAATACCAGCAGGTCATGTATATTGCCCACCCCAACACATGACAAGGTTAAATTTGGGTTCGGATGAACCTTCAGGAGATGTATGGTACAATCCTTACGTGCAAATGCAAGGATCTCTGAAACAAGGAGACACATTTCGCACAAAAGAGGAATGTGTAAAAGCCATCAAAAAATTCCACATGGAACTATCAGCAGATTTCAAAGTTGACAAAACTGACGCATTGAGGTATAAAGTTTATTGTCCGAATGAGCACTGCCTTTTTAAGTTGTCAGTTTCGTACAGGAAGAGGAAGGAGTCTTGGGAGATTGGATCAATGGGTCCAGATCACACATGCATCCTGACCAACCCAATGTAGGATCATCGTAAATTAAGCTCCCAACTAATATACGATGAAATATTGTCTGTCATTGCCGATAATCCGTCTTTAAAGGTGAGTACAAAAATCTCGCATATTATGGCAGAGTACAACTACACACCATCATATAGGAAGGCATGGATAGCTAGAACAATAGTTGTTGAAAAAGTGTTTGACAATTGGGAGGAATCTTACAAACAACTTCCAAAATACATGTTCGCTCTAAAACACTATGCTCCCGGTACAATTTTCAAGATGGAAACATTGCCCGCATATACACTAAATGGTACATTTGCTGTTGGAAATAGAATATTTCACCGTCTATTTTGGGCGTATCAACCGTGTATCACAGGTTTTTCTTTATGTAAACCAATTATACAAATTTATGGTACATGGTTGTATGGAAAATACAAAGGAACGTTACTGATGGCAGTGGCACAAGATGGGAACAACAATATTTTTCCGATCGCCTTTGCCTTAGTTGAAGGGGAGACAGCTGAGGGATGGAATTTTTTCCTAAGAAATCTCCGATTGCACGTAGCACCTCAACCTAACTTGTGTTTGATCTCTGATAGACACCCCTCAATCATCAGTGCATATAATAACATTTACAATGGCTGGAAAAATCCTCATTCGACGCATGTGTTTTGTATTAGACATATTGCTCAGAATTTCATGCGAGAAATCAAAGATAAGACGTTGCGTAAGAAGGTTGTCAATGCAGGTTACGCATTGACAGAACCTTCTTTCAAACACTACCGCGAGGAAATAAGATTGTCGAACGAAGATGCGGTTCGGTGGATCGATAGTATTCCGTTGGAGAAGTGGACTAGGGCATACGACGGCGGACAACGTTGGGGCCACATGACAACAAATCTTGTGGAATCAATGAACTCTGTCTTCAAAGGAATTCGTAACCTACCAATAACCGCATTGGTGCAAGCTACATATTTCAGGCTTGCGGCGTTGTTTGAAACCAGACGCTCAAAATGGAGTTCCGTGTTGCAATCTGGACAGTTGTTCAGTGATGCTTCAATGAAATTCATCAGACATGAAGCTGCCAAAGCAAACACACACGTGGTTACGGTATTTGACCGAACAAAAGGTTGGTTTAGTGTTGCCGAGTCCATGGATCACAATGAGGGCATGCCAATGGGACAATACAGAGTTGAATTAGATAGAGGTTGGTGCGACTGCGGAAGGTTCCAAGCCTTTCGTACCCCCTGCTCCCATGTCATAGCGGCGTGCTCAAAGGTTCGAAGAGATCCATCCTACTTGCTATCTGAACTTTACAAAGTCGCCAGCCTTTCAAATGTTTATAAAATTAGTTTTTCAGTAGTGGCAAAAGAGGATTATTGGCCAAAATATCAAGGGGACATCGTCTGGCACAACGAAGTTATGCGAAGGAAGAAAAAGGGTCGCCCTAACAGCACCCGAATTCGAACCGAAATGGATACGGCGAACAAAATGGTTAGACTATGTAGTTCATGCCATCAACCAGGTCACAATCGTAATAACTGTCCTAGTGTTAGAATGAGCACAACCAGATAAATTCAGATGTACCTCTATTGCTATATATGGAAACTTAAATTTATTTCAAAGTACCTTTGTTGCAATATATGGAAAATTAATTTTACTTCATAGTAGACGGCTGTGACGAAAAGACAGTTGTTCATAAAAAATAACACAAACAATTAAAACAACTAGAGTACAAAAACTATGCGATTACAACCATCAAAACAATTTTGAACATGTACTGCATTATTCTACGAGCGTCTTGGTCGGTCTTAATATCCACCCATTCACGCACTTCTCCGTTTTGGTTGAACGTGGACACAAGCCATTGTATTCTTCTAATTCGTTCACCCTCTCCAATTTCTCCCTCTAACCAACTATACAACGTCCGATTAAGACGTTCAAACGTATCTGTATTCCAAAGTCGAACCTGTATCGAAGCCGCAACGGCAAAAAATATTACATCAGCATTTCGTTTTTGAATGTATGTAGACATTGTTAAAACAAAGAAAATTAAAACTGATGGTTGGACTAGACTAGGAGATGAATTTGAGTGAAAATATAGACTAGGAGATGAATTTGACTGAAAATAATTGTATGAAAGGTGATCCTATTTATAGAGGCGATAAATCTGACAACACACATAGGCGCCACAAGAAGTGGCACCTAAAAAACACACACACTCAGGCGCCAACCCTAAGGGCACCTCCCTTAGCTGGAGGCTAAGGCGCCAACCCTAGGGGCGCCTCCCTTAGGAGGAGGCTAAGGCGCCAACCCCATGGGCGCCTCCCTTAGGGGATTTACAAGGGCGCCAACCCCATGGGCGCCTCCCTTAGGGGGGTTTCACTAGGGCGCCAATTCCATGGGCGCCTGCCTTAGGGGGATATGAAGGTGCCCTAAAATTTCAAGGGATGCGCCAACTCCCCCTGCGCATCCTCTCCCAAACATGGTTATTTTGGAAATTTGTCTGAAAACTTGGTTATTTTCGTATTTAATTTCAAAAAGATGGTTATTTTAAAAAAAAAATCTCAAATATTTCCATTTTAAATATTTTCTTCACGTGTTTAAAGGTTCTGAATTTGTTAATAATCCCTCCTTCTTACTGAGATAATTGTAACCGAAATAGTGTTGGTTATACAAGAAATATATAATTAGTGTAGTAAAACCAAATACATATCACAATATTATTATTTCTTTTACCTTTTTGGTAGATTTTCATATAATAATTCATTAATAACACTACTACCTAAATTTGTCCTTTTTACACCAAAGAATAATAGTTGTATTATATTTCCTTTTCCTTTCATAGAAAATTTGGAAGTATCCGTTTCAAAACACTATAGAATTTAATCTAGAAAATGTAAGTTGTTAATGTATTTAATTAAAATAGGGTCTACATTTATTTCTATTTTATAATAGAAAATTTGACTATATTACATAAAAACCCGGTCGATGCAACCGTGATCACAATCACGGTTGCGTTGGAGTTTTGGCAACACAAAAACTTTTCTACAGTTACACAAATAGCGGTTTGGTAATTTTACTTAAAACCCTAATTATTATTAATGCATCCAACATATTACTCAAATCCTCAAAATTAACATGGTCAAAACTCAAATCCCAAAATCAAATTTGTTGTAACATTTGTAGTAAAGTTCAGACTTGAAATGTTTTCTTACTATCAAGCTTTTATCCATTCATGATTTGTATCAGAATTTGTAGTTAGTAACTTCATAATTCATGTACATTCATGAAAAAGTTCCCAGCTAGCTTTACACAAAACAGATTCTTACATTATTATTTGAATACAATTCAGGAAAAAGTCCTAGTTGCCGAAACTAGTTGCTGAAAATATCCGGCTCTCTGAGAAGGTGAACTCACTTCCTATCTAATAACTTTAACTAATGGTTTCAAACTTGAAACATTATCTCTTAGTTTTATAAATCATTCAGTTATTATGGAATAACGAAAATCCAAATTCTTATTCAGTGTGGTAGTTATTTATTACAGCAAGCAAAAAGGGATGATACGGAAAATATATGTGAGGTCGAAGCTTATGCATATCAAAGTAGTCCGAGTTCAGATGTGGAGAGTGAATTGTTCATTGGTCTTCCCGAAATAAGAGCAAGACGAATTTCTCCAAACTTGAGGACTAATTAATCTCTTTAACAATGGAAAATTAAAATAAGGATGATGGAAAGAAGGAGTGTTCGCGGTGCGGTTTGGAAAAGTGTCTTATCCACATTATATAGAGTAAACATTTCCACAGCGTAAGGATCATTTTTTTTCTCATAGTTGTTTTTACACCTGAAATTACATGAACATGTTATAAATTTCATTCAAATAAAACATTATCCTTTGTTCAAAATTTATACAGTTAGATATGTACTAAACTATTTGAGTTATGGTTTAAATCAACATGTTAATCTCTTGTTTGCCACAAACATTATCGTTAAGGGACCATTGTTTGCAACGTATTATGGTGTATCTTCAAAGATGTGTTGGGATCTAATGAAGAATTATTTGCAGGATTAGATAGTAATGCTATGATTGTGAACCTTTATTAGACTTTTAGTTTGAATTGTGTGTAATTTTGGTCCTTTAGTATTTGTTTAAACGAATTCAATCATTAGACTTTTAGACATTACATAAATATGGTAAAAATATACTCATATTTTCTGAAGACTTTTAAAATGATACTAATGTTAATCAGGAAATAATCAAACACATTTATTGTAAATAATTTACATTCATAGAATAGAAAATTAGTCATTAAGAGCGTAATTAGTTATGATTAGTCATTATGAGTTGTAATTACCGACACTATTATATATAGTATCAAATACAATGAGAAAGGCATCAAGCCAGAATTTCTAACATGGTATCAGAAGGTTCGATCAAACCAAACCTTTGAAATTGTGTTATCTTGGGCTTGTCCGGCGACACCCACTGTGTCGTTCTCGAAACTGTCTCTTCCATTCCGGCTCATTGTCGGATTCGTTCTGTTGTTTGCGGTTTCGTGTCGTATCTTGATTTTGTCTCGGTGATTCTCGATTTGAAGGATTGAGATCGTGATTCTCGATATTGTTCTGGATTGTCGTTGCTTGTGTGTGACTCTGAGTTTTGCTGCCGTCTCTTGATTCTCGGTGTTGTTCAGTATTGTCGTTGTTTATGTTCAAGATTGACGGTCTTGCTTTGACATCGTTATTTAGTATTTGCGATCGATTTTGATCGGTGACTTCTCACGATTTTGATTCATTGCTGCCATTTACGACTCTGCAATCGCGACGGTTGTTTCCTTTTTTACGGTGTTGGGTATTTAGGTTTCCTAACATAGGTTCTTTTGTATTCCTTTCCTTGTTTTTCTTTTGTAATTTCAAGCGGTGGGTGCAGAATTAAAAAAAAAAGAATAATAATAATAATAAATTCTGCTGCACGGGTTTTACTTAAAAAAAAGTTTTGTATCATGAATTCAGAAAAAGAAAAAGATAATTTTTGTGTTCGTTTTACCCGTAAAAATTATCCGGCTTGGGAATTTCAGTTTCGAATGTATGTCAAAGGGAAGGGATTATGGAATCACTTGGATGATATCTCTATGGCACCATTAGAGACAACTGATTTAGATGCTTGGGAAACCAAAGATGCTCAAATTATCACTTGGATTCTCGGTACTATTGATCCTCAGATGATTAATAATTTGCGATTTTTTCCACTGCTCAAGAAATGTGGAACTATTTAAAACGTATTTACAATCAGGACAATGCGGCCAAACGTTTCCAGTTGGAGCTCGAGATAGCCAATTACAAACAAGGTAATATGTCAGTTCAAAAATATTATTCTGGTTTTTTGAATTTGTGGACAGAACACTCTGCGATTATACATGTGGATGTTCCCAAGAGTTCTCTTGCGGATGTCCAGGAGGTCTACAACACTAGTCGGCGAGATCAATTTCTTATGAAACTCCGTCCAGAATTTGAAGTTGTCAGAGGTGCTTTGCTGAACAGGAATCCTGTTCCTTCTTTAGATACATGTGTTGGTGAACTTCTTCGAGAGGAACAACATCTTGCTACTTAAGGAACCATGTCTCATGAAGTTGTTGTTTCTGATCCTGCAGTGGTTGCATTTGCTGCTCAGAGTAGAGGTAAAGGTCGTGATATGAGACAGGTTCAATGTTTCTCCTGTAAACAATTTGGCCATATTTCACGGAGTTGCAATAAAAAGTTCTGCAATTATTGCAAGCAGCAAGGTCATATTATATCTGATTGTCCCACACGTCCTCCACGACAAACACAACGTTCAGTGCAGGCATTTCATGCAAATACAAATTCTACAGTTGACCCTTCTGTTACTAATGCATCTAATGATGGTACTCTACAGCCTGAACTAATTCAACAAATGGTACTTTCTGCTCTTTCGGCCTTGGGAATTCAGGGTAAGTCTTCTAATATTTCTCGCCCATGGTTTCTTGATTCTGGTGCATCCAATCACATGACGGGTTCCTCTGAATATTTGCACAATTTACAATCTTATCATTGTAATCAGAAAATTCAAATAGCTGATAGTAATACTTTATCTATCACTAATGTTGGCGATATAAACTCTGACTTTCGGGATGTTCTTGTATCACCTGGACTTGCTTCCAATTTGTTGTCTGTTGGTCAATTGGTAGATAAAAATTATGATGTTAACTTTTCCAGAGATGGTTGTCTTGTGCAGGAGCAAGTGTCGGGGAAGGTGATCGCGAAGGGGACTAAAGTAGGAAGATTGTTTCCAATACAATTTATTTCTAATCATTTATCTCTTGCGTGTAATAACGTTTTGAATTCTTATGAGGATTGGCATAGAAAATTAGGTCATCCAAACTCTTCTGTTTTGTCTCATTTATGTAAAACTGGTTTGTTGGGAAATAAAAATGTTATTTCTAATGCCTCGGTTTCATGTTCTGTTTGCAAATTGGCTAAAAGTAAAACACTTCCTTTTCCATCTAATGCTCACCGTGCCTCTACTTGTTTTGAGATAATTCATAGTGATGTATGGGGAATGTCTCCCGTAGTTTTAATGCTCATTATAAATATTTTGTCACATTTATTGATGATTATAGTCGTTTTACTTGGATATATTTTCTCCGTTCTAAATCTGAAGTGTTTTCTATGTTTCAGAAATTTTTGACATATGTTGAAACTCAATTTCAAGCAACTGTTAAAAATTTTCGCTTTGACTCTGGTGGTGAGTACATGTCTCATAAGTTTCAGGAATACCTTCAACAAAAAGGCATCCTGTCTCAACGATCTTGTCTCAATAACCCTCAACAAAATGGTATGGAAGAACGTAAGAATCGTCATTTGCTTGATGTAACACGCACTTTACTTCTCCAAGCTTCTGTACCATCCCGATTTTGGGTGGAGGCTCTTTCCACAACTGTCTTCTTGATCAATCGTCTTCCTTCTATGGTTATTGATCTTGATTCTCCTTTCTTTCGTCTTTTTAAAATTCATCCTGATTATAGTGCTTTACATACTTTCGGGTGTGTGTGTTTTGTTCACTTACCTCCTTTTGAAAGACATAAGCTTGAAGCACAATCCGTTCAATGTGCATTTATGGGATATAGTCACTCTCATAAGGGATTTGTGTGTTATGATGTCACTAACCATCGTTTTCGCATTTCTAGAAATGTGACATTTTTTGATAATCAGTTTATGTTTCCCTGTGTTTCTCCTGCCATTAATGATATTGTTACTCTTCCTAAGTTTTCTATTATGCCTCAATCTATTGAACGTTATAAACCAGGTCATGTATATGTTAGACAAAACAGGCAGCAGGTTCCCACACCCCTTCCCGACGCTGAACTGCCACCTGATTCTGTATCGGTTGAACCACGACGTTCTGGTAGAATATCTCGCGCACCAGATAGATATTCACTAGACATGTATGATTCCTCACATACTTCTCTGACTGCCACACTCTCTAGCATATCTATTCCTACTTGTTACTCACAGGCTGTTAAAGATGTGCGATGCATAAAAGCAATGAATGAAGAGCTTCAAGCTCTTCAAGAGAATTTCACATAGGATATTGTCTCTTGTCCTCCTGATGTCAAACCTATAGGTTGCAAATGGGTGTATTTTGTGAAATTAAATTCGGATGGGTCCCTTAACCGTTACAAGGCTCGTTTGGTTGCTTTATGAGACAAGCAGGAATATGGAATTGATTATGATGAGACATTTGCACCGATTGCCAAAATGACAAATGTTCGCACGATCATCTCTATAGATGCTTCTAGTGGGTGGTCTCTTTATCAAATGGATGTGAAGAATGCTTTTCTTCATGGTGACCTGACAGAAGATATTTATATGACTCCACCTCAAGGCTTATTCTCTTCATCTAAAGGCGTGTGCAAACTCAAACGCTCCTTATATGGTTTGAAACAGGCACCTAGAGCATGGTACGAGAAATTCCGTTCCACTATACTTGGATTCTCCTTTACTCAGAGTCAGTATGATTCCTCTTTATTTATTCATAGTACATCTGCGGGTATTGTTCTGCTTCTTTTGTATGTTGATGATATGGTTATTACTGGTTCTGATCATGCTTCCATTCAGCGACTTAAGCAACAGTTACAAGCCTCATTTCACATGAAAGATTTGGGTAATCTACATTATTTTCTTGGTCTTGAGGTTCATTATACATCCAAGGGCATCTTTCTCCATCATCACAAATATGCTACAGATCTGATTTTTATGGCTGGTCTCGAATCGGCTAATCCGGTAGATACTCCTCTTGAGGTTAATGTTAAATATCATCGTGATGATGGTGATCTTTTGCCTGATCCCTTATTGTATCGCCAACTTGTGGGTAGCCTCAACTACTTGACTATTACTCGCCCTGACATATCTTTTGTTGTTCAACAAGTCAGTCAATTCATGCATTCTCCTCGCCATTTTCACCTAGCTGCGGTTCGTCGTATAATTCGCTACTTAAAAGGAACCTCTCACCGCGGATTATTATTTTCCGTTGGAATTTCTCTTCAGTTGAGTGCTTATAGTGATGTTGATTGGGCAGGGTGTCCTGATACTCGTCGATCTGTTACTGGTTGGTGCGTGTTTCTTGGTTCTTCATTGATCTCTTGGAAAAGTAAGAAGCAAGCAAGAGTTTCTAAATCTTCCACTGAATCAGAGTATCGTGCCATGTCTGCTGCTTGTTCAGAAATACTTTGGCTTCGTGGTCTTTTGGCTGAACTTGGATTTCCCCAAACAGAGCCAACTTTACTTTATGCTGACAATACAAGTGCCATTCAAATTGTTGCAAATCCTGTTTTTCATGAACGCACCAAACATATCGAAGTTGATTGTCATTCAATACGTGACGCCTACGATGATTGAATAATATCACTTCCTCACGTCAGTACTCAGTTGCAGGTTGCAGATATTCTTACCAAGGTTGTTCCACGCCCACGATATCAGTTTCTTGTTAGCAAATTGATGCTCCTTGACCAGCCGCATCAATTTGAGGGGGGGATGTTAATCAGGAAATAATCAAACACATTTATTGTAAATAATTTACATTCATAGAATAGAAAATTAGTCATTAAGAGTTGTAATTAGTTATGATTAGTCATTATGAGTTGTAATTACCGACATTATTATATATAGTATCAAATACAATGAGAAAGACATCATGCCAGAATTTCTAACAACTAATATCTTTATATTTTTAAAATATGCATTAATCTTCCTTAAGTTTAAATATACCAACAATATTTTTTTGTGACAGTAAAATATCATAGGTATAGATGACAACTACTTAGGTATAGATAACAACAAAAAAATAAGTCTTGAAGTTTGTTTTTCGTGTTTAAGAAATTCTTCGGATTTATGAAATATAAATTCATTACTTTGACACTCTTTATCTTTTGGATACATGTCTTTGATACTTGTGACTTTTAGCGCAATATATTTCTTCTTCTTCTTGTCATCTTCTTCATCAAGAAATCCTTTTAATTTCATCTTGTGTTCCTGCAATTTTCCAAAAAAATAGTAATATGTGTGTGTGTGTGTGTGTGTGTGCGCGCGCACGTCTGTGCACGCACATAGTAGCTAAATCCTTAGATTCACAAATCACAAACACTTTGGGTTGCTAGCTACGGTTTAAGCATCTAAGAAATTTTATGAATAATTCCTCATTTCAGAATGTGTTTCCTAATGTTTTCATATGACTAACGATATGGGTAAATCGTGTTTGCATTTGATTAATGCTCTCTTCGGGTTTCATTCTAAAGATTTCACACTCGTGGATTAATGTACCCAACCTTATCCTTTTTACCTCAGTAGTTCCTTCATGGGTAATTTGGATGATTTTTCATATTTCTTTTGCAGACTCGTAATGAGAAACTCGTAAAAACTCATCAAGATCGAGAGCGGTAGTGATGACAACTTTTGCTTTCAAATTGTGATGCACATTTTCTTTATCATATTTGGTCAATAATCCTTTTCAAGTTTGTTTTCTACAACACCATTGACTTTGGATGTTGGAACAAACAAACCTTCCTTCACAATCTTCCAAATACCATGATCCATCTCTTTTATGAAAAAGTTCATTTTCTCTTTTCACAAACTATATCATTTCCTATTGATAAATGAGGGTTATTTAGTGAATAGTTTGAAATCATTTTTTCCTCTTGAGACGATTAGTCCTTAATAGAAGTTAAGCTTTTGATGCCACTTGTTAGACAATTGACTTATAGTTTTCTCGATTAAACTTAAATTTGTGTTTGTAGATCCTTAATAATAAATACAACAAAAATAAAACATTAAAAATCAATTGCCCTAATTAAAGAGGATAGGGTTAGAGATATTATACCAGAGAGTTATACATGTTTGGTCGAACGTTGACCTAATATTGTCCCTAAGAGATCTTCTTGAGAGTTTCATTATAAACTTTGAACTTTTGAAGGTTATGCCCACGAACCTTTACACAATCTGATCTTGAGATTTTTACAGGCTTATCCTCAACGAAAGATAGCTTTTACTAGATGCTAAGCTAATTAACCTTCTTAGATATTTTTAGGCTAATCTCAATAATCAAAGTAGAACTTTTTCCTACAAAGCTCAATAAACCAAAACAAAGGTTTTATGATTGGTCTATCTCGGGAACCAAACTCAATCTTCTCAAGAATATCGTTCTCTAGAATCAAACAAATAGGACAACCACTTACAACTCTTTCTCATAAATAAAGTTTCACTCAAAAGCACTATGAAAACTCTTTCTCACGGATAAAGTTTCACTCAAAAGCACTATGACAATTTTAAGTGAAAGAAATATTTCTAGAGAGAGGGGGAGAGAAGTTAGAGAGATAAATTGCAAAGAAAATGTAAAATTTTGAGAAGTGACATGGAATGAAGAGGAGACCAACCTCCTTTATATAGGAATTGAAAAATCAGAATATGAAATCATTCATGGGCAAAGTTGATGAGTCGATCGATTAGCTTAAGGACTAATCAATTGGATTAGTCGATTGATTATCATGCCCAATATGGAAATATTTGGTATAGAGTCATTACAAGTCATTAAGGTGTTATCATAATCACTTAGTTAAAAAATTAGGCCTTCTCCAATCAATTGTATGGTTGAAATAAGTTTTTCCAATAGATTGGAATAAAACCCGAATCAATTGGATTGTTCAAAAAAATCTAGATGACAATTCTTAATGACTTGACTCTATCTTGAAAATATTTTTAAGATATAAAAAAGTTAGAAAAAGACTTTTAAGTGAGTGTATGAGTTACCTTAGATATTAATAGCTAGTATTTTACTTTTACAAAACTCTAAACACTCAATCAAATACAGACAAACACAATCTAACGGACTTTCGCACTTCCTCTCTTTAATTATTTAGAGACTTCAAGATTCTTTGCAAAATACATCAATTATATAAACATTTCAATGGTCTTGTCCTAAATGACTTGTGCCTCTTTGTGCGCCTTTTTGGTTAACATTGTTTTTCTTTATTATACCACAATAAGAATATTCATATCCTATAGATGCATTTTTCTTGCCCTATGTTAGGCTTTAACCTTGTGAATGTGGGTTGAATATTATTCTTCAGTGACCTTTCTTCTCCCTAGTACCAAATCAGGAAGTGGGACCCCTTATGAAATATACTTAATACATGATTACTGTTCGAACACTTCTACTTTTGATTCATCATTACAGTCTTCATGAGATGTCCATTATGCACAAATACAAAGAGACAATAATGGAGGAGATTATTCCAAAGGCTATTACTCCAACTAAATCGAAAAATAAAATAAAAGTGTGTGTACGAAGTTTAAGACAAGAAAATCCGAGAAAATGCAACAACAGCAACTTTAATGGGGAGCACACATATATTTTGTGGATACCAATAAAAATGCATAGAAACAACTCAGCATGCCAAGTGGTCCCCTCAACACAGAGCATTACAATTCACGGTTCCTTCATTTGATTAGTTTATTGACTTTACTCTTTGTGTGTGCTGTCAGAAACATAACACGTTTCGACATTTGAAGAAACCTTAGTACTTTGACATAAATGGCATTATCTCCTCTCTCTTCATTCCCACTTTATGACACGTGACATGACAGACAATTCCACTTTCTGGAAAAAAAAATACATTACTATACTTTTGAGTAGACATCAAAATAGGAAATTTTTACCCATACAATTCAATATACACAAGTTTTTGTCATAAAGAATTGCTGAGCCCAAAAACTGTATTCATTTATTAATTCAGATGTAGCAATATATACTACATCAGTTACAAAGTAACTGCCTCATAAATACTTGGTCCTTAATGCTACTAACGTGCTAACAACTTTGACATAACAAATACACTAACTGACAGTAAAACAATTAAAACATAGGACTGATTCAACATAATTTATAAATAAATAAATATAAACCTAACAAATTCTCCCCTAAACTCAACATATTTAAGTTGAATTTAAACACCAGTAGTGTCCAAGGTCTTCTCATTCTTCATGACTCCAAGATGTGCTCTTAGTCGTTCAAACACTTCAAGCCCCATGGCCTTAGTCATAATGTCAGCTATCTGCACCTTAGTATCACAGTACTCAAGCTTTAGAACTCCATCTCTGACCAAATCCCTAAGAAAATGGAAACGAACATCGATATGCTTGTTTCGTCCATGTAGCACGGGGTTTTTGGACAACTTAATGGTAGAGTTGTTGTCACAGAACACAATGGTTATTCCTACAACACTCTCGGACCATCCCATCTGCTCAAGAATTCGTTTTAGCCATATACAATGTGCAGCACATGAAGCAGCTGCAACAAATTCAGCTTCGGTTGTTGATAAAGTCACGATCAGTTGCTTCTTGGATGCCCATGAGATCGCTCTTCCCGCCAATAAGAACACATAGTCGCCGATACTCTTCCTATCATCCGTATCCCCGGCAAAGTCACTATCAGTGTATCCAATTAGGTGCTTCCCTTGTCCCTTTCTGTGATACTTTATACTGAACTATGCAGTTCCCTTTAAATATCTTAGCACACGTTTTGTAGTCATCATGTGTAGCCTCGTAGGTTTCGTCATATACCTGCTTAGAAGACACACCACAAACATGACGTTCGGTCTGGTCACAGTGAGGAATAATAAACTTCCTATCAACTGTTTGTATTGTGTTTCATCCACAAGGATTTCATCTCCCTCAATACTTAGTTTTGTTCCTGACACAATAGGATTTCTCACCGGATTACTGTCCAACATTCCAAACTTGTCAAGAAGTTCATTTGTGTACTTCCTTTGACAAATGAAAACCCATTGATCACTTTGGTTGACTTCTACACCCAAAAAATACATCATTTGGCCTAAGTCAGTCATTTCAAACTTAGACTGCATTGATGCCTTAAATTCTTTCACAAGTTTCTCACTGCTACTTGTGAGCATGATATCGTCCACATACAGACTCACAACGAGTACATCAGACTCATGAGCATAGATGAACAAAGTATGTTCATATGGGCACCTGGTGAAGCCTTCACTCAAGAAATAGTTTTCTATTTTGCTAAACCAAGCTCTTGGCGCTTTCTTCAAGCCATATAGAGCTTTCTTGAGCTTATACACTTTATGCTCCTCTCCTTTAACCATGAAACCAGGAGGTTGCACAACAAATACTTCCTCGGAGAGCTCCCCGTGAAGGAAGGCGCTTTTCACGTCAAGCTGATGAATTTCCCATCCATGGTGTCCAGCAAGAGCCAATAGTGATCTGATCGTATCCCACTTGGCTACCAGCGTGAAAACTTCATTATAATATATACCGTGTTTTTTAGCATAACCCTTCACCACAAGTCGGGCTTTATACTTGTCCACTTTGCCATGCTTATTGAGTTTGGTTTTATAAACCCACTCACTCAAATTGGACTAGCTTGTGATGGTAAGCAAACCAACTCCCATGTGTCATTTCTGTTTATTGCTTCCATTTCAGTCGCCATGGCTTTTCTCCACTTCTCCTCTTGTTTAGCTTCCTCATAACTTCTTGGATCAGCCCCATTTATGGATAGAGAAAATTGCTCACAAAAGTTTCCCATTTCATACTCATCATGCCATGTCGGCCTCCTTCTGACTCTTGGACCCATTTCAGCTTGTGGAAGGCTTTCAACAACAGCCTCATCTTCCTCTTCTATTTCAATCTGTTTGCTTTCAGATGAGGTCGGTTCATTACCGTCAGCTGCTGCAATTATAGTGTTTTGGCCAGTTGCTGCCATTACAGTGTCATGGCCGTGATTTTGGACAGATTCTGCTTCATCCTCAGATTCCCAGAATTCTTCTTCACTACCATCCCATCTGAGCTGAGTAGAGTCAGCAAAACACTCATTGTTGTCTTGACATCCTTTAGACTCATCAAAAACAACATCCCTACTCACCATAATCTTCTTAGTTTGAAGATTATATAATCGGTACGCTTTAGATTCTGGTGACACACCTAGGAAAATACACTTAACACTTTTATCATCCAATTTCTTGCGTTATTGGTCGGCTACATGAGCATAACCTAGACTTCCAAAAACTTTGAGATGATCCATCGATGGTGGTGAACCACTCCACAGTTCTTGAGGAGTTTTTTCTGGATTGATCGAAGTTGGACATATGTTCAGAATGTGAGTGGCCCAAGCTACAGCTTCCGGCCACATTTTGCTTGGCACTTGGATTTCCTTCAACATACACCTAACCATATTCATAATGGTTCGGTTTCTTCGTTCAACTACCCCGTTCTGCTGTGGAGTGAAAGTTGTCATCAATTGCCTTTTGATACCAACCTTGTCGCAAAACTCTTTGAATTCTGTAGACAGAAATTCGCCTCCCCTATTATGTAGTGCAATGTTAGCACTTTTGATTCATGGAATTGTTCTACTCCCTGATATAGACAAATTTGTGGATCATTTGGCGGTGGAAGTCTTCCTGACCAAGAACTTAGTGTCATTTCTGCTTTCCGACTTCTGTCATGTCTTCCATACAAGGCATGAGAAGAAAGTATGGACCTTTCTTTGTTGTGTTCCCCTATTGCACTTATGGATGAGGGATCATATGCCTCAACGTGGACCCTTTGCTTATAGCAACCTATCATGGCCCCAAAAGTTCGTATCACTCTCATCCAGTTCATTGATTTGGTATAAGAGAGAATGGGAAACAAAGGATGACATTGCAAGATGTGGAGGATTTCCTGGATGTCCCTTTAAAAGGAACACAAGGTTGTATCAACTACAACCCTACACTCCTCTAGAGACAATTGGGATACGCCTTGTTGATTCCTCCCTAGGATCGAGACCTCATAACTTTCATCATCAATATCGTAGATCCACTCTATTCAAACGTGAGGAGAGTGCGAAGAGCATGGAAAAGCATAATTCAGATTGACCAAGAGTGGGGCAAGAATAACATCCTAGCCAAGGAAACCTACTTTGTGTGGGTGAAATAAATGGATAGGGTTATCAAGATGCGTTTCCTTTTTGACTCTTCATCATTTCCGTTGGTGCCCGAACCCGAGACCATTCTACAAGAAGACATGGACAAGCTTACCAACAAATTACAAGAGCTTGAGTTGGAAAACACTCAATTACGAGTCCAACTCACCCGTTCCAAGGAACATAACCACACCTTGGAAGATAAGGGTAAGCTAATATGTGAGAAGTTCTTAACCAACAAGAAGAGGCTAAGGGAAATCGAAGAACAAATAGTTTGGGTTGGTGGTGTTCTACTAGGAGCCAATCCTGAGTTAGACGCTTGCAACGACATGTTAGATCGGGCGTACTGAACTATTAGGGACCTTGAAAAGACCGTTGAGAGGTTTAATGTTATGAAGAAAGAGGTATGGAGCTTAGTACCACTCTAAATGAGTGCAAGGATCTCTTGGATAAGGAACAACTAGAGAGGGAGAAAGTTCATTGAAGCCTCTTGCGCAAGCAGTTAAACCTTGGACGAGTTTGTGAGCAAATCAAGAACCTAAAGATGGGAGTCCATGATCAAGCATATGTGGAATTTCAAAACAAATGCAAATATTTAGAGGAGAGATGTCATGGAGCCGAAGCTTTAATTGCTCAAAGGGATGAAATCATCCATAACCTCCAAACCCTTTATAACAAGTGGAGGGAAAAATATGCTAACATGGCAATGTTGACTAGTTAAGCCCTCCAAGACTTTCTCGATAAGTTGAAGGAGACTCATTTAATCATGTGCATTGAAAACACCCCAAAAGAGGTCTACCATTTCGTCAAGTTCTGCAAGAAGATAATGGTAGAGCTCATCGTCGATATTGAGGCTCTCCGCAAGTCTCAAGGGGTCACCTTTAGGGTCGACATTTAGTTTGCTTATTTGTCTCAATCACTTATATTTTGCAATTTCCATATATTAGTAATTTATATTATTCCCTTCAAAGGACGAATGATGTTTTTATGATTCACTTTGTGTGATTTCCTTTATTCTTAATTGCAAATGTAAATCGTTAAGTATTTCTTTCAATAAACAACACAAATAACTAAAGAGATTAACATTTAAAAAAACATCCATGCATCATTTGCATTTTCAAACACAAAATAAAAAAAACTCATCGTTCACCCTTTCTTGATCAGAAAACAACAAACTGACTTCTCGACACCGTTACAACACGCGCCAACACCTATTGTAGCGGTGTATTCGTGACAATTGAGTTATGGATACATTCAACGTTAATAAAACCAGAGTCGCCACCGTGCTTTTATTTTTTCCAAAGGAAAACGGAAAAGTATGAACAAAACCCAAAGATAAAAAGTTTTCAAATCAAAACTAATAAAATGTAAGAGATTACAAGTGAGGGGGTTGGTTACACATAGTGAAGGTATTAACACCCAAAGTTTCCTAGGTACTCCTAGGGAGCCCTTTTTGTGTGCAAGTGTTTTAGTTGCAAAAATGTTTGTTAAAAAATATAGGTTTGGGGGATGCCAAAAGAGCTAATTTATTATATTTTTGTGTTTGACAAGACCTTCGGTCTTATGCCTACGTACCAACATAAAAATGAGGGATTAAAACCCCATAGTTCGTGGTAAAAAATTGAAAAAGTTGGTGCATTGATTTTTAACAAAAGTTTAAAGATCTTTTGTTATCAATGAGAGAATGCTCAACCAAACATCCACCGATAATGAGTGCTTTACAACACTTAAGAGGGAGAGCTCAAACTTGGATTTAATCGACAAGTATGCAACTAGCCCCTAATAAATAGAAAGACTTATAATCAATATCATGGAATGGGAGAATTATATCTCAACGGAAGATAACTCAAATCTAAACACTCTTTTTTGCAAAAGTTCTATACGAAAGGGCACAAAGTGGCCAAAGAATTAAATGAGGTTGTTAATTCTTTTTGTCTTTTGAAATTACAGTCAATATAATTAAGTTCATTTAAAAGTTTGTTTAAGAAAATATTTTGAAAATCAATGGCATAAGGCCAAAGTTTCTACTTATTAAAACAAATCTAAGTTGAAAACACTAACAAAGAAAGTTTTGAAATGAGGGAGAGATTTTAAAATTTAAGAAGGAAAGGAAGAGATGAAGGGACTACCCTAGACAAAAATTTAAAAGTTTAGAGTTGAAAAGATCTGACTAATGGGATGCAATCCATAATACAAGAATGTCAGATAGAAACCCATTTCCTTTGGACTATTGAGCAAGCAACAAACATAAGCATCCAACGAATAAGTATGAAGATCAAAGGCATTAAATAAAGATAGACAGAATCCAAGCAAGCATTCCAAAAGCAAGCAGTATTCAATGTCTTCAAATGTATTATATGAAATATTCCTTGTGGAAAACTCATAGAAACAATCATCAAATAAAAACAATTAGATCAAGATAACAACTTAAGCACATAGATAAAATAACAAATAAACCAGTGAGGCTTGAAGGCTTGTATCAGATAAATGGCATTGGCCAAGATAATTCAGTCTCAAATAATGGCATTGGCCAAGTCCTTTAAAGCATATGGATGTTGCCTACTCTAAGTCCAAAAGATCATATCAAGTAAAGGGCAGAGGTCCAACAGTCCATCAACATATTTTTTTAGGGTTTTTGCTGTTATTAGGTATTTTAAGGTCCTAAGACCACGAACATAACAAAAATCACAAGCATAAAACATATAGAATCACAAAGATATGGCTCAAGCGAGAAAAAGTAAAAATGACTGAAACATAAATATCTTGTATGAAATGTAAATGATAGTGAATGATAAAGGTACTAGAATTTAAATTGCATTAAGTAAATGACATTAAAAATAAAACAGTGATAAAGAAATGTTAGTGAAATGTTAGTGGAGAATTCAATTGTTTAAGTCATTATTTGGAGAACACTCAACCATCCATTCACAAGTATGAAGATATGAACCAATACATCATCTATGAGAAGGGCTCCAACTTGGATAAATCAACAAGTATGCCACTAGCTCTCACATATGGAAAAAATGTTAAGTCTTCACACAATGCCATGAAGAATGGGAGACTTACAATCTCACTTACAAGAATGCTATGCCTTTTGGGATAGATTTAGCTCCACGTTAAGTAATCGTAATTGGACTTATATAGAAGTCACAACTATCTAAGGTCGGGCAATAAAAATATTGGTGTTAATGCATGCTAGAGACATGGTACAAAGAACTAAGCTCCTAAAGCATACCACACACAAAATAAAATGGGATGCACCTATCTCAATCAGGCTCATGTTGATTCATCTTACACAAGGTCATTGATGAATCAACTAGAATTTTATTTGTAGAGAAACCATTGGTCAATGAAGGATTTAGGAAGAAGAGGGATGAAGATGAAGAGGAAAATGGAAACCCAAATTGATCAAGGGAGGAATTTCATCTGATAAATATTGTAAGAACAAATTTAGTTCTACAATGTATCTCTAAGATTTTGATGATAACAAAGGATGAAACAAAAATGGTACCCTAACGAATTTTTTTCTAAGTGTGCAAGACTCTGATCAAAATAATCAGATAGACAATCATCAGATACAAGATCAAGCGCTAAGATGCTACTCATTAGATACGCAACCAGAAGCACTGACTCTGATCAAACGCAAGTGCAAGCTAAACTAAAGAAGTCAGACACTCTGAAGTGGAATAATGACTCTAGATATGAAGATGTACGCTCTGACATAGTCAAAGTAAAAAGAAACTCTGAAAATAGTCAGCAATAAGCATCATCTGAAGTGGCAATCAAGACTCTGACGTTAGGATCCTCTGATCCAGAAAGCTTAACCGCGAAGAAACTCACTTATGGAAAGAAACTAATTTTAGAAGGATGTTATGACGCTCCAAATATTGTTTTAGAAGGATGTTATCATTGGAGATATTAACTAAATCCAAGGTAAATCATACAAAGTCGAGTAGCCACCGCACTTCTATTTATTCAAAGGAATGGTTAGAAAGCGAATAAAAACCTACAAAGTTTTACAAACAAAACTAGTAAAAGACAGAGATCTGGGTAAGGGGGTTGGTTATGTCATGGGAAGGTATTAGGCACCCACAACATCCTAGGTACTCCTAGGGAGCCTTTTTCACAACTTGTTGCAAAGGTTATTGTTTATGAAATATTTTGTGCAAACATGATTGAAGAGATGAGAAAAGAATATACAAGTTTATTTACATTTTGTGTTTGGATGGATGAACCCATTGCCTACGTACCCTCTCATGAAAGATAAGGATCAAAACCCTGTAGTTCGGGTAAAAGATTTCAAAACAAGTGAGTGGGTTGATTTTAAACAAAAGCCTTAAGGTCTTTCGTTATCAAAGAGAGAAAACTCGACCTAAACCAACAATCCACCATGTGAGGAAGGCTTCGACATACTAGTGAGGGGTTAACCCTATAATAAGTATGGAAGGCTTACAATTCAACCACTAAGGATGCGGTGAGATTTATATCAACCACTAAGATAATTCAGATCTATGGCTAATGCATGAAAATTTTGATTAAGAAGTGGACATATGGAACCACAAAAGACATTTGAAGTGAGTTGAATTAACCAATTAGAAGTATTCACAAACTCGGTCAAAGTTGACTTAAAGTTCAATTCAAAAATGAGTATTATGAAAAGAAAGTTTGAAAATCAAAGGCATAAGGCCTAGGTTTCTAATGTTGAAAACAAAGTGAAAATGTTTGCACAAAAGTTTTGGTTTGGGTTAAGGATGGAGAAGGTTAACAAAAAGTGAGGGTTAAGGGATGCAACCACAAATAGGAGTTCCTTTCTCAAGATCATAGAGATGATCCAAGTAAGTTCCTTTGGAATGAGCACAAGGCAAAAGTAAAAAGTAAGTCTCATAAGAGAACCACAGAAAGAGGAAACAGAATGCCAATCAATGGACTTACATCCAACTCCTAACAACAGAAATGGAAACAAAATGCCAATAGATGGACTTATATCCAACTCCTCAAGACAAACAGGAAACAGAATACCAATAGATGGACTTATATCTAACTCCTCAAAACAAACAAATGAGCAAAAGCAAACACATGCAAAGCAATCAAGCAAACAATGCATCACACACTATATACAAACAAGAGGCTTAATCAAATAGGTGGACTTTAGTCAAGAGGGGTCACATCAACCTCGACAAACAAGCCAAACTGTAATGGTAAGCTGTGAGCTCTTAACCACTAACATTGAGAGTTAGGGTGAAGCTGATCAAATATGGAAATGAGGATGAGGCCTCATGCTCTTAACCCTGGCCTGGGTGAGCTTATGATAAAGAAAGCGTGGGGGTCCAAAATGTGGGATCCTATTCCACTTGACAGACTCTAAACAAGATCTTGGGTACTTGTTCAAGAGCATCAACACGTAGTGCGAGCATAATGAACGACTCACTGAATAACAGGGGATTGATTTCTAATCCCTTCTATCTATCAATTGCCTCTTCACTTAGGAGGACTTATCAAGTAACATGCCTCATTGAGAGGTCTTTGGCACAAATGTAAACAATCACAATCAGAGCCTCATAAGGAGGACTTCAGCCAAAATGCCTGCAAAAAAGGTGACAGGACTTCCAGACTACATGGAGTAAGAGAGGCTAAACTACCTCAGTGGTGTATCAACCACAATCCCAAAACTCAAGTAAGAGATAAAAGCAAGCAAATAATGTACCTGTACAAAAGCTAAACAGTTAATATCTCAGACAGAAAACCAACAGGCAAATAGTGGAATTGTCCAATATTTACAACTCAATGAACAATGATCAAGCACTCAAGTGAACTTATGAACATCACTTAGAACCTACAAAACAGCAAGAATTAGTACTCAAAAGCATTTTCATCTCACAAAATGAGAGCAAATCCAACCATTAATGCTAAATGTCCAAACCTGAAACACAAAGCACAATTAGTTCATGTACAAAACACTAGTACAAAGACTAGGTTCAAAACCAAATCAAATGATCAAAACAGAAGTCAATCTTTCACATATTGCACATTCAAACAATTAAGAAAATATCCTCAAAAGGACCAAGATCAATTCATAAGGTAAAGGCATCAAATGATCAATGTAAAGCAAAGGCAAGCAAATGAGCACAATATGGACAATCAAATTAGAAAATCCAAATCAAAAAAGAAAAGCCTCCAATGATCATGAAATTTTTTATGTAAGTTTATCATGTTATGAATGATCATTATGAAAAAAATCAAATCCAGAAGAGCTCAAATGATAGGTAAACAAAAATGCACAAATGCAAGGCACAAAATGTGACACAAATTGTCACAACATATCTTCATGTGTCCAAAATAGTGATATCCTATGATAAAAATCCCAAACCAAAGCTCAAAAATCATATCACATGCGAAGATCAAGCACACCAAATTTCAGATCAATTGGATTAAAGATAAGCATTTCACAAGGCATTTATCATGACATATCAAGTTAGCACATGGTTCAATAAAAAAACTCACAATTAAAAAACCAGCAACAAACAATTCATGAAATAAATGCTATAAAAAACTAGAGATTAAAACAAGAATGTGAAAAAAAATTGGGATCAATTTGAAGCATTCTACTATTTTTAATGATTTTTCAAAATTGAAGAAATAAAATGAAATAATATGAAATTTGGAGGGAAAATGAAATTTCAAATAATATTCAGAATATGCATAAAGCCAGATTCGAACACACGCACGCCAGGGAAGTGAGAATGTTCAAAATAAATCAGCAAAGTGCACACGCCAGGAATTGAACACACGCAAGCAAGGTTAACACGCCTGGTGAAACGCTGCGCATCATTAAATGAGGTGGCAGCCACATAAGCGAGTCAAACACGCGTGGCTTGGTCAAGTGATCCAAGGCCAATGAAATAGCCATGCCAATGCTCACGTGGAAGACACCTGGACCAAAAACCCTAAGAATTGCAGACGGCGGAGCAACCGTCTTCTCCGGCCGTCTGCGGCGGAGATCCAATGAAATTTTTCCAGAAATGGCCAAATCTTATATGGTTCGAAAGCTCCTTCAACGAGGATCATGAATATCACCTTAAAACAACCTAAAACCTCATGGATTCTACGGATCGAGCGAAAACATTTTGAACATCAAATTTTTAATTCAACATATCATGATCATTTCTCAGCCAAATTCAAAAGTAAACATATCAGTGTGCTCAGCAATGCAAGATCTATACGTTCATGGCAAGAAATTGGAGAAAGGAGATGATGAATTTTTCACTTACTCGAAATGCAGTGATCAAAAACCATGCTCTCCAGCTTCCAGAACTTCTAGATCTTCTCCTATGATTATGCCTTGAAGCTTTAAGCACAAAGAAACAGTTGAAAACTCCTAGATCTCCTTCAATTTCAAGCTTCCAACTCCATGTTCAAACTCTTGATATACACGAAAACCAGCTCAATTGTCCAATCCAGATGATGATCCTTGCTCAGAATTCCATGATCAACAAGAATATGTAAAGAAATTGAGGAGTTATGTGAAGAAATTTGGATTTTTCGAAGAGAGAGAAAAATGGAGGGAATGGAAAATTTGATCTCAATTCTGTTATCTCCTCCAAAAACAGTTATGATTTGGTATTTATATGATCTCTTAATGATGATGTTAATCCAATTAGGCAATGGCTAATCAAGATTAAGGAGATGTAAGGTGTTTTGCAAAAATGGAAAGTGTGCTTAGCATGTACATGCTACACATGAACAGTACCATGCAAGCTGGGATTTCACTCAAAATCATTCAATATCATCATGGAAGTGATATTTTGATTGTATGATCAACCAAATTTGAATTATCAATTTTCCCTCCAAAATGTACATGTGTGAACAAGTGATCATATGAGATTCTTTCATGCAAGGAAGTGATTCATTTGGAAAGTATTGGTCACAAGGAGCATTTTGCAAAAAGAGTGGACCAAGTTGGAGTTTTAAATCAAAAGTTATGCCATGTTGAACTTCCATGCATACTTTATGATCATTTGGCCATAACTTCTCAACCAATTATCAGATGGACATGATATAGGACTTTTTGAAAAGAGGAGAGAAAGATCTTAAACTTTAATGCTCACCAAAAATCCATTTGAAGCTTATTTGATGTTGGAAAGTCAAGTTGAATGTGGACTAAAAACTTGCCATTTTTGGAAACTTGAAATTACAGGTCACTTTCCATTTTTGGAGACTTTTGCCATGACTTCAAAATCTTCAAGATAGATGTTTGACATGATGAATAGGCGTTGTTTGAACATGATTGGGATGTTTCAAATCATTTCCCCCACCTCAAAGCCCTCAGTTAACTGCACAGTGGATTATTTGGTCTTCAGATGACCTGAAAATGCTTTGATGAACTTGAGCCTTAAACCCTTGATGAATTGGCTCCAAAATGAAACCTTAGCTCATGTAAGCTCAATATGATGATCATGTGGTCTTTAAACCAAGGAAAATATCTCAGCTCTTGTACAAAGGAAGCTTTTGAAGTGCTTGACCTGTGCTTGCTTCAGTTACAAAACAAATGTTAGTGACATATTTTTGGTGCTTTTGGTTAGTGATTAAAACAAGAAAAGCAATGATATACAATGCAAGCATGCCTGGTGATCTCAAACCACTCACAGGAGATCCCAACCCAAAGGGAAAGGAAGTCAAGATGCTCAAAGATCCTTGAGGCTATGCAATGCTATGCTAATGATGCCACGAGGGATCTTAGGGACAAAATTGGGGTCTTACAGAGATTAATGACTTTAATCATCCTTCAATGCTCAAGATTCTGACATTAACATCACTCAACGGTCTGCTCTCTACTTCTATATAAAGGACGGAACGCCATCCAAAGAACACGTCTAAAACACATGAGAATACAATACTTCCGCCATTCATTATTCCTTCTCTAACGAGTTGCTTCTCTAACGTGGGAATTTTTCTTGCTATTATCTTGTGTAATATATGCTTATTATTAGAAGCATTATTCATTACTGTAATCATACTATTTCTAAGACAATTCCTCAAGTGACTTGTGAAGTCTGAAAACTTGATAGGGCTAAGGGATCATTTTTCTCTTAGACGGTTGTTTGTGTAATCTTTCAAGATTAGTGGATTAAGTCCTTTTTGAAGGAGAAATCACCTTGGTCGGGTGGGCTGGAGTAGCTTTGAATTTCAAGCGAACCAGTATAAAATTATGTGTTGAACTCTATTTGTTTCTTCGTGTGTCTAAGTTCTAAAAAGTTTTTATTTTCCTAAAAACAATTCAAACCCCTCATTTCTTGTTTTTCTCTACCTTCAATTGGTATCAGAGCTTCGACTTTGTTATTGATTTTCTAAACAAACACTTAACAGTGTAGAGAGATCCAGCGTGAGAAAAACATTATGGCCAACACCAATGAAAGAGATAGTTACAATGCTAAACCTCTAATCTTTGATGGAGAAAAATTTGATTACTGGAAAGATAGAATTGAAAGTTTCTTTCTGGGCTATGATACTGTTCTGTGGGACATAGTTACTATTGGCTACATACCTCCTGTATCTGATGATGGCGTTGCCATTACCAGAAGCAAGATGATAGATGATCAGAAGCACGACTTCAAAAACCATCACAAAGCCAGAATAATACTGATGAATGCCATTTCCTACAATGAATATGAAAAGATGACCAGCAGGAAAACAACTAAAGAAATACTTTACTCCCTGAGGGTGACTCACGAAGGAAATTCTCAAGTCAAAGAGACCAAGGCTTTGGCTCTAATTTAGAAATACGAAGCCTTCAAGATGGAGGAAGATGAAGCTATAGATGTAATGTTCTCTAGATTTCAAACTTTAATTGCAGGACTCAAGGTTCTGGACAAAGGCTACACAACTGCAGATCATGTCAAAAAGATAGTCAGAAGCTTGCCAAAGAAGTGGAGACCTATGGTCACAACATTAAAATTCTCAAAGGATCTGAACAATATCAGACTTGAAGAACTCGTTAGTTCACTCAGAAGTCACGAGATAGAACTTGATGAAGATGAGCATCAAAATAAGATCAAATATGTAGCACTAAAGTCCAGATCTGAAAGATGCAAACCAGAAAGGAACAAAGCCTTCTAAGTTGAAGAGGAAGATAATGATGACTCTGAAAAGTACTTAAGGACCAAAGGAAGATCCCCAACGGTCTCCATCTGTTCCCCAAGATTGACCCTCCAGAAGTAGTGGCTCACTATCTGAATAACCTTGCAAGCCAATGGGTGGATATTTCTGAGTTCTCCGTGGACTGGCTACCTGAGCATCCACCAAACTTCATGAAGAGGATACGAGATCCATATGAGAAGTCCAAGAAGGCAAATAACGCAAAGTTGGGAGAAACCTCTGGGTTAAAACCTCTAGTCCCTTTAGCTAATTCTTCAAGTAAGTCTATGCCTCCTTCTCGCTCTGTTAAATTAAAGAATATTGCTTCTTCTCTCCCCCAAAACACTCTCATTTACACCTCATCAGAAACACCTCCCTCAACCACCGGAACTTCTAACCCACCATCCCTCAAATTCAATCTCGTAACCACTACTATACCCGTTTCTGAAGCAGAAATGCTGAACGAAACCACCTCACCATCATCTTCCTCACCTTCCTCCCCACCATACTATATTCTCTCATCATACAATGAACCATCTGACCCCCAATCCCCCACTCTAGCTCAACTTCAGGCACGTGCTCTGGCCTCACAACAACCATCAGAACCTGAACCTGAACCTAAAGTCACCTCTCCACTCCCTGAACAACAAAATCCACCTCCATTTGATCAACCTTAAACACCAACCTCTGAAAAATAAAATAATCCACCTCCTAAACAACCAGGAAGGAAGCAGAAGAGAAAGCTCGCCTGGAAGAAGAGCAAAGGATCAGAGAAACTGAAGAAAAGGTTGTTGCTGCTGAGGCTGAGGCACAAGCTAAAGCCGAAGTTAAAGAAGCAGCACACATTGCTGTAGAGGAAGCTGCCAAGGCTAGTGTTGATATTGTGACTCAGGGGGAGCAATCTAACTCTGGTTTTCCCCTATGGTCTTAAAGACTCTAAAGGATCTGCAAAAGGAACAACAAGACATATGAGCAAGGTTGCATCACCAGGATTCCGTCAACACCAACATTCAGAATCTGCTGACCCAGCTACTCCAAAGGATGCCTCCGCCCCCAAACCCTTAGGCACTTAGGCTCTTTGCTTGTTGCTTTTCTTCTGATGTGTTTTATGCTTTCTAATATATGCTTTCATTCCTGCCTATCTGTACCTGTTTTCTCTTATATATGAATATCCAATTCCTGCATATATTTTTGCCTTTTTGATTCTGACAAAAAGGGGGAGAACTAAAACAGCTCTGATGAAAATATATATCTAAACCTCTCAAGGAATTGCGAACATTAAATATCTTAATAAATTATGAGAACTAAACTTATGCAGGATAATAACTAAGGTACAAAACAAACTACCACATAAGAAAGGTCCAGTAAGAACTTATGTTAAATCTGATGCTCTAATTCTGGGGGAGTCCATTCTCTTTATCTGATTCTGAGATATTACTTATTGTTTCATAATCACTCTAACTTGTTTTCTCATCATCAAAAAGGGGGAGACTGTAAGAACAAATTTAGTTCTACAATGTATCTCTAAGATTTTGATGATAACAAAGGATGAAACAAAAATGGTACCCTAACGAAATTTTTTCGAAGTGTGCAGGACTCTGATCAAAACAATCAGATAGACAATCATCAGATACATAATCAAGCGCTAAGATGCTACTCAGAAGATACACAACCAGAAGCTCTAACTTTAATCAAACGCAATTGCAAGCTAAACTAAAGAAGTCAGACACTCTGAAGTGGAAGAATGTCTTTAGATCTGAAGACGTACACTTTGACATAGTCAAAGTAAAAAGAAACTCTGAAGACAGTCAACAACAAGCATCATCTGAAGTGGCAATCAAGACTCTGACATAAGGATCCTCTGATCCAGAAAGCTTAACCGCGAAGAAACTCACTTATGGAAAGAAACTATTTTTAGAAGGATGTTATGACACTCCAAATATTGCTTTGGAAAGAACACGGAGATTAATGACTTTAATCAGCCTTCAATGCTCAAGATCCTGACATTAATATCACTCAACGGTCTGCTCTCTACTCCTATATAAAGGACGGAACGCCGTCCAAGGAACACATCTGAAATACACGAGAATACAATACTTCCTCCATTCATTATTCCTTCTCTCACGAGCTGCTGCTCTAACGTGGGAATATTTTTTGCTCTTATCTTGTGTAATATCTGCTTATTGTTAGAAGCATTATTCATTACTCTAATCATACTATTGCTAAGATAATCCCTCAAGTGACTTGTGAAGTCTGAAAACTTGAGAGGGCTAAGGGATCATTTTCTCTTAGACGGTTGTTTGTGTAATCTTTCAAGATTAGTGGATTAAGTCGTTTTTGAAGGCGAAATCACATTGGCCGGGTGGACTGGAGTAGCTTTGAATTTCAAGCGAACCAGTATAAAATTCTGTGTTGAACTCTATTTTTTTTTGCGTGTGTCTAAGTTCTAAAAAGTTTTTATTTTCCTAAAAACAATTCAAACCCCCCCTTTCTTGTTTTGCCCTACCTTCAAATACTACCCATTCATCTTAAGGGATGAAGTGTAGACTTCATCAACCCCCTAAATCCAATAGTATTGATCAAATGGAAGTTTAAATCAACCATGATCAAGGTCAAACAGAAGATGAAACAACACAAGGTCAACAAAATGGCTCAACAATATTTTTAAACATTTAAACAATTAAAAATCAATTTTTAAAAATGAAATAAAATGCATTTTAAAAAGGGAAAACCCTCAAATCCCTTCAAATCACAAAATAAATGACCAAGGGATTTATCCTAGGTCAAAGGACCTTAGACAAAAAATTTGGGAATTTTTAGAACGTCAGAAGTATTCAAAAATATTTAAAAACAAGTCAAAAATTATTAAATCTAATCCAAAAAATGATTTTAATTTAACATATGGAAGAGAGAATTATTTAAAGAATTTTAGTGAAAGTCCCATATTTTTTGGATTAAAAATGAAATTATTATGAATTTAACAAAAATAAGCTATTTAAAATATAAGTACGAAAATAAAATAAAATAGGAAAAACAAGGGCCATCAGATCTCCCTCATCAATTGAGGTGGCGGATCTGATGGCCACGCGTGTGCAATCCATGGTGCAACCAAGTCAATGCATGACAAATGTGGTAATTGAAACCAAGAGTCAAGATTATAACGTGGAAAGGGATCAGATGGTCTGGGTTGATGCCAGCACACCACCAGAGCCCTAGCTCCGGTGATCTTCTCTAGTGGCATCCACCGGACTGGTCCAACAAAAACATTCACAAAAATGGAAGATCTATACACTATTTTGAAGAGAAAATCAAGGGGAACTTGAATCCGACCTCCATTTCTTCCAATTCTCACTATACAAAGAGATATGTGGAACTGAAAAATGAGGTGGATGAACTGAGTTGCTTCGATTTGACCTCAAAGCAACTCAATCTTGTTTCCTACATTGGTAGGATTCCAACCAACCAAAAATTAAGAGAAATGATTGAGAATTGAGGGAGAATCGAATAAGGAAAGTTTGTGAAAGTTCACCTTTTGTTTGCAGTGATAAAGCTTGATCTCAATTCCAATTCACTTGGCCTTGCTTCTACTAGCTTGCAGAAGATGATTTGGATGCAAAAAGGCTATGAATCCTTGGAGTTTCAATTCCAAAACAGAATGGGAATTAAAAAATAATTTCCAAAGAAACCTTCAAGGTATTCTATCAATGGAGGTTGGGAGAGTTTGTAGTTCAAAGCATGGGCCAAGGGTCCTCAATTCTGAGGTAAAGGACATGTATTTATAGCCTTGTGAATTCATTTCCGCACACTTTCAATTTTTTTTCAAAAATAGTAACTTGGTGTGCATGGTTGCATGAGCATGAATTAAGGCCCAAATGATGATTGAAATAAGTCGAAATTCGTGCACACTTGATGTTGAACTCTCTTCATAAAGCCATTCAAGTTGGTTGATAATTGAACACAAAAGTTTCCAAATAGCGCCATGCAATGCACCCATACGCAAGTCCCTAAAACTTAATATAAATGCCATGATATTGGATTCTTTGGAAATCTAATATGAAGGGGAACAACTTTGATGTTGAAGCTTTTTCCATTTGGAGCTTTGATCATGATGAATTTTGGCGTGGAAGTCAGAGGAATCAAACATAGTTGAAATTTTTCTAAGTTAAAAGTCAAATGACCACTTTTTCCACCTTGAATAACTTTTGCTATGAGCTTCAAATGACTTTGGTTCCTTCTTCAAAGTTGTACCTATTTCAATCCTATTATATTTGGTCAAAAATTTGACACCATTTTAATCTTTCATGATGGAGTTATCGATTTTAGAAGTTGAAGAAAATTTCTTGTTCAATGATGATGGCCCAAAATGACCTATAATGTTTCTTCTTGGTACATGCCTTTACAAGTGAAATATGAACTTTCTCCAAGAAAAATTTGGAGACAACATCTTGAAATTGATCATGAAACTTGGATAGTTTTCATATCGTAAAAATTAAGAAAGTTATGGTTCTTGGTATTTAACCTTCTATCTAGGGCACAGACAAAATGACCTAAAATCGTTCACCATAAAAAAGGACTTTCCAAGCAAAATTAGCTCTTGATGCCAACATGAAAGTTATTTTTAATGTTATAACGAGTAACTTGGATCTTAGAATCAGTTTCATATGACAACAATTGTAGGAGATAGGGTCTAGGGAACCCTAGATTAGGACAATTAACTTCTCTGGTCACCCTTCTTGTACCAACTTGAAAACTTGAAGTTCTTTTTCTCTTAGAGGCTAAAGGAGGATCATATATACTTAAGGGTAAGTTAAATGGAGTATCCCTTGATATATTTGACCAATTGGTTAAAGAAAACTTGTTAAGGAAGACACGCAAGATGATTAGAGTCATTATGAACATAGGGATCCATATATGATGATTAGAGTCATTATGAACCTTTGATGACTTGATCCCTTGCCCTGAGGGTCTTAAACCCTATATGTGAGCTTGATAAGGCACATGTGGGTGCACACACTACCTATAAAAGAAATAACACTAACCTAAACATATTTTTTGTATTTTGGTTAGTAAACAAAGGAAAATAAAGTATGATACAATCAAATATGCTTAGTAATCTCTCCCAATGCAAACCCAATGAATAAGGGGTGAGGAGGATACCAAGGTGTGATCCCAAAGCCATTGCAAATGATGAGATGATATGAGGGATCCTAGGGTCAAAATTGGGGTCTTACAGCTGCCCCTATTTAAGAAAATTCTAGTCGAGGATGTGAAGGTTAAAATCTTCGAATCAACTCGGTAGAATGGACTTAAATAACAACATCAAGAAAAAAATTTGGTCCCTAACAGACCTCATGATGCTTATGATATGAATGCAAAAATAATCTTTGTGGGGAATATATTGCCACAATGGAAAAGAATCTGGAGAGACTGAAAGTCCACAGGAGCATAATGCATTCCATAAGGAAAACTCACTAGGGAGATAAATACTCTGAGGATAAAAGCTAGGCGTAGGCCAGGCTACAAATTAAAAATTGCTGGAGATGGGAGGGGATTTCCATGAAAATAAATCAATGGAAAGACTCGATTGTGGGGGAAAGAAATCTGCATGTATCGGGATAACACCAACACAACAAAAGACATCCGTATGGGAAAAGAATAGATCAAAACAAAGCTAAAATACTCAAGCAAACAAAAGTAAATTGGATTCCACAAAGAAATATGAACACAAACTCAACTGGGGAAGAAAAACATCGACACGGGACTAAAAGAGATATATTATCTACCACCGGTTACTTGGGTAGGAAAATAATATACTCGGACAAAGGGACATCCATTACCGGTTAGGGTAAACACATCAAGGATGACTCATTGAGAAAAAGGAGGAATATTCATTACCGGTTGCTCGGTAAGAATAACCTATTGGGAAAAAGAAACAAATAGGATAAACTAAAAGGTTAAGAACTACCGGTTTACTGAGTAGAAGATCAAAGAGAGAGTATCCATCACCGGTTAAAGTAAACATGTCAAGGATAAACTAAAAGGGAAGAATATCCATCACCGGTTAAGATGAACATATCGAGGATAAACTATCGGGGAAAATATGATTTACAACTACCTCTTTATTGGGTAGAAGACCGCAAATAGGATTTATAACTACCTTTTTACTGGGTAGAAGAATGAAGAGAGAGTATCTGTCACCGGTTAAAGTGAACATATCAAGGATAAACTCAATAGGGGAGGATAGGATTTATATCTACCATTTACTGGGTAGAATACCGAAAAAAGGATTTACAACTACCTTTTTACTAGGGAGAAGACCAAACAGGAAGAATATTTGTCACCTGTTAAGATGAGCATATTGAGGATAAACTTGTTGGGGAAATGAACAAACGAATTCGCTGGAGAAATCAAAGAAGTAAATTACCTTTTACCGGTTAATAGGTAAATCATAGGTAAAGTACTCAGCCATCAAGAAAAATATTATCGATTACTGGCTAATAAACTATTAGAGACCAAAAGATCTATCTAGGTAAGAATTAGAAAGAAACAGTCAAACAAGACTCAACCCAATTAGGATACAACTCAAGAGGAGTGGTTCCATCCAGATAATGAACTGGGGAGGAAACAGAAACAATAATCATCCACAAGGAAATAACTCAGTGGGGAAGAAAAAGGATAAGTTTTTTCTGCTTAAGGGGTTGACTCTCTATATTGAAGGAGGACAAAACTTGCCAAATCTGCATGGGGAAATGATATCACTAGAGCAGGGGATCAGAAAAAAGGTCAAATGCGTAAAATGCGCAATGAAATATCTGATGCTATGTTTATGCATGTGTTTGCATGAGTATGTATATGATCATTCTGACAAAATGAGCACAAAGGATACAAACATGAAGATCTGAATCATCACAACTAGATACTCGACTAATCTCAACAAGATGGGAGCGTCCACTGGAGAACCTGCTAGGGATGAAAATAAATCAATGATGATATAAATCCTAATTGCAAAGTAAATTCAATTCCCTGGGATGGCGCACAACCACATGCTCAAGGAAGACCGGGGATATAATAATCAAAGCCTAACTCTAGTTGGGAAAAGGCATGAAGAACATACATTTGAGTGGAGAAACTGCTAGGGATGAAAATAAATCAACAAGGATATAAATCCTAACTGCAAAACAAATTCAGTTCCCTAGGATGGCGCACAACCACGTGCTCAAAGAAGATCGGGGATATAATAATCAAAGCTCAACTTTGGTTGGGAAAAGGCATGAAGGACATGCATCTGACCTAAAAACTGCGGAAGACTCAACTCTCAGAGGATATGAAGAATATATATATATATATATATATATATATATATATATATATATATATATATATATATATATATATATATATATATATATATATGCGTGTATGTGTGTAGCAATCACGGGATCAGAACAAATCCAACTCAAAACACAATCAAAACATATCCACCTCAAAACATAACTTTTAAAAGAGGAGGATATACTGCAAGGGGATAAGCCAAGATTGACAAAGATCTTTGTTAAAACTCAAACTCTCTGAGAAAGAATTCAGCTTGGCAACCTCACGAGGGACAAAAGTAGTGTTGAGAATATCAACCAATATGCTGAGGATACGAGAGATCTGCTGAGGATACACATCTTCAAACTGAGGGATATATACATATACTTCAAAACAACAAGTCAACACTATGGGGAATTTTAGGTCAAAACCATATTAAATGGGAGACAAACTCTACCGGGGATGACTATATTAATACTGCTCAGAATCAAAAACTGTCTGAATGAAGAAATCTTCTATCAAAAGATGGAACTCCGTTGGGTATCCACGTCACAACAAGAGGCAAACTCTGTGTGAGGAACCAGAAAACCTACTAGGGATTCAACAATCTACCAGGACAAATTAAAGGCCACACGAGGACGTAAATGAACAACCAATTTCTTAAAAGGGAAACAACAATCATCAGACTCTTCTTGGAGGTTTGAGAAATAAACCAATTCCAAGGTACCAAATATATCAATCGGATTTGCAGACTCACATAGGGGAGAAACTTTCATGGCTATGCAACAATCAAATAAAGGTGTTGGGGATATGAAAACCAAATAAAGGTTCCACGGAGATCTAGGGTTCATTCACACATACAAACTGAGGATGCCAAAAACATGAAAGTATCAACTGGGGAAGGATGAATTGGAAAGAGATCAACACATCAGCTCTACCGGGGATGACGAATTTCTTGGGGAGCAACTCATCAATAATACTGGGATGAATGATGAACTATTGGGGAGAATAAATCACCAACAACTTCTTGGGGAAGACAACTATACTTCACACATCAAGATTTTATTGTTCTTAGATTGATGTTGACATTCCTTTTTGAATTCGATGTTTTTAATGTAAATGCCTTATTATTTAAGAAAAAATGTTTGTTCATTGATCTATTTATTTCAAAATTATCATCATAAAATTCAATTTTAAAACAGAAACAATAACAAATGATTGGATAAAAGCTTAACTTTCTTTAATAGAATGGTAGTCTGCAAATGGTGGGACTCCATGGATCTTTACAAAGTTTGAAAATGGTAATTTACATGAAAAAAGGGGCTACATTGAATACACTGACCACTACTATCCCTACCAACTTTGAGATCCACTGTACTCTTGTCTTCGGTTGAGAATGATGAATCAGAACCAAATGACTGTTCAAAACTACTTCAAAGGTCAGGACCATCCGAATGCAGTTACTTCATATAATCCATTTTTCCTAGATTGCCCCAAGGTGGGGTACTTAATCTACCGGGATAATTTTTTGTTTTATGTCTCTAACTTTTGCCTGGATCTCCCTTTCAGGTTTTCAATCCACCGATACGTTCATTTTTGCCTAAGATGCCCTTTCGGGTTTTCAACATAGCGAGTCGTTCTTTTCTTTTTTAGGCGAAGTATTTCTTGACTATATCGACATTCATAGGACGCGTGAACCATTCATCATCCAGAGTTGTAAGAATCAATGCATCGCCTGAAAAGGCTCTCTTAACAACATATGAGCCTTCATAATTAGGAGTCCATTTTCCCCTAGCAACAGGTTTAAAAGATAATATCCTCTTCAGCACGAGGTCACCTTCCCTGAACACACAAGGCTTAACCTTCTTAACAAAAGCTTTCTTCATTTTCTGTTGATATAACTGACAATGACACATGGCAGTCAATCTCTTCTCTTCAATCAGATTGAGCTGGTCAATTCTGGTCTGACACCATTCAACTTCAGTCAACTTGGCTTCCATCAACACATGCAATTATGGGACCTCAAGCTCCACGGGGAGCACAAATTCCATGCCATAAATAAGAGAGAAATGGGTTTCCCCTATTCAAGTGCAGACGGATATATGGTACCCATAAAAGAAAATGTGAGCATCTCATGCCAATCCTTGTGTGTTACAACCATTCTTTGAATAATCTTCTTGATATTCTTGTTCGCTTCTTCGACAACCCCATTCATCTTGGGTCTATAGGGAGAAGAATTATGATGTGCAATCTTAAAGTATTTACAAAGAGCGTTCACCATATTGTTATTCAAGTTCGATCCATTATCAGTAATGATCTTACTTGGTGTAAGACCCCAATTTTGAACTTAAGATCCCTCATGCTATCTCATCATTTGCATTGGCTTTGGGACCACACCTTGACATCCTCCTTACCCCTCATTCATTGGGTTTGCATTGGGAGATATCACCAAGAACATTTGATTGTATCATACTTTATTTTTCTCTGTTTACTAACCAAAATACCAAAAATATGTCTATGCATAACTTCGTTTCTTTTGTAGGTAGTGTGTGTATCCACCAATACCTCATCAAGCTCACAATTAGGGTTAGAGACCCTCAGTGCAAGGATATCAATCAATAGATGATTCAAATTGGTTATAGACATCATATATGGATCTCCATTATCTTCATAATCATTTTGAACAAGAGATCATCAAGAGTTTGAAGCTTGTTTGCCTTGGAAACTCTAATTCATATGGGTATCTTGTGTGACTTCCTTAACAAGTTTCTTCGACATTTGATCAAATATTTCAAGGGATACTTCATTTTACATCATCTTATACATATATGATCCTCCATGAGTCCCAAAGATTAAGATAACTTCAATTTTGCAAGTTGGTTTAAAGAGGTTGACCAGAGAAAGTCAACTGGTCAAAACCAGGGTTCCTTAGACCCTATCTCCTACAATGTTTGTCATATGAAAATGATTCCAAGAGAAAAATTACTTCTTATATCATTCCAGACAACTTGCATGTTGACATCAAGAGTTATGTTTGCTTGGAAAGTCATTTTTTATGGTGAAAAATTGTAGGTCTTTTTGTTTGTGCCCTAGTTAAGAGGTCAACTTCCAAAGACCATAACTTGCTCAATATTTATGATATGAAGGCCATCAAAGTTTCATTATCAATTTCAAGATGTCTTATCAAACTTTTATTCTTTTATAAACTTTAAATTAAACTTGGAAGGGTATGTTCCAAGAGGAAACATTATAGGTCATTTTGGGCCATTACCATTGAACAAGCAATTTTTCTCAACTTCTAAAATGCATATCTCCCTCATGACAAATCCAAATGAGGTCAATTTTTTTACCAAATTGAATATTATTCAAAGATATATAACTTTTAATAAGAAACGATTTTCATTTGGAGCTCATAGAAAAAGTTATTCAAGGTGGAAGAAGTGGTCATTTGACTTGGTACTTAGAAAAAATTCAATTATGTTTGATTTCTCAAACTTCCACCTCAAAATTCATCATGATCCAAGCTTCAAATGGAAAAGTGTTAAACATAAAAGTTATTCCTCTTGATGCCACCTTTCTAAAAAGTCCAAGATCACTTCATTTGGGTAAGATTTGAGGGACTTGCACATGGTTCCTTTCATAGGTTTGTTTTAGCAAGATTTGAATTCATTTGTCCATTTCCTTTTGCATGCTTACATGTTAATGATTCAGGCTCAATTGTGCATGAATTGGAGCAAGATTACATCATGAATTGGGCCCAAATTATTGCCCATGCATCCATGCACCAAAGTTGCTAAAATTGACAAAGATTCAAAGTGTGTGAAAAGCAACTTGCTAAGCTATATATACATGACCATGGTGATCAGAATGGAGATCCCTGCTTGCTCAAGCTTTGAACCATTGCTTCCCTAACCTCCATTAAAGGATAAACTTGAATATTTCACTTGAAATCGAGTTTCAAATCTCCTTCTGTTTTGAGATTGAAACTCCAAGAATCCAAGCCCCTCTCTGATCCATTTCACTTCCTGCAAGCTTTTAGAGTCGAGCCAAGGCCAATTGGAAGCAAGATCAAGCTGAATTGAAGCTACCCGAAAGTGATTTTCCTCAAACTTCTCTTCTTAGATTCTCCCTCATTTCTCAACTATTTTTCTTGATTATTGGTTGTCTGAAGTCCTACCAATGTAGGCAACAATATTGAGTTGCTTTAAGGTCAAATCGAAGCAACTCAGATCATGAACCTCAAATTTCAAATCCATGTATCTTCAATATACATGGAATTGGATGAATTGGAGGTCAGATTCGAGCTCCTGAGCATTTTTCCTTTAAAATCACGTCCTTGGTTTTCATTTTTGTGTTGGTTTGTGGTGGACCAGTCTGATGAGGTCCACTGGAGAAGATGACCGGAGCTAGGGCTCCGGTGGTGCATTGGCACCTTTCAAACCATCTGATCCTTTCAAATTATTTTAATCTTGGCCCTTGGTTCTGATTACCACGTGTGTGATGCATTGACTCAGGTTCCCCATGGAATATGTGCACTTGGCCATCAGATATGCCACCTCAATTAATGAGGGAGATCTGATGGCCCTTATTTTTTTGTATTTTCTGAATTTCCATTTAATCCACTTATTTTATTTAATTAATAGAAATTTCATTTTTAATCCAAAAAATATGGGACTTTCACCAAATATCTTTAAATATTGTTCTCTTCGATATTCTGAACTAAAATTATTTTTTGGATTAATTTTGGTATTTTTCATGAATTAAATGTTTTTGTACATATTTTTAATTGTTTTAAAATATTTCTGACTTTCTAAAAATTGTGAATTTTTTTGTCTAAGGTCCTTTGACCTTGTTTGACCTATGAAAAATCCCTTGGCCATTTATTTGGTGTTTTGAAGGGATTTGAGATTTCGACCAAATTAAAATGCATTTTACTTCATTTTTAAATTGATTTTTTTATTGATTAAATGCTTGAAAGTTATTTTGAGCCATTTTTATGGTCTTCTGATGTTTGACTTTCTGTTTGGGCCTTGGTCATGGTTTATTTGACTTTGGTTTGGTCAAAACCATTGGATTTAGGGGATTCATGAAATGTACATTTCATTTCCCGAAATGAATGGATGGTATTGATCAGATGAAATTCCTATCATGATCAATTTGTGTTTCTATTCCCCCATCCCCCTTCATCTTTATCCCTATTCTTCCTCATTCCCTCATTTGACCAATGAAATCTCTAATGTCTAAATACTAATTGATTCATCAATGACCTTGTGTCAGATGAAGTAATATGAGTCTAACTGAGATAGGTCCCTCCCATTTTCTTTTAGTGTGTGGTATGTTTTAGGAGTTTGGTTCTTTGTAACAAATCTCTAACATCAATTAACACCTATATTTTTATTGCTCGGCCTCATATAGTTGTGACTTCTACATAGGTCTAATTACGATTTCTTAACATAGAGCTAAATTTGACCCTCAATACATAGAATTCTAGTAAGTGAGATTGTAAGTCTCCCATTCTTCCTGGCATTGTGTGGAAACTTGACGTTTTTTCCTTTCATGAGAGCTAGTGGCATACTTGTTGAATTATCCAAGTTGGAGCCCTTCTCATGGAAGATATCTTAGTTTAATGATTCATACTTGTGAATGTATCGTTGAGTGTTCTCCAAAGAATGACTTAATCAATTAAAACACAACACTAACATTTGACTAACCATTAACTAACTCTTATTCATTATGCTTTTACTTTCAAGTCATTTACTTTATGCAATTTAAATTTCAGTCATTTACTATTCATCTGCCATTTACATTTCATATAACTTGTTTATGTTTCAAGTCCTTTTCACTCTGCTCATTTGAGCCATATCTTGTGATTGTACATATTTGTTTGTGTGTTTTAATTTTGTTTATGGTCTTAGGACTCTAAAACACCTAATAACAACAAAAACCCTAAAAAACATTTGGTGGACTGTTGGGACTTGATCTGAGTTTCTGGACTTAGAATTAGGCAACATTCTCTATGCTAAAGGACTTGGCCAATGCCAACATCTTAGACTGAGTTATCTTTGACAATGACTTTCATTTGATGCAAGACCTTGGATCTCTTTGATTCATCTGATACTTTGTCTCTATGTTTAATTGTTATTTTGTTACTACCCGTGTCTGATGTTTTATTCTGAGTCGATCAAGGAATATTTCATCTGATACATTGGAAGATACTAAAAACTGCTAGCTATTGGAATGCTTGCTCGGATATGTTTATCTTTATTTGATGCCTTGATCTTCATGATGTATGGATATTGCTCATTACTTATTTCTTATTGCTTGATCAAAGTCCAAAGGAAAATGGGTTTCTATATGACATTCTTTTCTGCTGGATTGCATCCCATTGGTTAGATCTTTTCAACTTTTAACTTTTAAATTTTTGCTTAGGGTAGTCTCTTCATCTCCTCCCACTTCTTTAATTTCAATATCTTTCCCTCTTTTCAAAAACTTTCTTTGCTTGTGATTTCAAATTTTGGCCTTATGACATTGAATTTTTAAAACTTCTTTTCTTAAATCAAATTTGTAAATAAACTTAACCATGTTGACTTAAATTTCAAAAGACAAAAAGAACTAACAACCCCATTCAAAACTTTGGCCTTTTGTGTCCTCTTCTTAAATTTTTGTTAAAATCAATTCACCAACTTTCTTTGAAATTTTTACCACGAACTACGGGGTTTTGATCGCTCATTTTTATGTTGGTACGTAGGCATAAGACTGAAGGTCTTGTCAAACACAAAAATATAATAAATGAATTATTTTTTCATCCCCTCATTCTATATTTTATCAAACATCATTTATACCCAAAAACATGTACACACAAAAAAGGGCTCCCTAGGAGTACCTAGGACACTTCTTATCTTTGGGTTTTGTTTGTACTTTTCCTTTTTCCTTTGGAAACAATAAAAGCGCGATGGCGACTCTGGTTTTATTGACGTCAAGTTTATCCATAGCTTGATGGTCAAGAATTTACCGCTACACTTGGCACACCATACAGACATATAATTTGATTCTTGATAAACCTCACAACAACTTGCTTGGTCACATTTGCATACGATGCCGCTTCAACCCACTTTGTGAAGTAATCAATAGCCACTAAAATGAAACGATGTTCGTTCGATGCTTTGGGCTCAATCATGCCAATCATAACAATTCCCCACATGCAGAAAGGCCATGGATAGGAAATGACATTCAATAGTATCGGAGGAACATGAATCTTATCCGCATAAATTTGACACTTGTGGCATTTCTTCACAAACTTGCAACAGTCAGATTCAATTGTTAGCCAATAGTAACCTGCTCTCAATATCTTCTTTTCCATAGCATATCCATTGGAATGAGTACCAAAGGAACATTCATGGACTTCCTTCATCAATAGGTTTTCTTCGTGTCTATACACGTATCTGAGCAAAACCATATAAAAAATCCTCTTATAAATCACATAACTATTCAGGTAAATTTGCCAGTTAGTCATCTCAAAGTCTTCTTATCTTCCAGAGACGCACCAAGCAGGTAAATCTGACTTTGGAGGAAACATTCGAGATCATAATACCATGGCTTATCATCATTGACCTCTTCAACAACAAACACATGAGCTAGCCTATCAAGACGCGTCACAGTCATATTGGGAACTTCATTCCAAAACTTCACCATGATCATGGAAGCCAAAGTTGCAAGAGCATCTACCATCCGATTTTCATCTCGAGGAATAAGATGAAACTCAACCTTTGTGAATAAAGTTGATACCCTCCTTGCATAATCTCTATATCCTACCAAACCGGGTTGATTCATCTCTCATTCACCTTTGATTTGATTAACTACCAAAATTGAATCTCCATAGACATCAAGATATTTAATTCTGAGATCAATGGCTTCTTCGAGCCCCATAATACAAGCTTCATACTCAGCCATATTATTTGTACATTTGAAGGTCAATTTAGCTGTAAACGGAAAATGAGTTCCTTGAGGAGTAATAGTCATTGCCCCAATTCCATTACCATACGAATTAACAACTCCATCAAATACCATGCCCAAATGGGAACCAGGTTCTGGCCCTTCTTCAAGAAATGGTTCATCACAATAGTTCATCTTCAAATACACAATTTCTTCATCAGGGAAATCATACTGCACTGACTAATAATCTTCAATAGGTTGGTGAGCCAAATGGTCAGCCAAGACATTACCTTTAATATTCTTTTGAGCTCGGTATTCAATATCATACTTAGATAACAACATATGCCAACGGGAAATCCTCCAAGTTAAAGCAGGCTTCTCAAAAATGTACTTGATCGGATCCATCTTAGATATCAACCAAGTAGTATGATTTAACATATATTGGCGCAGATGCTTAGCAGCCCAAGCCAAAGCATAACATGTCTTCTCAAGCATAGAATACCGAGTCTCACAATCGGTGAACTTCTTACTAAGGTAGTAAATAGCATATTCTTTCTTACCAAATTCGTCTTGCTGACCAAGAACTCAACCCATACTCTCACCGAGCACAGTCAAATACATGATCAACGGTCTTCCTTCAACAGGCGGAGACAGAATCAGAGGCTCAAGCAAATATTCTTTGATACTGTTAAAAGCTTTCTGAAAATCATTGGTCCAATCACAAGACTGATATTTCTGAAGGAACTTGAATATAGGCGCACATGTGGCTGTCATATGTGATATAAATCTTGAGATATAGCTCAAGTGGCCAAGAAAACCTCTGACTTACTTATCAGTTTTACGCGTAGGCATCTCTTGTGTTGCTTTGACCTTGGCATGATCTACTTCAATATCCTTCTCGCTGACAATAAAGCCCAAGAACTTACCAGATCGAACACCAAAAGTACACTTATTGGGATTCAAGTGGAGTTTATATCTCCTCAAACGCTGGAATAACTTCAATAAATGCTCAACATGCTCGTCTTCAGTCCTGGATTTAGCAATCATATCATCAACGTAGACCTTAATTTCTTTATGCATCATATCATGGAAAAGAGTGGTCATGGCTCTGTGGTACGTTGCACACGCATTCTTTAAACTGAAAGGCATCACTCGATAACAGAAAATTCCCCAAGGCGTAACGTATGTAGTCTTCTCCATATCTTAGGGTCCCATCTTAATCTGATTATAACCGGGAAAATTCATCCATAAAAGAAAAGACTTTGAATTTAGTTGTATTGTCTACCAACATATCAATGTGTGGTAGAGGAAAATCATCTTCCAGACTGGCTTTATTCAAATCTCTATAATCAACACACATGCAGACTTTTCCATCTTTCTTAGGAACAAGCACAATATTGGCCACTAGTTGTGGATACTCGGAGGTAACATGCAAAACAACATCAATCTGCTTCTATACTTTCTCCTTAATCTTCACTGCCATATTAGGATGAGTCCTTCTCAACTTCTGCTAGACCTCCGGGCACTCTGGCTTCAAAGGCAATCTATGCTCCACAATATCAGTAAAATTCTGGTATCAGATATGAGATGTCGAAGGTAATGTCATGACACTAATATCTGAACAACAAGTGAAGTATAAACAGGATAAAAACAGAGAAACAATTTAAACAGCGACACAAGCAATTGTTAACCCAGTTCGATGCAAACACACCAACGTCTAGGGGCTACCAAGCCGGGAAGGAAATCCACTAAACAAAATTAGTTCAAAGACTCTCAGTAAACAACTTCAAGTTACAGTATTTTCACCTAATCTCTACCCGTGTGACTTCTATCTAAGAACTCTTAGATATGAGACCCTACTCACTCCTCTTCAATCACATCAGTGATACTAGAATAAATACTACAAAGAAAGAAGACACACTTCAAGGGCACATATTTGATCTTGCTTAAAAGCTTCAATCAAGTAATCAAATACACTCGTACTTCAAAGCTTAGAGTGGACAAATTATAACACAAAACTCAGTCCAATTCATACATCAACAAGATGAATGAATGGCTCACAATTCACAAGTTCACACAAGACTAAAACCCTAAAACTCTCTCACTTCATCATTCGTATCTTGTGTGTCTAAAACAGGTTTTATATGGCCTTTAAATAGAAGCTTTTTGAATGGGCCTGGGCAGCATGAAGCCCTAATTCTATTTTAATTGCGTATCTTCTAAGAAACAACAGCTAATCATTCCTTTTTGGAAAATATAACATTTTGGTTTTAAATAGAATTACTCCTTGAATAACGCATGGAATCTCCACATAAGCACACAAAGATTTGCATTAAAAGCGCAACAACAAAACACATAACATTCATACTGAATGTTTCGTATGTACATGTCTTAACATCGGCTCTGACATCTTGGCTAACTTCTACACAACCATATTTAAACAACCTGCAGGAAGCTGATATCACATGTCAAGACAACACGCGTGACATCTTGTGATAACACTAAGTTTTACCAAAATTGATGCCAACACATAGAACCAACAAACTCCCCCTTTGGCAAATTTTGGATAAAACATACATCAGATCATACGTTAACAAGAAATCAATCAAAGTATCAGTTCAACAACAGAAGTAAACATACACACATTACTAGCAAAAAATAGCAACTAGTAAACACACATGCGCTTGTGCTCAAAACACACCATCTCCCCCTTCAACTTCAGCTAGTCCACACCAAGCAACAATCTGCTTCACACGTATACACACCAAAAAGTTATTCTCCCCCTTTGTATGAGACAAACATGATCAATAGCTATATCATTAATAGCTATAGTTACTTCTCCCCCTTATTAGCCAAAAGAGACCAAAGAGACAAAATAAATGTCTATTTAGTCATTAACTGAAATATCAAAAGTTAAAGGGTTACAAAACCAAGTACATAACCAGCTATAAGCAAGCTGAGATACAAACCAGCAAAACAGCAAAACAGCAAAACAGCAAAACAGAATTGCCAAAATCAAGAAAATCCATCACAACAAAAAAAACCATCACATCAATAGGGACCAAAGTCAAAGCAACTAATCAGTAGAGCTTAAGCTTGCATCTTCATCAGCACCAGAAACAGAATAACCACTTGTCTCATCATTGTTTGCAGACCTTTCACTAGAGGTGTGAGCTTCAGCTTCCTTAGCATGTTTAATATTTTCACGTTCAGCCTGCTCCAAGCTTGCAATCAAGGCTTCCAACGATTGTTTCCTAGCTGTTGCTACCCTTATCCCTTCACCCAGCTCTTTGCAAGTCTCCTTAAGCTCAACAATTGTTCCAACTTTTGAGGCTGGCTTTTTCATGGAAGATGTCATAACAATATCCTCGACATGACTGCCTTCAAACAGTTTATAGTGCACAGACAAAGCAGGTTTTCTTCTACTAGGTAAGTCATTAGAGAATATAATACCAGGGTGTTGATTCAGGATAATCCCTCATATCATAGAGGGATAGGCAATAGGCAGCTTAACTGCATTAGTAGATGCATGCTTGATGATTTGTTCAAACATAAATCTAGCATAGTCAAAATTCACTTTGGTTCCAACAGCAAAAATAAACATTCCAAGGGTATTAGCAATGGTGCAAATATGGTTGGTAAAAACCCAATTTGCAGCTCCTATTTTATGCAATATAGCATACTTTACAGTCAACTTCCCAGCAGGAAGATGCTTTTTAATAGGCCAACCTTTCACCTGCCTAGCTGTAATCTCTCTACAGACCTCATTGTCTGTAGCTTCCAATTCACCTGTACCCTGAACTTTTCTTCCTAGAAAATTATTAATAACAGTGGGAGAGAATGTGACACACTTACCCCTTACAAACACCTTACAGAACTCCTTGATGTTCTTATCAGCAATATCCTCAGGAATGTTGACAATGAATTCCTTAACTAAACCCTCATAGCATTGAGAGAGCCCAGACACAATCTTTAACAACCCAACAGCCTTTATCAGGTCCATGACCTCCTTGACATCAACAACATCTTTTCCCAACTCCCTTTCCACAACCACCCTTCTTTGAATCACAAATTTCCAGTTGGCAGCTGCATCCTCAAGATGGAAAGAGATATTATCCAAAGGAACAACAGGAACTTTAACAGGAGACTTCCTAGCAGTGGTTTTCTTCACAGGAGAGATGTTAGGGACATCTTCCTCAACATCCTCTTCAGACTCAGAATCTTCTCTGACCTTCCTCTTCTTCACTTCAACCTTGCTCCATGATTTGGAGGGACCAATACCAGCAGTCTTCTTAGCTTTTCTAGCTGACATAAGTTCAGCCACAGATCTTCCTTTTCGAGTCTTCATGCGTTTAGCCACACTTGGGTTTAAGTGATGAAGTAAGCTATCCTCTTGATCATCAAACCTATCATCCACTAGGTCAATCACATCGTTTGTATCATCATGCTTCTCAGAGTGGGAAGCATTGATAATTTTAGATGCCACAACTTTTCCTTTTTCAGACACGGTTTTCCCTAGAGAGCACAACCCTTCAGCAACCATGTCTTTTTCAGAATAGGAGGAATCGTCATCCTTCTCACTATGTTGTTCAACCTCAGGAGAGGGGTACATTTTAGACAGGGGAGTAGAAACTCCCTTCACAGAATGTCATTCATTAAGGATTCTAGTGACTAGGTTTCTTATAACACGATCAGTGTGGTGTATATCTTCCTTAGAATTAGTGGCAGGAGTTGAGCCTGAAGGAATACTAGAGATGTTACCTTGATTGGGGCATGCAGAAGATGAGGCATCCATGGGTTGGTTCATATCAATGGCCTCGCAGGGAATAACAGAGAGAGGAACAACATCCAGAATCTCATCATCGGGAATGTCCATGGGAGGAGCACTGCCCTTTTGAGTAGACTTAGTATTTTTTGAAGCAGAAGTACATTGATGTTGTGACATCTTGGAGTTTTTCTGGAAAAAGTGCAGTTGCCCTAGTAGAGGTGTGTGAAGAAGGAGCAGGAAGATGGAAGAGTTGGAGTAAGTAGTGAGGCTATGGGGGTAGCGTGTGAAGACGTAATAGATGGTATTTCCAAAACTAGGTGATGATTTACCATAATGGGGGCATTTCATTTTAGCCACATAGACACTAATTTGATTACTTTTTCCACTCCATATTAATTGCTACAAGTCTTCATAAATACAAATCCCTAATTTTCCTCTCAAGTCTTCAAACTGATTTGCATCCAAGGCCTTTGTAAAAATATCAGCTAACTGCATCTCATTAGCAACATGCTCTAAGGCTACAATCTTATCCTCCACGAGTTCTCTAATAAAATGGTAACGGATATCAATATGTTTAGTCCTGCTGTGCTGAATAGGATTCTTTGAGATGTTTATAGAACTCAGGTTGTCACAGTACAATTTCATGACATCTTGCGTGACATTGTATTCAGTCAGTATTTGTTTTATCCACACCAGTTGAGAACAACTACTTCCAGATGCTATGTATTCAGCTTCAGAAGTAGACAGAGAAACACAATTTTTCTTCTTACTGAACCATGATATTAAATTCTTCCCCAAGAAGAAGTATCTTTCTGATGTGCTTTTCCTATTATCAGCACTTCCAACCCAATCAACATCACAATATCCAGACAACACAAATTCAGATCCATGAGTGTATAGCATCCCATAGTCACAAGTGCCATTGACATATTTCCGGATCCTTTTCACTTGATTTATATGGCTCACCTTTGGTTCAACTTGATATCTAGCACATACACCTCCAGCAAAAGCAATGTCAGGTCTGTTTGCTGTGAGATATATCAGACTCCCTATCATGCTTCTGTAGAGACTTTGATCCATACTGACACCATTTTCATCTTTAGACACTTTCAGATGAGTAGGAGCAGGTGTCCTCTTGTGGCTTTCATTCTCCATGCCAAACTTCTTAACAATATTCTTGACATATTTACTTTGAGATAGAAATATAGAATCTTCCATCAGCTTGACAGGTATGCCAAGAAAGTAGGTCAGATCTCCAACAAGGCTCATTTCAAATTCAGATTGTATTTGCTCAACAAAATGTTGAACCATCTTACTTGACATCCCACCAAACACAATATCATCCACATAGATCTGAGCAACCATGAGCTTTCTGAAGGAGAAGAGCGATCCAAATCGCAGCGGAATTTAAAATTTCTGCTTTAGTGATCCATACGAATGGGCATGATCAGTGATAGAATCGTTACCTCTTGTGGCGATTGTAACCTTTGATGCAGATCTACGGAGTGATCACGAACGTTGAACGATGACAATGCCCCTACTCAGTCCACACTAACGGATTCCTTCAATCTCAGAGAGAGAGAGAGAGAGAGAGAGAGAGAGAGAGAGAGAGAGAGAGAGAGAGAGAGAGAGAGAGAGAGAGAGAAACGAAATTGCAACTGCACAAATGCTTCTACACAAGGGTTCTATTTATAGAACTACTTGTGTGGGCTGCAAGCTAAAAAGCCCACTCAAGTGTATGTGGCCCATATCTTATAATATTCCAAAATCACTTAAGTGCGTGGTACCTTACCATATTTCGTATTCTACTTAAGTACACCGTACCTTACGATGTTCTACAATTCACTTAAGTGCGTCGTACATTACGGTCTTCCTTAGTTACTCTATCTCTCATCAATTCTTCCTTTTGTGTGTGACCCTGTAGGTTTTCACGGCATTGGCAATTATATTAAATCACATATTTAACATAATAAATAGTGAGCGGTATCTAGCAACACATCACTGCTACCTAAGACACGAAAATGTCATGTGATCTGACAAATCCTTTTGTGATAATACTTATGTGTACAATTACCCTTTTTCCCTTATGTCTATATTGAACACAAGGCGTAGACCGTATCATCCTTGTCCAGTTCAATATTGGGCCTATAGACATTTATCCTGTTACGCAGGATGGGAAAATTCCATCTAGGTCACTCACGTCCCTTAGCATGCTTCGTTGAGTACCCATCAACTGTCTTTATGGTCATCCAGTTACGGACAATGTTTGATTAGCAATAAGGCACTCGACTCTACATCTAGGGTCCATAGTGGTTTCAGGTCGAAGGGTGGTATACACCATTATCACCATGAGAATAACTTATGACACTTTGCATAGCATTCTATATAGTATTCTCATAGCGGGTCAATGCAGTATAAATATTACTCTTAATATTCATACCTATGTTTAAGACTTGATAACTCCTTATCTATGATCCATGAGATGTGATCATCAGTCTATATACATAATAGTCTTAATGCTTTAATGTTGTTCCCCTTCACAATAAAGCTCGACTATGGATACTTTAAGAATAGTGTCCTTATGTTTAATGTGGTCTCATGATCAAGTCACACTTGATACATTAAATGGACTATCTATTCTAGGGACTTTATTAGACAAACATAATAAAGAAAAAGCCTTTTATTATTAATAAATAATTCGATACAAGTACCAAAAGTATTGGCCTCTAGGGCTTACACCAACACTTTCCTCCTTCATCTTTGACGAATAAAATCTTATCAATGCCTTCCTTTCTGTATCCATTGTCAATGAGAAACACTGTAATCTCTCATACCAAGCTCTAGGTGCTTGTTTCAACCCATAAAGAGCTTTCCTCAACTTATACACATGCTTTGGAAGATTTGGGTTTGTGAATCCCTTTGGTTGTTCAACATATACTTCCTCATTCAAGTAGCCATTTAAGAAGGCACTTTTCACATCCATTTGGAACAGTTTAAACTTCAAAATACATGCCACTCCTAGCAACAATCTAATGGACTCTAAACGAGCTACAATGGCAAATGTTTCATCAAAGTCAACTCCTTCAACTTGAGTGTATCCTTGTGCTACTAATCTTGCTTTATTTTTAGTAACCATACCTTTTTCATCTGATTTATTCTTGTAAACCCACTTTGTTCCAATAACATTTATTCCTTCAGGTCTTGGAACCAATTCCCATACTTCATTTCTCTTGAATTGGCCTAACTCTTCCTGCATGGCATTGATCCAGAATTCATCAGTTAACGCTTCTTTAACATTATTAGGCTCAATCTTGGACACAAAACAGGCGTGTGAGATCACTTCCCTTGATCTAGTGGTGACCCCTTTATTTGGGTCTCCTATAATGAGATCTTTAGGATGATCCTTCTGAATTCTAATAGAGGATCCCTTATTAACTTTATCAGCTTCAGGTTCAGCTTGAGTGGACTCACTCTCACTACTTTTATCCAGGAGATCAGCTGGGGCATCATTCAGAAATGTTTCAACATCGTCTGTGACATCAGTCTCTTGATCATCAACAACAACATTGATAGACTCCATCATAACTTTTATTCTGGAATTAAATGCTCTAAAGGCTCTGCTGTTTGTTGAGTAGCCCAGAAATAATCCTTCATCACTCTTGGGGTCCGTTTTCCTCCTTTGTTCACGATCAACCAGGATATAACATTTACTACCAAACACATGGAAGTATTTGACAGTAGGTATTCTTCCCTTCCAGACTTCATATAAAGTGGTTGAGGTCCCTTTTATCAAGGTTACTCAGTTGTGAACATAATAGGCCGTGTTCATAGCTTCGGCCCAGAAGTGGTAAGGAAACTTTTTAGCATGAATCATAGCTCTAGCAGATTCTTGGAGAGTTCTATTTTTCCTTTCCACCACACCACTTTGCAGAGGGGTAATGGGAGAAGAGAACCCATGACCAATCCCTTCAGATGAACAGAATTCAGTAAATTTACTGTTCTCAAATTCTTTCCCATGATCACTTCTGATTCGGATAACATGACGCTCTCTTTCTCTTTGAAGTCTTTGGCAAATATCTTTGAACACATCAAATACATCATATTTTTCCCTTATAAAATTCACCCAGGTATATCTGGAGAAGTCGTCCACCATAACATAAGCATACCTTTTCCCACCAAGACTTTCCACCTGCATAGGTCCCATCAAGTCCATGTGGAGAAGTTCCAACACTTTAGATGTGGTGTCATGTTTGATCTTCTAATGTGACATCTTTGTCTGCTTTCCAACCTAACATTCACCACATACTCTTCCTTCTTCAATCTTTAATTTTGGGATTCCTCTAACAGCTTCAACATATATGATCCACTTCATTCCTTTAAGATGCAAATGACCCAGTTTTTGATGCTATAGTTTCACTTCTTCTTCTTTAGCTAGAGCACATATGGATGAATAGCTAGTTTCTTAAGGAATCCATATATAGCAGTTGTCCTTAGATCCGACTCCTCTCATGATCACCTCATTTTTTGCATTAGTAATCAGGCATTCAGTTTTTGTGAAGTTCACATTTAGACCTTGATCCCATATTTGACTGATGCTGATCAGGTTTGCAATCAATCCTTTAACAAGCAGCACATTATCAAGGTTAGGAACTCCAGGGCAGTTCAGCTTTCCAATCCCCTTGATTTCACCCTTTACTCCATCACCAAAAGTTACATAGCTGGTGACATGGTATTGAAGGTCAACCAACAGGTTTTTGTTTCCAGTCATGTGTCTGGAGCATCCACTGTCAAAGTACCAATCTTCTTTGGCTGAGACTCTGAAGGAAGTGTGAGCTATCAATTTAGTAGCACTAGCCCTAGGAACCCACTGTTTTTTGTTAGCAGGAATGTGTTGTTTGGGTCTAGGTTGATGAGTAGGACTAGGATAACCATACAGCCTAAAGCAGAATGGTTTTATGTGACCAAATTTCCCACATTAATTACATCTCCATCGCTGGTGTTTTCCTTTATGTTGTCTTTCCTTGTGATGTTGAGACACCTGATGTGACATCTTTGGTTTTCTACCAGTGGGACTACAATCAGGAGAGGATTCATTGAACCCAAGGCCAGTCATGTCTCGTGCCACCTTTCCAGCCTAGAGGATTTTGTCTAAGGTGTCAGATCCACTGTTTAACATTCTGACATACTTTGTCATCTCATCCAGTTTGGAATTCAGGAACACAACTTTAATCTTCAACTTAGAGATGGTTTCTAAGTGTTTTGTCCTCTCAGTCTCTAGCTGAGTTATCAGTTTCTTCTGATTCTCCACTTGTTGACACACTTCTTCACTTCTGAAACACAACTTCCTTTAACAAGTAGCTAATTCATCAAAGGTCAATTCATCATCACTGGAGTCTTCATCAAGATCCCATCTCCCAGTCAAGGCAGTCACAAGATTGGCTGATTCTCCTTTTGTTTCACTTTCAGAATTATCATCAAACCAAGTAGCAGCAAGACTCTTCTTCTGTTTCTTGAGATAGGTCTCACATTCAGCTCTAATGTGACCATACCCTTCACATTCATGGCACTGAATTCCTTTGCCCTGTCTGGATTTTTCTTCAGATTTTGTTCTTCTTCCAGCATCATTGGGCCTACTGATGTCAAATGAGTTGTTCTTGACATTAGACGTTGACCTCACATCCATCCTCTTTAGGATTTTGTTGAATTGTCTTCCAAGTAACGCTAAATCATTTTCCATATCTTCATCAATATCATGACTACTTTCTTCCTTTTTATCTTCAGTGTTTGACACAAAGGCTATGCTTTTGACTTTCTTTTCAGATCCATCACTCATTCCCAACTCAAATGTTTGGAGGGATCCAGTTAGCTCATCCACTCTCATCTTGCAGATATCTTGAGATTCTTCTATGGCTGTCACTTTCATGGCAAATCTCTTGGGAAGTGATCTGAGGATTTTCCTCACAAGCTTTTCATCTGACATCTTCTTACCCATGGCTCCTGAGGCATTAGCAATTTCAAGGATATTCATATGGAATTCATGAATACTTTCATCTTCTTTCATCCTCAAATTCTCAAACTTTGTAGTAAGCAGCTGCAATCTAGACATCTTCACTTTAGAGGTACCTTCATGAGTAATTTTGAGAATATTCTAAGCATCTTTAGCCACCTCACAATTGTTCACCAGTCTGAAGATGTTCTTATCAACCCCATTGAATATAGCATTCAATTATTTAGAGTTTCCAAGAGCTAGTTCATCCTCCTCCTTGGTCCATTCTTCCTCGGGCTTCTTATCAGTTGTAACTTCTTCATCCTTTATAGTGAAGGGATGTTCCCAGCCTGTTAGAACAGCCTTCCAAGCCTTATTATCCAACGATTTCAGGAAGGCTACCATCCGAGGTTTCTAGTAGTCATAGTTAGATCCATCCAGAATTGGTGGTCTGTGCACAGATCCTCCGTCTCTATCCATAGTACCAAAAAGTAACGTCCCGAGATCTCACCCAGATCCAGAGCAGGATGCCTGCTCTGATACCAATTGAAATTCTGGTATCATATATGAGATATAGAAGGTAATGTCACGACACTAATATTTGAACAACAAGTGAAGTATAAACAGGATAAAAACAGAGAAACAATTTAAACAGCGACACAAACAATTGTGAACGCAGTTCGGTGCAAACACACCTACGTCTGGGGGCTACCAAGCCAGGAAGGAAATCCACTAAACAGAATTAGTTCAAAGACTCTCAGTAAACAACTTCAAGTTACAGTCTTTTTACCTAATCTCTACCCGTGTGACTTCTATCTAAGAACTCTTAGATATGAGACCCTACTCACTCCCCCTCAATCACATCAGTGATACTAGAACAAATACTACAAAGAAAGAAGACACACTTCAAGGACACATACTTGATCTTGCTTAAAAGCTTCAATCAGGTAATCAAATACACTCGTACTTTAAAGCTTAGAGTGGACAAATTACAACACAAACCTCAGTCCAATTCATACATCAACAAGATGAATGAATGGCTCACAATTCACAAGTTCACACAAGACTAAAACCCTAAAACTCTCTCACTTCATCATTCGTATCTTGTGTGTCTAAAACAGGTTTTACATGGCCTTTAAATAGAAGCTTTTTGAATGGGCCTAGGCAGCATGAAACCCTAATTCTATTTTAATTGCTCATCTTCTAAGAAACAGTAGCTAATCATTCCTTTTTGGAAAATAGAACATTCTGGTTTTAAATAAAATTACTCCTTGAATAACGCATGCAATCTCCACATAAGAACACAAATATTTGCATGAAAAGCGCAACAACAAAACACATAACATTCAGACTGAATGTTCTGTATGCACATGTCTTAACATCGGGTCTGACATCTTGGATAACTCTTGCACAACCATATTTAAACTACCCGTAGGAAGCTGATATCACATGTCAAGACAACACGCGTGACATCTTGTGATAACACTAAGTTTTACCAAAATTGATGCCAACACATAGAACCAACAATCAGTGTCAAGACCTGGCATATCATGATATGACTAAGCAATCACATCAGAGTATTCTCGAAGAAGATCAACCAACCTCTTCTTAACCTCTGGACAAAGCTGCAACCCAATCTTGACTTCCTTCACCTCATCCTCGGAACCCAAGTTGACTAATTCAATTTGCTCTTAAAACGGATGAATGGCTCTTTCATCGTGCTCAAGCATACGAGATAACTCATCAGGCACTTCTTCATCATCATTCTCTTCCTCAGCTTCAAACACATGGAAATCAAAGTTTGGAGAGGGAGTAGGATCATTATGTACAATGGTTTTGAAAACCAACCTGCATAATGATTTGATATTTTGATTTTAGAGAAATGGAGTGCAAACAAATATTATGCAGATATGGGAACAAATTATTGCTTATTTATGTTTTTTGTGATTAACATTTTCCGAAAAAGAAAAAAGCAAAAACAAACATCATAGATGTGGATGAATAAAATTGTATTTTTATTGATGATAAATTTGAAAACAGGTACTTTGTATTTCACTTCTCCCTTAGGCATAGGAGAAGGATTTTTCTTAATTAATAAAATAAATTACTTTGAACGGTGCATAACAACAGGTACATCAAGAACAACCCAATTGTTGCAAGTCTGTCAGTGCGTCACAAAGTTGGCACAAGCTTCATCTTCATCATCGTCTTCAATAACTGCAGTTGAGTGTTGTTCATCCCCATGAATGAACCATCCACTGAGGAAAACTTCTTGCATAGCCTTGAAATTTCTGGAAAATGGCCCTTGTTGAAATGGCCCGTGTTGAAACTCATGGATCCATGGCCTTCCCAGTAAACAGCTGTAGGCCGAATCAATGTCCATTACTTGAAAAGTAATTTGAAATTCACTCAGACCAATCTTAATTGGAAGGTCAACCTTTCCATTGACAGTTTTTTGGGAACCGTTAAACGCTTTTACCACCATACCACTGTACCTCATATGGGCGCCTTGATAAGGCAGTCTCGTCAATGTTGACTTGGGCAACAGATTCAATAATGAACCAGTATCAACCAATACATTGAAATGTGGAGTGCCAAGTTGTGATTTCTACCTTCCTCGGGAAGTTCTTCATCAGAAAAGCTCAGATTATTACACGAAGTGATGTTAGTGACAATATGATCAAACTGATCCACTTTAACATTATGCTCTACGTAGGCTTGCTCCAACACTTTCTGCAAAGCCTCTCTATGCGCTTTAGAGTTCATCAATAAAGACGACACGAATTTATTTGAAGGCGTTTGGAGTAGCTGCTCCACAACGTTGAACTTTCTTTTCTTGATTAAACACAAAACCTCGTTATCATCATTAACCCACTGGATTCACCATACTGACATATTGGAACATTAACCGGATAAACTGCAGGAACATCTCCCTTCTTGCCCACCATAACATCTTCCATAACTTTTGGAGATATTGGGCCAAATACACGACCACTATGGGTCACCTTAACGACATCTGCAATTCTTACCACTGAATTTGCGGACGGAAGAGGAACCTTTTTCCCTTTCTCAACATAGTAGCATTGTATTTATAAGGAACAACTTTATCGGATGATTATGGTATGGGGCCCGCTAACCGCATCACCAACGATGATACCGATCTATTGTCATTCTTGCTGATGTCAAACTGAATAACTACCCGCTCAGGGGTATTAAATACTGGTACGATAACATTCACATCATTGCCCATATATCTGGACTACTGGCTCTGAATTATACTTTCATCTATCAATTTCTGGATGTCCCTCAGGGCAATCACACATCCTCGAGGGTTGACACTACAGATAACACAATCCTCATGGTCATGCTCATAATCACTTATTAAGCACAGAGTTTTATGGATCTCTACCAAAGACTGGCGAATATGACGAACATTAAAAACCCTGAAGTTCTCGGGACAACCATCTACCATGATCACAGAAGCATTGCTAAGAGCGGGCAACCAATTTTCTTTGACATTAGGTGCTCAATATTCAAAGGAAACCATACTGTAAGACCCCACTTTTGACCCTAAGATCCCTCATGATATCTCATCATATGCATTGGCTTTGAGATCACACCTTGGCATCCTCCTTACCCCTCACTCATTGGGTTTGCATTGAGAGAGATCACCAAGCACATTTGATTGTATCATACTTTGTTTTTCATTATTTACTAACCAAAATACCAAAAATATGTCAATGTATAGTTTGTTGTTTTTGTAGGTAGTGTGTACATCCACCAATGCCTCATCAAGCTCATATCTAGGGTTTGAGACCCTCAATGCAAGGATACTAATCAAAAGATGATTCACATTGATTCTAGACATCATATATGGGTCCCTATGATCTTCACATATCATTTTGATCAAGAATTCATCAAGAGTTTGAATCTTGTTTGCCTTGGAAACCCTAATTCATTTGGGTATCTTATGTGACTTCTTCAGCAAGTTTCTGCAATATTTGATCAAATATTTCAAGGTATACTTCATATTAAATCATCTTATGAATATATGATCCTCCATGAGTCCCAAAAATTAAGAGAATGTCAAGCTAGCAAGATGGTTCATGGTGGTTGACCAGAGAAAGTCAACTGGTCAAAACTGGGGTTCCCTATACCCTATCTCCTACAATGTTTGTCATATGGAAATGATTCCGAGTGAAACTTTACTCATAATGAAATTCCAAACAAATTTAATTTGAAGTTAAGAGCTAGTTTTGCTTGGAAAGTCATTTTTATGGTGAAATATTATAGGTCATTTTGTCTGAACCCTAGTCAAGAGGTCAACTTCCCAAGACCATAACTTGCTCAATTGTTATGATATGAAAGCCATTAAAATTCCATGATCAAATTCAAGATGTAATTTTAAAATTTAATGTTTGTAAGAATTTCAAATTCAACTTGAAAATGCATATGCCAAGAGGAAACATTATAGGTCATTTTGGGCCATTACCATTGAACAAGTGATTTTCCTCAACTTCTAAAATGCATAACTCCTTCATGCCAAATCCAATTGAGGTCAAATTTGTGACAAAATTGAATATCTTTGAAATAAATACAACTTTTATTAAGAAACTATTTCCATTTGAAGTCCATAGAAAAAGTTGTTCTAGGTGGAAGAAGTGAACATTTGGCTTGGTACTTAGAAAATTTTCCAATATGTTTGATTTTCCACCTCAAAATTCATCATGATCCAAGCTCCAAATGGAAACATGTTCAATATGAAAGTTGTTCCCCTTGATTTCAACTTTCCAAAAAATCCAAGATCATCTCATTTGGATCAAAATTGAAGGACTTGCGCATGGGTGTAATGCATGGCCCCATTTGGAAAGATTTGTGACCAATTTCAATTTCAACATTGCATGGTCCTTTGATTTCATTTCAGCATCATCTGGAATTGAGCTTGGACCCTTTGACATCATTGATTGGGCTTTGTACACGCTCATGCAAGCTTGCATAAGATTATTAATATTTTTGGATTTTTAATGGAAGTGTACAAAGAGAATTGAGTAAGCTTATAAATACAAGTGCCCTGAGCTCAAAAAGGCATCAACACCTTGCCCAAGCTTTGCCAAGATGACTCAGACCCCTCACTCCAAGAATTTCTTGAGGATTTCATTAAAATCGAGTTTGAATTTCACCTTTTGTTTTGAAGTTCAAACTCCAAGAATTCATTGCTCTTTTCATCTCAAATGATCACTGCAAGCAAGAGGAGGAAGAATCAAGCAAATCCAGATCAAGATCAAGCTGAATTGAAGCTACTCGAAGGTTAAATTTCAAAAACTTCATCTCTTCGATTCTCTCTCAATTCTTCACTAATCTTTGTGATTTTTGGTTGGCTGAAGTCCTCTCAATGTAGGCAACAAGATTGAGTTGCTTTGAGGGAAAATCGAAGCAACTCAGTTCATGATCCCCAAAATTCAAATCCTTGTATCTTTTTATATACTTGGAATTGGAGAAAATTGAGGTCAGATTCGTGATCCTAAGCATTTTCTCTTCAAAATAGTGTCCTTGTTTTCCATTTTTCATGATGTTTAGGTTGGACCAGTCCGGTGGTCATCACCAGAGAAGATGACCGGAGCTAGGGCTCCGGTGGTGTGTTGGCAACGTTCCAACCATCTGATCTTAGTTCAGCATTCTAATCTTGGCCCTTGGTTTTGATTACCACGCGTGTGGCGCTTTGACTCAAGTCCACCATGGATAGCGCGCACGTGGCCATCAGATCTTTCACCTCAATTAATGAGGGAGATATGACGGCCCTTGTTTTTTTTGTATTTTCTGATTTTTCATTTAATTACTTTATTTTGTTTAATTCATATTAATTTCATTTTTAATCCAAAAAATTTGGCACTTTCACCAAAAATCTTTAAATATTTTTCTCTTTCGGTTTCTGAATTAAAATTATTTTTTTGGATTAATTTTGATATTTTTCATGAATTAAATGTTTTTGTGCATATTTTTAATTGTTTAAAAATACTTATGACTTTTCAAAAATCATGATTTTTTTGTCTAAGGTCCTTTGACCTTGTTTGACCTAGCATAAATCTTTTGGCCGATTATGTGGTATTTTGAAGAGATTTTAGGTTTTGGCTAAATTAAATTGAATTTTAATGCATTTTTTAATTTGATTTTTAATTGACTAATTGTTTAAATTTTATGTTGAGCCATTTTTATGGTCTTGTGATGTTTGAATTTTTTTTTTGGGCCTTGTTCAAGGTTTATTTGACTTTTGTTGGATTAAAATCATTGGATTTAGGGGATTGATGAAATGTATATTTCATCTCCAAAAATGAATGAATGATTTTAATTTGATAAAATTCCTCCCATGACCAACTTGTGTTTCTCTCACTTCTCTTGCCTCTTCATCTTCATCCCTATTCTTTCCCATTCCTTTCATTGACCAATGAAGTCTCAATATCCTAAGGCTAATTGGTTCATCAATGACTTTGTATCAGATTAACCAATACAAATATGGATGAGCTTTTATTTTAGTGTGTTGTATGTTTTAGGAGTTTTGTTCACTATACCAAATATCTAACATGCATTAACACCTAAATTTTTATTGCCCGACCTCAGATATTTGTGACTTCTACATCAGTCCAATTACGATTGCTTGACATAGAGCTAAATTTTGACCCTAAAGGCATAACATTCTAGTAAGTGAGATTGTAAGTCTCCCATCTTTCATGGTATTGTGTGGAAAATTGTCCTTTTTTCCTTCCTATGGAAGATGTCTTGGTTCAAGGATTCATGCTTGTGAATAGATGGTTGAGTGTTCTCCAAAGAATGACTTAATCAATTGAAAAGCAAAAAACACCACTAACATTCAATTAATCTTAACAAACATTTAACTAACTCTTATTAATATTTCTTTGCTTTCAAGCCATTTACTTTATGCAATTTAATTTTTAGTCATTTATCATTCATTGCCATTTACATTTCTTTCAAATTGTTTATGTTTATGTCATTTTCACTTTTCTCTTTTGAGCCATATATTGTGATTGTATATATTTGTTTGTGCATTTTTGATCTTTTGTTTGTGGTCTTAGGACCTTAAAATACTAAATAAACAAAAAAAACCCCTAAAAAATGTTTGGTTGATTGTTGATCTTGATCTGAACTATTGGACTTAGGATTAGGCAATATTCGCTGTGCAAAAAGGACTTGGCCAATGCCAACATTTTATGATCAAGTTATTGTGAACTAAGCCTTCATCTGATGCATGTCTTGAGGATTTATTTGAACTTATCTGCTACATTGTCTTAATGCCAAATGTTACTTTGATCTTGTGTCTAATGCCTTATTTTGAGTTGATCAAGGAGTATTTCATCTGATACATGAGAAGACAAAGAAGACTGTTAGCTATGGGATTTGCTTGCTTGGATGTGGATATCTTTATTTGATGCCTTGATCTTCGTGATGTCTGATATTGCTATTTGCTTGTTGAGTATTACTGATCCAAAGTCCAAAGGAAAAATGGGTTTCTATATGACATTCTTGTCTATTGGATTGCATCCCATTGGTCAGATCTTTTCAACTCTTAACTTTTAATTTTATGCTTAGGATAGCCTCTTCATCTCCTCCCACTTCTTAAATTTCAAAATCTCTTCCCCTTTTTAAAAACTTTCTTTGCTTGTGATTTCAAACTTAGACCTTGTTTAAATGATTAGAAACTTTGGCCTTATGCCATTGAATTTTCAAACTCTTTCTTAAATCAAATCTGTACAAAATTCTAATCATATTTACTTAAAATTTCAAAAGACAAAAAGAATCAACACTCATTCAAATTTTTGGCTTATTTGTGCCCCCTTTTTAATTAAAATTTTGTTAAAAGCAACTCACCCATTTTGAAATTGATACCACAAACTATGAGGTTTTGATACCTCATTTTTATGTTCGTACGTAGGTGTAAGACCCCAATTTTGACCCTAAGATCCCTCATGCTACCTCATCATATGCATTAGCATTGAGATCACACCTTAGAATCCTCCTTACCCCTCATTCATTGGGTTTGCATTGGGAGAGATCACCAAGCATCATGTGATTGTATCATACTTTGTATTTTATCATTTTTACTAACCAAAACATCAAAAATATGTCTTTGTAGGTAGAGCATGTGCTCACCTTTGATCTATCAAGCTCACATCTAGGTTTTAAGACCCTCAATGTCAGGTGTTAAATCAAGAATTGGTTTAATATGGATCTAAGCATCATATATGAATCCCCATGATCTTTACATGTTATTTTGATCAAGAAATCATCAAGAGTTTGAAATTGGTTTACCTTGGAAACCCTAATTCATCTGGGTATTTTGTGTAACTTCTTCAACAAGCTTCTTCATCAATTGATCAAATATCTTAAGGGATACATCAAATTTCATCATATTATGCATATATTATCCTCCATTAGTACCAAAAGTCAATATAATGGCAAGATAGAAAGTTGGTTCATGGTGGTTGACTAGAGGAATTCATCTGATCAAAACTGGGGTTCCCTAGACCCTATCTCCTACAATTTTTGTAATATGAAAATGATTCCAAGAGAAACGTTATTCTAAATGACATTCCAAACAACTTTAATGTTGAGGTCTAGAGCTAGTTTTTCTTAGAAAGTCAATTTTTTATGGTGAAAGATTATAGGTCATTTTGTCTAAACCCTAATTTGGAGGTCAACTTCCCAAGGCCATAACTTGCTCAATTTTTATGAGAAGAAAGATTTACAAGTTGCACAACCAAATTCAAGATGTCTACTTCAATTTAGATGTTTGGAGGAAGACAAAATTCAACTTTTATATGCATGTGATATGAGGATACATTATAGGTTATTTTGGACCAATGCCATTGAACAAGTGATTTTCCTCAACTTCAAAAATGCATAACTCCATATTAAATCCAAATAAGGTCAAATTTGTGACCATTTTGAATTACTTTGAGAGAGCTACAACTTTGATGAATAAACATTTCTCAGTTTAAGCTCACATAAAAAGTTAGCCAAGGTGGAATAAGTGAACATATGCCTTGACACTTAGAATTTTTTTTGACATGTTTGATTTTCCCAACTTCCACCTCAAAATTCATCATGATGCAAGCTTCAAATGAAAAAGTGTTCAACATGAAAGTTGTTCCTCTTGATCTATCCTTTCCAAAAATCCAATTTCATCCCATTTGGACAAAGTATGAGTGACTTGCGCATGGCTTGGACTTGGATGACCATTTGGCATAATTGAACTTGCATTCTTCATGCACAATTGCATGACTTACCAATGTGACTTCAGCAATGTTAGCACTCTTTTTGGACCTGAAGACATTATTACATGGGCTTATCATACGCCCATGCATCCATGCAACATACATTGCTATTTTTGGAACTTATTTTCAAGTGTGCATTCAACAATCATATGGCTATAAATAGAGCCATCCATGATCAGAATCAAGGACCCCTGCGCGCCAACTTTGAATCCCTAGCTCCAAACCCTCTCATTAAAAGGATAACCTTGAGAATTTCCATTGGAAATTGAGTTTGAATCTCTAAGAGTCCTGTACCTTTTGCTGATTCATTTCCATCCCATCAATGTCCAGAGCAAGATCAAGAGTAATTGGAAGCAAGACCGTGTTCATACAGACCTGGTTGAAGGTATTTTCCAAAAAAAATCATCTATTCGATTCTCACTTAATTCTCCATAGTTCTTCTTGATCTTTGGTTGTCTGAAGTCCTACCAATGTAGGCAACAAGATTGAGTTGCTTTAAGGTCAAATCGAAGCAACTCAAATTAGGATCCTCAAAATTCAACTCCCTGTATCTTTCAAAATACTTGGAGTTAGGAAAAATTGACGCCAGATTCGAGCTCCTGGCATTTTTTACTTTAAATTCATGTCCTTCTTTTTAATTTTTGTGATGGTTGTGAGTGGACCAATCCGGTGAAGCTCATCGGAGAAGGAGACTGGAGCTTTGGCTCCGGTTGTGTGCTGACATTCATCTGAACCACATGATCCTTTTGAAATGTTTTAATCTCGTGCATTGGTTTTGAATATCATCCGTGCAACACTTTGACTCGTGTCCATCATAGAATGCGCGTTGAGGACCACTTAATCTGCCACCTCAATTAATGAGGGAGATCAAGTGGTCCACGTTTTTTACTATTTTCTGATTTTCATTTTTATTGGTTTATTTTCATTAATTCATATTAATTTTAATATTGATCCCAAAAATACGAGAGTTTCACCAAATTTTTTAAAATAAATTCCTCTTTTATTTTCTAAATCAAAATTATTTTTTGGATCATTATTAATATTTTTCATGATTTGATTATTTTTGTGAATATTTTTAATTATTTAAAAATAGTTCTAACTTTCCAAAATTAATGAAATTTTTTCTCTAAGGTCCTTTGACCTTGTTTTACCTATGATAAATCTCATGGCCATTTATTTGGTGTTTTGATGAGGTTTTAGGATTTTTACCAACCATAATTTAATTTAATGCATTATTTAATTGATTTTAATTGTTTAAATGCAAAATAAATTGTGTTGAACTTTTGATATTGACTTGTTGAGTTTGACTTGTATTGTTGGGCCTTGGTCAAGGTTGATTTGACTTTGTTGAGTTAAAATCATTGGATTTAGGGGATTGATGAAATGGAGATTTCACATCCCAAAAAAAATGTGATTTTAATTTGATAAAAGTCCTCCTTTGACCAATTTGTGTTGATTCTATTTCCCATCCCTCTTCATCTCAATCCCATTCTCTTCTCATTCATTTCATGGACCTATGATGTCTCTATATCTTAAGGCTAGTTAATTACAAAGTCAACATAAGTGTGGATGAGATTAGGTCCACCCCTTTTGCATATTCTTTTAAGTGTGGTATGTTTTAGGAGTATGGTTCATAATACCATATCTGTAACATGCATTAACACTAAAATTTCTATTGCCCAACCTCAAATAGTTGTGACTTTTACATAAGTCCAATTACAATTGCTTAACATAGCGCTAAATTATTGACACAAAAGGCATAACATTCTAGTAAGTGAGATTGTAAATCTCCCCTCTTTCATGGTATTATGTGGAAACTTGGCCTTTTTTCCTTCCTTTGGAAGATGTCTTGGTTCAAGGATCCATGCTTGTGAATAGTGGGTTGAGTGTTCTCCAAAGAATGACTTAAACAAAAGCAAAAGCAATACTAACTTCTAATAAACTAACAACTAACATTTAATTTCAAGCCATTTACTTTTATTCACTTTAATTTTAAGTCTTTATTCATTTGCCATTATTCAGACGATTTAACTTGTTTACCTTAATGCCATTTTCACTTTGATCATTGAAGCCTTATCTTGTGATTATATTGTGATTGTGTATACTTGCTTGTGTTTGTGGTCTTTTGACCTTAATGTACATAATAACAAAAAAAACCCTAAAAGACATTTGTGTGGATTGTTGGATTGATCTGTGACATTGGACTTAGAATTAGGAAACACTCCCTATGCAAAAGGTCTTGGCCAATGCCAACTTTCAGGAAACCAAGTGCTTGTGAATTGAAACTTTATTTGCAGCAAGTATTGAAGATCCATTTGAGTTCATCTACTACATGATCTTGTTGAAGCTATTATTTTGAACCTGTGCCTAGTGCCTATCTTTGAGTTCATCTGATATATGGGAGTTTGTGAAGAAGATAATGGAATTTCTAAGCTTGGATGTGGCTATGCTTATTTGATGCCTTGCTCTTCATCTTGCTATTTGTGTATTGATATTTCTTGATTCTAAAGTCCAAGGGAAATTTGAGTTTCTATATGACATTCTTGTCTATTGGATTACAGCCCATCGGTCAACCCTTTTCAACTCTTAACTTTTAACTTTTACTTAGGATTAGTCTCTTTATCTCTTCCCCACTTCTTTAATTTCAAATCTCTCCCTCTTTTTTAAAATATTATTTGTTTGTGATTTCTAAACTTAGACCATATTGCAAATTATAAACTTTGGCCTTATGCCATTGCATTTTTAAACTCTTTTCCTAATCAAACTTGTAAACGAACCTAACTATACTTGACTTAAGATTTAAAAATACAAAAAGAACTAACACTCATTCAAACCTTTTTAGGCCGTTTGTGCCTTTGTTAAAACTTAATTTTTTGTTAAAAGCAATGCATCCACTTTGAAATTATTACCACGAACTACGAGGTTTTGATCCCTCATTTTTATGTTGGTACGTAGGCACAAGCCCGAAGGTCTTGTCAAACACTAAAATATAATTAATGAATTCTTTTCTCATCCGTCCACTCTATTTATTGCAAACATCATTTTATACCAAAACACATGTACACACAAGAAAGGGATCCCTAGGAGTACCTAGGACGCTTTGGGTGCTAACACCTTCCCTCTGTGTAACCAACCCCCTTACCTGTAATCTCTGGCATTCTATTAGTTATGATTTGAAAACTTCTTATCTTTTTGGGCTTTGTTCGTACTTTTCCCTTTTCCCTTTGAAACAATAAAAGCGCGGTGGCGACTCTGGTTTAATTGACGTTAAGTTTATCCATAGCTTGATGGTCATGAATTTACCGCTATAGTAGGCACAAGTCTGAAGGACTTGTCAAACACAAAAATATAATCAATGAATTCTTTTCTCATCCACACATTCTATTTTTCTCAAATATCTTTTATACCAAACACATATGCACACATAATAAGGGCTCCCTAGGAGTACCTAGGACACTTTGGGTGCTAACACATTTCCTTTGTGTAATTAACCCCCTTACATGTAATCTCTGGCATTTTATTAGTTTTGATTTAAAAACTTCTTATCTTTGGGTTTTGTTCGTACTTTTCCCTTTTCCTTTGGAAACAATAAAAGCCCGGTGGTGACTTTGGTTTTATTGATGTTAAGCTTATCCATAGCGTGATGGTCATGAATTTACCGCTACACATACCTCTTTCGATTAGTTTATGGACCTAAATCTTCAAAGCATATTAGTTTTCAATATCATGGTCGGGAGCTCCTTGATGAAAGGCACAATGAATATCCGGCTTGAACCATTATGGCAAAGGTTCAGGAGTGCGTGGAGGATTTCTTGGTTGAATCAGATTCTTGACAACCAAAGAAGGATATAATTATGCATTAGTCATTGGAATAGGGTCAAAAGTGACCTTCTTCCTCTCGAAATTCTGATGATTGTTGTTATAGTTATTATGGGTACGTTGTTGTTGTTGATGTTACTGTATGGGTACTAATTGATTTGCTGAATTGTTGGTAAAAATAGAAATAATTGATGATACCTGATGATGTTGTTGGAGAGATTGGGAATTCTTTTTCACGCAAAGCCTTCTCTGCCTCCCCACAGACACTGCATTGGTTTCCCCTTCCTTCCTTTTGGAGAAACTACCATAATATTTCTTGCTCGAAGATGTTTCATCTTTATACAACTGGCCCTCTCGTACACCCTCTTCTAATCGCATCCCCATGTTCACCATTTCGGTGAAATCATTAGAAGCACTGGAAATCATGCGTTTATAATAAAACGAACTTAGAGTCTTCAAAATCATCTTGGTCATCTCTTTCTCCTCCAAGGGTGGGCTAATTAGAGCAACAAGCTCTCTTCATTATTGAGCGTACTCCTTGAATGTATCTTTATCTTTCTGAGACATCGATCACAATTGATCCTGATCGGGAGCCATATCAACATTATACTTGTATTGCTTGACGAAAGCCTCGCCCAAGTCATTAAAGGTACGAACACTAGTACTGTCTAATCTCATATACCATCGAATTGCAACACCAGTTAAATTGTCTTGGAAGTAGTGGATGAGTAATTAATCGTTGTCTGTCTGAGCAGACATCTTACAAACGTACATTACAAGATGACTCGGAGGGAAAGTATTTCCCATATACTTCTCAAAGTCTGGGACCTTGAATTTGATAGGGATCTTGACATAGGGTACCAAATACAACTCAACACCACTTTTACCAAACAGGTCTTTCCCCCTTAGGGTCTTCAATTCCTTTATCGGCTCAAGAAATTGGTCTTTCATATCGTCCATCTTATGATAAACATCGGGGGCATCAGACGGCTCAGAGTGATAGATGGTTTCCTCAACACGGGGCAAAGTATGCACGACATGACGAGGAATAAACATGACCGAGCTAGATGCCGATAAAGAAGCAAACGTTGGAGCATATCCTTCAGGAACAAAGTTCGGTGGCATTCCCCACGGGAATCTGATGGGCATGGCTGGCATAGACTGGCTAGCAGCAACTACAAGCACTGACATTGAGGCAATTTCAGAGATAACAATCCTTTGAGGATGCGGAGTTGCAGGAGGAGGAGATGCTTGATTCTGAGCAACAATCATAGACTCCATCAAAGAAGTGAGTCTAGAAATCTTATCCTTGAGCTCTCTGTTCTCTTGTTCTAGTTGCTCCATTCTTCCCAGGTGATTAGCTCGAGTATTGTAGTGATGAGTCAACTTATCTGATACAGAGAGGAAGAACAATAAGATATTTGGCTGAAGAAACCTATTATGCAAATGATGCATGAAATGCAATGTTTTTTATTTTTATTTCAAGGAACATACAAGGTCTTATTTGCAAATATTCATCAATTAACAATTTGACCATAAAAATCTCTTTTTATTCATAAAATTTTGGAAGGATTACACTGAGTACTATTTCAGAAACCAAAAATACAAATACAAGAGAAAAGGAAAATTTCATCCTAAGGATCCCTAGCAATAGAATCAACTGAACTGGCCAAGGGCGTGTACTTCCTTCGGATGCGTCTGATCTCTTACTCAAAAGTTGTCTACATCTGAGCTTTCTCGAGAACGAGCCGATCAACAATCTTCTACCAAGAACCGGAAGGCTGAGGCATACTAGGGGGAAATAAATCCTCTGGCTTTCTCTGTCTCCTCATTGCACGTTCTTCAAGAACCTCACTGATTGTATCCTTGTCTTTCGAATCAAGTTGCAACTCTACGTGCTCTCGGTTCAAAGCATGGAACCGCTCTTCCCATAGATCCCTTTCTTGCTTCATCTAGGAAAATGCGTCTTCCAACTCCTCTACATCTTGGTTAGGAAGAGTTGATGGCTCAACCACAACTATAGACACAGGTCTTTCACAGGCGTACATCATCTTAAGCTCCAAAGTTCTCTTCTTCACCCAAATAAAGTAAGCTTCAAAATCTACATAGTTGTATGGACCAAGCGCGGCTCTTCCCTTCCTATGGACATTGTGCCAAGCATGTACCATCCCACTCTTCAAATTTTGGGGATCTTTACCCTCTTAATAGAATAGGCTTTCTAACTGAACGTTATTAGGTTTATCTATCAAGGGGAACCCAAGCTGACAACGGGCCAAAGCAGGGTTGTAGTTGATTCCTCCTTGTGTACCAATGAGAGGTACATTAGAGAACTCTCCACAAATGTCAATAATCTCCACTCCATCAAATGAAGAATCATACCAAACAATATAATCATTTGTGAGAGACATAAGTCTCTCAGACCACCATAGACATTGTTTGTTCTCCAAGAAGACTACTGACTGAGGCAAGTGTGAAATAAACCACTTGTACAGAAGAGTAATGCAACACACAATGGTTCCATCACCCTTAAAATTCCTTAAATGCAAAGAGAAATATGTGCCACCCAGCAAAGTCAGAACAAGGTTCCCCATAAAGAATATTCTAATGGCGTTAACATCAGCAAAACTATCAATGTTAAGGAACAATGCCAAACCATATATGAGCAAGACGAGGATGGCATCAAAAGCGTACATGCTACCAACTTGAGCAAAAGCAGTAGCTCTACAAATAAGAAACTCATAAGTCATCCCCATAATCCCTCCTTTCTTCATCATATTAGCATCAATCTCAGATTTCTTCAAATGAAGAGCCTCGATTATGACTTGAGATCTCGGAATCTCCTCTAATCCACTAAAAGGAACCTTGCTGGATCTGGGTATACCCAAGAGATGGGCATACTCTTCCAACATGCTCATGAGCTGGTAATCAGGAAAAGTGAAGCACCAATAAATAGGATCATAGATTTGGAGCAAGACACTCAAGATTCCTTCCATAACTTTGGTAGACAACACGAACAAAAGCTTCCCATGACATTGCTTAATGTCTAAGGGATCAACTACAAAGGATGACAACTTCCTTAACTTTTTCAAATCGGGAGATTTGAAACTATACTTTTTAGTGTTCCTTCTTCCATAATCCATGGTCTGAAAATATTTGTAGATATGACCTTAGTTCCTTGAAAATTTATTACTGTGATGAATGTTATGATGTGCATGAATGAATGCAACAATCACACACATGACAAACACAAACAAAGGCCACGGGATGGATCAAGTCATCATCAAGATCAATCATCCATTTTAGTGGATTTAGGTTCTTTCCCTTATCAACACCCAAGATCCACTGTTTGATGAGGCCGATCGGGTCAACCGAGAATCAAAGGGTTTGTTGTGAGTCACCAGCATGAAGTCAGGTTAAGAACCATCCCAAAGGAGTGCACTAAGGATTAAAACCTGTAGATCATATTCTAAAAAGGCCCTAGAGTCGTGATCATATCTATCAGATACTATATGTTTAGATAACTGACTCATCAACCCATAGTATTCTCGAGAGAGACTCGTTTAAGTGTAGTATCATGTAACAACTGTTATCAAGTCTACACTTGAACAGTCTCTTCACTACATCCTAAATAGGGCAAGTTGAGTTAAATGTTCAACGGTTCTCATCTTCTCGGACTCCCAGGTCGGAAAAAGTAATGTCTATCCACGACTTACTCGTGTGACATCAGTAACTCCAAGGGGTATCCACTGAGTAGATGAGTTTAAGCCAATTTGTTAAGGACTACTCCACACGAGTCGAACATGACTATACCATCCACCATTCTTAATTGAACTCAAGATCGGGTTAGAACATATCTCACCATTCAGAGATCACCAAGCACAACAGACAAAGTATGACATATATATACAAACAAACATCAAATATCAACAAAATAGTGCATACAAAAAGTAGGCTAAACCCATCGAGGACTGCTCCCCAGTAGATTCGCCACTTTCTTTTTGTAGCAGTGTATTTGTGTCCATTGAGCTATGGATAAACTCAATGTTAATAAAACCAGAGTCCTCACCGCGCTTTTATTGTTTCCAAAGGAAAAGGGAAAAGTACGAAAAAACCCCAAAGATAAGAAGTTTTCAAATTAAAACTAAAAAAATGTCAAAGATTACAGGTAAGGGGGTTGGTTACATAGAGGGAAGGTATTATCCTCCAAAGTGTCTTAGGGGCCCTTTTTGTGTGCAAGTGTTTTAGTTGAAAAGATGTTTGTTAAAAATATAAATTGGGGGGATGAGAAAAGAATTTATTTATTATATTTTTGTGTTTGACAAGACCTTTGGTCTTACGCCTACGTACCAACATAAAAATAAGGGATAAAAACCCTGTAGTTCATGGTAAAAATTTCAAAGAGTTGGTGGATTGATTTTTAACAAAAGTTTAAAGACATTTTGTTATCAATGGGAGACTACTCAACCAAACATCCATCGATAATGGGTGTTTTACAACACTTAAGAGGGAGGGCTCCAACTTAGATTTAATAAAAAAGTATTCCACTAACCCCTAATAAATGGAAAGACTTATAATCAATATCATGGAATGGGAGAATTATATCTCAACTGAAGATAACTCAAATCTAAACACTCTCTTTTGCAAAAGTTTTAAAAGAAAAGGGTACAAAGTGGCCAGAGAATTAAATGAGGTTGTTAGTTTTTTTTGTTTTCTGAAATTACAGTCAATATAATTAAGTTCATTTACAAGTTTGTTTAAGAAAATATTTTGAACATCAATGGTATAAGGCCAAAGTTTTTACTTGTTACAACAAATCTAAGTTGGAAACACAAACAAAGAATGTTTTGAAATGAGGGAGAGATTTTAAAATTTAAGAAGAAAAGGAAGAGATTAAGAACTACTGATTGGGAAAATAGCAAGTGTACTATTTTGCATTTTATAGTAATAGTGGGGAAATTCCCCGAATGTCGATCTCAAGGACTGCAAGTCAATATCGAGTTTAAATTCTCATTCAATTAAACAAAAAGTATAAATTTGGTTTTTAGGTGTAAAAATATAAGAATAAAGGTAAAAGCAAATAAGGATGAAAATAAAGGTTTATAGGGAAAAAGGAACAATGTCAGGGAAAGTATATGATTTATCCCTGTAACAACTCTAAGTCACTATTTCATCAACAAATATCAATTACTACCAGTTCTTAAGGGTATTTTCTCCCAAGTCCTTGGTGAGAAAACCTTTAATCAATCTACCCTTATTTCTATGTCCATAGCCAATTAGGGTGAAGTTAAGCTTTATAATATCAAGAATACTCTGGTTCATACATGGTATCCCTAGTCCTAGGTGATATCTACTATAGAGTAACCTTATGAAAACCTTATCAATGGTGGTCCAGCCTAATTGATAACCACAAATCAATCTTGATTGGTCAGAAAGAGAAAGTAATAAACACATCAAAAGGTTACCGTAAAACCAATATTGTAAATGCAAATGTAAACTCAAATTCGTTACAATTATAAATTAGGGACACCCCCTAGCATTGGGGGGTTTAGCTACTCATATTGTTTAAAACAATTGCAAGATAAAAATTACACATTACAAGTAATTGGATGACTTTGATCTTCAATCGCTCCCGCTCATGAAAACCTTTAGCTCTCTGAATGCCTTGCTCCCTGTAATACTTGATTGCTTCAGAATTCTATATTTTGTCGTATTCCAAGATGATTTTTCCTTAGACAGAAGGTCCTCTTTTATAGTAAAAATTCCAAGTAGCAGTTGGACATGTCCAAAAATATCTCTAAAAAAGCCCGATGAACAAAAGCCCGAGAAAACTGAAATTTTGGGCTTGGGATGACACGACCCATGTCAGCCCACTGTCCTGGATGACACGCCCCTAACATGGGTGACACAGTTGGGTATGGTGCCTGACACGACCCATGTCAACTGACACGGGTGGCCGTGTCAGGCCACTATCTTCTACAACACGTCCTCCTTTGCCCGACAGGACCTGTGTCAGGTGACACGGGTGGCCGTGTCAAGCCTCCTGTATCGGGGCTTTTTGCTCCTTTGCTTGCCAGAATCTCGCATTGTCTCGTTCTGAGTTCCCTGGTTCTTCTACCTGGACCTATCGGACAAAAACATAGCTATCCCACGTATAAAATCACGAAAATTGAATTAAAATATAACAATAACTGGAAATGCTTAAATATAATACCGGAAGTAAAATTGACTCGAAAAGTAATAAAAATGCTTGCACAATGTTTCAAAAGCCTCGGTTTCTTGTTGGATCAGTAGCAAAAACTTAATGCAAATGGTGACTGATCACAACCCCAAACTTAGCTCATTGCTTCTCCGCAAGTAATGTTTCAAACAACACTGTCACTCCCCCGAATTCTTTATGTTTCCCAACACTGCTGAGATTATTCGCTAACGTCTTCCCTTTTCCTTCCATAAGTCCTGCTTTTTCCTTGTAAGTTTTCAATCACACTTCCACTTCAAAGCATCATTTCACCTATCAGCTTATATCACATTCTCACCCATTCTCTCAGGGTTAAGTGTTTTCACTCATAATTCAGAGTATGCAATATCAACTCGCAAGTTTGAATAATCTCTCTTTTCATATCACATACACACAACACACACACACTTTTGAGGTCTTTTGGGTTGTAACTTGGCTTGGGTTAGGGCGTGGATATTCAAATAAAACGGGAAACAAGTGGTTTTTTGGTTCATAGTCGATGTTACCTACTGTGTTTGTTTCTTTTTTTTTGCTCATTTTGCTCATTTTTCTATTTCTTCACCGAGTGCCCTTTTTCGTGCTTCTTTTGAATCTTCGAGTTATTATTTTTTTCTTTTTTTCATTTCTCTCGATGATTTCCTATTTTTCTTTTTTTCTTTCTTTCGTTTGTTCACTTTCATGGACTTTGGGAGCTCTTGGGGTTTTTACCCCAACCTTAGCTTTTCAACATATTTTATATTTATTAACATGACTCTAAACAGGGTAAGGAAGTGTTTTGGCCAAGGGGTACATTTACGGGGTTTAAACAAACAAATGGATACAGGCTCAAATGAGGTTAACAAGGGATATAATTATTTAGGATGGCTAGAAAGGCTCAGGGTTAATTTCAAACAACGTGCCTCAGTGTGTGTATCATGCAATGACAGTCCCAGAGAATCTACGCAAATTTAGAGTGATAAAGACAAACCTGAATATCGCTCATGATGATCACATGTGTTTGGATTTTTATGACTCACCTTGTTTGGTTAAGCTTTGACAGTATCCACAATACTCTTTAGCATGGTGCGACCTCTTCCTCACTTCGGAATGTACATGACACTTATGTTGGTTAAGCTGTATACGTTGCGTCCGATTTTACTTCCAGCAGTGTCAACTTCATGGGGAGATCCTTCACAACAAGCAATGGTAAATGGCATGATCCTATCATCCACTCCATATCGTGATCGTTACTATTTCCAACATATCAACACAGACTTGAAACACTCGCAGCATAATGTACCTTCAATTAGAAAAACCAAATCTAGAATGCACAAAAGTAAAATAATATAATACTGAGATAAAATAAAAAAATACTGAAAATAAAATACCAATAAAAGACATAAAATCTCCCCCACACTTGAACTCAACATTTGCCTCAATGTTTGCGAACAAGAGCGGAGGAGGACACTCACAGTACCCTACTGAGGAGGTGGTTGTGGGAAATGCAGCATCAACTATCGCATCATGCTGCTCATCTCATCCAACATTTCCCCCTGACGGGCTTACTCAATGCCTTGCCGTTGTTGTTCCGTCCTCAAGTCACCCATTTCGTTTTGTACCCAAGTCCATTGGTCAGTGGACCAGGTTGATGAACCTGCCTCCTGCTGGGTAGGTTCCTTATGTGGTGGTACAAACTGCTCCTGAGGTGCTTGCGGTTCTTCTTCTTCTGCCTCCGTGCCCTCCACCTGGTCATCTATAAACTGATCACCTGCAGTAAAATGGTCAGTGTCGTGGCCTTCCTCCGCGTTAGGGTCAGTGCTCACATACAACTAGTTGGCACAATCAGTAATAACAACTCTGTCAGGATCCGCCAAAGCTATAATAAACCTCTTATGGATAAGCACAAAATAGTAAGTAGGGGCAACAACAATCATACCTTGTGAAATTAGAGCCTACATGTCAATTTTTGTCTTACATGCAATTGGTGTGTCTTCGAGTAAAATAACTTGATACCTGAAATGCTCAGTAATTTGGGTGATCATTCCACACACGGAGATGCCTCAGGAGTTGGCTCGGCCAACTCTGCCCAGATAATCCGCTATAAAGGCAACTGCATTGATGGCTTTGTTTTATGCCATCGAGTACATAAAAAATAGCTCTCTATGAGTAGCTACCCCGGTGTTATCGCCTCTTCCAAATAGGGTGTAGGCCAAACCCTTCTGAGCATACCAGAAACATGGATTCTGGATGCCGGAGGCCTTAGCACCTTTGGAGGTGTAATCCGTCCTCCCGGTGATGGCAATCCAGAAATCCTTAGGTGAGAATCCATTTGGGACCGCTCCTGGTCCATACAGAGGGAGTCGGAGTATCCCTCCTAATTCCTCAACAGACAGTTCATGATAATTATTAAACAACCGGAAACGCAAAGTGCCGAAATAATACCTGGTCATGTCTATCCACCGCTTTTCGAGCTGAAATTCCAACGTGCTGAGGAATTCAAGCGTGATGCGCTCGTATGTCGACGCTTCCAGGCTCATGAACTCCAACATTCCTAAAACGTGAAACATCCGGCATACTTCCATTTTGAGCCCCAATGCGTTCAGAGTATGCTCACAAATGTACCTCGTCGGCGTGAGTTTTCACTTTCGATGAATTTGATACCTCTTTTATTGTTCCAGATTGTCAAACACAATGTTGTATGGATTTGGATTACGGCTTGGGCGCTTCCGTGACTTCGCGAGCTGCTGCTTTCCGGTGAGAATTCTCCTCGGGGGCATTTTGGACCTGAAAAAAGAGAAATTATTTGAACTATGGAGTTAGGAAATTCCAAAACTAAGGTTAGAACGGGGACGACGAGTGGAGTAATATTTGTGAAGGGTGTTTTTGCGATAGGAGCATGGAAGTGTTGGTAACGGAAGGTTTTAGGTAATGGGGTTTGTGAGGTTTAATGGAGTTTGGAAGGTTTGGAGAGAAAGAGAGTAAGAATTATGAGAGAGAATGATGAGATGGCAATAAAAATCTGATAATGATTGTGTTTAATGGTGGATTAAATGTGTGGGACCCACTCACAAATTAGGATTTTTAAAAAAAATTCAAAATTTCTGCCTGCCTGACACAGTCGTGTCAGCTGACACGGGTGGCCGTGTCAGGCTAATGTCCCTCACCACAGTTTGGTTATTACCTTCAGTGCTTCTGACACGGGTCGTGTCAGCTGGCACGGCCGCCAGTGTCAGGCTACTGTTGATAATAAAAATTGCCTTTCACTTTCAGTGTTCCTGACACGGCCCGTGTCAGCTGACACGGGTGGCCGTGTCAGGCCACACTTTTTCCATTTTTTGGTCTGATTTTGCACCCTCCTAACACGGCCCGTGTCAGCTGAAACGGGTGGCCATGTCAGCTGACATGGGTGGCCATGTTAGGCTGCCCTTTTGGCCGTTTTTGGCTTTTTCTCCTGTTCAACCTCCGGTACCTCTGCCTACATTGAATATCCTTTTTCATGACTTAGACATATGTTGACGTGATGTTCCGTCCTTGTAGAGCTCCTGTGTAAACCTACAAACATACATAACTGATTAAATTTAAAATGAGTGGGTTGCCTCCCACGAAGCGCTTCATTTAACATCACATGGCTCGACGGTTCTTTGCCTGTTTAGGTGAGACGAATTTTGTCTCTTAGACCACCCTCCTGGTCTTGTAGGTACGATTTGACTCTCTGCCCATTCCCCTTGAACGTGTCTCCGCTTGCGGGATTTCTTAGTTCAACGACTCCATGCGGAAATACTTTTTGTATCACAAAGGTTCCCAACCATCTTGACCTTAGTTTCCCTGGGAATAACTTTAACCTTGAATTAAATAATAAGACCAGTTGTCCTTCCTGAAGTTTTTTCTTCTGAATGCGCCTGTCATGCCAAGTTTTGGTTTGCTCTTTGTATATCTCAGAATGTATTGCTTTCCAAAGGACAGTGGGAAGGGTCCCATAAAATCTATTCCCCACACATCGAATAGTTCTACCTCTAACTTGGAATTCTGAGGCATCTGATTTCTCTTGGATATGTTTCCTGTCCTTTGACATTTGTCGCACTCTTTTACCACTTCTTGTACATCATTGAACAGTGTAGGTCAGTACAATCTAGACTGGAGGACTCTTGTTGCGGTTCTATCTCCGCTAAAATGTCCTCCATATTCTGAGTTGTGACAGGCTTTTAGGATGTCCCTTTGCTCTTCCTCTAGAACACATCTCCTGACCAGGCCATCTAATCCCTTTTTGTAAAGGAATGGATCGTCCAACACATAAAACCTGCAATCATGCAAAAACTTTTTTCTTCTGTTAGAGTCAAAGTCATCAGGTATTAGTCCACCTACCACAAAGTTTACGTAATTGGCGAACCATGGGATATGTGTAACTGCTAGGATACGCTCGTCGGTGAACTCATCTCTGATGGGGTGTGTTTCTTCTATTTCTTGAATCGGAGTCATCCGAGACAAGTGATCAACAACAGTGTTTTCACTACCTTTTTGTCTCTGATTTCTAGGTCGAATTCTTGTAGTAGTAGGATCCATCGCAACAACCTTGGCTTTGATTCCTGTTTGGCAAAAAGATATTTCAAAGCAGCATGGTCAGTATACACAATTACCTTTGATCCCAACAGATAAGATATGAACTTATCAAATGCGTACACCATCGCCAAGAGTTCTTTTTCAGTGGTTGCATAGTTCATATGAGCAGGGTTCAATACGTGGCTTGCATAATAGATCACATGCAAGAGCTTCTCCTTGCGTTGCCCTAGTACTGCCCCTATTGCGTTATCACTAGCATCGCACATTATCTCAAAAGAAAGAGACCAATTGGGGGTAATAACTATGGGGGCTGACACAAGTTCCTTCTTCAAGGTCTCGAAGGCTTACGTGCACTCCTTGTCAAATAAGAACGGTGTATCCTTCACCAGTAGACTAGTTAGTGGTTTGCGATCTTGTAGAAATCTCTTATGAACCTGCGGTATAACCCCGCATGTACTAAGAAGTTTAAAATGCCTTTTTCATTTACCGAAGGTGGTAAATTTGCTATTACCTCCACTTTTGCTATGTCCACTTTGATACCTTGGTTGGAGATCTTGTGTCCCGAGACTATTCCTTCATGTACCATGAAGTGACACTTTTCCCAATTCAGGATCAAATTTGTTTGCTGGCATCTTTCTAACACAAGTGACAAGTTAGTCAAACAATTATCAAATGAAGAACCGAATACTGAAAAGTCATCCATAAATACTTCCATATGTTTTTCGAGCATGTCAATAAAGATTGATGTCATACACCTTTGAAAAGTGGCCGGTGCGTTGCACAACCCAAATGGAATTCTTCTATAAGCAAAAATACCATAGGCGCATGTGAATGTAGTCTTCTCTTGATCTTCAAGGGCAACAACAATCTGGTGGTACCCCGAGTAACCATCTTGGAAACAATAGTAATCGTGTATGGCTAACCTTTCCAGCATTTGATCAATGAATGGTAATGGGAAGTGATCCTTCCGTGTTGCCACGTTTAGTCTTCTGTAATCTATGCACACTCTCCAACCTGTAATAGTTCGGGTTGGAATCAACTCATTCTTCTCATTTTTTATCACCGTAGTGCCCCCTTTTTTTGGTACCACATGGACTGGACTGACCCAAGAACTATCAGAAATAGGATAAATTAGGCCCGCATCCAAGAGTTTTACAACTTCTTTACGTACCACTTCTTTCATGGTTGGGTTAAGTCTTCATTGTAGTTGCACCACCGGTTTGTGATCATCTTCCATTAAGATCTTGTGCATGCAAACGGTCGGGCTTATACCTTTCAAGTCCTCAATTGCCATCCAATTGCACCTTTGTATTTTTTTAGCACTTGAATGAGTTCTGCTTCTTGGACACTTTGTAGACTGGCATTGATAATAGTTGGACATTTTTTCTCAGTGTCCAGAAATACATACTTCAGATTTGTTGGTAATTGCTTCAGATTTACCCTTGTTTTTGGTTCTTCAGTGACATCTGATGGTGGTGGTCTTAAATCTTCCCACCGGTGTGGTCTAGATCTAATCCAATCAGGTTATTCTTCAATCATAGCGAGCACCTCAGACTCTCCTTCATCTTCATCACTTTCAAAAATTGATAGACTTAAGACCCGTTCTAGTGGTGACTGGGGTCTATGCCTTTCATTTTCTTGAGAAATTACTTGATCTGTTATCTCTATATTGTTGCTTGTGCCAATATCATATTTGTATTGCATTGTGTTCCTCACATCTAGTTTTAACTCTTCATCATAGACCTTGAGGGTCATAGTTCCTTCCTCGATGTCTATCATACATCGTCCAGTTTCTAAGAAAGGTTTGCCCAATATGAGAGGAATCTCCTCATCTTCAGGCATTTCCAGAATGACGAAGTCAACTGGGAAAACAAACTTGTCAATTTTTACAAGAACATTTTCCACAATCCCATAGGGTCACCTCACAGAGCAATCCCCAAACTGAAGTGTCATTCGAGTATCTTGAACAATGTCGATGCCTAACTTTTTATAGATGGACAGTGGCATCAAGCTTACACTCGCTCCTAAGTCAATCAGAGCCTTCTTGAATTTTCTATCACCAATAGTGCATGGAATAGTAACCGATCCCCTGTCTTTCTTTTTCACTGGAATTTTCATGCCTTGGAGAATGGCATTGCATGTTTCAGTTAGGATGATCGGGTCTCTGATAACATGAAACTATATCACATTTTTAGACTTGATTTAATTAAATTATATCGTTATTTGAGTCAATTTATTTTATATTATTCGATATTACTCGGTATTTTCTTATTATTTATTTCAGGTATCATTATTTAAAGCACGTGTGAAAAAGAAAGAAGAGGGGTGCAAAAAAGAGGATTTTCTAGGAAAAGCAGCAAGCTGAAGCACCAAAGCCCAGCCCACGTTTGGAACAAAGGAAATGGCTGTCACGACCGCCACACTCACGTGCCGAGCGTCACGTCCCAAAACCTAGTGTTACGACCGTAACACATAGTGTGACGGACGTCACGCATTTCATACTATGTTCTAGGCTTGACGTGCGTAACAGAGTGGACGGTTTCCCCTAAATTTCCTCCTGCACTCGTTGATGCTTTGAACCACACTGAAGACCAATTCAAGGAAACGGTTATTTGGAGAGGTGAATATAAATAGACCTCACAAAAGCCAATTGAAGACCTCTCTTCTCCGTACAATATTTTCCAGCACTCTAAATTTTCAAGCATTTTATTTTATTTTCTTTTCTAGTTTAATTTCCGAAGCATACAATTTATTTTCTCACGATAGTTTCTACACCGGAAATTATTGTGTAATTTTTACTGGATCTAACCTTACGTCAGATCGTAGTATTTTATTTCCTTGCTTTTACTTTCCTATCTGATCGAGAATTATGAAGAACAAATCCAACCGACTTGTGGTGGAGTGTTTGAGCACCGAAGCGTAGGAGATAAAATCCAGAATTCTAGTATTTTTCCAGGTTCATTAATTAATTGATTTATAGTTTTAATTTACATATGCTTTGTTCTGCTGTTTATATATATTGTTTGTTTGATATGGCCGTATTTATGCATGATTATAGTTTATGCATGTTTAGCATGTCCGGCTAATTAATTTAGATATCGGTATGTAAAGTAAGCGGAATAAAGGAATCAAAATTGAGCTGGTTTAAATTTATTTCAAAATATAGTAACTCTTTTTCTGGTCTCAATTTACAAATTTAATACCAAGGTTTTTGTACGAGTGTAAAAGACATACAGAAGTTAAAATCAATAGAACGACGGTTTGAGCTTTTAACTGGATAGTGTAAATTGAACATTAACTTTAAATCAGGGCGAAAGCAATTTTTAAGGTTAATTGAATTCTAATTATTTTCAAAAATTATTTTTAAAAGTTAAATGTGAGGACGAGAGTTAAGCATTTAAGTTTAATCATATAGTCTAAGTCAACAGAGCGAGAGTTTGAGACGAGGGCGTTTAAACGGTTAGTATTTTCTCAAAAAGAGTTTCCATAGATTCTATTATTTTCAAAAGTGATTTTAGATTTAACGAGATAGTGAGAGCGTACGTTAAAATATAAAGTCATAGTCTAATTCAACAAAGCGAGAGTTTGAGGAAAAGACTTTTAATTAATAGTGTCTACTGAAAAGACTTATTTTAAAATTAAGAAAAAGACCAACGAAGATTTGATTCCCTAATTACGACGAACTACATACTGATATCCATATTATTTGATATTTTATCTAGATCCAAATTTAGTTTTACTTTTCCCCTAATCATTAAAGTATCATCCGCCTTAGCTTTACGCAGTAACCCTAGAAAAACGGTAGATCGATTCATTAAGTCCCTGTGGGATCGATATCTTTTAAAACTACGCGATTAGGCTGTGCACTTGCAGTCAGTACCACCGTTAGACTCATAAAGTCGCGATCAAGTTTTTGGCGTCGTTGCCCGGGACTTTTATTTAGTCGATATCGTAACTCTTCTGTTACGCTGTAGAGACTAAGGCAATTTTTTCCCCTTCTTTTTCGTTGATTTGTATGCCACACACTCGCTCACAAGGCGAGCTGTACTATTTACGAATCAACGACGTTGAACGATATCTCCGATTATTGCGACGAATTCGGGAGTATCGTGTTAGACACAATCTTCCTCCAATCGAAATTCCTGATCTCAAAAATCTCCTTCCTTCGGCAATACCAGCGATGGCCGAACCAGCTCGTGCTCTTCGAGATTACGCTGCTCCATCGCAGGATGAGCCGCATTCGAGTATTGCTCCACCCACAATCGAAGCAAACAACTTCGAACTTAAACCTTCACTGTTGCAGGCAGTGCAACAGAATCAATTTTCTGGAAATCCTACCGAGGATCCAAACCTTCATTTATCCGTATTTGTCCAACACGCTGACACTGTTAAAGCTAATGGTGTCACTTCAGAGGCAATTCGACTTCGTCTCTTTCCTTTCTCGTTAAGAATAAAGCTAGAAGATGGCTTCAGTCTCTTCCTTCCAACTCAGTCACCACATGGAATGAATTGAAGAAAGTCTTTCTTGCCCGATATTTTCCTCCAAGCAAAACAGCTATGTTGAGAGCCCAGATAAATGGATTTAAGCAAAAAGATAACGAGTCTCTTTTCGAAGCATGGGAAAGATACAAGGACATGATGAGACTCTGCCCACACCATGGTTTAGAGGACTGGTTAGTATTTCACACCTTCTACAATGGTCTCTTATACAACACAAGGTTAACAATAGAATTCAAGGTCACACTCCTACAGATTGTCAACTCCTAACAGGAATTCAAACAGAGCAGGTGAACTATGCTCAAGGAAATCCTTACTCGCATACCTATTACTCAAACTGGAAGAACCCTCCTAATTTTTCATATAAAAGTAACAACGCTTTATACGCACCAAGTCAAGCTCCCAGTCAAGATCCAACTGTACCACCTGGATATCAAAAGCCGACCCCATCTACACCTAACAATAACGTTCCTAGGAAATCCAACTTGGAAATCATGATGGAGAACTTCATAGCTTCTCAACATCAAACCAATAAAGAGTTCTTAAACCAGAATGTACACACTAGCGAACAGATTAAATAACTAGCAAGTAAAGTAGATGCCCTGGCTACCCATAACAAAATGCTGGAAACACAAATCTCGCAAGTAGCTCAACAACAAGCGCCTACTGCTGCCCCAACTGGTACATTTCCTGGACAACCCCAACCTAATCTGAAAGGCCACGCTCATGCAATTATATTATGAAGTGGTACAGAGGTAGAAGGACCATCTGACCCAAGGATTGAGAACCAAAACTCTAAAAAGTCAACTGAGGAAGAAGGTAAACCTAAGGAAAAGAAAGAGTGTAATAAGGAAACCGTAGAGAAAAAAGAACCTTATGTACCTCCACCGCCTTACAAACCACCTATCCCTTATCCTCAAAGGCTATTTAAAACCAAAGACGCGGGCCAATTTAAAAAATTTGTTGACCTACTGAAACATTTAAACGTCACAATTCCTTTTACAGAAGCTATTACACAGATGACCTCATATGCTAAGTTCTTAAAAGAAATTTTATCTAATAAAAGGAAACTTGAAGATAGCGAAACCGTTAAACTCACTGCTGAGTGTAGCGCAATAATCCAAAATATGCCTCCTAAACTTAAAGATCCTGGTAGTTTTTCTATACCCTGTCATATAGGAAAATTTGTCATAGACAAAGCTTTATGCGATTTAGGAGCCGGTATCAGTGTTATGCCCTTGTCCATATGCAAGAAACCTGAAATGGGAGAATTAAGACAAACTAAAATGTCTGTGCAATTAGCAGATCGTTCCGTTAGATATCCCGTAGGAATTCTTGAAAACGTTCCCGTGCGCATAGGTCAATTCTACATCCCCACCGATTTTATAATTATGGACATAAGAGAAGATGAAGTTACCCCCATTATATTGGGAAGACCCTTCTTAGCAACCGCCGGTGCTATCATAGATGTAAAACGAGGACGACTCACTTTCGAAGTAGGAGAAGAGAAAATTGAGTTTATTCTTTCCAAATTTTTGAAAGCACCTGCAATAGAAGACACATGTTACTTCATGGATATCATCGATGAATGCATAAAAGAAACAAAGTTCGAAAATGACGATTTGTCTGACTATCATATAGAAGACAAACTGAACCAATGTTTAGCAATAACATCAGATCCTACGCAATGCCTTAAAAACCAACCCTCGATCTGAAAACACTTCCCAAAAATCTGAGATATGAATTCCTAGACCTAGAACTTGAACGACCAGTAATAGTCAATGCAGACCTAGGAAAACTCGAAACCGAAAAACTCCTACATATCGTAAGAAAATATCCAACCGCATTAGGATACAACATCACTGATCTTAAAGGGATAAGTGCGTCTATTTGGATGCACCGCATCATGCTAGAAGAAGACTGTAAAACTTCTAGGGAACATCAGAGGAGATTAAACCCGACATGAGTGAGGTAGTGAAGAAGGAAGTAACGAAGTTATTAGAGGCAAGTATCATATATCCTATATCCGATAGCAAATGGGTTAGTCCTGTACACATAGTACCAAAGAAAGGAGGTATAACAGTGATCGAAAATGAAAAAGGAGAAACTATAACCAAACGAGTTGAATCGGGATGGAGAATGTGCATTGACTACAGAAAGCTAAACAAAGCAACTCGAAAAGATCATTTTCCTTTACCATTCATAGACCAGATGTTAGAACAACTAGCCAAGCATTCTCATTTCTGCTATCTGGACGGTTACTCAGGTTTCTTTCAAATACCGATTCATCCTGATGACCAAGAAAAGACAACGTTCACATGTCCTTTTGGTACCTTCGCTTATCGACGAATGTCGTTTGGCTTGTGCAATGCTCCTGCAACCTTCCAAAGGTGCATGATGGCAATATTCTCCGATTTTCTCGAAAACATCATGGAAGTCTTTATGGATGACTTTTCCGTATGCGGACAAAGTTTCGAAGAATGTCTTGAAAACCTAGAAAGAGTTCTAGAACGATGTGTAAAAGTGAACCTAGTACTTAATTGAGAAAAATGTCACTTTATGGTACAAGAAGGAATTGTTTTAGGACACATCATATCAAATAGAGGAATTGAAGTAGACAAAGCCAAAATAGAAGTAATCGAAAACCTTCAGCCTCCGAAAACTGTGAGGGAAATACGAAGCTTCTTAGGACATGCCAGTTTTTACCGAAGATTCATTAAAGATTTCTCTAAAATAACTAAACCTTTAACCGGATTATTAATGAAAGACGCTGAATTCATCTTCGACAATAAATGTTTAGAAGCATTTCAAACACTTAAACAAGCATTGATCTCCGCGCCCATAATGCAGACCCCGGATTGGAATGAACCTTTCGAAATAATGTGTGACGCAAGTGACTACGCCGTAGGCGCTGTTTTAGGACAACGAAAGGATAAAAAACTTCACGTCATATATTATGCGAGTAGAACTCTAGATGAAGCGCAAATGAATTACGCCACGACCGAGAAAGAACATTTAGCAGTAGTATTTGCACTAGATAAATTTCGTTCCTACTTGGTTGGAGCTAAAATAATCGTTTACACTGATCACACCGCCATTAAGTACCTCTTAACAAAAAAGAACGCTAAACCTAGACTCCTAAGGTGGATCTTGTTGCTACAAGAATTTGATTTGGAAATCAAAGATAAAAAAGGAACTGAAAACGTAGTAGCATATCACCTCTATAGACTTGAAAACCTGGAACCGGAAAGAACATCGATCAACAATGATTTCTCATACGATAAACTTATAGCTAATTTGGAAGAAAATAGAGCTGACGGGCAGGTAGATACCACCTTGGCTGTATGCGTTACACCATGGTACGCTGATTTTGTCAATTATTTAGCCGTCGGAGTGGTTCCACTTGATCTATCCTACCAACAAAAGAAACGATTCTTCCATGACATAAAACATTATTACTGGGACGACCCTTTACTTTTCAAAAGAGGCCCCGATGGTATTTTCCGTTACTGTATACCTGAAGAAGAGGTAGAAAGTATAATCCAACATTGTCATTCCGCTCCTTATGGCGGACATGCAAGTACATCCAAAACCTGCTCTAAAATCCTACAAGCCGGTCTTTATTGGCCAAACATATGGAAGGATGTACATATCGCTGTCAAGAAATGCGATACGTGTCAACGCACGGGAAACATATCTAGACGTGACGAAATGCCACAAAAAGGAATTTTGGAAGTAGAAATTTTCATGTGTGGGGAATAGATTTCATGGGACCTTTTCCACCTTCTTTTGGTAACAAGTACATACTCGTAGCAGTTGACTACGTATCAAAATGGATTGAGGCTATAGCTTCTCCAACAAACGACACACGAGTAGTAATTAAACTCTTTAAGAATATAATCTTTCCAAGATTTGGTGTCCCAAGAATAGTCATCAGTGACGGTGGATCTCATTTCATATCTAAGATACTCGAAAAATTATTGTTTAAGTATGGTGTAAAACATCGAGTAGCAACACCTTACCATCCTCAAACTAGTGGACAAGTGGAAGTGTCTAACAGAGAAATTAAACAGATATTGGAAAAAACAGTCGCTACATCGAGGAAAGACTGGTCATCAAAATTACCCGAAGCTTTATGGGCATATCGAATCGCTTACAAAACTCCCATAGGAACAACCCCATTTAAGCTTATTTATGGTAAATCTTGCAACCTCCCAGTGGAGTTAGAACATAAGGCCTATTGCGCTATTAAAAATTTAAATTTAAACTATAAGGCCGCCGGTGAAAAGCGAATTCTAGATATAAACGAATTAGAGGAACTTAGACAAGACGCATACGAAAATGCCAGAATCTACAAGGAAAGAACGAAAAAATGGCATGATAAACGTATATCAAGGAAAACTTTCAAACAAGGCGATGTAGTCCTATTGTTTAACTCTAGACTTAAGTTATTCCCAGGAAAACTACGCTCTAGGTGGTCTGGCCCTTTCCAAATCACTAATGTCTTTACTAGTGGGGCTGTAGAAATTAAAGGAAAATCTATTGAATCATTTATCGTAAACGGACAGCGTCTAAAGCATTATCATTATGCTGAGAACAATGAAGACTCGCAAGTCCTGCACTTAGACGTATTGTCTCCAAAATTAATAGATTAACATTTAATAGTTTTATGTCGAGCTTGCGACATTAAACAAAGCGCTTCGTGGGAGACAACCCACAAATTTTTATTTTTCTTTGATTATTCTTTTGATTTTATTCAGTTTTCATTCTTCATTTTCTTTATATTATTGAATTTTTCTTCTTCTCTTCTTTCGGCATCTGGCCAAATCCTGACTAAAATTCTTCTTTATGACTAAAATTCTTCTTTATCCCCATTCAACTCACCTCTTTACCCCATTCCACTCACCTTCATCCCCATTAATTTTTTCTCACCCACTCCTCGTCCCAATTTCAAAATTCTTCCTATAAATACCTTCTTTACATTTCTTCCTACACCATATCATTCCATTCTATACATAAAAAATATATATATATTTCATCCTCTTCTCCTTCTTTCTACCTACCAATCAAAATGGCGGAGAACCAACATCAAGAAGTGCAATTCGGAAATATTATTTTCCGATCTGAAGATAGTAACTATCAACGGGAGCAATTCGTTCGGTTCCAGCAACGCAGTGTCATATCTACCAGGTACCCAGATTTCAATTGCTTACAAGAATTAGGATTACTTCAAGGTGTGCAATGGTTGCTTAGGCTTTTCGATTTAACTTTTCTGTGCATACAAAATCACCCAACATACCCATCACTCACCTTGGAGTTTTTAAGCTCCTATTCATACACCACTCCAACCGGTGAGGACGAGTACTTAACCGGTGTCGCAAAATTCCGCATGTTCAATACTGAGTACGCACTATCTCAAGAACAATTGAGTGCCATGCTACATTTTCCTAAAGGAGACGACGTCCACCCAAGAATCCCTCCAAACTCAGAATGGAAAACGAACGCATTCGACCTTTTTGGAAAAATATTCGGTGTGGAAACCACCAATTGGGATGCATTACTTGCTTCGCACATACACAACCCCACTATCCGGTATTTTATCCGTATTTTGCAAAACACCATCTTTGGAAGAGCCAACAACAACAAAGTCAACGCGAAAGAATTATTCTTCCTACACTGCATATTTTCAGCAGATACAAGGGTAAATGCCGCCTCTTTCTTACTTCACCATATCCGTACCCTTTGTGCTCGAGGCAGTCAACCTTTTGTGATTGGAGGATTAATAACCACCATCGCACTCGGTTTAAATCTAGGGGACCGACATCAGAATTTGCAATCTTTGCCACCCCTGTTTATGGATATCAGCTATTGTCGCTCCTGCCGCTTAATCAAAAATAGGGTAGGCGGGAAGTATTATCTTATGGTGAATAACCAAGAAATCCCAAGCGTCGTTATGCCCAACATTGCTCTCACCGATGTTACTAACCCCAACAGATTCATCTACGATCTGAATGCTCCCGAACATACCATGCCAACACAAGCAAACCCGCCCCAAACGAGTTTGATGAAATGGAGCAAGGTGATCAAGGTCCTGAACAACATTCGGTCCCACATAATCCTTCCGATAATGTGCCTGGTCCATCCTCCCGATGTCGTCGAAGAAGAAGGCCTGCAACAAATGATGACATCATGGATGCTATTGAACATCAAGCCCAACGGCTTGATGCCATGCATGCACAGAATAACAAAGTAATGCAACTGATGCGCCAGATGCAACAACAACAACAAGAGAGGAATGCAATAACCGACCAGAGGTTCACTGACTTGCTTAACCGGTTTGATGACTTGGCAGTACGTGAACGATCACCGGGCCCGAGAACACGAGGACGCAAGTAGAATTGAGTTTGGGTTCCATTTTTTTTCCTTTTCTTTCATTTTTTTTGAAACATTGCGGACAATGTTTTATTTAAGTGTAGGGGGGAAAACTTTGTTCCAGTTATGTTATTTCCCTTTCAATATTTCCCTTTCCAGTATGTTATTTCCCTTTGATTAATAAAAAAATGTATTTTAAGTCAAGTCCCTAGTGTGAAAATTTTTATTATCTATTCTCCTCAATTTTCTTGAGCCATAACAAAATTCAACACACTCAATAAGTATAAAGGTTGCCTATTTTATAAAACTTGAGTGAAATTAAGACAAAATTATTACCGCCCCAACACTCTAAAAACCTCAGCATGTTAGATCAGGCTAAGCACCATCTTAATAGCAAACTACGTGGAGAGCCGATGAATACAAGTGAATGATTCCCAAAACAACATATTAAAAATCAGGAAATGCACTAATTAAGTTAGGTGATTCTTACCCGATCATTTAATCTAAAGGTTGCGGACCCTACAAAAACATAGTATGAACGATCCATTGTGAGTTGGTTCAGCGGTTTCTAGTGCTGAACTTGGTAGGGCGGACTACGGCCCGATCCCCCACAATTTGCAATAGACTAAATAAAGAAGTTATCCAACTTATGTACCAGAACTTCTAACTAAAAGGGGATCATAATCGCTAACCGGTTACTCCACTATGTGCGCAAAAAGATGAAGGGCTTAATGTGATTTCGCTCGAATGAAAACGGGTGAAATAAGAGTAAAAGAACTAGGTTGAGCTATAATAGCATGACTCGAACTGGTTTGCATAAGGTGGGGTTATCTAGTGTTGTTACGGTAGTTTATGATGTTAAGATTAAACTCAGGTTATTTCTAAACGAGATTTACTTGCAACCTATTACGAATTGATATGTGTTTGGAAATTTCATCTTGCTTGAGGACAAGCAAAAGTCTAAGTGTGGGGGAGTTTGATAACATGAAACTATATCACATTTTTAGACTTGATTTAATTAAATTATATCGTTATTTGAGTCAATTTATTTTATATTATTCGATATTACTCGGTATTTTCTTATTATTTATTTCAGGTATCATTATTTAAAGCACGTGTGAAAAAGAAAGAAGACGGGTGAAAAAAAGAGGATTTTCTAGGAAAAGCAGCAAGCTGAAGCACCAAAGCCCAGCCCACGTTTGGAATAAAGGAAATGGCTGTCACGACCGCCACACTCACGTGCCGAGCGTCACGTCCCAAAACCTAGTGTTACGACCGTAACACATAGTGTGACGGACGTCACGCATTTCATCCTATGTTCTAGGCTTGACGTGCGTAACAGAGTGGACGGTTTCCCCTAAATTTCGTCCTGCACTCGTTGACGCTTTGAACCACACTGAAGACCAATTCAAGGAAACAGTTATTTGGAGAGGTGAATATAAATAGACCTCACAAAAGCCAATTGAAGACCTCTCTTCTCCGTACAATATTTTCCAGCAATATTTTCCAGCACTCTAAATTTTCAAGCATTTTATTTTCTTTTCTTTTCTAGTTTAATTTCCGAAGCATACAATTTATTTTCTCACGATAGTTTCTACACCGGAAATTATTGTGTAATTTTTACTGGATCTAACCTTACGTCAGATCGTAGTATTTTATTTCCTTGTTTTTACTTTCCTATCTGATCGAGAATTGTGAAGAACAAATCCAACCGACTTGTGGTGGAGTGTTTGAGCACCGAAGCGTAGAAGATAAAATCCAGAATTCTAGTATTTTTCCAGGTTCATTAATTAATTGATTTATAGTTTTAATTTACATATGCTTTGTTCCGCTGTTTATATATATTGTTTGTTTGATATGGCCGTATTTATGCATGATTATTGTTTATGCATGTTTAGCATGTCTGGCTAATTAATTTAGATATCGGTATGTAAAGTAAGCGGAATAAAGGAATCAAAATTGAGTTGGTTTAAATTTATTTCAAAATATAGTCACTCTTTTTCTGGTCTCAATTTACAAAGTTAATACCAAGGTTTTTGTACGAGAGTAAAAGACATACAGAAGTTAAAATCAATAGAACGACGGTTTGAGCTTTTAACTGAACAGTGTAAATTGAACATTAACTTTAAATCAGGGCGAAAGCAATTTTTAAGGTTAATTGAATTCTAATTATTTTCAAAAATTATTTTTAAAAGTTAAATGTGAGGACGAGAGTTAAGCATTTAAGTTTAATCATATAGTCTAAGTCAACAGAGCGAGAGTTTGAGACGAGGGCGTTTAAACGGTTAATATTTTCTCAAAAAGAGTTTCCATAGATTCTATTATTTTCAAAAGTGATTTTAGATTTAACGAGATAGTGAGAGTGTACGTTAAAATATAAAGTCATAGTCTAATTCAACAAAGCGAGAGTTTGAGGAAAAGACTTTTAATTAATAGTGTCTACTGAAAAGACTTATTTTAAAATTAAGAAAAAGAACAACGAAGATTTGATTCCCTAATTACGACGAATTATATACTGATATTCATATTATTTGATATTTTATCTAGATCCAAATTTAGTTTTAATTTTCCCCTAATCATTAAAGTATCATCCGCCTTAGCTTTACGCAGTAACCCTAGAAAAACGGTAGATCGATTCATTAAGTCCCTGTGGGATCGATATCTTTTAAAACTACGCGATTAGACTGTGCACTTGCAGTTAGTACCATCGTTAGACTCATAAAGTCACGATCAGTCTCTATCAGTGGAACGCTTCTTGGAGATGATGTCTTTCATGGACTTGGCATATATTGGCATTTGTTCTAATGCCTCAGAAAAAGGGATGTTTATTTCCAGTTTTTTGAACATTTCCAGGAACCTCTCAAAACGTTTCTCATGTTGATCTTTCTTTTTCTGTCTTGGAGGGTAAGGGAGTTTGATGACTGGTTTTGAAACCTTCTCTTTCTCCTTGAAAGGTGGTAGTATCACTTCTTCATCTTGGTCCTTGGTTTCCTTGATTTCTAAATCCACTTCTAACAATCCATCTTTTTCAACACTATTTTCCTCTGTTGACTTTCCACTTCGGGTTATGATAGCGTTAACAGTGTTATGTTCCCACAGATTTGTTACCATACCACTAGGTAGGGTGCCCGGGGCTTGAGAATTTGAAGCTAACTGTTGTGCTATGTGACCCATTTGGACTTCGAGATTTTTAATGGAGGCCGTGGTATTTTTCTGATTAGTCCTGGTTTCTTCTTGAAACTGTATGTTGTTGGCTGCTAATATTTCAATAGCAATTTCCCATTCAGCCTTTTTAGGTGCCTGTTGTTGTTGATGTTGCTGATATTGAGTATGATATTGCCCTGTACCTTGTTGCGGAACATTCCCTCTCTGATCTTTCCAGGAGAAATTTGGATGATTCTTCCAACCTGGGTTGTAAGTGTTAGAGTAGGGATTATTATGCTTCATGAATTTGATCTCTTGAATTTGTTGTGGAGTAGTAAAGCAATAGACCGTGTGATGAGGTCCACTACAGATTTCACAAGTGCTAGCCTGAGCTGGCTGGACCTGCGCTATCTGTTGAGTACCTATATTCATAGCCTTCAACTTCTTGTCTACTTCGGCAGCAACTTTATCTTCCAGATGAATTTTATTTGTCTCTAATTTTAGATCAACCACACCTTCTGGGTGACTAGTACACCTGTCGTATAATTCGAGATGCTCATTGGCAGCTATCGCTTCAATAATCATCTTAATACTAGTGGCTGTTGAGAAATTTGTTGAGCCACTGGCTACTGTATCAATCAACTGCTTTGCTTTTATTTTCAGCCCATTAACGAACATATGCATTTGTTTTGTCTGATCTATATTGTGAGTTGGACACGATACTAAGACCCTTTTGAATCTTTTGTAGGTGTCTCCCAATGATTCACCATCCTTCTGTTTGAAATTAAGAATTTCATACCTTTTTCTCAGGAATACTGATGCTGGAAAGTACTCATTTAAGAATGCAGTTTCCATCTCTTCCCATGATGTGATACTGCCGAAAGGAAGAGAATATAACCACTCTTCCACATCTTCAGCTAAAGTGAACGAGAACATTCTTAAATTTTTTGCTTCATCAGTATGATCATCAATTTTCAGCGTAGTGCTCATGGTCAAAAATCTTTGTGAGTGTTTGTTGGCATCTTCGTTAACCTTTCCGGTGAAAGGTTTTCTTTCCAATTGATTGATTGTGCTAGGATGTAGTTGAAAATTCGTCACATTCACCGGTTGGTTAACAATGGTTAATCGACCACCCGATGCGTTTTCACCTCCAGAGTCACCCAACAGTCTTTCTGGAGGTGGAGGAGGTGGAATTGGAGGAACTTCAGCCATTGGTTCTTTGACTTCTGAGTGATCAGAGGTATTTTCTTCTTTGAATCCACTCTTTGATTTCTGCATCTTCGGTGAAGGGTTCTCTCGATCTCTGCGTCAAAAAGAAATTCAGTTGAGGGTTCTCCTCGCATACAAATTAGTAAATTATAAATGACAGAAAAATAATTTTATTACAGAGCAACAAAATTTTAATTGAAATTAAAATTAAACTCTATATTTTGGGAGTCCCCGACAACGGCGCCAAAAACCTGATTGGGAAAATAACAAGTGTACTATTTTGCCTTTTATAGTAATAATGGGGAAATTCCCCGAATGTCGATCTCAAGGACTACAAGTCAATATCGAGTTTAAATTCTCATTCAATTAAACAACAAGTATAAATTTGGTTTTTAGGTGTAAAAATATAAGAATAAAGGTAAAAGCAAATAAGGATGAAAATAAAGGTTTACAGGGAAAAAGGAACAATACCAGGGAAGGTGTATGATTTATCCCTGTAACAACTCTGAGTCACTATTGCATCAACAAATATCAATTACTACCAGTTCTTAAGGGTATTTTCTCCCAAGTCCTTCGTGAGAAAACCTTTAATCAATCTACTCTAATTTCTATGTCCATAGCCAATTAAGGTGAAGTTAAGCTTTATAATATCAAGAATACTCTAGTTCATACAGGGTATCCCTAGTCCTAGGTGAAATCTACTATAGAGTAACCTTATGAAAACCTTATCAATGGCGGTCCATCCTAATTGATAACCACAAATCAATCTCGATTGGTCTGAAAGAGAAAGCAATAAACACCTCAAAAGGTTACCGTAAAAACAATATTATAAATGCAAATGTAAACTCAAATTCATTACAATTCTAAATCAGGGACACCCCCTAGCATTGGTGTGTTTAGTTACTCATATTGTTTAAAACAATTGCAAGATAAAAATTACACATTACAAGTAATTGGATGACTTTGATCTTCAATCGCTCCCGCTCATGAAAACCTTCAGCTCTCTGAATGCCTTGCTCTCTGTAATACTTGATTGCTTCATAATACTGTATTTTTCCGTATTCCAAGATGATTTTTCCTTAGGCAGAAGGTCCTCTTTTATAGTGAAAATTCCAAGCAGCAGTTGGTCATGTCCAAAAATATCTCTATAAAATCCCGATGAACAAAAGCCCGAGAAACTTGATATTTTGGGCTTGGGTTGACACGGCCCGTGTCAGCTAACACAGGTGGTCGTGTCATCCCACTGTCCTAGCTGACACGCCCCTGGCATGGGTGACACGATTGGGTATGGCGCCTGACACAGCCCGTGTCAGCTGACATGGGTACCCGTGTCAGGTCACTGTCTTCTACAACACGCCCTCCTTTTCCTGACATGGCCCGTGTCAGGTGACACAGGTGGTCGTGTTAGACCTCCTGTACCGGGGTTTTCTGCTCCTTTGCTTGCCGGAATCTTGCATTATCTCGTTTTGAGTTTCCTGGTTCTTCTACCTGGACCTGTCGGACAAAAACACAGCTATCCCACGCATAAAATCACGAAAATCGAATTAAAATATAACAATGACTGGAAATGCTTAAATATAATACCGAAAGTAAAATTGACTCGAAAAGTATCAAAAATGCTTGCATAGTGTTTCAAAAGCCTCAGTTTCTTGTCGGACCAGTAGCGAAAACTTAATGCAAATGGTGACTGATCAACTATCCTAGATACAAAGTTAAAAGTTTAGAATTGAAAAGATCTGACCAATGGGATGCAATCCACAAGACAAGAATGTCAGATAGAAACCCATTTCCTTTGGCCTATTAAGCAAGCAAGAAACATAAGCATCCAAGCAATAAGTATGAAGATCAAAGGCATCAAATAAAGATAGCCAGAATCCAAGCAAGCATTCCAAAAGTAAGCATTCTTTAGTGTCTTCAAATACATCAGATGAAATATTCCATGTGGCAAACTCATAGAAACAATCATCAGATAAAAATAGTAAGATTAAGATAATAGCTTAAGCACAGAGATAAAATAATAGATAAACCAATGAGGCTCTCAAGGCTTGTATCAGATATAAATGGCATTGGCCAAGATAAATCGGTCTCAAATAATGGCATTGACCAAGTCCTTTAAAGCATAGGGATGTTGCCTACTATAAGTCCATCAACATGTTTTTTAGGGTATTTGTTGTTATTAGGTATTTTACGATCCTAAGAGCACAAACAGAACAAAAATAACAAGCATACAATATATATAATCACAAAGATATGGATGAAGTGAGCAAAAGTAAAAGTGACTGAAACATAAACATCTTGCATGAAATGTAAATGGCAACGAATGATAAAGGTACTAGAATTTAAATTGCATTAAGTAAATGAAATTAAAAATAAAACAGTGATAAAGAAATGTTAGTGAAATGTTAGTGGAGAATTCAATTGTTGAAGTCATTCTTTAGAGAATACTAAACCATCCATTCAAAAACATGAAGACATGAACCAAGACATCATTTATGAGAAGGGCTCCAACTTGGATAAATCAACAAGTATGCCACTAGCTCTCACAAATGGAAAAAAAGTTAAGTCTTCACACAATGTCATGAGGAATGGGAGACTTACAATCTCACTTACAAGAATGTTATGCCTTTTGGGAAAGATTTAGCTCTATGTTAAGCAATTGTAATTGGACTTATGTAGAAGTCACAACTATTTGAGGTCGGACAATAAAAATATTGGTGTTAATGCATGCTAGAGACATGGTACAAATAACCAAGCTCATAAAGCATACCACACACAAAATAAAATGGGACGTGCAGTGGTAAATTCATGACCTTCAAGTTATGGATGAACTTAACGTCAATAAAACCAGAGTCACCACCGCACTTTTATTGTTTCCAAGGGAAAAGGGAAAAGTATGAACTAAACCCAAAGATAATAAGCTTTAAAAAAAACTAATAAAATGCCAGAGATTACAAGTAAGGGGGTTGGTTACATAGAGGGAATGTGTTAGCACCCATAGTGTCATAGGTATTCCTATGGAGCCCTTTTTTATGTGTGCATGTGTTTTTGGTATAAAAGATGTTTGATGAAATAGAGTGTGGTGATGAGGAAATAATTCATTGATTATATTTTTGTGTTTGACAAGACCTTCAGTCTTGTGCCTATGTACCAACATAAAAATGAGGGATCAAAACCTTGTAGTTTGTGGTAAAAAATTCAAATGAGTTGATGAATTGATTTTAACAAAAGTTTAATAAGAAAAGGGCACAATGTAAGACCCCAATTTTGATACTAATATCCCTCATGCTATTATCATCATATGCATTAGCATTGGGATCACACCTTGACATCCTTCTTACCCCTCATTCATTGGGTTTTCATTGGGAGAGATCACCAAGCATATTTGATTGTATCACACTTCATTTATCTTTATTTTACTAACCCAAATACCAAAAATATGTCATTTTATAGTTAAACTCTTTTGTAGGTAGTGCACATGCTCACCTATGCTCTATCAAGCTCATATTTAGGGTTTAAGACCCTCATTGTAAGGAGCTCAATCAAGAAGTGGTTTACTCCTCAAGGCACGCATTTTCCATTTACAGTTAGGTTGACTTTCAAGTGTACAAACAATATGGATGAGTATGAAGCATGCATTATGGGGCTTGAAGAGGCCATTGATCTTAGAATCAAATATCTTGACGTGTATGGAGATTAAGCTTTGGTTGTGAATCAGATCAAAGGTGAATGGGAGACGAATCAACCCGGTTTGATACCATATAAAGATTATGCAAGGAGGATTTCAACTTTCTTTACAAAGGTTGAGTTCTATCATATCCCTCGAAATGAAAACCGGATGGTAGATGCTCTTGCAACATTGGCTTCAATGATTATGGTGAAGTATTGGAAGGAAGTTCCCAATCTTACTGTGATATGTCTTGATAGGCCAGCTCATGTGTTTGTTATGGAAGAAGTAAGAGATGAGAAGCCGTGGTATTTTGATATTAAGAGTTTTCTCCAAAGTTAGATTAACCCGTCTGGGCATCTTTGAAAGATAAGAAGGCTTTGAGAAGATTAGCTGGAAACTTTTACCTGAATGGTGATGTATTGTACAAGAGAAACTTCGATATGGTTCTTCTCAGATGCGTGGATAGACATGAAACAGATTTATTGATGACTGAAGTCAATGAAGGTTCCTTTGGTACTCATTCCAATGGAAATTCTATGGCAAAGAAGATGTTGCGAGCAGGTTACTATTGGCTGACAATGGAATCTCACTGTTGCAAGTTTGTGAAGAAATGCCACGAGTGTCAAATTTATGCAGATACGATTCATGTTCCACCGACACTATTGAATGTCATTTCCTCTCCATGGCCCTTCTCCATGTAGCAAATTGACATGATTGGCATGATTGAGCCTAGAGCTTCGAACGAACATCGTTTCATTCTCGTGGCTATCGACTACATCACAAAGTGGGTTGAAGAGGCATCATATGTGAATGTAACCAAGCAAGTTGTTGTGAGGTTTATCAAGAAACAAATTATATGCTGTTATGGTGTACCGAGTAAGACCATTACTGACAATGGATCAAACTTGAACAATAATATGGTGGAAGCTCTTTACAAAGACTTCAAGATTGCACATCATAATTCTTCTCCCTGCAGACCTATGATTAATGGGGTTATTAAAGCTGCAAATAAGAATATCAAGAAGATCATCCAGAAGATGGTTGTAACATATAAAGATTGGCATGAGATGCTCCCATTTGCTTTGCATGGGTATCGTACATCCGTCTGCACTTCAATGAGGGAAACCCCTTTCTCACTTGTGTATGGCATGAAAGTTGTGCTCCCAGTAGAAGTTGAGATCCCATCATTACGTGTGCTGATGGAAGCCAAGTTGACTAAGGCTGAATCGTGTCAAACTAGGTATGACCAACTGAATTTGATTGAAGAGAAGAGGTTAACTACCATGTGCCATGGTCAGTTGTATCAACAGAGAATGAAGAATGCTTTTGACAGGAAGGTCAGGCCTCGTGTGTTCAGAGAAGGTGACCTTGCGCTCAAGAAGATTCTATCTTTTAAACCGGATTCTATGGGCAAATGGACTCCTAATTATGAAGGCCTATATGTTGTTAAGAGAGCCTTTTCAGGCGGTGCTTTAATTCTTACAAATATGGATGGTGAAGAGTTCACTCGTCTTGTGAACGCTGATTCAGTCAAGAAATACTTCGCATAAAAAAAAGAACAGCTCGCTAAGTTGAAAATCTGAAAGGGCGGCTTAGGAAAATATGAGGGTCTCGGTGGATTGAAACCCTAAAGGGCAATCTAGGCAAAAATTAGAGACATAAAACAGAAAGAATTATCCCGATAAATTGACTACCCCGCCATGGGGCAATTTAGGTAAAAATTAGGGATTATGGCAAGTAACTGCATCCTATTGAGCTTCGGTCTTGAAGACGTTCTTTAGCACAATGTTTGGTTCTGATTCATCTTTCATCCAAAGCTAAGAGCATAGTGGATATTGAAGGCGGTAGAAGGATTAGTGATCATTGTATTCAATGTATCCCTTTTCCATGTAAATTATCATTTTTCAACTTTTGTAAAGATCTATGGAGTCTCGTCATTTACAGACTATCATTCTATTAAATAAAGTTGAGCTTTTTATCCATTGGTTTCCACTCTTATTTATTCAGCCAATTAGACTTAAATTTTTATTGTGATCTTTTTGAAGTTAAAGTTTTAAAGTAAAAAACATGTTTTCTTAAATAATAAAAGGAGTAACTTTTAAAAAAGTAATTAAAGGAATATCAACAATAGTTTGAAAAGCGGTAAGCCCTAAATGCAAAGCATTGTTGGTTTTTTCCCAAGCAGTTGGTATGATCCTTATTTCATCCTCAACAGCATTTCAGCAGCCAAGTTTAGTTGGTTTCCCCAGCTAGGTTTATATTTTCCTCCCGTGAGTTGTATTCACGTTCTAGCGGCAGTTCGCACAGTTCGGAAGATTTTTGCTTCCCCGCATGTCGCCATCAGAGTTGTCCCTAACCTCTGTTAGCCATGATTCTGAGCAGTGTTATAGTTATCCCCTGCAGGGTTATCTCCCATTTCATATGGTGTTGACCTAAAATTCCCCGCAGAGTTGATGTTGCAGTTTCCTCAGAAGATCCTCTCCTCTCTCTCCCCAGCTTGGGTTGACCCTTTGAGTTGGATGATTCTTGTGCATTCCTTTGCACCTTGTTCTCTCCAGCAGTTGTTTCCTTCCTTTGTGGATTGGCAGAGAATTGTATCAATGATTCAGACCAGTGATATTTGTATCTGTTGTGATCGTTTTGCCAACATAATCATCATATATACATATACATATACATATACATATACATATACATATACATTCATTTCATTATTGCATTACATATACATTTTGTGATTCATTATTTTTTTGATCCTCTACTACGGTGTTAAACTTTTTCCCCCCATGTAGATTTGGTTTGTGTGTCCTCTTTCAATTGTGGATTGCCAACCCCCTAAGTAGAAAGAATTTAGCCTTTCTCATTCCCCACTGAGTTACTTCCCCGTGGATGACTGATATTTTAGTTTATTCCCCAGTTGATTATCTGGATGGAACCACTCCCCTTGAGTTATATCCTCAATGGGTTGAGTCTTTGATTGACCGTTTCTTTCTAGATCTTACCTAGATAAATGCTTTTGGTCCCCTTGAGAGTCTATTACCCAATAATTGGTAATATTCTTCTCAATTTTTGCATCTTTTTTACTTTTTGCCCAATACCCGGCAAAAGTAACCCTTTTCTCCCTAGCGGATTCGTTTTTCACGTTTCCCCAGGAAGTTTGCCCTTGATATGTTCATCCTAACCGATGACGGATATTTTCTTCCCCTACTTTGAGTTTATCCTTAATATGTTCATCTTAACTGATGACAGATATTCTCATTTTGGTATTCTACCCAGTAAAAGGTAGTTGTAGTCCCTGTGTTGTTCCCTAGAGAGTTAATCTTTGATATGTTCATCCTAACCGATGACGGGTTTCCTTCTCTTTACGGTTTTCTTCCCAGTAACCGGTAGTTGTAAATCCTGCTTTCCCTTTGCAGAGTTTATCCTTCATATGTTCATCCTAACTGATGACAAATATCCTCTTTTTGGTGTTCTATCCAATATCCGATAGATGTAATTCCTACTTTTTCAAGCAGTTTATCCTTGATATGTTCATCTTAACCGATCACGGATATCCTTCCTAATGTCCCCAAGTGAGTTTATCCTTGATATGTTCATCCTAACCGATGGCGGATATTCTTCCCCTTTGAGTCTATCCTTGATATGTTCACTTTAATCAGTGACGAATATTCTCTTTCTTTGTGGTCTTCTGCCCAATAACCGACAACTGTAAATGCTATTTGGCTTTTTCTCCATCATTTCATTCTTACCTAGTAACTGGTAATGAATGCATCTCCCGTTTGCCCTTATCAAGTCATCCTTGATATATTTACCATAACTGGTAACGGATGCCCTCCCTATCAGAATTTGTTATTACCCTTACCCAGTAATCGGTAATGGATAATAAACTTATGTTCCTCTTGTGTTGAAGATCATTTCTTCCCCGATTGAGTTTGAGTGCGTATTTCCTCAGGGAATCTCCTTTTCCTTCTTATGTCGAGAATTTCAGCTTCGTTCTGATCTACCCATTTCCCCGACAGGTGTTTCTTGTTCTTTCCCCGACTGAGTCCTTCCATTGATTTATTTTCATGGAATCCATCGAGTCCCCTAACAATTTTAAGTTGTAGCCTGGAATACACACAACCTTTTTTATCCCCAGAGTCTTTGTCTCCCTAGTGAGTTTTCCTTATGGAATGCATTATACTCCTGCTGACTTTTAGTCTCTCCGAATTCTTTTCCTTTGTGGCAACATTTTCCCCACAAATATTATTTTAACATCCATATCATATGCATCATGAGGTCTCTTAGGGACCAAAATTTGTTTCTATATGTTGTTATTTAAGTCCATTCTACTGAGTTGATGCAAAGATTTTAACCTTCATCCCCTCATCTAGAACGTTCTTAAATAGGAGCAACTAAAAGACCCCAATTTTGACCCTAAGATCCTTTATGCTATTCTCATGATATGCATTAGCATTGGGATCACACCTTGGCATCCTCCTTACCCCTCATTCATTAGGTTTGAATTGGGAGAGATCACCAAGCACATTTGACTGTATCATACTTCATTTATCTTTATTTTACTAACCCAAATACCAAAAATATGCATGCTCACCTATGCTTTATCAAGCTTACATTTAGGGTTTAAGACCCTCATTGCAAGGATCTCAATCAAGAAGTGGTTTACTATGGCTCTAAGTATCATATATGAACCCGCATGATCTTCACATGTTACTTTTATTAGGAAATCATCAAGAGTTTGGAGTTGGTTTGCCTTTGAAACCCTAATTCATCTAGGTATCTTGTGTAACTTCTTCAACAAGTTTCTTTACCAATTGATCAAATATTTCAAGGGATACTTCAAATTTCATCATATTATGCATATATGATCCTCCATGAGTCCCAAACGTCAAGAGAATGTCAAGCTAGCATGTTGGTTCATGGTGGTTGACTAGAGGAATTCAACTGGTCAAAACTGGGGTTCCCTAGACCCTATCTTCTACAATTTTTGTCAGATTAAAATGCTCCCAAGATCAAAGTTACTCTAAATGACATTCCAAACAACTTTTATTTTGAGGTCAAGACCTAGTTTTGCCTGGAAAATTATTTTTTATGGTGAAAGATTATAGGTCATTTTGTGTATAGCCTAACTTGGAGGTCAACTTCCCAAGACCATAACTTGCTCAATTTTTATGATATGAAATCTATTCAAGTTACATGATCAAATTCAATATTCATAATTCAACCTTTATGTTTGTAGGAAGAGCAAAATCAACTTTTAAATGCATGTGATTTGAGGAGACATTATAGGTCATTTTGGGCCAATACCATTGAACAAGTGATGTTCCTCGACTTCTAAAATGCATACCTCCTTCATGCTAAATCTAATTGAGGTCAAATTTGTGAGAAAATTTTAGGACTTTGAGAGAGCTACAACTTTGATCAAGGAACATTTCTCATTTGAAGCCCATAGAAAAAGTTACTCAAGATGGAAGAAGTGAACATATGGCTTGATACTTAGAATGTTTTTTGATATGTTTGATTTTCCAAACTTCCTCCTCAAAATTCATCATGATCCAAGCTTCAAATGGAAAAGTGTCTAACATGAACGTTATTCCTCTTGATCTAACCTTTCCAAAAAGTCCAAATTCATACCATTTGGACAAAGTATGAGTGACTTGCACATGGCTTAAAGTTGAATGACCATTTAGCATATTTGAACTTCCATTTTCCACACACGAATGCATGGCTTGTTAAATGACTTCAACAATGCTTGCACATGATTTTGGACCTGATTGCATAATTACATGGGCCTATCACACGCCCATGCATCCATGCAAGGAATTTTGCTATTTTTGAAAGTTTGAAAGAAGTGTGCAAATATTAAAGGCTTTGGCTATAAATAGAAGTGTCTATGATCACAATTAAGGACCTTTGCGCGCCAACTTTAAAGCTACAACCCTAAACATCCATATCCAAAGGATAACGTTGAGGATTTTCATTAAAAATCGATTTTGAATCTCCCACTGTTTTGGGATTCATAACTCCAAGATTCCTGCTTCTTTCTTGATCCATTTCCACTCCATCAAGCAACCAGAGAAAGGCCAAGCACATTTGAGAGCAAGATCGTATCCATCTGAACCTGGAGCGAAGGTGAATTTCTGAATTTTTCATCTCTTCAATTCTCACTCAATTCTCCATTATTCTTGATAATTTTTTGTTGTCTGAAGTCCTACCAATGTAGGAAACAAGATTGAGTTGCTTTGAGGTCAAATCGAAACAACTCAGATCATGATCTTTAAAATTCAACTCCCTGTATCTTTCAATATACTTGGAGTTAGGTGAAATTGAGGCCAGATTCGAGCTCCTGAGCATTTTTACTTTAACTTCATGTCCTCCTTTTTTATTTTGGTGATGGTTGAGGGTGGACCAGTCTGGTGAGGTTCACCGGAGAAGAAGACCGGAGCTTTGGCTCCGGCGATGCGTTGGCGTGTCTCCATACCACATGATCCTTCTATTTCGTTTTAATCTTGAGCGCCCAAATTGATTACCACGCGTGTGGCACCTTGACTAGGGAACATCATGGAACACGCGTTGTGATCCACTTGATCTGCCACCACAATTAATGAGGGAGATCAAGTGGTCCACATATTTTTGCATTTTCTGATTTTTATTTTAATTGACTTATTTTCATTAATTCATATTAATTTTAATATTGATCCAAAAAATATGGGACTTTCACCAGAAATTCTAAGATATTTTTCTCTTTCATTTTCTGAATTAAAATTCTTTTTTGGATCAATATTAGTATTTTTCATGATTTAAATTTTTTTGTACATATTTTTAATTGTTTAAAAATACTTTTATGTTCCCAAAAATAATGAATTTTTTCTCCAAGGTCTTTTGACCTTGTTTGACCTATGATAAATCTCTTGGCCATTTATTCGGTGTTTTGAAGAGGTTTTAGAATTTTGACCAACCATAATTTAATTTAATGTAATTTTAATTGATTTTTATTTGTTTAATTGCAAATAAATTGTGTTGAGCTATTTTTATTGACTTGTGGAGTTTGACTTTTGTTGTTGGGCCTTGGTCAATGTTGATTTGACTTTGTTGGATTAAAATCATTGGATTTAAGGGATTGATGAAATATACATTTCATCTCCCAAAATGAATGAATGATTTTAATTTGATAAAAGTCCTCCTTTGACCAATTTGTGTTGATCTCATTCCCCCTCCCTCTTAAGCTTAATCCCATTTTATCCCTATCAATTTCATTGACCTATGATATCTCTATATCCTAAGGCTAGTTGATTACAAAATCAACATAAGTATGGATGAGATTAGGTCCACCCTTTTGCCATTTTCTTTTAAGTGTGTTATGTTTTAGGAGTATGGTTGATAATACCATATCTCTAACATGCATTAACACTAAAATTTATATTTCCCGGCCTCAAATAGTTGTGACTTCTACATAAGTCCAATTACGATTGCTTAACATAATGCTAAATTTTGACCCAAAAAGCATAGCATTCTAGTAAGTGAGATTGTAAGTGTCCCCCCTTTCATGGTATTGTATGGAAACTTGGACTTTTTTCCTTCCTTTGGAAGATGTCTTAATTCAAGGATCCATGCTTGTGAATATAGGGTTGAGTGATCCTAGGACATGTGCTAAGTGTTTTGAAAATGTTGTAGTAACAAATAATCAAGACTAAACGTCAGATCAGAGTTTGAAAGAAAACTAAGGACAAAGGGTGACTTGAACGAAAAAGATCTTAAATTGGCGTTTAAAACTAGTAAAGAAAAATGAAGTAAACAACAGGAATTATAAAGGATTTAAAATGATAAAGTAAAGGTTGTGAGTACCGGAATCTTAAGACCGTAAAATAAATGTTGAATGTAGGGAAAAGAGCGAAAGGATGTTAAAATTGCAAATGCCAAAGTAAAAATAAGGTGTTTGAAAGGAAGAAGTAAGGAAGTATGTTTCTGGAAAAGAAAGTAAAGACAAAATTTATATTGCTTTGAAATAACTAACAATGGTGTAGACAACGTACATTCTGCATTTTACAATTCTTCTTCACACGAATACTTAGTAAATTTGCAGATTTTTGTACACAATTTGACACATAATTTTCTAACACTAAAACCCTATATTTATACTGGATCGAAATAATTGCTTTGATGGTCCTTCAATCACGTCGATACACGTGGTGCCCTGCATGCGCGCATTCATTCACCCTGCTTCCCGTGTGCTATTACGGTTTCTGATGAAGGTGAAATTCCCTCCTTTATTTAAATTTTGAATCTTTGATTGAAAATCGTTTTTAACCGCTTCTCTAAAGAACTACTCCGAAGTTTTGGTTGTAAGCTTGATCTTTATCCAACTAGCCAAGCCGACTCACCTCCAGCTGGTTGAATACTACTTCTTGGTCGAAACCAGTTGTGCATATTTTCCAATTTTGGTAATTCAGGGTGGGCCTCGAAAAAATGAGCTAACAAATTGCCCACCAAAAGTGTGATTTTCGATACACGAGAGAAAAAAACATTTTTGAGACCTTACTTCGACGCCTTAATGACTCTGACACTGTGCCAGGTGTCTCAATGTTGGCAAAACTTTTCAGTTCCTTCACTTGTCTGGTGTCGTCAGAGTCATCATTTCTTTTTCCTACCCACGTCTTTTCATCCCACAACAGAAACTTTTTTGCTCATCACGTTTGCTAGCTTCTAGGAAATCATGGGCTACAACATTAATTGCCATTTTCACTACACTGGCCAAGGGAGACACGTGTCCCATTAACTTGTATACCATTAATGTTGATTTGAAACGTCTTCCAAGAAGGCCTATAAAACCCAATTACTTACCCATTTCATAACTTTCTCACATTCTCTAGATCTCTAAGTATTCAAACTCTCATTTCTCCAAATCTTTTCTAACTAAACCAAGATTTTTTTTCAAACCCTAACAATGGACGCTTCTAACAAAGCTCTTAAGGGAACATGAGTCTCTTTCAAAACCACCGCCAACAGGTCTAAAGCTCCAAAGAAGATCTCTGAACTTCCTCCATTCGCTATATTACCTGCTTCACTCGCAGTTGGCAATTGTCAATACATACCAGAGCCTCAGACAGAGGAACAAAGGATTTATGCTTCTCATTTACTCATTCCTGTTTCTGTCTCTGATAAAACTCATGCATTATTTGGGCCTTTAGCTGAGTTAGACGTTGATACCAACAAACTTAGAGAATTTTTCCCTTCTTACCATAAATGCAAACCCATAGGGCAGGCTAGAGACCCTATAACTACCTCTACCGACAACACTCAGGATGGGGATACTATAGATTTGAGGTTTATGAATAATGGTTTTAGAGCCTTCCACGCCACCCCAACTTTTAAAGATCCCACTGATTACTCAAATTGGTTAACCAAGGTAGAGAAACAAAAAGCCCAGGCTTGGAAAGATATAGGGATATATGACCTCATTATGCTATCGAAACTGGATTTAGATTATAGTACCCCTATGTTAATTTCTTCGTTGTACTTCTAGGACAACACACATTATACCTTCCATCTTCCTTGAGGAATGGTCGCACCAACTCTCTTCGACATGGCGGCTATCACAGGACTGAAACCCACTGGACATACCTATGATCCTAATATTGATTCTATGGATACTATTGCCTTCTCGACTACCAGAGCAGCGTATTCAACACACATAGCACACTACCATGATAAAGATACTGAAGTTGTCTCTGACGTGGAGCACATAACTTTTTTGGCTTGATGGCTGTCACACACTGTGTTCTGCTTAAAATCCCTACAAGTTGCCAAAAAATATCTTACCCTATCCAACCAACTACATGCGGGGCATGATGTCCGCCTAAATAAGATGATTCTAGTAAGCCTTTACAAATCATTGAGCGACGGAGTGGCTCAACTGAAGAATCTAGGGGGAAAAGGGAACCTTCTGTTGTCTGGCCCCTTTTGGTTATTACATCTTTGGCTTAACGCCACCTTCGAGGCCAACCTGCCGAACAAGGGCCTCGTCGACGAGGATGCTGAGGGAATCTGGCATAGAAGGGTATAAGGCCGAAGATTAGCTCAACTAACCCCTAGGGACGAAGAACAAGCTCTTCAACCAACTTTCATGAGTTATATCATGATGTTTTCTAAGTGTCACACCTTTACTTCGAGTATGGCTCCATTCTCCTTCAGGAAAATTGGCCCTAAGTGGTTTACTAGGACCTTCCCCTCTCCATCTAAGAAATAGGAGACAAAATCTTTGCTAATTTGGGAAGCCTTCTTGATGCCCAGAAGTCTAACTCTTCGATTCAACCCTTCGAAGGTCCAGGTTACGCTGATAACTTACTAGCCTAACCTTGTTGCTCGATAATTTGGGTTGGTTCAGGACCTCATGAAGTGCCTGTATCACAAGAAGAGTAATCTCCTTCTTCATAATACAGTCCACACCGAAACAACTGCTCTCAAACAAATAGCCAGGTATACTGGCAGAACCCAGCTGACTCCATTCAACTTCGAACCCAACTTACTTTGCAGTCGAGAATTTGGGAAGTGGTGGGCTAAGTATTAAGTCAAAGAAGTATGCGACGTTACTTCCTTTATTCAACTGTTTTACAAAGCTTTTCTTCTTATGCGGGAAAAGACGAGGATAGGTACTTATACGCTTATAAAAGAAATTCAAGCTTTTCAAAACCATTTTGAAACTGCCTATCGACCTGATGATCTTAGTCAAACTATCCGCGAAGCAGCTGTTACACTTAAAGAGAAATCTTCAAAGAAAATAGAAACCTTAAAGATTCCCTCATATGTTCCTCACGAGAAACACTATGAAATGGCTCTTGAACTATTTCCCCCAAAGTTTCCTCCACTTCCAAATGCTGACTTCAGAGTGGCTCTTGCCCCCCCATTTCCAGATTGGTTTATTTGTGGAGACTCTATTAAAATACTCCGACAACAATCTCAGAAAAAGGCTTAGTGGGTGGTTGCGACTAAGCATATTTTGGGCAGTTTCAAGGGGCATCTTCATATAGGGATCGAAGATGTCCGAATCGAATTGAACATATATGAAGGTGTGACACAGGAGGTTTCCCTCGAAGTATATTCCCTTTGACATGCTATTTGCTTTCAGCTAACACTGATCATTTTATATTTTTCTTGTTTAGCTATCGAGATCCCTCCTAAGAAACACACCAGCAAAAGACCCATCGAGTCGAAGACCGGAGGAGGCAGCAAGCCTATAAAGGTACCCCTTTCTCCTTGTTCTTTTTTCCGCATTATACATTGATGATATAATATTTCATTCTTGGCTCAGGCTTCTCGAAAACCTTCCGTGAGTCCCTTAAGAATCCAAAAACCTGCCGCTGCCCCCATCATCGTAGAATCTGACGAAGATGGCTTGTCGCCTATTCTCGACCTCACTTCTAGGAAAAGGAAGTCACAGCCAAAGGCCACCGATGCTTCGGACCAACCACTGGTCAAACTTCCAAGCAAAAGGCATGTTGCACTTATTATCCAAGAACCTACTCTTGAGGAAATGCCAAAAGTAGTAGCGGCCCAAAGTGAGAGCAATAACTCTAGCCATGGGGTCGAAGGTGATCAGGTACAACACACATCTCCTTACTTTATTTAACTTGTTTGCCTCTTTTAGCCATTTATACCTTCTGATCGTATTGATTTTTGGGTGGTGCGAGCACTGTCATTCCACCCAAGAAAACGGCTTCCTCCATGCCTGCCTTTGCGCCTGACGTTTTGAATAGAGCTGGCGAACCTACTTATCGACCATCCTGTGAAAAGGGGTCTATAAGTGAGATTAATCAACCCCCACCTGGTGACCTCGATGCTTCACCACTAAAAACTGCTACTCAACATTCTCATAACAGTGACTCTGGTCATGAAACCGATTCGAGCGATGAAGATGGGACCAAAGGTGATTCAGACCCTATGGCTGAGGATAAGCTAGTTGAAGACGAGGAAACCCCTGGGGCTGATTTACATATAGTTGAAGGACCGAATAGTCCCTAGGGAGAAGGATGGGGCGTCGAAGACATGGTTGTAGAGGATGTGGACGAAGGAAATCTCGCCACTAACCCTTATAATGTTGAAGGACAAAAAGAAGGAAAGGCTAATCCAGGCGAAAAGCATGCTCGAACTCAAACCTCTGTTATGGCTGACAATCCGACGGTTGGAGTTTCGTCGAGTAGTATTGGGTCCCTTTCTACAGAAAAATTGGCTATCTTGAAGCGAAGTCAGCCACTTGAGTATTTGAAGGTCATGCTAAATTGTAGGGAGAGTTCTTCTGACCAAAGCCATAATACCTCAGTGTCTGAAGATCAACCATCGAGCACTCCTGCAGGCGAAGTCCTTTCTAAGATCAAAGACAAAGTCTTCAAGGGTAACTTGTTTCTGTTGTTGCTGGCAAACCTTATTTTGGAGATAGAAACTATGATCGACCAACATGTTGCAGATCATAAGTTGCTACCTCAACTTACAGGGGAAATAGAGAAAAAGTATGGTTCTGAGGTTGTTGCCTGGGATCCCGCTACCGAATCCACCAATAGGGCAATGCAGTTCGAACATGCCAAACAGAAGAATAAGGAAAAGGTCGACGCTCACAATCGCAACATCGCTTCTTGGTGGCAACAAATAGAAGAACTTCAAGCAAATATCTCTGATGCCGAAAAAGACAAACATCAACTATTGGAGTTTGATGAAGCTTCGATGGCTCATGAGCTCTCATTTGGCATGGAATTTGTCGAAAAGGCTCGACAAATTGATTTGGACATTAAACTCCTGCGATCAAAGAGACATTTGTGCGAAAAATGGCTGGAGCTCCTTAAGGCGAAGTATCTTTAGCTTAAGGATAACCTTCCTTTTTAGTGCTATTTTTATTTATCTGGCAATGTAATGGAATTTCTCTTTGTAATGAATATTGGTATTCTAGACCTATGACTTCAATATCACGATTTTCGCATTTTTACCTGTAAGACCCCAATTTTGACCCTAAGATCCCTCATGGCATCATAACATTGCATTTGCATTACCTCAAGGATCATAAGCATCTTGGCTCCTTACCTTTGGGTGAGATCTCTTCTTGTGAGTGGTTGAGATCACCAAGCATGCTTGAATTGTATATTATTGCTTTTCTTATTTTGTTTACTAACCAAAAGCACAAAAATATGTCACTAACATTTCTTGTTTGTAGCTTGAGCAATCACAAGATCAAAAGCCTCTAGGAGATCATAAGTACAAAGGTATGGCCAAAAGAAAATGAAAGCACACATGGTAATGGTTCCCAAAGCTCTCATCCATCAAATATGCCTCCCTAGCATCTCAATTCATCATTTTGATCAAAGAAAGTCAAAGGGTTTGAGGTTTGTTCCCCAAGGAAACCCTAGTTCATCTGATCATCCACAATGCCTTGCTCTTGAAGCAACCTCAGCCCATGATCAAATACAATAAAGGGAAGTTATTTAATTCATCATTTAATGCATATTTGAACTTATTTGAGTGTCCTCAATCATCAATTCATCAAGATATGAGTCATGGACTTGAGAAGTTGATCAGTCAATTCATCTGACTATTTTGAAGTGCCCTGAGACCTAACTTTTTATGTGTTGGTCAAATGGAGATAATCCAAAAATAAAAAATGTTCTTAAGGACAATATGAACAACTTTCATGTTCATCAAAAATTGATTTTAAGCTTGGAAGATCATCTCCCATTTCAAGACATTATAGGTCATTTTGACTGAAACCCTAATTTTGGGTCAATTTCCCAAGAACATAACTCATTCATTTTATATGATTTTGAGGTTGGATCAAATGCATTGGAAATCTTAATATGTCTACTTCAAATGTTATGTTGAACAAAATTTCGAAATCTATAAGGAAATACATGTGATAATGCAAAACATTATAGGTCACTTTGGACCAAATGCATTGAAAGTAAAAAAAGTCCAACTTCAAGTGCCCATAACTCTTTCATCAAAAATCCAAATGATGCAAAATTTAAGTCCATTTTGATTGTCTTGAAAAGATCTACAACGTTTTGGTTGGAGGTTTTTTCATTTTGAGCTTGCATCATCAAAACAGAAGGACTTGTACATTGTCCAAATTTGGAAACTTTGCCTTTGCATGTTTTGCACCTTGCACTTTAAACTCAAAATTCACTAATTTCCACACTTCAAATGGATTTTTGCCCAACATAACATGTGTTCCTTACATCAAAACCTTTCCAACCATTACTCACATGCTCATGTTTGGATTTGGAAAATGGCATTTTCGAAGAGGAGAAGTTTTAGGCATAATTGTGCATAACATGTTGGAACTTATTATACAAGCTTGTGCATTGCCAATTACACGTCTACTTCAGCTCAATTATGTCTCAGATTGCATTTGGGATTGAATTTGGGCCTTTTGAATGATCATGCAAGCCCATGCAAAGAGTATCCACTTGCCATGCACACACGGATTTCTCATTGCTTGCACCATGCTTGGCTATAAATAGAGGCATCATTCCATTCAATTTTCATCCATGAACCAACCTGAAATGCTGCTGAACTGAAAACCAAACCTCTTACCAAAGGAGCTATTTCACTTTTCTTCAAATTTTTTAGATCTAAAATTCAACTAAATCTGGTTGAATCTTTAAATCTAAAGCTCCTAGACCTTCATCCTTTAGTCCATTGCACTTCTGTTTTGCCAAAGGAAGCAAGGAAAAGAGCTCAGATCTTCACAATCCAAGGTTGTTCTCCAACTGGTTTTTTCTTCGAAGCTCACCATTTATTGATCTATTTGCTTGGACATTGTGTTGGCTGAAGTCCTCTTCATAGAGGCAATTGTTTTGAGTGCTCAATTGTTGAAATCCATGAAGTTCAACATGAACACCATGATTTTCTCTCTCTGATTTCTCTCTCTATGAGGATCTAGAGGAGAAACCAATGGTACAGGGGTGATGTACATCACCCCAGCTTTCCAATGATGTATGGATCGTGTATTTTGGTTAAGCTTTTGAAACCTGCAAATGTCACCGGAATCTTCATGTTCACCGGAGAAGACGGTGGCACCGGTCACCGTCCCTTTGCCAGATGGATTGTGGATCGTGTGATGGCATCTCCAGATCTAATCTCCACCCTTGTTTCTTATGACTTTTTTAAATACAATGTGTGACGCGTTTGACTGAAGCCTACCATGGAAGCGCGCATCTGGAGCGTTTGATCAACCACGTCAATTAATGAGGCTTGATCAGACGCTCCTGGTTTTTTTGATTTTCCTATTTTCTTATTTAATTTCTTTTATTTCCATTATTTTCAAAAATTCATATCTTCTTCATTTTTAAACCAAAAAATATGGGACCAATTGCATTCATCTTCAAATAATTTCTAGCTTCTAATTTTGATTTTTAATATTTTTTGTTTTGTCATTTGATATTTTTTGTGAATTTTCTCTTTTCTGGTTATTTTTAATTCATTTTAAATAGTTTTTGATATTCAAAAAATACAAAAATATTTTCCTAACCTATTTGAATGATGATGGATCTATGAAAAATATTCTCATCAATTTTTTAATTGATTTGAGATTTATTTGAGATTTTAGTTCAATTAGGTTATTTTTATTCATTTTTAATTGATTAAAAATAGTTTCTAACTTTTAAAAAATGCTGAAACTTTTTGTCAAACTTTGTTTGACCTTGTTGGACTTGGGATAAATCATTTGGACCTTTCAAGGTTGATTTGAAGTGATTTTGAAGTTTGCTCATTGTTTGACCTCCAATCTTCATCCCATTTCTGATTTCTCATTGTTTGACTTTGACTTTCAATGTCATTTGGTCAGCACACATGGATTGGTACAACTTATTTCACCTTATGCACTTTATTCTTTCCATCTCCATTTTCCATTATTCATCTTCTCCTTCTCCTTCTTCTTTCTTCTTTTTGATCAATGAGTTAAAGGTTGATAAGTTAGCATTGATTAGGGAGGCTTAATCTTCCTTGATTCAAATCTAATTCATCTTGATCAAATGATCAAGTGAATGGCTTTGCATTAAGGATAGGTTGTTTCCTAAATCATGCAAAAGGCTTAAACCAATACAAGATCAACTCTCTTTTTCTTTTTGGCATGGCAAGTTGTTGGAACTTGGTCCACTAATCAAGACTTCTAACTTGTGTTGTTGCCTACATTATTATTGACCGGCCTCAGATAGTTGTGACTTCTACATAAGTCCAATTACGATTGCTTAACATAGCGCTAAATTTGCCTTATGGCACACTAACTACTAACACTAATCATTAACCATTAACATTTACTTTTTGCTCTTTACTTTTATGCAATTTACTATTCTTGCACATATTATTCATTTGCTTTTCTCTTTACTCATTTGAGCACATGTTTATGCTAATGCCATTTGCCTTTTGCTCACTTGAGCATATAATTGTATATATATCTTTTGTGCTTGTGTTTGTCTGTTTGTTGTGAACCAAAATGCAAAGAATTGGACAAAATGGACTTAGATCTTAGGACTTTACCCAAGCATAATGGAGTTTGAAGAGCAACTAGGCCTCATGCCTTTAGAATGCTTAAATGTCAAAGAGCAACTAGGCCTCATGCCTTTAGAATGCTTAAAGCTTGAAGATGAACATTGAAAGGACCATATTCTAAACTCCCTCTTGTCCATTATTTGATTGTTAATAGAACCTTTTGATGTGTGTGTTTCTTTGTGCTAGGTATTTCCACTTGAGCCAAATTGAGAAACCATTACCATGAGCTCCTAAGAGAGAGAAATTCAAGATACATTGAGGAACCTTCCAAGAGTTCATTTGATTGTTGATTGCTTGAGTTTATACTTATGTGATTGCTTATTCCAAAGGATGGGAGCTACTTGGATCATCCATATGATCTCAAGAGAGGAACTCCTTTTGTGGTTTTGTTTCTTATCCCTCACCTTTTGCATTGCTTAGGATCTTAGCCATTCTTCTTCTTCTCTCCACTCTAACCCAAGCCAAAGCTTTTGTGCAAACATTTAATACTTGTTTTCAACATTAGAAACCTAAGCCTTATGCTTTTGGTTTTCAAACTTTCTTTTCTTAATACTCATTTTGAATTGAATCTCTAAGTCAACTTTGACCATATTTTATAAATACTTTTCATTGGTAAATACCACTCATTCAAATCTTTTTGGGTTTCAATGGCCACCCTCTTAATCAGATTTTTTCACAACCTTTAGCTATTAGGTTTGAGTTATCCTTGAGGTAGATGTAATGCTCACCTATATCCTTAGTGATGGAAAATGAGTCTTCCATGCTTATTATAGGGTTAACCCCTCACTAGCATATTGAAGCTATCTTCACATGGTGGATTTGTGGTTTTAGGTTGAGTTTTCTCCCTTGGATAACAAAAGACCTTAAGGCTTTTGGACCAATCAATTCACCAACTCATTTTGAGATTTTTACCCCAAACTACGAGGTTTTGATCCTCAACTTCTTTAAGATGGTACGTAGGCAATGGGTTTATCCATCCAAACACACAAATGTAAATAAACTTGTATATTCTCTTCTCATCTCTTCAATCATGTTTGCACAAACAATTTTTCACGAAACAACAACCTTACAACAAGTATGAAAAGGGCTCCCTAGGAGTACCTAGGATGTTTTGGGTGCCTAACATCTTCCCATTGCATAACCAACCCCCTTACCCAGATCTCTGACTCTCTTTTACTAGTTTTTTGATTGGATAAAACTTTTAGGTTTTTGTTCGCTTTCTAACCATTCCTTTGGATAAATAGAAGTGTGGTGGCGACTCGACATGTATGATTTACCTTGGCTTTAGTCAATATCTCTAATGGTAACGAATACCCCGCTACAGAAAAGTGGCGACTCTGCTGGGGAACAGATTTGCCTAATGGGTTTTGCCTACTTTTCATTTTTGTTGTATTGTTGTGTACATGGTTTTGTGACATATTTTTCTGCAATTTGGGATTACTGTATTGTATGTAATGATTGAATTGCTTGAATATTAATTCCATGTATGCTTGGTGATCTTTGTGAGATGAGTTCTATACCCGGACTCGAGTGCACTTAGGATAGGAGAATGGTAGTCTTGTTGACTTGTGTGGAGTTATTCCTTAGCAAGTTGACTTGCAAGTCCATTCACATGGTGGAGGTCATGTTGGGATCAATAATGTCACACAAGTAGTTGTGGTTAGACATTACTCTTTCCAATATAGACCTTAGAAGCCAAGGACCTTAGTTTACCAAGCCCATCTTGGCCTATTCTTAGGATGTAGTGCGAAAGTCGTTCAAGTGTAAGATTTGATACGATTGTTACGCGATACTACACTCATAAGAGTCTCTCTTGAGAATATTTTTGGAATACGAGTAGTAGTTTCTCGGATAATATCCGAAAGATGGGATGATGACTGTGGGAACCTCTTGTAGAACATGTTTGGCAGGTTTAAACCCTAGTACACTCCCTTTGGGTGGTTCTTAACCGAAACTCCATGCTCGTAACTCGCAACAAACCCTTGATTCATGATTGATCCGTTCATGAATCCTTAATATCAATGGAACTTGGGTGTTGATAAGGTGTAAACCATAATCCACCAAAATGGATGATTCATATTAAGGATAACATGATCCATCCCATGACCTTTGTTTGGTGTGCTTTGTTTGATCCTTGAGTGTGATTGTTGCATCCATGCATTCATGCACCCATTTGCATCCATATCATCAATAATGAAGAAACTTTTCAAGGAACTTAAGAGGTCTATTTGCAAATTTTCAGACATGGAAAGACAAAGAAGGAATACAAAGAAGTACAGCTTCAGACAACCAGATTTGAAAGAGTTAAGGAATTTGACACCCTATGTATTAGATCCCTTTGGTTTCAAGGCTCGTTTTGGGAAGCTTCTTCCTCTTATGACTACTCAGGTGGATGAAGGGTTGATGAGTGTATTGGTGCAGTTTTAGGATCCTTTGTACCATTGCTTCACATTTCCGGATTTTCAGCTTTCGCCCACGCTAGAGGAGTATGCCTATCTTGTGGGTATACCAATTCTAGACCAGTTGTCGTTCAGTGGCTTGGAGAATATTCCTACTTATCAAGAGATAGCTGACATGTTACATATAGATGAATCTCTGGTTGGTGCTCATATGACTACCAAAGGTGGAATTCAATGTCTCCCTTTTGACTTCCTCATTACTCAAGCTACTATGTATGAGATTGCAGGTGAATTTCTATTGGCAAAACAACATCATGGCCAAAAGTTAGGCGAAAGGGGGTCCACTTAGTAGCCTCTTTAGGGGACGTACGACATGCCCACAAGATCTGGTCCAAAGTTTTGTGTCAATTCCTAGGCTTCTTCCCTATATGCTTTTTAATCAAACCAATGATCACCTTATTGGCATCCTCAACTTGTCCATTGGCCTGAGCATAATAGGGTGTTGACGTTAATAATTTGAAACCCATTTCTTTGGTAAATTCCTGCATTTTCCGACCAATAAACATTGATCCTTGATCCGTTGTGATTGTCTCTTGGATTCAAAACTTATAAATAATATGTTTTTGGATAAATTCAATCACATCCTCTTGGTTTACATTTGGTAAGGGTATGGCTTCAATCCACTTTGTAAAATAACCAACTCGTACCAATATATATCTTTGACTTTTAGATGATGGAGGCCGAATTTCTCCAATCAAATCTAAAGCCCAACCCCTAAATTGCCAAGGTTTGATGATAGAATGAAATGCACATGTAAGGACATGTTGTATGCCCGTATGCACCTGACATTCTTGGCAACCCTTCGGGAATTCAATACAGTCTTTCAACATGGTAGGCCAATACATCCCTTGATGGAATAAGAGCCATTTCATCTTATGACCGACTTGGGGTGCCCCGCACACTCCATTATGCACAGTCGAAAGGGAAAAGTATGCCTCTGACTCACTAAGGCATTTAAGCAGAATTCCCTCAAGAGATATCTTAAACAACTCTGAACCCAAAAGAAAGTAACTTAATGCTCGATACCTGGTTTTTCGATCAATAGACGTTATGGGATTCTGCAAGTATACCACTATTGGCTTTCTCCAGTCTCCATCCGTCAAACTGTCTATTGCCAATATTTCGAAATTTCCTTCATCAACACATCCTAGCTTCGTCTTTCCTAAATCTAAAGGAATTAATCTAGTTGCCACAACCTTACCCCTGACATCAATGACTTCGTGCAACTTTTCCTTTGAAATTTTGTACCCGGATGCAAATTGAGCTAAATCATTAGCTACCATGTTTTCTATTCGCGTTATATGTCGAATATAAACCATTTCAGACTTTTTTAACAATAGACTGGAGATTATGAAATACATGATCAAATTCTCCTTAACACATCTATATTCTTTCATGATCTGTTTTATGACTAACTCCGAGTCTCCCATTATCTCAACTCGAGTTGCCCCCAATTCCAACAACATTTCAAGTCCTGCTATGAGGGCTTCGTATTTAGCCTCGTTATTTGAACACGTACTTTCTACTTTGTACTGGAATTTTGTTGGAATTTTATTAGGAGAAATAATTATGATCCCGACACCTGTGCCATTTTTATGACTAGATCTGTCTAAGTACAATGGCCCTAATTTAACGTAGTTCAATGCATTAGCGTCAATGGAGTGATCGACTATGAAGTCTGCTACTACTTGTCCATTCACAACTTTTAATGGCATGTATGTTAAAGAAAACTCAGTTAATGCTAATGCCCATTTCCCAATTCGACTATGCAAAATTGGTTTGGATAACATATGTTTAATAATATCATAATGAGATGAAACATACATGTCAACAAGTTTGATATAATGCTTGAATTTCGTACAGGAGAAATATAAGCATAAACATAATTTTTCGATCATGCTATACCTAGTTTCTGCATCGTTTAAAACCCTACTGAGGTAGTAAATGACTCTTTCGACGCCATTATCATCCTCTTGTGCTAACATGCTCCCTAAGGTTTTGTCAGATGCAGATATATACAATCTCATACTTTTATTTTTGCAATGTGGTGTTAAGATTGGTGGATGGCTCAAGTACGCTTTAATCTTATCGAACGCTTCTTGTTGAGCCTTCCCCCATTCGAACACTTCCTTGTTGAGTAGAAGCAAAGGCGAGAATGCTTGTGTCTTCCCACTAAGGTTTGAGATGAGTCTCCTTAAGAAATTGATCTTGCCCTGCAGGGACTGCAAACCTTTCTTTGTTGATGGCACTTTCGCTTCCGTGATGGCTTTGGTCTTATTCTGGTTTATTTAGATCCCCTTTTTATGGACCACGAAACCTAAAAAATCCCCATCCTGCACACAAAAGGCGCATTTTAGAGGGTTCATTTTTAGACCATATCTTCTCATTCTCTCGAAAGATATTTGAAGGTTGTCTATATGACTTTTCCCTAAAATAGACTTAACAACAATATCATCTATATAGATTTGCATAAAAGTTTCTATGAAATCATGGAAGATCGAATTCATCGCTCTTTGGTAGGTCGCCTCAGCATTTTTCAAACCAAAAGGCATCACTACCCATTCATAGGTGCCTAAGGCGCCGGGGCAATACAATGCTGTTTTTGGGACATCCTCTTCAACAATAAATATTGGATTATACCCCGAATACCCATCAAGCATGCTTAGATATTCATAGCATGTGGAAGAATCGACCAACATTTTCGCCACTGGCATCGAATATTCATCTTTTGGGGTTGCAGTATTCAAATCTCTAAAATCTATGCAAACCCTTAAAGTACCATTCTTACTTACAACTGGCACAATGTTAGCTAACCATTCGACATACCTGGTTGTGCGAATGAAATTACAATGGAGACGCCTTTCAGCCTCCTCCTTGATCTTCGACAGTATTGCTGGAGAAAATCGCCTTGGATTCTGCTTCACTGGCTTTTTACCAGGTTTGATCGGCAATTTTAATTCGACCAGCTCCCTGCTCAAACCAGGAATTTCTTCATTGTCCCATGCGAAACAGTCTTTAAGCTCTTTCAGCAACTGGACCACTTCGATCTTGAGTTGAGGATGAAGGTTGGCGCTGATGTAAGTTGGCATTTTTAGTACCCCTTCTCCCAAGTCCACTTCTTCGAGGGGATCTTGAGCCAACATCTTAATCTTTGTTGCTAGCGGATCCTTCTCAAAACCCAAAGGCTCGTCGTCGTAGATCGCATCAAGCCTCTGGTCTTGCTCTTCGTCTTGACCTTCGTCAGGTGGCCTTAGGTCAAAGTCCCTCCCGGGACCTTCCGTCATTGCGTGTGCTCATGGAAGCCAAGTTGACTGAGGCTGAATGGCGTCAGACCAGGTTTGATCAGTTGAATTTAATTGAAGAGAAGAGATTAACTTCCATGTTCCATGGTCAGTTATATCAGCAAAGGATGAAGAAAGCTTTTGATAAGAAGGTCAGACCTCGGGTATTCAGAGAAGGTGACCTTATGCTCAGGAATATTTTATCATTTAAACCAGATTCTAGGGGCAAATGGACTCCTAATTATGAAGGCACATATGTTGTTAAGAGAGCCTTTTCAGGCGGTGCATTGATTCTTACAACTATGGATGGTGAAGAGTTCACTCGTCCTATGAACGCCAATGCAGTCAAGAAATACTTCGCCTAAAAAAGGAAAAAAGAACATCTCGCTAAGTTGAAAACCTGAAAGGGCGGCTTAGGCGAAAATGAGCGTCTCGGTGGATTGAAATTCCGAAAGGGCGGTCCAGGCAAAAATTAAAGACATAAAATAGAAAATAATTCTCCCGATAAGTTGAGTACCCCGCCCTGGGGAAACTTATGCAAAAATTAGGGATTATGGCAAGTAACTGCATTCTGCTAATCTTCAAATTTTGGAGAAATTTTATTGAGCACAAGGGTTGACCTCAATTCATCATCCCTAGTAGCGGCCAAAAGCACAACGAATATCAAGAGTTGGTGGAAGGATTAGTGATCATTTGTATTCAGTGTAACCCTTTTCCATGTCAATTACCATTTTCAACTTTGTAAAGATCTATGGAGTTTTGTCATTTACAGACTACCATTCTATTAAATAAAGTTGAGCTTTTATCCAATTGTTCCACTCTTACTTACTTCAGCCCAATAGTTTTAAATTTTAGTTTGATCATTTTTGAATTTAAAATTTTCAATCAAAATCATTTTCTTAAACATATAAAAGCAAGAATTTTAAAGCAATTAAAAAGAAATATCAACAGCAAGTCCTAAGTGTGGAGCATTAATGGTTCCCTCGAGCAGTTAACCCTTCAGATATCACCAGCCGTGTTGGTTGATTCATTCCCTAATAGATTTTGTGGATATTCCCCAGCGGAGTTTGTGTATTCCTTAGCAGGATTGATGTTGGTTTTGATCTCCAGGAGAGTAAGATTGGTTTCCTTAGTAGATTGCGTTGGTTTCTCCACCAGTCACCATCTAGCTTGATCCCCAATCAGAGTTTCCTCCTGGTTCCTGAGCAGCTATTTATGTTTATCCTCTGTACGATTATCTCCCATTCAATATGGTGTTGCCCGCATATTCGATAACATTTCCTTTCCTCAGAAGATCTCATCCTTCCCAAGTTAGGGTTGAGTCTTTAGGATATTGATCTCTTTGCTCCGGTTGTTCCCCTCTTTTGTGGATTGACCGAGGATTGTATGATGATTCAAATTTTTGTGACACCTTTGTATCCTTTGCGATCGTTTTTTAGCATAATCATCATATTTATACATATACATATACATATACACTCATTACATGATTTTATCATCATATTGGTTGATTCATTCTATGAAATCATGGAAGATCGAATTCATCGCTCTTTGGTAGGTCGCCTCAGCATTTTTCAAACCAAAAGTCATCACTACCCATTCATAGGTGCCTAAGGCGCTGGGGCAATAAAATGTTGTTTTTTGGACATCCTCTTCAACAATAAATATTTGATTATACCCCGAATACCCATCAAGCATGCTTAGATATTCATAGCATGTGGAAGAATCGACCAACATTTTCGCCACTGGCATCGAATATTCATCTTTTGGGGTTGCAGTATTCAAATCTCTAAAATCTATGCAAACCCTTAAAGTTCCATTCTTACTTACAACTGGCACAATGTTAGCTAACCATTCGACATACCTGGTTGTGCGAATGAAATTACAATGGAGACGCCTTTCAGCCTCCTCCTTGATCTTCGACAGTATTGCTGGAGAAAATCGCCTTAGATTCTGCTTCACTGGCTCTTTCCCAGGTTTGATCGGCAGTTTTAATTCGACCAGCTCCCTGCTCAAACCAGGCATTTCTTCATTGTCCCATGCGAAACAGTCTTTAAGCTCTTTCAGCAACTGGACCACTTCGATCTTGATTTGAGGATGAAGGTTGGCGCTGATGTAAGTTGGCCTTTTTAGTACCCCTTCTCCCAAGTCCACTTCTTCGAGGGGATCTTGAGCCAGCATCTTAATCTTTGTTGCTAGCGGATCCTTCTCAAAACCCAAAGGCTCGTCGTCATAGATCGCATCAAGCCTCTGGTCTTGCTCTTCGTCTTGACCTTCGTCAGGTGGCCTTAGGTCAAAGTCCCTCCCGGGACCTTCCGTCATTGCGTGTGCTCATGGAAGCTAAGTTGACTGAGGCTGAATGGCGTCAGACCAGGTTTGATCAGTTGAATTTAATTGAAGAGAAGAGATTAACTTCCATGTTCCATGGTCAGTTATATCAGCAAAGGATGAAGAAAGCTTTTGATAAGAAGGTCAGACCTCGGGTATTCAGAGAAGGTGACCTTAGGCTCAGGAATATTTTATCATTTAAACCAGATTCTAGGGGCAAATGGACTCCTAATTATGAAGGCACATATGTTGTTAAGAGAGCCTTTTCAGGCGGTGCATTGATTCTTACAACTATGGATGGTGAAGAGTTCACTCGTCCTGTGAACGCAAATGCAGTCAAGAAATACTTCGCCTAAAAAAGGAAAAAAGAACATCTCGCTAAGTTGAAAACCTGAAAGGGCGGCTTAGGCGAAAATGAGCGTCTCGGTGGATTGAAATTCCGAAAGGGCGGTCCAGGAAAAAATTAGAGACATAAAATAGAAAATAATTCTCCCGATAAGTAGAGTACCCCACCCTGGGGAAACTTATGCAAAAATTAGGGATTATGGCAAGTAACTGCATTCTGCTAATGTTCAAATTTTGGAGAAATTTTATTGAGCACAAGGGTTGACCTCAATTCATCATCCCTAGTAACGGCCAAAAGCACAACGAATATCAAGAGTTGGTGGAAGGATTAGTGATCATTTGTATTCAATGTAACCCTTTTCCATATCAATTACCATTTTCAACTTTGTAAAGATCTATGGAGTCTTGCCATTTACAGACTACCATTCTATTAAATAAAGTTGAGCTTTTATCCAATTGTTCCACTCTTATTTACTTCAGCCCAATAGTTTTAAATTTTATTATGATCATTTTTGAATTTAAAATTTTCAATCAAAATCATTTTCTTAAACATATAAAAGCAAGAATTTTAAAGCAATTAAAAAGAAATATCAACAGCAAGTCCTAAGTGTGGAGCATTAATGGTTCCCTCGAGGAGTTAACCCTTCGGATATCCCTAGCCGAGTTGGTTGATTCATTCCCTAATAGATTTTGTGGATATTCCCCAGCGGAGTTTGTGTATTCCTTAGCAGGATTGATGTTGGTTTTGATCTCCAGCAGAGTAAGATTGGTTTCCTTAGTAGATTGCGTTGGTTTCTCCACCAGTCACCATCTAGCTTGATCCCTAGTCAGAGTTTCCTCCTGGTTCCTGAGCAGCTATTTGTGTTTATCCTCTGTACGATTATCTCCCATTCAATATGGTGTTGCCCGCATATTCGATAACATTTCCTTTCCTCAGAAGATCTCATCCTTCCCAAGTTAGGGTTGAGTCTTTGGGATATTGATCTCTTTGCTCCGGTTGTTCCCCTCTTTTGTGGATTGACCGAGGATTGTATCGATGATTCAAATTTTCGTGACACCTCTGTATCCTTTGCGATCGTTTTTTCAGCATAATCATCATATTTATACATATACATATACATATACACTCATTACATGATTTTATCATCATATTGGTTGATTCATTGTTTGAGACTCTTATTCTCTGTTATGGTGGTACTTTATCCCCATACAAATCTAGCGTCTGTCCTCCTTCAATTGTAAAGTATCGGCCCCTTAAGCAGAAAGACTTTAACCTTTCTCCCTTCGCCACTGAGTTATTTCCTCGTGGAAGAGTTTGGTTTTAGTTTCCTCCCCAATGGATTATCTGGATGGAATAACTCCCCTTGAGTTATATCCTCATTGGGTTGAGTCTTGGTTGACCGTTTCTTTCTAGTTCTTACCTAGATAGATGCTTTAGGCCCCCTATGGGTTTATTACCCAGTAACTAGTAATATTCTCCTTAGTTTGCAGTTTTTTACTTCTTACCCAATACCCGGCAAAGGTACCCCTGTTTTCCCCATCAGTAGAGTCCCTAGTGGATTCATTCTTTTCCTAAAAGAATATCCTTGATATGTTCATCCTAACAGATGACGGATATATTTTCCCCTGTTTGAGTTTATCCTTGATACGTTCATCCTAACCGATGACGGATACTCTCACCTTTAGTATTCTACCCAGTAAAAAGGTAGTTGTAATCCCTATTTTGTTCCCCAGCGAGAATATCCTTGATATGATCATCCTAACCAATGATGGATATTTTCTTCCCCTATTTAAGTGTATCCTTGATATGTTCATCCTAAACGATGGCGGATACTCTCACCATTGGTATTCTACCTAGTAAAAAGGTAGTTATAATCCCTATTTTGTTCCCCACAGAGCTATTCCTTGATATGTTCATCCTAACCGATGATAGGTTTCCTTCTTATTGCGATCTTCTACCCAGTAACTAGTAGTTGTAAATCCTGCTTTTCCTTCCCCTTTCTAGAGTTTATCCTTAATATGTTCATCTTAACCGGTGACGGATTTTCTCTTTGATGGTATTCTATCCAGTAACTGATAAATGTAATTCCTATTTTACTCCTCAATAGAGTCTATCCTTTATATGTTCATCCTAATCGGTGACGGATTTCCTCTTTGATAGTATTCTATCCAGTATTTGATAGATATAATTCCTACTTTTGCTCAGTTGGTTTATCCTTGATATGTTCATCTTAACCGATGACGGATATCTTCCTTGACATCCCAAGGAAGTCTATCCTTGATATGTTCATCCTAACCGATGATGGATTTTCTTTCCTTTGAGTCTATCCTTGATATGTTCATCTTAGTCGGTGACGGGGTTTCTCATCTTTGGTCTTCGGCCCAGTAACTGGCAGTTATAAATCCTATTTTCTGCAGTTTTCCCCGGCAAGGCTATTCTTACCCAGTAACCGGTAATGGATACTCCCTCCTGGTGGTTTTCAGCGAGTCATCCTTCATATGTTCATCCTAACCGATGACGGGTGTCCTCTCTATCAGATCTTTATTATCTCCTTACCCAGTAACAGGTAGTGGATAATAGATTTCTGCTCCTCTTGTGTTGAAGTTTATTTCTTCCCCAGTTGAGTTGAGTGCGCATTTCCTTAGTGAAATTGTTTTTCCTGCCTGATTCAAGTACTTCAGCTTTACCCTGAGTTACTCGTATCCGCTGTAGATGTTTTGTTTCCCTGGCTGAGTCTTAAGTCATAGCTTGGCCTACCCATAATCCTTTTTCCCCCCAGAGTCTCTGTCTCCCTAGTGAGTTTTTCCTTATGGAAAGCAATATGGTCCTGCGGATATTCAGTCTCTCTGATTTCTTTTCCTTTGTGGTGACATTTCTCCCACAAAGAATTCGCTTTTACATTGATATCATATGCATCATGAGGTCTTTTAGGGACCAAAACTTGTTTCTATATGTTGTTATTTAATCCCATTCTACTGAGTTGATACAAAGATTTTAACCTTCACCTCCTCAGTTAGAATGTCCTTAAATAGGGGCAGTTGTAAGACCCCAATTTTGACCCTGAGATCCCTCATGCAATTTCATCATATGCACTAGCAAGTACTATATGATTTTATCATACTTGTATATTATCATTTTACTAACCAAAATACCAAAAATATGTCTTTACATTTGCCAAACTCTTTTGTAGGTAGGGCATGATCCCCATTAATCTAGCAAGTTCATATATAGGGTTTAAGACCCTCATGGCTAAAAGTAAAATAAAGGATTGAGCCACAATGTATCAAAGCATCATATATGAGTCCAAATGATCTCTACATGTCATATTGATCAAGTATTGTTCAAGAGTTTGGATGTGATTTGCCTTGGAAACCCTAGTTTGATTGGGTATCTTGAGTAACTTCTCCAACAAGCTATCTCACCAATTGATCAAATTTATCAAGGGAAACTTCAAAATTCATCATCTTATGCATATATGATCTACCATGAGCCTAAAAAGTCAAGAGAATTAAAAGTTAGCAACTTGGTTGATGGTGGTTGGCCAACTGAATTCATCTGATTAAAACTGGGTCTCCCTAGACCATATCTCCTACAATTTTCACCATATGAAAATGAGTCCAAGAGAAACTTTACTCTAAATGACATTCCAAACAACTTTCATGTTGAAGTCTAGAGATAATATTTCTTGGAAAATCATTTTCTATGTTGAAACATTATAGGTCATTTTGTCTAAACCCTAATTTGAAAGTCAACTTCCCAAGGCCATAAGTGTCTCAATTTTTATGAGATGAAATATTTCTAAGTTGCAAAATCAAATTCAAGATTCCTACTTCAACTTTGATGTTTATAGTGAGAGCTAAATCAACTGTTATGAGCATGTGATATGAGGATACATTATAGGTCATTTTTTACCTATACCATTGAACAAGTGATTTTCCTCAACTTCAAAAATGCATAACTCTATCATTATAAATCCAAATAACATTAAATTTATGACCATTTTGAAGGTCTTTGAAAGATCTATAACTTTTATAAAGACACCTTTCTCATTTGGACCTCACATAAAAAGTTAAGCAAGGTGGAATATTGAGATATATGACTTAACACTTCGAAAATATTTCAACATGTTGAAATTTCCAAACTTCCACCTAAAAATTCACCATGATCCAAGTTCAAATTATAAAAGTGTCCAACATCAAAGTTGTTCCCCTTGATCAAAGCTTTCCAACAAACCTAATTTCATGCATTTTGGATGAGGTTTGCTAAGGCTGCACATGGTCTTAACAGGTCTGCATCAAGTGGAAAAGTCAAATGTCCAAAACTCCATTTCACTTTGCCTTTCCATTCAAGCATGATTTGAACTTCAGTACAGTTGCAATTAGATCATAATGGATTGCTTCATGGGCCTGTACACGCCCATGCAATCTTGTGCATCACATTGCCAAATTTAGCAATTTTTCAAGTGTGCAGTTATCAATCCCAAATGTTATAAATACAAGGCCTCTGAGCTCATTTGAAACACACCTTGCGCGCCAGCTTTGCCCCCCAATTGAAACCCTCATAATTCAAAGGAAAACTTGAAGATTTTTAACTTGAAAATTTAGTTTGAATCTCACTGTTTGGAGATTCAAAAACTTCAGGATCCAAAGCTTTGTACCATTGCCAAACCACTTCTGCAAGCTCCTTGAGAGTGAAAAAATCAAGTTTGAACCAAGCAAGATCCATTTCTGCACAACATTGAAGGTAATTTTTAGAAATCTTCTTCTCTTTGATTCTCACTCAATTCTCATCAATTCTCTTGGATCTTTGGTTGTCTGAAGTCCTACCAATGTAGGCAATAAGATTGAGTTCTTTTTCGGTCAAATCGAAGCAACTCAGTTGACACACATCAAAATTCAACTCCTTATATCTTTCTATATATTTGGAGTTAGTTGAAATTGAGGCCAGATTCGTGCTCTATGTCATTTTTTTCTTTCAGATCATATCCTCTTTTTTCATTTTCTTGATGGTGATGAGTGAACCAGTCCGGTGGATCTCGCCTGAGAAGGTGACCGGAGGTCCAGCGCCGGTGGTGTGCTGGACAGGTTCTGAGCCATTGATCTCATTTGAAATATTTTTATCATGAGCGCCCAAAGTAATTACTACGCGTGTGGGACAGTTGACCAGGTGTACGGTAGAACGCGCGCTCATGATCACTTGATATGTCACCTCAATTAATGAGGGAGATCAAGTGGTCTACGTTTTTTTGATTTTCTTATTTTTATTTTATTTCATTTGATTTTCATTAATTCATATTAATTTTAATATTCGTCCAAAAAATATGAGAGTTTCACCAAAAAAATTTAAATAAATTCCTCTATCATATTTTGAATTAAAATTATTTTTTGGATCATTATTAATATTTTTCATGATTTAATTAACTTTGTGAATATTTTTAATTGTTTAAAAATACTTTTAAGTTTTCAAAAATTCTGAAAAAATTTCTCCAAGGTCCTTTGATCTTATTTGACCTATGATAAATCTCATGGCCATTTCTTTGGTGTTTTGATGAGATTTTAGGAATTTTACAAACCATATTTAATTTAAAGCATTATTTTTAGTATTTTCAAATTGAATAAATGCCAAATAATTGTGTTGATTTATCTTGATGATTTGTATAAGTTTGACTTGTGTTGTCGGGCCTTGGTCAAGGTTGATTTGACTTTGCTAGCTTAAGATCATTGGATTTAGGGGATTGATGGAATGTACTTTCCATCTCCCAAAATGAATGAATGATCTTAATTTGGTAAAAGTCCTCCTTTGACTAATTTGAGTTTTGATCTATTCCCCTCCCTCTTCATCTAATTCCCCTTCTTTATGCATTCATTTTATTTGGCCTATGATATCTCAAAGTCCTAAGGCTAGTTTATTGAAAAATTAACATTAGTATGGATGAGACTAGGCCACCTCTTTTGCATATTCTTTTTGTGTGTGGTATGTTTCATGAGCATAGTCCATTATACCATGTCTCTAACATGTATAAACACCAAAAATTCTATTGTCCGACCTCAAATAGTTGTGACTTCTACATAAGTTCAATTACGATTGCTTAACATAGTGCTAAATTTTTGACACAAAAAGGCATAGCATTCTAGTTAGTGAGATTTTAAGTATCCCCTCTTTCATGGTATTGTGTGGAAACTTGGCATTTTTTCCTTCCTTTGGAAGATGTCTTGGTTCAAGGATCCATGCTTGTGATAAGTGGGTTGAGTGTTCTCCAAAGAATGACTTAAAAAGCAAAAGCAAAAACAATACTAACTTCTAATTCATTAACAATTAACATTTAATTTCAAGCCATTTACTTTTAATGCACTTTAATTTTTTAAGCTCTATTCATTTTCCATTATTCATACCATTCTAATTGTTTATATTAATATCTTTTCACTTTGTCCACTTGGACCATATTGTGTGATATATCTTGTTTGTGTATATTTTGTTTGTTTGTATGGTATTGGACCATTATTGTAGATAATAAGAAACAAAAACCCTAAAAAACTATTGTGTGGACTGTTGGTTTGATCTTGGACAATTGGACTTAGAATCTAGGCAACATCCCTATGAAAATTGGGTGCTAATACCTTACCTCTGTGTAACCAACCCCCTTACTTGTAATCTCTGACATTTTATTAGTTTTGATTTGAAAACTTCTTATCTCTGGGTTTTGTTTGTAGTTTTCCCCTTTCCTTTGGAAACAATAAAAGCATGGTGGCGACTCTGATTTTTTCATTGATGTCGGGTTTATCCATTGCTCGATGGTCACGAATGCACCACTATAGAAATAAATTTGCGACTCTGCTAGGAAGTAGTCCTCAGTGGGTTTATCCTACTTTTTCGTGTGCAATATTTTGTTGATATTTGATGTTTGTTTGCATATATTATTTGTATGATAATTTGTCTATTGTACTTGGTGATCTCTAAATGGTGAGATAAGTTCTAACCCGAACTTGAGTACAATTAAGATAGGAGGATGGTATAATCATGTTCGACTCATGTGGAGTAGTCCTTAACGAGTTGACTTGAGACCCATATACTCATTGGAGACCCCCTTGAAGATACATTTGAGTTCATCTGCAACATGATCATTGTGAAGCTGTTATTTTAAACCTATGACCTGTGGAATTCATCTGTTACATGGGCAAATCTGAAGAAGATTATGGAGTGGTTAAAGCTTGGATGTGGCTATCTTTATTTGAGGCCTTTCTCTTCAAGTTAATATTGTATGCATTGTTTATTGCTTGATTCAAATGTCTAGGGGAATTTGGGGTTTCTATATGGCATTCTTGCCTATTTGCAGCCCATTGGTCAGATATTCTCAACTCTTAACTTTTAAATTTATGCTTAGGATTAGTCTCTTCATCTCCTCTCCCATTTCTTTAATTTCAAAATCTCTCCCTCCTTTTAAAAAACTTCTTTGTTTGAACTTGTTATTTTCTAAACTTAGACCATTTGCAAATTAGAAACTTTGGTCTTATGCCATTGCATTTTCAAACTTCTTTTCTTAAATCAAACTTGTAAATAAACTTAATTATACTTGACTTAAAATTTTCAAAAGCCAAAAAGAACTAACTCATTCAAACCACTTTTAGGCCCTTATGCCTTTCAAACTTAATTTTTGATTAAAAGCAATGCATCCACTCTGAAATTTGTATCACGAATTACGAGGTTTTGATCCCTCATTTTTATGTTGGTACGTAGGCACAAGTCCAACGGTCTTGTCAAACACAAAAATATAACCAATGAATTCTTTTCTCATCCCCCCATTCTATTTATTTGTAAACATCACTTTGTACAAAATACATATGCACACAAGAAAGGGCTTCCTAGGAGTACCTAGGACACTTTGGGTGCTAACTCCTTCCCTCTGTGTAATTTGATGGTCATGCTTATCCATAGCTTATCCATAGCTTGATGGTCATGAATTTGATGTCTAGCTTATCCATAGCTTGATGGTCATGAATTTACTACTACACCATTATTCATACCATTCAATTTGTTTACTTAATTTCATTTTCACTTTGCCCACTTGGGCCATATTGAAGTTGTTATTTTGAACCTGTGTCTAATGCCTACTTTTGGAAGTCATCTGATGCATGGGAAATTCTAAAGAAGATCATGGAGTTGATAAGCTTGGATGTGGCTATTGTTATTTGATTCCTTACTCTTCATCTTGCTATTTGTGTATTGATATTGCTTGATTTTAAAGTCCAAGGGAAATTTGGGTTTCTATATGACATTCTTGTCTATTGGATTGCAGCCCATTGGTCAGATCTTTTCAACTCTTAACTTTTAAAATTGTGCTTAAGATTAGTCTTTTCATCTCCTCCCCACTTCTTTAATTTCAATTCTCTCCCTCCTTTCAAAATCTTCTTCGCTTTTGTTTGTTTTATGAACTTAGACCATATTGCAAATTAGAAACTTTGGCCTTATGCCATTGCATTTTTAAACTCCTTTTCTTAATCATTGTAAATGAACTTAACTATACATGACTTAAAATTTCAAAAGCCAAAAAGAACTAACACTCATTCAAATCATTTTAGGCCTTTGTTCCTTTGTTAAACTTAAACTTTTGTTAAAAGCAATACACTCATTTTGAAATTGATACCACGAACTACGAGGTTTTGATCCCTCATTTTATGTTGGTACGTAGGCACAAGTCTGAAGGTCTTGTCAAACACAAAAATATAATTAACGGGTTCTTTTCTCATCCATCCACTCCATTTTATTACAAACATCATTTTGTACAAAAACACATATGCACACAAAAAAGGGCTCCCTAGGAGTACCTATGACAATTTGGATTCTAACACCTTCCCTCTGTGTAACTAACCCCCTTACCTGTAATCTCTGGCATTTTATTAGTTTTGATTTGAAAACTTCTTATTTTGGGGTTTTGTTCGTACTTTTCCCTTTTCTCTTAGAAACAATAAAAGCGTGGTGGTGACTCTGGTTTTATTGACGTCTAGCTGATCCATAGCTTGATGGTCATGAATTTACCGCTACACTTTGGAAAGAGAGTATTTATATTTGAGTTATCTATGGTTGAGATATAATTCTCTCATTCCATGATATTGATTATAAGTCTTTCCATTTGTTAGGGGTCAGTGGCATACTTGTTGATTGAATCCAAGTTGGAGCCTTCCCTCTTAAATGTTAAAAAGCATTCGTTATCGGTGGATGTTTGGTTGAGTATTCTACCATTGATAACAAAAGATCTTTAAACTTTTGTTAAAATCAATCCACCAACTCTTTGAAATTTTTACCACGAACTACGAAGTTTTGATCCCTCATTTTTATGTTGGTATGTAGGCATAAGACCAAAGGTCTTGTTAAACACAAAAATATAATAATTGAATTCTTTTCTCCCCCCCCCCCCCCCCCCATTCTTGTCTTGTGGATTGCATTCCATTGGTCAGATCTTTTCAACTCTAAACTTTTAAATTTTTGTCTATGATATCCCCTTCATCTCCTATTTTCCTTCTTAAATTTTGAAATCTCTCCCTCATTTAAAAACCGTCTTTGTTTGTGTTTTTCAACTTAGACTTGTTTTAATAAGTAGAAACTTTGGCATTATGCCATTGATTGTTTCAAAACATTTTCTTAATCAAACTTATAAATAAACTTAATCATATTAACTTAAATTTCAAAAAAAAACATAAAGAACTAACAACCTCACCTAATTCTTTGGCCATTTTGTGCCTTTTTGCTTTTAAAACTTTTGAAAGAGAGTATTTAGATTTAAGTTATCTATGGTTGAGATAGAATTCTCCCATTCCATGATATTGATTATAAGTCTTTCCATTTATTAGGGTCAGTGGCATACTTGTTGATTGAATCCAAGTTGGAGCCCTCCCTCTTAAATGTTGAAAATCATTCGTTATCGGTGGATGTTTGGTTGAGTATTCTCCCGTTGATAACAAAAGATAATTAAACTTTTATTAAAATCAATCCACCAACTCTTTGAAATTTTTACCACGAACTATGGGGTTTTGATCCCTCATTTTTATGTTGGAACGTAGGCATAAGACCGAAGGTCTTGTCAAACACAAAAATATAATAATTGAATTCTTTTCTTATCCCCCCCCCATTATATTTTTTTAGCAAACATCTTTTTCAACCAAACACTTACACATAAAAAGGCCTCCCTAGGAGTACCTAGGATACTTTAGGTGTTAATATCTTCCCTCTGTGTAACCAACCCCCTTACCTGTAATCTCTGACATTTTATTAGTTTTGATTTGAAAACCTCTTATCTTTGGGTATTGTTCGTACTTTTCCCTTTTCCTTTGAAAACAATAAAAGTGTGGTGGCAACTCTGGTTTATTGATGTTGAGTTAACCAATAGCTCAATGATCATGAATTTACCGCTACACTTGAGATGCAAGAAAAGTCCAAGTATACAAGTTTATTCCAAGAGGTTTAACCAAAAAGTTAACACTTGATGTCAAAGTTCAAAGGATCGTAACTCCTTCAATTCTCAACATTGTTTAATGCTTCCTTTTGCATACGACTCTTCGAAATATCCTCTAAAACTTATCTTTACATGACAATAGCCAATTACGCTTGGAGGATCACCAAAAGTTTGGAGACATTATATATCATTTGTGGACTTAGTGAATTTTACCTATTTTCAAGTGACTTTTTCTCAACTTTCAAGATTCATAGCTTATTCAATTTTCAACATTTGAGGTTGATTATTTTTGCACAATGTAATTTGTGATGCCTTCTACAAGTTTTCTTCAAGGATCAAAGTCAAAATATGCTTGGAAGGCCATGGAATTCATTGAGATATTACAGGTCATTTTCAGCCATTTGGGACTTAGAATTTTCTAAGTTACATGACTAGTTTTCCAGGCGAACTTCAACATGCCATAACTTTGTGCCCATGCATCCAAATGCAACCTTTCTTGTCACATTCTAATCTTTGTTATGATGTCAACACATTGCAAGAAGAATGGGATCAAAAAGCCTCATGAGAAAAACTCCCCATCAATTTGAACATGGTGACTTGAAACTGAAGTAATCACCATGGTCCGATTTTGAACTTCAATAATTCTCAATTACAAGCCAAATTACCACGAATTAGGACCTAAACATGTTTAACCAAGTTTACAGAAGTTAATTGACCCTTGAAACACATGATTTGGCTGTGTTTTGATGGATTGCAAGTCACACTTTGCACACATTCTGATCAAATTTGTTTTGCACGAATTAAGCTTGATTCCACACCTATTTGGATCTAAACACATTCCCTATAAATAGAGGAAGCTACTACATTAGTTTGGAATCTTTTGAGAGTCAAGAAATCCCTGCTTCAAATATGAAATTTTCTAGAAAAAATTAACAATCGTGTTTAGAATTCCAACTTGTTTCAATCCAATTTCTTGATTCCATTAGCACCTTCGGTCTTCTCTGAAGGTTTTGCAACAATTCCCAAGCTCTAGGACCTTCTGAAGTACTCTAACCAGATCGAGCTTCATTAACTTTTGATCATTATTTGGACAAGGTAGTTCTGAACATCATTTGAACTTAAACAAGTTACCATAATGTAGTCCTTCACTCTCTGATGCTTTCTCATAACTTATCCTGTGTTGATTGATCATGTTCATCATTTAATTTTATTTTTCGTGGCTTGCTTGCTTCTGAAACTTCTCTGAAATTCCCCATGCTTGATTTAGATAAATGAATTTTGAGCATTAGGTTGGATTCGTGATGAGGAGGTGATCACATTGGTTGTGGTCTCATATTCTGAATTATCAAATGATGAAACACCAGTGAGGGACCATCGAGGAAGACGACCGGAGTTCATCACATATCATATGAGCTTGGAGACACGTTGGACATTTGAAATGTTTTGATTAGTCTAATTTGAATTAGATCTCGTGTTTTATTTTGATTAATTTCAATCGTGTGTCCTAGTCCGAGGATTGCTAGATCTCTCACGTCAATTAATGAGGCCAGATCCAACGCTCCATGTTTTTTCTGATTTTATTTCTTTTTCTTTTTTTATTTTAAATTACTTTTTATTTTAAAATTCATAGAAAACTTATCTTTTATCATAAAAATACCAAAATAATTTCTAAAATTTTCTTTTATTTTTCTTCATTTGATTTTCATTTTTCAACATTTTATTTTCTTGATTTTTTGTTTTTCTTGAATTTTCTCTTTTCTCCTTTGTTTTAATTGGTTTAAAAATACTTATAAACATTTAAAATTTCTGAAAAAATTATTTTATGTTGCTTATTTTCTTTCTAACCTCCATAACTTTCTTGGCCATTTATTTGGTATTTTGAAGGACTTATGGATTTCCTCTTTTATTTCTCTTTTAAAATTCATTTTAAAAATGTTCTTAATGCATTTTATTTTATTTTATTGCATTTTATAATTGCTTTACCTTTGTTGACTTCTGTTGGCCTTGGGTCTTAGTTGATTTGATCATATGTCTCGTTAAACTCAATAGGTTTTGGGTGTTGATGTGGTTAAAACCCTAATCCACCAAAATGGATAATTGACTTTGATGATGACTTGAACAAGCCTTTGATCCAATTTGGATTTGATTTCTCTTGTACTTTTCTTCTTTATCCCCTTCTCTTCCTTTTTGTTTTGATCAATTGGATGGTTTGTGTCCATCTCGATCATGATGTGTGGATTAGTGCTTATTTAACTTTTATCATTTCAAATCTACCTCCTAATTGATCATGGATCATTTAAGGTAATTTGGATTGATGTATAAGTTTGTCCTAAGTACTATGAAGTATGGAGTTATGTAATGGATCACTCTCCTAGTCCTTGTGCTTGATCAATTCTTTTTTTTTTGTGGCATAGCTTTAGGAGAATTATTTATATATCATTTCTCTAGCATATATTAGCATAAACATTATTATTGACCGGCCTTAGATAGTTGTGACTTCTACATAAGTCCAATTACGATTGCTTAACATAACACTAAATTTGTCATAAATCTAAAGAAAGTCATTTGTATCAGAGATATTGTAATTCTCTTATTCCTCATGTTATTATGTAAAAAATATTGTTTCCATATCACCTATGACAGCAAGTGGCTTACTTGTTGACTTTATCTAAGTTTGAGCCCTTCTCATGATGATGCAAAGGTCCATATTTTCACATTTATGGGTGAATAGTTGAGTGTTCTCAAAAAAATGATAAATTTTCCTTTTCATTTTAGATTACTAACACAACTTACTAACATTTTATCACCTTCACTTTACTTTAACATCATTTATCTTATGCTCTTCATTTTAATTTCATTTATCTTATGACATTTACTTTATGTTTTTTATTTTAGCATCTTATATCATATTGTTTGTGTTACTATATTTACTCTTTGTCCATTGGGATTTCTTTTTTTGAATACATTCATAATGGAAAACCCCCTGAAAAATTAGTTCTCTGGATTCATACACTTGTGATTACTATCTTTGCATTGTTGTTGAGTTATGGACTTAGAACTAGAACCTTGTCCCTTGCTTTGGAAGCTTGTGATTTGAGACTTGATATTCATTTGGTACCCTTGATTTTGGACTTCTTTTGAAGACTTGGCTTGGTTATCCTGGTTTCATCTGATACATGATTTATTCTTTGCTTATTTGGCTTGCTTGAGGCTTAATCCTAAGGAAGGGATTATTGTTTGAGTTATGTCAGAAATTTGTCTATCTCTTGGTCATATGTTTCCTCTCTAGATTTTACTTTATACTCTAGGATAGTCTCTTCTTCTCATATCCTTCTTTGATTTTTAAAATCTCCTCACTCTTTTCAAAACCTTCTTGTTTTCAAACTTTAATCATTTTCTCAATAAACCTTGACTTTTGTCAAGTGATTTTCAAAACATTTTACATAATAAATGCTAGCACATCTTAAGCATATTCAAACCAATTTCAAAAGATTAAAAAATGCATAACTCATTCAAACTATTGTGTGCCCATTTATGCACCTTTTCATTTAAAACTTTTCTTAAAGTTTAGACACGAGTCATCTCCATAGTTGAGATGTAATTCTCCTATCCCCATAGTACTGATGATAATTATTTTTCATCCAAGAGAGTTAATAGCATATTTGTTGATCTTTATCCAAGTTAGATCTCTTCTCTATGATGATGTAAAGTTCTCATACTTGTGGATGACTAGTTGAGTATTCTCCTTAAAATGAACAAATGTGCTTTCATTAAAAATGAATAAAAACAAACTCCTTTGTTAGTTTTACCACCAACTCCGAGGTTTTGATCCTCCATTGCATTTTTTAGTACATAGGCATGAGACTCAAGAAGTCTTGTAAAACACAAAAATTATAAAAAAAAAACATTTTTTTCTCATCTCCCTAATATTTTGCAAATAACATCATTTTTAAGCCAAAATGCACAAATTTTTAAAGAGATTCCTATATAGTACTATAGATGATTAGGGTGTTAATACATTCCCTTTGCATAACCAACCCACATACCCTTATCTCTTTTTATTAGTTTTGATTGAAAACTTCTTTAGATTTTGTTTGTAGGCATGAGACTCAAGAAGTCTTGTAAAACACAAAAATTATAAAAAAAACATTTTTTCTCATCTCCCTAATCTTTTGCAAATAACATCATTTTTAAGCCAAAATGCACAAATTTTTAAAGAGGTTCCTATATAGTACTATAGATGATTAGGGTGTTAATACATTCCCTTTGCATAACCAACCCACTGTTCGCTGTTGATTTTGGCGAACAACCTCTGGTTTTCCAAAACTTGTCGAATTGGGTTACTTGCAGGATCAACCATACAAATCCTAGGACATGTGCAAATTTAAACAACTTTGTAAATATTTAGAACCCCCTTTGTGTCTTTTATTTGGTTTACTAAGTCTTTCATGTACGAAAGATAATTGGCGAAAAGTAAATGTAACTTAACAAGACTAAGATAAATGGCGAAAAGTAAATGGCGAAGAATAAATGGCATAAAGTAAATGCAAAGGATAAATGACTGGTAAATGTAAAGGAAAATTGGTAAAGAACTTTGAAATTTATAAGATAAAACTTTAAAGGAATGGTGTTTGTTCACACGTACATTTTCCAGATAAGACTCTTTTCTCTCACACGGGTACTTTGAGTATTTTGCAGGAATTTTTGTACAAGTTTTTCACACACCTTTTCTGATAACAACTATCCTATTTATATACAAACAAAATAACTGTCACTAACGAATAAATCCTAAAACTATGACACTTGGCTCTATGCATAACTTCCTTTTGCCAGGTGCTTCCACGCGTCTTCTGCTAAACGTCATAACTCTTTTGAATTTGATTTTCCGCTTTACGTCGAAACAACGCGTCTCCTCAGATTTGTCGAATTGTCGAAATCTCACAACATCATCCACACTTGTCAAAGACGTCTTTTCATCTGCAGACCTCTTCTCTTGTTGAAATGTCGAACCAACAATCTATCGAAGTGTCAAAGAAACATCTCCATTTGTCGAAGACACTATTCTGCTGTTGATTTCATGGCGTCAAAATTACATGTATACAAATTGCCCTCCAGCAAAGATGTTTCGACTACTCTGGAGAAACAATCATTTGTTATCAACCAATATTTCGATGCCATGTCATTTAATTCCACTATTTCCAAGCTTTTACAATCTCAAGTTCCCAGACAGATTCATCATTACACTTTTTCAGAAAACGTCATGTCTAGCCCACAATCAGACCTTACCTCCATCATTTCCTACACCTAACATCATGGCCTCTTTCAACTTCCACATCTTCATCATCACCGTTGTGATTCAGCCACATGTCCCACGATTATCATCAAAAACTCAAACGTTTTTATCATCTTCCCTTATAAATATTCACAACCTATTTTCTCTGAAGCTTTTTTTACGCTTCAAACTTTCTTCTTCATACCCATTTTCATACTTTCAATTTTCCTGAAGAAATTTCTTTGTTCTTCTCAACAATGGCTCCTCAAAAATCTTCCAACAGCAAACACTCTAAGAAAACTCAAGATTCAACTCTTCATCCTGCGCACGAGTTGAAGGGACCAATAGCTATTGGAAACCAACAATACGTTCCTGAACCTCCCAATGACAGAGAGAAGGAATGTATCTACAAATCCCAGGTATTAATTCCTGTTCTTGTTTCTGGAATTTGTCACGCTATGTTAGGTCCACTCTCGAATCCTGATATTAAACCAGATCGTTTGAAAGAATTTTTTCCTACCTATTTCCATACCAAACCCATAGGTGCTGGAGTGAAACCTCAACCTCAAGAGAAAACTATAGAACAAAATGACCCACCAAGTTCGACTGATGATGGAGAGTTGCATTTAACTTATTTGAATTATACTAGGATTTTTAGAACTTGTCCATGGTCGAAAGACCCTTCAGACTATTTATCCTGGCTAGATAAGGTTGAAAAGATTAAAGGAGATTTCTGGAAGGAAATAGGTATTTTCGACCTCATTCAATTGTCGAGAGCAGGACCCAACATTTGCCCCAATATGCTTTTAGCTTCCCTCTATTTTTGGGACAGTACTTATAACACTTTTCACCTTTCTTGTGGGATGGTCACACCCACTCTCTTCGACGCAGCAACCATCGTTGGCCTTCGCCCCAATGGGATAGATTTCGACCCCACCAACCTAAATGAAGATTCTATAGCTTTCGACACTAGCTTTACTCCATACTCTTTATTCATGTCTCATTATCATGACAAGGATACCACAAAAGTCTCGGATGTCGAACATATAGCCTTTTGACTCTATGGCTATCAAAATATGTGTTCTGCTCCTGTTCCCTCCAAGTTGCCAAAAGATTCATCACTATGGCCAATCAACTTCACACAGGAACCAAACTATGCTTAAGTGAAATGATTTTGGTGAATCTTTACGAATCCTTGAGTGAGAGTGTAAATCTTTTGAAACCCATCAAAGACCAAGGTAAAATCAATTTGTCAGGACCTTTCTGGCTTTTACAATTATGGCTCAATGCCACCTTGGAAGCTTCTCTTCCTGTAAAACACGAAGTGAACGAAGAAAAAGTGAAGGACAGGACGGTCGAATGGCCTAGGTTGGTGCAACTAACGCCAACTGATGAAGGAATTAGCCTTCGACAAGCTTTCAACGGTTATGTCATGATATTTTCCAAAAGGTATCATTTCACTTCGACCATGGCACCCTTTGCTAATAGAAAAACTGGACCTGAATGGTTTACCCAACAACTGCCCTTGGAAATGCAGAAGGATGAGAATATATTTTTGGATGTGTGGGAATCATTTTTAACCCCAGGCTCCTTTTTTCCCATCATAACATAACCAAAACCCAAATAGCTTTGATAGTCTACCAACCCAATCTCGTTGCTAGACAGTTTGGCTTGATCCAAATAAAACCTCGACCCATCTTCCCAAAGAAAGGATCTATCATCTTTTACAGCTTCCTTCATAATGAAGATGAGAGCAAAGAGCTGTCGAAGAAGCTAACTGATGATTCTCTTGATATTCGACCAGTGATCTTTCGACCATCTTTCCTCTGTACTCCTGAGTTTGATGAGGGGTGGAAGGATTATTATTCTACCAGATTTTTTGATGTAATAGCCTTCACCACACATTTAACAAATGCTTTTGCTTTCGTGCAGGATCGGACCAAAGAAGGTATTCAAAGACACATTAAAGAAATACAAAAATTTCAAAAATATTTCCAAACTGCGTATAGACCTGATGATCTTAGTCGAACCATACATGAAGCAGCAGCAGAATTAAAACGTAAATTGACGGAGAAGTTTGAAAAATTGTCATTGCCTTCACATGTTCGACCAGAAGCGCGCTATGACCTGGCTTTCAGCTGTCATCCACCAAAATTTCCTCCCCTACCAACTATTGAGTTTGGCGTGGCATTAAGCCCTCCATTTCCATATTGGTCCGTTTGTGGGGACTATATGAAAATTCTTCGTCAACATTACAAAAAACCTGCTGAGCGTGTGGTTCCGACTAAGTATCATCTGGACAATTACCAAGGACACCTTCATATTGGAATAGAACACGTTCGCGTGGAAAGTCCCATTCTTGAAGGTGTTAACAGGAAACACGATTTTTCTTTTGTCATTCTAACTGTGTTATCATGTATTTCTTATATTTGTTTCTAATTTTCCCTTTCTTTCCTTAGCCGTAAAGATTCCTACCAGGAAAACTTTCGTCGAAGCGTCACCAAGTGCTGCTAAGAAACCTTCGACAAAGGTACAAACCTCACTCTTTTCATTTATTCTTTTTCCTTTTTAGAATTTAACTGGCTTTGGTCTGCATGACTAGGTAAGTCGAAAACCCCCACCAGTCCAAAAAAGAAAGAAAGAAGAGGAGAGAGTTCCCAATGAAGAATCTGGTGATGAATCTCCAGAGCCAAACCCCCCTCCTCAGAAGAAGAAGAAAATCAAGAGGGTCTCTTCCCAAAGATCCATTGTTAAGTCAGCTAAAAAAGATTCTTCAAGTACTCCAACTGCCAAACTTCAGTCGAAGGATACAGAGAGTGGGAAATCTAGTTTTAATACTGAGATTCCTGAGGTAAATCCTTATTTTGACTATCTATGTTCATCTTCATTGCATTTCTTTCTTCTAACTTAGAATTATCTTCAGAAACAATTGGCTGTCGAAGGAAACCCTGAGAAAACTCTGGAAAAGACAGTCCAAGAAGAAGATGTCCCCAAAAATGATCATGACAGGAAGACTGTAGCAGAATTCGACGCTCCAATGAGTGAAGCTTCTGAAGACGATTCTCCTCCTCATCCAGGATTAAATGCTACCAATAAGGGCGATGATACTGACATGGAAACTGAGGTCGAAGATGACCATGAAGAAGAAACTACTAAAGATGAGGACGACCAGTCGAAACAACCAGATGCTGGGAAAACTTTAGGACGAAGCACTCAACCCGCTCCCGACCAGACCAAAGGAAGTGCCATATCAACTGGTTCGACTGGTTTCTCTTGCGAAGAGCTTGAGAGTCTCAAGGTGCAGAAACCTTTAGAATATCTGAAGGCCATGCTTAGCACTCGTTTTAATTTTCAAGATTCTTCGCAAAGCAGTTCGACTACCTCTGGGGCCACTTCTGAAACGCAATCTCTTGACAACCTCTTGACCAAGATTAAGACGAAAATCCTTGATGTTGATTTGTTCAAAGTTTAAGAACAAAGCGCCACTGCTCACATTGAACTCAAGAAGATTTTGAAACAAATAAACGTCTTGGAAACTTCTGCTGAGGTCAGCAATTTTGTGATGGAACCGATGACCCTCATTGACTTGGCGACTGCAGACCTTCATCGTCGAATAGATCTCTCCCAGCAAATCTCCACAAAATCCGAGGCTCAAGTTGCTGAATGGGATGTTGTTGCTACTTCGACTAACGAAGTTTCAAAGCTGCAACAGCTTTCTGAAACTTATATCAAAGAAGTTGCTGCTTGTGATGATAATATCCAGAAATGGGGGAAACAAATAGCTGCTCTTCAAGAAAAAATCTCCCTAGAGAAAAAGCGCAGAGCATCCATACAGCAGCCTAAGCAAAATGAGATTGACGACGAACTGAAGGTGGGTATTCGACATGCAGAAAGGGCTCAGCAACTTAGTCAAGAGATTGAGACTCTCTCTACCCACAGAAGTCTTTGTGATCATCGACTTCAGTTTCAGAAAAAGAAATTTTCCACATTGAAGGAAGCTTTTGCTAGTATCAAATTGTAGTCGAATTAGTTTAACAATTCTCAGCCCTTTAAGGCTTTCTTCGTAATAACTTTTTGTGCCATTTTTGTTTGGCAATGCTATCACAATTATTTTCACAATTATTCTACTACTATTTTTACTTCTTGCAATATTGGCTTATATTTTTTCAAATACTTGCCATTTATCTTTAAGATTCTCTCGTCTTTTCCTATCTCTTCAATCTCATACGCACCATTTGAAAAACTTTTCAAAACCTGGAAAGGTCCTTCCCACTTAGGAGACCATTTTCCCATTAATCTATCTTTTCGATCCATAGGAAGGATTACTTTCCAAACATGTACAAGATCACCAATTAAAAAGGTCTTGAATTTTACTTTCTTATTGTAAAACTTTTTGAC